>NC_090446.1:306998700-308248700 GCF_031143425.1 Pleurodeles waltl
AAAATTCATGGTACTAAGAGGTCGAACACAAACTGTGGCAAGGGTTAAAATGGGTGGTGCTATTCTTGAGCAAACTAATGTATTTACATATCTGGGTGTGCATTTTAGTGATAATTTTAGTTGGAAACCCCAGATTGATATTCAAGCACTTAAACATGTTCAATTGGGCGGTGCCCTTCTTAAGGAATATAAAAGATCATTTACCCGCCCGATGTCCCCACTTATGGAAATTTATGGGTCAAAAATTCTTCCCTCAGTCTTGTATGGGGCAGAGCTTTGGGGTTATAGCAATCTGGACCGACTGATGCTGGCCCAAAACAGATTTACAAGAGGGGCGGTTGGTCTTCCGAGGTCATCCCCACGCATCCCGCTCCTTTATGACCTTGGGCTCCAACCGGTGGAAGATCAAGCCAGATTTCGGCCCTTGGCCTTCTGGCGGAGGTTGTGGACTACCCCAGAGCTGTTATTATATGCGAAAGCATGTCTCGAGGTAAGGGACACCCTAGGATCCGATAAGATTGGTTGGTTTAAGGGTGTTAGAACCACCCTTTGTGCCATGGGTCTAGGTGCCCTTTGGCACAACCCAGACTCAGCTACTTTTCCCTCAAAAAAAGAGCTGAAACAACTATATTGGGAATGGGTGGTAGGCATAAGACACTCATCCCTTATAGGTAGTTCCCTTACAACAACATTTGTACACGTGAAAGATGTCTCTGCAATTGAAATGTATTGGGACGTTATTACAAAACCTATGGACCGCAAATTATATCACCAAGTTAGAGTGGGCTCAATACCATTAAGGTGTTTAACCTCAACCTGGGGCATTGGAGGCCCAGATAAATGCCCATTGTGTACTGTAATGCGGGAAAATGTGAGCCATTTGTTCTTTGTCTGTCCATTATATGCTGCCCCAAGGAAGAAGTGGTTGGTACCCCTATGCAAAAGTCTGGGCACACATTCGGCCGAGACTGCTTGTAGGATCCTTAAAACTGATCTTTCACCTACTATAGCAATAGGGGTGGCCAAATTCCTGGGGTGAGCATGGATAATTTGTTCTGAACTACTAAAACAGTTACTTGTTTTAGATAAGTAAAATATCTTGAACATTAGTACTGAGTTTTTAAAGTAATGTACTTCCTTTTTTAATATGTTAAAATATTTAACAAATGAAGCATTAGTAGCTTTCATGAAATATTGTATTTATTGTTTTAATCGTTAGCACTGTTAATTTTATAAGTATTATGACGTGTAGCATGTCTTTTATGATGAAATATCGAATAAAGACTTCATTGACTTGACTTGAAAAAATAAAGGCATTAAAAGTTGCCAAATGAAATAAATGTAGGGCCAACTTTTTATACCACACATAAGACTTACGAAGAGCAGTGTAAGGTTCCAACCTCTGATCTACTCTATCAACACCACCCATTTGCCTATTGTAGTCCAAAATGCACGCAGGTTTGCGCACTTCCGCAACCTGACCCCAAACAGCCACAGGGGAGTACTCTCATCATGGATGGTCGATAGCATGTACACATCACTCCTGTCTGAAAACTTCATAGCTAGCAGCTCATTGCACTGTCCCCTCACAAGTTTCTTACAGACAAGCTCCCTTGGATAGCCTTTCCGGTTAGAACGGATTGTGCCACAAGCAACAGTGTCCACTCTAAACAACTCCTTGAACAACTGCACTCCAGTGTAGAAATTATCTACGTACAAATGGTGACCTTTGTTAAACAGCCGTCTAGCAAGTTCCCACACAATTTTTTCGCTAACTCCAAAAGTGGCCGGACAACCAGGAGGGTCAATACTGGAATCCCTACCAGTGTAGACCCGGAAATTATACACATATCCTGTACTGCTTTCTGACAGCAGATGCAATTTAATCCCATACCGTGCCCTCTTACTAGGAATGTACTGCTTAAAAACTAAACGCCCCTTGAAAAGGACCAAAGACCCGACCACACTTATCTCTTTGCCTGGAACATAGACCTCTGAAAACCGATCCACAAAATGATCAAGGACAGGCCTAATCTTAAAAAGACGGTCACAATCAGGGTGATCTCGTGGCAAGGCTAAAGCATTGTCTACAAAATGCAGCATACGAAGAAGAAGCAAATACCGATTGCGTGTCATAGTTGCAGGAAATATAGCAGTTACCATCAAGGGACTAGTAGACCAATAAGAAGCCAGTGACGGCTTCCTGATCAACCCCATCAAAAAAGACAAACCTAAAAACCTTTTCATCTCTTCCAGATATGTGGGAACCCACTGAGTAGCTCTAGACTGAGGCTTAAGCCTGCAGTGTTGTCCCGCAAATATTGCTCTGCATACACATTTGTCTGCTCCACAATCTCTTCCAAAAATACATCGTCCATAAACAAGTGAAAGAAATGGATAGGCAAAAAGTTTTCCGTATTAACTCTACACCCTGGGAAACCAGTAAATGCAGGTAACTGTGGCTGCTTCATGTTTGGGGCAATCCAGGTGTCAGGTCTTCTAATGGGAAACCCTTCAGCCCCAGGCTGCTGCACTCTTGGCACATCAATGTCCTCCTCTAACAGAGGCCCTTCATCTGCACTGAGAGTAGCTTCCTCATCAGAAGAATACTCTCGGACAGAAAACTCACTTCCAGAAACTCCTGCTTCCTCCTCTGCCTCAGATGCAGAGTCAGTGTCGTAATCATGGTCTGAAGACGACTCAAAGAGCATGCGACCAACCTGCTGAGCGGTCACCTTGCGGCTAGCCATGATCCTCACTAACAACAAATGGATTGCCAACAACAACTAGCAATAAAATAAGTAATAAACAAAGTGTAGCTTTATCACAAAGAGTTATGTACTACAAAAAACTATACCACTCACTTGCCTGAAAAAGCTACTCACCAAGCAACTACTCTGCACAGACACGGCAATCACCAATGATATCCCACTAAAAAGAAAAAAAAAAAAGCAAATTAGACATATGACAACACAAACATCACTGTGCTCAAATCTAAGGACAATGTCAAACACACAATACTGCATTTAGTACACCACCTGTCATTCATGCATGTCAACAATACTCCTTTGGAGTAAATTGCTTTCACTTACCTAAAACATGCAACTATGCAAACCGCAGGACAACTACTGCCAAAACTGCAAGGATCCACAGCAAAGGAAGCAAAAGCGTTGAACTAGAAGAAAAAGAATAAAAAATTGTTATAATCACAAATACTTCGCCAGTTGACAAACACCCCACCACCAAGAACTTAGAAGTTGTCCCTGGTACCTAAGTGGATCCTGCCCCCCTCGGGGGTAGATGGGCATAAAAAAATTGGCCAATCTGCCCCCAAGGGGGGCAGAAATGGGCAACACCTCTGTGCCCCCTTTAGGGGGCGACCCTTCCCAAAGGGGGCACCCCCAGCACAAAACAAAACAAAAAAAAAATCCCTGGCGTATTGGTGGTTTCTGCCCTCCTTGGGGGCAGATGGGCCTACAAAAATAGGCCCATCTGCCCCCAAAGGAGGCAGAGATGGCCAATACGAAATTTCCCCACTTTAGGAGGGCGACCGTTGCCCAAGGGGTGCCCCCAAACACACACCACACACACACATACACCACACAATCCCTGGCGCCTAGTGTGCTTCCACCCCCCGGGGGCCAGATCGTCCCAAAAAATGGCTGGTCTGCCATCAGGGGGGCCGAAACAGAAAAAAAAAAATAGCCCCCGAGGGGAGCGACCCTTGCCCAAGGGGTTGCCCCCAAAAAACACAATAAAAACAAAATCCCTGGTGTCTAGTGGATTTTGCCCCCCCCCGGAGGCAGATCCGCCGAAAAATCAGCGATCTGCCCCCGGGGGGGGGGGGGGGCGAAATACTAAAAAAAAATAGCCCCCCAGTGGGGCAACCCTTGCCCATGGGATCGCTCCCAAAAGAAACTTTACACTAAAAATAAATCCCTGGTGTCTAGTGGATTTCGCCCCCCCACCCCGGGGGCAGGTCCGCCGAAAAATCGGCGGATCTGCCCGCAGGGGGGGCGAAATACAAAAAAAAATTGACCCCCGGGTGGGGCGACCCTTGCCCAAAGGGTCGCCCCCAAAATAGACAAACAAAACAAAATCCCTGGTGTCTAGTGGATTTCGCCCCCCCCTGGGGGCAGATCCGCCGAAAAAAAGGCGATCTGCCCCCAGGAGGGGAGGGGGGGGGCGAAACACTAAAAAAAAATTGCCCCCCGGGGGGGGGCGAACCTTGCCCAAGGGTGACCTCGTCCAAGGCCCAGAAGGGGTTAATAAGAGAGTCAGGCAGCTAGGCCTCGACTCATGCTAACTAAGGCCTAAAAGACTTAGGGCCATATGTATGAACACATTTTCCAATAGACACAAAATGGGTAAAACCCTTTGCTGCATCTGGCCCTTATTATCAAACTTTAATAACATAACCATTAATAATTAGTGTAAAACCATTTTTAAATGTAGTAATTCATCAACATTAGTCATCTTTATTAGTCTCCGTATACATTGGTGGCCACTCCCCGTGGGCACATTTCAAGTGCATGTTTTAGCAAAACATGTTAATACAGTTTCTATGCAGCATTATTGTACATTAGTTCATAAACATTTCATGTTAATATAGATTATATAAGCTACACTCTCTCATTCCCTCCTCTGATGACCTTTGTCATCACACAAACCTTTCCCTTTCAACCTTTCACTTTGCGCATAATGCGCATTTCAACATCTTGCCCTTTGTGTGAGCTTTCCCAAATTTCATTAAACATTTTCTCCCTTTCATTTTCTTCAATGTCCATTTACTCTGAAACAAAAACACATGCCTGCATTCACTCGTTCCCACAAATAAAGTGCCATGCTCAGATTTTGGCCTATATATTCAAAGCCTACCTACATGTAAGGCATCTATAGCTAATTTGCCCTGTGTCTTTATTGTGGTGTAAGCATAATCATTTGCACATGTGCGTTTTTCTAATCCCTTTTCTAGCCTTTCCTTCAGTGCTTTGCGTCTATCATCAGTGTGATCTAAAAAGCTCTTCTCTACAGGTGTTAGTAAACAGGTTAAATTATTGCGGTGCGCACAAGCTGTCCCAAAGGTTAGTGTTGGTTCAAAGAATCCCCAAACTAATTTTATGCTATGCTCTTTAACTAATTTATTTAGAAACTCAATCACAGGCACAAAAGAGAACACCACATCTAGATTAGAATAAAAATATTGCACATGTTCCTGATCATAGAATCTTGTTAGCAGCAGACTACAGCTTATCCCTTACGTTAGAGGCAGACTATGATAGGTGACCCCCTCTTGTACTGATGAAGGAATCTTTGTGCACACATAACAGTTTCTCGCATCCATAGTATCAACATACTCATTCAGAAAGCGATAGAAGACATTAGTAGAGAGTTCCCCTTTTGAATTAGTTCCCTCATGTAAGTATTTTGCATCCTGCTCAAACTTTTCCCACGGTGTTAGTGTAAAAGTCTCAGGTTTTGAAGCATTGTTAGTCATCTTCTTATCCAACCATGGCATTCCCACAATCACACCTACAATTTTTATTGCACACACAGGCCCATATTTATACTTTTTGACGCAAAACTGCGCCAACGCAGTTTTGCGTCAAAAAAATTAGCGCCGGCTAACGCCATTCTGAAGCGCCATGCGGGCGCCGTATTTATTGAATGACGTTAGCCGGCGTTAGCCGCCGGCGCCGTCTGGTGTGCGTTAAAAAAAACGACGTACACCAGGCAGCGCCGGCGTAGGGGGATATGGGGCTTGGGCGTCAAGAAATGGGGCAAGTCAGGTTGAGGCAATTTTTTCGCCTCAACCCGATTTGCGCCATTTTTTTTCACTCCCAACCCCCATAGAAATGACTCCTGTCTTAGCAAAGACAGGAGTCATGCCCCCTTGCCCAATGGCCATGCCCAGGGGACTTCTGTCCCCTGGGCATGGTCATTGGGCATAGTGGCATGTAGGGGGGCACAAATCAGGCCCCCCTATGCCACAAAAAAATAAAAAATAAAACACTTACCTGGACTTACCTAAATGTCCCTGGGATGGGTCCCTCCAGCCTTGGGTGTCCTCCTGGGGTGGTCAAGGGTGACAGGGGGTGTCCCTGGGGGCATGGGAGGGCACCTCTGGGCTCCTTCAGAGCCCACAGGTCCCTTAACGCCTGCCTTTTGCAGGCGCTAAAAAACGGCGCAAAATCGGCCGTACGTCATTTTTTTTGACCCGCCCACTCCCGGGCGTGATTTTTGCCCGGGAGTATAAATCCGACGCACATGGCTCGGAGTCGATTTTTTAGACGGGAACGCCTACCTTGCATATAATTAACGCAAAGTAGGTGTCCACACTAAAAAATGACGCTAACTCCATGGACTTTGGCGCAAGACGTGTCTAACGCCAAAGTATATATATGGAGTTAGTTTTGCGTCGAAATTGCGTTAAAAAAAATGACGCAATTGCGGCGCAAACGGAGTATAAATATGCCCCCTAATACCTAAGATAGCGCTTAATCAACCACACAACCTACCCTTTTTGCTACTACCTCTAGTGTAAGCCATGATCTGTAAAGAATCAGATAGCAGAAGATACAAAACAAACAATCAACTTGAGGATGATTTAAAAGCTCTTTTTTTTGTTTGTTCTTAATGCAAAGTCTCTCTTTCTTTCTGCGAGTATTTACAGCGTTTCACTCACCCCAGGACCCTTTTGTCAAATCAGGTTAACAGTTTGTCATAATCGGTTTTCAGAGTCAATTCAGGTTATCAGTGTCACATCCGGTAATTTTTTTCAGTCTCTTTTCTTCAGCTTTTCAGCTTTCAATTTCAATTTTAACACAGTCTCTTTCTCTGTTTCAATTCAGGTACCGTAGTATTGGCCTGATACCTCTCGATCAAAACAGAATGCTAAGAATTCTTGTCGCCATTCAGCTGATGTTGCATATGCCCATTCAGGACCTGCGTGCCTCCTGTTTGTGACTCTTTTTCTTTTCAGTCTGCGTTTGTTTTGCAACTCTCCTTCACTGAGGTCTTCTTTTCTAGTTGTGTCAACTTCTTCCTCTATTGTATCACAAGGGACGACTTTCTCTTCTGCAGCTTGTTTCTTTGGCCAGTTATCACCTTTATGCGTTTTCTTTCTGCTTGGCCTTTCAGGACGTTGAACAGCACCCTCCTCTTGTGCTATGGTGTTTTCTCTTGACGGACCTGCAAGTGGCTCAGGAGGAGTCAGTGTACTTTGACCTCCTTCTGCTCCTTCCCCCTCATCTTCAAGGTCTGTAACGGGCTCAAGTTCAAACCTGTATCCATCTACTTCTGGGAGAACCTCTCATTGTCTCGGTTCTCCTGCTGCCTCCACTGAGATAGGCTCACTGTCACCTCTCTCCAACTTGTTTACTGTTTGAGGGACTAAGCCGTCCTCAGTGGGCTCTCCTTCAGTCTCAGTTCCCCTTTGAATACTCTCCGGCCCTGAGACTTCCTTCTCTGCAGTTGTTGTTTTGGACACTTCAAGTTCCTCATCAGTTGGACATGTCACCTTCTTTGTGTGACTGGCATGTATCCAGTTTGGAACGCCTGCTCATTTCACAGCAGTGGTTGTTGTCAGTATTACTTGACATGGTCCCTTCCAACGTGGCTCCAAACACAACTTCCTCACATGTTTCTTGACAACCACACAGTCACCGGCTCTCAGGGTGTGACCTGGATCACTGATCGGTGGCAATGTGTTAGCCTCCACCTGGTGCGAAAAAGAGCGGACCACATCAGCCAGACACTTGCAGTAGTCCAACACCATATCATTCGTGATATTCACAAGAGCATTTGCAGGTACTGCGGGCAACGTCATAGCTCTGCCCATCAAAATCTCATGGGAGGATAGTCCTGTCTTCTTATCAGGTGTGTTTCTCATTGACATCAGCACTAAGGGCAATGCATCTGGCCACTTCATATTGGTAGCTGCGCACATTTTTGCCATTCTCGACTTCAAGGTACCATTCATCTGTTCCACTAGTCCTGATGCTTCAGGGCGGTAGCTACAATGCAGCTTCTGCTCAATGTCCAATGCAGCACACAAGAGCTTAATCACCTCATTGTCGAAGTGTCTGCCCCTATC
Organism: Pleurodeles waltl; assembly: GCF_031143425.1. Taxonomy (NCBI): domain Eukaryota; kingdom Metazoa; phylum Chordata; class Amphibia; order Caudata; family Salamandridae; genus Pleurodeles; species Pleurodeles waltl. The sequence goes on from NC_090446.1 coordinate 307,006,796, forward strand.
TGATTCTAAAGAGACAGGAAATCCGAACCGTGGTATTAATTCTCTAAGCAACAGCTTAGCTATTGTGAGACTGTCATTTCCACGTGTAGGGTAGGCTTCAATCCAGTGACTGAAAACACACACAATCACCAACACGTACCTCAAGCCTCCACACACAGGCATCTCAATGAAATCCATCTGCATCTTGCTAAACGGACCTCCAGCTCTCCCTATGTGGCTCAAAGTCACCACAGTCCCTTTTCCTGCATTCATCTGTTGACAGATGATGCACCTGTGACAGGTAACCTCTGCGGCTTGTCTGAATTTCGGATTGAACCAATCAATTTTGAATAATCTGATCATTGCGTCTCTCCCAAGATGTGCCTGAACATGGTAAAGCCTTGCAAACTGTGACAAAAGACTGTTTGGCAAAACCAACTTCCCCTCCTCTGAGACCCACAAGTCGTCCGACCTTTTTTACACATTGCATTCTCTTCCAGGAGCGTTTTTCCTCTCTGCTAGCACGGCCCTGCAGTGATTTAAGCTCATCTAATGTATCAACCACTCTTAATGCAAAGTTCAAGCAGGTTTCTTTTTCAGTTTCAGGTAATAGTTCCCACTGATCCTTGAACGATATACAGTTCAATGCGCGAAACCTTGCGACTTGATCTCCATAGCCGTTTCCCATTGACACAAAGTCTTGTGACTTGACATGAGCATTGCATTCCACCACGGCAATTTCAAGAGGTAACTGAATCGCATGCAACAAATCCTTAATCTTTTCGCCATTTTTCACTGGTGAGCCAGAAGAGGTCATGAAACCCCTCTGTGACCATAATTGGCCAAAATCATGTACAATTCCAAATCGGTATCTGCTGTCAGTATAGATAGTGACTTTCAGGTTTTCAGCTGCGTGGCATGCCTTAGTAAGGGCAATTAATTCAGCCACTTGTGCGGAGTACACTCTTTCGAGCCAGGAAGCTTCTAGGATACCGGTGATTGTACACACAGCATAACCAGCTCTCACTATTCCGACTGAATCTCTCAAGCATGAACCATCAACAAATATAATGTAATCATTTTCTTCTAACTGTGTATCCTGGATGTGAGGTCTGGGTTTGGTGCATAGTTCTGTTACCTCAAGACAATCATGTTCTACTTCTTCAGTATTATTAATCTCAGCATTTTCAACAGGAAGTAAAGTATCTGGGTTCAATACAGTACATCTCTTGAGAGAAACATTCGGAGACCCCAGTATAATGGTCTCATATCTCGTCAGCCTAGCATTTCTTATGTGCTGAGTCTTGGTTCGGGTTAACAGAATTTCAACTGAATGTCGAACCATTACTATTAAGGGATGCCCCATCACTATGCCTTCACACTGTGTGAGGCTCTGACCAACTGCTGCAACTGCGCGCAAACAGCCCGGTAAGGCTGCTGCAACTGTGTCCAAAGTAGCTGAAAAATATGCTACTGGGCGGTTTGCACCTCCATGGACCTGTGTTAAGACAGACAAAGAACAAGCATCACGTTCATGACAAAACAGCAGAAAAGGCTTCCTGTAATCAGGCATACCTAAAGCTGGCGCCCTGCACATGCACTCTCTCAATTCCATGAATGCCTCAATCTCTTCCTCTGACATGGTTATGGTACCCGGGTCATCCTTAACTTCTTTACCTGTCAATTTCACCAAAGGTTTGGAGATAATAGAAAAGTTGGGAATCCACTGGCGTCAGTAGCCCACCATCCCCAAAAACATCCTGACATCTCTTTTAGTTGTCGGGGGGTTCATCTGCAGTATGGCAGTTACCCTTTCTTTGTATGTTCTCCTGGAGCCCTTTTCAATCAAGTGACCTAAATACTTCACCTCTTTCTGACAGTATTGCAGCTTCTTTGGGGACACTTTGGGGGTCATTCTGACCCTGGCGGTCGGTGATAAAGCGGCGGCCAACCCGCAAACAGGCCGGCGGTCAAAAAAATGGAATTCTAACCCTGGCGGGAACCGCCAACACAGGCCGCCACTTTAACACTCCGACCGCCACGGCGGGACAGACAAACAGCGCGGCGGTCACCGCCAACAGGCAGGCGGCAGACAATGTACCGCCCACCCTATCACAACTCACCAATCCGCCACCTTTTCTGGGGCGGGAGCCCGCCGATAAAAACACGGCGGAAACAGACTACGAACGGGAAAACGCTCACCTCTACACACTCCACGAGGAAGGAGGACAGCATGGAGCCTGAATTACACATCCTACCGGCTATTGTCTACCTGCTCATCTACCAGGAGTACGAACGCCGGCGCAGACGACAACGGTGAGTACTGCACCTACGACACAGGCGAGGGGGGAGGAGGAAAGCTTACGGGCACACACATGCGCCATACACCCACCCCCCCACCACAAATACCTACACCCCAATGCCGAGCAACAAGTCAGAGTGACACCACACAAACCCCCCGGAATAATGCAAAGACACAATTTAAATGATCTATAAAATATATGTATAAATAGCTCCATTGAAGGAATGGCAAATATGCCATATAAAAGATACAAAAATAAGGAATGAACATAGTCCACAATATATCCATAGGCAAAAAGTCCGGCACATTCCGTGAAAGTTCCATAGTCCGTGGGCCAATGTGCACAAACACATGGGCAAAGCCCACACAGGAGACCAGACACCATTGGAGAGAACACTGCAGGGGCATCAGACGATAAAACTACAGGCACCTCAGGGGGAAGGGAAGGGGGGGCACCGCAGCCACATGAGTCTACGACGCCAGATCCACGAGGGGCCTCCATGCCCACTGTCCCATCCTGGGGAGTGCAAAACCACAGTCTCACAAGTCCCTACAGTGGGAGGCTTGCCCACTGGACCATCCTGGGGAGTGCAAAGCCACAGTCCATCAGATGGATTACCGACCCCACTGTTATTGGAGGAGGCATGGTGCCCAGAGTGCTTCCTGAAGCCCTGCTCGACACAGAACCGGCACTGTCAATGGGCCAGCGGTGCTTGAGATGAAGGGCCCAGCGGAGCGGTGTTTGAGACGGCGGGGCCCAGCGGAGCGGTGCTTGACAGGAAGGGCCCAGCGGAGCGGTGCTTGAGACGGCGGGGCCCAGCGGAGCGGTGCATGAGATGAAGGGCCCAGCGGAGCGGTGTTTGAGACGGCGGGGCCCAGCGGAGTGGTGCTTGAGATGAAGGGCCCAGCGGAGCGGTGTTTGAGACGGCGGGGCCCAGCGGAGCGGTGCTTGAGATGAAGGGCCCAGCGGAGCGGTGCTTGAGATGAAGGGCCCAGCGGAGCGGTGCTTGACAGGAAGGGCCCAGCGGAGCGGTGCTTGAGATGAAGGGCCCAGCGGTGCGGTTCTTGTCCCGGCGGGGCCCTGTTCAGCGGTGCTCCTCCCGGCGGGGCCCGTTCAGAGGTTCTTGTCCCAGCGGGGCCCTGTTCAGAGGTGCTCCTCCCGGCGGGGCCCGTTCAGCGGTTCTTGTCTCGGCGGGGCCCTGTTCAGCGGTGCTCCTCCCGGCGGGGCCCGTTCAGCGGTTCTTGTCCCGGTGGGGCCCTGTTCAGCGGTGCTCCTCCCGGCGGGGCCCTGTTCAGCGGTGCTCCTCCCGGCGGGGCCCGTTCAGCGGTTCTTGTCCCGGCGGGGCCCTGTTCAGCGGTGCTCCTCCCGGCGCGGCCCTGTTCAGCGGTGCTCCTCCCGGCGGGGCCCGTTCAGCGGTTCTTGTCCCGGCGGGACCCTGTTCAGCGGTGCTCCTCCCGGCGGGGCCCTGTTCAATGGTGCTTGTCCTGTGTGTCTAGGGAGCCAGACCTGGCCAAGACTTCCCGCTCATTCACCATCCGAACTTGCGGTCGCGGCGCCCTCCTGTGATGGAGTCCTGGGCCCGTGGGTGTCGTCCGTCACACCCGGAATGGGGCTGGTGGGGCCCTCCTGGGCAGCTCGCCTGCTGCCTGACTTCTCCGCCCTGCTGCCCTTGCCCTCCTTCGCTGGAGCTCTGTGGGCCTTGCCTCCCTTGGATGATGTGGCAGGTGACGGGGCAAGGCTACTGTCCTTGGTGGCAGCCGTCTCAGCCTTGTCGCGCCGGGCCTTTTTCTTTTTTGTCCTCTTCCCGGGGGGGGGTGGGGGGGTGGCTGTCCCCTTGCTGCTGGCCGATGTCCCTGCCCTAGGATCTGGTGGACTCCAATAGCCCTGCACTATGGTCACAGTAGATGCAGGGCTGGTGGTGGCTGAGGTGCTTTTTTTAGTCTTACCAGATGGAGGGGGTGGGTCAGTGATTGGAACGAGCTCAAGGTTGGAAAGGAAAAGGACTTTCGAAGGACAGGGACGGGTAGGTGTAGTGGGTTTGGGAGTGGAGCAAGAGGATGTGGTTGTAGGAGAGTCAAGTGTGCTGTCTTTGGGTGCAGGTGCTTGTGACGGAGGCTGTCGTGAGGTGGATGGCTGTTGGGTGGGTGGCTGCCTGCGTTTGTGTGCTTTGGAAGAGGGGGTGACAGACACACTGGGAGAGGACACAGGGGACGTGTAAATGGCAGTGGGGGTGGTGACTGCACGTGTGCGGACTGTAATGGAGGGTGTGCTGGTGATGGAAGTACTGGCTGATGGTGGTGTGCATGCAGGTGTGAGTGGAGACGTCACAGGGAGGGAGGAGGGAGATGAGGAGGTGGGGGACACAGAGGTGGTAGTGACTGTTGGCATGTCTGCATCTGGATGTTGCTTGGGTGAATGCTTGTGGGATCTGTGGTGCTTATGTCTGGATGAGCTGCCCTTGGGTGTAGAGGTGTGTGCAGGCTGGTCTGATGGTGTGGATGGGATAGGCAGAGGAACAGGAGACTGGGACTGGGTGGAGGGAGTCAGAAGAGGGAGGCTGGAGACAGGGACAATGGCTGCCGTCAGTGCTGAGGCCAGAGCGTTGAACGATCGCTGATGGGCAGCCTGACCCGAATGAATGCCCTCCAGGTATGCATTGCTCCGATGCACCTCCCTTTCTACACCCTGGATGGCATTCAAAAGGGTAGACTGCCCAACAATGAGTGTCCTGAGGAGGTCAATGACCTCCTCACTGAGGGCAGCAGGGGTAACTGGGGCAGGGCCTGAGGTGCCTGGGGCGAAGGAGATGCCCGCCTTCCTGGGCGAGCGGGCACGGAGCGAAGGCTGAGGGGCTGCTGGGAGGGCGGGGCTGGTGCGCTGGGTGGTGGCTGTACCTGTTGTGGCGGTGGGCACGGATGTTGCCGCCACCGCTAGGGAGCTCCCTTCCGAGGACGTGTCGGTGTCGCTGACGTCTCCACAGGTCCCCGTTGTGGAGCTCCACTCGCCCTCCGTCTCACTGGTGTACTCGAAGTCTGTTGTATGGCCCTCCGGGGCCATGTGAGATGCAGCTCCCTCGTAAGCCGATGCCACTTCTCCTCCGCCTGATGATGCTAATGCACACATGAACAGGAAGACAAAGAAAATTGGGGGGGTGGGGGGGGAGAAATGGAGACAGGTTGAGTGCATGCATTGGCAACACCATTGTCGGAGAGGGCAGACACAGAAGCCCCCTGAACTAGGCCACGCAATGGGGGTACACTACTCAGTTATTGTGACTAGGCCTACGGGTCTATGGACGACAAATGCACACATGGGTGAGGCCGGACCATGGATAGCTGTACTTGGCACCCTACAGAGGTGGGGGGCGGGGCACAGGGCCGTGTCTAACGGAGGGGCCTAGCCTACAGAATGCGCCCTGGCCTAGAGATAGCCGCAGCCCTCCTCCCCCACCCAGACACCTTCACTGCGCGCAAAGATAGCAGAATGTGCTGATACTCACCCCCTTGTGTCTGCTGTGATGTCCTCACGTGCCCATCCAAATCGGGGTAGGCCACCGCCAGGATCCGGGACATCAGGGGGGTCAATTGGCGGCTGGCACCCCTCCTACGTTGGGAGGCCATCCCCAGCAGAGACTCGGCGGTCTTTCTGGTCCCGCGGCGGATGTCCTCCCACCTCTTTCGGCAGTGGGTGCCCCGTCTGTTTTGGACCCCCAGGGCCCGGACGTCCTTGGCGATGGCACGCCAAATGTCGATCTTCTGATGGGCGCTGACCTATGTGACATGTACAGGGTGGTAAAGGAAATCGCATCAGTTTTCTGCCTGGTCAATGTGAGTGGCCCCCCCTCCCCAACCTTGCCATGTGGCACATGCTCTCATCTTTCGTGCGTTGCACTCCTCATTCGCTCCCCTCCCCACCATCTTACATACACCCCACTCAACACAGGCATAGCCCATTCAACGTGCACCCTGTGTACTAACCTGTTGGTCTGGAGGACCGTTGAGTAGCGCATACTGGGGGAGGACCCCATCAACAAGTTTCTCCAATTCTTCGGCAGTGAAGGCAGGGGCCCTTTCCCCAGTCGCAGCAGCCATTGTATCTTCCAGACCGAGGTCACAGCAGCACTTGCAGTATAGGTCTCGAGTGATTAATCAGATAGAAAATGGCAGCCACGCCTGTGGCGGTGCGTACCGCGGCGGTGCGTACCGCGACCGCCGGCGCACATCGTCATTGGCTCCTGAGACCCATAGGGTTCAATGTTAACCAATGCTGCTTTGTGCCACGGCAGCGAAGTGACCTCACATCCCACTGTCACACTTCACAGGTCAGGCAGCCGCCATTTCAAGGGCCCACATGGCATGATTTCTACTGCGTCACACAGGCCTAGGCCTTGCATTGCCACTCATACAAGCCGTTCCATGCATAGCGATTCGTGTACTGTGCAAGCTGTGTGAACGAACCTGTGGGTTGCTTTACTCTGTGCTCCATGTTGTCCTTCCTAGGCACCGTCCGCTGGGACTTGCGAGGAGAAGGATGAATCCTCCCGTGTACCGACCGCTGGTGGACCTGTCGACAATGGAAGAACGACATATCATACTTACATACCGGCTTGACAGAGCAACTATACATGAACTATGTGTCCAGCTGGAGCCAGACCTGATGTCCCCCATCCGCCAACCCACAGGGATTCCCCCTCTGGTGCAGGTTCTGTCAGTACTCCATTTTTTGGCAAGTGGGTCTTTTCAGACAACAGTGGCCATATCATCTGGGATGTCTCAGCCTATGGGGGTCATTCTGACCCCGGCGGTCTCAGACCGCCGGGGCCAGGGTCGGCGGGAGCACCGCCGACAGACCGGCGGTGCCCCGCAGGGCCTTCTGACCGCGGCGGTTCGGCCGCGGTCAGACATGGCTGCAAGCTGCGCCGCCATGGGGGATTCTGACACCCCCTACCGCCATCCTGTTCCTGGCGGTTCGCCCGCCAGCAACAGGATGGCGGTAGGGGGTGCCGCGGGGCCCCTGGGGGCCCCTGCAGTGCCCATGCCAATGGCATGGGCACTGCAGGGGCCCCCGTAAGAGGGCCCCACTGTGTATTTCAGTGTCTGCAATGCAGACACTGAAATACGCGACGGGTGCAAACTGCACCTGTCGCACCCCTGCAACTACGCCGGCTCAATTCTGAGCCGGCGTCCTCGTTGCAGGGGCATTTCCTCTGGGCCGGCGGGCGCTCTTTTGGAGAGCGCCCGCCGGCCCAGAGGAAATGTCTGAATGGCCGCTGCGGTCTTTTGAACGCGGTGCGGTCATTTGGCGGCTCCCTCCAGGCGGGCGGCTCCCGCCGCCCGCCGGGCTCAGAATGAGCCCCTATGTTTTCTAAGGTTTTGTCCAGAGAGTTGTCTGCCCTGATAAAATACATGCGGAGCTACATTATTTTCCCTGAGGTGGGCGAATTGGCTACAGTGAAGGGTGATTTCTATGCCCTTGGACATATCCCCAACATCATTGGGGCCATTGATGGGACCCATGTGGCTTTGGTTCCCCCCAAAGACAGTGAGCAGGTTTACCGAAACAGAAAAAGTTATCATTCGATGAATGTCCAGGTGGTCTGTTTGGCTGACCAGTACATCTCCCATGTAAATGCCAAGTTCCCTGGGTCAGTGCATGACGCGTATGTCATGCGAAATAGCAGCATCCCTTATGTGATGGAACAGCTACAGAGACACCGTGTGTGGCTAATTGGTGACTCTGGTTACCCCAACCTGTCGTGGCTACTGACCCCAGTGAGGAATCCCCGGACCAGGGCAGAGGAACGGTACAATGAGGCCCATGGGCGATCTAGGAGGATCATAGAAAGGACCTTCGGGGTCCTGAAGGCCAGGTTTAGGTGCCTGCATATGACAGGGGGATCCCTCATGTACTCACCAAAGAAGGTGTGCCAGATCATCGTGGCCTGCTGTATGCTTCACAATCTTGCATTGTGACGCCAGGTGCCTTTTCTGCAGGAGGATGGTCCAGATGGTGGTGTTGTTGCAGCTGTGGAGCCTGTGGAGAGTGAAGAGGAGGAAGACGACGGGGACGACACAGACAACAGGGATACAGTCATACAACAATACTTTCAGTAGCACACAGGTAAGAAACAGCCACCCCAATTTACATTTACTTGAGGCCTCATGCGTATCCACTGTCTGTGTTTCCCCCCAGTTCCGGTTAACTGATTTGTGACTTTCCCTTCCCTTTTCAGAGCTGTATGACCCACTGCCTGACTTCAGCTTTGTTTGCCCATTGACTAAAGCTTATTGAAATTGGTATGTTGTCATCACAAAGTAACTGGACATTATTGAACCGTTATGTGTAATACATTTGTTAAGAAGACAAGCAGACTCCTGTTTATTTAAGTGGAATAAGTGATTTATTTTAAGTGCTAGATATAGGTAAATGATTGGGAAGCGGGGATGGGTGGGGGTGGAGTAATGTCCATGGCAGAGTCCAGTTCTCAGTCGCACAGGTGCATTGTCCATATGCCTGTGGAAGGATGGAGCAGGGGCAGTTCAAGGTTGGACAGGGTGACAATGTGGGACAGTGGGATGACATCAGGGGGTATCTTAGGCTGGCGGGGGTCTTGCAATCCTACTCTGTCTTCTTGTGAGATCTCAGGTTCCGCTTGCGGGGTGGTTCTTCTTCTGCAGGATATGGGGTTCTGGTGGCCTGTCGTTGTGTGGGGGCCCCCTGTCCACTAGCGCCGGCGGAGGTGGTAGGCTGTTCCTGGCCTGGGCTAGTGACAGGGGCCCTTTGGGGTGCCACATGGTCCCGCAATGTGGTGACGATCTGGGTAAGGGCCAGGACGATGGTCCCCATTGCGGAACCGATGTTCCTCGGTTCCTCCCTGAACCCCATGTACCGTTCCTCCTGCAGTTCCTGGATCTCCTGGAACCGGGCCAGTACCGTCGCCATCGTCTGGACGGTGTGCTCACTACCACTGCCCCCAGGTCCCTGTTGTTGTTGGGGTGTTGGGTCAACCTGGGTGCCCTGTAGTGGTGGACACACCGCTGATTTACGTGCCCTGGAGACAGAGGCATGGGCCCGCTGGGTGGGAGCTGTGCTGGTGTTCCCAGAGGGGGTTGGGTCTGGTGTAGCCTGTGGCATGCAGGTGGGGTGGGGGTGGGAAGCAGTAGTGAAGATTTGCCTTACCAGAGTCCATTCCTCCGCCTACTCCTGCGAGGCCCTCAGGATGCAGGATGTGCAAGACTTCCTCCTCCCACGCGGTAAATTCTGGGGGAGTAGGTGGGTGTCTGCCGCCAGTCTTCTGCACCGCTATGTTGTGCCTTGATACCATGGAACGCACCATCCCCCGTAGGTCGTTCCATCTCTTCCTGATGTCCTCCCGATTGCGTGGATGCTGTCCCACCGTGTTAACCCTGTCCACTATCCTTTGCCATAGCTCCATCTTCCTGGCAATTGTGGTGTGCTGCACCTGTGCCCCGAAGAGCTGGGGCTCTACACGGACTATTTCCTCCACCATGACCCTGAGTTCGGCGTCACTGAATCTGGGGTGTCTTTGGGGTGCCATGGGGTGGTGTGGTTGAGGTGTGGGGTGGCGTTTGTGGTGATGAGTGTGGTGCGTGTGGTGGTGTGTGGTGTTTGGTGCGTGGATTCTGTGTGGGTGATGGTGTTGTGTGCCTCTGTGTTGTGGGATTCTCTATTCTGTGCTCTGTCTCTAGCCTTCGTCAATGATTTCGGGTCGTAGGGGCTTGTGGGTGATGTGGGTGTGTGTTTTATATTGTGTTGGGTGTGTGGGAGTGGTGTTAGTATGTGTATCAGGTGTGTGTATTTCGAACTGACCAATGTCAATGAGTTTTCGATGTGTGTGTGTATTTTGACCGCGGCGGTGTGTACCGCCAATGGAATACCGCGTTTGAAAGACCGCCGCGTGGATTTGTGGGTCGGAATGGTATGGGCGTATTTCTGTTGGCGTGACGGTGGAGGTTTGGTCAGCGCCATTTTTTCGCTGACCTTTGGTGTGGTGGATTTTTTAGGATGTCGGGTTTTCGGCGGTTTGCCAGTTGCGGGTCAGAATAACCGTGGCGGTTTACCGCGGCCGCGGCGGTGTTATGGCGGCCTTCTGGCCGGCGGTAAGCGCCTTTTACCGCCGAGGTCAGAATGACCCCCTATATGTCCGTTCTTTCCCAAATGGTTCAGTAAGGCAATTGTGCCATATCTGCAGTTGTCTTTTGTTCTGGACGCGATCAACAAATCATCAATGTACTGTACTAGAGTCGAACTGAAAGGCAGTTCTAATGACTCCAAGTCCTTCTTCAATATCTGATTGAAGATGGACGGTGACTCAGAAAACCCTTGAGGAATTCTGCACCAACTGTATACCTTATCCAGGAATTTGAAACTGAAGAGAAATTGTCTGTCCTCATGAAGAGGCACCGAAAAGAATGCATGAGACAGGTCCACAACTGTGAACCACTCTGCATCACACGGAACCTGAAACATGATCACTGCTGGGACCTGCACTATAGGGCAGCACTTTACCACAATCTCGTTTATTTTTCTCAGGTCCTGAACAATTCGAACCTTCCCACAAGGCTTTTTCAGACTCATTATTGGTGAATTACACGGGCTGCTCATCACTTCTTTCAGAACTCCTTGCTTTACAAAGTCTGCAATTATCTGTGATACCTGGATGAGGACATCTTGTGCCATGTGGTACTGCGGTACCTGAGGAAACACTGCGTTCGGCTTAACCTGTACCTTAACCAGTTCTACTCCCTTTATCAGTCCTACTTCTTTTCCTGTCAGGTCCCACACCTTCTCTGTCACTGTTCCCTGCAACTCAGGTGGCAAGTCAGTTACTGTAAGCATTGGGAATAAGGTTATCAAAGGGTATTCCTCATTTGTACTTTCCGTCTCTAGATCTGTAAATTGTCCATCGTCCCCTTCATCATCACTGTTTGCCTGCACTTCAATCCCTTTATTAGAACAGGTAATCAAGCATCTTGTTTTGAACCGCCACTTGGCCGCTCTGACCGCGGAGGCCATTCTGACTTTCCCGCTGGGCCGGCGGGCGCCCGCCAAGGGAGCGCCCGCCGGCCCAGCGGGAAAGGCCCTGCAACACAGAAGCCGGCTCCGAATGGAGCCGGCGGTGTTGCAGGGGTGCGACGGGTGCAGTTGCACCCGTCGCGATTTTCACTGTCTGCTATGCAGACAGTGAAAATCATGCTGCTGCCCTGTTAGGGGGCCCCTGCACTGCCCATGCCAGGGGCCCCACGACACCCGTTCCCGCCATCCTGTTCCTGGCGGTAAAAACCGCCAGAAACAGGCTGGCGGTAAGGGGGTCGGAATCCCAGCGCCGCCATGGAGGATTCTCCCAGCCGGGGCTAATCCGGCGGGAAACCGCCGGACCCGGCTGGGCGACCGCGGCTTTACAGCTGCGGTTGGAATACCACATGAAGCACCGCCAGCCTGTTGGCGGTGCTTCCGTGGACGGCCAGGGTTGGAATGATACCCTAAGTCTCTTCCGTGTAGGGACACAGGACTAGAATCACAGACTACAAACTTGTGTAATCCCTGGAAGTTGCCAATCTCAACTTGGACCGGATCTGTAATTGGGTTTGCCAGGAACTGATTTGCTACACCAACCACCCTTATGGTATGCCCTGAAAGTGGCAATTTCGGAACCTCTGCACTTCTGACTGTAGAGCGTGTAGCTCACGTGTCAACCAGGAAGGAAACCTTGTGACCCATCACCTTTCCCTTTACATAGGGTCCCCTCTGATCTACTTCTAGAGATGCTGCAAGCCTGCACTTCTCACTGTCTGAACAATCATCCGACCATTCATCGTTTAATCCATCCTCACCACGCAATGGAAATTGCTGTACAGTATTATTTTGACTCATTGTTTGGCCTGTGACCTGCTGAGGAAGCATCACCTGTTGCTGTCACATCGGAGCTAATGGTAATTGCATTTGCTGTCTAGGTACCATGGGAACCTGCTGCATTTGTGCTGGTTGAACAAGCGGCATTTGTATTTGCTGCATGGGCTGTAACCCCTGCATCTGAACCAGGTTATTCTGAAAGTTCTGATTCTGTCCTCTCACTTTTGGACCCCTCACATTTTGAAATGTACTGACATCACTGCTTTGTTGAACAACACCATCCTGCACCACCATTGGGCATTCCCGCTTCCAATGCCCCACGCCCCCGCACGCGTGACATGGTGACATCTTTTTCATCCCCTGTACATCATGTTGAACCACAACAGAATTCAAGTCTGGACCGCGATTCACAAAACCTCGGCCTCTCGGCTGTGCCTGAAACATGCCATTCCCTTGCAGTTGCTGCTGTAGCATCTGCTGGATTCCATTTCCCTGCATCCCTGCCTGCGCAGCCTTAATCTGCATCACCATCACTTTCTCCTTCAACTTTCTCTGCTTCAACTCAATCTCGTCACTACAGTATTTTGCATACTGCAACACCTCATCAATCGGCTTTGCCTGCCAACAGATCAAATGATTCTTAATCATCTGACTAATCTCTGGTCTCAGTCCTTCAACAAACCTGAACACAAGATGATTCATGTCTTTCGGTTCTATGGTCTCCGTGCCACTGTAATGTTTGAACACTTTCAACAATCTCTCATAGTAAGCATGAATAGTCTCTTTAGCCTCCTGTGAGGTTCGATCAATTTTCTGCCAATCAGTCACTTTCGGCGACACTTTCTGCTTCAAAAACTCAATCACTTTATGATAGTACTTCATCACCTCCTCAGATGGTGCTCCAGTCACCTTATCCCTTGCTGGCTCCTGTGTCGGCCAATCCACACCTCTTTTGTACTCAAGCCATAAGTCAGGTGGAACGATAATCTCAAACAGGGTATTCAATTCCTCCCAGAGACATTTCGCAAGTTTCACAAACCTATCTGTCTGCTGGTACCATTCTATCGGCTTCTCCCTCAACATAGGATAATCATTTGTGAATGACAGCATGTCTCCCCTAGACCATGGTACATGGACTAGAACTCCTCCAGCTGTTTCTCTCATTGGTAACATCTTTACTGTCCCCGTTTCCGGTGCAGCTTTAGCCTGATTTGGTTCCGGACCTTCGCTTTTCTCTTTATCTCTTTTCTTTGCCCATCTGCCTTCCCACTTCTCTAAAGCTCCCCAGATTTGCGCACTTTACAGTATCTCTTTAAGATGTGCTTTCATTCCGGTAGATCTCATGTGTTTAAAATCTTTAGAATCAAAGTCTAATCTGTAGCTTCTTTTCAAATGTTTAGTATTCCCAATGTCTATATTGTATTTGTCTGCCAGGTTTGCCAACCTCTGATGCACCTTGCCCACTTCTTTAGTGATCTTGGGGCACAGATACCTCAATTCTGCTTCTGTTTACCCCCATTGTCCCTTCCACTAGTTCCGCAGCTTCTCACAAAATTCAGGTATTCTTCCTTTTCTGGCTCATCTGCGGTTGCCGCAGTATTTTGGGAAGCATAAGTGATTTCTAACCACTCATTCAATTGTTGCGCAGAAAAACCTTGCAACGAAATGTTCCCTGAATGCATCAGTGGTGTCTCTGATGTATTTGTACTCATTGTTTGTGGTGCTAGCACACTTAACCCTGCTTGTCTCATTGCCTCCAAAGGATCCCCAATCGGACTGAGGTCTAACAAGGACTGATTGTTCTCTTGATGTTATTGGCTGGGGAGTTCCTGTGAACCCTCCTCTTACTACCTCTAAGGTTCTCACTCCCTGATCACACACGTCAGGCTTACCCTGCGCATACAATGGTACTGGGCGACCAACAGTGATTGGTAATGATATGGCATTTGGTGTCTGACCAGGTCCCAAACCCCATGGAGCAGTAACTCCCAAAGCTTGACTCACTGTGGCTGGTGCAGGTACTGACTGAGGTCCTGCCGTTGGATTATAACCCGGAATCAGCTGTTGCTGCGGCTGGGGCAGCAATTGCGGAGTTGGCTCAATCTGCACTGGCTTTGATCTCGTATATATCGGATCAGGCAGCACCATCAGACTCGTATTTGTCTCTAGTACTGGGACGTCTGGATAAATCCTCTATCTGTGGCGGAGGATGCAACTGTATCTGCACTTCTGGTGCAGTGGGTACACTGACACCATTCTGTATCAAAACCGTATCACTTGTCTGCATTGTATTTGTAACTTCTTTACTCTGTGTTGGATTCCCAGGACCCGCACTAGTGCTTGGACCAGTGTCATTTATGGCATATGGTGGCGGGCGATCATGTAACCACTGATTAAGAAACTCTTCATCGTCTGAATCATCTCCGTCTACCCAAGACCTCTGAGTCTCCTTAGACTTATTAGAGCCCTCATCTGTCTTACAGGTGGCTTTCTTTCCCTGTGTCTCATCTTCTTGTATAATTGCCAGAAACAATTTAAGTCTGTCAACTATCCCCCTTCTCCACATTTTGCTCTCATTGTCCCATCTAGCTTCGGCTAATGTCTTTTCTGCCCTTTTTATTCTCCTTTCAAGTTTTTGCTGTCTTTGTCGTATGGCCATTAAATACCAAACTGCCAACGCCTCATACTGAGCTGGTCTCGGAGGTGGCTTTTGTACACTTAACATCCACCTCAAGTTCTCTAAAATTCTTGTATTGAACATTCCATGCTCCGGAAATGCCAAACATCCCTCCTTGTCTGTTAATTTGTGCCACTGCTTCATACACAGGCAAGGCGCGACTCCCTTTTCCTCCATTACTATACAAGCTGGAGTACCAGCAGGCGGTGTAGGCTCCCCCTCACTCGCCATAATGTATGCGTCTCCTTTCAGAGCGCTCTTTAAAGCCTTGAAAAAATTCATTTTTGCATCTTTTATTTTGTTTTTCAAGGAAATGACTTTAATTCCCAGTACACTCTTCACCCACCTTTCTCAACCTATTGCCTCTCATGGACGGCTGCCAATCCGTGCGTGACCCCTCTCAGCAACTGACCTATCTCAGTGCGGCACCACTGACATCACACTCACACACACTGCGGCTGACAAAGTCTTGCGGCTTGTCCTCTTCACAAAAACTAATGCACTATATTGCGAGCACCTTTAATCACAAAAACCCAAATTTGCCGGTTTACTACAGGAAGGGTAACACATTCGCTTCAGAAATTTGCAGAGATTTCACTTGAAGCCTCAGCCGATACTCTCTCCTTCTCAGCTCCCGCATCCGCAAGCAGAATTCGACCCGCAAATCCTACTCTCGACTTGTCAATGGTTTGTTCTAGTGCACTATAGAACTTGCCAAATCTCCATTGAAGGTTTCACACTCACAACTTAACTCAAACTCGACTTGTCAACCACGCCCGATTGACCTATTAAACCACACAAATTACAACATAAACCCAAGTGTCTCCTACACTTGTCAATATACTCTGGAGTCTTGGACCACGACGGGTCCGTACATCACCAACAACCACGTGGATAGTTTTTTAGCACAAAGCGCCACACTCACATGAAGTACGCTGACTTCCCTCCTCTCATACTGCGGAGTACGCTTACTCCTACTAAAATGACATTACCTGGCCTAAAACAACCAATACTTCACGAATCACCTGCAATGAGCATAAGCTGAGCAAGCGCAAATTCTACACCACACATGCTAAAACGCTGAGAACATACCTAACTCACTTAGGCAGGCTCCGAGATTCTGGGAAAGTCATGGGGGATTTAGAAATACATCATACCTCCAATTTGCATTATCTCGAAAAAACAATTTAAACAATAGTCCTCCGTCCTAGGGCCCCAAAGGGCCTAAACCGTCGCTCTGCTACCAGAACTGCTAACGTGTCCCTTTATGATCAATTTACTCACATTGGGACTCGTTTTAGTCCAATGAATCTTTTGACCCTGACTGAAGACACCTTAGGACGAGATAGCTAATTAACATTTCAATCAATATGTCAATAATGTCATCAATATTTATTATAACAATGCACTTTACTTTAGTCAATGACATTTAATAAACTCTGGAAACACCATGACCTTGCAGTCATGAATAACCACACCAGTTTAGTATGAATTTAGTGATATTTATTCCCTATTGGTTACAATACTACTAGCAAGTTTATTAATCTCAAAACCAAGAAGCACAATAGCATAGTCACAATATGGCAACTCTGATGAGATTTCATCAAAGTAAGAATCACAAACATTAGAATGTAACACGACGTTAGCATAGATTATTCTAAGCAGAATATATTTGCGCATTGTTCAATAAAGCATAGATTTAGTCATTTGTCTATTTGCGTCAGTTCAGTGACCCCTCTCCTAACCTCGAATTAGCATTGGCATGTTGGGCTTCATGCAAAACAATTTAGTAACACCAATTTGGAAAACATTTAACTATGGCCCTTGTCAAAAGAAAAGCAGTTGGTATCTAGAAAGGAAAAGCAAACAGACAATCACAAATTCATTGTCATATTTCTACTCTCCAAGTTTGGTCAGCACTGCCTTTGCTGATGCCAAGTTATGATTTGAAAGTGTGCTGAGGCCTGCTAACCAGGCCCCAGCACCAGTGTTCTTTCCCTAAAACAGTACCTTTGTTTCCACAATTGGCACACCCTGGCATCCAGGTAAGTCCCTTGTAACTGGTACCCCTGGTACCAAGGGCCCTGATGCCAGAGAAGGTCTCTAAGTGCTGCAGCATGTCTTATGCCACCCTGGGGACCCCTCACTCAGCACAGACACACTGCTTGCCAGCTTGTGTGTGCTGGTGGGGAGAAAATGACTAAGTCGACATGGCATTCCCCTCAGGGTGCCATGCCAACCTCACACTGCCTATGGCATAGATAAGTCACCCCTCTAGCAGGCCTTACAGCCCTAAGGCAGGGTGCACTATACCATAGGTGAGGGCATAGGTGCATGAGCACTATGACCCTACAGTGTCTAAGCAAAACCTTAGACATTGTAAGTGCAGGGTAGCCATCAGAGTATATGGTCTGGGAGTCTGTCATACACAAACTCCACAGCACCATAATGGCTACACTGAAAACTGGGAAGTTTGGTATCAAACTTCTCAGCACAATAAATGCACACTGATGCCAGTGTACATTTTATTGTGAAATACACCCCAGAGGGCATCTTAGAGATGCCCCCTGAAAACATACCCGACTTCCAGTGTGGGCTAACTACTTTTACCAGCCTGCCACACACCAGACATGTTGCTGGCCACATGGGGAGAGTGCCTTTGTCACTCTGTGGCTAGTAACAAAGCCTGTACTGGGTGGAGGTGCTTCTCACCTCCCCCTGCAGGAACTGTAACACCTGGCGGTGAGCCTCAAAGGCTCACCCCGTTTGTTACAGCGCACCAGGGCACTCCAGCTAGTGGAGATGCCCGCCCCCTCCGACCACGGCCCCACTTTTGGCGGCAAGGCCGGAGGAGATAATGAGAAAAACAAGGAGGAGTCACTGGCCAGTCAGGACAGCCCCTAAGGTGTCCTGAGCTGAGGTGACTCTGACTTTTAGAAATCCTCCATCTTGCAGATGGAGGATTCCCCCAATAGGATTGGGGATGTGCCCCCCTCCCCTCAGGGAGGAGGTACAAAGAGGGTGTAGCCACCCTCAGGGCTAGTAGCTATTGGCTACTAACCCCCCAGACCTAAACACACCCTTAAATTGAGTATTTAGGGGCCCCCAGAACCTAGCAAGATAGATTCCTGCAACCTGAAGACGAAGAAGGACTGCTGACCTGAAAGCCCTGCAGAGAAGACGGAGACACCAACTGCTTTGGCCCCAGCCCTACCGGCCTGTGTCTTCGTCTTCAGGACATCAGTTGATTCGCCATCAAAAGAGATTCAGCTCCAGCAAAGAGGAAGGGGCACTTCCCTCATAAGGAGGTAAAGTGTGAATGGGCAATCTAAGGGTAAGGATGGTTCTAAATAAAATCAGCAAGTCACCAAGCAAAGTGACAGTCTCTGGATCATAATAAATGGCATCAGCATCTCCCCCTCTCCTAGTCTCCTACTCCCTAATTACTTCCTGGTGACAAGGGTTTTTATCCCCTGTTCGTGGTACATTCCCCTAAAATCTGATTGGACAAGGGTTGTACCCCACTATCTTTAACCAATTAAAATCAAATTAGCTCATCAAATTTATTACCCCATAACAGTTCTCACGTATTTTATTGGTGTTTATGATTGACGTCTTTAGCGGGTGGAATGTCCGGTATGATTTCATCGTCTTGTGGGCATTTGCACATCTTTGGTCAGTGGCTCCATTGTCCGTACCGGCTTAGGCGACCTTGTACATAGCATTAATCTACATCGTTGCATTCAGCTAAAATGTTACTAGAAGCAGGATGAATTTCAATAGAACGGATCTACTACAGTTACATTCAGCTTCTAGCTTTTGGAAAAAAACAAGAGTTCATGTCCTTTAGCAAGTCAGCACACTGCACGTTAGAAAAATACATTTCATATGAGAGTCAGGCAGCTAGGCCTCGACTCATGCTAAGGCCTAAAATACTTATTATCAAACTTTAATAACATAACCATTAATAATTAGTGTAAAACCATTTTTAAATGTAGTAATTCATCAACGTTAGTCATTTTTATTAGTCTCCGTATACATTGGTGGCCACTCGCCGTGGGCACATTTCAAGTGCACGTTTTAGAAAAACATGGTAATACAGTTTCTATGCAGCATTATTGTACATTAGTTCATAAACATTTCATGTTAATATAGATTATATAAGGTACACTGTCTCACATTCATTCTTGTTCATTCACTTTCCCTCACAAACACACATGCTTTCACACACACCTTTTCCCTCTCACCTGCATGCTAACAACATTTAGAAGAATATTTTTTGTATTTACTCTCTGCTGTCTTTGCTGGGCCACTACAGTTGCTCAGCTGCTGGTGCATGGACCTTCAGGACAAGCACACAGCTCCTTTCCTCCTCAGGCACTCAAAAAGGAAACTGAAAGATGCACAGTGCATGCAGTCTTAAGCATCGAACCTCTTGTCTTTTCACATCACCCTCTGCTGTCTCGTCAAAGGGTGTGGTAGGATCCATGAGGCTCCTGAACCAACCCCACCTTGTGATGAGATGGGAGGGGGTGTTGTGACACCCTGACTGACAGGTAACCTTGAGCACTGCAGGGCTTATGCCTTAAGCACAGGGGCTACCTAAAGGGATTAAGCTGCAGCATGTCACAAATGGAGTGTCACCTAGATGTACTAGAGCCTGAGGCCAGAACAGGGACTTTGCATAGCACTAGCCAAAATGCCTTATGGCTGGCACAAGCACATCTGTTTGTCTGCACCAGCCATCAGACAGATTCACTGCCTCAGGTTGCTGCTCCACTATGTTGTCAGATTATTTTTATTGTAACAGTAGTGAATAATAGCCAGTTAATATAATTGATATAATACAAAAGGGACAGAAAACAACAGGGGTGAAGCCTTGATGCCCATAAGAGTGAACCGCCACTGCTCCTGCTGTCATGACCCCCACTATCACAAGCCTCTCTTGTACCCTCTGTGCTGTAGGTTTTACACACTGGGCTCACGTAATCCTTTCCTTGTGGCACCCTTCTGTCTCGTGCAATTCATGGACCCCTCTCAGACCTATTGAACCTTCTGAATAGTTGCTAGTTTGTTTTGTCTTGCACCTGCAGATGAACCATGCGATTCCTGGACATTAGCTGTATCTGCCCTGACCTGTTGACTTTTACCATAATGCTCAGTTAAGTTCTTAGCTCAGACCCCCATGATTCGGCAAACACTACACATAAAGTTCCACAACAGTTTACTATAGTAGTCGCTCTGATACTTTCACCTCAACAGTGGAAGGTATTACCTATACTCTTAGATTCTGGGGCTACACAAAACTTCTTAGACCTAGCTTTGGCTAGCTCTTCCCATATACCACAGATTTAGAAATATGGACCTGAACCAGTTAGAGCTGTGGATGACTCTGAGCTTTCCTCCAGGAGTGTCGCATATTAAACCGTTCCTTTAACTCTAGAGAGACCTTGACCTTTGACCTCATTGTGATACACCCACCTTTGGCACAATATTAGGGGTTCCCTGGCTTTAGCTACACAATCCCCCTCATTGATTAGTCCCTTCACTTTGTTACCCTGGTTTCCCACAAATGATGGATCCATTGTTATAAAGAGCCACAGTAAGTTTTATCTCCCTCAGCATGTGCAGCACTAAAACAAGAATTTCCGATAGGACAGCAGGATTTTCAAACTGTTTTTGACTAACAAAAACCCACACAATTATCTCCCCATAGGGAATATGATTAACATATTGATGTAATTCAGCGTACAGCTTTTCCTTGTAGTTGTGTCTACGCTCTCATTGAACCTGAGACAAAACATCGAAAAGAAAACTTAGATGAGCTGTTAGCCCTCTGATTCATCTGTCATTCCACCTCCCCTGCATCTTTGTCACTCTTTTTAGAATGGAAGAAGAATGGCAAGTTACAGGAGTGCATAGACTACGGGGCAGGTTACTGTTAAGAAGAGATATCCATTGCCTCTGATTCCTGCCTTGCTCAAACAGGTTCGAAAGTCCACTGTGTACACTAAGTAAGATCTGCATGGTGTGTACCATCTCATTATTGTAAAAGAAGGTGATGAGTGGAAAACAGCCTTCCAAACCGAATTTGCATTATTTGAATATACAGTCATGCCACTTGGGTTATGTAATGCCCCTGCAGCGTTCCAGGACTTTATAAACAAGGTTTTTGTAGAGCTACTGGACGTTTGCGTGGTAGTATACATTGATGACATCCTCATTTATTTACCAAATATGACGGAACACATAGGACATGTCAGGAAGGTCCTGCAAAGACTCTAAGAACATGCCCCTTTTGTTAAACTGGAAAAATATACATTCAAAATTCAATTTGTTGAATTCCTGGGATACATTTTATCTCCAGAAGGCATTACCATGGATCAGAAAAAGAAAAAGGTGCAGGTGATATTGAACTGGCCAGCACCCACCACAGTCAGAGAGGTACAAAGTTTCATGGGTTTTACAAACTTCTATGGACAATTTATTACTAATTTTTCTGACATTGTAAGTCCAATTATGAGACTTTTATGAAAAAAATTGCATTTTGTCTGGTTACTGGGGCCTCTGATGCATTCAATTTACTTAGGGAGAAATTTATCATAGTCCTGTACTCAGACATCCGGACCCCGCTTTGCCGTACTTTGTAGAGGTGGATGCCTCTCAGGTAGTATTCACCAGTTACATTCTTTTCCAAAAAATTGTTACCAGCTGAACAGAACTAGACAGTGGCTGAACGAGAATTTTTGGCAATTAAATTTTGTTTCTAAGAATGGAGGAAATATCTGCTATGGGCTGAACATACCATTACCATATACACCAGTCATAAGAATCTCCAGTTCCTCTGGTCATTAAATGCATTGAACCCCTGGACAAGTAAGGTGGTTGTTGATCTTCAGTGAATAAAATGTCGACATTACTTTTCATCCAGGCACACAACCAACTAAGGCTGACATGTTCACCAGGTGAGGTTACTCAAATCAGAATTCTCAGGAACAGGCACCACAGAACATAATAGATACTGAACACATAAAAGGTCTTTGCAAAAAAGAATAATTCCTGAACAGGGTTAAACAGAGTAAGAACCAGAAGGACATAGCCTCTTGGGTAACTGGTAAAGATAACTACGTCCATAACGAGCTTCTTTACCATGGAACCACTTTACATATTCCTACTTAGGAATTAAGACAGGAAGCATTGACAAGATGTCATGACTCCCCTCCCTAGCTGGACACCCTGGAATTCACAAGACTGAAGCTGTCAGCGATGGTTTTGGTGGCCAGCTCTGTCCAACGATGTGCATGTTCACAGAACAAGGTGTCTCACTCAGCTCCTGTGGGTTTCTTAAGAACCTTGCAAGAACCCCCACTTCTCTGGCATACTGTTAGCATGGATTTTAATCACAGATGTGCCTAACTCTAATGGCTATACTACTATTTGGGTAGTTGTTGATATTTTTTCTAAGTTGGTGCAATTTGTTGCCCTAAAACAGATACTGATGGACAAGACTCTCTCCACCTTAGTTGTTCAGCATATCGTGCGGTTACATGGCCTTCCCTCTGTCATTATTTCCAGCAGAGGCCTGCAATTTATTTCTCGGTTTTGGTGCAGTCTTTGCAAATTCTTGTACATCGACGCTCGGTTCTTAGCTGCCCAGAAACAGATGAGCAGAAAGAACGAGTAAATCAGGTACTGGAGCAAACACTGCGTTGTCTTTCAACATCAACTCCTAAAGAGTGGGAATCCTTGTTACCTTTTGGAGAATTTGCATACAAATGACAGCATTTTGCCACTGGGGTATCCCCCTTCTATTGTGTAACAGGCCCACAACCACAAATGTTACCTGAAAATGTTGTTACATCATCTGAAAGTGTACCTGCAATATAAGACGTGGTAAAACACCTTTCCAACTTTTACCAAAAGGTGATAACACCCTTACAACAAGCCAAGGTAAACATGGAACAGAATGCTAACGAACATTGCCAGTAAGCACCAGCTTATCAAAGCAGAGATCAGGTTTGGCTTGCCACAAACAAATTATGACTACAAGTTCTCCACAAAGAGCAACCTAGATTTATAGGTTCACTCCCAATTGAAAAAATATCATTAACCCCATGGCTGTCAAACTCCTACTGCCAGATGACTTACCTATTTACCATGTGTTTCATGTTTCCCTCCTCAAACCATATCGTGCCCAAACCTGTCCCGCTCCTTCTCCAATTACCCTGGATGGTTACCCAGAGTTTGAAGTTCAGGGGATTCTTGATTAAAAATGTGTTAATGATCAGTTATTTTACCTAATTGATTGGAAAGGGTATGGTCCAGAAAAACAATATTGGGAACCAGCTAGTAATGTTCATGCCCCTCACCGTTCATTCATTTCATGCCTGCCAACCTGACAAACCATGTCCTAAAGGTCGTTCCTTGTGGGGGGGGGACTGTCATGACCCCCACTGTCACAACCCCTCTTGTACCCTCTCTGCTGTGAGATTTGCACCCAGCAATGGCTCAACAGGAACCTGGTGGAACAAACAGAACACACCAAGACCTAATAAAGAGAGCCATCATGAAGGCCAAACTCAAAACATTAAAAAGATTAAATACAAATGAGCCAACCAATTGACTGGGCAAGTTCAATCAAGTGGCCACAACAAACACCCATTCTTCCCCGGTGCACACTAGCTACATAAAAGAAGGCCCTGGGAGATGTCGGATAAATGTTCTAAGCTTAATTGGTCCCAAGTTAACATCTCTCTCACTTGTAGTACTAACATTGCACTGATGAAAAACAACACTGAGACAACCACCGTTCTCTCCTCAGCGACCACCATAGTTTTCTGCCCCACCTACAAATCCTGTAGACCTTGGGATATATTGATTAGGTCAAATATAAACAATATTTGTTCTGCCTTCCCAGGACTGGATACAATTAACACTAAAGATTTGGACTATGTAGTGTCCCTGGCAACAGGGACCAGACAAGAAAAGGGAACTCACCAAAGTACATTTCCACAATGCAAAAATCATGGGGTGCATACTCAGTCACAGTGCCTTTGCTCTGGTCCCAGAGAAATACCCTACTTTGCTGAACCTGCAGCCAACAACACATCTCCAGGATGACTGCAGACCACATAGAACAAGGCAATCCATCCTAAAACAAATTTGAAATGTGCCTCAGATGAACTACAGCCAGATCTTCAACATCACTATATCAACCCTAGTACTAACTCAATAACACGAAGTTCCATTGTAAGCCACCACAGTAAGATCCCCCTGGATTAGTCGAACATTGCAGGAGCAAGCAAGATTGCCTTAGACCCTGATCTGGCAATATCTACGATCATTTGATATAATATGCCTCCAAGAGACCTGGAGCCTGGGAGAAATACCACTTGTGAGCTACTCACATTTCTGCAAACAAGCTATACAAAGTGGAGATACAAGCAGACCAAAACATGGGCTAAGAATATATGTTACCCAGAATAAAACTTTAAAAACTACTGAGCTAAGAAAAGATTCTTCCTTCATGCAAGCAGTACAGAATAAAGACTGGAAATCTGACACTCAAGAAGAATCAGTTGTAATAGTGAATGACTACTTGAACCCAAAGGTGGCCGAAACACATAAGGCAATTGTATCCCTGCAACTTGCACTGCTATATTAAATATTAAATAATCCTCATCCGAACACCAAATAGATTTTGGCCTATGACTTCAACCTAAACTTGGCAAACCACTACAAGAGCAGTAAGGAAACACTCACTCTGCATGTAAGCCAGGGCATACCAGAGGAGGCTTCAAAATATGCAAAGTTAGATAATTTTGACCACCAGCTGCTGTCTATGACTGAAGCTATAGGCCTCAGAGCACTAAATGGGATGTTTGCCAAAGACTGCCCAGTGGTGGCAACACGAAAAACCAAGTCAGCAGAGTCAGTCCTGGAGTATGTGTTTGTCTCTTTTTACACGTTCCAAAGGGTCACAACCTTCATAGTGGAAGAATGCCACAACATTCTTAGTGGAAGAATGTCACTAAAGCGACCATCAATCCCTGGTGGTAGAGATCCTACATGAAAAGGAACATGTTGCCTAGAGGAAGGACAAAGGCCTCCAGGACCCAGGTACAACTGGGAGACTTGTAAGATGGTTGAAGCTGGCCCACAAAAGAGGCGGGATCTGCTGAATCAATTAGATGTCTGGAAAAATATACAAAAATAACCAAAATGCTTCCTAGGAGCAAACAACTGCCTCCAGCTGACCAACCAATGCTTGGCTAAAAACAAGTGGTATAACAGCGCACTTAAATGTTAGAAATATGAATTAAAAACAGATACATTTGTTGCAATTTTGTTGCTGTTTCTATACAGGGCCGCTGTCCTCAGGAGGTTCTTGGTCCTTTAGGTGCAGGTCAGTCCTCTGAGTCTTCAGAGGTCGCTGGTCTCGCTGGATATGTCGCTGTGCAGGTTCTTTGAGTCTGGAGACAGGCTGGTAGGGCTGGGGCAAAGTCAGTTGTCGTCTCCGTAGTCTCTGCGGGGTTTTTAGGTCAGCAGTCCTTCTTCTTGGTATAGGTTGCAGGAATCTGATTTCCTGGGTTCAGGGTCGCCCCTAAATACTAAATTTAGGGTTTTGTTTAGGTCTGGGGGCAGTAGCCAATGGCTACTGTCCTTGAGGGTGGCTACAACCTCCTTGTGCCTCCTCCCTGAGGGGAGGGGGGCACATCCCTATTCCTATTGGAGGAATCCTCCAAAACCAAGATGGAGGATTTCTAAAGGCAGGTGTCACCTCAGCGGCTGTCCTGACTGGTAGGTGACTCATCCTTGTTTTTCTCATTATCTCCTCTGGACTTGCCGCCAAAAGTGGAGGCTGTGTCCAGGGTCCGGGCATCTCAACTAGCTGGAGTGGTCAGGGGCATTGTAACATGAAACCTGAGCCTTTGAGGCTCACTGCTAGGTGTTACAGTTCCTGCGGGGGGGGTGTTAAGCACCTCCACCCAGTGCAGGCTTTGTTTCTGGCCTTAGAGAGCACAAAGGTTCTCACCCCAGGGGGTCAGAAACTCGTCTCAGTGGCAGGCTGGCACAGACCAGCCAGTCCTGCATTGAAGGATTGGGTAAAATACAGAGGGCATCTTCCAAGATGCCCTTTGTGTGCATATTGTAATAAATCCAACACTGGCATCAGTGTGGGTTTATTATTCTGAGACGTTTGATACCAAACTTCCCAGTATTCAGTGTAGCCATTATGGAGCTGTGGAGTTCTTTTGACAAACTCCCAGACCATATACTTAATATGGCCACACTGTACTTACAATATCTAAGAATAGACTCGGACACAGTAGGGGCATATTGCTCATGCAGCTATGCCCTCACCTGTGGTATAGTGCACCGTGCCTTAGGGCTGTAAGGCCTGCTAGAGGGGTGACATACCTTTGCCACAGGCAGCATTTTGTGTGCATGGCATCCTGAGGGGGATGCCATGTCGACTTTGCATTTTCCTCCCCACCAACACACACAATCTGCAATGGCAGTGTGCATGTGTTAGGTAAGGGGTCCCTTAGGGTGGCACAACACTTGCTGCAGCCCTTAGGGACCTTCCCTGGTCACAGGGCCCTTGGTACCACTGGTACCTTTTACAAGGGACTTATCTGTGTGCCAGGGATGTGCCAATTGTGGAACAATGGTACATTTTTAAGTGAAAGAACACTGGTGCTGAGTCCTGGTTAGCAGGGTCCCAGCACACTTCTCAGTCAAGTCAGCTATTATCAGGCAAAAAGTGGGGGGTATCTGCAAAAGGGAGACATTCCATTTTCCTACAACGAATAAACAAATGTAATTACTGTCCTGGGCGAAAGACAAGGAATGTTTAAAAAAACGCAAGCATTCAAGATCATGAATAAGTACATACAAATCACCAACTCCACAGAACTACCTGTTTTAAACAATTAAAGGCCAAGTTTTTAGCACTGAGGATTGGTCTATCACCAGCTAATGACACACTCCCAGCGTGGGCCCAAAATCTAGCTCAATGCTATGCAGGCTGTGCCAGAGGCCAGAAGAAATTCTCTTGCATATATTGTGCGTATGCCTGCATTGCAATTTGAAAGCAGAAAGCTCTTCTGTAACACCTTTAACACCTATTGAATGTCATGATGCCCTTTTTTCTGCCTGCAAGGCTTGAGTGAACCGGGAAAAATCTGACTGGTCATTTTTTTATCAGTACTGCTGAGAAACGTCTTAAGGCAGATTGTATAGCCACTCCAAGGAAGGTATCGGCGCTACAGCCGCCTCAAGCACAAAGCAAGAGGAACTCCAATAGGCCCAGGGAACATTGAAGTCAACTGAAAATTGAGAAGGAGGGATCCAACATAGAGTCTTTTGTGTGCAACAAGCTTTCACCAGTCTGAGCTGGATAAAGTTTTGCAACGTTAACAGCTTTCTGTGGGCAAATGGTGCCACTCAACCACACTCTTTTCGGCCTAAAAAGTACAGCAGTGTTCATTACACATTCTTTGCTGCTCACTTTAATCACTGCTAGCTTAACCTTGAGTGTCATTTTAATGTTTTGCAGTGGCTAAATGGATAACGGCTCTAATGTAATTTTGCAGGCATTATGGGGGTCATTCCTACCCTGGCGGTCAGAGACCGCCAGGGTAGGGGACGGAGGACGCACCGCCAACAGGCTGGCGGTGTTTCTGGGGCTATTCTGACTGCGGCGGTAAAGCCGCGGTCAGAAAAGGGAAGCCGGCGGTTTCCCGCCGGTTTCCCGCCGGCTTCCCGCTGCCCCTGTGAATCCTCCACGGCGGCGCTGCAAGCAGCGCCGCCATGGGGATTCCGACCCCCTTCCCGCCAGCCTGGTTCTGGTGGTTTTCACCGCCAGAACCTGGCTGGCAGGAATGGGTGTCGTGGGGCCCCTGGGGGCCCCTGCAGTGCCCATGCCACTACTGTATGTAGGAATGCCCGCCTATGTGTCCTTATAAACTTAGGCTGGCTACATTCAGTAAGGCGAGGATCATTCTGTTGCTCATGTTACTCATGTGTAAATGCAACATACTTATAGATATAGTTTTGTATCCACAAATGGAAGTGCATGTTACATAAATTCAAGTTGAATAGGAGGAGGAGCAAGATCAGATAATTAGCAGTCAAATTGCACAACGCGTTTCCCGGCTTATGATATTGGCTGAGGGAGAGTAAAATACACCGCGAGGCATTCACAATCCAGACTCCGGGACAGGATTACATCATTAGTATAACCTGCAACAACCACACTTTTAACATTAATATCTCAACATTTTACCCTTTTTGACCTCCCCCCAACTCCTTTCCCATAAGGCTTTAAGCTTTCTTTGTCCTTGTTCCACTCAATTCACCCCGTTCTGTACGTCTTTCTCACTTCTTTCACTGAACGAACTCCAAATGCCATCTCTTTCTCATACTCCAGGCATCCTACCCAAATCTTCAATCGCCTGACTTTCATCCTTCCTTCCCTTGAGGGGTGGACCTGCCTGCATCAGATTCTCCACCCCTCCAAATAACGCCACCCAGAAAAGCCCTACCTGTTTTTTCTGCTCCCCCCTTACTCAGAGTCCTACGAAACTGCTGCAACACATTTAAGCCCAAAGACTTCATCCGCACCACACCCTCTCATTCCACAGTTTCCCCACCAGCTCCAAGATTCCATCCATAGTTCTGCCTTTCTGCAAATTTGGCCACCCAGTGGATCAACGAATGGCCCACTATCCAAGTGACTGATTTAGGATTCCATGGGCCTCCCACGCATCATTGGGAAGGAAAATATGTTAGCCATCTGTTGGCAGATGAACCCCCTTTTCGTGAGCCCCTGTACCCCTGCTTCACACCCCCCATTCACTTGCGTACACAATGCTCACAGCATTTGGACTTCCATCTCCCAATGGCCCAAATCTGCCGCATCCCCCAACCCAAATGGGCAGCCGAAGTTGCTGCCCCTATTCTAAAGGAAAGTGTCCCGGAATTAGAAGGGTCCCACTCAAGTTGTCCTATGGCCTTAGGTAAAACCAACAACAATTGAAAGGCAGAAACTTTGACCCCATCAGCATGGCAGAAGATTGCCTCCTGCCACGTTCCCGGCCACACCTGCAACTTCTGTCACTCTTTGACCGGGCAGATGGACTCATCCCCTCCCTCTAGCAGCCAGATCTACCCTCCCCTCCCGGCCTGGTCCGTTTTTGATTTTCATAACCAAATACCCAGTCTTCCTGACTCAAGACATATGTCTCCCAGTCATTCTCCTTCACAGTGGCATAGCAACCTCAACACCCTCACATCTCTTGCCCTCTGCCAATTCACCAGCTTCACCACAGCCATGTTATTCATGTGAAACTACACTGTTCTGTTTGCCAAATCACCACACCACACAGCCAGGGCCACCAGCAAGGGAAAGAACTCCAAAAAGTCTATGCTTCGCCCCTCTTGAATCCAGAGCTGAGGCCAATACTCTGTACACCACCTCCTGCCCCAGAAAAGTCCAAATCCGTGTGCACCTGCAGCATCTGAAAGAAATTGCACTTGATACACCATTCTGTCCTTCTGGAACCACATGGACACACTGTTGAAGTTGTCCAAGAAAGAGTGCCAAACAACCAAATCAGCCGTGACCGCCATAGTCACTCTCATTCTGTGATGGGTAGGGTAGCTCCAGACATGGCCATGCCCAAGCATCTACAAAAGGTCCGCCCTTGCACCAGTCTGCAGGCAAAATTCAGCAGGACCAACAGTTTTTGTGCTGTACAGAGGTCCAAGCATCTCTCTCCCACTAGCTCTTGCACAAAAAGCTGCATCTCTTTTGCTTTCTTCTCAGCAACCGTGCCACCATATTGATTGTATCTAGTTCGATACCCAAGAATATCAACACTTCATTAGGGCCCTCAGTTTTCTTGGGTGCCAAAGGCACACCAAACCCCCGTCATGGCTTTAAAGTGCTCCAAGACCTGTGTACAGTCCTCCGTCCTCGCTCTCCTCCCAAACAAAAATTTGTCCAAGTAGTATGTGACCTCCTTGTGACCACTGTCCCTGGTGTACACCCACTACAGAAAGGAGCTGAATGCTATGAAGAGAGCTCAAGAGATCGCGCAGCTCATTTGCATGACCTTCTCAACATAAATGGCACTCCCAAATTGCATTACTAGCTAGGGAAATTCCTCTTGGTGAATTGGTAACAAGCAAAAAGATGACTTGATATAACAATTTTGCCAGCCTTGCCCCCCCCGCACGACCTCACCAATCAAGCCGCATTGTCTACTGATGCATAAGCCACCTTGATATCTTCTGTGGCTATAAAATCGTTGACACGTTGACGAGACAGATGGTGGATCAACCTGTACTCCCGCTTATGTTTTTGGGAACCATACCTAATGGAGAGATTATCAAGTCTGTTAAGGGCCAATCATAGAAAGGGCCCGCGATCCTGCCTTCTGCAACCTCCGTGTGTAGCTTTGCTACAACTACCCCAGACAAATCTTTGGCTGACTGCAAATTGTCAACCCACCGTCGCCCTCTCTGCCCTTGGTAGCCTAGCCTGAAACGGGTCTCCTGATCTTGCCAGTGGTGCCGCCAACGTCCGCACCGGACTCCTGTAAGGCACCACGTCCATCCCCGTTACCTTTGTACCCCCTCTTCCAACCACCGCTCTTGAGGTAGCCTGTATTTCCTCACGCACCTTGCCATCCAACCATTCATCCTCCACCTTGTCAAAGTCCAGTTCCAACACATCATGACTCCGATCCACCCCAACTTGACAGTCTACAGACTTCTTTAGGGAATTGGACTCAAGCTGTGCCCCGTCTGGGGTGGGATGTCGTTGTGCCCGTGTACTGTGTGGAAATTCCTTCACTGTAGGGAAGGTTGCCGAGGAACCCTCAAACTTCGGACCAGGGCCCTGGTGCTGTTAAAGACTCCGCTGGTAAACTACGTCTCCTGCCAGCCTCACCTGCTGGCTTTGTGGTTCCACCCACGTTGCCACTCCAGCCACGTGCCTCTGTCACGGTACTGGCCTCTCGCCATGCGTCTGCCCCTACTGGTAGCTTTTTTCAGGGCCTGTGCTAGGGACCCACACCCAATGCCCATGAGACCCAGAACTGTCAGCCTCAACACTGGGCCCCTCACTAGCCAGACCCCCTTTCACCTTCTTTGCTGGCCTTGATTGATCTTCCCCATTTCCCTGTCCCTACACAAATACTCCCAGAGGGCTTCCGTCTCTTTCACTGCCCTACGCTGTTCCTTGATCCTCATTTTCAATTCTGCTTCCTCCATTTGGAGACAAAGGGGAAACTCTTTCCTCCCTATCATCGCGTGTCATCCTGTCTATACTTTGGAGGCCCTGGGCTTAACCCCCCCAATCTGGCTTCCCTGGGGTGTGGGCCCCATCTGCGCAACCCCGCCCATTCTCATGCCCCTCTCTCTCCCCCCTCCGTTTTTTTTTCCTTTTGTCCCCCACAGTGCTTTCCAGTGTTTTTGCCCTCTAACTCGACCCCCTTTCCGGCTGGACTGACAAGTTAAGGGGAACATTGCTCCTGACCTCACCTACTCTCTCCCACGCATCACCATCCTCTGGAGGACTAGGCCTACCTCCCATCTGTGTCCCCCTGGTCTCTACCTCTGTGTGGGACAAAGGTCTTGCCCCCTGTAGGTCCAGTGTCCATGCTGAAGTGGCAGGGAAGCTCTCATGCGTCCAAACCGACTAACCTGGCCTTTGCTGGGGCGATGAGCTCCTGCCCTTACCCAAGCTACCCTTTCCCCGCACTTTGCGCTTATGGGAAACACATGCCGCCACACCTGCTGCTACCCCCGAGATGCTGCCATAGGCTGGTGCTCCATACCTACCCAGGCCTGGTCCAGCACTCCAGGCCTAAGGAGATTGGCGCGCTCTGCCTCCCACAGAACACGCAGGGCCGTCATCGCCGCCTCTCCATGATTACCCTGGGTCATGTCCCCCTTGTTGTGTGCCCCCCTTTTACTGGCAGAGCGTTAGGCCCAGCACACACTCAGCGCATACTATTGTCCCCCACAATTTATAGGTTGGTATAAGTCAGAATCAGCATGCGGCTACAGCCACACGCCCACTGGCTTTCTGCAAGGCGACAGGTCCTGCACTCACGCGCTGAACCGGGCTGCGGTTCTGTATGCAACGTGCACACAAATTTTCCCAAAAGAAAGTATCGCCGCTGCAAGGACTGTGGAGCTGCTCAAGCAAGCTCCGCAGCTGCCCGAGGTCCGTCGAGGAGCCAGAAAGGACGTCACTTCCCTTTCTGACCACTTATAAACCCTACTCCCCCAACCCCTTTGGTACCCGAACCCACTTCCTCCCAATACTGTCCCTGACTGTGGCCTCGCAAATTCCCTGGAGAAAGACTAGACAGCGTCCAGCTTCTCTCCGGGGCCCGCCAGTCAGAGCTGTGAGTAAGGGGACACACTTGAACAAGGTTGACACAGACATAGCCTGTGTATCCAGCATGAACTAGTGGACAGGGTTGTACTACTCAATATCGACCCCCAAAATCTTGTGTTACAAGAATATTGAGCACAATTTATAGAGCAGGGGTGTGGAATTTATTAAAATATCTACTTGTCCAGGGGACAGGTTGCTTCTCAAATCTACTTGTCCTGTAAAAAGATCTACTTGTCCCTTTGGTGCCATGTAGTGTGGCGACAAATTATGGCAGCAATCTCATTATGTAAGAGCTCTGATAATAGCCTCTCTGATTATGCCAGGGCTACTACCATAATAGGGCTTGAATACTTGCAGTTTCAATCCCTACTGTAGCAATTTCCTTATTTTGCCACCTTTCTGCAGATCTGCATACTGGGGCTGGAGGAAGCAGTAAGCAATAGTTCCAGGGCTGGAATGCCTTTGAGTCTGCAAACCTACTAACCTGCATGTTTTAAAGATTTTCACCAGCTTCTCTCTAATATTTTCCCATAATAAGAAAGGTTGGACATTTACTCCGGACAATAGCAGAATTAGAACTTCTTCCAGGGTTGGGAAGAAAGTGGCCGGAGGGAAAATGAACTTGCAGATGCTCAATAGATTTTCACATGAGCAAATCTACACATGCGTATTTACCCATGCTAAAATACAGTTCACAAATATTTTATAGGGGTACGACATATACCATGGGTGCACTTTTGTGACTTTCTTTAAGAATTTGGGGCCACATGTAGGTAGGTTCAGATTTGCGACCCGCAAATTGCGAGTCGCAAATCCGAATGTAGGATGGTGTCCCTGACACCATCTGTGATTCGCAAGGGCTTCGCAAATGCCCACCTAGTGAATAATCATGAGGTGGGTCGCAATTTGCGACCCCCTTGCGAATAGCGGCCCTCACAGGGATGGTGGCCTGCTGGAGACAGCAGACCACCATGTCTGTGACTGCTTCCTTAAAGGAAAACGAGATGCATTACAAAAACGAAAAATGAAACGTTTTTGTTTCATTTTTTCAGAGCAGGCAGTGGTCCGCAGGACCACTGCCTGCTCTGAAAAAATGTTTACAGTGACATTCACAATGGGGAAGGGGTCCCATGGGGACCCCTTCCCTTTTGCGAAAGTGTTAGCACCCATTTGAAATGGGTGCAAACTACGATTGGTTTGCGCCCGCGTTCGCGGTCACAAAACAATCCTACATTGCACTGCGAGTCGCAATTAGGAAGGGAACACCCCTTCCTAATTGCGACTCGCAAACCCGTTTTGCGATACGGTAACCAGGTTAATGAATCGCAAAATTGGGTTTGTGCATCGCAATGTGCTTTTTGCACGTCGCAAACAGCGAAAGTCGCTGTTTGTGACATGCAAAAAGCTACCTACATGTGGGTCTTGGTCCCTAATTAGGTCTGGTGTTAACAAAGACATTTTGTTTAATAAAAACTTCTATTTCTCTCTCTTTTGGCTGGCTTTACTGTGAGTGATTGCATTCTGCTCTTCCACAAGGAGCATATTGGCACACAAAGTAGTTTTGTTCAGTGTCAGGAACTACAGTGGCAATCAGTGACGTAACGAAACTGGAGGTTGCCCCTTTGCAAAGAACATGGAGGAGCCCCCTCTCCAGACTCACTCAGGGCAGGTGCTGTGCTAAAGGGGCCCCCTGGAGGGCGGCTGCGGGGCCTTTGTTATGCCACTGGTGGCAACATGTGCTTTTAGAGTTCAAAAAATTTGGGGGTTTTTTTTGGCAGTGTTTGTTACAATGTTGAGGGCCTGGTAGCTCCCACAACAATAAAGTGTTACAAAAGCCATGTCAAAACAAGACACGCATTGATGAAACTAAAAGACTTATAAAAATATGTCAGATCAGTTGGCTTTGTCAGTGTTTGTTTATTTTCATGCTTCCCATATTCGTGTTGAAAATGGTTACACTGATTTATCCATTAGAAATATTTTTGGGAAATACTAGCATGCATCAACACATTTTACTAAATGACACTTCATTTGCATCTAATCAGAGAGCATTCTGGGAGCATTATACTTAGCCTCATAGCCTAAAGTTTTCGAACATGTGTATACACAGCTGTTTTTTTTTGTACTGGAACCAACGTCAGTAGTGAAGTGTGACCTTAAAACATTTATTTACAGCACTCACCCTAATAATCAAGGCTTTCAAATAATGAACCATAAATACAAGTTCGAACAGCATTACCTTTTGGAAACACATTACCTCAACTGCAGAGAGTTCCCTCTCTATAAATAGACAGCCAAAGGGTTTGTGCTGCAGAGGTTTGGGCCTACTTGTCCCAAGGACAAAGTAAACATAAAAACTTGTTGCCCTTGACCCCAAACAAGATGTCCCGGGCGTCAGGCGATAGGAATTCCACATCCCTGTAGAGGGACAAAATATTGAAAGATAAATGCATGTAGGGAAATATAAATTCACAATATCTAACTCTACATCTATGTAGCTTCAAGATATATATGTATATATAAAAAACCTATTGGCGGTTGCCAGTAGGTAGTTATACTTAGGGCCTGTTTCCATAGCTTTTCTTCACTTGGCTATATCTTTGGCGCAGTTTAACAAATCTTCATGAAATTTTCCCCAAAATGTTTTCTCTAGGGTTTTGTTGTACATGGAATGTTTCGGAGTGATCCATCAAGCAGGGGGTTATGAAAAAAGGGGGTTAAAAAAGTGTGCTACCCTTGTTAGTTCCCATAAAGATTTTAGACATAACTACAGCCCGAACCTCTTTACGGAATTACACTAAATTTGGTAGAAAGGTAGCTCTTGGTCTATGTCTCCAAGTGGAGAATGGGTTAAAATGTGTATAGTGAAACAGAGGAAATGAAGATGTCAGAGTCTCTTTTAGTATTTGCAAGCAATTTCTTTTTTAATTTTGTCAGTATCCTCTTTTATCTCATTTTACTTATTTTAGCTTCTTGAATGTTTGTTTTCTTCTCTTTCTTCAGTCTCTCTCTGTTGTGGTAACTGTCTCTTCTCTTTGTCTTTTCTTTTAGGTGAAGGACAGCTCCTCTCTTTAGGTCTTGGATTGTCACATAAGAGCAGTCAGGTTGGGATATTCACAGCAAATCTGACAATTTTACTTTGGATTCGCCTACAAAGGTTTTGCACTTTGGTTCATTATTTCGTTTGGCTCCAGCAACCCACTTGGGGCAAAATGAAAAAATTGCAGGACCACCACAACCAGCATGCACTGCTCACTTGAGAGGCCCACTGGGGCGGACTGGTATTTAAAGAGACTAATCAGGTGCCTGTAATTAGACAAGCTGAAGCCACGCCGGTCTTTGCCTGGAACACTTCCAGCACTGGCTGCACCTATGAGGGTGAAACACTTTTATATTTTTCTCTGCTGAAGAAAGAATTGACCTAGAAACACGTGTCCAGAGATGATTTTATAACTTAAGGC
Source organism: Pleurodeles waltl (assembly GCF_031143425.1). Classification (NCBI taxonomy): domain Eukaryota; kingdom Metazoa; phylum Chordata; class Amphibia; order Caudata; family Salamandridae; genus Pleurodeles; species Pleurodeles waltl. The sequence continues at coordinate 307,042,508 of NC_090446.1, forward strand.
CTGGAATATTGCTCCTGCATGCAGGGAGCTGCATTTCCAGCAGCCCTCTGTGTGTGGGAGCAATGCTGGCTCCTGCAGGAGGCAAGGAGCCAGCTGGGACTGCGAAGGTCTTGAGGCTCCCCTGTGGTCCCTGTGATTTTTAAAATACAAAGATAGCCTCTTCTTGGATAAATATGCAGGGCAGGAATCATTCTGACACGAAGCACATTTCACAGGAATTAAACTCAACAGGAAGCACTTTCAGATACAAATAAGGCAGGTGCCCAAGTTTAAGCTCAAATTCTGTAAAGTTGTAATCATCCTAATTTACTGCACATGGTCAAGGCAAAGCAAGTGTTTTCTCTGCATTCCCAACTTGAAAAGTTGTCAGAAATCCTTGATAGAGGTGTTTGCATCCTTACTTTTTTCAAGTGCAATATCTCATGTAGCGACTGTGACGAGTGGGTTATTTCTTGACATGCTGCTGACACCAGAGATTGTGTTCCTGCTTTTAAAAATGACAAGTATGTAATTTGGCCTAGAAGACCTTTTTGCTCCCACCCCACATACATTACTGGTATGCAGTGTCTACTCGCCATTTTCCCAGGATGATTGACATTTTACTCAAAGGACCCTCTGGGCGTTTTCCCCACTGATTTTGGATACGCATTTTTGATGTACAGAAATATGATCTCATCTCCATCAAATAAAGAAGCACTTTATGAGTGTTGTGGGGTTGAGTGGGTATGGGGGTTAGGTTGCAAGGCCGGTTGTAGGCCATGTGGCACAGGGTTGTGTGATTATGGGGGTTAGGTTGCAGGATCTGGCTGCAGGTCAGACCCTGTGGACAATCTCCCCCATACACAGGTAAAGGCCATGCGTGGTACAGGTTTGGGTGGTTATAGGGAGTTGGCTTCAGGGCCTGTCCTAGGCGGCCAACTCTCGCCGTGCACAACCAAAGGATGTGCACAGCAGTGGTTGGATTAACATAAAGTAATTAAAACTACTTTACGTTAAAAAACATAGAAATTGACTGAAGAAAATCAAAGGTTACAGGAACATTATAGTTAGGAAATAGAATTTAAATAAACATGGAAATTCACTTAAAGAAACTAAAGGTTACAGGGACGTTCTAGTTAGGTTCTGATTTTACTTGCACAAAACCATAGAAGTTCAGCAGTTATAATTATCTCAATAGCTATAACTCGTGCCCTAAGGTAACTATAAAACACTTGCCATGAACTGCTAATCACCCCATATATTGCATCAGTCATGACATCTTTTATGACATCATTGATAAAATCACTGCAACATTTGGAATAAAATTATTGATGAGAGAACTGTGCACGGCGGGGGCAGGAGTTAGAGTTACTTGAGCTAACCATAAATATAACCGCTGAATTTCTATGGTTTTGTGCAAGTAAATTCAAATCCTAACTATAATGTTCCTGTAACCTTTGGGTATTTTAAGTGAATATATATATATATATATATATATATATATATATATACATATATATATATATATATATATATATATGTATATATATATATATATATATATATATATAGATACATATACAAATGCATTTACGTGGAGTAGGGTATACAAATTCTAGACTTGCCTGTCAATATTTATTTTTGATATTTTGTCCTCAGAATTGTTTCTCGTTGATATTAAGGTGTAGATATTCAGGATGCTTTCTGTTATGCAGTGGTCAGTTACCTTAGCTTGGAAGAGAGGCGTACGGGGGAAAAGATGAGCATTTTGGGTATCCAATGCTAACTATTAACAGTGAAACCCAAATAAGAACATGTTGAAGAGAGGATGCAGTAAAGTGATATTACCTACAGGTAGAGCAGTGGGTGTAACACTTTGAGGAGCCATGGGTCTCATGGCGATCAGGGAGGCAGAGATTGAGGAGAACCAGTGCTTAATGTGTAAAAGAATAAGTTATTTTAGTAAGAATCCTGCTGTTGGCTCAACCGATTGTTGGGTAGTCTTGATTCCACCACTCCAGTCTTGATTTTTCATCCACGACCAAACCCTCACTTACCCCTGTCTCACTACTGCATGTACTTTTTCATATCTGCTTTCTCCCTTTTACCCAGTTTTTTGTCATTCTCTTCTTTGTTCTTTCCCATTTCATGTCTTTCTCTAGCTTGTTCTGGTTCAGTGTTTGATAATTAAAAAGAATCATTCCTGGTCCCCAGAAACGAAAAAGAGTGACGCTGCCCTCCCACTTCCAAATACCGGCTCAAATTAAGCACTGCCAAAGACAGTTCTGGTCATTAGACTCCCAGCGAGGACAGGGTGTACAGTTTGATGTTTTCTGGACTATTATCAAAGGGATGAGATGTCGCGGAGTATTAAAATAGAAGACAAGTAGTTGTGGTGGGCAGTCACAGGAAAATTGGAGATGTGGGAGACTAGTCTCGGTTGACTGAAGCGTCGGAGAGCCTGACTGCAGAGGCTGATTTGTGGAGCGCTAACAAGACAACCTGTCGAAGGCTAACAGGTTTTTGGCAATGGGAAGAGCAAAGTCTGAGTAGGCTTTCCAGAGTCACGTTATCTTCACCCAGGGTGTTTTGAGAAGGTGGATAAGAACTGCCAGTTTGAGTGAGAGATGGAGTGTGTGCTTTTGTGTAGCGATTCGCTAAAGAACAATATAGGTTATAGTTTTGAGTAGAGGTGAGCGAGCCAACAAATAAATAGCTAGAGTCGAGCCTGAGCCGAGCCAAGGGTCTGCTCCGGCTTTAAGAGCCCATACAGGAGCCCTGAAAATGTTTGCTATGTAAATCATACAACAAACATCCCGTAAAATATGTTAGCTCTTCTAAATTAAAAAAGTGAACTTCTTCAACATGTGAAAGGCCTACAAACACAATGCTGCTGTGTGTCACACGATTTAGACACACTTCAAACAGGGTTGCAGGGAAGACAAGCTGGAAACCCTGAAAGAGTGGATTTCCAGCTCGTTTTTGAACGCTGTATACAGCCGTTGTCCGTTAAAGGGTGGGGTACCTGGTCATTCTGGAGTTATTTTGTAGCGCCTGTGTGCATCTCAGAAGGAAAAAAGAGGTGAAAAGAGTCAGACCCTGGTAACTCTTAAGCCACTGAACTGACTCAAGTCACTCAAATGGGAGCACCTTTCTTTGCTGCTACTAAAGCTCTGTATCCAGTGGTGGCTCGGTGCACGCCGAAGGGGCGGGGCGATGTGCGATGGGAGAGAGGATAAACATTTAAATAAAAATTTAAATAAAAACTTACCATCCTTGCCACACTGCTGTATCTCCTTCTTGCTGGTTACTGGAGTCAGGAACAGGCTCCCAGCCTACCCTGCGGCCAATCCTGATGTTCTTCAGAGCAGCGTTAGGATTGGCTGGGAGCACCAAGTCAGGGCGCTCCCAGAAAGACTGGGAGCCCGTGCCTGCTTACTCTAGCTCGAGAACACAGTGCTGGGCTGGAGAGAGCCCTGTGCGCATGTCTGTTTGGCCAGCCCGAGACAGCTGGCCAAACACACATGTGCCTTCAGGGGGAGTGCTGTGCACTCCCCTTCAGTGCTCTTCACAGCACGTGGCTCCACGCCTTTACACAAAAACTATAATAAACACAGTTTATTATTCTTTTCTTGTAAAGGTTTTGCAGCTGCTGCTGATGTTGGGGGGGTGACCATCCTCCGCTATAGCAGAGGAGATGCTGCTGTCTGTATCTAACTCGTCCCGCCCACTTCTTCTAGGTTACTGTTCTATGCTTGCAGTGATGTGCCCTTTGTCATGAAGCACTCTCTCAATATGAAATTAGAAAATCTAGTGTAAAGTCAATGCTTGCTTTTGTGACCCAATTTCGAATACCTGCACCAATGTTTCCACTTAGAGTACCAAACTAAGAAGGCCACACAAAGTTAATACTATCAGGGGATTCCGTATAAAGAGACTGAGTCAAAATCAAATTTCAAAAAGAGTCGCAGCGCTGTAATCAAGGACTGACCGTCATGACCACAGTAAGTGGTCAACCTCTGTGACATGTAACCTTTGGAAGTTAGAATTCAGCCTCAGGCATGCAGGCTAGTAGGCTTTTCAACCTAGGTGGGATGGCCTGGATGCTGTGGTATGTGATCAAGGATGACCTAGCCTAGTTTATGTGCCTTCGAATGAGATAACAGGTTAAAGGATGTCCTAGTCAATTAGAGAACAGAATATTGTCAGATATGAAGGCATACTTTAAACCCAGGACTAAAAGAGCCAAACAATTGGTCGGATAGCAGTGACCACGTGTGACAAGGCCTTGACCTTTCAGGGTGCAATAGGCCCTGATGACAGCAAGGAAAATAGGAACCTTACCCTCTTGTTTGATAGTAAGAAATAGCTATAGGTGGGGTGCAGTTGGCCACTCAAAACTCTGTCCCGATGCAATTGCTATACCCCATTGTATAGGTGAAAATCAGAAGGAAATAAACGATATATGAAAGTGAAAAATAATATATTTATTGAGTATCAAAGCATACATAGCTGTACGACAGCAGACTTATGCGTGGCATAGCATACAGCAGAAGTGATTGGAACACAAATATAAAGAAAACACAGTGCCAAAACTATATTTCCAGTTTCACATACAAACATAAATGTATTCACACTGACCGGGCAAACATGCTACCGATCATTCAGGCTTGTCTTAACTTCTAGTTAGGTCCTTTAATGTTTCAGGAGGTCCTTGCAATGCAAACTGGTACTGTACCAATGTGAGAACCTCTGGCACAGGTGTATGTCTCACAGTTGATGACAAAATTATCCCATTTATTCTGAAAGGTGTATCAGTGTTCATTAGAATCAGCTAAGTAGGCAGTGGTGTACATCAGGAATGCGTTGCCTGGTTTGGGGCAATCCCAGGGCCTTGTTTGAGTGACAGCACAAATAATGGGCCACTCCCATTCAACACTGTTGCCCACCTTAAAATTGCACATGCAGAGCTGTCACATGAATGTATGGTGATTATCCAGTGGTCTCCATTGTGCCATCATGCTTGGTGTTCAGGCTGGTCCAGCCTCCACTCCACTTTCAACCCACCAGACAGGCCACCCGTGGCAGGGTGTCTGTGACTAATATTTTTATGGCAGGGGAAATTGTTGGCAAAACCCACTCACCTCCACTACATAGGCAGTACCAGACCAGTTTATTACCTGGTGTCACTAATGATATTTTAGGGGAGAACAACAAGTTTTACCTTCTTATTGGTATCCTAACTATGCACACAGGAGGAATAGCAGCAGACACCACATGGGGGCACACGCTGCGACTATTGGAACCTGGGTGCAATACCCATTTATAACCATTAACCTAAAGTCTTGCCCCACTTTCATTTTCGTTGGCGGGGGTGGGTTTATCATTCATTCCCCTCTTCCTCTTTGTAATTACATTCATTTTTACATAGGTGGTCCTGGCCGCCCTCCTCCCCATATTGTTTATTATCAATCATAAATGCCCTTTACTCTCTGTTAAATTCATATTTCATGAGATAATATTAAATAGTTGGGACCTTTTAACGCCATAAGCAGACCTCCAACCTTTATTTTGCCTATGTCATCGTATAGACTGGCGAGTAGCGGCAGAGCCTTGGAGAGTGAAGCTTTGAACCCTTGCACTTCACTTGTCCCAAGGAGATTGTTAGTTGGGGCCCAGCTGTGCACAACATTCATACACGAGTTGGAAACCTCTCTGTACCAGCTTTTCCAGCTTATCAGTTGACAGCGGCTCTTCGCCGAGTAACCCTGTGATAACTTAAAGAACGTGTATCACACAGCAGCACCATGTGAGTTAGCATGCCTGCATAGGGGTCAGAGTAAGATTGGCTACTTATTACATTGGGTATATCCCTTGAGGGAGGAACAGTAGGGGCTTGGTTAAACAATTTAGCTTGAGCTGATGTGAGGCCAGACCGACCTTAATATGAGTCTTGCTCTGTGGCATATTAAGGATTTCCTGTGTCTCGGGCAAGACAGGTTTTGGGGGCCACTGCATAGAACACACTTTCATTTAATTGCCCATTTCCTTCTAATTCAAGCTCACATGATGCCAAACAATACTGGCTTATATGTTACACTATAACAGGATCACAAAAATAGCTGAAATAGGTCTTGCCCTGGTGCTAAAAAATCCTTAAGATGTCATTGAGTAGAGAAACAGTGTTAAAGGTTTAGAGGTAGAACTATAATAGGCAGGAGGTCCAATCGAAAGAAAGTTTACTTTCGTAGGGGACTCCTAAGAAGGCGTGGCCCTGGGGTGGTCCTCTTTCCCCATGCCTTAAAACCTCTCCGGACTGTGGGTATTTCACTGCCAAATTTATAGATCGTCGGAATACTGCACAAGTCTCTTTTCCAAGTCAGAAACCGGAGAGCCTTATTCTCCTAAAATGGGTTTTCTCTCTGCAGAGAGACTAAGCTCTTGCGCCAGCTGAGGCTTAAGCAATGTTTTAAACTTTGTGACCCCAGCAAGCCAGTCCGGGGAGCCAGAGTGCATGTTTTTATTTTTAGGTCGTTGATTAATCCTGTTCCGTCCCACACCCACTGGGCATGCACAGCCCTCATGATAGCTTTGACTTGCCGCAGATGGGGCATGGCGACAGTGCAGAAGAAAGGTGGGGGTTGAAGCTGAAGGGAAGACGAACAAGGCAGAGGCTAATTTTGAAACATGGGTTTCTGGCGGCGAAGGAATGATATCGATTTGAACCCGAATTTTAAAGAGGCTCTTTCCACCCTACTTCATCTTTCCGAGTGTGGCGAAGCAAACTTTAGGAATATGTAGTGTAGGAAAAACAATAAGACGGGAGACTTAGTCATATGACAAAGAATGTGCATTTGATTTCAGGCACCTGAGCAGTCTTTCAGTTGCACAGAGCTTACAGGTCCAGGCCTCAGACAGCAGAACTAGCTCTCAATGTGAAAAAATAATTACAGCCTTAGACAATCAGGATCAGGACACCAACAGCAGAACTGCCCCTTAGATTGCACGTATCTGGCAGTATGAGATATTAAGAAAGCAAAGCTGTCCCTAAGGTTGTACTGCCCCTGTTGCTTGAATGATTAGCCAAAACAGAGCCACTCATTGAGTTGTTCTGCATCACATTGGGAATCAAAAATGTCATCCCCACGATAGAGGCTTTGTATGGATTTCTGGGGCTCTGGGCAATATATATTATGCGGGCACCTGTTTGTAACAACTTTGAATTTGTTACACATTTTCTGCTCATCAAGCCCACATTATGATAAACAATACTGAATTATACTTAAACTTTCAGAGATGAGATCATACAAAAACAGCTGAAATATGTCTTTCCTAGGGTAAAAAAAAGTCTTCGAAACACAATGCTCAGCGAGAGAAAGACTTGGAGGTAAATGTAGGCAGAGAGGGGAGTGGTTGAGATATAGAAACAGACAGGTTCGTAAAGAGCGGAAGAGTTTCCTTTCTCAGGGGCCTTTTGGAAGGTGGGAGACCCTTGGCAAGTGCCCAGTTTGCCAATGCCCTAAAAGGTTTTTGTCTCTCAACTTTTGTCCCTTACAGGACACAGCCCCATAAGTGCCTTCGTTGCTCTTTCTCAAGTTGGTTATTCTGATTTCTTTTATTAATTTCACATACACAGAAAATTCTAATCTTGTGTAATGACCACTATTAAACCTATTTTCTCTCATTGAAGCTGTCTCATAAGACGGGAAGGAGGTTGGAATGCAACTTTTAAATGGTCCCGTCCTGTGTGCATGCCCATGTCGCCAAAGCGGGAACAAAATGGAAACATTTGCCCCAACACGGGCCATATCTCTCAAGCACAGGTATGTCATTTGAGGTTATGCACCTTTCAGAAGCCTTTTTAGCATGGAACGGTGACAGCAGCTCCAGGAAGGAAACTCTGTTTTTGTTGTTGTCTTTTCTGCCCTCTAAGACTGCCTGTTCTGCAATTGTACCAGCTGCATTGTACTAGGAAAGATAGAATGGCTGCTTGGGAGGCATATTTTCAGTGGGATTTTGTGGGTGTTGAGGTGCCCCTGCCAAAAAGAAAGAGGGGTAGCGTGCACATAACATACCCTGCTTTGTTGAGAGACTCAAGACAGGTGCCGAGGGAACATAAGTCATAATAATGTCTAAACTTGAAGTGTTTCAAAAGAATGTGAGCAGCAATCGTCTCACATTCCTATCTAAGGCCTATGTAAAGAGTTTTGCCACCCTTGGCGATGTAAACTAATGCCCCAGGTGAGCCTTCTGACTGCTGATGTGCTGGGTCACTTGTCTCTGACCTAGGCCCTCAAGCTCAGCCTGAAACACTCCTACCAAGCATAAGGACCATCTCACCCCATGGAATCCATCCCTGCCCCAGGCTGTTTGTCCGAGATGTAGTCGAAGGCTTTCACTTCACTTCCTTGCATTCCATATGAGCCTCAGTCCATTGACCATGTGCACCGTCCTCCATCTCAGTCCCAGGTCTTCCTTTCCAGACCTAGGTCCTTTATCCCAGCTGTGGGCATCTATCAAAGCACTTTGCTCTTTCTTCAAGAACAGCAACTGTTTACCCTACATTTCAGGTCCATGCCCTTAACCAAGCTCACTCTCATTCGTCTGTGTCCCAGGGACCTTTTCTAGCTGAGCCTATGTATCCGAATTGCAGGTCCTACCAACAACACTAGGCCTTTCATCTCAACCAGTAAACATATAAACCATATCTATCCATTCCAGATGCAATACTTCAATTTCTACTACAGGTTCTCTGTTCCAGCCATACCTTCAACTACATGACATGCCAGAAAGGCCAGCACCAAGCTTTCTACCCTGCTCAATAGCCCTAGACAATTCACCCTAGCCTCATTATAACACACACTCTTCATCCCATGCCCAGACAAATCCATTCCCGGCCTCTACCCTACCTCACAGCCCAATGCATTCTTTCTCAGGTCTTGGACCATCAGGTTGACTCTGCACTCAGGCGCATGGGATTGGTGGACAAAGGTTAATTATAACTTGACTGATATGAGTAAATGAGATGAAAGGAAGCTTCCTGATTTGGCACCATCTTGCTCACTCTGAGGAGTCCCCCGCTCCTTTCTAGAATAGGCAGTCACTGCTGTTAATACATACCCTTGGTCTTCATCAGGTCTCCTCAAAGTTCCTAACCCTAGTCTTGTCTGTCACCTTCTTTACTTGTCTTTTCCATTGCCACCATTCATCTTCATGCTTTTACCACTTCTCATTTCTTAAACAGGTTCCACAATGTTCATTAACTCAGGAACAGTTTCTTTGGTTTCCAAGATCACAAGGTATGTCTTCATACTGACATGATTCTTTAAAAAACAAATAATTTGCCTTCATATGTTCATACGAACAGAGAAGAGGTTGGCCAAAATTTGACCTTTTTTCCCCACCAACAAGCACAACAAAGATAGAAGCACTCAATCGGTGGCAAAGCCAGCAACCTATACACCTGGATAGAAAAGAATACATCTGGTGGAAAAAGAAGCTGTTGAAGATAAGTGCCCGCACAAGAAGAAAATGAACATTTGATATGCCAGGTATTAGTGTTTGTTAGTTTATGCAAGTTGCTTTTCTTCTGTAAGTTTAATAGAACAATAGATTCCTCGCTGTTGACCTATTTTGCAGTTTTCTATTCATCACAGCACCTTCCTCAACTTCTAAATAATAATCATCATCTGTAACTATTGACAGTTACGGTAAAGATGCAAGTGAGGTCTGCCAACATCTGCTTGCTTTATCAGAAATAGCTTTGTGAAAAAAGCTGTGATCACAACAGGGCAATGCCATTACTGTAGTAAAGACAAGCAACAGTTGAAGTATAGGTAGAATGGCAGTCTTCCGAAGGAAGCAGCAGGAGAAGGTCAATTATGACACTCAGTGCTCCCCCTCAGATCTCATAAGCAGCAATAGAGTGTATCAGACCCATCTTCTTCAGGTCAGTGGCCACACTTTGGTGTTAGATTCATTATATTTCTACTGGGAGTATGTTTCTGCTTTTGAATCATTAGAGTGTCTTTCCAAAGTGATGTACATAGATGACTTGGCTCATGTCACTTTGTATCCACCCACAAGCAGTCTTTTTTACTTCACTCATTTACGCAGTGGAGCTATGATCACATTGCGAAACCCCTTTACTGCCTTCAGACGGTCACTCTCAAAATCAACCACCAACTTCAAGAGGCCACACTGTTGAGGGACGAAATCTACTCGGACTTTCGCATCCTGGCCAGGCTCAATTGGGCAATCCCTAGGGAGAGAAAGGATGGTAAGAGATAATGAACAACTTGAAAAGAACAGGCTAAATGCTATGTAATTGTTACACATCTTAATACACATACAATCAGAGCTACTGCTGCATTACCTACAGTTTTGCAGAGTGAAAGAACAGAGGCCTTATGATTTGGGGCCTTTTACACAGCCTATTCTCTCTAACCAGTCCGTATAAATTATCCCACTGGAAGCGGCATTCTGCAGCACACAGAGAAGAAGCAAAATGCCAAGGATGATTTTTTGTGTGCAGAAAAGTGTCCCTTCCTGCACATAAACAATCATTCAAATAGGACGCTTTGGTACTTCTGTGTGTGCTACATTCTGCTAAATCACCACTGTAGATTGTTTGTGTGCAGGAATGGACACCTTCCTGCACACAATCACTCCCCTCGATGCAGACACCCTTGGCGCAGGCAGCTTAATTTAGCGCTGACGCAGGGAGAAAGGCAGGGCTGTACCATAAACTTGTAAATACGGGGCAGCCATGCATTTCAAAACTGGTGCAACATGGCGCTGCTGATTTTGGTGAATCACAGTGCTGCACCAGTTCCTTGTAAATCTGGCCCTAAATATAATAGATTCCTCCTTCTGGGTTTTCTTCAGACCACACAAGTACTCTGTATTTGGAAATAGTCTATGTGACACCTTAAACCCACAGCTATCGGTATTTCATTCTAAAATATGGGGTGATGCATCATTCCTCTTACAAGGGGAAACATCTTAAGTATGAGCAATTGAGGAAGAGGATGTTACTTACAGTTCCTTCACTACTTGGACCTCGGTAAGGCCGGCCCCCTCAGCCTTAAACAAACAGCCATTCAGAGGCTCTGGCAGGGGATTCTTCAATGAGATCTCTGCCACCAGTTTCTTCTTCTGCGTAGGTTCTCCCAAAATCTAAATGTGGAGAAAGAGATCACACATGAAAGAAGAAAAGTAGAAAAGTTGGATTGCTTTGCTCCAGTCAGCAGTGGTGAGAAGGTCTAAAATGTGATTGTGATGGCGGTACAGAATAGAGAACTCTTGGATTACATTATTACAGCTGTGCCAAATCAGCTACATTCTCTAAGCTCTGCCAACTCAACTCTATAATGATAATTCTTTATTTTGAAATGAAACCCCATTGACTGGAGATCACCTCTCCTCTAACCTCCAGAGACCCTTCAGTATAACACTGCACTTCAAAAAGATTGCAACATCACTGATGTACAACCACTGGAATTATGCCGCAATGGAGAACGAGATTATGTAGCAGAGTTGACTAAGTATTGCAGGAATTAAAGCCCATTTTTGTAAATAATGGAGCCAAAGTCATCATGACAAAAATGAATCATTATTGATAATCTATTTGAACTATATTTAAATAGTGAAGGTTTTTGTTTCCTATTGCAGACAAAAGACAGTCCATTAAATGGGTCCCTTAAACTACTTGGTCAGCATTGCTACATCTTTTAAATTCTGATAACTACAGATGAAGGTGACTATAATGTATCTGGTGCCGCACTGCACCTATTCTGTGGTAATTTTATTAGCTTTTGATCTGTTTGAGGTAGAAATGTTTTTTCATCAAAGCCTGGTTTGCTATCGACTTCTTGTGGGTATTTTGACAACTTCCTTCCTGTAGAGCACTGCCTATTTACTGTATCCTTCCGAGTGCTCGTTTTCTGTAAATAGGCTCTTAAATCTTGTTCTTATCATGTCACATTTTCTGTGCATTCAAAGTCCAAGGTCAAATGTCAGGCTTTGGCTTCCGAGGGAACTTGGTGTTTACTTTTCTTTCTCTGACTTCAAAGTGAGAGAATTTATGTGACACTCTTGCTGTGAAACGATAGGCTTTTTTCTAGCACACAACAAATATGACCTGTGCTGATATTTCAGTATATATTTGATTTAGGAAAGTACAAATTAAGTTTATTTTGTGTAATTGTGTGGTGTGGCAGAAACAAATATTCAAATACGATCAAAACACATCAATATGCTAGCTGATGACATTTTTACACATTATCGTTTGTGCGCAGTAAAATTATCTGTGCAAATGTAATGGTCATTTCAATTGAAAATGTGTGGTCTGTAATAGCAGTGTGCTACCACAGCATGCATACTCCACATTACGCCACTCTACTCCTTTCCACTCCACTGTATGTCCTTCCACTCTACGCCACTCCATTCTACAACACCCCATGCCACTCAAGTCCAGGTCACTCCACTCTATACTACTCCACTCTAAGAGACTGTATGACACTCCATGCCTCTCCACTCTGTGCCATTGTACTCCACACCACTCCACTCTATGCCCCTCCCCTCACCCCACACTACTCCCCTCTAGTCCTCTCCAATCTACACCAATCTACCCTACTCCAATCTACCCCACTCTACTTTAATCTTTTCCATCTACCCTACTCCACTTCACATCGACCAACCCCAATGTACCCAATTTCACTCCAGTCCAGTCTCACCCCAATTTACCGCACTCCACTCCAATCTACCTCACTCAACTCTATCCCAATCTACCCCTCTCCACTCTACCCCATTCTCCTCCAGTCCAATCTACACCACTCCAATCTACCCCACTGCACTCCAATTCACTCAGTCTACCACAATCTACCCCACTCCAATTTACCCTCCAGTAAATCCTACATGACTCCAATATACCCCAGTCCACCCCACTCTAGTCTACCCCACTCCACCCAATCTACCCCACTCCAATGTACCCCACTCACATCTGCCCCACTCCAATATCCCTTCTCCAATCTACTCCACTCCAGCCTACCACAATCTACCCTACTCCCATCTAACCCAATCTATAACACTGCATTCCTTCCACTCTACTCCACTGTACCTCTATCTACCTAACTCCATCCTCCCAAAACCTACCCCATTCCAATCTACCCAACTTCAGTCCACCACACTCCACTCAAACCTAACCCATTCCACCTCAATCTAACCAACTCTACCCCAATGTACCCCAATTTAGCACAATCCACCCCACTCTGATCTACCACATCCCTCTCCAATCTACCCTACTCCACGCCAATCCACCTTAATCTACCACACTCCACTTCACCCACCATACCCCACTCCACTCCAATCTACCCCACTCCAATATACCGCAGTCTATCCCACTCCATTTCAATCTACCACACTCCACCCCAATCTACCACAACCTACCCAATCTACAATCCATCCCTCTCCAATCTACCCCACTTTACCCCACTCCAATCTACCCCAATCTACCCCACTCCAGTCTAGCCCACTCTACTCAATTCTAACATAATCTACCCCATTCTACTCCAATCAACCCACAACAAACTCTGATCCAGTCTACCCCAATCTACTCCACTGCGGTCTACCCCAATACAGTCTACAACACTCCAAACTATTCCACTCGAATCCACCACAATCTACCCCACATTCACTCCACCCCAATCTACCCCTCTCCACTCCAATATACCCTATCTACCACACCCCAATATACACCAAACTGCCCCAATCTACACCATTCCACACAGTCCACCTCAACCTAATCCACCCTACTCTAATCTACCATTCCCCAGTCCAATCCACTCCACTCTACGCCATTCTACTCCAATCTACCCTAATCTACTAAAATCCTACCTACCCCTATTGTCTCCACTACAATCTACCCCAATTTATCCCACTCCAGTCTATCCCACTTCAATATACCCCACCCCAATCCACCCCAATTTACTCCACTGCATTTCAATCTACCCCACTCCAAACCAATCTACCCCTCTCCAACCCAATGCACCCTAATCTACCTCACTCCAATCAATTCTACTCTATCCCAAATTATCCCCCTCCAATCTACCACAATCTACTCCAGTCCACTCCACCGTATCCCACTCTACTCCTATCTATCCCGTTTCAATCTACCACAAACAGCCACACTCATCTCCACCACAATCTACCCCAATCTACAGTAATCTACCCCAATCTACCCGACTGAACTCCAAACTGCTCCATTCTACCCCACCTCACTCAAATGTACCTGACTCCACTCCAATCTAACCCTGAAACACCCCAACCTATCCCAATCCACCCTACCCCAAACTTCCTCACACCAATCTGCCCCACTGCCCTCCAATGGTCCATACTCTAATATACTCCTCTCCAATTCAGTTCAACCAATCCCAATCTACTCCAATCCACTCCACCCTGCTCTACCCCACCCTACCCCATTCCAATATATTCCACTGCAATATGTCCCATTTTACCCCACCCCTTTGAAATCTACCACTCCAACCTACCTCACTTCCATCTACCCCACCGTAATCCACCCCATGAAACTCAATCTCGCCATAGACAAGACCTATTGGCTTTGCCAATGCTTGTTTGTTATCTACTAGTTATACAACGGATGATGAATTAAGCAATAAACTAGGACAATTAATGTTCATTTACAAGAGGTAGTCAACAGCAGCCTGCCTAATCAATATTCGTTAGGCTGGTTGTTTTGCAGACGCTGACGCATCAGATGCGAAATGGAGTGGTGAGCCGCGCACTGGGAATACCAGAAGTTCAGAGCCGGGTAGTGAGGTTGGAGTGAGGCAGTACCGGCTGAATGGTGAGCGCGCCTGAGTGCGGCTAAGAGAGAAAGGGTGGCAACGGTGGATCGCAGACTGCCTGCTGTTGTCGCTGCCCGACACCTGCTCTCTTGCTTGCTGCTGCCGGCGCTTGCCACTCCCGTGCTTGCCCACTTCCCCACACCTGCCCCAATGTACACACAGAGGCTGGTCCTGGGTCTGGGACCTGCGGCCGGGCCAACTGGGTGCTGGGCTACAGGGGTCGGGGCAGGGAGGTGCCTCGCCTGCCTCAGTGCTCTCTCTCCCCCTGTGGCCCCTCGCAGCTACCTGCTGGCAACACACTCTTCTGCCCTCCCGTGCCACCTGCACCACATGCCCACCAGTAATCACCCCCATCCCTCTTCCCAGCTTGTTGACTGCGCATGGCACTGAGAGGCACAGAGAGGTCCACAGAGGTGCGTAGGGGGAGGTGGTGGAACAGGGTGGTACGACACGGTGGGGGTGTTTGGTTCGGAGGTAGCAGGGGACAGTGGGGCAGTGGGGGCAGTAGGGCCAGAGGAGGGAGGCCAGCGGAAGGAGCCCAAGGAGAGCCCAGAGGGATCACTGGAAACTCAGTAATCCAGCAACCTGATATCCAGACAACCCGGCACCCCTGTACTGCCACCAACACCCGCTGGTCACCACCAACACCCACCGGCACCCACCCAGCTAGCACTCAGCCAACACCCTGCTGGCAAGCGCCAAGGTGGACTTCACCGAAAGTTGTGAAGATCATAAGAGACTCATCCGAGTGGCTTCCGCCGCCTTCGCATGTGCCACCCAGAACCTCCTGCACCCTTCTGTGACATCCAGCAATATCCAGCAATATCTGACCCGCTAATCTCCAGACAACTGCATCAGAACCACCCCAGTGCCAGATACAACCAGGTACAATGAAACAGTGAAACCGGAGCCTGACGAGTGCAGCAGCTTCAGAAGCTGCTGTGAGTGTGCGCCTCAGGACCCTGTGGAAGCGGCTCAGGCAGCCGCGAATGCGGCTTGCAAGGTGCCTGGTAAGCCCCACTCACCTAGATGCACCCCACTCCCCAAGGTAACCAAGCCAGCACGCGCTAACATCTCTACTGAGGGAAAGAACACCAAAAGTAATCAAAAGACAATGAGGTCGGGGAGACTGCGGAAATCCCCGGTGCAGCCGTCACTACCCAGCAAGAAAAAGAGAGCAGGCCACACTGATCCACCCCTGGTGGATATCCAGCCACCAGACGTCCAGCCAACCGGGGCCCTTATGTGTAAAAAGGGTCCTGCAACAGGGAAACAACCTCCAGCCAACCTAAAATAACAACAAAGTTCCAATTTCTGAAAGATGGAGGAGCTGCCATCTATTCCTCCCCCCCCCCCCCCACAGTCACTGGTCTTTCCGTCCCTCTGCCACCTCTGGCAATAATCGGATTCAAGAAGCAACCACAATCTCTGACTTATAACGAGAACCCTCGCTCCCAGTTGGATAGCAGGCAGGCTGGGCCACCACAGGAGGCAGAGCCTCTTCCTAGCATCAGGGCAACCGGCAAAACTTCTACAACAGCCACAACAATTGCAATAACAACAGCCCCATACAAACTCGGTGGCAAAGCCTCCCCAGGCAGGTCTAGCACAGGTGTCACAAGCAACCGCCAGACAACTGGGCATGGGAAATCGAATACAGACATGGGTAATGGCGCATCTGAGGCAAGTAAAGTGGAAACCCTGGCATGGACCACCCTATCAGTAGCAGAAAACGATGGGGACAACCACTCCCAGCCTAACCCCCACCCTCCCTGGCAGGGGGTTCAAGTCCCAATCACCATTACACTAGCCCGTGCAAACCAGAGCACAAGAGGATAATGCAAACTATGCGAAAGCCCTCACTGATTGTCTTTGTCTTTGACCGCTTAGCTTGATCTTTTCAAAGGCAGCCCAGAGCTCAACAAGGTGGAGCATAGCGAGGCAGAAGCTGATCCCAACTTAGAGACAGATTTCAATGACCTATCACAGGAAGAATGGGACGAGCTCCTCGCCTCATACTCGTCAGAAAAAGGAAAAGAGTGCTCAACTGTACATTAAGAACCTCACTCCTTGGCCCCCTATCAAAACCATGGTGGGTCCCCCAGGGTTAGTACAGAGGATATCCCAGGCAAGCAGAAGACAGCGCCTGGCCAGCACTGCTCAGAACCATTCAGTCAATAGCCGATGCACTCAGCTACCACTCAGCTAAGATGGATGTTCAAGTGGAGATATTGAGCTCAGTAGCAACCCACTTGGCTGGCATCGATAGGCGTATCAACGACCTTAACAGCCTCATCAAGAGGGCGCAAGAGACCACCAACGATATTAGTCCAAGATGCTGCTACTCTGAAACCCTTGACAAAATAAGCCAGTTGCCTAGCATGCTTGGGGGCATAATAAAAGAGCTGAAAGACAGGAAGGGTGCCCACACATCCATGCATCCACAAGGAGGGCCCAACACTGCAGGCGGTGACAAGTATGACTGCAAACCTGAAAATAAGGGCTTGCCACCTGGAAAAGCAGAGTCAAACAGTCAAGACCCTCCCCTCTGAGAAAAACCTCAACACCCACCTGGGAGGCGAGAGGAGCACTATTGGGCAACATAATAACAGAGCCAACCATAAGCACCAAGAACGCCTGCAATACCACACTCCAGCCTGGTCAACCAGGGGGAAAAGCCAAGTCCAAAAGGTCTCAGAAGTGGAAATTGCATAACAAAAACTACCCCAGAACTGCATGGCTACGAACCTACCTGACATCTAAGCTAACAGTCCACAAAGAAAACACTGAGAGCCACACTCCATTAAGCTACAACGAAGGCGTCCCTGTGGTATCTCACCACGTAGAGCATGAATCAGAGCCACCCACAGCAAACTTCACTGAGCTCAAGAATCTATGGGGCAGCGGAGCAGCCCTGAGGTGGCCCAGAAGCCAAGGACAGGCCACCCCCAACTACAGCGCCAAGGGAGCTCACCACCTGAAAACAAGCGGCAGGACAACCTTCTTCAGGGAGCCCGGCTCACAAGGCAGCGGGCCTCTGATGACAGCCATGAGGTGACAGGGGGCTAAAGACCCATGCCTTACGTAGAGTCAACCCCATCCAAGAATGGTCTGCCACAGGCACAGGAGCCAGAACGGCTCTCCCAGAATGAAGACGTGAGGTGGCACATAACCGCCCTTCAGCCAGACACTCCACCTCTGATTAGGAGAACGACCAGATCTGGCTCCCACGGAGCCTCCTCATATTACCCCCTCAGATAAATTGTACACCCTGCAGTCCTCTCCCATGGAGGTTAAAATATATAACACATCAGACCGCCCTTCTGAAAACACCCCACGGGAGGGTCAGTGCCACAGAACCCTATTCTACCTGGAATACCAATCACTTGGGAACATGGACATCCTCAACCAGGGAAACATTCTAAAACACCTGGGGCAGACCCCAGGACTCACCTACTTCACCTCAGACATGATTGAATCCATAGAGCGAAGGCCAGGGAAAGCCAACAAATCAACCAAAGTTATTTGGCAGTCCAGCATGCTGGCTGGGGCCGTCCTCAAGGAAAGCAAACACATTAAGAAGTGGGGTATCATCCTGGAAGGGGGAGAAGACCCCGGCTATCCATATCCTCTCAGAGCATGAAAAAGCACACCGGATGACACTAGGAGGCAGTCTGCAGCTCCACACACGGTTCATCGGGGACCGTGAGGTTCGCTCTCAGGACCAAATTCCACAAGGTGTGCCTGGCCCACACATCAAGCACCAAACCAGAAGTACACCCACATGAGAGATGACTAGGGGCGAGTTGCCCACATCCTCAACCAGATGCAAACTACAAACTGAATCTCTGCCCCAGGAGGCAAGGAGGCCTCTGACAGCCACCGCCTAAAGCTTTGATCCTGAAACATTCACAGGCTAAAGGACAAACTGGAAGACCCCGACACACTGACCTATCTCCAAGGCTTTTTGATCATTTCCTTACAAGAAACTTGGGACCTGAACCAATCCCCATCCCGAGCTAGTCCTATGCCCCCCTTCCCGCCACCATGGAAGGCAAATTTGGTCAAGGGAAAGGGGGTCTGGGGATTTATCTATCAACAGCCTTTAAGGTCAGCTGCGAGATGCTCTCCTCGGACTCCGACCAACTCCTCACTGTGCACCTAACCTATCAACACAGAAGGGAGGAGCTAGGGTTAATCCTAGTCAACATGTACATACACAGAGACGAAAAATTCAAGTTGAACTGTCAAACCTGCTTGTGGACCACATTACCCAAGTAGTTAGCTCCTACCCTCTTCTCCACTACTAGTAACAGGGGACTTCAAAATCAACCTGCAAGGAGGGTCCGACACTAACGAGGTCACTGACGCCCAGGGAAACCAGTGGTACATTCCCGAACAAACACTGATCAAAATGGTGAAAAATAGCAACACAGGAACAGCCTTAGTTGGCTCCCTTGAGCACTTAGGTCTCGGAGCACTAAATGGCCAATCCAGCAAAGATATCCCCCCCATACTTATCATTCCACTCTACAAACGGAAACTCTTTAATAGACTAAACCTGGGTCGCCCTATCTCTGCTGCAAATGGTCTTCTGATTTAAAATGGGCGTACGGCCGGAAAGCGATCACCTGCCACAGGAAGTGGCTTTATTTTCGACACCAGCCTTAAATACGGCTAATTCGGCACCTGCTGGCACCGAACAGTTGTGTCAACTGAAAAGATTCAAATGGACAGCCCCCTCCCTCGCTCCACTACTTGAGGAAGCTGACAAGCACCTAAGAGCCTCCCAAAGAAGAGAAGGGTCAACCAAAGACAAATGGGAGGCTTTCATTCACTCATACACCCAGCAATACGCCATAAACGGCACAGCCACCAGGTGCCAACGCCAAAGGGCCACAATTGTGCAGATATTCAACGCCTAATAGGCAGAGGGAGAAAGACGCGAGCCCCTGGTCCTAATGGATTTTCCCAGGCCATCTACAAACTAGACCTGCCCAAGTGGGCAGAATATATTGGCCCTCTCTTCAACCACGCCCTGTCTGGGAAAACAATCCAAGAATCCTGGAGAGAATCCATAATCTCACCAATTTACAAAGGCAGGGACAGGTCAATCCCCAGCACTTATAGACAACGAAGCAAAGTACTACGCTAGCTCTCTCCTGGAACGCCTGTTCAACTGGGTGGGTCAAAAATCAATAATTCCCACAAACCAAACAGGGTTCACCAGTGACTCAGGCACGGACACCAACATTATGGCACTATCCCTCATATTAGACTCCTCAAAGGCTACGAAGCTCCCACTCTAGCTCTGCTTTATCGACTTCAAAGCAGCCTTTGACAGCATCAACTGAAACAAACTCTGGGAGAAACTCCACAGCCTGCAAATCCCACAGCAACTGTGAAAGCCCCTGAGTCACTATACACCAGCAAGTGGGTCAGGATCAAACTGGCAACAGGGCAAACCTATCCAGGAAGATCCCTACGACAAAAGTCCTAAAACAGGGCTGTGTCCTGACCGTCACGCTCTTCAGTATCTTCATGGCTGACTTCTCAATGGCGCTATCCTCACTCTATGCCCACGCACCACAGCTGGGAAAGAAACAACTGTCAAACCAGCTTTATGCAAACAATGTTGTGCTGCTCAGCAGAACAAGGGTAGGCATGCAGCTCCTCCTGATAGCAACAGAGGACTACGTCCTCGAGAACGAACTACAAATCAACCACAAAGAAAACAAAATCATGATAATTGGCAAGAGATCCCTAAAAGAGGCAACAACAGAGGGATTGAGCGGAAGTACGTTTGAAGAAACAACAACCAAAAAATATCTAGGCCTTCTGTTAGACTATAACGGCTCCTTTCTCAGACACAAAGAAGGAATAAGACAGAAGGGGGGTGCGCTCTCCATGAGGCTACAGACTCTGGAGACAAACTCAACAAATACTCACTCAGTCTACTGCTAGAAGTAGGAAGAGCCAAGGTGATTCCAACATTAGCCTACGGCAGTATCACGCTCCACAGCAGAGATGCAAAGGTCATGGACACCACAGTACTAAGCATCTACAGGCAATTAATTGTTCAAGCTCCCGAGGCGTCCATCACAAGCACTCATAAGGTTGGAGTTTGGTCTACTTAAACAGTCTCTAGCAAGGAGCGCAGCTTTAATCAACTTCCTTCACAAAACCAGGGCTGTGGCCACAAACACCATAAACCATGGCATCTGGTAAGAAATCATGACGAAAACCGGTTCACTAACGAGGATATACCTTGACTCCTCAATAAAGCAGTTTGACATCGAGAGCACAACCACAACCTTTTCAAATCCCTAACTAAAAAGAACAAAGTTTCTGTCCCTCACTGAAGACAAGACAGCCCTCGAGAAAAGGCACTATTCCTGGCTAGTCCTGAACAGCCACAAGACCTTAGCTCCCCAGTCCTATCTGGGCGAAACCTTAACCTACAGCATCAAGAGGAAGTTCCTGCGCTACCGCCTGGGGGTCCCCCCAGTAGGAACACACAAGAGGCCATGGCGACGTCCATCAAAGGACGATCTTTGCCGGCTGTGTGGGCTACCATCCGAAACGGTGCCCCACGCACTCTGCCTGTGCCCCAGGACCCTGGAGATGCGCCGCAGGCTTCTGAGACTACTGTGGGCCCAACTGGGGGTCCGCACATACAGACATGCATCTGTAATCTGCCCTAACTTTTCTATCTTTTCCATTACTTCTGTGAAGATGAATATAGAAAGTCTATAAAATGAAGGGCCATATTTATACTTTTTGACGCAAAACTGCGCTAACGCAGTTTTGCGTCAAAAAAATTAGCTCCGGCTAATGCCATTCTGAAGCACCATGCGGGCGCCGTATTTAATCAATGACGTTAGCCGGCGTTAGCCGCCGGCGCTGCCTGGTGTGCGTGAAAAAAAACGACGTACACCAGGCAGCGCCGGCGTAGGGGGATATGGAGCTTGGGCGCCAAAAAATGGGGCAAGCCAGGCTGAGGCAAATTTTTCGCCTCAACCCGATTTGCGCCATTTTTTTCGACTCCCACACCCCATAGAAATGACTCCTGTCTTAGCAAAGACAGGAGTCATGCCCCCTTGCCCAATGGCCATGCCCAGGGGACTTCTGTCCCCTGGGCATGGTCATTGGGCATAGTGGCATGTAGGGGGGCACAAATCAGGCCCCCCTATGCCACAATTTTTTTTTTTTTAAAGTACTTACCGGAACTTACCTAAATGTCCCTGGGATAGGTCCCTCCAGCCTTGGGTGTCCTCCTGGGGTGGGCAAGGGTGACAGGGGATGTCCCTGGGGGCATGGGAGGGCACCTCTGGGCTCCTTCCGAGCCCACAGGTCCCTTAACGCCTGCCTTGTCCAGGTGCTCAAAAACAGCGCAAAAGCGGCCGTACGTCATTTTTTTTGACCTGCCCACTCCCGGGCGTGAATTTTGCCCGGGAGTGTAAATACGGCGCACATGCCTCGGAGTCAATTTTTTAGACGGGAACGCCTACCTTGCATCTCATTAACGCAAAGTAGGTGTCCACGCTAAAAAATGACGCAAACTCCATGGACTTTGGCGCTAGACGCATCTAACGCCAAAGTATAAATATGGAGTTAGTTTTGCGTCGGAATTGCGTAAAAAAAAACGACGCAATTCCGGCGCAAACAGAGTATAAATATGCCCCTAAGTTTTATTCGATGAAAAAGCAATACTTTTAGTGCTTTAGGTTACTGTGAGTGGGCTGCATTTCAAGTTTGCTAGCACTTGTATTGTTCACATTGCCCTGTGCAGCCTCTGCATTCTTGAATGTCTGTTCTGAACGAACCCAGATAAGACTATCTGGAAAGCGTTTCTGTTCCATACCCCTTCCCTCCCACCCTCCGCCCAATAGAATACTGTTAGGCCAACTAAGTGACTTGGTCTGTGCGTGAGTGCACAAGTAATGAAGCTAGTTATTGTGTATACGTGAAACATCCTGCCAGTGAAATGCATGGCAGCCAATCAGCATGCAACTATCTTATAGTGAATTGACGGGTCTCATCCACTGTGATTTATTAAAACCCGTTTTTGAAAATCCACGTATTCACTGCTATGACAGTACAACACTGGAAAACAAGCTCTGCCAATGCACTGCGACTGCCAATAGGTTTGGCTTATGAATACATCGTCAAGCTGGAACTAAACATCCTTGTACGTTAATGAGTGCCTTCTCCCATTTGTGCTGCCACCAGAGAAAAATGCCATAAATTATCTTGTTATCTAACACACTTTAATAACATTAAAATGGAATGTTTGTGCCCTGAAGGTTCAATCTTAGGCAGCTGGATAAATAAACACAATGATCACAGCTGTATTGAGGGCAAGCACTTTTTTAAGGAAGCACACAACTTCTGCCCAATTAAAACATTTACTCCTGGCTCCCAACATGTGGAAAGAGCCAAAGCTCCTTTCCTGGTGGTTCTAACATAAGTGTCCGGCGACAGGTGTGATGTCTAGCCAGATCATAACGAAGCCAGATTTCACTACCGCGGGTTGAACCTGTGCCAAATAAAAATGCTCTAATTAGACATTGTTTACAAAAGGGTAGCTCTATTTAAAGGAAAGTGTATTTTTTCCAAATCACTTAATAAAGTGAAAACATACTTACCGCTCTAAACAGCAAGACATTTTAAATGTAAACAAGCATTTGCAATGCAATGGGTCTCACATTTGCTTGCATTAGAGCTATTGGCATTGTAAATTCATAACTGGACTTTTCTTGTCACATAATTTTGTCAACCCTGCCTCATAATTTGGTCTTTTCCTAGTGTATGATCAAAATACTGTGCATGACATCTACAGAGTTTTTTGTCTTGTATTAGAATGCTATCAATGTGTTGTCCAAGTTATGTGGGATCAGTTTTTGCAACCACATCATCTAAAGATGATGCCAAATCAAACATCAAATATTTTTTGTAGGGATGTAAACAACAACAACAACAAAAAAGAAATCACCTAGGCGGGCATGCACATGTTGTTCAATAACCAGTAAATATATCATGGGGAGGTGGCAGTGCAATATAATTACTAACAAAAGGGTTGTGTATGCTATGGACCTGGGTCTACTCTTATTCTTAATATCACCCACTTATTCTGAGGAGCTTCATTTTTTTCAATAGTCAGAATGGAGAACAGCTGTTTGAAAGGTGTGACAAATTAATCGTTATCTCCTGTACGTTATATTCATATGGGTACTCAATAATGTGAAACAGGACTGCAGAGAAACAAGAAAGCGGCTCGTATTTTATTTCTGTTAGGCAAAACTATTTTTACAGCACCTACAAAAAATGGCGGTAAGGATGCGCCTGATCTCCCGAGGGCTATCACATACTCCAGATTTTCTTCTATTGCAGTATATGGACCTGACCTTGCCACCACAAAAAATATGGATTTGCATTTTTAAATAGTTACTCTTCATCACAAAACATATAGGCCCTCATTATGACCCTGGCGGTAAGTTCCGCTTACCCCCATGCTGACTGCCGCCATCCTACCGCCGCTACAGCGGATTACCCACACATACATAGCAATCCGTCACTATACAGCCACACTCACAAGTCTGCCAGCCCAAAGGTCAGTGATAAACTGGCCGTAGCAAAACCCACACCGTTACGCCAACAGAACTACGCCCACAGTATTATGACCCACGAATCACCACGCAGACATTCAGTGGCGGTAAACCATTGGCGGTACATACCGCCACGCTCAAAATACACGCACATATACAGAACACCACCACATTGGACAATTTGAATAACATACACCTGACACCCATCCACACACCACATACCACTATAAAACACACACCCACATTACCCACAATCCTTTACGACTAAAAACAGTTGCCAACAGAGAGATAGCAAGACCACAGACAAGACCACAGACACACACCCCCCATCACCTATACACCATCCTCACACCTTACATCACACACCCCAACACATCACCCCACACACCCTCATCCACACCACTCACACTACACCCATGGCACCACAACGACACCCCAGGTTCTCTGAGGAGGAGTTAAGGGTCATGGTGGAGGAACTCATCCGGGTAGAGCCACAGCTATTCGGATCACAGGTGCAGGAGACATCGTTTGCTAGGAAGATGAAGCTATGGTGGAGAATCCTGGACATGGTCAAGGCCGTGGGACTGCACCCTAGACCAAAAGATGACATCAGGAAGAGGTGGAACGACCTACGGGGGAAGGTGCGTTCCAGAGCAGCAAGACACCAAATAGCTGTACAGAGGACTGGTGGTGGACCCCCACCTCCTCTCCCACAACTAACAACATGGGAGGAGTAAGCCTTGGCAATCAGGCATCCTGAGGGCCTGGCAGGAGTAGGAGGAGGACTGGACTCTAGTATGTCAAATCTCTATTACTATCACCCCCCCTACCTGCATGCCATCACAAACCCCCACCCTCACCCCCCATCACTCCATCACTCCACCACCCACACACCCCACCCTCACAACCCACTCCTCACAATACCAGGCCCTGCATGTAACACCAATGCACAGACCCCCATCACAGACCTGCATGGACACCCATCACCAAAGCATGCACACTAGAGAGAATCACATAGCCCACCAAATAACTACTTACACAAGGCAAAGCTGCCAGGGCAATAACAACCATAGAGGGCAACACACCAATGCACAAGATGACACACACAGAAACAATAACACTGCATTTACATCACCAACCATCCCCCTCCCAACATCACCGGAGAGGAGGTGCCAGCAACATCCAGTCCACCACCAGAAGAGGCCCACAGTGACGACAGCAGCTCTGGACACCTGGATCTGGATGACCAACCTGGCCCATCAGGTTTCTCCGGACAGTCGGTACCCCAGGCACAGTGCCATACCACCACAGAGTCTCCCTCCTCAGGAAACACTAGCACAGCACCCACTCAGCTTGCCCATACCTCTGTTCCCAGGACACGTCGATCAGCAGTGTGTCCACCACTAGAGGGACCCCAGGCCACCCTACAAGAACAGGACGATCAGGGACCTGGGGTCAGTGGCAGTGGGCACACGGTTCAGGGGACAGAGGCACAGGACAACAGGGAAGCTGGGAGGTCTGCGGTGCAACAGGGGGAGGACAGGCCCAGGGAACTGACTATCCAGGAGGCACTCACCAACATCCTGGGAGCATACCACCATTCCAGGGAAACGATGGGCCAGATACTGGACAAGTTGCAGGAGACCCAGCAGCTGCAGGAAGGACAGTACCTGGGGTTCAGGGAGGACTTGAAGGACATCAACACCTCCCTGGTCACCATTGCAGAGGTGCTGGCAGTAATGGCCAACACCATGAGGGAGGCAGGGGCACACCACGGCCTGACACTAGCCAAACCGATGAACAGCCTTCCACCTCCGCTGCCACTAGTGGACAGGAGGCCCCGCCATAGGAACAACAGGCCACCAGCGCCCCAACCCCTGCAGAAGGAGAACCACCCCCCAAATGGTCCCTGCAATCCAGGCAGAAGCCAGTGACAATTGCCAAGACCCCTGCCAGGAAATTAGACTCTCCTGATTGTCACCCTTGTGTCCCACTCTGTCAACCTGTCCACCTTGAACTGCCATTGCACCACTTCTTATGCCCCTTGGACAGTGCACATGTGATGCAAATAGAATGGACTCTATCCTGGACATTCCTCCACCTTCACCACAGCCCATTGCAAATCCCCCTCAACTTATTAGCACCTAAATAAACACCATTTGAAGAAATACAAGTGGAGTCTGTCAAATGTTTGAACTATGTATTCGTTTAACAAGCTGTAAACACTGCAATACAACTGTACAGTAATGTATACATGGAATGACCTGTAGATGGCTGCAGTCAACACACCCGGAGCTATAGTGGGGCACAAATATCTGAAGATAGAGAAGCAAAAGAGTACAGTAAGTGGTCATAGAAGTGGGAAAATCAGTCTGCCAGTAACAATGCCATACACAAAACTGTCAATGTAAAGTGAAATTACAGTGGCTTACTTGTGTGTCATAGGAAGTATTGTCGTATTATTGCACTTCTGTTGTCCTCATCCTCTGCCTCCTCATCTTCACTGTCCACTGGGTCCACTGCTGCCACACGGCCATCTCCAGCCTCATCCTCCTGCAGAAAAGGCACCTGGTAACGTAAGGCAAGGTTGTGCAACATATAGCATGCCACGATGATCTGGCACACCTTCTTGGGTTAGTAGTACAGGGATCTACCTGTTAGATGGAGGCAAGGAAATCTGGCCTTCAGGAGGCCGAATGTCCTTTCTATTAATCTTCTTGTTCGCCCATGTGCCTCATTGTAACTTTCCTCTGCCCTTGTCCTGGGATTTCTGACACGGGTCAGTAGCCATGAGAGGTTGGGGTAACCAGAGTCACCTGCAAATATCGAGGGACAACTGTTAGACACACACCATACACGAAACACTTACTGGGTGGGAACAAGAGCTCACCTACTAGCCACACCCGGTGCCTCTGGAGTTGAGCCTTAACATATGGGATGCTGCTATTCCTCAGCATAAACCCATGATACTTTGCATTGACATGGGAGATGTACTGGTCCGCCAGCCACACTATCTGCACATTCATCGAGTGAAAGCTCTTTCTATTTCTGAACACCTGTTCATTTCTCCGGGGGGAGGGGGGCGAATGCAATGTGTGTACCATCTATTGCCCCAATAATGATGGGGATATGTCCCATTGCATAGAAATCAGCTTTCACTGTGGCCAAATCCTCCACCTGGGGGAAAATGATGTAGCTGCGCATGTGTTTAATCAGGGCAGACAACACTCTGGTCAGCACTATTGAGATTATTGGCTGAGACATTCCTGCTGCCAAGCCCACTGTCACCTGGAAGGAGCCACTTGCCAGGAAATGGAGCACTGAGAGCACTTGCACAAGAGAGGGGGATCCCGTTGTCTGACGGATAGCAGATATCAGGTCAGGTTCCAATTGGGCACACAGCTCTGTGATTGTGGCCTTGTCCAGTCGACAGGTGAGGATAATGTGCCTGTCCTCCACTGTTGCCAAGTCCACCATGGGCCTGTACATGGGGAGATGTCTCCATCTCTGATTCTTCCGCAGCTGTTGCAATCTAGGGGGCAAAAGGTGAGCAGCTTGTCAGTATTCCATATTTCCAAACACTACACTGCATTGCATGTTGTGACTGTAACAGTATATTGTTGTATAGGCCCAAATGGGGCCTATGTGTACAGTGATGCAGTTAGGTGCCATGGCCTGCCCCCCCCTGAAATGGCGTCTGCCTGTCCTGTATGGAGGGATATGTGGAAATGAGGTAATTCCGCTGACGTTGTGCGCTGTTGCGGGAGGCGGTCGAGAACCGCCATGCAACTCCTCATTGGATACCATTGGGCCCTATGGGTTACAGTGGCCAATGGTGATGAATGCCGGCGGTGACGGTATGCACCGCCATGGACGTGACCGCCATTTTCTCTCTGTTCACTCACTTGCTGCCTGACCTTCAACAGGAGAGGACCTACACTGCAAGTGCTGCTGTGACCTGTGTCTGGAACCGACCCTTGCTCGTGTCACTGGGGAAAGGGCCCCTGCCTTCAACGCTGCGGAGTTGGAGAGACTGGTGAATGGGGTCCTACCCCAGTACCGATTGTTGTATGGGCCTCCAGACCAGCGGGTAAGTACACAGTCAGCACGATGGATGGGGCATGAATGCATGGAGTGGTGTGTGGGATGGCCTCGTGTGGGGGGGTTGGTGGAAGTGCCCTGGGCAGCGTGCTGCATGTATGGCGGGCAATGTCCGTGCGTAAGGGGATGTGAGGGCTATGGTGGGCCATGAGTGTAACAGGCTGGGCGGTCTGACTGATACCTTTTCCTATGTGCGTTTCTCTGCAGCTCAGCGCCCTTCAAAAAAAGGGTAAATGGTGTGCCATCGCCAAGGACGTGCAGACCCTGGGGGTATACTGCAAGCAGAACACCCACTGTCACAAACGGTGGGAGGACTTGAGGCGCTGGGCACGGAAGATGGCAGAGGCCCAGCTGGGGATGGCCTCCCAACGAGGAAGGGGTGCCCGTCGAACCCTGACCCCCCTGATAACCCGCATACTGGCAGTGGCCTATCCGGAGCTAGATGGCCGCTTGGGGGCATCAGAGCAGCCACAATGTGGTGAGTACAGTGCCCCAATATACTATTTGTGCGTGGTGAGGTGGTATCTGGGTGGGAGATGTGGGCCTGTGGGTGCCCCTAGGCCAGGCCGGACATTGCAGACTAGATCCCATGTTGGGCAGGGTCTGATGTAAACCTCTCCAACCAAGCTAGTAGGCATCCACTACTGGGCAGGTGTCATTGGGTCTCAGGTATGCTGCAATTGGCATTAGTTATCCCTGTCCATGGGCTGGTGACTAGCATTGTGACTGCTGGTGCATTGCCTAGTGCGTAGGGCTGTTCACTGAGTGTGTGTTTTGTGTACGCCAAAGGTGGTGTTGTTGCCACCACTGACCAAGGGTATCCTTTGTCTCTCCCCCCCTTTTTGTTTTGTCACTCTGTCCTTATGTGCATTAGCAAAATCTGGCGGAGGAGCAGAGGCACAGGTGACGTAGGGAGCTGAATCCCACAGGGCCCAAGAGGCCGAATCCACCGACAGTGAGGGCACCAGTCAGACGGAGGGCGAGTGGAGCTCCGTGGCGGAGACTAGAGGGGACAGTTCAGACAGTGAAACCTCCTCTGATGGAAGCTCCCTGGTGGTGGTGGACACTTCTATGCCCATCCTAACTACAGATACAGCCACCACTCCCGTGCCAGGACCGCCCTCCCAGCAGCCCCTCAGCGAGTTTCCCGTGCCCGCTCACCCAGAGGGTGGGCATCTCCTTTGCCCCAGACACCTCAGGCCCTGCCCCAGTTAGCCCTGCTGCCGTGAGTGAGGTGGCTATTGACCTCCTGCGATCCATTCTGTTGGACAGACAACCATTGTGAATGCCATCCAGGCGCTGGCAGCCCATTTGCAACGAACACATGCATTCCTAGAGGGCATTCACACTGGCATGGCGGCCCACCAGAGATCAATCCAGGCTCTGTCCTCCTCCCTGATGGCAGCCATTGTCCCGGTTTCTAGCCTCCCCCCTCCAACTTCCTCTCCCCAGTCCCATTCCCATCAACCCCAACCTAACCCAAGCACACAGGCAGACGAGCATGCACACAGGACAACACACAAGAGTAGACATGGCAAACACAAGCACCACACTTCATCCCGCAGGCACTCACACAAACACCATCCAGATGCAGACATGCCAACATCCACTGCCTCCACTGTGCCCCTCTCCTCCTCGTCATCCACCTCCCTCCCAGTAGTGTCTACAGTCACACCTGCATGCACTACATCTTCATCCACTACCACCATCACACCTATCACTACAAGCCCCTCACTGGCAGTCACCACCTCCACATCCATGCACACATCCCCTGTGTCCTCTCCCACTGTGTCTGTGCTCCCTCCTCCCAAAGTACACAAACGCAAGCACTCAGACACCCAACAGCCATCCACCTCACAACAGCATCCAGCCCATGCACCTGCATCCAAAATCAGCACACACCTCCTACAACCACTTCCTCTTCCTCCACTCCCAAACCTTCACCCTCTTCCAGCCCTAATGTCCCTAAGAAGCTTTTCCTCTCCATCATTGACCTCTTCCACTCTCCCCTTCCTTCACATCGGGCCAGGGTGGTCAGAACCCAGGCGAGCACCTCAGCCACACAGTCCACAACCACAGTAGTCTTTACAGCTACTCCAGGTGGGAGAGCATCCCAGGCACCAGGCAGCAACACTGAAAGGGTGCCTGCACCAGCAGCATTCAGGAAGGGCAAGGAGGCACCATCAGCAGCGTCTAGGAAGGGCAAGGAGGCACCACCATCTGCAGGAGGGAAGGGCAAGGAGGCACCACCATCTGCAGGAGGGAAGGGCAAGGAGGCACCACCAGCTGCGAGAGGGAAGGGCAAGGAGGCACCACCATCTGTGAGAGGGAAGGGCAAGGGGCAATCCCCGGCTGCTGCCAGGAACGGCAAGGGGCCTGCACCTGCAGGCAGGAAGGACAGGAGGCCTGGTGCTTGGACTCATTCGGAGCTCCCACCACCAACCATGGTGATTCAGCCATCCGAGGCAGCAAGGGATGGGTTGGAGACTCCCCCCACCACTGCCAGCACCGCCACCAGCACTGCAACCAGCTCCACTGCCAGCAGCAGCAGCCCCAGTGAGCAGCCGTCCGAGGCTGCAGGGGATGGGCTGGAGTCTCCCCCCACCACTGACAGCACCGCCACCAGCACCACTGCCAGCACCAGCAGCCCCAGTGGGCATCCGTCCGAGGCTTCAGGGGATGGGCTGGAGCCTCCCCCAAACACTGACAGCACTGAGCAGCCGTCACCACCGGCGGACAGTGTGTAGTCCTGCATCCATGGACTGTTGTGCGTTCTGGCCCCTGCAAATCCTGTGGGTCTGACACCCAGATGAGAGACTGGGACCTTGCACTCCCCAAGATCTGCATCACAGGGCTCAATGCCCCATCCAGAACCAGTGGAGAAGCCATCCACTAGAGAGACTGTGGCCTTGCACTCCCCATGACCAAGCAGTGGGCAAACCACCCACTTTAGAGACTGTGGCCTTGCACTCCCCAGGACAGCGCACAGGGTATGTTGCTCCCTCCAGGACCAGTGGTGTTGTACCATCTTCTGGCTGAGGTGGCCCCCCATTCCCCGTCCCCCTGAGATGCCTGTGTATTTTCAACCTGATGCCCCTGCAGTGTTCTCTATGTGTTGTTGCAGGAGTGTGGTGGGGCCTTGGCCTATGTGTTGTGGCCCTGTGGCCCATGGACATTGAGGACTGGGCAGTGTCCCTACATCTGTAAATATGTATATACGTTTGGATTTGGATGCACTTATTTATAGTATTTAATCATATTACACTCACTTTCTTCAAATCATTTTGTCCTTGCATTATTCCTGAGGCATACGGGGTGCATATGTTATGTTACTGCATCTGTTTGTGTGTATGGTGTTGGGATGGGAGTGTTGTGTGTTGCGTGTGTGTGTCACTATCTTTTTCCTCCCCCCTCCCTTGTGTGCTAGGCGGCAGTACTCAACGTGGTTGTCTTCGCCGGCATTGGCGTTCGTAATGCGGGCGAAGGTAGATGAGCATGGGAAATATGTGCAACTTCGGCTCCATGGCATTGTGCTTGTTCCCTGAGTCTCCAGATGTGAGTCCTTTGACTTCTGTGTACTGTTTCCGCTGTGCTTTTGATGTCGTTGGTATGGCCCCGGAAAAGGTGGCGGATAGGCCTGTCGTAATAGTGTGGGCTGTACATTGTCTTCTACCTGTCTGTTGGTGGTTACCACCGTGGTGCTTGTTGCTACCGCTGTGGTGGTCGGCGTGTTAAATTGGCTGTCTGTGTGAGCGGTTTCCGCCATGGTCGTAATTAAAAAAAGATTACCGCCGGCCTGTTGGCGGTATTACCGCCGCTTTATCCCCGACCACCAGAGTTGTAATAGGGGCCACAGTTCCCTAACTTATCTACAATTTTTAAGTGCCACAGTTGAATGTTTAATTGGTTTATTAATTGACATTGCGAAAGTCTAGTCCAAACCTTCATCGAAACACAATGTGGGAGGGATAGAGCTATAAGTAACGGGTAGGTAAGTGCAGTTTGCAGTTTTTTAACTTAATGATTACATTTGTAGAAGATAAAAGTGGCTAAAGTCTTCAGGGAAGGGAAATGCTGAGAAAAAAGCACAAATAAAAAACTGAAATGTGTTTTATGTGTTCGACTGGAAAATACGTACTCACTTCATATTCAAGAAAGGCAAATGCTCTCTTTTTATTATAAAAATTCCCTCCTCTTTTTTATTTAGGATGTTGGGAATTTAACAGAGCACTAACAAAATCTATGTGGTACGATATTCAATCACGGCACATAAAACCAGATTTTATCGCCGTGCAAAATGGCATTCTTTTTAACAAAGCATTTCAACCCACTGAGTACAATAGAATTAAATTGTAAATATAGAGCAACATTTCCTGATTCTACGACTCTATGATGTGAGGATAAAACTTTCATTGGAAACTAAACATAGCATGAAATTCAACTTCACTGATCTGGTCATTTCGCTTCTGGGTTACAGTTTGGAATTCCTTTCACATGCCCCCACTCTCATCAGTACATATTACATAGAATATACCATTATATGTGTGTTTTGGACAGGGGAAGTGCTTGCAATAATAATAAAGGCATGAGTTTTTACTTCCTCTGTACGGATTCTCTGATAATGCTTCCAAGCTCCATCCTCCCCTTTGGCTGCAAGGGATTAACAAAAACAAACGAGAGAGCAGAAGAGAGAAAAAACAAGGGAATAATTTAGAAGTGCTATGCGAATAACATTGTGAATGGAATGCCAGCTAAAAATGCATGCCACAGCAAAGAGTGCAACTGTGCATTGCGGGTAGCTGGCTTTAGGTGATCCTATGAGAGTATTTACCTTTAAAGCAAGTTACAAAAAGAAACACAAAAAAACAGAAGCACTCTGCTACATCAAACCACCAAGGCAGGCAGACAATCTTGATGCTTTTAGTCCCAGGCTTTCCTTTCACATATCATTGTTATTAGATGCTACCCACTGGTTCAATTAAAACAAAGACTACAAGTCCCAGAATGCGGCACTTATACAAAATTTGATGGACCATATAGTACCCCTTCTTTACAGAATGAGTCACAGAATGAGTATTCAACAGCAACATGTGGCTATTTGAACACTTCATCATGCATAACAGCCTTGACCTGTTAGATTTGCTGCAAGCTTTTCTTTAAGAGAGCAAAAAATTGTTGTTGCCCTGGCTGGTGAGGCGCAGCAGCCACTTTCTCCTGTCTGTGACTGAGCGGTAACGCCATGTCCCAGCTCGAGAGGAGGCTTGTTCTTCAGGTCGTGACACACTGCAGTGCACTATGAGCTTTCCCTGATCAGAAGTAAAGGCCGGGGTGAGCTCTTCGCCTTCAGTATGCCACGTTTTGAGGAGCAAAGGGGTATCTCATGATAAACAACTGCACTTTCCATCAGCAGCCCTGGGCCATAGAAGAAGGCTTTGCACTAAACATTACCACCTAAATATACTACTCGTTGGCAAACTTTGACCTCACACCACAGAAACAGAGCCGAGCAGCGAGAAGGCAAAACCGAAACTAAAAGCGAGGAGGGAGAAGGGGCCGTCACACGCTCTGACATGAGGAAGCGTGATGTACTGTGGTGGCCCACAAACATTTTCTCTTTGTAAAATCCCCTGGGCAGGAACTTAGTACACAAGAGGAAGGACATTTAGCACAATGCACAAATAAAAGTGAAGCATTTAAGACAAGCACAACAAAGAATGAATGGCAGGAGTGGGTGTGATTAAAAGCCAATATTAAATACAACACGTCTTACAGACAGGACTGCGTGCTGCCACCCTCGACCTAAAAGGGTAATTGTACAGTGACATGAGCATAAGGTAAAGAATTATAAAAAGTTCTACCAGATAGTAGTAAGCAATGAACAAGGGAGACATTGTAGTATGTAACAGTTCAGTTACCACCAGATTATAGTGTTGCCCACGCAAAAGCTGATGAAAGTGCAATTTTCACTAAGCCTCTGAAGGAAGCATGAACAGAAACAAGCACAAATGTTATTTGCACCCATTTTAGTGCTTTCACATGGGCCTAAGTGACTCAGACACAGTTTTCCCTATAGGTAAGTTGTCACACACAGGACCATATGAGCCCATCTCCTATTTGTCCCAACAAAGAGCAGCTGAATATAAGTTTAAAAATATGTTCATCTGCTCTTAAGTCCCCTAAGCAAGAGGTCTTTAACTGGGGGGGCTGACCCAGTTAGGTGACCCGAGTTGATCTTAGAGGGGGTGTCAAGCACTGGCAAAGTAGAGTATCATGCTGAAAACAGTGCTGTATTTTTAGTGAAAAAACAGAAGGGCATATTTGCAAGATTTTGGTGCAGGGTATTGGCACTCTGCATCAAGGAAAAGGGCAGGAACGTGCCATATCTACAAGATATGGCACGTTCCTGTCCTTTTCCCCTGCACTGGTGCAAAAAGAGCTTTCATGCGCCAACGCAGGCACCCTTGCACCATGGTTAGTTAGAGTTATTTCAACTAACTGCACCTTGCGGCCTAAGTTAACTATAACTCGTGCCCTCACCATGGACTGCTAATTACCCCTGATATAACAGCACTCATGGCAACTTTTATAACACAAATAAAATATCAATGAAATATTAGAAGTCAAATTATTGAAGAAAAAACTGTGTATGTCGAGGACGTGAATTACAGTTAACTTAGGCTGCTAGTTATAGTTATTTGAAATAACTAACTATAACCGCTGGATTTCAGTCGTTTTGTACGAGTACTCTCTGAGCCTAACTATAATGTCCCTGTAATCTTTGGTTTGTTCAGTGAATTTCTAAGGTTTTTAATGTCATTTCCTAAATATAATGTCCCTGCAACCTGGGTGTGTGAGTGGGTGTGTGTGTGGCTGTATGGGTGTGTGAGTGGTTGTGTGGGTGTGTGAAAGCTGTGTGGGTCTGTGGGTGTGTGAGTGGTTTTGAGGATCTGTGAGTGGATGTGTGAGTGGCTGCATGGGTCTGTGAGTGGGTGTGTATGTGGCTAGATGGGTGTGTGAGTGGGTGTGTAACTGGTTGTGTCAGTGGCTGTGTGAGTCTGTGAGTGGGTGAGTGGTTCTGTGGGTGTGTGAGTGAAAAGGTATGTGTATCTCTGACTAAGAGTATGTTCTATTTTAAATTGGGGTCTGGATCCCTGAATCCCCCCCTGAATCCACCCGAATCTACCCAATCCATGAGGATGTGCAGCTCCTCGCGTGGTAAAAAATGATTTTTTTACAATTTCTTGCCCATGAGGGGTTCCTCACAGACCACTTCATTAGTCCCAGGAGGTCAGGGTAGCTCTGCCTTGACCCCTCCTATCACTTTTTATCATTATTTTCCCTGCTGGGAACCGATTCCTGAGGAACAAAATTGCAGCTGCAACTTTCTTAGGCTGTGGCCAGCCAATCACGACATTGCTGTTGGCACGTGGGTTCGCGAATCAGAGGAGGGTCCGCATAGGATCCTCATCCCTATACATACAACTTTGAATTTTCATTATTATCTGAACAACTACTGAACGGATTTACACCAAATCACAATAAGGATGCTTTCTGGACCAAGAGCAGGCTTTCTTCCAAATTTGGTGATAATCCGTCCAGTGGTTCGGCTGCTATTCCCGTTCAAAATCCCTTTGGAAACTAACATGGAGAAAATTCTTGGAACACCCCTGTTTTTTCTTGGCCCCCGCTTGACGGATCACCCTGAAACTTTCAAGACAGTATGTGACGTGAGCGTCAAATTTCTTTGGAAAATTTTGTGAAGATTTGTCAATTGGTGCAAAGATATTAGCAAGTAAAAAAATGTTTTTTTTAATAGAAACTAGGGGCTATATGTACAAAAATGCAATTTTGCATTTCGTAAGGATAAACTTCATAGAAATCGCTATTTCAGAAATTCACAACGCTATCTACAGAGATACCGATTTCCTAATAGCAATTCCTAGAAAGTAGGAATCGCTATTAGGAAATCAGTATTAGGAAATCCCATTGCAATTTAGTCAATGGGCCGGTTTTGCATTTCCTAAATAGCGATTTCTAAAGAAATCGCTATTTAGGAAATGCAAAACTAGGGATCACAAAGGGCAAAAGCCCCCCTTGGGTGCACCCCAACAATAGGGGAGCACCTGTAGAGCACACATATACCTATGGGGCATGTGGGTGCTTTATTGCAATTAAAAAAAACACTTTGGGGTGCTTTATTTTAAATTTCACCTGGCTACCACCGACTTCAAGTCAGTGGTAATTGCAACTCCTAAATGCCTAAGTCGCATTTAGGAAATACTTTGTACATCAGAATAGGAATTGCAAATAGGGAATCCCTATTTGCGATTTCCTATACTGGGAATACTGATTTGGACCATTAAGAAATGCAAAAGGGCATTGTACATCTGGCCCTGGGTCCTAACTACCTAGTGCCAACCACCACTAGGTTTTTATATATATATATATTATATCTACTACTCCCATTGATCCATCAATAAACAATCCAGGCACAGACCGCAACTTAAATCGATCTTTGATTTTATTATCACAAGTCTAGTTTAATTGTTTCCGGAAGCATGTGTTCATCTCCATGGCATGCATACATAGTATAAGAGTGTGCCAACAACTTGTGAGAGCTGGCAACAAAGGTAGGAATTCTGTGGGATCTTTGGTCAGTGGCTGGAGTGGCAGCCATGTATGAACTTTAATAATTATAATGGCAGGATACACAATGATCCTGAACTCCATGGACATTAAGGGGCTCCATTCAAAGAGCAGCAAAGCAAGTATCAGTCTTAGCCTGAGTCAGCAAATGCAGACTTGCTGTCACCTACATGTCACAGTTTTAGGCTTGTAGAAAATGGAAATTAAAAAAAAGAAACATTATTTAAATTGTGACACCAAGCCTTTCAGTTGCACCATGTATTTAATTATTATTATTATTATCATTATTATTTTGATTATCATTATTAAAAGAAACAAACACGTTACCAACCAGGCACTCAAATCACAGGTAACTACAATTTTACAATGTTACTTAAACATTCTTTAATATAAACTTTAAAAAGGAACCTAGGCAAAATAATATCCAGTACATAAAGTTATATAAAACTCTAGCTGAACAGTAATGTCATGCCGATTTTCACTATATGAGACATGAAAGTCTTTCAAGGGGACTGTCAGGAAGTTGCAGAGAAGATTTTGCCTTTGAGACTGTTGACTCTGCCATTGCCTTTGTTCATGCAGTGATTTGTAGCCATGCTGTATAGCAGCAATGCTGCTCTGCAGCATGGCTACAACTAATAATAAACAAGCATTTGAAATGTAATAGGTCTTGCATTTTCTTGAGTTAGAGCTATTGGCATTGTAAATTCAGAACTGGATTTTTCTAGCCACATAAATTGGTCAACCCCCTCCTCATAATTTTTGACTTTTCCTGCCATGGTTTGGTGGTCACCGGCGGCTACTGACATCAGAAATCACAAACCCTTGAGGAGAGATGTGAAGATGATTGCACTACCTCAAGTTGTGCAATTGTCTGAACAGAAATTGGAAAATAAGGCTGGAAAACAATTTTCTTTTTATGGTAACAGAATGATAAGTCTTGCAAGTGTTCGTGCGTCACATTACAACAAAGCTCTAATGAAGTCAACAATAGGAGCCCTGCCTGAGAAGATTTATGGCCCCAGTAAAGGAGATAAGCTATGCCCTGTGTGCGGAAGTCATGAGGAATGACAGGGAGGGGCCTGGGGGAGAGTGACTCCAGATGCAAGGATCTGCAAGTTTTACATCATTGCTTCTAGGTTTAGATACATTCTATTAGAAAGGACATATTGTGGCTTTCCTGAGGATGAGCTAAACAGCACTGGGTGTTTTTTTTTTTAAATAAGCTTATTTTAATGATACATAAACATGCGCAAAAATAGGCTTACTTCAAGATTAAATCAATGCGCACACGCTGGGTTGTACTGAAAGAACATTAATAAAAGACGCTGGGCAGTGGTAAAATAATATGAAGAAAACCAAAGCCTAGGAGCTACCTTTTATTAAAGATTTAATGGTGGAACAAATGTTCCAAGAGCCATAGGAAAACAAGGAAGGCACTGGAATAAAGCCAAAACAAATATCTGCGACATGGGAGAAGGTGGGAGGAATGGAATGCTGCAATAAGATGCGGGCAGCTACTAGCCTAAAACACCCACAGTGAAAAGGGAGCAACAAAGAAATAACAAAAGTGTTGATCACAGCAACAGATAAAGAAACCGAAGTGGAATAAAACAGTAGTTGGTCACTACTCTGAAACTGAAAAAGGAGGAAGAAAAAGGCAGAACTGACCACTAGCGTGCAAGAAGCTTTAAAGGACACTGCAACTAACAAATGAAATCGCTTTAAGTCGTAAGAAGTATAGTAAAAGTATACACAAGATCGAACATTTACACTCGACCTAAAAAGGAGTATGAATCATTCTGCAGTAATGCACTTTAAAAAAGAAAGTGCATTAGCCCTGGCTACATTGTAGCACTTTTAAAAAATTAGTTTTAGCCACAATGCAAAGCATCCATGCTGCTGCATTGCTAAAAAATAATGCCAAAGCTAACAGCTCTAATAGACGAGATTTATTGGCTTTAGGAATGCTTGTTCTACTCAGCATTCACTACCGTTATTGCAAACCTAACTGAAACGATGGAAGGTCTTTAAACACACTGCAGTTTCTTTTGATCTTTCGTTCACACCGTCTTTTGATAAAAGTAGCTATTAATAGCTTTTTTCAGCTATAAATTCATAATATTCCTGTTTGACTCATTTGAACTTTTTATATACCCACTTGGTATCATGACAGAAGCATGGCTGTGTGTGAGTAGAGTTACTTCCACAGTACTGAATACCGCAGAGAGATTTCAAGCCCCGTTATCAACTGGTAAGGTGTGAGCACATGATGCTGTAAAAGTTAGGGTCTTGAGTTATCACCCGGGTAGTCAGGGTACAAGGAGAGAAATACTTTTTTCAAGATCAGACTGATTACATATGCAAGAGCAAAAATATCTACTTTTTATACGTGAAGCCTCGCAGAGCGATCCGTGTTCTCACTTGTGTTTTGAGTTTTCAGCCTCTACTGATGCTACATATAATGTTGAAAAGTCCTCGACGGCCTAGCCTGTAACTAAGTGGTTTAGAATTAAACTATTAACCCTCTTCCCTGCTTTTTTACCCTTTCCTTGTACTCTTTACTTTCTGCCCATGCTGTGTATAAAGGGTTTATGCATTATGAATCAATAACTTTGAAACCTCCACAACAATTTTTAAAAATAATATACACTGATTGTAAAATAAATCTCCTACAATGAACACCTCCTCAATCAATGACTCTTGTCCCACTCACACTGATCCCAACTCTTTTGCTACATTAAATTTTAACCCCTTCATTACATGTTTGCCCCAGTTCCTGTCCCTTTCTGTCCCTTCCTGCAACACTATATTTCTTTCCCCAACTCATATCACACATTGATATTTTTTCTTATCCCGCTCTCCAGTCCTCAAACTTAGCCGTTTCATAACATTTTTTTTTATTTATTGGATTTTACTTTACGATTTTCTGCAGGTAATTTTTCAGTTGTCTTCAAAGAAAACTTAATTGCTATTCTCTCTTTTCTACATTTTGCTTATTCATTGTGAATGATCCTCTGGTATGTCATTGTCTTTCAGCTTAGCCTTGTCTAAGAACTGTGAGGTTTAGTGTGAGAGATTTGTATACCCACAATGCAATGCATGTGTGCTTGGATACGTATTATGTGACAGTCATTTTCTACAAAGCTTACGAGAGAGATGAAATAAATGAACTACATATAGGACCTTGGCAAACGGCTCTTACCCGGACTTTGATGCTTGGGTTCTTGAGATAAATATCCCTCATGGCCAGAACAACGTCATTGGTCTGACTCTCATAGAGAAGAGCCACCACTTTAATTAGGTTATCTTCAGTTATGCAGCTCCCATATTTCTCATAGAGTATGCGTAAAGGCACTGTCTTATCTGGAATACAAGATGATGATCAGAAACTGTGAATATCCACAAGGCATTCAATTATGGTATAGTTACATCTTTGGAATCTGGCAAAGGAAACATTGTGTAAGATATGAAAATAGATACTACAAGAACGATAGGACAAAACCAGCGAGTAAGAGTTAGAAAGGCAGGAACAGAAAGTTACTGGGACAGAGACAAAGAGGGTAAAAGAACAAGAGGGAGGGTTAAATTGTCGGAGACAGTGTGAATGTTAAGTAACTAGAGACAGAGTGAGAGGGCTACAGACAGCGCGAAAGCAATAAATGAATAAAAATGCAGTGGGAGTTATAGGAATAGAGATGATGGACCGAAACAAAAGCTAGAAGTCTGGACAGTTAACAATGGAGTGACAAGGAAAGAGGGAGAGTCACTGTGAGTGGTGTACAGACAGAGAAAGTAAGAGAAAGAGAAAATGATAAAAATTGGAAACAGGGTTACGGACTGTCAATGAGACTGAGAAAATAGAGATAGTGAGTGAGAGTTAGATGGTAAGAGCTAACTAAAGGGAAATAGAACTGGATGCTGACAGAGTGAGCTACATGGCTGAAGATTACAAGGCTTTTCACAGATCAAGACAGTGCAGGATTTAGGCGAATCAGGAAGCAGGGACATGCTTGATTGAGCCAGAAGACAGGAGTAATGAGGAAAAGTGAGTAGAGTCAGAATATGAGCAATAGTGAATTACCAATGTTTAGAAATGCGCACTCTAAGTAAGCACGTGGGTGTGACAAAATGTTGCAAAGAATACCAAGCAAAATTAATGGATCAAGTGAGTGAGTTAGGAAGAGGAGATACTCATCATGAGTCTGTAGATTAGGAAACATGAGATTGGGTTGTTTGATGCAGCTAACAGGCCCAGGTATAAAGATAATTATGGACACGGGGTGCAATTTATAGAGAGGTGGACAGTG
This sequence comes from Pleurodeles waltl, assembly GCF_031143425.1. Classification (NCBI taxonomy): domain Eukaryota; kingdom Metazoa; phylum Chordata; class Amphibia; order Caudata; family Salamandridae; genus Pleurodeles; species Pleurodeles waltl. Next base: position 307,084,019 of record NC_090446.1, read on the forward strand.
GGAGTGCATTACAAAGATGTAGATTACATGTGTAGGTGTTGATGAGTTTTATGGATGTCGATAGAAGTTTTGAGTTACAGAGATGTGGTAGTTGATGTGAGCCATGTATCTGCAGATAGTGGGCTGAGTTATACGGATATGGATAGCTGGTATGGGTCACATAAATTTGGATAGTGGGTTTATGTGGATTACGGTTTATACTCGTTTTAACTGCTTGAATAGCATTTAGATATGGTTTACAGGTGTGATTGATTTAGACTCCGAGTTGCACACATTGGGTCGGTGATAGCACCGTCTATCTCCTGATGTATTTTACCACAGTTTTGCAATCCTCATGCTGGACTCCTACCTCCATGAGCTGGAAGAATAACATTCAGAAGGTCCTTCTTGCCACATTCAGTACCGATCACCCCACTGTAACTGACGGTCCGGGCACCGAGCATCAGCCTGCATGTTCGCTCAACAGCAGTATTGTTGCTAATGACAGCATAGACATCAAAATCACAGCCTTTGTTCATGTTCTCAGATCCTTTGATCCTCATGATCACGCCATTCTCTTCCTTCTCAGAGAGCTTGTTCTCATGATTGGCTTTTTCATACACCTGCCTTTCTTCATCAGACCCTACAACCAAGAAAACAGAAACATTAATTCCATTATTTTCTGTTGACTTGGTTAACAATCACACCAAACCATTGTACGTCTACCCCTTTACAAGTATATTTTGATTACAAAAATATAAAAAATGTTGGTTCTAAACTTATACTACCGAACTACCAATATGAGAATTGAATGAATTTATTTAACTACTTCTGTTTTGATAAGTTTGGTGGTTGTATCACATTCACTGAACACAAGCACCTACCTTCCGGGTACTTGTAGGTGTGCGTGATATCTTCTCTCACATCTCTGCCCACGCTCTTTGTGCTAATGTTCTGGCCCACTTGGGAGGTATGCACTGTCTTCTTGGTGGAGCCATCCTTCTGCTGCACGTAGTAGACAACATCAGCATTGACCTCCGCAAAGATGAATGGCACATCATACAGCAATGCAAGTTCTCCTTCCTTGATAGCCTTCACAGGTGCTGGTCCACAACAGTACACACCTGGTGAGGAAACAGATGTGGACATTTGAACAGTCCGGGATTATGAATAATGATACATTTTTGTACATCACTTTCCAAGCTGATTGTTCCCTCGTTTGTTTTTTTAACACCAAAATCTCCTTGATCATGAGACTGCAACCAATGATTCTTATTTGAGAATCCGAGCAGTCTAATATTAAATGGGTGACACAGTTTCTACTAATCCATTCTAAATCTATATAACCGCCACAAAAATAATAAATTTATTGCAACTTGTCAGCAGAGACTGTGACAGAGGATGCAATACCTCACTCTCCCCACTCTGCATCATCTTCGTCACAGTTATTTTCCGGTACTGTGCTGGAAATGCTGAACCTAGGATCATACTCGAAGTTGGTCTTGTGCCCCAGTCTTACTAGTGTCTCCTACAGCCACAGAACAGAACAGGAAAAATATTGTTTAGTACCACTATTAGGTACACCCAAATATGCATTGAGCCTGCTGCATATTTATGTGCCTGGATGGTAATACGAAACGTAATACAGCTTCCTTGGTAAGCAAAAATAATTGTGACAGCATACTAACCAATGTATGCTTATTAAATTGAGCACAAACAATAAAAAAGAGAATTTTGTAAAAGTGCACAAGCACTACTAATAACACCATAGTCACTGCAAAGAATGTCTTATAGTCACAGTGTGTAAGGACCGAACATTGCTAGTAAGGTAGATACCTGACTCACCCATTAGGTGATAGTTGCAGCATCCAGGAGTCTCGCTCATAGCGAGCTTCAATATTCCCACAGTCTTTGGTAAAGATTAAGTTGGGAATCATGACTTTTGGTCCAAATCTTCGAAACCTCACCCCTAATAGGGCCATGTACAGCCACAGTAATTTTGCACAGCTGATAATGTAGCTGGCTGGCACAGACTGGCTACCAACCAATCCCTGCACTGCCATCCATCTAGCACCCTACGGACGCTGACCACAGATGTCAGCTGCATTATTCTAAGCCAAATGGGTTGGAAACAACTGGATGGAAAAAGTAAAATTTTAGGTTATCCTAAAAAACAATATTATGGAACGGTGGTCAGTGTTGACGGTGAGCACGCAGTGGACAATAGAAGGCAGAAAATAAAAGCTCTAGACCTTAAGCAGTGCTTTGATAACACATTGAAAGGTTCATGACAGGAACATTAAAATGCTCCCTATCATCATCCCAGTTTGTGCCTCATTAGTAAAAATGATGTCCCCTCTACATTAAAATAAATAAAGTGCCCCTGTAACCTCTGTGAGAAGCAACAAGTAGGGACAAACAGCAATTCCAGTTGGGACATCCCTACCTTGGCTTTTCTCTTGAGGTGTTGGATCCAGCACTTGCCATCCATCGAATCCCGCTTTCAGATCTGGACGAGTCATCCACGACTCCACCCAGCAATGGAAGTTCCTGTAAAGCAAGCACAGGGGGGAAATGTGAAGAAGGTGAAAACGTTGCCTTCCAACCCCAATAAGAAATTAAAGCTGTGAACTGCAACTTCTATTTACATAGACATCATGAAATAAGTTGAGGTCCACATTGTAACAGCATGCTTTATTTTTGAGTTTCAGATTGACACAGACATCCCCATGACTTTTACATGACACCATAATTCTCCTTTATGTATACATATACATTTACTATGTGTTTCTCACTCTCTCTCCCTCCCCCACACTTTTGCATGGTTTTCCTGTTTTTCAAAACATCTCAATGATTGTCAGTGTATATAGTATCTATGTGGTTATTTACATACCTACTTGTCACATTAAACCTAGGTCCTCCTCTATTACATAATTGCATACAATGTATATTATTCCTGTCACTGTTTTAGTTGGTTTTGTTTCAGAAAGCTCTTTTGAAATACATTGTTTTCAAGGCACACCTACGATTGCATTCCAGATTCTTTACTTTTGCATTTCTTGGCCAAGGAATCCCAATGCTGGGAGTTGCTTCCCATTTTATGGATTCAGCTTTACTGCATTTGAAATATGGTAAAACTTGACTTCGAGTGCTGTGATTCCTTAAATATCAAGTCATAGCTTCCTAAATCTGAGACAGCTTCCTCCTTCTGTTTCTACTCAAGTCTTGCTAAACCCCTTTTCAGGGTATATTTAAGTAGCTCAGATCCTGCTCTTATTTTTTAATTTTCATCACCAGATAATCTGTTGTGAGTATAGATAGATTTCCGAATTACAGTCTGCTTTAAAGACACATGGGAGAGAAACACTTCGATAAAATTCGTATTTAGCAATGAATATTTTCACTAGAATTTGAGATATTTGACATTTATGTAGACTAGTTGAAATACCAAAACATTCAATATTGGAAAACTCCAGATTTTATAGCTTTCTATTGAAATTATTGGTAAAGATGGTATAATGGACGGTCTTTCAGAGTCACACAGTGTCCTTGAGATGGAAGTTGCTTTTGACTTTGAAAACTTATGTATCCTGTTATATTTGACTATTATTTTCAATTGGTATAACTAACGTACTTACCTATTACAAAAGATTTACAGCTTGAGGACCTTTCTGGATTCATTTGCTGTGGATTAGTCCACCATATAGTGCTTGGTTCTGAAAAGTCTCTATCTCTTTCTTTCCATTTGGGCTTTGACCCGAAGGTGGGCAGTGCCGACCCACTATGGAATTGAACATGGGCTCATAATACCCCAGTGCATGGTCACGATCTTCAGATTATTTTCCCCTGGTTTGGCGACCTTAGTGTTTTATGGTTTATCCTTCTTGTACTCTGCATTTTAAATACCTTTTCATCTAGCCAAACTCCTTAATTTGGTAAGTGGCCAGTCACATGTGAATGTTGGAAAGTCTTTAAGTTCTAAAATTATTCCTACAGGTAACCTTTCCCTTTTGCATTGTGAATCATATCATACTCTGTGCTCAGATTACACTGTATTGTTAGATCCCTGAGGGAAAGGGGCTGAATTGGGGGTCTGGTTGCAAAAAGTTGTCTCAAGACTTTTTGTCCTTTCTCTCTATGTGATGCCTTCATGGGGATCTTAAAGAACTTTGGTGATTCATTAAATAGTTAATTGTTTTTCAGTACAGCCACCATCTTGGGTTTGAGCCACCATTTTTTCTTTGACATGTCGATCGCATGTTGCTTGTCATGGACCATTGAACTACCCTTCTTTTTGGAGTTAAGGACTCCTTTGCTTTCTCATCATTTTTCTACCTCTGATCTCGATGCCTTTTTGGAGTTGTGGCAGAGTGTAAAGGCTTGTCCCCTCTGGTGTCTTTTAACTTTGATCCATTGGGCTCTTTGTTTTTGGTGTTCCGTCAACTTCTTCAGCTCAGTCCCAATATCACCTGATTGCACTGCAGGCATACAAGTCCCAAGTTCTTAAGTAACACTTATTTGGATTGGGTATTGACAGAATGTATCCATCTTTTCCCACACTTTTAGAGTCCTATGAAGGAAACCATCATACACCTTTCACTCACTGACTTATGGTCCTTGTGTAGGCAAACTTTGTGTGTGTCTCTCTGAGCCTACTTGTGGTGGATGTTGGGGCAGAATCTAATTGGGTAGTTTCATTGCTTCCTGATTTTACAGGATGTTTAGAGAAAACTTCCAGTCCAGATTATACATTCTCCAATCCACATGGTTGATACCCAAACCAAAAAACAGTCTTTCCTGGTTTTTTTTTCATTATCTTTCTTCTACTTCAACACTTGCTCTTGTCGGCAAAGATCTCTTCCCTTTTCTGTGTTTTTACTCTTGTTTTGGCACCATCTACTTCTTTAGCCATCTCCTACCAGTGGCTGTGGACCATGCTTTTGAACCCAATGGTGGATACAAACAAATCTGTAGATGGCGACCACGCACTGGGGCATTGTGGTCTTACTGCGGATGACACCTGAAGGGGAAAATATATAAGGCATTTCTGGATCCAAAAATAATGCTCGGCATGTGAATCCAGTAAAGATTCATGCTGCAAAACTTAGGAGAGTTGAGAAATTTGACACAGAGTAACATATATAGGGGGTCATTCTGACCTCGGCGGTAAATGGGCCTACCGCCGGTCAGAAATCCTCCTTAATTCCGCCGCGTTCGCGGTAAACCGCCACGGTCATTCTGACCCGCAGCAGCCAAACCTCCGAAAATCCGACAGCCACAACAGACCGCCAGACCAGCGGTCGGCGGAAAAGTGGAGGTGACCAAACCTCCACCGTCACGCCAACAGAAATACGCCCATGCCATTACGACCCACGAATGCACACGGCGGTCTTTCAAACGCAGTTTTCCATTGGCGGTACACACCGCCGGGGTCAGAATACACACAAACGAACAAAACTCAGCCACATTGGCCGATTTGAATTCCACACACCTGATACACATACACACACCACTCCCACACACACAATACAATATAAAAACACACCCACATCACCCACAAACCCCTACGACCAAAAATTCAGAAAGAAGCACTGAGAGACACATCAGCGATCACAGAATACCATCACACAGAGGCACACTACACCATCACCCACACAATATCCACACACAAAACAACACACACCACCACACTCAACACACTTAACTACACATACTCCACCCCACACATCATACACACCACTCCATGGCACCCCAAAGACACCCCCGCTTCTCAGACGAAGAACTCAGGGTCATGGTGGAGGAAATCATTCGGGTAGAGCCCCAGCTCTTCGGCACACAGGTCCAATACACCAGCATTGCCCGGAGGACGGAGCTATGGCAGAGGATTGTCGACAGGGTCAACGCTGTGGGACAGCACCCCAGAAATCGGGAAGACATCAGGAAGCGATGGAACGACCTACGGGGGAAGGTGCGTTCCATGGTATCCAGGCACAACATCGCCGTGCAGAAGACTGGCGGAGGACCCCCACCTCAACCCCCACAATTTACAACATGGGAGGAGGAAGTCTTGAACATCCTGCATCCTGACGGCCTCGCAGGAGTCGGCGGAGGAATGGATACTGGTAAGTTGAAGCTTCAATACTGCTTCCCCCCCACCTGCATGCCAAATCATACCCCAACCCTCACCCCCATCCTCGAACCCCACCCTCACCCCCACCCCCATCCTCACCCCCACCCTCACCACCATCCTCACCCCCACCACCATCCTCACCCCCACCCCCAGCACACCTATTCCCTGCCAATGTCTCACCATCACAACCCACACATCCCAAAACCTAGGCCTGCATGCGTCCACTAAGCATGGACACCCATCACCAAAGCATGCCCAATGCATATACACATCCCCCCCACAAGCCACCCTCACCAAAGCCCCCACACACGAATGCCAGCACTTGGGGACACGGGAACCCACAGATACACCCATATGCCACACATTGAAACTATAACCATACCTCTATACCCCTGCAGGACCCGACCGTCAACACACCGCCACGGAGGGCCCAGAATTCTCCACACCCCCCACCCAAGAGGCCGTCAGCGATGACAGCAGCTCTGTCGACCTGGACACTGATGACCAGCCCGGACCATCGGGGACCTCTGGACAGTCGGTTCCCCTCACACAGGCACAGGCCACTACAGACCCAAACCCCTCTGGGAACACCAGCACACCTCCCACCCAGCGGGCCCATGCCTCTGTCTCCAGGGCGCGTCAATCTGCGGTGTGTCTACCACTACAGGGCACCCAGGATAACCCACCACCCCAACAACAACAGGGACCTGGGGGCAGTGGTAGTGGGCACACCGGCCAGGGGGCAGAGGCCCAGGGAAACAGGGCAACTCGGAGGGCAGCTGTGCGACAGGGGGGGGACAGGCCCAGGGAACCCACTCTCCACGAGGCCCTCACCACCATCATGGGAGCATACAACCGCTCCCAGGAGACGATGGCGACGGTACTGGCCCGGTTCCAGGAGATCCAAGTACTGCAGGAGGAACACTATCGGGGTACAGGGAGGACATCAGAGCCCTCACCTCCACCCTGGTTACCATGGTAGGGCTGCTGCAGGACCTCATCAACACCAGGACGGACACTCAACAACAACAAAGGGCCCCTGCCACTAGCCTGGACCAAGAACAGCCAACCACCTCCGCCGGCGCTAGTGGACAGGAGGCCCCCGCACAACAGCAGCCCACCAGACCCCCACCTCCTGCAGGAGAAGAACCACCCCGCAAGAGGGCCCTGAGATCTCGCAAGAAGACAGAGTAGGATGTCAAGACCCCCGCCAGCAAAGGATACCACCTGATGTCAGCCCACTGTCCCACATTGTCACCCTGTCCATCCTTGAACTGCCCATGCTCCATCTCTCCACAGGCCTCTGGACAATGCACCTGTGTGACTGTTACTCTGGACTCTGCCATGGACATTCCTTCACCATAGCCCCCACCCACTTGAAACCACCCATCCCATTTTGAGCACTGAAATAAACACCTATTTTGCACAAAACTATCTGGAGTCTGGCTGTGATTTCAAAATATTGTAATTGACATGACATTGCAAATATGTCCTTGTACATAGTGAAGTCAACAAACAGCTGCCACAAAGCTGTAGTCCATGGGGAAACGAAGCACAGGACTCGTAGTGGGGACCCCAGATCTGAAATAGGGAGGGAAAAGCCACAACTCAGTCATCATACACTGGGGCAAATAGACAGGCAGCAGAGATGCAGGAGAGTAGTTCACATTTACTAAATTATGTTTGAATTGTTACCTGTGTCCTATTGGAAGTACTGTTCAATGATTCTGTCCCTGTTGTCTGTTTCAGCCCCGTCGTCTTCCTCCTCGTCACTCTCCACAGGTTCCACAGCTGCCACAACACCACCGTCTCGACCATCCTCCTGCAGGAAAGGCACCTGGCGGCGCAAAGCCAGGTTGTGAAGCATGCAGCAGGCCACGATGATGTGACACACCTTCTTAGGTGAGTACATTAGGGATCCCCCTGTCATATGCAGGCACCGAAACCTGGCCTTTAGGAGGCCAAAGGTGCGTTCGATCACCCTCCTAGTACGCCCATGGGCCTCATTGTACCGTTCCTCTGCCCTGGTCCGGGGATTCCTTACTGGGGTCAGTAGCCACGACAGGTTGGGGTACCCAGAGTCCCCCAATAGCCATACACGGTGTCTCTCTAGCTGTTCCATCACGTAAGGGATGCTGCTATTCCTCAGGATGTAGGCGTCATGCACTGACCCTGGGAATTTGGCATTTACATGCGAGATGTACTGGTCAGCCAAACACACCACCTGGATGTTCATGGAATGGTAACTTTTTCTGTTCCTGTACACCTGCTCCCTGTCTCTTGGGGGAACCAAAGCCACATGGGTCCCATCAATGGCACCAATGACGTTGGGAATATGTCCAAGGGCATAGAAATCACCCTTCACTGTAGCCAATTCGCCCACCTCAGGGAAAATGATGTAGCTCCTCATGTATTTCATCAGGGCAGACAACACTCTGGATAACACCTTCGAAAACATGGGCTGAGACATCCCAGAAGCAATTCCCACTGTTGTCTGAAATGACCCACTTGCCAAGAAATGGAGTACTGACAGGACCTGCACCAGAGGGGGAATCCCTGTGGGTTGGCGGATGGGGGACATCAGGTCGGGCTCCAGCTGGGCACACAGTTTATGTATAGTGGCACGGTCAAGCCGGTAGGTCAGGATAATGTGGCGTTCTTCCATTGTCGACAGGTCCACCAGCGGTCGGTACACGCGAGGATTCATCCGTCTCCTCGCCAAACCCAGTGGACGGTGCCTAGGAAGGACAACATGGAGCACAGAGTCAAGAAACCCACAGGTACGTACTCACAGCTTGCACAGTAAACGATTCTCTATGCAGTGAATGGCGTGTCTGAGTGGCTATGCAAGGCCTAGGCCTGTGTGACGCAGTTGAAATTGAGCCATGTGGACCCTCGAAATGGCGGCTGCCTGACCTGTGAAGTGTGACAATGGGATGTGAGGTCAATGCACTGGCGTGGCACACCGCGGCGGTCAGCGGTCGAAGACCGCGGCGCGAAGCCGCATTGGTTAACATTGAAGCCTATGGGTTTCAGGAGCCAATGGCGAAGGGCACCGGCGGTGGCGGTACGCACCGCCGCGGTACGCACCGCCGCGGACGTGACCGCCATTTCCTATCTACTTATCCACTTGCGACTTGAACTTTCACAGGAGAGGACCTATACTGCAAGTGTTGCTGTGACCTCGGTCTGGAAGGGACAATGGCTGCTGCGACTGGGGAAAGGGCCCCTGCCTTCACTGGAGAGGAGTTGGAGAAACTTGTGGATGGGGTCCTCCCCCAGTATGCGCTACTCTACGGTCCTCCAGACCAACAAGTGAGTTTAATTCTATATGGATTTGGGGCCACTGGCTGGCTTGGGGGCCTGGCGGGGGCCTGGCGGGGATGGGGGGCATGTTGGGCCTGGCGGGGGGCCTGGCGGGGATGGGGGGCATGTTGGGGCTGGCGGGGGGCCTGTCGGGGATGGGGGGCATGTTGGGCCTGGCGGGGGGCCTGGCGGGGATGGGGGGCATGTTGGGCCTGGCGGGGGGCCTGGCGGGGGGCCTGGCGGGGATGGGTGGCGTTGGGCCACTGGCAACGAAAATGCAGACAAACTTGAACGTGGTATTTCTCCCTCCCTGTACGTGTCACATAGGTCCGCGCCCATGAGAAGATCGGGATTTGGCGTGCCATGGCCAAGGAAGTCCGGACCCTGGGGGTCCACCATCGACGGGGCACCCACTGCCGCAAGAGGTGGGAGGACATCCGCCGCGGGACCAAGAAGACCGCCGAGTCTCTGCTGGGGATGGCCTCCCAACGTAGGCGGGGTGCCTGCCGTCAACTGACCCCCCTGATGTTCCGGATCCTGGCGGTGGCCTACCCTGATTTGGATGGGCACGTGAGGGCAGCACAGCAGACACAAGGGGGTGAGTACAAGCATTATCTACTCTGTTGTCGCGCAGTGGAGGTGTCTGGGTGGGGGAGGAGGGCTGTGGGTCCCCCTAGGCCAGGGCGATATCTGTAGGCTGGGCACCCCCGTAAGCCCCTGTGTCCCCAGCCACCACCCTCAGTAGTGTGTCAGTACAGCCATCCCTGGGCCGTGTCATCCATGGGTGCAGTTGTCAACTCTAGGCGTGTAGGGCATGTTCCACGGAATGCGTAGCGGACCCCAAGTGCGCAACTTAGTGCAGGGGGCATCTGTGTCTGTCATGTCCGCTAACTGTACCGGTGATCCATGTACTCAAAATCTCTTTATTTCTCTCTCCCCCCCCCTTTTTGTTTGTCTTTCTGTGCTTGTGTGCATCAGCATCATCAGGCGGAGGAGAAGTGGCATCGGGGCAGGAGGGAGCTGCATCTCACATGGCCCAGGAGGGCCATGCCACAGAGTCTGACTGGACCAGTGAGACGGAGGGCGAGGGGAGCTCCACAACGGGGACGACTGGACCCTGCAGCGACACGGACACGTCCTCGGAAGGGAGCTCCCTTGCGGGGGTGGCACCATCCGTGCCCCCCGCCATTACAGGTACAGCCGCCACCCAGCGCACCATCTCCGCCCTCCCAGCAGCCCCTCAGCGTTCGCCCCGTGCCCGCTCTGCCAGGAAGCCGGGCATCTCCTTCGCCCCAGGCACCTCAGGCCCTCCCCTGTTACCCCCGCTGCCCTCAGTGAGGAGGTCATTGACCTCCTCCGAACGCTCATTGTTGGGCAGACTACCCTTTTGAATGCCATCCAGGGGGTGGAGAGGGAGGTTCATCGCAGCAATGCGTACCTGGAGGGCATTCATTCGGGTCAGGCTGCCCATCAGCGATCGTTCCAGGCTCTGGCCTCAGCACTGACGGCAGCCATTGTCCCTGTCTCCTGCCTCCCTCTACTAACTCCCTCCTCCCAGTCTCCTGTTCCTCTGCCTGTCCCACCCACACCATCAGACCAGCCTGCACACACCTCAACACCCAAGAGCAGCTCATCCAAACATAAGCACCACAGATCACGCAGACTTTCACACAAGCAACATTCCGATGCAGACATGCCAACAGTCACTACCACCTCTGTGACCCCCACCTCCTCGTCTCCCTCCTCCCTCCCTGTGACGTCTACACTCACACCTTCATTCACCTCACCATCAGCCAGTGTTTCCATCACCAGCATACCCTCCACTACAGTCCGCACACGTGCAGTCACCACCCCCACTGCCATTTACACGTCCCCTGTGTCCTCTCCCACTGTGTCTGTCACCCCCTCTTCCACACCACACAAACGCAGCCACCCACCCAACAGCCATCCACCTCACGACAGCCTCCCGCTCCTGCACCTGCACCCAAAGACAGCAAACTTGTCTCGCCTACAACCACATCCTCTCCCTCCACTCCCATACCCACTGTACCTACCACTCTCCATTGTCCCAAGAAAATCTATCTCTCTACTGCTACCTTCTTTCCTGACCCTGAGCCCCCCCCTCCTTCTCGTCGGGGTAAAAAGAGCACCTCAGCCACCACCAGCCCTGCAGCCCCCTTGACAAGGGTGCAGGGGTATTGGAGCCCACCAGCCCGCAGGTCTGGATCTTCGCCCAGCAGCAAGGGGACAGCCAGCCCACCCCCTGGGAAGAGGAGCAGAAGGCGGAAGGGCCGCCGCCGGAGCCCGGATTCGATATCCCCCCAGGACACTAGCCAGCCACCGTCAACAGCCACAGCTCCAAAGGGAGGAAAGGGCCACAGACTCCCGACTAAGGAGGGCAAGGGCAGCAAGGTGGAGAAGTCAGGCAGCAGGCCTGCTGCCCATGGAGGACCCGTCACAGCTGCCCAGGAGGAGCCCGCAACCCCCATAGCTGCTGCCCCGGGAGGAACCGGCACAGCTGCCCCGGGAGAGCCCACCACCCCCATAGCCGCTGCCCAGGGAGGACCCAGCCCAGCTGGCCAGGAGGGCCCCACCACCCACAGCCCAGGTGGGCATTGAAGGAGCACCATCCCCGCTGCCCAGGAGGGCACCACCAGGCAATGAGCAGTTGGCCATAGAATGGCCGCCGTCTCCAGCACCGCTCCGCTGGGGACCGCCGTCTCAAGAACCGCTGAACTGGGCCCTTCAAGGCAAGAACCGCTGAACTGGGCCCCGCCGTCTCCAGCACCGCTCCGCTGGGGACCGCCGTCTCAAGAACCGCTGAACTGGGCCCCGCCGTCTCCAGCACCGCTCCGCTGGGGACCGCCGTCTCAAGAACCGCTGAACTGGGCCCTTCAAGGCAAGAACCGCTGAACTGGGCCCTTCCAGGCAGGAACCGCTGGCCCTTTGGCAGACGTGGCAGGGCAGGATCTGTCTCGGGCAGGGCTGCAGGATGTCCTCTGGCCAACATGCCTCCTCCAGTGGCAGTGGAGTCTGTTATGGACTGTTTGGACTGTGGCTTTGCTCTCCCCAGGATGGCCCAGTGGGCAGGCCACCCACTGTATGGACTGTTTGGACTGTGGCTTTGCTCTCCCCAGGATGGCCCAGTGGGCAGGCCACCCACTGTATGGACTGTTTGGACTGTGGCTTTGCTCTCCCCAGGATGGCCAATGGTCATGGAGTCCCCTCGTGGATCTGGCGTCGTGTACTCAAGTGGCTGAGGTGCCCCCCCTTCCCTTCCCCCTGAGGTGCCTGTCCTTTTTTCTTTCTGATGCCCCTGCAGTGTTCTCTCCGTGGAGTTCTTGTCGTGGGACTGGGCCTTGCCCCTTTGCTCAGGACCCCTGTGGTCCACGGACAGTGGTTGGACTACATTTAGTAGCTGTATATATTTTGTACATAGTTTATTTATTTATTTGGATTACTGCTGTCCATTTTTCAATATATCTGCCCGTTTGAGATCTCTTCTTTTGGTCTTTGCATTATTTCGGAAGGGGTGGGTTTGTGGGTTGTGACAGTGATCTGTGGGAATGCATTGATGTGTGTGTTGTAGTGGGTGTGGGTGGGTGGGTGTGTGCCGGTAATCTTTTCCCTCCCCTGTGTCGTAGGTGCAGTACTCACCGATGTCTTCCGCGCCGCCGGGCGTGCTCCTGGTACAGGAGCAGGTATAGGAGTGCGGGGATGACCTGCAACTCGGGTTCCATACTGCCGGAATCTCGCGTGGAGTATGTGGAGGTGAGCGTTTTCCCGTTCGTAGTCTGTTTCCGCCGTGTTTTTATCGGCGGTGCTCCCGCCCCGGAAAAGGTGCCGGATTGGTGGGTCGTGATAGGGTGGGCGGTACATTGTCTGCCGCCTGGCTGTTGGCGGGGACCGCTGCGCTGTTTGTTTGTTCCGCCGTGGCGGGCGGAGTGTTAATGCGGCGGGCTGTGTTGGCGGTTCCCGCCAGGGTCAGAATTGCATATTTTGGACCGCCGGCCTGTTGGCGGGTTGGCCGCCGCTTTATCACTGACCGCCAGGGTCAGAATGAGGGCCATAGTCTCTTAATTATGAGGAGGAACATAGCAGGGTTCAAGTAACAATACTGGCTGAAAATATAAATTTGTGTGATTGCAGGCAAATTAACCCAAGCTGATTTTCAGACTATATTCTAAGTGTTGGTCTTGTCCATTACATTTAGAAAATTTTTTAATAGTTGATCTTCATAAATCCTTGCAGACTCCACTCAGGGCAAATCTCCATGTCTTAGTTAATTTGATTGGCAGTGCTTGCACACGTGGTACTGTCCATAGCCGATCTTAAAAGTCTGCATTGACTTCAGGTGAAGGCCATGTTAAAGCTTAAAATCGCATCTTTTTTTTAAAAAGTAGCATGCCTCAACATATCTCATACTTTGCACTATTAAAGTCTCCAAGTTTTCAAAAGTGCTTTGACTTCTATGGGTCTGTTTCGCAAAGATAAACTTCCACTTTTGTGTAAGTTAATTATTTTCTTGCAGTATACTTATGACTCCAGAGTCTACAGACATAAAAGATGTCTGTCCTATCTTTTTATGTGTGGAGACTCGCAGTTGTCACTATATTACTAGTAAAACACCTTAGTGAATGGCAAACAATCATAAACGTACACAAAAGCAATTTAGGGAATTATTTTTCTAGTAAATGCTTGTCTTTGATTGCCTCAAGTGACATTCTGTCATCATATGTTTTTATTTTACATTTTGATTGATTTTATGTGTGTTCTTATTTGTTGCTATCATGCCAAATGCATTTTCCATACTCAGCTGAAAGATATTTTAGCAAGAGAGCAGGGTTATTGTATTACAAGTTGCCTCCACATGAGAAGACTCTGGTTTTGTGCAACAGAATACTTACTGAAAAAGCAGACAGCCCTAATGGTTTCACAGGGCCCTTAGGGATTGTAAGCAAAGGAGCTGACATATTATTGAGCAAATATATTTTTGTAAATTTCATTTATTTTTTTAGGGTAAGAGTTGATTAGCAATTTCACTTTTTATTATAATCAATAAACACATGACAAGTTGGACTTCTGCCGCTGGAGCAACTCAGTTACTTAGACGATCAGATAAGAAAAGCTCATTTATACAGCATGTCACTGGGTAGCTCCTTAGAGGCGGGGAGAATACGTTAGTCTGGAAATAATGCTTAAGACAGATCCCCTTCTCTGGAATGGGTATTCAGGGAGTCCACCATAATTTTACATGAGGAGCGTAGGGTGAAGAGGTTTGCAAGATGTGAAACGGAGACATGGGGCAATATCTGAATGTAGAAATAATTACAGCAAAAGGTCAGATGACTCAAGAGTCCATTGCTGTCTAGTCACAATGAATATTGGATTTAAATGATAACTAGGCTAATTAAATTCAGTAGAGATCATACAGTCAGGATGGCTACTGGTACTCACCAGATCATGTCCCGGTGTTTACGCTGGTTGTTCCCATTCTCATCCAGGAATTGCTCGATGATCAAGTTACTATTGGTGTCATGGGCAGAGTGATAGTTGGTCACAACTCGGGTCGGAATTCCAAGACACCTCAGGACTATGGAGGAGACATGAAGAGAGTTACTTTTAAATGTGAGAATCGTCGAAATCAGTGAATAGTTCTGGAAATACATCTAGGCATTGATTTTTGGACTGTAGAAACAAATGCTTCTTAAGATAAAGCACTACAAGGTGCTTCTTGCTTAGAAATATTAGGGATACAGAGCACTTCATGGGTGTGAGTTTAATTTTTTTAGCTATAAATTGGTGCAATGTAACATAAAAAGAAGCAACATTTTTTTGGAGTGTGGCACCTTTGACGCTATATTTGCAAAATGTTGTCACCATAAATTGTTGGGATAAACAGCTACTACGTATTAAAGAATGAATGGGAAAAGAAAGAACACTGGGTTTGATGTACGAAATTTCCATTTGCAAAAAGTAGTTGTAAATTGTGCACTGATTTTTGTGAAATGACTAATATTTTGCAAACTGACCTATGCATAAATAGGTAAGTTCACAAAATACTGATTCATAGTGGGTCGCAATCCAGTGTACCTCATTCATATTTATAAGGTAGATTGTGATTTTAGAATCACTATGCCTGGATGTCATCATTGGAATGGTGGTCTGCTGGGGTCAGCATTTTTTTAAAAATGTACCCCATTTCCCTTAAAAGAAAGAAGATTACATTTGAAAAGAAGTATCTTTTTTTTAAAGATTATTTGAAAGTTTGCAATGACCCCTGGATCACTGCCTACTCCCAAACTTGCTTTTTTTTAAAATAAATCACTGAGAGGATGTGGTCCCTTGCAAAAATGTTTTATCACCTCAGCTGCGGAGTTGGCGACTTTTCAATATTTTGTGACCAGGTTATAGTCACAAAACATTGATACATGCCTTAAGGAATCACGATTTGTAAGGGACGCCTTAAACATGTTCCTTCCACATAGGGATTTGTTATCGGTTTCTAATCCCTTTTTGAGGAATATGTAAACTGTTACAGACTTGCGAAATCAGTTGAGTACATAAAAGATATTTTGAGGTCACAAATCCCATGATTTTCTGAATCGCAGCCTTTGAAACTTCAAAATTGCTTTGCTTTGTACATCAGGCCTATTAAACCCTCCAAGGGACTACATCAAATTAAGTTTTAAGGTGAAACAAGGAAAAAGACAGATTTTCTAAATGATCTTGTTATAAGCAAAACACATAGTAACAAAATCACCCACTGGAAATAAACTAAATTATCACTGCGGAATATGGACATCACTTTTCTCCACCTTCAGAGAAGGGCTTTTTAACAACCTCTAGAAAGGGATCTTTTGGGTTTGCTCCAATCTGGGATTTCTTCAGGCAAACACGAAAATAAAAGTAGATTTTAGTTATATGGCTTTATTTATTAGGGAACAATAATTCCAAACCACAACAAAGCAAATGGATGTAATTGTCCCAAAAAAATAAGGGTATTCAAACTGGCACACTTGTTTTTAACACACCACTCCCTATCCCAGTGAGATTACCGGAAGTGACCTTGTACAATTTTGACCTCGATGTTCAGTCACTGCTCTTTTATAGAAATAATATCTATTGAAAACTCGAACTTGCAGGGAGCTATTACACAGTGGTCGTTTACAGATATAAGCAACCACAAACTCCTATCAAAATTATAAAAAGCTGAAAGCATGCTTAGTAGTAAAAAAAAAAAAACACCGTAGCCATACAGGCAATATTGCATGAATAACTGAGCAGTGCACATGGACTGAAGGTTTCAAAAGTTGGCTACAAGTACCAAAAAGATGTCTATAAAAAGACATCTATAAATGCACCCAAACATTCGTTGAGTTACACGATGAACGAGGTTGTTTTCATGAAACGCCATGTGGATTATTAGGAAGTCTGCACATTGGATCCAAATGCGGAAATACAGCTGAATAATGATGTACTCTAAGGAAATGAGGCAGGATATAGGCGTAAAATTCATAAAACATAAAAATAGTTACTATTTCACCTATTGAATTATTCGACCTTTCTATAAACGGACTCTTGACTAGTATTTGCCTTCACCTAACCATGTGAAACACACACAAGAGCAGACCTCACAAGCTTCCTAGGTACGCCAGTAGCTCAACCAGTCTAGATTGCTTGTACTCTGAGAGACTGAGTCTGTCTATCACATTATAATATCAGGGCTACAACTCCCTAAATTCAGAGTTAAAAACTAGATGGGATGAGGTACTAACCAATGAACCTGGGCAAATCTAAAGGTCTCTGATGGGACACCTTTTCCAGTAAAGGGTGGTCCGCTGTACTCCCGAGCCCTTTATCGTTTCTTTAGGAAACATATGCTGACTTTTATTTGTTGATTTCTGGTCCATGCCTTGCAAAGAACATTATTCAGTGTAGTACATCATGGGCGCATCTGGGCATGCATTTCTTCACAGATTGGCATCCAGAAGGCGCCATGGGTGGGCATGCAGAAACTTTCCCACTGGTGCTTGGAGAATAGGAGGCTGTTGTGAATCAAACATGGATCATGTAGTTGTAAAGTGTAGGAAAGGAGTTTTTATAACGATGCCATAAAAGTATTCAGTACTAATGCCCCGAATACCTTTTAAAAGGGGAGAGTGGTACTTTCATAATTTTTTTCTCATCTGAAGAAGTGTAACACAGGTCCTTCCATCCCCTGCAAGGCAGCCCCTCCCACCCAAGCGTTCAGAAGGCAGCCATTTAGCCATTTAGCCCATGGCCCACGAACACATGTGACGTATGTGAGACTTTCATCACATTCTGGAAGGGGGAGACATCATTTTGCATTACGGCACTTCTCACCTGTGCAGGCCACTGCAGCAAACACCCAGCACTGTCCATATCGAACTGGCTGACATCCATATCTTTTCCACCTCTTGAGGATATCAACACTTCCTATCCAGGACATTGGGCTGCACCCGTCCTCGTACCTATCGTCCCAGCGTCCTGCCAGGACACCCCTGTCATCATTGCAGTTTACCTGGAGAAGAATACAACAGTAAATATAGGAAAATGTTTGTATAGTCTGTAAATGTAAATTCATCCACGTGGGTTTATCAACGGAAGTGTATTCACTAGAATACTATAATAACTGATCAATTGAGAAATTAATCTATGATTGATATATCAATCAATGACTCCAAGAAGGTCTTTGAGGATATTAGGATCACACTTCTAAGCAACACTGGCTTGTATATAGGATTGCCCCTTTTCTATATTTATCACTTGCACATTAGTTTTGTTTTCAATTTTATTTTTTTTCTGCTTAAAGAGTAAAGAATGACTCTACACATTTACTGTGACCAAGGCCATCAAGGCTGAAACGTACTGATGTTAACTCACTCTCTGATCAAAAAAGGATTATGATCTAGCACACAAGTGCATGATCTCTCTTTTATGGAGAAGTTTGCCAAAAAATAAATATTGGTTCTTGTGCTCTTAGTTGCACTCCAACCCTGTAAAGATGTGTAGTAAGCACTCAGGAGATTCGGGTACATAACTGATTTCCTATCCTGCAAATTTGCCAAATGATTGATAATGCAGGCATCAATTGGAAAGAGCATGCCAGTTTGTTGAGTGTTGCCCAAAACCAAGAAAGAGGAGATGAAGCAGGGGCCTACTTTAATTGGTAAGAGCTGCATTTCTGAATCAAGACCTATTTTGTGTTTTCGGCAGTAGGGGTGTCTTGTTTATGTACAACTGCATGCCAAGTGTATGGCACTAGAAAGAGAATGCCAGAGGAAGAAAGCTACATCTACAATGTTTGCTGACACATATGGGGGTATTTTGAAAGCAATATCACACAAAGTACTGTTTAACTAGGTATAATAACTACAGAAAGTTTAAATATTGGGAAAGCAATTTTAAATTGGAACACAATACCTTGGGGGAGGCCACCTGGTCGGGAAGATACATTGAAACAGAATGTGTTCCAAGATGTCTTAGAATCCATACCATTACTTCATCTGGAAATTAAATTCTCAGTTCTAGATGGATGGGTAACAAATCTGGCCAAATGTTCAAAACGAAAGATGGAAATCTTTAATATGCATATCTCAATATGTGGATCAGTCCATCACTGACAATGTCATAAAAAGTAAGGAAAAGTGTTTTGAAAAAATTTAAGAAGAGATCAAAAATGAGAAATAATAAGCGTGAAAGAGGCAGGGGAGACTGTGAAATTCTGAAATTTGCCCTAATAATTTGGTAACATCGGTAGTGAAAACAACAACAAAAAATAAAGTGGCACAAGACAGTCTATTGCTGTATTCGATTCAAAATTGGACATAAACTCAGACATAGGCACCACTGGAGTAAACAATATGGTATCATCGAAAGAGATTCAATTTGTTGTTGTTTTTTTTGACAAATTCATATTATGTTGAAATCAAAAGTTACAATCATGCAGAGGCGAGTCAAGAGGTAGTGGAGTAAGGGAGAAAGGACCAAACGTGGTGGAAGACAAGTCTAAGAAATAAAGAAATTAGAAGGTACAATGGAGGGAAAAAATAACTTCCTCTAAACTACTCGCCGTAATTTAACCTTTCCAATACTATGCTCAACAGCAATGCAATGACATCATTAGAACCTGGTCTATCTGTTTTAGGAAATATAAACATTATTTATGTTCAAACCAGAATAGATATGTAAATTTATAAGAAAACTGAAACTGATGAAATTCCACACGTTGGTTACTAATAGAAGAATGGGTTATGGGTCTAGAAATACGGAGGATGTAAGACAAATGCAGATTTAGGACATTGATACTATCAGAGTAATGGGAAAAATCAAAGGAGTTCTTTCTGCATGGCAGCTGGGATCAGTGGCTGAGATTGGAATTACATAAATAAGAGAGTGGTAATAGTAGCCTTAATGTGAAATCTAACTTTGGGTCACAATTACTGTAAGACACTTTAGGCACTTTTCAGGATACTATAGTTCAAAGTCATACAAGACTGCATCCCCCAATATCACTTTTACTCAGAAGCTAGCTTTGGACTCAGTCTAGCAAGAGCATTCAATTATCACCAAATGTTGCGATGGAGAGAATGTGGTTGTGATACCTTGTGACATGTACATACATGAAGCCGTAAGGCAACTTAATGGTAGCGGGCATTAAAAGATCATTATTGCTCCTAATTATTATTGTACAATTCACTCTACATGAGCCAGACCAAGCATGGCAACATTTTTGAGAGCTAGAAGGATTCCACTACATGCTCATGCACAAAGAATTGTCTACGTGATCAATGACATGCTCTAAAGGCACACAAGGGGCATAGCTATGGGCACCTCCTTAGCCCTCAGCTATGCCAACCTTTTGATGGACTGGTGGGAGAAGCAGATGGTTTTGTCTGATGACATACAGAATTTTACTGACTATCTCATAATATGGCTTCGATATACTGACAAGTCAGTCCTTATTTGGGATGGGCCAAAGACAGCTGCAGGAGAAAAGTCCTTATTTGAGATGGGCCAAAGACAGCTGCAGAAGAATTTATCAGGAGGCTAAATGAAAATTGTCTAAATTTAGATTTTACATTCACTTATAGTTAAAACTGAGATGGAGCATACCTTCTGAAGAGTTACTAAAAGCAAAATAATCTGAAGTATTGGTAATGGGTTTGAGCAAGAAAAGCAATTTCTGCTACAAAGATTTAGGGAGGAGGATACCCCAAGTAGGTATTGAAGAACAATGTAGAAAGGGCCTCTCAGAAACAACACACTGATCTGATAGCCTTGAAATACTAGATTAGTGATAATATGATGCAACCAAGATCTAGTTCAAATTTAAATACGCAATGAGACACAGTGGGCAAGCCGTAACACACAATGGAATATCTTAAGGACAGATCATATTACAGGAGATATGATTACCTCTATTTCTCTAATAATATTTGAAAATCTTCATCCCTGAGAGATATCCTGGTATCCACCTATCTAGCTTATCTAGGAAAATGCAGGAAGAATACCTGACTATCAGTAAATGATTTTTTTACCTGTAATAAGGGTATTTCTTTACAAAACACTGAAAATGTGAATAAATATGAAGTTCATTATGAACGTAAAATGCAGAGAATCAAACATATCAGTTGCAACTCTGAATGAGTGATCTTTATTTTCATGTGATCCTGGGGTTTAAGATATGTACGATCAATCATGTGAAAAAGAGAATTCTGTTACACATGAGAGCAATTTCAAAATAATGAAAAAACATATCAATTAGCTCAGTATTTGCAGGAATATAATGATAGTTGTTTGCCTTTCAAAATACTTTGGCATAGACAGATTTCTGATACATCCAAGAGGGTAGAGATATAGTTGTAGAAGTTAGTTATTCAGAATCCATTATATTGTGGATTTGGAAAGATATTACTCCCAGGATTAAACAGTAAGGAGGAACTTATTGTTCAATTATGAGCTAAGTATATTAATGAATGATTATTTCCCAGAAGGATAGATTCCCCATTTGTATGAGTGACATTTTTTATTTAATGTTCACTTTATTTTTTTTATTTTTTTACAGAGGACCTTCTGTCAAGATCAACATATGGAAGGCCATTTGTTATCCACTTGAGGCTAATCAAATGTTGGACCTACGTCAATCAAGTGTGAACCTGTTTATATATACTATTAATTTGAATTCACCATGTAATGTTTTATTCATTGACATTTGTTCACTTCAATACTATGATTACTAAAGAAATGAAAAATAAATTTATAAATGATACATAACTGATTGACTCCATGAATTCCTTTGAGAATATTGAGATTACGTTTTTTAGCAGTATTGGACTATATACAAAAACTGCCCTTTTCTTTATTTACAACGAGCACATTAGATTTTTTTTTCAATTTTATTTTTTCTTTACTTAAAGGGTAAAGGAGAACTAAAAATATTTACTGTGACCAAGGCAATGCTGGATGAAATGTGTTGGTGTTAACAGAGTAATGGATTATTTTTCAGCAGACATGCACCAACCCTGTCAGGACTCACACAAGCCCTGACAGCATATATATCTTTATATGTAGTCACTGAAAAAAACAAAGCTTACAGGGATGTTATATTTAGGAAATAGGATTTAAAAAACCTTAGAAATTCACAGAAAAAAAACAAAGGTTACAGGAACATTATAGTTAAGATCTAAATTTACTCGTACAAAACCACAGAAATTCAGCAGTTATAGTAAGAGTTCTTACAAGTAACTATAACTCGCGTCCTAAGGCAACTATAACTTGCGCCCCTACCATGCACAGGTTTTTCTTCAAAAATGTAAGTGATAAGGTTTCATTTATACTTTTAAGGAAGTTATAAAAGTTCCTATGACTGCTGTATTATCTGGGGTAATTAGCAGTGCATGGCACGGGTGCGAGTTATAGCTACCTTAGGGTGCGAGTTATAGTTACTTGAAAGAACTGTAACTATAATTATAAATACTTAGTTGTAATCCTGAGATTGGGGGTTGAGTCCATACTCAGTTTGAAGTTAGATACAGAATTCTCAATTGTGTCCATAGTCATTTGGCTTCAAGCTCATATACTATCTCTAGACACATTTTAGGATGGCCTAAATTTGTAAGTCTGGATTACAGTCATAGGCGTTTAGTGAGTATCAAGAATTGTTCTCCCAAATCTCCTCTATTGTGGGCAATAGGAACGCCTTTATTAAGAAATGCTACTTTAGCATCAATTATAATTGTGTATTCTAAAGAGACAGACTTTTGTACTGTTTCTGCAAAGGGCAAACGCACAAAGTTCACCTGAACTGGAACCCTTACAAATAGGATATATGTGAAATGTATCCATGGTTTTTTAATATACCATCCGGCCATATAAAATAGAATCTGACGTTTACTGAGTGAAGATATTTTTTTAGTCTCACAAGAGGAACGAGCGTAAAATGTTGCCTGGCACAAGGCATAGGAACGAAGGTACAGAAAGACCTAGGACTGTTGTCTATTTTAATCCCAGCAGGGAATGATACAGCATCCCACCTTGTGTTGGCAACAGGTAAGAGTATAAAGGGATTTGCATGTTACAGAGATTTCCTTTCATTCCAGGTACCTTAAACTGGCCACATCCTTCCTCTTTGTAGACATCTTCCATCCCTCTCAATCGCCTGCGCGATCCATTCTTCATACACTCTTCCTTTTACGAGTGAGTGAGCATAGTGGGAGTGGTAATTAGGACCCAAGTGAAAAAAGACTAACAAGACTAGAGCATGGATGGAGTAGTCACAGAAAAAGTGTTAGCTGAAATGATGAAAGGGTCGCGCTGATATGGCTGAAGGACAAAGGGTTGAAAACTTACCATAGCACTCACCACCCGGCCAATATAAGCAGGGTCATTCCGCCGGGAGCAGTCTCGGTTTGAATCTTTCTCAAACTTTGTGCTGGTATCCAGAAGCTGGAGACAGATTTCCAAAATCTGATCTTCAAACTATTGTGGAGAGATAAATGAAATTTAAAAAAAAGAGACTTCAACCCAAGCATGTGACCGCATATGTTCAAACCTCTAGCAGCATGTAAATGACAACTATCGTAAGAAACTGCTCCTACTCAATTATCTACAGCAGTGGTTGGTTTTAGTTTTGCATAAAGGGGTTTAAAATTGTTAGGAGTATCCCCACAGTGCGAAATGGACGTAAATTATTTCATGTGTTATGTATACAAGTATGTCCCCCTCAATCGAGTTGCTTTCTTGTTGGGCTAGGTCATGCAATTCAGTTTTGAAGAGGTTTACCCATCATGTTCTTATGTTTTAATTGTGTTTCCATTAGCCCTATTTCCATCCCATGATTTTTGGTTTCATATCTGTTTCTATGCTGCTTCTACTTTTACAGGTCCAAATCTTCTCTAAATCCCCTCCCTGTGTAGCCTCCGTATCTCTCTCCCTGTGCCTTGGTACCTCTTTGTTCTTTCAGTGTCTCTGCTTATTCTCTGTGTGACTCCCCTTAATGTCCATATTTGTGTCTCTACCATCTTCTATGTCCCCCTCCATCGTGCCACTCTAAGGTAAAGTTTTTGACTTTGTGCTTTGTTTACCTCCCTGAAGGAGTGCCCCACATTTCCCAGGCTCAAACCTGGCATCCCTCCTCTTTTGCTTCCCCACCCAGCCAGTAAGAGGGCAACATCTCCAGATCGCAAGGGCACCCACTCAGAATGCATAGAAATGGAGGTCCCAAGTCTTCCGCTCCTCTTTCTCTATTGCAGAAGATTCACTTCTCCTTCTTGCAAGTTGTGTTTTTCATTTCACTTTTGAGCTCCGAGAAGATTGATGACAGAGATTAAATGGATGTTGTGGAATGTAAGAAGAGGTGAAGGGCAGATGAGTCTATGAGGAAGATCTGTTTTCTCCTCAAAGTGCAGAGTCCGCAGTTCTGCACTTCCTGCATTGAAATCACCTTTGGTGGTCTCTGCATGCACATCCTTCAGGTGACAAAAGATGGGTGAAATTTGCCATTATGTTGTAGAGGTTTTGTCTGATTCCACAAATTAGGCTTTACTCTCTTGAACCAGACTTCCAGATGTTAAGAGGGCGACTTCATGAAAGTGAATACAACTTGTCTACTTCCCCCAAATGTTAATTTTGAGTAAGGGTGGACGTCGAAAGAGAAAGTCATATTTTTTTCTAAAGCTCCCTCGTATAGTTAAGTAGTTTTGTAAATTAGTCAGCACATCCAATGTTGGGTGTTTTTGTTCATCTACATGCAAGATTAATGTTTTGTGTACATTTGTACGGCAACAAAATTGAGCCAGAGTTATTATGTGAACTGATCACATCTCTTCCTCCGATCCTATGACACCTTCCATGACTCCCATCTGAAGCTAGAGTGGAAAACAAAATAGCATTCATAACCGATGTTGTGTACTTATTTATTTGCTGTTCTTAGAAAGCATGTAAATACCAAATAGGCATCCTGGTGCTGAGCTAATTGCAAGCACACCTAACCCAAGACACTCACTGAAGCTTAAACAGCTGCATTTTAAGATTGTTCTTGTATTTTAGATCGTTAGAGAAGTGTCTAAGTCAGCGGTGGCCTGTATCCTTTTAAAGTGGTTGGGCGAGTGAAGTGCCCCACCACTTCACACAAAAAAAACAACAATAAAAAAACGTCACCTCCCTCCAAAACCGTAAAGTAAACCAGTACCCTAACTAAAACACAAGCACTGCACTTACATGCACTACACATTTACATACATTACGCACATGCATTACACACACATGCATCACACTTTTTTTTTTAAATGGCACTTACCCATGGGCTGCGCGTCCTGCTCCTGTGCTTTTGCTCTCCGATAGAGGAAGCGCTCCCCTAACAAATCCAGACACTGCTCTCATGCTGTTAACCAGGATGAAAGAAGGGCCTGGATTGGATGGAGCACTTGCCTGGAAGCTTCTTCAGGCCCTGGAGACCTGTACCTGGTCTCCACCCAGCTGTGTTAAGATCACTGAGTGGAGCACTTCAAAGTGCTTATGTCACTTTGGATGGCACAAAGCAGCCAGTCAAAGTGACATACGCACTTTGGAGCTTACGGTCCAGGTACTGCTCAAGCCCTCTGCTATCGGAAGCAGAGGCAGTCCTCTGCTACCAGCATCAGAAGGCATGTCCAGCATGTCTCTGGGCGGGTACGCGCTGTGGAGGAAGAAATAAAATGGCAATTAAATCTTATCATTGCCATTCTTTTGCGTCCTGCTCAGCTCACAGCGGGCGGGGGGGAGACGAGGTATGACGCTCCCCCACCCTTGAAGGGAAACCGCCACTGGTCTAAGTTCCAAAGTTTCAGAAAGTGCCGCGGGCACAACGGGCATGTGCATCCACTTTGTGCGCCCCATTGGCACTTTGGTATTATAGAAGGGGCCACACAAGCATCTATTGCCCCACCTTTAATACAGATAGCACAATCGCTACAAGAGGGAATTCCTTCATTTGCATGAGGGCGTGGCTTTCTGATGGCAGTCCTCTGGAGGGAGAGAAAGTGTCTCATGGACACTTAAGGCAATACCTTGCAGGCGAGAGAAGTCACTCACTGCACTCAGCTGCAAAGGGATCTCTAATTCCTCTTTAAAATGCAGACGGGTCGCCACCTGCACAGAGAAACATGGAGTGCCTTTGAAGCAGCAACTCTGTATATCACTTGAATGTAATGCCCCCAAAGCAGCATGAGTTTGCAAATGCCCTGAGAGCAGCTCAAACTCTGTATAACTCACTTTCCCTGTTTGCGCATGGTGCATCTATCTAAAAGTGCCCCACGGTGCAAAAATAAAAAGTGTGCCCTCTGCATAACAAGGGGTCTGGAAAACAAGGGTCCTAACACCCTGACAGACCTTCCGGATTTTAGGTACGTATGCTCGCAAAAGAATGTATGTTCAAGGACGGCATGTGTCTGAACATTTGGCTACTGAATAGAGGCCATCTGTTATGAAAGGCTTTAAATCAAATAGAAAGACTACTGAATAGAATTTAGTTATAGAGAGCAACCACAAGGGATTATGTGAGATGGACACATGATGAGGCAATTTAAGGAGGAGCCAAACAACTACATTGTTTACCAGTTCTATTTTATACAGAGTACATGAAGGCAGACCAAGGTACACTGCATGATCATTGATCTTGCACCCGCTGCTGCTTGGATAACTGAGCAGTGGGTATTACCAGGTAGGAAAAGAAGAATTTGCCATTAAATTTGGGGATGAAGGCAGCACCCAGCCTATACCTTAGCGATCTGGGTTTGGAGGGAAATGTACTCATGGAACACTACAACTAGAATTTTAACTGTTCTGGCAGGGGAGGAGGCGGCCCATTTTATCTAGCAACCAACCTGAGGGCCAAATGGAAAGTTGATCAATTAGCACAATTATCTCAGTTTTGAGATGATTTTAAGGCCATTACTAACGAAGCCAATAAAACAATATACTGTGGTCTACCTCCATACCTAAAGGAGAAACTTCAATTAGCAGATGGGCAAAAGAAAATGATAGGTAAATACTGACTACTTTTAGAAATCTCCAACACCAAAAATCCACAAATCATGGGAGGAGACTGTCTCTTGCCTAGCTTTGAAATTAATTTCCTGACATCATCAGACGAAATCCTGACTTCCTCACGTTCAGAACGGATTTCAAAATACACTTCCTCTTTTGACTTTTCATTCTTTCTTGAACCAGCCTTTATATATTATCCCCATTACATCCATGTTTTGGTAAAGCCACAAGCCACTTTGTTGTTTGTAACGAGCTCCTTGGTCCTCGTGGCTATGTCTCTGGTAAAAAATACTTTCAGTAGATAAGTAAATAACTAAATAAATAAGTAGTAATCCGTGTTTGTCAAAACGTGGTGAAGGGGAGCAAAATAGTCAGTGTCCTCACACACATTTTCTCAATTCTAAAATCTGGATGGCAAACCCCAACAAATCTACATGACATCAAGAACAACCCCTGAGCACCTAAAAAAAGAACAAAATACATTTCAAATTTGGCAGCCTTAATTGAAACCACCTTTGCACCCATCACTGTTCCCTAGACTGGAGAAAACATAGACCTTCAAATACCTTCATCACTTGGGAATAATATACTTCTGGTGGAACACCCACCAATTAAAAAGAACAATGGTTATCTCAGCCCCAGTGTGTCCTTCCTGGGACCTCTGTTGAGACTTTGGGGTCAGAATCATATCTGGAAAATACTGAATTATAATGGTGTCCTATCATGTGATGGTCACTTTATGGAAGGAAAAATACCTTTTCTTAATGGAAACTAGGATCTTTTAACAAAGGAAGTTTTTTTCAAGTTTGTTTGAAAGTTGACAGTGGTCCCCTGGACAAGTGACTACCACCAGGAAACATTTTTTTTTTTTTTTTTTTACATTCATAATGGGGAAGGTGTCGTAAAGGGACCTCTCCGTGTTTAAGAATGTGTTAGCATCCTGACTGGGGAGCTAGAAATGTGTCAATAGTTTGAATTCAGTGGCAAATCATTATTACACACAACAACAAATTGCTATTTACAAGTTACGCCCTGAAGACACCCATTCCAAATAGCGATTCATTATGTCTTTCTAAACACACTTTGTAATTTTGTAACCTGTTGCCGAAACACAAAATGGGTTTAAAACATTAAAAAGGTAATTGTGCTGTTGCAAACCATGTGAATTTAGGAATCACAACTACAACATGGCTTTTTACATGAGGCCCAGAGTTTATAGTCCACAGTACCCTTGCAGCACACATTCATGCATTCGTATTATTGTTAACCTATTTTTAACTAACAGCTTTCCACCAAGACGAAAAAAGTGTAATTCAAAAGTAGTCTGGCAAAAGCAGCAGAGTCTGATGACCGCAAGGAGTCTCGAGAAGCATGCTCTGGGCACGGCTGATAACAGAAGCTTGGCTTGGAAGGGAACACTGGGCAGCTGTTTTTCTCCTGCTTAGACTTTTGGAAGGGCAGGATGCGTCATAAGAAGTAACGGAACAGAAGAAGAAAATGAAATTGCTCTGTAAATTGGGCAATGTTCTGAAACCATAAACAGCAGATGGCGACGAGAGTAAAATTTATTGATGGTTTCTGCGTAACAAATAAAAGTTAGGTTCATATTTTACTCTAAAAAATTTATTAGATTTATGCAAGGACTGTTTTGTACAGTCTCTAAGGAACAGGGGTCAGATGTACTAAGGCTTTTTATGGTTGCAAAGTGCTGATTCGCAAGATCCTACTCTTGGCGACTGTTGGTATGTAATTGCAATTTGGCTCTACTACCATATACTGAATTTTTGAAAGGGGTGTGTTTAGGGCGTCCCTTACAAATAGTGTTTTTGAATGAGATTAATTATTCTTTTGAAACTCAAATCCAGTTGCAAAACATTAATGTATTGCCAACTACACAAAAGTAATGGTAACCCATTCACAAACGAGAGGCGGGCCCCGAATGAATGCTGACAAAAATATTTTTCAGGACTAGGCAGTGGTCCCTCAGACCACACCTAGTTCTTTAAAAAAGGTTGTATAAAATGTTTTCTTTTTTTTTGCATCCCGTTTCACTAAAATCTTTCAAACAGAAGGCTTTTTCTAAAAGCAATCACAGACATGGTGGTTTGCTGACCACAGCAGGCCACCATCCCAGTGATGGCACTGTATCGTAGTGGGCAACAATTTGCAAATAGTCTCAATAATATTTATGATGTGGGTAAAATTTGCAAACCAACCTACTACTACATAGGTCAGTTTGCAAAATATCACACTGGTTGCAAAAATATTGTTAGCAAATTGCAACCAGTATTTATCAACCAGTGTTTAATACATCTGGCCCCGGCACTTGGTTATTCATATGGTCAAATTTGGAGAATGCTTTAATCAACAGAACTATTTAACACTATAGTGATTACAAAGTGGGGGTAGTCATACATGCATTGCTGAACTGCCTAACCACACGTTATAGTCCCATTTTTGCAGCTTCCAGCTTTCAGCCCGAGTCTTCAGTTTTACTTTTTTGATGCTAAAAATTTATGTAGCTACTGTTAGACACAGGTGCAACTGGAATGGAATAGGATGCATATGTGTGGGCTGCACAGTTTTTGGGTCCTTTAAGGAAACCGCCCAAGGAGTCAGATGGTCCACAAGCATGCCTGCACCAGTTAAAGCTCTCACTAGGATTTCCTCATTCTGGAAGCAGTTTTACTCCACTACCCTGTACAAAACGTCCAGCTATAGTGGCCATGTTGGAAAGCTTCAAATTGTCCCAGAAAGTATTCCATAGATGAACAATTTACAGATTTAGTGAACAGTTTTCAGATCACTATAATCCAGAGGAAAGATAGAGAAACTGGTATATCCTCACTATATTACATGTGATACATGTGATATATCTCATGATAAATGTATTGCATCCACTACACCGACTGTCTACAAGTTAAGTAGATGTGGAGTTAAGAATATTAAATGCATACCTAACATTGACTTTGTAGTGGTGGGCAAAATTGTGGGTGATATCCTTATTGATCAATATTGTTAATTGTAGAATGACATAAATCAGACGAAACAGAAGGAACTTAGAAGCACATTGATGGGTACATAAGGCATAACTACTAGTTGAAATATAAAATTCTGACTAGACTTGCACCTTCTTTTTTATTGAGCCAAGTTCACACTAGAAATATTCCAGCAAGGTGTTTCAAAATGGTGCAAACATATTGTTTTCCTGTGGAAAACAACATGTAGAATTGTTAATTACAAATCGTCTTTTATCGTAAGGGATACTGTCAAGAACTGAGCAGAGACAAAGCAGAGGCTGAACACTGACAGTTCCTGATACATTTGAACACTATAAAGACAGCAGAGAGACAAATAGCTCTTCTTTGAATAGCTGCACCACTCTTGGAGCTGTGTGAATGTGAAGTCTGCATCAAATGATCCATCAGGAACACCGGTAGAAAGCCAAAGAACGAAAGAGATTTGTATAAAAGATTCTCAACTCGGCTTTGCATTAGCACCTAGTTAGGCCAGTGCTAACAAGATATTGGCCCTCATTTCAACTTTGGCGGGCGGCAACCGCCGCCCGCCAAGTTGAAACCGCCGGCCGGCCACCAAGGCAGCCACACTCCTGCGGGGCCTATTTGGAGATCCCCGCTGGGCCGGTGGGCGGACACCTGGTTTCTGCCCGTTTGCCCAGCGGGGATCTCGGCCGCAACACGGGAGCCGGCTCCAAATGGAGCCGGTGGTGTTGCGGCTGTGCGCCGGGTGCAGTTGCACCCGTCGCACTTTTCACTGTCTGCTATGCAGACCGTGAAAAGCTGCATGGGGCCCCCAGGTGCCCCGCGACTCTCCTTTTCGCCAGCCTTTTCATGGCGGTTCAAACCGCCATGAAGAGGCTGGCAGGAAGGGGACTCGTAATCCCCTGGGCGGCACAGGGGGATTTAAACCGCCGGGACTAAAGTGGTGGGAAACCGCCGGTCCTGGCGGTGCGACCGCGGTGCTTCCGCCACAGTCGTAATTCCCCAGAAAGCACCGCCAGCCTGTTGGCAGTGCTTCCGGCAAAACAGCCCTGGCGGTCAAAGACCGCCAGGATTGTTATGACCCCCATTATTTTCGCTTCGTCTGTAAACCCGAAAGGGGTGGATGCTCATGCAGACTTTCATATGAGCGGGTAATCTCACCCTCAAATATCTTACCAATATCTTAGGACCAGGAGGTGGCTCCTTTAAAGAAGGCAGGCCCCAGAAGGCAATACTGGTGATGTCAAAGGTAAGTATTACATGCAACAGTGTTCTAAAATTGAAAGAAATGTTCCCCTAGTGGGCTGCACCGTGGGACGGTGGGCCTTGAAAAATAAGTATTATTTGGTAGGTGTTTATCTTCAAAGTTTTAACAGATAATAGTCAATAAAGACTGTTTATTGTATAGTGTGCATGTACTGTATGTGGTATGCAGAGCACAAACCTAACCAGGGGGCATCGGAGAACCATACAGGGTCACTTAAAAAAGGAATGTGATTCATGATAGCATTTTTGTTTTTTTATTGGGAACTGAGTTCTGGTATTCTACTCTTCCCTCGTTTTAAGAGCATATCCTTTCTTCCTACTCTTAGAAAGCTGTACTGAAGAAATAGCTTTCTCAGAATCCCTGGCCTAGCTCCGCATCTTATCGTTGCTATCCTCGCTGATTGGTGATATTAGAAAGACCATTTCTTGAGGAAGAAACCTGCTTTGCATTTGGGCAGGCTGGATGGAATCCACGTCACGTCTGTGAAACTAAAGCAATGCCATCCATTTCCGCTTAGTAATGAAAGACATCCTCACTGGCAGCCCAATGGTCCTTTTACCGCTGAATATGGCCGCTCTTAAAAAATAAATATGCAACCAGCATGCATACTCTGCACTCTGACCCCACAGATTCCTGAACAGCAACACACAGTCATCTGAGGCCTGCTCTACTCTTGCCTTGGAAGGAGAAATGAAACAGATGTTTCCCCTTGTTTCATGTAATGAATTAATGCACGCCAACTGCTCTTCCAATATTACATTGTCAATTGCTTTTGTTTTCTTTGTGCTTTCACCATAACAGGAGCCAATGGTTGCAAGTCTCCCCTTTCTCCTCCTCCTCACCACGGCTAGATTTGATCACAGCTGGGCCTCCGTTATTAGGATATTTCGTTTTTTTGATTTTTTTCATCGCCCAAATTTATTTTTTGTCATCCGATTTGTTTTGAGACATCTTTTTACTTTGTTCTTTGTATGTCAAAGAACTTACAACCAGTACAATTCCACGTTTATTTTACCAATAAATGTAACCACTTGAATGCCTGCTGTGTTTTACTGCTATGAGCACACATAAAAAAATATCAACAACCAAAGGTGCACATCTGCAACTACTTGAGTTCCAGCAGGATCTCTCATTATCTTTTTCTACAACAATGTTTATTTGAACTTTTAACAATCAACCAGAGCAGGAGAGTAAGCAGCAATATCTAAGCAAGGGCAGGGCACAGGAATACAGTTTTGGAGCATTCCCTAGATCGCTCACATTGCTCTTTCCACTCATGCGCGGGAACTCACAGAGAGATTGAACAAAAACAAAATTATCGTAAAACATCCAGAGATGCTGTTAAAGTCCCAGGCCCAAAGAGTTCTAGATCAAGGTAATTCCCACAGATCACCTTTATGTGATCCAATTGGGATTTCGATACCCATCTGTTTTTTTTAAATATGTTTGCGAGTATATAAATGTTGGATCAGGCTCTTTTGACAAGGACCTAATTTTTGTTGGTATTAGGTCGCCGTACCCTTCACCCCTGAATCCTAGGAGATTTACGGGACCTTATAAAGCAAGATTTGTGATGCTCTCGCCTGCAAAGAGCTTCCTGTAGCGATACACTACTGTGTGTCATCACCACCTCTAGGTTTAAAAAAAAAAAAAATCCTATGCCTTGCAGACACATATTGTTCCATTCTGAGAACCAGGTACATTTAAACATTGAACATCAGCTCTGAAATGACCTGCATTGGCAGAGCAGCATCAGGAATTCCTTAATGGAGAAGCAAGGAGTACTTCAAGTATGTGTTGGAGTGCGCTGGCAGAGCTGTATGAGGGTCCCTGGTATGAATTGGCAAGTGTGCGGCCTGTTCGGACCAAGAACAGTATAGGGATAGAATGGCCAGGTTTCAATAGAGGTGCCTCATCAAAGTTATGAGTGAGCTGTAAGGCATGGTGTACCAATGGAGTGCCAGGTTGGAAATGGGACACAGTAACTTTTTGGGCTCGGTTGTCAGTTATCTCACTGTGGCAGAGTGGACCAGTGCTAAAGATTAGGCAGCTTTGTTTTGTGTCACCATATATGGCAACAAGAGGTCAGCAGTTTTTAACAAATGCCCTAAAATAGCAATTTATTGCTAGATTAAATAGAGTACCCAGGAGGCAGAAACAAAATACTGCCTGCAGTCTAAAAACATTTGTACCGAGGCACCTCCTTTAGCAGAATTTGACCTATTTAACCCTCTTTCCTCAATAAGGGAATGTCATTTTAATGTCAGGGGCTTGGGAGATGTCACTGAGTTATAACTTCGATCCTATACCAGAGAGAGCAAGGGAACCTCTTGGCATATGCTTGGCCACTTAGGGCATTACAGCAAACACACAGAGGGTGATTAGAGGAATGCTACCAAATAGTCAACATTTGTGGCAATAACTCCAGGTAGCATTGCAGCTCATTGCTTTTTTGTTCTGTTTCATTCTAGACAGAGCCCCCCTCTCATGCAGATCAGTTCTGTCCCTGCTCCTCATGAGAAGAGTCCATCCAGAATTACTAGGCGAGGCCCACTCCAGAAGGAATCAAAGCAAACTATAGTGTCCTAAATATTCTTTACAAAAGTATTGCCCTGTTGGAGTTTTCTAAAATAGAAAATATATGCCCAATGTGAATTTATGTTTGAAAAAGTTATGTTCAGCAATATTCCTGTATGTTATATTTTCACAGTGCTCACATGCTACAGACACACACGGGCCTTGACTGGCAAATGTGAGGAAAGGTGAATGCACAAATTAGGGCTGGGTAGGTGCAGTTCAATGCCACACTCAGGAATGGTGTGATAGTAGGAAAATGTACAGCAAAGAAAGGGTGAGAGGTGGGGTCATTAGAGGGTCAAAGCCTGGGTAAAGGAAGTAAGCCAGAGAGGTAGAAGTGTACCTGTCCATAGTTCCACGGGACAGGTTCCATGAGGTCTTTTAATCCTTGATAAATGATGCCGTGCTGAGTCAGCACATATTCAGTTCTATGCTCTTCATTTTCCATAAAGACAGAGTCATCTGTGGTATACAGAAGGAGAAAAAGAAGCACAGGTCCTAGATCATTATTTGTAAATATCATCGGTATGGTAGATTGCAGATATAAACGCTGTGGTCTTGGCACTCAACATTTGGATTTGGGTTCTAGTACATATTCAGATTGACTGTGCTTGCCAATACCGTTTTTAGCTCTTATCCAAGTTTGCTGGTTAGGCTGCTAAAATTAGCTGTGCTCAACACCTCTATAACTGCTTAGACTCAGATTTAACAAACCTGTTTTGAGACTTTATCTTCATTTTATAAGCAAGCCAAGCCCTTTAATGTAGATGAGATATCTAATCTTTAACCATTGCTAAGTTGGTGTATGTGATCCATGCACTCATTAACTAGCACTTTGGGAAAACGTCAACTAAACTAAAATAAAATAATGGGCTGAAGGCTTCATTGTAGTAACTTCTCATCCTGAAACAAAGATTGGCACACAAGAGAAGGCCAACAGTGAAGACCTCCTATAATACTTTTGCCACCTCCCATCCGGTTCTTGCTTTCTTTCACCAGAACACTGCAGCTACCCAAATCAATACAGAAAGGAAGTTACAGAGCCAGTAAGCGAGACATTGGGAATACGATGTATTTGAATTCTAGACTTACAATAGAGAGGAAACCCTGGCACCAGAATCAAAACACAACTGACCCTAAGCATGCAGGAAGGGGCAGGTGCAAACCGACAAGTACAAGTTGAGATGTTGGGCACAGCTTCTACCACTTGCACCAGGAAAAAAAAGATGTGGGGCAAAAGGGTGGAATGATGTAGAGGGTGCACCACAAAAAGTTGCTGGGATTTAGTGGGACATCACAGGTTGTGTAGGAATCCCAGGAACAACAAAAGGGGTTGGGGGAGACACAGTGATGCTCCCATGCTAAACTAACCTAGAACTAGGGCAAAATCCAAGATATAGCTGCTTTCAGCAAATTCTATACTGACGATTCCAGGGCTCTAGAGGAACACGTTCTGCTTTAAACAATGACAAGTTCAGGGCCGTCAAATAATGCATTTCTAGAAGATTCAGGAATCCAAAATACAGATGTTTAGAAATGCATACTTAGCCTAACTTTTAAAGATTTGGCAGATTTTGATGCAAGTGAGGCAAAACCTGAAATTACCAGGAAACAATTAACTCCATTTCATAGAAAATTTTACAAAGTCCCTACATTTGGACCACTGACCACTCCACAATGGTGCAGCAGTGGAAATATGCCCAGCACAGAGTACTTAATAGACATGTCTTGGAAGATTCTTAATTACATTGAGCTTTATGGCCAAGAGAGCACCTCCGATAGGTCATATTAAATATCTCTACGTTATTTGAACTGCTCCTCTCTCTAACTCTGGAATCTCCATCCGTTCTCCTTCCTCCATCACTCAATTCCTGAATGCAATAGACACTCACCTGGACACCAAGGGTTGAATAGTAGGGTGAAGGTGCCAAGGTGGAAGCTGGTACCCTCGCTCCCCATAGAAGCCTCCATAGACAGGTTGTAGAGTCCGATCCGAGCATCAGGAGGTGAGCAGACAGAAAGGGTCAGGGTACTTCCATTGTTGCTGGCAACTGTGGCACTCCAGGTCTTTTCCTGAATAGAGTCGGAAAGCGGAAAGCGAGCCTTGGTCCCAGATTCCTCAAAAGGACAGGGTCCTGTGAACACAACAAGGTTATGAAATGTGGACTGGTTGTGGTTGCTTGCTCTTACCAATGAGTACACTTTATTCCAAAAACATACATACATTTTGATACTTTATTTATTAATTCTCTTTATAACATAGTGGAATTTGATCTTGGCCTGGATTTCGATTTCGCTCAAAGCTACTAGCTGTTCATTATTACACTTCCATATGCCCCAGCAAAAGAGCTTCCCAAAATCTTAAACCTCATTTTGAATTCTTGTGTTTTTTATAGTCGTGATTTCCTGTTCTCTACCTTCCACCTCCTGCTAAAAGTCTGGAAGTGTAATATGAAGCAGATGGGCCTACTCTGGTGCTGCTAGAGCAAAGTACCTCTGCATTTTCGTCACTGTGGGGGCTGGTGGCGTGTCCGCCATTATGTGCATGAAAAACAGTCTGGGCACAGGTCAAGTCCTGCACATGAGATCTGCATATTGTGCAGAAGAAAATGTTGTGCCCATTTTATGCGTATGTATGTGCGAGTATATTGTGTGTGAAAGTATATATACATTCTTTATATCTAATTCGGTTCCTATTCCATGGTTGTGTGTATATATATATATAGATATATAGAAACAAAACACAGAGTGCAAAGGACCAATTCTGGACACAACCATGCGCTTTATTCTCTCATGTCTGCAGCGTATTAGCCGAAATGCATCAAGGTATGAGCTGCAGATATGAGAGAATAAAGTGCATGGTTGTATCCGGAGCTGGGCCTCTTCACTCTGTGATTGTTGAATTATTTCTATCAAACTCTCTATTCCTGCTTTGCAGAGGCGGCCCTGCGGGGTTGGGTCCCCCTATGGAGTTCTGCTGTGCGATATATGTATATATATGTGTGTATATATATGTATATATATATATATATGTAAATATATATATATATATATACATATATACACATATATATACATATATATGTTAGATCTGACAGCCTTAGGGGGGTCACCCCTAACTTTTTGCTGCTGGCTTTTAGACTCTGCGCACTTTACCACTGATAACCAGTGCTAAAGTGCATATGCTTTCTCCCTTTAAACATGGTAACTTTGGATCATACCCAGCTGGACTATTTAATTTACTTATAAGTCCCTAGTAATGTGAAATGTATGTGCCTAGGGCCTGTAGATTAAACGCTACTAGTGGGCCTGCAGCACTGGTTGTGCCACCCACTCCAGTAGCCCCTTTACTTTGTCTCAGGCCTGCCATTACAAGGCCTGTGTGTGCAGTTTCACTGCCACGTCGACTTGTCAATTAAAAGTACTTGCCAAGCCTAAACCTTCTCCTTCTCTACATATAGGTCACCTCTAATGTGTGCCCTAGGTAACCCCTAGAGCAGGGTGCTGTGTGGGTGAAAGGAAGGACATGTACCTGTGTAGTTTACATGTCCTGGTAGTGTAAAACTCCTAAAATCGTATTTACACTACTGTGAGGCCTGCTCCCTTCATAGGCTAACATTGGGGCT
This sequence comes from Pleurodeles waltl, assembly GCF_031143425.1. Taxonomy (NCBI): domain Eukaryota; kingdom Metazoa; phylum Chordata; class Amphibia; order Caudata; family Salamandridae; genus Pleurodeles; species Pleurodeles waltl. Next base: position 307,121,456 of record NC_090446.1, read on the forward strand.
GCCCTCATACACTATTGCAGTGGTAGCTGCTGATCTGAAAGGAGTAGGAAGGTCATATTTAGTATGGCCAGAATGGTAATACAAAATCCTGCTGACTGGTGAAGTTGGATTTAATATTACTATTCTAGAAATGCCACTTTTAGAAAGTGAGCATTTCTTTGCACTTAAATCTTTCTGTGCCTTACAATCCACGTCTGGCTGGGTTTAGTTGACAGTTCCTTGTGCATTCACTCAGACACACCCCAAACACAGGGTACTTAGCCTCACTTGCATACATCTGCATTTTGAATGGGTCTTCCTGGGCGGGGAGGGTGGAGGGCCTGCCCTCACACAAAGGACTCCCACACCCCCTACTGGGACCCTGGCAGACAGGATTGAACTGAAATGGGACCTGGTGCACTTCTAAGCCACTCTTTGAAGTCTCCCCCACTTCAAAGGCACATTTGGGTTTAAAACAGGTCCTCTGCCCTACCACCTCAGACACTTGCTGATGAAGAAACCTGAACCAGAACCTGCATCCTGCCAAGAAGAACTGCCTGGCTGCTCAAAGGACTCACCTTACAGCTTTCTACAAAGGACTGCTGCCTTGCTGTTGGCCTGCTGCCTTGCTGAACTCTTGCCTTGCTGCAGAAGTGCTCTCCAAGGGCTTGGATAGAGCTTGCTTCCTGTTCCCTGAAGTCTCAGGACCAAAAAGACTTCCATCTTTCAACTGGACTCCTTGTGCGCCGAAAAATTAGACGCACAGCTTGCTCAGCGGTGAAAAATTCACTGCACGCCGAACCGGAAAGACACCGCTCGACCCCGCAAGGAAAAGATCGACGCGATGCCTGCGGTGCAACCGGAACTTCGACGCACGGCCCGCCTGGACAAGGCCGCCCGACTTCCAGAGAGGAAATCGACACGACGCCTGCCGTGAGGGAGAAAATTCCACGGGAACGATGTGCAGCCGGACAAGAAGCCCAGGAATCCACGCACAGACCCCGGGGCATCTGAAAACCCCGCAACCCACAGAGAAGACTGTCCGCACGCCAGAAATCGACGCAACGTCTTCCCCGCGTGAAAAATAATAACGCAAGTCCGTGTGTGAAGGGGCACACACCATTTTTCCACGCATCTCCTCCTCTGTGGCCCTTTGCGGAGATTTTATACTCCAAACCAGGTACTTTGTGCTTGAAACAGACTTTGTTTGCTTTTTAAGGACTTAAGACACTTTATATCACTTTTCAGTGATATCTTTTCATATTGCATCTTTTATCGTTTTGACCTGCAAATATCCAGATAAATATTATATATTTTTCTAAACACTGTGTGGTGTATTTTTGTGGTGCTATATTGTGTTATTGTATGATTTATTGCACAAATACTTTACACATTGCCTTCTAAGTTAAGCCTGACTGTTCAGTGCCAAGCTACCAGAGGGTGGGCACAGGATAATTTGGATTGTGTGTGACTTACCCTGACTAGAGTGAGGGTCCTTGCTTGGGCAGGGGGTAACCTGACTGCCAACCAAAGACCCCATTTCTAACAATATATATATATATATATTCATACATACACACACACACATTTTTATGGTGCAGAGAGATTAAGACATTAGCTCAGATTCTCAAGATGTTGAGCTGAGGCTGGGATCTGACTCTGTCTCTCAAGTTCCAAAGTCAGCAATTCTATCTGCTATGCCCCCCCCCCCACACACACCCACATTTCCTCTCTTATATTCTGTGTGGTGTGTGTCCAGAAGAGAATAAACTAAAGATAGTTCTGACCCTTTCCCAACCCCTCCACGATACTACAGCACACAGAACTTTCAATAATTCCTCACCCATTCCCTCATTCTCTCCATTTGCCTTGGCTCACCATTCACTTTCTCTCTTGTCCTGCCAAACGTAACTTAAGCCGCACCACTGCCTCACTCAGGAGTTCCAACACTGCTGAACCTTTCCTGGCACACAGGCAGGTCTGAAGAAGCAGTGGCACAGTGCCACACTGGCACTACACATCCCCCGCTTCTTATCCCGCGCTGCATACACTGGCCACACTCCATCAATGCTCTTCTGCCCCCATGCTCGGGTTGGCAAGAGCAGTTGTGCTGATTAGAGTGTGGTGTGAGCTAAATGTCTGATGCACTTAGAGGCATATTTATAAGCGCTGTGGGTCATGCTTGCGCCAAGCAACATGAGTGACACAAACCTCTAAGTCGGAGTTTTGAAACCAGGCAAATCCACTTTAAGTGGCTTTGAATGGCCTAAAATATCTGGAGCAATGCAACACAGAGCAAATGGCTGTGTTGCATTACTCGGCGCAAGGGAGGTGCTCCATGGGCATTGAGTGGGTGTTCTCATGCAACTCCCATTGTTTTTGATGCATTGCCAGATTTACCAAACCTGCTTAAACTGGGAACGCAACAACAAAATATGCCTCCCCAGTAGCGGAGTAACCAGGAAAAATATTTTTATTTTTCCTTTGCTACTTCCTCTTTCTATGTGTGCTGTGTTGTGCAGCACACAAAGAAAAAAAAATGTGCCTTTAGGGATTGTTTTTGTGCCAGAAGGTGCCCCTTCCTGCACTAAAACAATCCTGCATGCAACGCAGGCACCCTTGAACCATTGTGCAAGGATGCCTGCATTGCTGCTAGGCTGCCAAACGGGCACCAGCGCAGGGAACAAGGCAGGAATGTGCCTTACACCTTTAAAACAGCGCATTCCTGCCCTTTCCCAGGGACGAAGTGCAGCGCCGCAAGGTGCCTTACTGCACTGCACCACTTTGCCATAAATATGTCCCTTAGTTTGTGAAACCTATTTATTTTCTGTTTTAAGGAATAAAATACTGGAATGATTGACAAATCACTAATGGGGACTAGATCCCTGAAATGCATTGGAATGAAGAACATGCTCATATAAAGAACGGTTTGTAAATTAAAGGAAGGCTATTAAGTAAAGGCACTTCAAAATTACGAATGGATAAATAACCAAAATATTATACAAACTGCACCTTAAGCCACACACGGATTTCTATGTGGAGGTTGCTTTTTGTTTGAATTGCCAAGGAACCTAGCATCCTAGCGCTACAGTGGCAGCCATCTGAATCAGAAAAGCTCCTTTCTGTTCCCGGTTAGGAAACGTCCGTCCCAATACTACAAATAGGTATCGAAACTTTAAAAGTGCAGAAAGGGTCTATCTGTATGTACAACAGCCAGAGCACAAAATGAGGAAAGGTCCGCTAGAGGCGTGATGTGCAGTACACAGATATTTGGACAGGCATTTTATGGGATCCGTTAAACCCCTGCTGTGTGTGAGCATACGCACACACACCACAAACCCCGGATCCCTCATCCTTTGATCTGTACGTGGACTCCTCTTGATTTCTGTAGGTGGTTTCATGATGAGACAACAGATGCAATCGGAACACGTCACATCCTGTGTCTGGGACAGGCGTTCTCCCATAGAAGATCTCTGTTCCGCCAGCGGGGAACGAAGCATGAATCAACCATTGATAATTTACGTGCACATGCAGCACGCTCTGGGCACGGAGGCCTAGGACTACGCACCGTGTCACACTGACATAGCACACAAGGTACGATTGCTTCACCAACAGCGGAACTTCCCACCCGCGCCACTCTGTCGTCATAAAGTCTAGCAGGCCCGACTACAGCGCATAGTTTCTTGTCCTGTCCCATGGCGAGTCTCTGTGACTGAAAGTGTCGGTGTGTTCTTTGGAGCGGTGCCCAATGCTGAGCGGTTTTCCTCACATCACGCACCACCCCCCAGATTTCATGGTTAGCTTCCAAAGATCACTAGTCACAGACGAAAGCTCCCTGCCTGGACTAAAGTGGCAGACTGTGTGTTCCTCTTATGTACTGGCGCTCTACAGAAACTTGTTTTTTTTCTTTAACTCACTCTGAAATGCTACTTAAGCTAAGAGGGAGGAATGGGGCACAGCGCGGAGAGCTGGCTGGCCACCGAGGCATTTTACAAACACCTGCGAGAAGCCCAGGAAGTAGCAGCTATGGGAGGACATTACATTGTTTCCCCTTCCCATGAGGGACTCGCATCAAAAGCAAGGCGTGCGTGGTGCTGTGTTGCTGTGTTGCTAGCACGCTAGCGATTCCATTGGCCTGGAGTTTCTTTCCTGTGTTCAGGGCCACTTAAAAGCGGAGGGATTGAGGGACTGCACACAAATCACACAGACGTCTGCTTCACAAACACACTCACCGCCAGCCAGCTTGCAGGCTGAAATCACGTAGAAAGTGACATCATAACCGACACCTGTGGTGGAACTGGTCTACCGGGGTGTTGCTTGAGAGAGCTACCAGCCTTCAGTCCCACCAAATAAGAAACCGTGCTTTGAATGATGCAAGATTCGTCCACGCCTATCTTGGCATCCACATAGAAAGTTATGCTTGGAACAAACAGCATCAACGTCAGCCATGCTCAGAAGTGAGGGCAACTCAACTTGTTGGAAAGTGAGCTCTTCCAGACATCTTTCCAGCAGTCTATCCTCTGGAAAGTAAGTCCCTCTGCCATCACTTGGACACGACATTCATCCAGAACATGGGTCAATATTCCCTAGAATTTAGAGCATTAGCTGTTCTCTGACCTGAAACTCACTATAACCCTGAATGCTTTGAATCCAAGTAGCTGGTCCCAGATGGTTCTCCAAGAACCCTTTAAATGTCTTTGCATATTTTACACCATGGCTAATGAAGAGTGGCCTTCACATCCCATATCTGAATGTTGGGGATAACACACACAGGCATGGAATAGCACGTGAAGTCTCATCTTTTTGACACTATGCTCTGCACTCTTCAATGCATGCCCAAATGGACATTTTGGCAGTGCACAGGTGGATGGAAATTAATTGATCGATGGGTGGACAGTTGCCATTTTCACTGCTGCTGTTGGTGCCTGCCCATGTTGCTCTGTAGCTGTTCTCTATAACAAGCGTTGTTGTTCTTCTGGCTGAGCTCTTGTCGTCTCACAATGCAGAGGTGATAAATAGCAATAATAAATAAATATTATTTAATGTTATTTTGATGGTTGCCTAAGTATCCAACTTCAAGCGTAGCTTCTCCAAGTCAGGACTTTACCCAAAATGTCTCAGCTAGACTAGAAAATGCAGCATCAACCTCTGATCTCACTTTTGGTAGCGACAGGCAATTCAAATGCTCTGGAAACTATCCACAGTGGATATCTGCCCGAATGAAGACTACTGATATCCAAACAATCTACATTTGCATTAAACAAAATGTCTGTGTTTGTTCTGTGGCGGCCTTCAAAAGTAATTGAGGTTGTTTGCACTGCACTGGAAAACGACCAAAGCAGAGGTAGAGAAAAAAAAATCAATCAGAGAGAGGGTTATAAGAAGGTCAGACATCTTGCTAGAGGGAATTCAAATAACCATGAATCCAGCCACTGATTCATTTGTAAAATAATAAATTAGGGTACCCAAACTTTTTCTCAGAAGCCTGCAGCCAGCACTGACGAATACTGAGACAGCCGAATACCAGGCTGCCTAGTCTTGACACCACCTCATGTTCCTTTGATCCATCACAAGACACTCTGCTGCTTTATCTCACTATTTTAGTGTCTCTTTTATCTCTGCCTTCTCCCTTGATCACTCTTTTTCCGTCTTTCTCTTCTTCCTTTTCACCCTTTTTTGTTTTCCTCTCTCTTGCTGTAGATCAATGTCTGATGATGAAAAGTACATGCTGGTCCAAAAAACTGATCGCTGGAGGGCCCCACCCGCATCCAAATTAAGCAGTGAATCCAGCAACCAAAATTCAAGGGAGATAGTCATTTTCTATATCTCTCTCAATCTATCTCTGTCTCTCTCGCTCTAATTTGTCAGCCCTCATATGATCTCTCTCTAGCTATCTAATAATAACCACTCACTTACAAACAGACCCTCAGCCCTTAGAAAGATGCAGTTTGAGGCTCCTACATCCATGCATGGAATGCACATTCCTGGATTTAAGCACACCGTGTGGTCTAATTTATGGCACTGATATCACTTCACTCCATGGAGGAGGCAACTTCCTGGACATCCTATCATTGTTATCTGGCAACTGGAAAATAAAAAAGGACCAGAGAGAGAGGAACAGAAATAATAAGTTTGACAAGACCATTAGAGTCCTGAGCCCCGACAACATCCTCTGTTGCCGGCAGAGAACAATGCGCCCTGCAGGGTAGAAAGGATTGAGCTAAGACAACAGCCAGAGGAAGCATTTTGGGACCTACAATGAGAAATAGTTTTGGCGCCAATACAAGAAAAGTTATTATGAAGTTGCACATCAGGGTTTCCTGGGTAATGCTTCATGTAGGACACTCTGTGGATGGAGGATGGGTAGAGGAGAATGACTCATCACTCTGTTGGTGCTCACATTGCCCTACACACTCTTGAAGATTGAGAGGATCTCTGTGATACTTTGCTTCAGCTGACCCGGTGGAATGTGCACTTTTAAAGTTATTGAATGCCCTGCATGGTTATCTTTTTGATAAGTCAAGGTATGGCAGGGGTAATAGGACTCTTCAAGTGCTGGCTTCAGATTCCAGGGATTATGGTCTAAAATTGACTTTTTTCATAGAATACGGTGAGCACTCCAGCTGGCAAAATTAGTTTTTGGCCTACAGCACTAAAAATCCATGCACAGATACTGATGTCATGTGTACAACAAAGGTAATGCAGCTGGTCCCATATTGCTTTTGTGGAATGGAGATTGTTACCGCATGTTTTAAAAAAAAAATATTTGTTCCTAGACTTGATAAATGAAGTGAATCAAGCTTACATAGCACTCCCTTGCTTGTATTCCATCCCGCCTCATCCTTCCTCAGTCTATCAACCCCTGTATGGAAGTAACCAGGGCCACGTAGCGTGCAGCAAGCTGTGTTTTGCAGATAATACCTGCTCTGATCTGCTGGTCATGAGTTTGAATTCTGGCAAGACTAACTCTGATTTTCACCCTTTGAATCCAGGCAAACTCAGTATGTATTTTATTTACCCTGCTTAGAAACGGCAGAAGCATGGTATGAGGACCTATACTAAAAGTCCCTGCGAATCCAAGCAGCAACACTGCCAACCAGGTGACCCCCAATGAATAAATCCATAGAAGAAGAAGCTGAGGATGTTCCGTAAGTGTCAAAGTCAATGAATCGCCTTGAGCTATATGGACAGTGAATGTTAACGTAATGATCTCTGAAAGGTCATGAGCCCAGGGAAATGTTGGCAGTTTCAATGACGAAAGATAAACTTGCCTCTTTTGTGAAAGTCCACTGCTAGACCCACACACAGTATAGGATTGGTTTCACTTGGTTTACCTTAAATGAGGCTACATTGAGGATCTCCAGGAAGCCTACTAGTGCAGGAGAGGCCTTGGACAGGCATCCGAGACAAAATCTCTGCCAGCACAACTGGCAGAGTGATTGGATGACCTAATGATAAGATAAACACTCTTGGAAACTCTGGTCTCCGGCCTACTTGGAAAGTGTCTTAAGAGGCCTTCACACACCCACTTGCTTTGCTTTCCTTGTAACCAAGCCAAAGCACTTCTGAGCCTCCTTGGATCTGCAGGAATGGGCAGCTTAAAATAGCACAAAAATGATAAGGCTTCACCCAAACCTATTCCTCTTTTTATACATTGTATTTATATTGCTCAGCTCCTACCGTGCCCACTTGTTTCATGCTAAATGTCTCTGCCTAGTGGAACATGGATGCTCCTAATTTTACCACCATTGCACGCACCATCTGAATTACTCCCTTGCTTCCCAGGGGAATGGATTGAGATGAGCCCCCTCACACTGAGATGGCAGTGAGTAATATGAGACTTACCGGTTTGTACATTGAATGCAATCTGATCAACGGTCTCCTGGTAGCCTCTGGACTGGAAGTTCAGGGTGATGGCGAAGGACTGTCCTCGCCTCACAATCAGCTTTGCACACCCTATGTCAGCGGTTCGATGCTGCTTGTTGTTGACTTGACAACCCAGGTCGCAGCTATCCAGCTTCAAATCTGTAAGAGGAAAAGGACATGACCCAAAATACAATCAAACAATAAAGCAATGTTGCCTGGTTTCATGATTGCTACACTGAACAGTAGAACATTTTTTTAAAATGCACCTTTTGGATTCAGAAGGGAGTTTGCCCTCTAAAAACAGTACTACTTCAAGGCTTAGAGATCAACTGACAACGATAGAAAGAAGGTCATTGGAAGAAAACACCAACTTGTAACGAAGGGCATCGCGTGTACCCATAGGAGAAGTGTGGGGACATAAGGGACAACAGGTAGAGCCGATGCCTTCAGATCCAAAGAATAACTTGACACATGAACAGTAAACCTGCGAATGTATAGCTATCAAGGATCATGTAAAGCATTAGAATAGACAGCTCATCTATTAATTGCATTAGTTAAACAGACTGCGCATATAGGATGTTGGCAAATGTAAGGACCTTCAAGGTAGGTGAAATAAACATTTCATTCTTAAACTGACGTGATGCAAAAACCCTGTACCAGGCGTAGCACAAGTTATATCAAAGACCCTTTGACTCCCCGTGATGTGAGAGAGTTGCCCCTTCGTCCTGCTCTTCATCCCTTAACAGCCTTCTGTTTGCTGCTAAGGTAAGGAAAGGAAAGAAAACCACAAAATGTAAACAAGTCTATGAAGAGAAAGTGAGCAGAGCTATTGAAACCGCGTCTGCCCTGATAAATGGAGAGAACCATGGCAGGGGTAGCAATGGGAAGCCTGTGGTAAGCATGGCTACCGCTTACTTAACGTCCATGAATCAAACAAACAGATCTTTCAGGTAAGCTAATTGAACAAGCACTGGCAAATCCAATTGGCTGTCAATCTTTTGGTTTTGTCAGTATTTGTTTTGTCATATTTCCAAACTTTATTGTTGGGGAAGCTGCCCAGCCCTTTTCAATCTAATAAAAAAATAAGTATTGGCTAAAAGCAAAAATATTTATTGGTCTAAAAAAATCACAGGTTGCAGTAGCAGTAGCTCGAAGTTAATGGAACTAGTTTGTGTGGACATGCTCCTTGTGAAAGGGCAGAATGCCATCAATGACAGCGAATATAGCCAATGGCTGAAGTGGGCTGACATACTACACTTAGCTGTATGCTGTAGTAGGCAGAAGGCAATGTGAATGACACAATAACAGACCAGTGCATTAAGAGGGTTGGCTGTAAATCCCTATAAAATAATATGTATTTATCATTATAATTTTAGTCAAATCAAAAGGTCTTGGCTGATGACAGACCTAAAAACCATGTTAGGTAGTGTTGGGAGAAGGAGGTTCGTAGATCAGTGATGATCAATACATTCTGCTTAACATTCAAGGTCCTGTACTAAATATAGGAAGGGTAAGGTTTATAGGAGAATTGAGAGTGTGTTATGCATCCCCAATCTCCTCTGGGAGAATTAATGCTTCTGGTCAAAGTCCCTGGAAATATTAGTTGATTAACAAGGAAATAGAGGATTTTGTTTATATATTTATTTATGTGCTGACATTCAGGCGTTAAGTAACTTGTATTAGACAACTTTTGAAATAACAGCAACATGTAAAGGCCAGGCTAATATCCAGAAAAACAGGTTTTAGTAGTCGAGCCATGATGGAGGGAATGCAATGAGGATCTGTATGGAATGTTTGGAACATTACAAATGATGACATTTTGAAGTCGGGCGAAGAGTTCTGGAAACTCACTTGCTGTGAAATTATTTTATTCATTTGCTTATTATACTTGTCAGCAGCGTTCGAAATACAGCATCTAATTTCAGCCTCTGTGTGTGCCCCTGCTAATGTTGTTTTTTCAACAGTTGTTGTTTTGTATGCTATTTTAGGCGGTAATTATTGATTTAATCACACACTCATTTAAAAATACCATTGTATTCTCAATCCCTGATTATGGTTTAACAACCCTACGTGTTCCTGGTGCAGACCTCCAAAACTATGGGTTTTGGAGTATTATTTGAAAAATTAAGTTATATTTTGGATGTTGCCTCAACCTTTTATCGGTAAAGATTTGGTATAACAATAATACAAAGTGTACGTGATGGACAAGCTCTGCTGTTCACACCCTCGTACTCTCACATCTGGATGCTGGAAATACCCTTCTCCGTGGTCTCTCAGACTCCACTTTGGCCGACTTTGAGGGCATTCTACATCCAGAAGCATGCCACATCCAGGGCCTTAAGAAATATGGCCACATCCCACCTACCATGATGGTACTCTGCTGGCTCCACTTGCGTCTCATGTCATCTTCTGTAACAATTGTATCATCTACAAAGGCATGCTGGCCAACACCCACCTCCCCTTGGGCTCTCTACACATCCACAGCCAGGGCGCCATCAGGCTGTCACTGAAGGGCAAAATACAAAGAAAAAGGCAACAGAACTTCCATTGTATACTCCTAGGATCTGCAATGTCATCCCAGCAAACTTGGGGGCTGCTGCAATCCTGCCTGTCGATTAGGTGTTGGTTGGGAGTTGAAGTGTCAGGAGAAGCAGCAGTGCTTAATTTGTAAATAAAAATGTACTAGTGCCCAACCCTCTCCTCTGAAACACGCAGCTGCTGTAATTAAATGTGAGAGCACGAAATACTGAGGCAGGCTGATCCTAAAGCCATCTGGTGCCTCCGTAATCCCCTTACAGTCGCTCTCTGCCCTTTCAGCTCACTCTTGCAGCTTCCTACTGTCCCCCTCTGACGTTTTTTTCGTTTTCCTCTTCCTTCGTCTTCCTTTTTTGTGTCTTTTGCTCACAGTAAATGCTTGGAGGCAGAACGATAAGTGCCAGCCCTCAAAAACAGGTTCCAGTCCCCCTAGCCGGAAACCACCGGCTTAAATTAAGCCCTGAGAAGCAGTCCCTTTCTAGGTGTTGGAAAATGTATTATTAGTAAGGGCAGGTAAGTACCTACACTTAGCAATAGGCCACTAACCCCCACTAGGTTCAGTTAGGTCTCAATAAATTAACCCCAGCTCAACCCGTGGTAGCTTGGCAACGAGCGGCAAGGCTTAACTTGAGACAAAACGTAAAGCATTCAAGTATCACAAAACAGTAATTAATTAAAACACAGGAAATTGTTTAAAAATCCAAAACCAATTTATCGAAATAGGAAATATTTGTATCTTTAAAATGACACCAAAACGAATAAAATTGGATAAAGGGAACCGGAGATATGATTTTTTTAAGAATTTGTGTTTTTTAGCGCTTTCAAACTAATAGCGCAATCTGGTCATCTGGTCGCAGCTCGACCGGGGCAAAGTGAAAGTTTAAGGCCAACTACGATGGAGCCTTGCTCAGCTACAGCAACTGGGAGGCCTCGGTCAAACGTTTACCCTCGGACTTAGTTGTTTTCTTGAAGATTTTCTTCAGCGGGACGAAGTCGCCAGTCCGATCCAACATCCTGGAACCCTTCCTCGGAAACGCGTCGCAGGATCCCTCGGTGAAGATTTCTATGTTCAGACTTAGACGATTTTTTGAGATGAAAATCCTTCGACCAGGCTGAACCTGAATCTTGATCCGACGTCCCTGGAGCCCTCTTGAGACAAACTGCCTGGGAGGTCCCGGCCAACTTTCTACATTCTGACTTAGTCACTTTTCCAGAGATTTTCTTCAGCGGGACGAACCTGCAAGTCAGGCCAGGTCCCGTTTGAGGCAAGCCGGCTAGAGTTGCCATGGCAGGTCAGTCCCTTTATGGAGCTTTTGCCAAAAAGATCTCCAAACGTCTCAAAAATTCTGGATCTTCTTCCAGAGGGTCTTTTAAGGTTCTTTTGAAGTCCACAGCTCTCCCCAAGGTTCCAGAAGCTCTGAGTTACTCCTTGAGGGTGCGGACTACAACTCCCAGAATGCACCTGGCTCAAACTCCAAAACGGTCACTGGACAGTAGTCAGCTGGTCAGTTTCTTCAGGATCTGAGGCAGGGGACTCTGGTTAGCAATTTTTCACCTGTAGCAAACAGGGAGTCCCTCTTTGAACCAGTTGAAGCCAGGCAAAGTTCTTCTTGTGGTGGAGCCCAAGTGTGCAGCTGGTGCAGTCCTTCAGAGTGCAGTGTCCAGGTGCTGGTCAGGGGTCCAGCAGGGCAGTCCTTCTTCTTCTGACTTTGTTCCTTGTTGGGATCTGGTGGGGAATTGAGGTGTGGTAGCAACTCTGCCATATTTATACTTGCTCCGCAGTGAAAAACAGGGGGGTCCTGGTTCTCCAATCAGATGCAGGGTCCTTCCCCCGTGATGACCACTTCCTGGGAAGTGATGGCAAACATCAATTTCAGGGAGCAACATTCTTCAAAAATCCATCAAGGCTGAAACTGATTTTTGGAGGTTACATCAGGCTGAGCCCACCCACTGGTGTGGCTAAAAATCTTAAACACACCCCTGTCCTGCCCTCTCCTAATCTAATGAAGAGGGCACTTAATTGGGGTTGCAGGATGTGAGGGAGGTGCTGGGCTACTCCAAATGTCCTTCTCTTCCTCTCAAGGCCAGTTTGGCAGCTCTTCCTGCTTCCCCATCTGCTGAGGTAGGTTAGCTCCCCCAGGCACATCTCTTTGTGTTCAGCCCAGGCCACCTCACACCTCATCAATGCTGCCTGGCCAGGCTCCCAGAGGCTGGCCAATCAGAGTCGGCACTACAGGGCTGAAGTTGGCAACTTTTTAGGTAGAGTTTAAAACTCTTTACCTTAACAAGTTATATTAAATCCAACACATGTAAGTTGTGGGATTTATTATAACAATTAATTTGATACCAAACTTGAGGTATCTGACACTTAAGGGGACTTTGTAAATTAAAATAAAGTCTTCCATTTTACTATATGGAGACCATTCACTGCAGTGATGGAAAAACGAATTTGGCTGTTTTACCTCACCAGGGCTTATACAACTATTTTTATAAGGTCTCTGCCTATAGTTAAATGGCACCCAACGCTAGGGGCACATAGGGCACACCTTAGGGGTGACTTATACGTAAAAATAAGGTAGTTTAAGACTTTGAAGTACTTTTCATTCCAAAGTCGAAATGTGCATATAACTTTAATTTAAAAGCAGCCAGCAAGGCAGGCCTGGGCACCTCAGCAGTGCACCTATGGGAGCGCCACCTATGCTAAACCTACATGCCCTACCATATACTAGGGACTTATAGGTAGGATGACATAGCCAATTATAATTAGCCTAATTTGCATACTTATTTTATACAGCGCACAGGCCCTGGGACTGGTTAACAGTACCTTGGGCACCATCAGAATCAGGAAAACCCCAGCAAAAAGTGAAAAATGGGGGCAAAATATTAGGGGGCCTCTGCAATCAGCCCTGTTTTCTCACACTAGGGATTTCCTAATTGGTAGCAGGTCCGTTGGATACTTTATTTTGTATTTACTATAATGTTCTAAATCACCTTAACCCCAAAGTGGAAGTCTAATGGAAGAAGGGAGGGAGGTTGGTTTACTTAATCCTCTCAGAGGGCTGGCTTAAGGAGCTCCAAGGTTGAGTAGCCTCAAAGGTTGGTAGATTTTTGCATGAAAATCAGAGCTGCTATTTAGGTGAATGTTCTGGGTGGGCTTTTTTGCTGCACAAACACAGATTTATTTAGATAAATGTTCTTGTTTCTCTGCATCAATGTCTACAGTGATGTGGTCAGGGACATATTTATGACTATGAGGCTGTCATTTATATTTCAGACCCTAACAGACACCAGGAGTAGTTCAGTTTATGAATGGAGGTCTTGTATAAGAGGTGGTGGGGGTGTGGCAGGGTGCAAACAGCTTCAAGTGTTGAAGCAAACACCTTGATCTTCGTGGTCTCCTCAACATGAAGCCAAAAAGGCCCAGTGAGTATGGAAAGTGCCAGAGTATAGAAATGGCGATGGGCCTTGCCTCATTAATTTGAATTAGATATTTTTTAGAAATTGAAGCTTAGAGCATTGTGCTCAAGGAGATCAGGGCGACGAGGGTTGATAAAGTTTGACCCACGTTTGTTTGGGGTGGAGTTTGTACTGCCTAATTCATATGGCTGGTGCAAGCACTTACATGTAAGAGTGCAGGCTAGGTGCATGGGTAGACTTTTACTCAGCCTTTTGCAAGATGAAGAGTGCCTCTGAGGTCTGCTCTAAATGCTAGGCATTGGGCTGACAGAACAGTTTACATTTTTCACTATCTGCTTTGTGTCTTTACTTTAACACCCATTTTATCAAACCTGAAAAGAGATCTTGTCATTGTGTTGCGGTAGGGGTTCATTAGTGGGTACGTGTTTAGGAGGCTGGCTCTATATATATAGTGTACAAAAATAATGTGCACTGTGTAGAGAATCCAAGCGACTCCACCTTGGTTACCAGAGGTCTGTTTTTAAGTTAGGTGGGCAAGCAGTTAGGCTTATCTTGGAGATGGGCTAAGCACTTGTTGTGCTCACAGTATCATTGAATATGGATACACACTTGGAAGGATAACTCAAGACCAATTTACAAAAATACTTAAGGTTTTTATATAATTTTTAAGACCAAGATCATCAGTCATGTAAGTACTTTTTAAATTATGAATTTTCAAAGTTTAGAAAATGTTCTGTTTCTCTGCATAATTACACTCTATAGGAATGAATGGGAGAAAACTTACATATAAACTTACATATAAAATCAGGCAATGTTTTGACAAGGGTCACCTTCTGTTTTTAGGTCGAGGTCATTGAGATGTCCTATGGGCCAGCCGGAGAAGTTCAGGCGGTTCCCGGATTTGGCAGGAGCAGCAACTGAAAGTCTTGAGCTGGTGCAGAATGGTGGAGGGGACCACTTTGCAAGACACTCTGCAGAGTGTAAGTCTGGTGGGTCCCCTTGGAGTGTAGAGGTTGCAAGGGATTGGAGCCCCCTACAACACAGCTGGTTTGTCGATGCAGGGGCCAGGGAGGCTGGATTCAGTGTGGATTGGTCAGCCAAGTGTTGTGTGTCCTACGGTCTTTGGAGCCATGTGCAGGTCACTTTGAAGGTGGATTGCAGGTCAGCAGGACCACTCTTGGGAAGTGGTTCTTGGGTGTCCTGAAGTCCCTCAATGGAAGTTTGCTTCTGGTCCTTAGAGAGTCCGGAGTGGACTTTTCTTCTGCGTATCTGACTTTGGGGGACTGGTACCCTCCGCTATGGCACATCTCAGCCACTGGAGGTCGCAGTGCCACCAAACTTGGTACACTGGCAGGGTTTGTCCTCTGGATCTGTTGGGTGGAATTTTGTCAAGCTGATATGTCCGGTTTGTTGGTCAGCGGCGATTCAGTGAACTGGACTTCATTGGTTTCTTGCCTGCAGAGTGCAGGGATTGATGCCTTCACTCTGAGGGAGGTTCTTGACAATTGTTAGAAGGTTGGGGGTCCTCTGATAGTTCTTAGAGTCAGTCTGATGTCCAGTCGACCCCTTACTGACAATTGTCCAGTGCTGGGTGCAGCAGGCAGGGCTTGGCGTCTTTTTCTTCTGGCAGCAGGACTTCTGTTCTTGAGCCTTGGCTCTTCTTTTTCACTGGCCTTCTTGTGGCCATTGAATCTGATCTGTAGGTCCAGGGATGTCCACTCAATACTGCATTTAGTGGCCATTAGGGGGAGATCCTGGTAGTGGCCAATGGCGACCTACAGGGAGTGCAGAATTATTAGGCAAATGAGTATTTTGACCACATCATCCTCTTTATGCATGTCGTCTTACTCCAAGCTGTATAGGCTCGAAAGCCTACTACCAATTAAGCATATTAGGTGATGTGCATCTCTGTAATGAGAAGGGGTGTGGTCTAATGACATCAACACCCTATATCAGGTGTGCATAATTATTAGGCAACTTCCTTTCCTTTGGCAAAATGGGTCAAAAGAAGGACTTGACAGGCTCAGAAAAGTCAAAAATAGTGAGATATCTTGCAGAGGGATGCAGCACTCTTAAAATTGCAAAGCTTCTGAAGCGTGATCATCGAACAATCAAGCGTTTCATTCAAAATAGTCAACAGGGTCGCAAGAAGCGTGTGGAAAAACCAAGGCGCAAAATAACTGCCCATGAACTGAGAAAAGTCAAGCGTGCAGCTGCCACGATGCCACTTGCCACCAGTTTGGCCATATTTCAGAGCTGCAACATCACTGGAGTGCCCAAAAGCACAAGGTGTGCAATACTCAGAGACATGGCCAAGGTAAGAAAGGCTGAAAGACGACCACCACTGAACAAGACACACAAGCTGAAACGTCAAGACTGGGCCAAGAAATATCTCAAGACTGATTTTTCTAAGGTTTTATGGACTGATGAAATGAGAGTGAGTCTTGATGGGCCAGATGGATGGGACCGTGGCTGGATTGGTAAAGGGCAGAGAGCTCCAGTCCGACTCAGACGCCAGCAAGGTGGAGGTGGAGTACTGGTTTGGGCTGGTATCATCAAAGATGAGCTTGTGGGGCCTTTTCGGGTTGAGGATGGAGTCAAGCTCAACTCCCAGTCCTACTGCCAGTTCCTGGAAGACACCTTCTTCAAGCAGTGGTACAGGAAGAAGTCTGCATCCTTCAAGAAAAACATGATTTTCATGCAGGACAATGCTCCATCACACGCGTCCAAGTACTCCACAGCGTGGCTGGCAAAAAAGGGTATAAAAGAAGGAAATCTAATGACATGGCCTCCTTGTTCACCTGATCTGAACCCCATTGAGAACCTGTGGTCCATCATCAAATGTGAGATTTACAAGGAGGGAAAACAGTACACCTCTCTGAACAGTGTCTGGGAGGCTGTGGTTGCTGCTGCACGCAATGTTGATGGTGAACAGATCAAAACACTGACATAATCCATGGATGGCAGGCTTTTGAGTGTCCTTGCAAAGAAAGGTGGCTATATTGGTCACTGATTTGTTTTTGTTTTGTTTTTGAATGTCAGAAATGTATATTTGTGAATGTTGAGATGTTATATTGGTTTCACTGGTAATAATAAATAATTGAAATGGGTATATATATTTTTTTGTTAAGTTGCCTAATAATTATGCACAGTAATAGTCACCTGCACACACAGATATCCCCCTAACATAGCTAAAACTAAAAACAAACTAAAAACTACTTCCAAAAATATTCAGCTTTGATATTAATGAGTTTTTTGGGTTCATTGAGAACATGGTTGTTGTTCAATAATAAAATTAATCCTCAAAAATACAACTTGCCTAATAATTCTGCACTCCCTGTATGTTAGGTTTAGGGATGTGACCCCTTCCCAAAGGAAGTGGTCACATAGTGGGTGTAGACACGCTTGTTGGCTATTTTTCTACCATCCAAGATGGGGAAAATGAAATGGAGTCGCCACCTCGCCTGCCACACTTGGGGGTGGTGCAAGCTAAAGGTGGCCACTCCTCCTACTCTGGATAATTTTTCCCGCTGGTTTTCCCACTCAAAGTGGGGGAAAAAACATTGGACCGGCATCTGCTGCTAGCAGCAGAGTCAGAGATCAGATTTCAAAGGCAGTAAAGCCTTTGAAGCTAACCGCTTTGCCTGGGTGCCTGCCTGGGGAGGAGGTGTAACACCTCCACCCAGGAAAGGCTTTGTGTTCTGGCTCCTGAGAGCAGAGGCTCTCACCACAGGAGTCCAGACTTTTGTCTGGTGGTGGCAGACTGGTGAAACCCAGTCAGCAACCATGTTAGGGCTGTTAGGGTTTTCAGGGGGCACCTCCAAGGTGCCCTCTGGGTACAGGGTATAATAAATCCACTGGCATCAGTGCAGGTTTATTATTCTGAGTTGTTTGATATCAAACAACCCAGTATTCAGAGAGGTCATCATGTAGCTGGAGAACTCGTAATGACCAGTTTCCAGCATATGTATGTGTTATGGCTCTTCCCTGTACACTCACTATATCTTAAGGTTTTGTAAAGACACAGTAAGGGCATATTTGCTCATGCAAACATATGCCCTCACATGCATTATAATGCACCCTATCTTAGGGTTGTAAGGCCTGCCAGAGGTGTGACTTACTTATAGTGCATGCACTGTTTGTGGACAGAGCATTCTTGGTGAGTGCCATGTCAAGTTTGCAACCTTTAAATACACCTTGTCATGCATTTGCAAAGGCAGTCTTCATGAGGCTGGTGTGCGGCCTCTCAGAGTGGCACAATTGGTGCTGCAGCTCTGGGTGGCCCTCTCCAGAATCCATGCCCTGGGTGCCAGGGATACCATTTACTAGTAACTTACAAGGATACCTGAAGTTTCAATACATAGTGCAGTTTTGGGGAAAGATCTGACCCTGTGAACCTGTTTTGCAGGGGCCCCATCCCTTACACTCTAGCCACATCATTTTCCAGGCAAAAAGTGTTGGGGGGGTACCATGTCAAAAGAGGCTCTGTCTCACAAAATGTCCAGCAGTAATTGTGTACATTAGAGACAATGCCAAAAAGACATACAAAAACATGAGGGATGTTTGTGAAAGGTTCCAGGGCTACCAGATTTGGCTCTTTGAAAGTATGCACCATTCCATTTCATTCAAGGGAGCAATAGAGAGCTGTACATAAATAGTGTTAGGCAGTGCTTTAAATGGAAAAATAGAAGTGCAGGTACTCTGTAATAGAGTACCTGCTTGTTTCTGAGAAGTTCCGGTACTCTCCAATTAAAAGTATTACGTTTTTCCTGAGATATGCCGGTACTCTCCCTCTCAAAATAAAAAAGTTCCGGTACTCAGTACCGGAGAGTACCGGCCCATTTAAAGCACTGGTGAATGCTTCTAAAGACAGAGGTGGTCTCCTTTTAGTGTCTATGAAGCCAGGCAAGAGAGAGGCACCTGTTTTAAAAGAATTACCTGCTGCTTGATGAGTTGCATTGTAAGGTGTTTTCTGAATTGCTCAAATGAAAGGGCGCGCATGATGTGTCAATGGATGTTTTTCCCGATGCTGGAGCATAGTTTGGGAAGGCTTGCCTTCTGGTCTTCTATATGTTCCCGTTCTTTATGTAGACAGTAGTGCTAGAATTGCTTCTTCTGGTTTAGTGGCACCTTCAAATGATACGTTTTGGGGGAATTAGCATAGTTTACTAGCCAGCGCAGGAAGTACCTTTTCGCACTCCTCACTGGGGCACATTGCAGTTCACAGCAGGGGAGTGCTACAAAGTCAGTCAAGTCTGTGAGTCCCCGAGGCCCAGAACAAGTAAAATTCACTTTGAAAGATTTACACGTCACAGTTAATAAATGTGGCTCCCATGGCTTGCCTCCTGAGCCTGCCATTTCCATCTTAACAATAACTGGTTTTGTGACCCATCTTGTATCCTGATGTGGGCAACTCAGTCTGACACCAGTCATTTGTAGAAAAATACTTGTGACAACACAAGATCTTCCCTTCTACCTGCCCCCTGTTTCTCTATATTGCTTTCTCTCCTCAGTCTACTCTCAGATTGCCCCTTCTGTTCACACACCGAGTACTGTACATCCTGTACCTTTTATTTACACACAGCATGGTTTGCAGCCTTTCCCTTCTCCTCAGTGGCCTCTCTACTCGCTGGACCCTTCTGCACTCCGTGCCCTTACTGCCCCTTCTGTGCTCACACAATGCCTTCTATGCCCAATCTCTTGGCACACTGCCCTGTGCCCGTCATTCTCACACACTACCCTGCTCTGCTCTCTACCCGTTCTGCTCATGCCCCTTCATCTCACATATAGCCCTCTCTGCTCCTGGTCTTTGTGCCCACACCATTTCCTCGCACACTGGCCCCTGCTTCTGCCGGTTTTGCATACGTGATGCCCTCTCTGCAGCCAGCCACCTCAGTGCAAACAATGCCCTCCACCTCACACACGTTTCCTTCAGCTCCCTGCCTCATCTGCACAAGCAAACTGCCCGCTCTGGTTCTGCCCATATGCCGTTCTTTTTCTACTCCATCCCCTTTGCTCACATTGCCCTCTCTGTTCCTGCTCCATCTGCTCATACACCGTCCCCTGCGCGCAGTGTCTTCTCCATACACCCATTGCCCTCTCTGCGTCTGTATCCGTAAACACGTTACTCATCTGGTCCTGCTCGCTCTGTGGCACGCTGCCCTCTGTGCTCCGGCATCTTTTGCTTACACACTGGCTCTTTACACTCTGCCTCCCCTGTTGGTACACAGAGCTGCTTCCCTTCACATGCTGCCCTCTCTGCCCCTTCTGCACCTTCACTCCTTGTTTCAACTTTTCCTCCCACAATGTTCTCTCTGCTTCTTCTACGCAGCCGCACCTCTGCTCCAGCACCACTTTCTCTGCCACTCTGTGAATCCGGCGCTCTCTTTGCTATGTCACCGCTCACACGCTTCTGCTCCAAATGTTAGTCCATCCCCCACCTGAAGTATTGCTGGCGCCGAGATCCAGCCCCCACAGAAGATGTTTATGCTCATAACTACCTCCCTGTTTCCGAAGAAGCCTCTCACCTTTTCTCACTGATTCTTCTCCTCTTACATCCACCTCTTGCCTCTACATACCTCTCATCTGTAAACTGACTCCTCCCACCCTCCTACCTTCTATCGCTGGTTCTAGTGGCTTACCAAGGTTGCATGGTGGAATCGCGCATGCCTGAACCACGCATGCCTTAAGAACGCAGTCACAACGACCGTGTTTTTACCACGCATGCCTTTACAACAAATTTCATCGTAAAAGCATGTTTGGTGAAGTAACATGAGTGATAAATTGTCCTCTGCCCTGCCCCCTTACACCTGATACCATAATCTTCAATCCACCTCACCTCAGCCCTTAAAAGTGCCCCTGTCTCCACTGCCTTGATCCCCACCCCACCCTAAAAGTAACCTCAACCTGAACACTAAAACCTACCCGACCCTGTCCTAAAACCTACCCTGACCCCCTTTCCCCACCCTGGTCCCTAAGACCTACCCCGCCCTGCCCTAAAACTACCCTAACCCCCGCTCTGAACCCTAAAGCCTACCCCCACCCGGTCCTAAAATCTACCCCAACCCCCACTTGCCCTGAACCTAAAAAACCTACCCTGCTCTAAACACTACCCTGATCCGCTGCCCCCACCCTGAACCCTAAAACCGAACCCACCCTGTCCTAAAAATAATCCGACCCCTGCGCTGAACCATAAAACCTACCCTGCCCTAAAAACAACCCTGACCCCTTGCCCCACCCTAAACCCTAAAACCTACCCTGCCCTAAAAACAACCCTGACCCCCTGCCCCACCCTAAAACCTACCCTGCCCTAAAGAGTACCCCAGCCCTAGCCTTCAACCCTAAAACCTATCCTGCCCTGAAAACAACACCGACCCTGCCCTAAGCCCTAAAAACCTACCCCTCTCTGCCCTAAACCCTACCCTGCCCTGTCCCAAACACACACCACCTGCCCGAGCCCCACTTACCAATCCACTGAGCTATTTCATTTGATTGACTAATTGGTATTGTGTGCCTCAATAGCTTGGATTCAGGGATAGAGAGCTGAAAAGGTCCCCTGCGACCCTGCAATTTACTGGCACCCAAAATTACTCAACTCGAAGATAACAAGGTTTATATTGTACCTTTATTATGATACGGAACCTGATCAAAACAGTATCTCTTTTGAGGACTTCCTGAATTACCTTCCACTGCTGTTTAGAAGCCATTGTTTAATGTTGTTGAAATGTGGGACAATTTCTATGCATTATGGGCCTGATTTCGATTTTGGCAAACATGTTACTCCTTCACAACGATGACGGGTATCCCGTCTGCCACAATATAAATCCCATAGGAAATAATGCAAAACAAAGCAAAGTGGCCGTCGAGCTGCAGCTCCTTTTAGAAGCTCCCGGGATTCCGATCTTTTATCTCTAAATATCCGTGTTTATGCCCTGCTATCCACCACCATTCCAACTATCATCGAAACAAAATGAATATCAAAACCCTTTTGAACTACTCAAACTCTACTTACATGACGGATTCTACGTTCGGCCATAAGCAGACGTTTTGATGGTATTCCCCTCTCCATCTACCAAAACCCAGGGTACTTTGATCTGCAGCATCTGAGCACACCTAAACGATCTGCCCCTTCGCTCCCGATGCTCAGCCCTGTGCCGCCCGACCTCCTCGTCTGATGAGTTGCTGTGAGACGCTACATTGATGTTGCCCACCTGCGAATGATGCTTGGAGCTCATGGATGATCATCCAGTTACTGATTTGAATGTGTCGTCCTTCCCTGGGGGTTTTCAGCTTTCCTGCTCTGCTGCTGCTTTGGGTCCGTGGTGCTCTCCTTCGGGGCCTCTACTCTCCTCTGGTTATGCTGTGGGATACGAGGCGGCACTGCAGTCCGGTTTTGATCACCTTTCTACACTTCCTACCTGAGCTGGTGCTAAACGTTGACCTCCTCGTATATCTCCCCTATTGTCATCAGCCCGCTAGGCTGCCCCAGTTCTGCTGATGGCAGGAGTTCGATAACTACAGATGAGTGATGGGTGCGCCTGACTCATAACAGTCTTGGAACTTGATACAACTAACTGCTGCGCCTTTCCCCTCTTTTGTGCTGAGGTTTGGCCTAGTGTCCTGCTAGACCACACACTGTCTGGCTGAATCCCAATCCCAGTGGCTTTCTTGCTCGGCCACCTTCCTACCTCACCCTCTGGCATCTACTAGTGACACTAGCCTGAGCCCCATACCTATCTTTATGGAGCACTCTCCTTGGACTGTAGGATCGTGGCTGATCATTTGTTGATGTAGGTCTCTACATTCGGAAGACAGCCCTCCTTTTTAGGGACATCTGTCCCCTCCCCTGCATGATGGACTCAGCCTAAAATGGCGATCTGCCTAAATACGTTGAAATGACAGAGGAATGTGCTTACACAGCTTCAAGGAAAGTGAAGGTGGACATTTAGGATCTTCATCTCTTGAAGCTGAAATAGACATTGGGCTTATCCTTTGGTGATACACGGTAAGGAAAAAAAGGAATTAAGGCTCACAAACAAGGCTACAACTCAGGAGTCCTATAAAAGCGGACATTTTGCAACACTTGAACACTTGAATACTGGTACCTCCCCTAATTTCAAAGTTTTCAATTGTTTATCAGTCTTAAAATGGGTACCCAGCAATGGTTGCCTGTCATTTCCATGACACAAGTTCCACTCCTCCTACAGAAGAACTTCTCTTCCTAGGAAAACTCTAAACTACAAAGGAAATATCTTGGCTACTCAACTGCAGTGCTTTAATAATCATCTAAGAGACAGATTAGATAAATATGTGCACTGGTCACTTGCTTACAGCCGGATGCACTTCTCAGTAGGGCACTACTTGCCTGTAAATTGTTGTATCAATAGCCATCATGAAGTCTGACAACTTAAATCCTACTAATTGCTTACGGCCAGAGTTAGGCCGTAATGTGCTTAAGATTAAAAACGCTGATCTGATCTTTTTCATCAATAAAAGAGCACAGTGGAGGAGAGCCATTACCTCTCATGCAGGATTAACACATCCAGAAAAACACCACATGGCCTTAGAAAATCTTTAACACCCTCACCGCTCTTCATGCCAAAGCTATCATCTCCCTTTACAACAATGGAAATTTTCTCATTCAAGCATGGGATCGTAACTTAGAGCTTTTCTTGAGGATCAAAAAGATGATGTTGAGTGATGTCCCCCATCCCCTTAAAAAATCCACTTCTCCCCTCATGTTCCTTGATGGAAACTCAGGGGTCATCCAGACCCCACTCTACCATATCACCTATCTCACATTACGACCACTCCTTCCATTCTAACACCGGAACTGTTGTTGATGACCCCATATCAGTCATCGAGAAAAGGTCTCTTGCCTTCCCCTTCAATCCAGCTATCTGACCTGCCCCAACCCTTATCTCATAAAAACACTATTATATACAGCACTAGAACCAGCAACAAAGCCATCCTCCACAGGATATTCTTGGATACTATCCTGCCTATCCTGTTCAATGACACACCATCACCTTATTTAACTCCTACCCAAGGGGTGAACCACTTGATCACTCTGGTTGCCATCTTGTCATCAGTGACCCATAAACATTAATAGCCACCAGCTGCTGGTGATCTTAGGAGACCTCTGTCAACCACTCCTATTGACTACTCTCTTCCAATCATCATCCTCAGCAGCCCCTCTATCAACCTGCACCCTCCTATCACTTCTCCTATCACTCCCCTCTTTTCCTTCGCACCTGCTCATCCACCGACCCTTCCGACCACCCTGGAGGAGGTACACGGGTCCTCTGTCCCCACATTCCCCTAGGTATGGATTACCCACCTTCACTGGAGAACAAACTCGCTGATCTTAGTCAAGACTTAGTTAAAGCCAATATCTGGAACCTTATTCACACCACCTTGGAGCTCGAGAAGCTCCAGAAACTCAACCTTACCTCCTGGGCTAACCAAAGCCTACTCACCAAACAACAATGTTTACTATGCATCGGATGGCCAAGCCACAAGGGCACATCTTACAGTGAAAACTCTCTGAACTTGATCTGGAAAACTCAACTCCATCTCAATTCCATCGGTGGACCACATAGGGTAACTAACCACATATTTGAAACTGATAGCCACTCCCTTCTGTTATCTTATACCTGTTCTAACAGGGATTTGCCATCCTCTCCAGTTACTATCCAGACTGTTCCCTCCAACCCATTGAGAGAACCAAGTCGGAACTACAGAACTTTAAACAAGTACAACCTACTTCAAGTTCCCATATCTCAACGTGAAGTTTCTGAAACCAAATCTCATCTCAGGTCTGTGCTTCTTAATTGCAGGTCAGCGGTTAAACATGCAGCAGACATTGCAGATCTCATTCTCTTATATGACCTTGACCTCATCATATTAACGGAAACGTGGCTCAAAGAGACCTCCGCATCCTTGCTTCGACACCCTAGTCCCCCCAACTATGACATCACCAGACTTGAAAGATCTGTAAAAGCAGGAGGTGGGGACTAACATCTATTTACCGCTCCATGCTCACCTTGAAACATTCTAAAACTGTACCAATGACCTGCAGCGAATACCTAGGTATCAAAACTTGGAGCAACAGCAGGATAGTTTGCAAACTCCGTATGATTTACTACCCCCCCCCCACTCCCAGGAAATGACCTATTTTTCATTCAACAACTAATGGAAATCATCTCTTCTAGCCCAAGTGTTGAAAAATGGCCTCTCTGAACGGTCACCCCAAAACGTTTTGCTGACCTCATTTTTCTGGCTCTAGGACTCTGGGCACTTTACCACTGCTAACCAGTGCTAAAGTGCATATGCTCCCTCCTTAAAAACATGGTAACATTGGCTCATACCCAATTGGCATATTTAATTTACTTTTAAGGACCTAGTAAAGTGTTCCACATGTGCCCAGGGCTTGTAAATTAAATGCTACTAGTGGGTCTACAGCACTGCTTGGGCCACCCACATAAGTAGCCCCTTAACCATGTCTCAGGCCTACCATTGCAAGACCTGTCTGTGTAGTTATACTGCCACTTCGACTTGGAATTTAGAAGTCCTTGCCAAGCCTTAAACTCCCCTTTTTCCTACATATGTCACCCCTAAGGTAGGCCCTAGGTAACCCACAAGGGAGGGTGCTATTTATGTCAAAGGCAGGAAACATTTGTACATATGTGTTTTATGTCCTGGTAGTGGAAAACTTCTAAATTCGTTTCCCACTACGGTTGGGCCTGCTTCTTTCATAGACTAGCATTAGGGCTGCCCTCATACTTTTTGAGTGGTAGATTCTTATCTGAAAGGGGTAACCAGTTCATATTTAGTATGGCCAGAATGGTAATAGAAACTCCTGCTTATTGGTGAGGTTGGATTTAATATTACTATTTTATAAATGACATTTTTAGAAAGTGACATTTCTCTGCACTTAACACCATCTGTGCCATACAGCCTGTCTCCAGTCAACATCTTTGCCTTGTCCACCATACACTGCATTCACTATGGGTAAGACACTCCTCTGGCGGGCCTTACAGCCCTAAGGCAGGGTGGTCCACAGTATATGTGAAGGCATAGCTGCATTAGCAATATGCCCCCATTTTGTCCTTGCCAAACCTGAGACATAGTGAGTGAACAGAGCAGCCGTTTTAATGCATGTCAAATGAGTTTCCCACATACATGATGGCCACTCTGGGTTGTTGGGTATCAAACAACTCAAAATGATAAATCAAAACTGGCGCCAGTATTGGATTTCTCTCTAAATGTACCCAGGAGTCCCCTTAGAGGTTCCCCCTGAAAAGCTAACTATTTTGTCATGGTTGCTGAATGGATGCCACCTCCAGACAGCCAATGTACAAACCTTGGGGGAGAGCCCTGTCTATCTGGTTTGCAAGACTATGCCTTTCCTGGGTGGAGGAGCTAACACCCCCTCCCTCAGGAATGTGCACTGCCCTGGTGGTGAGCTTCAAAGGGCTAATACCCTTGAAACTCGGACCCCAAACCTTCTGCTAGCAGCAGATGGCCTCACCCTTTGCAAACCCCCACTTTGGCGGGAGCCAAGGTAGGAAACCACACAAAGGGTAGGAGGAATGGCCTCACCTGGCATGCACTTCCCCTAAGGTGTTACCTGTGAAGTGGACCCTCCATTTCATTTTCCTCCATCTTAGATGGAAGGAAAATAGCTAATTAAGTTTAGGGAAGTGACCCTTTGCACAGGAAGTGGTCACTATAGTGGGTGTAGCCATCCAAGGGTAAGTATCCCATTGGACACTACCAGGTTCCCCCTAAAACGCCCACTATACTCAGTATTTAGTGGGCATTCCTTGACCAAGAAATTGGATTCAAAAGGACAAAGAAGACCAGCCCAAAGAAGATCCAAGCCACGAGAACTGTGGACCTGCTGCCCAAGATAAAGGCACCAAACCCTGCCTGCTGCACCCAGGACTCGACAATCGCCGCTGTGGAGGAGCTGGACACTGGACTGACCTCAAGAAACCCAGAGGACCTCCCGGCTTCACTAATCGTCCAAGATCTCCCTCCAGATTGGAGGTACCACTCTACAACCAACAAAGAACCAACCACCCAGTGAGGGTCACTTCACTGACTGGCCAATATCTCTTGAACCAGAAATTGCAGCTGGACTTAACACACTGATGACTGCCAGGACCAACCCCATAAATTTGCTATGTTTGGTGGGACTGCGCCCTCCAGTGGCTGAGTCGTGGAAATACCCTGAGTATGAGTCAGCTGACATCAGACAACCAGAAAACATGCTTCCCTAGAGCTTAAAAAAACACTAGGCAGAAGCCCCAGTCAAGGGACCTGAGGAACACTCTGGACTTCGAACCAGAATGCCCCCATTATCTTGTAAGCAGCCTTCAAAGAGACACACCTCCAGCTCCAAAGGGCTCCGTTACGCACAGCTCCTGGATCACCAACTCACTCTGCACCCGGCCGAGGTCCCTCACCCCTTGCAACCTCACCACCACAAGGGGACCAGAAGGCACCACCTTCAAATCTGCAAGAACCACCCATTTCCAAGTTGTTCCCCTCATGGCCATACACCTGCTCCAAGAGACTTTTCAACTCTGCTCCTCCTGGAACCGATATCCGCCATAGCCTCTCCAGCTGGCACAGTGTGCCCACCGACAACCTAGACCAACCTGCAAAAGTGGAACTTGGTAAACCCACGGTGTGGTTATATATGCATTTTTAAAAGTGACTGCCTATTGATTCCTATGGTGCGTATTTACGCAAGAAAGGCTGCATTTATGAAAACTTCAAAAATCCATATCTTAAAAAGTTCTTAACCAACTTTGATAATCTTTGTCTTAAAATGTATATAAAAATCCGAAGTATTGTTATAACTTTGTCTCCAGTTATTCCTTCAAATGTGTGAGATGGATGGTTGATACTGTGTGCACAACAAATGCTTTGCAGTTCTCCAAGATTAGCCTAACTGCTCGACCAAGCTACCTATGCAATTAGAGCATTAGGTGATCTAGTTTTTGCCTCTGGAAACCAGCATGTGGTTGCCTGGACCCCCTGGACATTGTGCCTAGTTTTACACTCTACAAAGAGGGCCAGCCTCCTACACTAACCCTGTGTGGTGTATTTTTGTGGTGTTTTCAGTGTGTTTCTGTATGATTTATTGCACAAATATGTTACACATTGCCTTCTAAGTTAAGCCTGACTGCTCAGTGCCAAGCTACCAGATAGTGAACACAGGATAATTTGGATTCTGTGTGACTTGCAGGACTAGGATTGTGGTCCCTACTTGGACATGGGTGTGTCCCTTTGCCAACTGGAGAGCCCATTTCTAACACTGGTGATCAGTGGTGAGGATAGAACTTGAGTTTGTGCAGTGCCATACAATAGCTACAGTACTCTACCTACCCACAGTTAAAGGCCAATTTGATTTGTTCTCTTTTTGCTACAATTTCCCTGCTTGACATTCTAATCTAAACATATATAAAATGTCTCTAGCTAGGTCCACAAGTGGAGCTGGAGAGTTTGACCTAGCCAAGCTGGAGACATATACTGTCAGCCAGCCTCGATCTTATCATATCTAAGGAATACACCTTCCAACTTGAATCCATAACCCCTGTGATTGGCCAGACCACCACCTAATCTCCTTTCTAATCCTGGAGAAGGTGTTGACCAGAAAAGGGCAACTTCTTAAACCCAGATAATGGTCTAGAAATTTGAAAAATATTAATCACTCAATTTATCCTCTACTGGCAACAACCTCTGGATGCTTCCAACAAACATGGTAAATGTTAATGATCTTACTGAATACTACATACAATTCATGACAGACATCCAGGATATGATTGCTACTAAGCAGCTAAAAAGACTACCATACTGACACTCCAAACGCTGGTTCAATGGCAGCCTCAATGAAAAAAGAAGCAACTTAAGGTTTGCAGAATGTTCGTGGAGAAGCTCTACCTCCACCACTCACTTCAAGCACCTGAGTCATAGCACTGAAACATATCACATATTGTCAATGACACATTGAGAACGCTAGACCAGAACAAACCCTGCCTGCTTATTCTACTCGATCTCTCTACCGCCTTTGGTAAAATATGATAATTTGATTGACCTTCTTCAGAAGAGGCTGGACTATCTGGTCCTGTTTTAAACTAGTTTGTCTTGTTTCATCACAATAGATCACAAAGAATCAAAGTAAATCAAAAACATTTGATGTTCCACAAAGATCCACGCTCTATCGCACCCTATTGAACCTGCTCATGGAACCCCTTACCAAACTTCTCAAGCACTGTAACATTAATTACCACATGTACGCTTATTATACACAACTGTATTTGAAAATGCCCTCTCCCAAAGACATCAACTGCTCAACTGTACCCTTCTGAAAACACAACAATGGTTGACCCACAATCACCTCAGGCTTGACATGCTCAAAACTGATTTCCTCCTGATCGCCCCTCACAATCACTCGGTCCCTTGAGAAGCATCTCACTGCTCTCAACTGTGCCCCACACATGAGTGAATCCAGTAGATCTCTAGATATAACACTGGACAAATAGCAGAATATGCAACACCATATCAGTTCCACCACCAGGGGAGCCAATTACCAACTAAATATACTGAAGAGAATTAAACCTTTTCTGTCCCCGGATGACCTTCAGCTAGCTGTCCAATCCCTAGTCATTTGCCATTTAGTTTACGGGAGCACTACCCTGGCAGGTCTACCCAAAGTTAGGCTGGCCCTTCTACAAGTCAGTCTAAACTCAGCTGCTAGGCTCATTTCTGGATACAACAGATTGAACCACAATACCAAGGACCGCACCTATTTAAAATAGGCTCCCATTTGAAGCTAGAATCCAGCTGAAGACTTGCATGACTCATAAAGCGCTTCACTACAACACATTGTTGCATTCCCTTTTATGGTCTAGTGCGCAAGCACTTTGGTCTGTTGTAAGTATTGTGGGATTTAAATCATGCCATCTCACACCCATCACTTTCGTTCATTCATGGGCTTGCCTTTAAAAAATCCCTTGATGTCATTGTTAATTGCTTTACATTTGTCCTGCCTTGAGACGGTTTTGTTTCTTGCCTTGAGGACATAACCTGTTACATGGATAATTGCACGATTGCCAATATACTTCAGCATGGGTGAGCTATTTTTTTCTTTTGTCTCTCCCCTTCATGCTCCATGACAACCTTGGCCCTCACAGTGCTCGCAAAGTGAAAAACAGCAACAGCACAAACTCCATCGGCGGTATTGGAGCACTGGTCACATTGTTCACACTGTTACCTAATCACAGTCATTTCTTTTGGCTCTCCCCTTCACGCTCCATAGCTTTCCCAAGAACACTTATAATTGATAAATACTTTTCTAAAAAACACAGAAATCTGTAAAGCCGATCTCACCGCACAGCGGGAGCGCCGATACTACAATATTCACTGCACTCGGGAAAAGTCGCCCCATAATGCTTTGCAAGCATTCTTTTTCAAAACTTTTTTGCCTACAACTCAGCCTGTGGTGGTCCTAGTACAATGGGGCCACCACCAAAACGTTCAGCATGATTCATTCTTTCTGTTAAGGTCATCTCTGGGTCCCCACACTAGGTTAGTAGGGACTCCAAAATAATAACCCCTCCCAGCATTCAATTCCCCCCTTTAAAAGCTTTCTTAATGCTAACACTTATTTTGCAGCTTGGAGTAGTTTGTTTTTTTAAGGGCCTTAGTAGTGCAGTAGGCCTGCTAGTCCTAAAAATTTGTAAGGCACTACACTTTCTAGGGACTAAATATATGGTTGCAGTACATTATTTTGTGAAATTCTATTTTCATGTAGTTATGCCCTCTAGGTTCTAATTATATGGTAACCTGACCATGTTTCTTACAAATTATATTTTTATTGTGGTGTCCTCTAGGGGCTGTTCTGAGCATTACAGTCAACATACTACAATATTTGCTGCACTCGGTCGTCCCATAACACTTTGCAGGACGTTCATTTACAAAACATTTTTACTCATAACTTAGTCTGTGGTGGTCGTATGACAAAATGTTCACCACGACCTGCTCTGTCTGCCTATATCATCCCTGGTTCCCCACACTAGGTTAGTGGGTACCCCAAAACATTAATTCCTCTTTCCATTCAGTGTCTTTTTAACCTCTCTTGTGGATGTAACTTTTGTTTTACAGGTGAGAGCAGTTTGTGTTTTAAGGGTCTTGTTAGTAATATCATTGCAGTAGGCCTGCTAGCCCTGAAAATGTGTAATGCACTATGCCTTCTAGGGGCTACAGATTTAGTTACACTGCAATACTTTGTCATTTTTTCATGTGTGTATGCCCTCTAGAGGCTAACTATGTGGTACCAAGACTATGTTTCTTACAATTGCTACATTCAGTGTGGTGTTCTCTGGGGGCTGTTCTGAGCATTACAGTCTACTGACAAACGTGTATTTCTGATAAAGGATTTTATTGGGTTTATAAGATAATTGTATATGTTTTATTAATCCCTCCTTAATTCAATTATGATCATGATTCAGGCCAACTTAACCTCCTTATTACACTATGAGTGTTTTCACAGTTTTGATATGTTTGGGTGAGTCTATTGAAGTTAGAATGGCAGATTTTAATTAGGATGCTAAATGACATTTTCATTTATAGATGCAGATAGAGGAAGAAGGTAAATGGAAGTAATTTCGTTATATGCAGGGCCACTGGAACTATGGCCCACAATTATGTGGCAGGAAAAGACCAAATTATGAGGCAGTGTTGAACAAGTTATATGTCAAGCAAAGTCCAGTCATTAATTCACAACACCTGTAGGTCTAACTCAAGCAAATGCGAGACCCATTGCGTTGCAAATTGTTTGTTTTAGTCTTAACATGACAACTGTTTTGCTTGACTGAAGTATGTAATATTGAATTAACTTGGGACCTTCGCAGGGCAATAGGCGCACATGTATTTTTTTCAAAACATAACAAGCGCTCAAGCCTCTAAACCAAGAGGTCGTGACAGCTATAAACTGTTATTTCCTCAGAGTACGTAATGCTTTACTTCCCTAAATTCAGGCATCTGCCGTTCAGCCCAATTAGTTTTAAAAAACAGAAAATTATCGGATTTGTCACCATGGAGTTTTACTAGGGCACATTCCGCTTTCTGAACTTTCAATTTGAAAATGTGGGTTCTCTGACAGTTTCAAACTTCTGCTCTTTTTTTAAAGATTGCAAATGCGCAACATTACAGGTTGCGTTCGTTTATGTGTTTTCTAAACATTATTTTTAAGTGATGTATTATGGGTTGTAGTATATGACTACTCATTCAGTGTGTTTGTATCGATACTTTTCGGGAACTCTACCAAATAAACTACTCGTTGGTAGTGGAGAAAAATCCCTGCGCTCCCTTTAGTAGATGCAGATCAGGCAACTACATGTCAATATCCCTCTCCTTTCATTTTGGTTGGCCAAAATACACCCCGTTTCCTGTTTCTGGAAAAACATATTTTTGAACCTATCTTTTATATCCTTTTCTTATACTATTTGATGACGAGCTATTTGTGGCTTTGTGAGCTTCTTAAACTGTACTAACCTATTATAAAATCAGTGGTTAATTAGTTATTATGTATGTCCATAGTCCTGACCACAGTGAGTCGACCCCTTCCACTCCTGTGACGCCAGTGCCTTAAACAGTGGGCCAGTAATCTGCTTTTAGAGAAGAGTAAACAGGCACGCCTCCTTGATAGATCTCACCACAAAATTCATTCTTAGTTGATACGTGCATCACAATAAATTCTTGTAATGCGGGCATCAATTAACAATTATTTTTAATATTTGGAGTCATTTCATTATCAATGATTCACTTTTTAATTTAAGGACCATAATTGATAATAATACATCTGTACAACTTATGCAAATAATGTTCTTTGTAAATTGGAGATCACAGCATTGTATGAAATCTATCTTGGGAGTTTCCTTTAAATGGTGAGATCTACTGAAGTCATTGTTTGCTCCTCAGTATTTTTACAGACTATGGGGTCATATTTAAGAGCCCCTAGCGCCACTGAAGCATCACTTTTAATGACGCTACGGTGGCGCTATGCCTTGCCCTGTACTTACAAGGTATCGTTATACCACTTTTTGCGGCTTAACGCCACCTTGTAAATACAGCCCCTTCACACGCAGCTCTTTGCATGGAAGGGGGTGACGCTGTGGGTATGCCACAGCAACACCCATTGCATTTTGATGCTGCCTCAGATTTACGAGATTTCATAATCCGGAGCAAGCACCGAAATCTAACGACACCCCACGGATGACGTTAGCAAGACGCAAGAAGGAGGAATACTTTTATTCTTACGCGATTTTTGCTATTTCTATGCGTGCTGCATTCTGCAGCACGTATAGAAAAGGCAAAATGCCAGACATGATTGTTGATGCGTGGAAAGGTGTCCCTTCCTGCACATAAACAATAATTTCAAAATGACGCTTTAGCACTTCTTTGTGTGCTGCACTTTGCAGCACACACAGAAGTGCAACATCGCCAGGAAGGGATACCTTCCCACACATAAACAATCAAACCCCTCAACGCAGACATCCTTGCATGATGGTGCAAGGATGCCTGCGCTGGTGCAGGCAACTTAATTTAGACCTAGTGCAGAGAACAACACAGGGGTTCACCATATTCAATTAAATACAGCGCATCCCCGCGTTATGCGCCATTTTGGCGCAGCGTCGCGCTCTGTCATTTTATTTTAAATATGAGCCTACGTTGTTTATTTCCATGATTTACTTACTTTGCATACTATGTAAGTCAATGAGAAATTGGGCTTACACTTGTGAAGGCTAGATAGCCAAAACAAGTAGGGCCTACTTACGAGTTTGTAACGCAACACACCAAGCCACCTTGCAATGCCCCTGGAATTCCTGTCCAGGGCAGACTAAGGCAATAGAGCGGTTTGCCTTGCATTGCTTTACTCGTGATTTGTGGTGCCACTCAGGGCCACGCAAAGTGGCCTTGCATGGCTCCATAAACTATTTTAAGTTGTGTCATGCTTGCACCATGTAGCGTTGTGCATCCGCGACCCAAAGGGGCTTATAAATATGCCCTTTGTCCTTGACATACAAAATTAAACATTATAATAATCCACGGACGAGTGCCTGTTACTCTTTTTCTTACAACATAGTGTGTGTGGGCGTGTGTGTCTGCACATGCCTGAGCAGGGGGAAATTGTTTTTCAAAGGGGACCGCAGGTGGCACTAGAGAAATCCAGGAGTGCCAAAAATGTAGGCTGTCTCTTTATCTCTCTCTGGCAGATTGTTTTTAATCCGTGCCTTCTCCGCTTGTCGGTGTTTTCCCTTTTCTTTCTCCCTTTTTTGCCTCTCTCTCTCTTGCTCTGAGTCAAAGTCTGATACTGGAAAATAAGTCTAGGTCCCTAAAAAAGTATACGTGTGACCCCCCCTACAACATGTGGCCCAAACCAAGCACTGTATACAGGTATTGATTATTCTGATAAATAGGTTTCCAAAAACGGAATTTTGGACTGATATAATACAGCTTTAGACGCCACTCTGACCTACCAGGGTGGCCAAGACAATCACAGCTAACCTTTGTAATATTCATCATCAATGGATGAAATTTAAAACTATAGGGTGATTGGAAATCTGGCTCTTGGAAGATAAGGACCAAGCATATCGGTATCTGCGAGGAGCTGTTTACAGATCAGACATCTAATAATTTATGCTGAGGATACTGGAGATAGCACCACATTTAGCAATGTTAGAGACATTTAGGCTAATCTTCATCAGGACAATGCTTTATTGTGTTATGGTTGTAGCCCTAAAGAAGTTTAACTTTACTCAGGCAAGCGTAAGGTAGGGTAAGGTAACATTTCAGTGTCAACAGGAATGTAAGACTAGGTCACATGTTGAAGCATTGATTGCAGCCATGACAGAAGCATCCTTTTTATTTTAACCTGAGACAGGAATACGAGTGCAGGATTGTCCTTGTGACCCCCAGCCTGTCACTGCAATTTTGATGATGAGAAAATGCTTCAGGGCTTTAAACAGCCTAGCTGAAATTTGGATCTTTTTAAAGGCTTCAGGAAATAGGCAGTCTTTCGCACCCTAGCAGAAGTAGTGTACTGCTTCTGAGTGAGTTTTTAAATTGACCATTAATAGAGTGTTAACATCTTTTAAGTATCCAATAGTTCGATGGACTGATGAGAACATGTTTGCCAATCAACTTTGATTCTCTCCCTATATTTACATTCATTGATGTCCCAGTACTCTATGAATTTAAATGCTGTACATAGTAACAACTTGGAACATAGGGATACGTATGAGTTATCATGTTTATGCTCTAAACATAATGAAAAGGGATTAAATAGCGTGGAAAAGGGGAGCTCGTCCGAGATGTTGTACAACAGCAATTTACATCTAGACACAAATTGTTGACTAAGATGGATTGCAGTGTATTGGTACATAACACACTTAGATTTCACAGTCAACGATCTGAGGTTGAGAAGGTGAGGTTAAGCACCACATGATGGACAAAGATTTGGAGTGGTCAAGGAGCTGAGCTTCAGAGTTTTGTGAGGTGTGCCTTCAGTGTCTAATTACATAACAAAAGGATGGGTAGTTCTTCTCTGGATGCAGCGGGTATTCTTGTGAAGTGGCACTAGCAACTGAAAACAACTGAAGTTTAATGGGATACAAGTGGGGTGAGTCTGTAGTGAGATTGTGGAGCAGTAGAAGAAGAAAAGCAATTCTTGGAGAGTTAGAATATGAACCATACCAGGCCATTGCAAGCAGTTTTTATGCAGGTTAGAGTTGCTAGCATTGCAGGCGGTCAGTAGTGTTGAAGGCTGTAGAAAGGCCGTGTATTAGGATATAGGAGAGGTGACTGTGGTAAGCATAGGTAATTACATTTGCAGCCTGTGTGAGGGGTGTATCTGGGTAGTGAATTTGACAGAAGTCTGATTGTAGAGGGTTGATTAAGTTGTACAACGAATGGTAGGAGGACTTGCTCCTTATAAACAAAGAAAGTGCATGGAGTCTTTAATACCTGGTTAGAAGCTGTGATCAATGATATTGTTTGAGCAGCATTAGTCGTAAAGATTTGATGGGAGCTCTGACAGTTAAAAGCTGCTAAGAAAGCTTCAATAATGCAGTAGAAATATTAACCTACAGCTATATCATCACATTAATTTCCACCTCCAAAATAACTTCACTGTTAAATTAAAAGTACTACGTCCACGATTAACTTGGTTATATTTTCGTCATCAACTTTACAGTCATATTGTATCTGTAGGTTGATATTCTATCTATTCGACTGACACAGACCTTTTTGAAATGTGTGTAAGTTTAGAGTATATAGTTATCATTGAGGGAGGGTGCAATGTAAGAGGTGAGTTGTTAGTGAACAGGGCATAAAGGCAAGAATGAATGTTTTGCCATGTGAGTGAGTGATTGAGTGAGGAAAGAGAGAACTTTGGAGTGCTAGGGGTTTGAAAGAAATTGGTTGAAATCACAGATGGCTATGAAAGGAGTACATGAACCAGTACGAACAGAGCCAACTGAACAAAATGGTTGTGGTGTCAAGTAGGTTATTGAGTTCAACAGTGTGGTACCTGGTACATCCTAAAACTTGCCTGAAGCCTAAAGACAAACAAAATAGAAACTTAGGGTCTGATTAATATCTTGGCAAATGGGTTAGTCTGTCACAAACTTGATGGTTATTTTGTCCACTGTATTACAATTTCCACAGGCTTTTCTAGGACATTTTCAGTAGGGTGTGTGTGAAATTTATG
The DNA here is from genome assembly GCF_031143425.1 of Pleurodeles waltl. NCBI lineage: Eukaryota > Metazoa > Chordata > Amphibia > Caudata > Salamandridae > Pleurodeles > Pleurodeles waltl. The sequence goes on from NC_090446.1 coordinate 307,158,039, forward strand.
CAACCAGATTTCACGAAATTAAGTAATATTTTGGGAATATTTCTAAACATTACTAGTAATTTATGAAATGCAAATACACTATTTAGAGATATATTTTACCACAAAATGTGTCCCATTGTCAATTTTTAAGAAAAAGTATTTCAAGCTAGAAAATGTAGCGGGACAAACCTGTTTGTTATGAATAGCTGCTCATTTTCTGGTTGTTCGTGTGGCTCCTGTACTATAATTATGCTCGATAGGCGTAACATCAAATCCTCAAAATTATGCAAGTTATGACAGAGTAATTTAAATTTTACTTGGGCCTACTTTTGAGCTCCATATAAAAAACATGGGGCTTCATTTTGAGTTTGGCAGATGGGAAAGCCCATCTGCCAAGCTCCATACAAGGTGGCCACCACCGTAGTGGCGGTTACTCCGCCGGACCTATTAGGGGTTTCCCGCTAGGCTGACGGGCAGAAAATTAGGTTAGCTGGAAACTGATTGCAGCATTGTCGCTGGCTCGTAATCGAACCAGGGGCAATGCTGCCGCCATAGGGTGCACCAGCACCCTCACAATGCTCACTGTCTGCACAGCAGATTGTGAACATAGCGATGGTGCTGGGCATGGGGACCTCTGCTCTGCCCATGCCAAGTGCATGGGCAGTAAAGGACCCCCCCCGGTCATCCCCTGCACCTGTTCTCCGTCAGCCTTTTCATGGCAGTAAAACTTCCATGAAAAGGCTGCTGGAGAACCAGGTCGTAATCAGCAGGGTTGGCGCTGCATGGAGCGCTGCCCTGGCTGATTACGATCTCTGCCATCGACAGGCCGTCGGGATCATGCATCCCGACGGTGATGGTGGTACCCTTGCGGTCTGACTGCCAAGATCTTTATGTAGTTGTTGGACCACCACAGCAGCGGCGGTCCTGACGGTTTTAAGACTGCCAGCCTCGTAATGAGGCCCATAATCTCACTTTTTAATTTGTTACACTTTGTGGTGAGAATAGAACTCGGAGCGTTCAAAACTATATTGCACTTTTTTGAAAAAGCTTATTGTTAAAATATTAATTTTAATGTTTTGGGCACAAAACCTTGAGTCACAAAGATGTAAGAAATATTTTACTTGATTGGACAGATTGTCATTAATATAATTATTTACTCAGTAGAAAACACACTATTTGCAACGTTTTGCCTAGAATGGTTTAAAAACTATGCAAAAAGGAAGGTGGATACCTACTTTAATCTAAGAAGAGTAATTTGCTTTAACTGACTAGTGAGTTTACGCCTATTTCTAAAATTGTTACACATCCCTATTTATTTACCCTCTAACCAGACATAATCCCAACCCCGAGAATAAAAGGCATTAGCAATCGTTACTAAGGCTGTCACTAATGGCAGTGATGCTGCTCAACATTAGTGGATAGTTGTGCCATGAAGCCTTCTAAACATAGCATACTCTATGAATAATACAGGCTACATTGGGTTCATGGCACCATCTATCGATGACATTAAATACATTTATGAGCAAAGCACTGTGATGTACAAACTATAAAAGCTTTATAAATTCTCTATCACAAAACACCACAACAGAAGAAAATGCATGAAAAGGGGAAGGCATATGGAACTAAAACGTAATGTATCAAATCGGTATAGAAGTAACACTTAGGGCCTGAATACGATTTTGGCAGATTGGTTACTCCCTCACTACAGTGACGGATATCCCATCCACTCAAATATAAATCCTGTTATTTCCTATGGGATTTATACTTCTGCAGACGGGATATCCGTCACCATTGTGATAGAGTAACCCGTCCGCCGAAATCTAAATTAGGCAAAAAGTGTTTTTTCATCAGAATTAGTTAAACTTAACCACTGGTAGTTACTCCGGACTGCATTCCATTCCAATGTTCTTTTCTGCTCAGTGTGACACTACAGACAGGGATCAAATGTTAGCCAATCAGGGATTGTTCTGCTCCAAGAGCAACTGTTTGATCCGCCTGCCTGAGCCCACACCCTTTGAACAGGAACACAAGTGACCCCACACCAGCTTTGATCCTGTTGTGCTTAATAAAACAGGTGCAGTTTGAGTCATGGGGCCAAACAAGCTATGCCACAAGCGGGAAATTCTGCTGTCACTGAAAAATAGTCCTGCAGGTCATGGGTGTAACACAGGCCCCTGCAGGTGGGCCCCCAACACTTTAAGGAACTCATTCAGCCCAAGACCAATGAATACTTCTGAGATACTTGGGACCCTCATCACATTCTGAGGGAGGGACATACCCCCAAATCATATTGTATTACCCCGCTACTGGAGGTGCGACTACAGTATTTAACTCAAATCAAAAACAGGGACATCTACTGCCAATAGCCACATACCCTTCAATAGCTGCTTCTGCTCAAGACTCAGATCTCAGTCAACACGTGTGGAAGCAAAGCTACATGTATAGCCCACAACACACCTCTACACTAAATACAAAGGCCTCACTTTAGTAATATAGGGTTTAGGTGTTCAGCTCACTGGTAATGGATAAGGTAAACGGCGTAGAATCACACAGTTTTGGTTAAGCATAGAAGCTGAATATTGAATATGCTTGATCCAAAGTAAGCAACATAACCATACGACCACAGGCACATCCTGATCACAAGTACCATTGACTCACTTACGAGATCAGAGGCAGATTTTGGAATGGAAGCAGTCAAAGTGTGGCTAGGGGAGAAGCATAATGTCCATGTGGCATAGAAAGTTTGTTTTCTGTCAGGTGTAACTGGGTTGCATTTCCATCCTCCCTCCTAATTTCCCAAGATGAGGCCATGATCCTAATTGCACTGCCTTTCTGGTCCCTCCTTTCCGGCCAAATGAAGGTTCTGGCAAATTCCATGAAAAAAGATTAGAACAGAACCTCGACCAGCATAAAGATCTTCATTGAATTGCAAGGATCTTTTTGGGACCCTGAGATCTCTTGATCCATACGTAAACTGGAGGCAGCCCGGAATAGAAGACAAATATTCATGGTGGCCAGGATTAACACCTTGGATGCATTTGATCAGAAAAACTGATGCAACACACTGAAGGACCCATGAGGACATTGCAATGGAACATCCAAAAAATCTGTACCACAACAGGTTCTTTAGCTGATCTGAGCAGGGTTGGCCGCTTCTGTAATGTGGGGCAAGGCACTAACAGCAGAATGGAGAAAAGCAGAGTTAGCCCTGCAAAGAACTGAACCAGTCTTCGGGGTTTTCAACCCTAAATATTACAGCAGATCTCTTAACCCACTGAGCTATCTGACTGGTTGCATTACCCGCTTCAAAGCCCGCAACACGTCACACAGTCAGTCAGCACTTTAACATCACCAGGATTTGTTCCATGAATATATCCTCAGTTGGGCCTATTTATAAAATTACATTTCTGCACTGAAATGGCGATAATAGAAGCCCTTTGTGATAAATCCCATGAGATGGATGCTGCGCAGCCCTTTCTGTCATGTCTGTATCCTTTTTATCTGCTAGGCCAAACTCCCCTTGTTTACTGACTGTACCAAATTACTGAGGATGCTGCTGATATGGTGGTGGAAGAAGCAGCTGAGAAGACTCAACAAGGTCATGAGTAATAGCATTGCAGACCTGTAAGCCGGGCATTTATAAATAGATACCATTAGGATGGCTTATTGAGATGCAAGGAGAGTGCTTTGTTGTGGAAGTCAAGAGATCCTCTGCCACCAACCCCATCTCAGCCTCCCTTCCTTCTCAGGTGCTTACACTGAGTACCGCAATTTGGGTAATAGTGGCATCTGTTATCTACACTGCTTAAAACTATATTAAAAAAACAAGATGCTGTTATTCTCATAAGCAAAATAAAACCCCTGTATTATTTGTAGTGCAAACATTTTGCAAGGCTGGCACATAGCTGAGCGGTTTAATGCACCTGCTGTGGAAACCTAAAGAAAAGGCTCGAGTTGGGGGCTTGAACCTTGAAAGGCCCAACTCATGTTTTCATTCTTCCATGCATTGTTTTATTTCCAAGTAGGGGAAGAAGAGTGTGGATTACCAGTCCCACCCATTCATCACAACACAAATAGGAGGAAGAATCGAACAGAAAAAGTTACAAAAAATTAAAAGTATTATCAAAACATTGCTAGAAATATTTCTTAGAAATGTGGAAGTTCTTTTAAGCTTCTATTTACGCGCCAATCCCCCGGGATCTGTCTTCTAAGAGCTTGCAGTTTACATAACACATAGCAAAGTTTAGCTGTCCACCAGCAGCAGGTGCCTGGGCAGATAAGATGAATCCAGCAACTGCTGAGGATCACCAGGACAAATGGGCGGTTAAAAATGGGTGAATAGAACCGCAACAGAGGTAGAACCTCCAGTGCACTTCAGGACCCATCCAATATAGACTTTACAGAGGTCAGGTTTTGCAAAGTTAGTAGGATGCAGTGTAAGTTCAGCTTGATGCAGAATCATGCGTGTCCTCTTCATTAAGCCTGGGCGATATTTCCATTATACCAGCGTATTCTCGCAAAAATGGTGTGAATTTTGCATTTATATTATTCAGCGAAGTTCCCTTAGTGATCCTTGCTTCATGAGCGTGCTTGGATGGAGGAGTCTGGGCGTCTAGCGTGATCTATGTGGGAAGTGCTTTGATGTCCTCCACGATGAGCAGAGTTCTTCTCTTTGGCTGTTTGAGATGCTTGGCCTTTGACATGTGGTGAAGTGGAAGGAGTGAGAAGTAAGGCAGTTAAACTTCTAAGCTTCAAGTGTATTGATGGAGAGGTGAGGGAATGCAGTGCCATTTCTGTGGCTATTTTAACACGTGTATGGAGAGGATGTTCCTATCTTGTCCCTGATAATACAAGGCTACGCTTATGCGTGAAGTTAGGCAGAGTGAAAGATAGCTGTGCACGTTTACGTGGACTGGAATAAGTGGGATACATTACCACATAGTGTATGCTACAAAAACTAGCTTTATCCTCACGGCCCCTTATATCTCCTCTCCCTTTACAACCCCTTGCCTTACCTGCACTGCTGCTGAAATCTTATACCTTTTTTAGGTCAAGCCTACCAGAAAGCATAAGCTGTCTCCTTGCAAAAAAACAATTGTGGGCTTACCAAGAATGTACACAGTGAGAAAGCCCATCCCTTGCTTACCATTGGCTGGCTTAAGTGCATCTCATTTGCTTCTTATTCGATGGGTTCCTTGTGCCAATTTGTTCATCTTGTGTTTGTCCTCCCAGGAGTAACATGTCTTTACCGTTAGCACCATTAAGAATTTTTTACTGCCTTTTTCAAAAGTTATGACCATGCTTTGCAGCAGCTTGTCAATTCTGCGTACAATAGCGCCAAAAAGCACTGGCAGCTCCATTAGGTTCCCAAGGTGAGAGCTGATGATGCCAACACTTGTCGTTTGTGAACGTTTTTTCTCCAGCTTCATTAACCCAGTAGAACTCCTAAAACTGGCTTTCTCGGTGCTTTATGTAGAACTCAATAGTACTGTTTTGTTTATTAAAGAACGTTTTGTGAATCTGTCCAGGATCACGCAATTTCGGTGAAAGGCCTAAGACGTCTTCTGCCACGATGACTGTTAGACCACAGCGCGGCCTCGATCCCCCAGCTGCCTCCCCTCGTTGTGAGTTCGGCCATAAGAAGACCCACTTCATTTGGAATAGAAGCAGTCATGCTTTGTGCAGCAGCAGGCTCCCCGGACAGCCCAGAACTTGGCTTTCTGTCATATATAATTGCGTTCAATTTCCTCTCGGCCTCTTAAATTAGCAGGGTGAGGTAAGCGTCCTAATTATACCCCCTTCCTGGCCTCTTAGTTCCCGCTGCAGGGGTGTCCTCACCCTGTTCATTCCTGACATGTCCTTCAGTAAACGTTTCCAGCCTGTGTTGGCTCCCCTGCATAGCGCATACTACAAACTGTATCAGCTCTCGGCACTGGAGGATGCGGTGGGAGTTGATGCGCTGCTTACTTTTAGAGCATCGTGACCAAACTTTTATGCAGTGTACCACATACCAAATCGCACAAACCATCCTCTGTTACTCCAAATAATTTAGGCAGCGTAAATACCTTTGTGCAAGAAATAATCTCCCCACCACACCTAGTTAAATGTGTAATAAAGAAAAGTACAAACACAACTTTTTATGTAAGAACCCTCAAATACTATTGTAAACATATCTTTAGCTCTACAAAAGGGTAACTTACAAAGGCTTGCTCTTCTATGCAGTACGTTAATTTTTCTCTGAATAATACAATACAGTACGATCAGTTTCCCTCAATGCAAATAAATCAAACATTCCATACGTAATTGTTTTACTTTCTGAATTAAAACCAGTGATTGACCTGAGATATCTATCCATAAGCATTAATGGCAACAGCATGGCTAAGGATCAGAAACTTCTCTTGATTCAAAATCACATATACTCTCTTAAAACAAGTTTGGGAACCATTCTAAAGAAGGGCCACCAATAAATAGCAAGTGACTTATCTATCCAGGAAGACGTTTCTCTGGGTAAAGCCCTACTCTAATTACTACTCCTTCAGGAACGCATACTATTTGGTAACCTTATGTGATTACCAAGCTACCTTTTCATTGATGTAATGTCACAGCCCAGACCCATAATTCTACTCCAAATGACCGGGCGAAGCCCATGGATTTTAATGGAAGTATTTCCAAGAAATGGTTCAGCACCAATGCTTATCATAATCAGACACCAATTCCAGATGACACATCCTCTACTTTATAAACATGACTGGCCTCTTCCTGTGATGTATATTTGATGCTACGCCAAAGTGTTTACCAGAAGAAAGTAATTCCTTGTGACTACTCCCACCATGCAGAAATGTGATGAAATCAATAAGTGCGACTGAACAGCGTCATATTCGAACAAGTGAATCCTTTCATTATTATCTGAAGACCAGAGGCAAATCATGGGAACTCTGAAAGAAATGCCTGCAAGCAAGGCAACATCAATTCCAAAAGCCCGACTGACAACTTGACTAAAATTTCAAAATGGTACCACACTGACTTTCCAACAAAATTAACTCAGAATTTTGTAATTAGCAACCTCTTTCAAGACTCCTAAGGAATTATGTCAGTCACAACTCTCATGCTTATGGCTAAAACTCAAAGTGACCTGCCAGTACTTCATGTTCAATAGGCCACTGTCAGGACTAATCTGTCAGGCAAACCCATTGCTGTCTCTTCCAGCCCCAGAGTTACTACAGGAAAGCAAAACAGTTCTTACAAACCCTTTAGGTGAACTAAAAATGACAATGCTTTCCATATTAGAATGTCCTAAAAAGTTTATACAAAAGACATTCTGATAGAAAACTAAACTATGGTTTCCATAACTGCAGATCTATAGTTGCACATAGTATTGAAGCAATACACTAAATTCAAATAGAAAGAATAACTTATTGTTCTAAGGGAAACCTCATGACCTTACAACTCTCAAACACACAATGACCTCTTTCCATAAGGTATAATATTAGAAGACTGGAATTCAAATTTTCATACATTCCTGGAATGAACCGAAATAGCACCCATGTGATTAATTGTTTCCAAAATTTACAAGTGGACTTATGTGCTCAAAGGTGCTTAAGCCCCACATAACATATCACCCACCTGGTGATGAAGTAAAATTTGTTGACAAATGTTTTACACACAGGACAAAGCTAATTCAGATGTCTATTTATAACAAAAAAAACAATATCTTTAAGGTGATTTAAATTTTTCATGGGTTATTCAGTGAGACCCAGGCCCAAAAAAAGTGGCATTTCGGTCCTGCACAGAGATTGTTGGGTCTGATTGTTGATGATTACTGACATTTGATTGGTCCAGTCACTTGTTGATCTCTTTCACTCTTTTATATACACATGTGAAACCTATTATCCAATGATAAAATTAACTTGGACAAGGGACTTACAGAACCTAAATAGCCTTGGTCTATTCGAGCTGATGAAAACTAAAGGTAGACTCACCTCCAGCAAAAGCAGTGAAGCCTGGTCGCCCTGCCTCACTACTTATTTCACAATGTAATAATACTAAGACAAACTCCCTAGACAAGGTTCATGCTTCACAACTAAAAGGAAAAGATCTGCAACTTGGAGCTCTTCTAATCGAAATTATGAAAGAAGGGGATTTGAGGAAAACACATTTTTGCCTTTAACATTTATCAAAAGTACACAGAATGCCTTTTAAGAAAAAATGTTTTAATAGGCAAAGTAGTCTACCTTAGTAAGCAATTAAATGCTGGGAAAAACAGTTCTATAAATGTATTTCAGTTGTTAAAAGAGTTGTGCACTTAAGTGACCAAATAATAAATCAGAACAGACAATTGTGGTAAACTTGTCAAATGATTCCACATCAAATAAACTCAGAGAGAGTTTTATTTTGCGGCCCCACTATGAAAATCTACAACATCACTAGGAACAAGAAAGCACCTTACACACCCATTTCAAACTAATATCAAAGAATTCACAAGAAAATTACGAACATCACAAATCCCTCTGCCCACGAGTCAGTCTAATTGTTCTGGTTGTTGATGAAACTATTACTCGTCCACAACAACCAAATAGACTAGAAATTGTTAATGTAGCCGGTACTGTTCATGACTGATCAAAATTGGATATGTCAAATCTTTTGTTCAAACAACAGCAGTGAATCCAAACGTTGTCAAAGAAATTGGCACAAATAAAACTACCAACTGTTATAAAAATACTGTAATACTGTGTTGCCTCCCTCATATAAGTATTTTTGGATGTGAACAACCTAACAGTGACTTTCAGTTAGAATTCCACTCAGGCCATAGCACTGAAACATCTATTATGAGTGTGGTAGATGACAATCTTAAGATTTTTGGTGATAATTTAAGATATAGTTTTAATCTATTAGACTTCTCTGTGGCCTCTTACATAGTGGACCATGAAATCTTCTTATGTACCCTCAAAGAAAGGCTCAGAATTAGTGAAGTTGGTTAACTAATCGATGAATAAATAAAGATGGTTAGAAAGCTATCTTTTATGTAGGTTTCAATATATAAAACTGGTGAATGTCTCTCCAAAGCTGTTCCTGTAACCATAGTTACAACCCAAAAGGATTGATACGCTTACTACGATGAATAAATTGGACCTCAAAAATATAACATGGGATACACCGTAAGGTCATTGGAGGTTCATATCCAGTTATGCATAAATGTTATTTATAACTCCAACTTTTCAACCGTCTCTTCATACTGGACCAAAATATAAGAATAGCTGAAGAGCAGACACTCGAAACGTAATAAGCTTAAAACCAAATTTCTGCTTCTCTCTCAACGTCTACCTGAATCAGAGCTGCACAAACCAATCCACTTAGACGGTTTACAGCCTCAAACTGTACAATTAGCCAAGTACCAAAGCTACACGAAAGACAGAACCTTTGGGGCCAGTTTGGAGTATGGCAGATGGGATACTCCATCACAAACAAGACATATATCACTTTCATCATATTACAAGTGTCATTGCACATAGTGTGCGTGTAATACGCCAGACAGGATAATTGTCACATTTGTGATGGGGTATCCCATATGCTAAACTCTAAGGCCCATATTTATACTTTTTGACGCTAAACTGCGCTAACGCAGTTTAGCGTCAAAAAGTTTTGCGCCGTCTAACGCCATTCTGAAGCGCCATGCGGGTGCCGTATTTATGGAATGGCGTTAGACGGCGCAATCAGACCGGCGCTGCCTGGTTTGCGTGGGAAGAAACCACGTAGACCAGACAGCGCCGGCGTAGGGGGAAAATGGCGCATGGGCGTCTTAAAATGGGGCAAGTCAGGTTACGTCGAAAAAATCGTCTTAACCCGACTTGCGCCATTTTTTAACGACGCCCATCCCCCATCAACATGACTCCTATCATTGGAAAGATAGGAGTCATGCCCCCTTGCCCAATGGCCATGCCCAGGGGACTTCTGTCCCCTGGGCATGGTCATTGGGCATAGTGGCATGTAGGGGGGCACAAATAAGGCCCCCCTATGCCACCAAAATAAAATATAAAAAATAAAAAATTATACTTACCTGAACTTACCTGAATGTCCCTGGGGTGGGTCCCTCCATCCTTGGGGGTCCTCCTGGGGTGGGCAAGGGTGGCAGGGGGGGTCCCTGGGGGCATGGGAGGGCACCTGTGGGCTCATTTTGAGCCCACAGGCCCCTTAACGCCTGCCCTGAGCAGGCGTTAAAAAGTGGCGCAAATGCGCCGTTTTTAGCCACGCCAACTCCCGGGCGTCTCTTTTGCCCGGGAGTATAAATACCACGTAAAGGCCTGGGAGTCATTTTTTAGACGGGAACGCCTCCCTTGCATATCATTAACGCAAGGAAGGGGTTCACGCTAAAAAATGACGCACATTCCGGGAACTTTGGCGCTATTCGCCTCTAACGCCATAGTATAAATATGGCGTTAGTTGGCGTTAGTTTTGCGTCGAAATTGCGTCAAAAAAAACGACGCAATTTCGGCGCAAACGGAGTATAAATATGGCCCTAAATCAGGCTCTAAGTCTTGAAGCCCACATTAAAAATCTGGCAAAGTAGGCATTTTTTCAACTCGAACTACTTTAGAACTGGAAACTGGTCCAAAAAAGGAACTTGGGGCCAGATGTAGCAAAGGGTTCTACCCATTCTGTGTCTATGGGGAAATGTGTTCGTACATATGGCCCTAAGATCACTTGTACTTGCACACGTTGTCTATAGCAATGACTTTTTTTCACAAGACTACAAAAAAGCCTGACACCTTTAAAGGATGTCCTTGCTGCAGGAGCGTTAGTGTCAACTCCAGTAAATAGGACAACATCCCAAACTCCTTTTCCTCTTTAAAATGAATCCTGGTTGAGGTGCAATTCTATCACAGGACCGGAGGCGAGGATTATGCAGATCTTTCTTCACTTTTTATTAAACAGCAAGTTCAAAGTCAAACAAAACATGAACAAAAAACTACAAGTTCCATGAGCCCGCCGCCATGGTAACGAGTATCCAATGAGGTGCACTCCTTCATGTTGGTATAAATATCCCGAAATGCGTCACACTTCCTCTTTCTTCACTGCTGCGAGTCAGATAAGTGCCTTTTTCTGCCTCCGGTTAGAAGTTTGTTTGTTGGCTCGCGTTACTGCTTCAATTGTGTTTTCCGTGTATTTAATTGTTATAGCAACGTTCGTTGCTACGAGCGGTCCGGAACAGACGTTTCCGCTCGAGCGTTTCATTTTTCTGTTTCGCCCTCGGCGTGTTTAAATACGCGTCGGACCCACCAGAGGGCGCGCGCGCTGCGTTTTTCAGCGTCAGAGAGCGTGTTACTCTCAGCTCTCGGCGCTCGCACCTCGCGTTTGTTATTTTCTTTAAGAATTGAGGGTTTTTACCTCAGTAGCACGTTTTCGTGCCTCTGGTGCAGTTTTTTCCCTACCTGTGACACCCGTTTGGGTAAGGATTACCCCATTGGGAAGGCATTATTTCTTGACTTTACTTGAGTGACAGAGAGGGTAGGGATTTACCCTATATATTATATATATTTTTGTTGGGTGTATACTCTGTCCAGTCCTCATTATGCAATCCTCTCAAGTGAATGAACCTTTTACCAACATGTCCCCAGGTGAGGGTCCCTCTCACCGTACCCTTCCCCCTGGGGTGGACGCTTTATTTTCACAGGTTATTTCTCACGCTTTAGCCCCTCTTAGGGATACTGTAGCTAAACTTACTGAACAGGTGTCCAGGGGTACGGGCATGTTTGGTGTGACGGGAGCGGAGGGTGATTCCTCTACCCTTTCGGCTCCCAGGAAAATGCGCAAGCGCGACGCGGGGCACCTGGAGGATGGTGAGTTTTTATCCAACCCCCAGAGTGCGCGCGCGCATAAGCGCTTACCCTCCCGGGAGGGCCGTTTGCCCGGGGTAATGGGTGACATGCTTCACCACCTATGGAACCCTGATTTGGGATCCCCTAAAGGCTTCATGGGAGGTTCAGATGAGGACTCATCATCTTTGGATGACGACTCAGGTCGCCCTTGGCGTCCTGGTGCTACCCTACCAGATCCTTCGGATCACGGCGATTCTGACTCCGATATGTTTGAACCGGAGGGTATCTACCATCCGCGTTCCTCGGAGTGACGTCCAGACCACAAGGTAGCTGAATATGTCGCCAGCAAAATTAGGCAACCTCTGGACAAAGAGGTGCGAGCTCGTCTACGGGCGGAGTGCCCACGCCCGTCTTTATCGGATAAGGTCGCTTTTACGCCTGACATTGACCCTAAAATGTGTACGTTTTTTGCCAAGTATACCAAGGATCCCAAAAAAAAAGGGATTGATCGCTCCTGGAGGGCATGCCAAGATAAACTTCTTGATGTGTTAGGTCCCCTCACACAGATTATTCAATTAGCGGAGCGTGCCAAGCAAGCAAACACTCTCCTTCAGACAGACATCATAGCAGGATGGGCTCAGAGAGCTGTTTGTCTCCGGGGCAACGCGAACTGTGCCATCTCTGCAGAAAGACGCAGGTCTTTATTGATCAAAATCGACCCCAAGTTAGGGGAACTGTCTAACTCAGAGGCAGGGGCTGTTGCCCAAGGCAATTTATTTGGCGTCCCTTTTGTGAAAGAGTTAGGAAAATTTGTGGCTACTTTTTCAGCTTTGGATAAAAGCACAATCTTTAATCTTCCTAGGGTTTCTAGTGGATTCCCGATCGGCGTCTCTCAGTCTCCCGACGACGAAGATTTCCAAGATAAAGAAGGAACTGAGAAAAGTCCTTCGACGAGACCAGATTTCACTACGTCAGTTAGCCAGAGTGGTCGGCCTGCTTTCCTCTTCGATTCAGGCCATTTTTCCTGGTCCCCTACACTACAAAGCCCTGCAACGCTTGAAAGCGTTTCACCTTCGCCGAGGGGTGACGTACTCCGAGCTGATCTCCCTGTCTCAGGAGGCAAGGACGGAGTTGTTTTGGTGGCTGGACCACATGGAGGCATGGAATGGCAGGGCCATTTTTGGAGCAGCCCCGGATCTGGTGATCGAGTCAGACGCCAGTCGCCAGGGATGGGGGGCTCGTTGCGGGGACATCTCGTTCGGGGGTCGCTGTACCCCGCAGGAACTAACCATGCATATCAACTGCCTGGAGCTCCTGGCGGGATCATTTGCGATCAAATCTCTCACGAGAGACAAAGTCTCATGTGTAGTTCTACGGATGGACAATGTATCGGCAGTACAATACATAAATCGTCTAGGGGGGACAAGATCAAGAGCCCTAGCGGAACTAGCGAATGATTTTTGGCATTTTTGCCTTCAACACCAAATCTCAGTCACAGCAGAGTATCTTCCGGGATCCCAGAATATCTGGGCAGACTGGAATTCTCGGTTTCTCCAGGATCCCAGCGATTGGCGACTACATCACTCGGTTTTTCAGGCGATCATGGATCGCTGGGGTCCCTGCTCAGTGGATCTCTTTGCGTCTCGTTGGAATGCTCAGCTTCCCCTATACTTCAGCTGGCGTCCGGATCCGGGAGCGGCGGCAGTAGATGCGTTTCTCCAACATTGGGGGACCCTTCAGGGTTATGCTTTTCCCCCGTTTCTTCTTATCCCGTGGGTTGCTGCTCAAGTTCGCCGCCAAGAGGCGACGGTGATTCTAATAACCCCCTGGTGGAGGTCACAGGCGTGGTTCCCGACTCTGCTGGAACTCTCGTGCGAATGTCCTCTTCGCCTCCCGGATTTTCCCTCAATACTCCTGGATCCGTCGGGTTTCTGTCACCCTCTAGTCCTTCTAGGTCATCTTTCCCTCATAGCTTGGAAGATTTCCGGCATCGTTGGCAAGACAACCGACTTTCGCAGGAAGCTAATAACTTCATCGCACAGGCCTGGGCCCCTGGTACATGCAAACGATATAGATCAGCATGGAATAGATGGTCTCGTTGGTGTGTGGGCAAACACTGCGATCCCATGGGGGCCAGTATTACCGACATCATCAATTTCCTTGCAGAATTAGCAAAATCCGGCTAGGCGTATCGCACGATCAATTCTTTTCGTTCGGCCATCTCCGCGGGCCACCCTCCCCTGAACAATCTCCCGATCGGGGAGCATCCCTGGATATGTAAACTTCTTAAGGGTATTAGACTCTCCAGACCTCCACAACCCAGATATTCGGAGCTCTGGGATGTGGACTTAGTTCTTAATCTTTTATCCTCTTGGCGGGACAACCAGTATTTGTCGACGAAAGAATTGTCGGCCAAATTAGCCATGCTTCTCTGCCTCATTTCCTGTAAGCGAGTGTCAGATATCAGAGCACTGGATGTTTCCGCTCGAGTCTTTACTCCAGAAGGAGTCACGTTTACTATTGCAAGGAGGACAAAGACTAATACCAGGTCGGTATCCTATCCCGCTTTTCCTGATTCCCCGAAACTATCTGTGTTTAGATGTCTCAAAGTCTATGAGGAAGTGACCAGTTCTTGTAGACCTCCAGGTGAGAATCAATTGTTGATTTCTATAAAGAGACCGTTCAAGGCGGTTTCTTCTCCTTCCATTGCCAGATGGATTCGATGGATTCTCTCTGAGGCAGGAATAGATATTCAAGTTTTTGGCGCCCATTCTACTCGGGGAGCTATGGCTTCCAAAGCCATACAAGTGGGGGGCGGATTAGAGGACATCATGCATGCTGCTGATTGGTCTTCAGATTCTACTTTTAAGAAGTTTTACTTTAAACCAATTCATGAAGCAGCCGCACTAGTGGTGAGTAAGCTTTGAACTTGCATAATCCTCGCCTCCGGTCCTGTGATAGAATACGAAATTTCCTAGCTATCGTGAAGGAAAGTTTCAATTCTATTAAGGACACGGAGGCGAGGATTATCCCACCCACATACATTACGCTGGTATGTTCCCTCCCGATTACATCTATCTGCGTAGCAAGGTAGTATACTTGCGTTTATACCTTTATTTATTGTTATTCTGCTCATATTCTAATTTACATTAGGCAGCACTTGATTCAGATGTATTTACATTTTATATTTAAATGTATGTTAAGGTTCATGACTTTATTGCCTTCGGTATGTTTCTGTGTTCTATTGGATTAGCATCTAATTATACCTCTTTTGTAGGTTTCGAAACTACAACCAATTGACTCTACCAGGATTCCTTCCGCAGTGAAGTCGAGGAAGTGTGACGCATTTCGGGATATTTATACCAACATGAAGGAGTGCACCTCATTGGATACTCGTTACCATGGCGGCGGGCTCATGGAACTTGTAGTTTTTTGTTCATGTTTTGTTTGACTCTGAACTTGCTGTTTAATAAAAAGTGAAGAAAGATCTGCATAATCCTCGCCTCCGTGTCCTTAATAGAATTGAAACTTTCCTTCACGATAGCTAGGAAATTTCGTATTCACCTGTTGAAGTGCATGCTTAACTTACAAAGCACTACACCTAAAAACTCCAAAATATCCTTCTTATAAACTATCGTTACTGTCGCCCGTTTGGTCAGAAGCAAAGAAAATTATAGCTCACAGAACCCAAGCTTGAAGAAAAGATCCTTCACTTCTCTGGTCTTCTGAAGCCTTCTGCCCAAGATATGGAACAGTTTAACATTTTCCATTAGGCTATTTAACTCTTTCAACCATTTCTAAAGCGCTGCGTGAAACTCGACCTTCGATAAATACTTCAGTTGCTCTTCTCATGGCCCTCACTCCTCCATCATAAAACTTCTTAATAAATACACTCACGGTCCCGCTCATGGGGTTGTCTTAATGCTGCCTGGGCAGGTAAGTGGGAGTTCACACTCCATGCACATTCAGTCCTTGGCCTCTCTCTACTTCCTCTTGTGCCCTTCTGTCTTCCTCGTGCTACCTTCTTATTTTTCATTGTTTCTCTTCTCTTCTCTACTTCTTTTTCCTTTTCAGCGCCCCCTTTCGCCCCCTCTCCTGCAGCGCTCTCTCTTACTTCCCTCACCCCTTAATCCTCTTTTCCCTTCTCTCGCTCTGCATTCCTCTTTCTTTTCCTCGTCTTCCACTCACTCCCCTGTTGTCCCGCCGCTCTTCGCATGTGTCTCTCGTGCACACAAACACTCCCTGAAGTCCGACAGCAGGCCCTGGCTCTCCCGCTTTGAGGTAACTCGGGATCTTTTCCCGACACACTCAGCGTCCTTGACTAATGGCTCGGTGGTTATTTTAAGTCCATAATGTTCAGGGGATTTAATAAAGTATGTGTTCTGTGAAGTGGGCAACTGGCCTCAGTTAAGTGATGGACACGAGGGGGCGGCGCTGGGGGTTGGGGGGGAGGGGGCTGAGCGGCCTGCGGATTGACTATAGCTGCCGAGCAGGGGCAGAAAAGTGAGGAGAACTCTGTGTGGTCACTGAGAGCCGAGTAACAATGGGGGAGCAAAGGCGTGGCAAAGCTGACATGGGATCTATGCAAACAAGGAAAGTGGGCTGCATAGCCTTTGGTTGGGTATTAAAATAACGTGCAGTGGGCTCCCTCAGACCAGTGCTTAATTTGTAACAGTAGCGGTGTCCGGGCCCTCGACAGGAAGCCACTGCAACTTGCACCACCGATTGCCCCGTCAGCTCTGCCACTGGTAGTAACAACACAACTACTAACCATAAGACTCTAAAAGCGTGACGATTCCGACTATTCCAGGTCCCCAAAGCTATAAGAAGGGCTTTGGTGGTAGGTTTGAATCATTTTTAATGCATATTGACTCAAGAAATAGCTATTGTTGTGCCCATCTCGAAATTAGACAAACAGTACCACCAAGTGTTAGACTGTCATAAGTTCTGGTGTTGACAAGTGCCAGTGTCGAGCACTGGAAACCACCAGCTCAAATTCAGCACTGTCTCAGACCCCTGAGACTCGTTGCTGCTGCACCATTGACAGGAGGGAGCAGAGCTAAATAGGATGGCCGACTGTCTGCATTTGGCACGGTTGTCCTGCAATCATGCCTCTTATCTCACTGCCCTGTTGCCCGCACAGAACCACTGCAGAACTCAAATTGTCCTGAATTTAGCTTCCCCTTCACTTTCAAGCATCTCACAGGACAAGCTACTTTCCTTATTTCAGCATTTAATGAGCTATAAAGGAGGTCCCTGCCTGTGGCTAGGAGGAAGGACATGAAGCACAGGTGTTGGGGCTGCACAATGGAGTTTCAGGAGTAGGAGCATCTACAGACAGGCAAATTCAACCACCAGTAATTAAGCAGCCCTGAATGTGTGAATAAAATCCATGCTGAGGACCTGCCCCGGGAGTATGGCTTTGGTGTTTATATGTTCCTTCAAACCTACCCTATTTCAGAGTGCTCACATATTGTCAAAGCAGTGGACAGAGGCACAGGCAAAGCATGATTTGCCCAGGACCAAAATGTTTGTCAAAGTAGTAGACCTGAGACTGCAACTTACTGCTGCTTGCTGGAAATACTTTATATTTACCACCATATTGTATTTTGAAAACTAATACCATGAGACCTGGCCCTTCCCCTGCCCCCAGGTTATATCCAATCCATTCTTTTTATAATTGCACATTTGCTTGCAGATTTGTACCTTAATTCTAGTTGCCTGTAGTCACAATCTTACTCTCAAATTTACCTAAAGAAAGAGACTATAAGTTCAAAAAGTATTTGCCCAAGAGCACACAATTTGATCAAATGGGAAGCTGGGATTAAAAATTATGGCTCCCGGTTCCACAGTGTCCAACTAGTCTACTAACTCACAACTGGGGTGGCAGTGATCCTGCAGGCTAAGCCAACAGACTGCCCTTCCCAGGTATATGTCATGGTGTTGTGGACCCCGTCTAGCTTTAGAATACAGTGTTGATTTCCAGCATATTTAGATGCATCAGCAAAGCTGAGAGTATCAAGTATCTTAGTCCCATAGCTAAAAGTTACACTCCGGATAACCTCTAGTATGTTGTCCACCCAATCCACTGCTTTGCCCACCTTGTTAGGGACTGCATCATATTTGTTTATAGTGCTCACTATCTTTTTCTTTGGTCCAGTGGCAGTAGCAGTATGTGGATACTGGAGATTATCTTCTGATGCATGCCCATAATGTCTCTGCACACATGAAATGTGTATCCACACAAGCACAGTGTCCTACAAAGTGATAATGGGAAGTTGTCCACCTTTGAGCGAGAGTGTCTGAGGAAGGAGAGAGGGGGAAGAGAGGCAGTAGTGACTCTGCAGAAGGGATATCAGGTGGGTCTCTATCATCAAGGGGACTATGTTTCAGGCCTGGGTTTCAGCAAAATGTCTAATGCATTCTGTGATATGTATTTGCAACGCATTACATTGGATTAAAAAGGCTATCAATGGAATAGCATAACTGATCCCAAACTCAAGCAGTCATCATCATACAGGGACCATTCCTTGCTGTCTGTTGGTGGGGAATGTGAGAGCTGCAGGATTTGATCAAATTAACTCTGGTTTTCCTTTAAAGATGCAGATGAAGAGAACAATGGAACGTAAATGGTAAAACTTGCCTGGAATACAGTGCCACCACCCTGTGACCTGGAGTCATCTACTGACCTTAGAGTGAAAAGACAAACATAAAAACAGTTCTGGACCCACAGATTTGTGTAGAGAGGACAGCTTGGGTGAGAAGCGGAGTCCGGCTGGTGTGGGAGCAGAAGGTAGCGTGGGTAGCTCAGAGATGACAGTAGAAGTAGGGCAATATGTTGATTTAAAAGTGTGGATAGCACATAGGCAGAGATGGTGGGAGCTGGGGCATGGGTGATACAGAGATAGGCCGTTGGGGACAGAGATATCACTTATGTGAACAATAGGGGAAAAGGCAGAATTGCACTGAAGATCTCTGATTTTGCACTGAATGCTGAGGTCAACATCAGCAGCTAGGGGAATCGTCCACTGGTATTTGAGTTACAATATCCACTTGGAAGCAGCAGAAAGTGCCTTTGTAAATGATCAATTAACAACTATCTAGTGCTTAATTTGAGCTGGTGCTTGTGCTAGCGCATGTGTCTTAATTTGAGTTATTAATGAGTGTTTATGTATTTTGAATAATAAGTTTATGTAGAAAATGAAATAACATAGAAAAAAGAATGCACGCATTTGAAATGTGACCTCAAAGAACGGCCACCAATATTCACAAAATATACTAATTAATGATGAATATATATGAAATGTTGAAAATGTATTATGTTAATGCAGTGATATGTCATATTAAAGGTTATGAAGTTTGCTTTAGCTTTATTAATTGCAGGCCTTAAAATAGCGAGTATCTTGGCCTATTTTGCCAGGCCTCATGCAGAAGCTATATTTCTTAGCGTTTAATAAAAATGCTGACCAAGTGGTTTAAACTGTGAAATGTCCATTGTATTGTTTAAATGTGCTTAACGGAAGCTTTTAGTGAGAACCGACTGCTAAGAGATAATGTTCTTGGTAACGCAACATTTTATATGTAATGTGTGTGAGACGAACTTTCCCAGTACGAGAACAATGAAGATACTGACTAGAGTGGAAGCTGCAACAATATTGTTACCTGACAAGCCGGATGATGAGAACATTGAAAGGCGGACCAATCAACTGTATGAGAACGCAGAAATATTAGAATTCATAATTTTGATATAGTAATATTATTGGACAAAGTGTGAACATATAATTAACTGACCAATAGGGAATTAGGAGATAGTTTAGGTAACTTTAATATAACAACGCTCATTCTAAAAGAAGACAGCCATTGCCCTTATTTTTCCTGACCGAAAGGTTTTTATCTTCTTATGTGTCTTTACTAGAGACGTGTTTATTTTTAATACTAAATGACTTTGCCATACTTTCCTGACCGAGACCTGATGCCTTGCTGATCGACTGATGACGAAGACTGATTCTGTTTTGCTTACCAATACCGAGGATAGGTATAATGTGACAAACTGTGATTATTATGCATATTTGTTTTTTCTTACTAGGTACCAACTGCACTGTTTTGATAGAATCATAGTTAGATGTTTTTCCAAATTTGTGTTACTAAATTGTTTTGCATGAAGCCCAACATGCTGATGCTAATCTGGTGTTAGTTGAGAATTCTGATTTATGACGAAGAGACTAAGGGGGTCATTCTGACTCCCGCCGGCCGCGGTAACCGCAGGGCCGGCGGGAGCCGCCAGAATACCGCTGCGCGGTCAGAAGACCGCCGCGGTTATTCTGGGTTTCCCGCTGGGCTGGCGGGCGACCGCCAGAAGGCCGCCCGCCAGCCCAGCGGGAAGCACCCTTCCATGAGGATGCCGGCTCTGAATGGAGCCGGCGGAGTGGAAGGGGTGCGACGGGTGCAGTTGCACCCGTCGCGATTTTCAGTGTCTGCATGGCAGACACTGAAAATCTTTGTGGGGCCCTGTTAGGGGGCCCCTGCAGTGCCCATGCCATTGGCATGGGCACTGCAGGGGCCCCCAGGGGCCCCACGACACCCCATACCGCCATCCTGTTCCTGGCAGCCGAAACCGCCAGGAACAGGATGGCGGTGTGGGGGTCGGAATCCCCATGGCGGCGCAGCAAGCTGGGCCGCCATGGAGGATTCCCCAGGGCAGCGGGAAACCGGCGGTACATCGCCGGTTTTCCGTTTCTGACCGCAGAATGCCCATGGGAGCACCGCCAGCCTGTTGGCGGTACTCCCGCGGTCCCCAACCCTGGCGGTCTCGGACCGCCATGGTTGGAATGACCGCCTAAATGCTTGATGGATTTCTTTGCTTCACTACATGTATTACTTCTCGTTAACGTAGCTGACTCTGCCATGAATTTGCATTGTATCTTTAGAATGTGTTGTAGTTCAAGCCTTGTTTAGATTCCGTTTCTTCTGCCACTTTGGACAACCAGTGTTGTTTTGTATGTGTTTCTTTTGATTTTGAGATTAATCTACATGACCTCAGCATTGTTAAGCTAGGGAAATAAACTTACTAAACTTTTACGAAGGGTGTGGTTATTCATGGCTGAAAGGTCATGGTGCGTGACAATTACTGACTCCATTGCTTATTGATTACTTATGATTGTTGATTATTGTGTATCGTCTATTGATTACGTGCTGGAGCTATGGTAAGAACTTCTTAATTGAGAGTCAAAAGGTTCATCGTCCTATTCGCGACCCCTTGTAAGTATACTTATTAAGGTCTGACACACTAACAGTTGCCAGTGGGGTGCACTGGCACTTATTTTTCCTGAATGGCACTTAATTCTCTACATCAGACATTTTTTGAGACCAACAGAGGGAAAAACAAACAAAATGAAATGATGGAGGATGAGAAATACAGAAAATCGGTCACAAAGGAAGAAAGCAGAAACCTATGAGTGACATAACAGGACAGGGAGTGTCTGGCAGTGAATTAAAGAGGCCTGAGGTGGATTCGGGACTGTGACCCTTTGCTGTTCTACACTGATATTACATAGCGCCAGATGAGCAGCGCTTTGGGCACCATTTATTATTTTACAAATAAAGCACTGCCATTAACTTCTGTGATCCTATGCCTTTGTGAACATTCTTTCTTCAGGGGCGTAGCTAGGTCAGTCAGATTGGTGGGGGTAGGAGCTGCAGATTTCCCAACGATCACGGTGGCATATCTTATTGACATCCATTATATGAGAAGCAGAGTTTGAAGGGGGGTTAAAGTGGAAAGGGAGAGCAGTGAGCATTGTTACTGGTACTTGTAACAAAATATTTTGTAAAATAACCAACATTTTTAAAAACTCCACAACAGGGAGGTGAGAGTGTGCGTGTGTTTTTTATTTAATCTTTGTTTGCATGTAAAAATTCTAAGTGACACCTTATCATATCCGAATGAAAACGCCTGCTCCCAACTATTTATTAAAAAGTATATATATTGTGGGGGGGTGTAACACCCAATTTCCCCACTCCCAGGCTACTCCGCTCGAAGCTACGCCCCTGTCTCTCTGCTTACTTCAAGACATTCTCCTCACTTAGCTCCCCTCCCTCCGAAGCAGTCCTTCTCTCGTGACTGAGTACACCTCCAGTCTCAAGTTGTTTTCCCTCCACTCGTACTCTTCTCGCTTAATACACCTCAATTTCCCCAGTGAAACCTCTCTGTACATCTTCACTCACTATTTAATTCCCTCTTTTCTTCAGCCTTACTCCCTCTATTTCTCACGATGCTTCTTTTCCCTTACATATGTCCCCCTCCAGAATATATCAAACCCGTTAATACCCCTTCCGCCTCCAGGGTCTTTCTTTTGCGGTCTGATGAGACGTCAGAGTGTGGGGCACATGCAGGCCTGTGGGGATCTCTAGTGCAAATGCAGGATGTCGGCTAGCTTTGCAATTTCAACCAGGGACGTGCATGCTAATGACGCATGCCTTAGCACACCTCCATGGCATTGTAATAGTGAGGGCCAAAGAACATTCTGCAGGACTAGATTTTATAGAAAGCTCTTGCTTGGATTGTCCAAGTCAGTAGAGTTGTCTCTGCGGTACTTAGCTGGTTCTGCGCCTTCAATTGTCGATGCACACATGTTTTCTTCGCACTAAGGCCCACATTTATACTTTTTTAGCGCCGCATTTGCGTCATTTTTTGATGCAAAAGCGGCGCAAACTTACAAAATACCATTGTAAATACAAAATACATGTAGTGTAGCAAAGAAATCCATCAAGCATTTAGTCTCTTCGTCATAAATCAGAATTCTCAACTAACACCAGATTAGCATCAGCATGTTGGGCTTCATGCAAAACAATTTAGCAACACAAATGTGGAAAAACATCTAACTATTATTCTATCAATACCATTGAATTTTGTAAGTTAGCGCCGCATTTGCGTCACAAATTGGCGCAAATGATGCGCTAAAAAAGTATAAATATGGGCCTAAATTCTACAAAACTTCTTAACGTGGGCACCAAGCTGTGTCTCCACAAAGGATCTGTTTCAGAGCTAGGATTTGCACTGTCTCAGTCACTAGGGATGAAAGGAAATGTATATCTGACAACCAGTGCATAATTTGTCATTAAAAAGGTGCCGGTGTCAAAAGCTCTCCTCTGAAACATGCGGCTGCTGCAATTAAATGTGGGGACACGGAATACTGAGGCAGCGTAATACTGAAGCCATCTCGGTCTTTGTGAATACATTTACAGACACTCCCTCACCCTTCAGTTTACTCTTGCAGTGTTCTCCCTGTGTGACGCTTTTTGTTTTTATGTTTTTATCTTTCTCCGTCTTTCCCAGGTGTGTCTTTTGCTCTCGGTAAATGCTTGAGGCTGAAAAAAAGGGCTGGCCTGTAAAAATAAGTGCCGGTTGCCCCGCACCGGAAAACAACCGCCTCAAATTAAGCACTGCTGCCAACCAGTGTTTGAAATGGAAATATAGAAGTTTCTGAGAAGTGCTGGTACTCTCCAATTAAAAGGATTACGGGCCTTATTTATACTTTTTGGTGCAAAACTGCACTAAGGCAGTTTTGCCCCAAAATGTTTTGCACCGGCTTGCACCATTTTTTAGCACCAGCTGGGCACCATATTTATGGAATGGTGCAAGCCGGTGCAAAGGGTAGGCTAGCTTAAAAAAAAATGACGTTAGGCAGTTTTGAGTCAAAATAAATGATTCTGACCAGATTAGCATCATTTTTTGATGCTAAGGGGCATATTTATACTCTGTTTGCACTGAATTAGCGTAATTCTTTTTTTACTCTAATTCAGTGCAAAACTAACTCCATATTTATACTTTGGTGCTAGACCCGTCTAGCACCAAATTTATGGAGTTAAAGTCATTTTTTGGAAGTGGAAACCTACCTTGCCTTAATGAGATGCAAGGTAGGCGTTCCCGTGCAAAAAAATGACTCTATGGCCTTAACACCATATTTATACTCCCATGTAAAAATGGTGCAAGGGAGGGAGGAGGGGTCATAAAATGGGGCAAAGATTGCTTTGCCCCATTTTTTAAGACCAGGGTCAGGGCAGGCGTTAGTGGACCTGTGGCCCTATTCCCATGGTGGAACACCATGGAATAAGCCCAGAGGTGCCCTCCCTAGACCCTAGGGGCACCCCCACCCACACTAGAGGGAATGCGAGGATGGGGGACCCCATCCCAGGTTAGTACAGGTAAGTCCATTTTATTTTTGAAAGTGCCATAGGGGGCTATGAAATGGGCCCCCATACATGGCACAGGGTGCAATGGCCATGCCCAGGGGACCCCTGTCCTCTGTGCTGGCCACTGGGGTGGTGGGCATGACTCCTGCTTTTTCTAAGGCAGGAGTCATGTGGCATTGTAGGTTTAGCACCATAAAATGACACTAATCTGGTTAGAGTCATTTTTTTTTACTCTAACCTGCCTAAAGCCATTTTTTGGTGCTAAACCCTCTTCTTCTATACTGCCAGCCCCACCGACTAAAGTCATTTTTTAAAACTCTAGCCTACCCTTTGCACCGGCTTGCACCATTCCATAAATATGGTGCCCGGCTAGTGCACAGAAATGGTGCAAGCCGGTGCTAAACTTTTTGGTGCAAAACTGAGTTAGTGCAGTTTTGCAGCAAAAAGTATAAATAAGGGCCAATATTTTGTAAGTTTGCGCCACTTTTGCGTCATAAAATGACGTTAATGCGGTTCAAAAAAAGTTTAAATCAGGGCCTTGGTGCTAGATGGGTCTAGCACCAAAGTATAAATATGGAGTTAGTTTTGCACTGAATTAGAGTTAAAAAAAATGACACTAATTCGGTGCAAACAGAGTATAAATATGCCGCAGAGTATAAATATGCCCTTAAATATGGCGTTAAGGCCATAGAGACATTTTTTGCACGGGAACGCCTACCTTGCATCTCATTAAGGCAAAGTAGGTCTCCACTTTCAAAAAAGGACTTTAACTCCATAAATTTGGTGCTAGAGGGGTCTAGCACCACAGTATAAATATGGAGTTAGTTTTGCACCGAATTAGAGTTAAAAAAATGACACTAATTCGGTGCAAACAGAGTATAAATATGCCCCTACGTTTTCCTTA
This sequence comes from Pleurodeles waltl, assembly GCF_031143425.1. Classification (NCBI taxonomy): domain Eukaryota; kingdom Metazoa; phylum Chordata; class Amphibia; order Caudata; family Salamandridae; genus Pleurodeles; species Pleurodeles waltl. The sequence continues at coordinate 307,182,927 of NC_090446.1, forward strand.
AGAAGTGCAGGTACCCTCCCTCTCAAAAAAAAAAAGTGCCGATCCTCAGTACCAGACAGTACAGGCCATTTAAAGCACTGCTGCCAACTGATGTAGTTTTGTTAGCGTGTGACTTTCGCCTTCTGCTTATAGGTCCTTGGTTGGGCTGTTCACCTACCTGCAGTAACAGATAGGTGTCACCCGTGACCCGGACACAGTAAGTAAGCACCGCTGCAGCATGTGGCGGAATTCTTCCGTGAACCCTTTTCCCGCGCAGAGCTGCACGCCCGACCCTGATGGGAGGTTACCTCGAGCCTGAGGCCTCTGAATCTTGGCATTATCTTTATATGCTGTTTTATGAGAGTGTTGACAGTCGTGGACACGACTGATGAATGTGCCGCTGATAGGACCGTCTAATCCTGTTTTCCAGTCAGTGGCTGCTCCCTGCTCGCCTGCCATCTGGCATTTGTCCAATCTAAATCTGTGAGCAGAGAGTGCCCGGAGGCGATCCAGGTGAGGCCCTCCTTCGTCTTTTGAGTACACGTAGTGTCCCCCCCATCCTGTATCCCACCGCCAACCAGGAAGACAAGCAGAATAAAGAGACTGGGGTAAATGCAGAAAGAGAGAGGGAAAGAGGCTAAGAGAAATAATGGTGACATAAAGAGAATAATCCATTGCTTAGGGGGTCTGTTGGAAGATATTGACCCTGGGAAATTGCTCCCTTTGAACATGCCTTAAAACGTCTCTGGAAGAAGATCTCAAAGAAAAGAGAGAGTCCAACAGAATGCAAAATGTGTGTCCCCAACCAGTGTCTTTGAAGTGACACTAAAGTTTTGGTCTTTAAAATAGAAGGCGCCATTAAGAGTCAGAATGAAAGTTATTTCTGGATCAGATAGCGTTCCACTTGACCCAGATTTTGCCAGTGTTACTGAATGCTAGAATACCAGGGTCAATCCTACATACCAGAAAATTGGACACAAAAGCCATAGGACGTTGGGACAGGGCCGTGGTCACGAGTGCAGCCTGTCCCATGCCTGACATCCTCCTACAGTACAGGGGAGCATGCATCGCTCCCTTCGCCTTGCCCCACTACCTACTTTTACTGTCTCCACATCATACCCTCCCTACACAGGCCCCTATACACATTTATCACTTGCCACAGACACTGGAAGTGTATTGGCGGCATCCCTGTCACTTAAAGGTGGAGACCTAGAAGCTGAAGTGAGGGAGGATGGAGTCACGGCTACTAGGATAACCAATTAGGAACTTGTTAGCAAAGAGCGGCGGATTAGTTGTGAGCACTGACATTTTTAATTGTGTGGTTATGGCTGCACTTTCTGCTGTTCAAGTTTCTAGGCAAGGCCGACCCTTTTGTCTGTCCATGATTGCTTCTGCAAGAAGGCAAATGCAAGCCAGATTAAGAGTTCTTACACTAGATCGTGCTTTTCTGTTGGTTATTCCTGCTTAAAGTCAGCTTCATTGTTACCTGCTGTAAAAGCAATCGCCTTGCACAAAAGCTATTTCTGAGGAACAGCCAGAAAATAATATTTGAAAGAGAACCAACTGAAATCAGTTCTCAAACGTCTGGAATGTTCAACATTAGCACATCCCCTTTCTGGAAAATGTGTTTAAAAGTGAGATCCAAACCACCCCACGTTTTTTTAGTTTCAAGGTCTTTTTCACCAAGGAAGGGAATGCTCAGCAGAGCACCAGGACAACTGCTGTATGACGGCCAGGGCTGAGGGCTGAGGGCTGTGTGACAACCAGGCCTGCAGAGGCAGGGGACATCACTTGAAGTCTGCACTTTGAAGAACAACTGGAGGAAGCAGACAACTAAATGGGAGTGAAGACAGGAGCAACCGTTGTGTGAAGTACCCCCTGGTCCCTCTTCATTGTTTCTGCTGTGGACTGTACCAAGACTTTGAATTGTCAGGCATTATTGTGCTATATGCATCCCGCCGTAGGTCAACAGACTGATGCTGTCAATGCCAAAGATGGAGATTTCTAGTCACCCCCACTGTGGAAGCCTTGATCAAACCAGATGCTGCTACTGATAAAAACACCCACCAGCTGATGATTGCCAAATAGGTTGTCCTTCCCCCTCCAAATGTCTACTCTGCTCCCATCCTAGAAGGACACTACTGCTAACAACAAGTTCTGCCGTGTGAGCCTGCAGCTCTGAGACCACCCAATGGTGATGTTCCAGGTGTGGTTACCGCTGCTGCCTCTGTTGTACATGAGCCATCACCGCAGGAGCGGGCCTATTGAAGGTACCCATCGCACACAGCAGAGCTGTAGCTACAGTAATGCAGGTAACCAAAGTACCTTACTGTGTGTAAAATTAGAAATTGGGCAAGTAGAGTAATAAAGCAACACACACTTAGACTTTTACCTGGTGAAGATGATCTGGTGGAAGCAAACAGCACTACTGTGCAACTCTAAATACTTGGGTACTTTGAGTGAATTGCAAGTGTGCGTAATCTGTGCCTAGAAAGGGTGCAGCACCTCACTGAGGGGGGTCAAGAGGATTACAACCTTGTGACTGAAAATGCTAGTTTCTGCTAAGTAGTATTTCGGTATTACTGTGTTATTAATTTACTTTCTTCTTATTGAAAGATAAGTACTGGGCTGGACAATATTTTTTTTGTTGGTTGACTGTTGGGTTAAGAGCTCTTGTCACACATCCTTTAGGAAGCCGTTGACTGGTCGCCTTCACTACCTGAGAATCAAATGCGGAAGTGATGTACTTGGCCCTGATGTAGAGCCATAGTAGGACAGACCCCAGGAAACCAGTGGCAAACATTCTGAGCCACCGAGGTTGGGGCCCCGAGGCCCCTGTCTGCCTTGTGGCCCCTCCCAAACTAGGTCAGATTCCCTCCAGCATGCAGTGCTCTCTTTGACTCCCTGTGATATTTCGTGCTTTTAGCTCCAGGATCTTGTGGACACCCCTGTGCCCCACACATCTTTCCTCAGCCTGTTTGTGATGTGCTGTGTGTCCCTATGCGGAGGATCAATTGAGGGAGCAGCAACGTGGAGTCTGTAATCCTTGCGATACTTACTCCTATTCCTAAACATATTTCCTTGCCTCTTTGGTGTGTAATTGCACTTATTGATTGTAAATAAAATTACAGTTATTTTTCAAAAGTAACAACACTTGCCCGATTGGAAATGTGAGCTACTTGAAGCCTTTAAATTGCAGGCATCCTCAAAGTATTGAAGATATCCAAGGTCACTGTGTGAGCACGAGGTCATCGAGTCAGTTGGTGGCAACTGGATTTCCTTGTGTTCGATGAACACAAGTGATCTGGGGTAGTTACAAAAAATATTATGTGCTTTCGAAATCACAAATCTCAGATACGTGTCATAAATATCTGTAACTTGGCAAGTTTAGTGTCAGGACTTCCGGCTGACTCGGGCATCACTAGCAGAGAAAAGCAGCCTTTGTATTCAGGAAGTGCATACAAGCTAGGGTGACCAGATTTTGAGGAGCAAAAACCGGGACAGGTCGACATAAAAGAAGGACTAAAGACTTTACTCTCACTTTTATATCTGGCCTGTCCCGTTTTACGCGTGTATTCCGGGGCCAGGCTCAACAATGACGAGGTAGGGCCCACCTTTATAAAGCGGGTGCGGTCGGCGAGCGGATCTCTTGCTCTTGCTCGCTGGCCGTGTTCAGAACATCCTCCACAGCCCAACAGATACAAATTTGGCAGTCGTCTACTCTTGAAATGCAGTGTGATCACTTGCCATATGTGGCTCCTGACCTTATATCGGCTGTATTCTGTGCCTTTTGAAAGGTTCTCTTTTGAGAGGTGGTAGGATTTGCTGTGAACGTGGTTTGTATAGATTGTCGTATTTAAATGTATTGGGATGGTGGCAGAGTGAGATCATGACGGGGGATGGACAATTAGGTACCTTTTCTTACCTGAGAAGTACTGCTAGGTAATTGGACCCTCCAATGGGTGCTGGCTTTGAAGTGACGACCACATCCAGGGGCGAGGAGAGTTGCGAGTGGTCGCTGGCATCTGGCCTTTAGGGCCAACCAACTGTACATGGGCAAAGGCCTGAAGTGAGCACTGGCCCTTGGGGGGGGAAACAGGGGTGCCAGAGGTAGGTTTTTTGGCTGGCAGGTGGGCCCCCCTCCACAAGGTATACCCATAAATGGGTTTGAGAAGGGATAGGAATCCCCTATGGAGATCCTACCCCTGAGCCTCACTGCAGGAGGTGGGGTAGGGACTGGGTGTACTAGCCAAACAGTCATGATCTCATTTACAGTCACAAACATTGGGATACACAGGAACGAACTGTTATAGTCAGACTTAGGGTTTCGGATGTTAATGTACTCTGTTAAGGCTAAGCATATGAAATGCTGTAAATATTATGTAAATGTGATGGAGTTACTAAGTATACTTTTAATGGTTTTTGACTGATTTATGTGTTTTTTGTCAATAAAAATACAATAAAAATATGGCCAGGGATTCACAACCCCTAAACCCAAAAGTGTGTGGTTAAGTGCAAAACATTCTAAGATTTGTGTGGGGTATCCTTGGAGGTGGTGTCAGAGTTTGTTGCGGGAGGCCTTGGCAGTACCTGGCCATATAGCATAATAAGCCACAAAACCGCACCAAAGAGCTGCAAGAAAATTACAAGTCACAGGTTTAGAACTGTAAAGATGCAATCTCTCCAGAAGTAGGTGGTTCCATATAGTCTTTATTGAGTTAAGCCAAAGTAGAAATGTCTCACCCACTTAGAGGCTCCAGGCAACTGACACTTCAATCTTCGAATGCTCTCAGTATTCCAATCTTAGAACTATATTACATCCCACTTACAATGATATCTTAATAAGATACGAGATACCACACATTCCCTCCAATAGATAAAACAAATCAATAACCAATTGAAATCTAAATTCTATTCAAAATTAAGAAATACTTTAAAATGTGGAGAAGATCATAGAGAGATACATAAAATAAATTTACACTTGACAGTAACAAAGGCAATGAAGTGGATACTTGAGGTTCAAACAAAATCACACAAATGTTTTGGTCTAGATGTCACAGCTCCACTTCTCCTTGGTTGTGAAACACTTAGTCTAGATGTCACATAACCACATGTCCTTGGTTGTGAAACACTGAGCTTAGACTCCCCAGCACATGTAATGTCTTTATTGGGAGGCACTAATGCCACCCTGCTCAATTTTTGAATAGGATTGTCACTCAGTTTGACAGCATTATGAAACAATGTAATTACTTTATTTTATTTTAAGAGGTCCTGATAATCTATTAAACCCTATTTTATGAAGAAATGTTATTCTCACCATATCCCCAATTTTAACTTAGGTTGGGGATGTTGCATGTCTCAAATCAAAGTTCTTTAACTTTTCGTTTTGTGAAGACCACCAACCATCTAACACAGGGGCATCCCTCGCAACATCCCCTACACTTTCATTTCTCATCCACCCAGGGCACAGCAGAATTACAGGTTTGCGCCCCCTAAATAACTCAAAAGGTATTTTCCCTGTGATGGAATGAGGAGTTAATCTATATAATTTCACTCTCTCCAAAATTCCTAATTTCCAGTCTCTGTTTTTTTACTCTCGCTATTTGAATGGTTTCTTTCAATACCCTATCAAATCTCTCTACCTTTCCTTTGGTTTCTGGATGATAAAGAGAGCATCTTTTGTGTTTGATACCATTGTTGTCTAAAACCCTCTCCATTTCTTTAGAGATTAATTGAACTCCATTGACAGTCAACAAACTTTCAGGTAAACCTTTTCGGGAACCACGGACCGGGGTAGGTTACCACCTGGCCAGTGCACCTGGACAAAACGTCATTTAGCGCTGGACCATTGGTCTGTGTATTCCTAGGATGCTCGTCTTCAAATTTAGGATGGGCACGAGTTAGGAACTATTGGTTCCATATTCATGTAAGTGATTGTTACTCCGCCAAGCTATTTGCTGGCCTACAGTAACTTGTATACCTTGTTTTGAAATATATGTGGCCCTTATTATTTAGGAGATACACATAGTCACATAAGGTCCTGATGAAGCATCACTGGATCCGTTTGGACCACCAGGATGCGAAACATGTTGACCCATGAGAGGGTAGACTTTGGAGAATTCCCAGACTCCTCTCTTTGATATATATTTTTTCACTATAAGAGTGATTGATCTTAAATTTCTTGATTCACTCTTCTGACTTTATTTTTAACCTTGGCCCTGACCGTCCATCTGGTCCAATAAAATCTACTGTCTCAGTGGCGGTTTTGAGAGTCAATTTTAAACCATATTCTTTTCTGATCTCCACTGACACTTCAGTCACCTTTGGGGTCACTGCACCACCATATAAAAAGATCTCCGGCAAAGAGCCCCCCATCAGGGGTGGTGCCCGTCAGACATTGCAGCGCCGGTCTGACGAGGAGCAGTGCCTATGATGAAGCATGACACCCTATGGGTGTGTGAGGCCTCTTGCTCCTAGAATTTAGGACCCCGGCCACCTCTTTCTGTTTTTGCATGGTTGGAACAGTGTATTACTAATTTTTAAACTTTCAGGTAAACCTTCCCTACAAAATACCTCATCCAGAAACTCAATCACGTTTTTCGTCTCAATGGACTACGTTATGTGAATTTCCGGCCACCTGGAATAGAGGTCAACTAGAACCTGCACATAGAACTGACCAGACCTGCAAGTTACAGGACCAAAGATATCCAATACCACTTCTTGTCATGCCTCACTGGCAATTCTTTCAACACTATAGGCTGGACTCTTAGCTTACAGGCCTTATCACTCGAGACACACCCAAAACAATCCCTCACACTCCTTTCTACTTGGACATCCATGCCAGGCCACCAAAAATGTGACCTAATACGTTCCTTAGATTTGGAGATCCCTTGGTGACCTAGGTTTATAATTGTTTGGCTTGAGTTCACTAGTGACACTAGTTTAGTACCCCTCCAGAGTAATTCATTTCTGAAAGACAGTTCATCTCGTATATTCCCAACATTTTTAATCTCTTCAGTTTTATTTATTTTAAACCAGCCTTCCAGCAGTCTTTTGATAACCTCCTGTAAAATGACATCATTTGACATTGACATTTTCCAATCTTCTTCCTTGATCATGCCATCTGTAACCTCACACACCCTATAGTCCTCTAAGTCAGAGGGATCTTCCACCCCATTGTTTTCAAACCCCTGCCTGAGCTGGCTGATCAGAGACAAGACATGACAAGCAGTCTCAACTCTATTCTCGGTACCAGGAATATACTCTACTTTAAACTCATAATCTTGCAAAGCTATTACCCATTTACAAATGTGTGAGGAAATAGCATCCAGACCTTCCTTTATAAACACATCCTTAAGTGGCTTATGATCAGACCTGATTAGAAACGAATTACCCCACAGAAATTTCTTGAGTTTTTTTACTGCCCAGTATATGCATAGAGCCTCCTTTTCAATAATCGATTAATGTTTCTCGGCTCCTACAAGGGCTCTAGATAGGAACATAATAGTTTTCTCCTGTCCATCTTTCATTAGTTTCAAAACTGCTTCGAGACCCTATTACTTGAATTAGTGACCAAAATGGATAATCTGTTGTTATCAAAACATTTCTACAAAGGTGCATCACTTAATACGTTTTTGATATCATGGAACTCATTTTCACAACTATCACCATTTAAATTTCATTCTCTTTTTCAATAGTTCTCTCATGGTGTGAGTAGGACTAGCTAATCTGGGTAAAAATTTGTTGTAATATTCTGCCATCCCAAAGAAGTGACAAGATCATATCTGCTTTTGGGCAAAGGGAGATCTAATATACACTTCACTAATAGATCCTTAGGTCCTTAGGTAAGCTTATGTCCAAAATAGTCAATCTCAGAAAGGTTGAAGCAACATTCATTCTCTCTTAATGTCAAACCTCTATTTCTAAATCTGGTAAGTAGTTGCCATACCCTATCATCACGCTCTTCCTTAGATGACCCAAAGACTAGTACATCATCTTATCACCATAGGCTAATAGTTTGATATCAGGTTTGAACAATTTATCTTTTCCCAACAAGTTATTCAAGTAGACATTCTTTGAAATCAGAGTAATGCTTACTCCTGAATCAAATTGCATCTAAACTGAATGATCCTGTACAATTACTGTATCTATGGGGCCCTCTCTCTTGCAGGAATCAACTTGAAGCACATCTTCCCCAAAATGGACATCATCATACTCATATTCATCCTCATCATATAGTTTAATTTATTTCACAGGAGACTTCCCATGAGAAGTTCTGCAATTTTTCCCAAAATGTCCCACTTTTGGCTGACAGAGCAGGGCACCTCCTGCTATTAGAAATATGTCCCAGACACCACAGCGAAAACATCTGACTTTGCCTACTAATTTCTTTTCATCATGCACAACGTTCTTATTATTGTTATTCTCCTCGGTGACAACCTTGTAAAAATTAGTCTTAGTAACACTTTACCACATTGTTCAGTGTGCTCTTCATTCTTAAGAATATCTACACATGCAAGGGAATGTTCAATTCATTTTGCAACAACAAATAATTCATCTAAGTTAGGGTTATCCTTCTGCCACAGTTCATCCTTTATTTTCTCAACGTTACAACCAAGCATAAACTGATCGCAAATGCGCTCCTGTTGAATTGTCAAACTTGCATGATGCTCCTAGTCTATGTATGTTGGAGACATAGGTTTCTACTGATTCTTGGGGTCTCTGAATACCCTTACCAACCTGATAACGTTCTAAAATTGTACTTACTGTTGGTAGGTAATGCTTATCAAGTTTGGTTAAACATATCTCAAATTCATTGAGATTGTCACACTCATCTCCACTTAACTAGGGCAAATGTTCAAAGACTTCTTGACCTTCAGAACCTAAACAGAGCATTAGTAATGAAGTCTTTCTTTCTGCACTTAAAAGATACCCACATACATGTGCATAATGTAAGAACACTTTCTTCCACTTATACCATTTTATAGGTGGATCCCCGGGGGAAGTAAAAATAAAAAATAAAAATAAAAAAGAGCTGGAATACTTTGCATGTTTAAATAACAATTACTGTATGTATAATTTATATAGTAATAAAACATATATATATATATACACACACACACACATATATATATATATATATATATATACATACAGGGAGTGCAGAATTATTAGGCAAGTTGTATTTTTGAGGATTAATTTTATTATTGAACAACAACCATGTTCTCAATGAACCCAAAAAACTCATTAATATCAAAGCTGAATATTTTTGGAAGTAGTTTTTAGTTTGTTTTTAGTTTTAGCTATGTTAGGGGGATATCTGTGTGTGCAGGTGACTATTACTGTGCATAATTATTAGGCAACTTAACAAAAAAAAATATATACCCATTTCAATTATTTATTATTACCAGTGAAACCAATATAACATCTCAACATTCACAAATATACATTTCTGACATTCAAAAACAAAACAAAAACAAATCCGTGACCAATATAGCCACCTTTCTTTGCAAGGACACTCAAAAGCCTGCCATCCATGGATTCTGTCAGTGTTGTGATCTGTTCACCATCAACATTGCGTGCAGCAGCAACCACAGCCTCCCAGACACTGTTCAGAGAGGTGTACTGTTTTCCCTCCTTGTAAATCTCACATTTGATGATGGACCACAGGTTCTCAATGGGGTTCAGATCAGGTGAACAAGGAGGCCATGTCATTAGATTTCCTTCTTTTATACCCTTTCTTGCCAGCCACGCTGTGGAGTACTTGGGCGCGTGTGATGGAGCATTGTCCTGCATGAAAATCATGTTTTTCTTGAAGGATGCAGACTTCTTCCTGTACCACTGCTTGAAGAAGGTGTCTTCCAGGAACTGGCAGTAGGACTGGGAGTTGAGCTTGACTCCATCCTCAACCCGAAAAGGCCCCACAAGCTCATCTTTGATGATACCAGCCCAAACCAGTACTCCACCTCCACCTTGCTGGCGTCTGAGTCGGACTGGAGCTCTCTGCCCTTTACCAATCCAGCCACGGGCCCATCCATCTGGCCCATCAAGACTCACTCTCATTTCATCAGTCCATAAAACCTTAGAAAAATCAGTCTTGAGATATTTCTTGGCCCAGTCTTGACGTTTCAGCTTGTGTGTCTTGTTCAGTGGTGGTCGTCTTTCAGCCTTTCTTACCTTGGCCATGTCTCTGAGTATTGCACACCTTGTGCTTTTGGGCACTCCAGTGATGTTGCAGCTCTGAAATATGGCCAAACTGGTGGCAAGTGGCATCGTGGCAGCTGCACGCTTGACTTTTCTCAGTTCATGGGCAGTTATTTTGCGCCTTGGTTTTTCCACACGCTTCTTGCGACCCTGTTGACTATTTTGAATGAAACGCTTGATTGTTTGATGATCACGCTTCAGAAGCTTTGCAATTTTAAGAGTGCTGCATCCCTCTGCAAGATATCTCACTATTTTTGACTTTTCTGAGCCTGTCAAGTCCTTCTTTTGACCCATTTTGCCAAAGGAAAGGAAGTTGCCTAATAATTATGCACACCTGATATAGGGTGTTGATGTCATTAGACCACACCCCTTCTCATTACAGAGATGCACATCACCTAATATGCTTAATTGGTAGTAGGCTTTTGAGCCTATACAGCTTGGAGTCAGACAACATGCATAAAGAGGATGATGTGGTCAAAATACTCATTTGCCTAATAATTCTGCACTCCCTGTATATACTGTATATATATTCCAAACTGCTAATACCTTTAAAATTAAATTTCCTTACCTGTTTTAAATATATATAAATACCAGTCACAATTTAAACTTTTATAATCACTACAACCAGATCGCTTGCCTCAACTTCTATACGCTCAGTTCAATATTGAAGATCCGGAAAGTATGCATTCACTGATTCTATGCAGAAAATGTGTGGGGTGTGGTGGAGTGCACCCTTATCTTGAAATGTCACACTGGGATCCTAGCGTGACCCCCATGCACTTGTAAGTGCGGCATGAAGATTAGGAGCCTGTCTTAGCATCACTGACAGCTTCGATGTCAAGCACGTATGTTTGTGATGCCTGTAATGCTGGGGCCCCTCATTGGAGAGAGTGTGCGCATCACTGATCAACTTCCGTGCATGCCGGTAGCATGGAGATTTCACCAGAAGAGCTGAATGAAGCAAGCATGGGGTTAAATGTTGGAAGCCACGCGGAATCTACACTTGACAGCAACAAAGGGTGGTGAGTCGTGAGAGCGTTAATACACCTAACAGCAACAAAGGCACTGTGAGTTGCCAAACCATCAAGAAATAAACTGTTGCTCCCTTGAAATGAAGCAACTCACAAATTTGCTTTAGTTAGCAGCTCTACAGTCTAAAAATTGTTTGTTTACTTACTCTTGTACGAGACGCTGACAAGGAATCATAAAGTAAAACGCGTGCCTCAATATCTATTACCACAGTCCCCAAACATGTAACACAAGTACCTGAGATTGTTGAGACAACTCGTTCTGAAGTGCACTTGACGCAGAAACACACGTTTCAGCCACAACCAAAGGACCTTAATTGGTTAAAGTTTCCTCTTTTTTCTCAAAAGTGTTGAGACATTTCCTCTATCCAATGAAGCTATCAGACACAAAGGGTTCACTGCCGGTGGGTGTCCGCGCTCATCGTTCCTCTATCCAATGAAGCGGTCAGACATCAAAAAGGTTCACTGCTGCTGGGTGTCCGCGCTCGTTGCCGATATAAAGTTGCAATCTCTCAAGAACTAGATTGTTTCATATAGTCTTTATTAAGTTAAGCCAAAAGTAGAAGCGTCTCACCCACTCAGAGGCTCCAGGCAACTGTCACTTCAGCCTTAGAGCGCTCTAGGTATTCCGAGCTTAGAGCCATCCTACAACATTCCACTTACAATAGTATCTTAGTAAGAGACAACAAGAACCTTATTCTTTCCCTTAATCGGTTGTTACTCTAAGGTTGCTGAAAGGGCTCCTTGTGAAGTAATAACATCTCATTAGTACAAACAACCCAAAAAAATCCTGTTATATTTTAAATCCTAACTTTGTGTTCCTCCAACCTGAGAATGTTTAACTTAAAAGCTCTACCAGTATGAATGATATGCGACACCAACATCAGTATACCTCATAGTCATTGATTTAAACACTTGGATGATTCATTGTCTCTGTATAATGTGTGCGTGTAATGCTCTCTGACACCCAAAACTGGATGAGTCCCAAAAAACAAACTGTACTATTTAAATCCCTTTTAGTGCAATTACTCATTCAGATATATGCATCTGACATTCTTAAGGGGCTTGCTTATCTCTTAAATGTATTTTGACCAAAGTCAAAACCTGCCTCCAAATCATAGTTTTCTTAAGCATTTGTGAAGTTAGGGTGGTGGTCATGTACACACACACAACATACATTGCTGCTTGGAGACTTCAGGAGACATATACCATCCACTCTTGTTGGATACTGCAGTAGGAGGGACTGTGGTAGGGCCTCTCTGCTGTTTAGTATTTGGAAGTGTCAGAGACAGTGACAGAGTCTGGTACAGTTCCTGGCACCCTTTGCCAATCTTGCAGCCTCCAGCCTCATGGCATGGACCTCACTGACCCGTGCCTTATACTTTCCTATCCCCAGTGCCCCTAACCTCCTACTCCATAGATTGCACCCTGATGTCCCCACTTACCCTATATTTTTGTCCCTTGCCATGTAGCCCACTGCCTCTTGACCTACACCCTCTTGCCCCATGGCTTACATCCTCCTGCCCTGTGGTTTAAACCCCCTTAAACCTCACTGTCTCTACAATCCTGTCCTGTGGCCTAGACCTTCCTTCTCTATCACTCTTACCCTCATACCACTGCCCCACATGCACATGCTCAAGTGCCCTTACCTTCCTGTTACCCAGCCATAGAAGAATATCCAACCTGCATCATATTGAGAGAAGCGAGTAACCGTTTGTTCTTCTCTACATTTACATGTTTAAAATGTAAAATGCAGTTAGTTATTCAAGCACCGAGAGGTCTACTTATTTACCTTGAATAGTAATTAGATTAATTGCTTAAAAATAGCTCCTAAGACTATGATTGCATTATTCGAGAGTTACAACTTTGGTTTGGTTTTGAGCTAGTACAACTTTGGGCTTAGGAAGGGTTTTGAAATCTGACAACAGTGAAGGCAGGAGTGGAGTTTCCACTTGTTTGTTTTTTTACCAGCATGAATGTATTTTAATATCACAGTTGGTACAAAAAGTATGAAACTTGCTAAACATATTTTTTCCTCCTCTCAACTTTTAAAAATGAAAGAAATGTCTTGATGATCCACGTCGGATTGTTGATTTTAACCAAACCAGCAAAGTCACTTTAATAAAAAGAGAAAAAGACAATTTTGTATAATGTGCTATTTAAGCATCATGTCTGAGCCTTTGAAGAATCTTAAAACATGAACAAACGGCCTCTATTTTTCTCTGAGAAAGATAGGAACCATAGAGCTGTGACAGAAAGCACAAAAGCAGGGAACAGAGCATACGCATGTAGGAGTGCTCTCTGTGCACAAGGAAACAAAACTGATGCCCTTCTTGAAAGACAGATTTGCTATGCTTTGCAATCACATTCCCATACAAGCCCCTTCTGAGAATATAGAATAAAAAGTACTGTGAGTGCAACATTCTGACCCCCCTGTGTTGTATGCAAGCTCCAGTCAGTAGAGGTAGGTCGCTTTCACTGGTCCAATAAAACGAGCCATAACCACCAGGGCCGAATTGGTGCAGCGGGTTGAACGTCACCGGGCCAGGAGGCTTGAGGGGTCCACTGAAACTTGATTTTTTCCTAAATTTTAAAATTCAAACAACAGCCATTGGGTCTAGTTCCTTCCTTGCACTAGGGCCCATGACACTCTGGCTTTGCAACTGCTTTCCATGTAGGCTAATCGCGCCCTTCTGCCATGTTGGGCTGTTTTGAACATTTTTGACACAGATGAGTTTGGTTGCAGTCCCTCCCTCGTGGCCGTCAGAGAACCAATGGGCATGGTCAGGCCACCATTGCGAGCTCCTCTGAAGAAACCGCTTGAGCCCCCGTTGTACTTGCTCTGTGACCTCACCTAATGTTGCCACAGTTGATTCACTCCGGCCTCAGGCTCTGGCGGAACTGACCTCTCCCTCTCACAGCTCTTTGTAAAACAAACATGGCTGCCGCTATGTTCTTGAAAACCGGCCCAGAGGGCATGTACCAGCGTCACCCCAGGGAAGGGCAGCACATCCAGTAATCCCTGCGAGTTTAGCCAGACCCACCCAGGATGCCTGAAAGACTCTTCTTTGTGATGTTTTCTGAAAAGTGAGTCCTGAAACCTGGGAGGGACTGAGGTAAATATTTGTTTTAGTCTGACAGCTGTGCATTCATTCGAAACAGCTCCTTGGGCACAGTGCACAGCCGCGAGCTAACAACAAACTCACTATTTGGATACATTTAGCGGATGTTAACAGGCTTAACGTAGAACCTTTAACAGACATTTATTTATTTTTTAAGATTTCGTAGAGTGCGAAGCTGCTGAAGATCTAAAGCGCAGAAACGTCCCCTTTTCTCACTTTTTACACCTCCCTCACCAGGCCTTCTCTGCGCCTGCTTCTCTTTCCAAACGACCTGACGCCGGAGGTTGGCCTCCCATTATTCTGCGTTTAATAACAATTTGTACATGCTGTGTTTCATACAACACCTTTTCTACATGTTGTAAAAGTAAGTTTTACTGTTATCATATTTAACAGTTCTAGAGTTACTGACCTTTGGAAGGATGAAATGCTGAGGAAAGGCGAACTTGTGATCGAGAATGTTTTAGCGCGAACATTGAACTCATTAGGGAATTCTGTCAGCCTGATTAAGCACCATAACTCTAACCACAGGTCCTGGGTTTGGGGCTCTTTTTTCTTTTCACCGGGCTCCTTCATCCTTTCCTCTCCAAGCGCTTTGTGGAGGCCTCGGAGTTGCAGTAAGCACTAGACAAGCAACCAACATAACAGATAGCTCAGACCTTAATACTCAGTAGAGTTACATCAATGGAAGGACCACAGAACTGTCATGATAGCTCCGTTTTCACTGCCTTTCTGGGGGGAGCAAGTCTTTAATTGCTTTCAGTTTTGCCAGAGGAGAGTACCAGAAAGCGGGTCCTTTTCTGCAGGGGATCTTTATTTCATCCTGGCGTGACTCAACTTGGGGCTTCAGGGGGATTCTAATACCTATATAAGGTTGGTCTACAGTGTTTAATGCACATTTCTGTGCCCTTTCTGTGCCCTTCCATAGGTGGCTCTATGAAAACCCTAAGGACTTTGATTTGTGGGCCTGATGGATGAAAGTGTTTTACTCATAGTGTGCCAATGGGAAAATGCCTAGAAGCATTATTTCTCCGGTAGCTACACCATCATCGTTGTGTTTGGGTAGAACCTTCCCATACAGGAATCAATGTGGCTGCTCACGTTAGTAGTATTTGTAGCTTCTTTACCGGCTACCTTAAAAACAAACATCTATAGAAAGCCCCCCCTCCCCAGAGCAATGCTACGTTCCTTTGAAGATCAGTTCCCCACTACTGATTAAAGCCTGCTCCTAATAGTCAGTTTCCAGATTTGCAGTCAGGACACAGAGTTGTTGTTCTATCGTCTTCTGCAACAAATTGTTTGAACCACCCTGACCAATCAAACACTGATGTGCCAAATGGAAAAACAAGCATTGACAATGTCAGTAGGTCTGGCTTTTGAATGCACTGTCGCCAGACCTAAAAATCCATGGATGTTAATGACTGCCTCCTCCTATCTGTGCTGCTTCCTGAGAAAAACGCCACAACTTATTTCGTTATCTAAAAAACTTTAATAACTTTACAATGGCATGTGAGTGCACCTTAAAGTTCAAGCTCAACCGGCTGGAAAAATAAACAAAACGATCGTAGCTGTGTGGAGGGCAAGTACTTTTTTGTGGGAGCACTCAACTTCTGCCCAATTAAAATATATACTCCTGGCTCCCAACCTGTGGGCCAAGCTAAACCTCCTCTCCTGATGTTTCTCACACATGTCTGTCGAAAGCTGCACTGCCAAGCCAGAACATTAAAACAGGGCAAGCAGTCACAGTACAACACAGCCCTCCAGATTTTACTGTTGAAACCTTTCCAATGTTACATCCTTCCGAGTTCCTAAATTGATTGCCATTAATTGAGTCTTAATAAAGACTGTTATTTTTCATGCTTAGAAAGGGTGGAAGCCTGGTAATCAGCCCTATATAAAACAGGTTATTACTATTTGCATCATTATGAGCAGGGCAAAGGTCCTAAAATATTACAAAACTAATTAGCATGTGCAACATGTGCAATTGTCCAGGACAACACATACAGTGATAAAACAGGATATGATAGCACAGGAAGTGCTGTGACATGCGTATAATATCCCTCACTCGAGGCGCAACAGGGTCATTGTGTAGTTCATGCTTATTATGTATGAAACATAAGATTAAGTTACTTTGGGGGTCATTCTGACCCTGGTGGTCCGAGACCGCCAGGGCAAAAATGACCAAAGCACCGCCAACAGGCTGGCGGTGCTTTTTTCCCTATTCTGACTGCGGCGGTACCGCTGCGGTCGCACCGCCGGGGCCGGCGGTTTCCCGCCGTTTATGCCCCGGCGGGGATAACCCCCTTACCGCCAGCCTGTTTCTGCAGGTTTGCACCGCCAGGAAGAGGCTGGCGGTAAGGGGTGCAGGGGCCCCGGCCAGATTTTCACTGTCTGCATAGCAGACAGTGAAAAGCGCGACGGGTGCAACTGCACCCGTCGCACGGCCGCAACTCCGCCGGCTCCATTAGGAGCCGGCTCCTGTGTTGCGGCCTCATTCCCGCCGGCCCAGCGGGAATGTCGGAATGGGGGCTGCGTGAGTGCGGCCGCATTGGCGGCCGCATGGCGGTTTCTGCCCCAAGGTCGGAATGACCCCCTTAATGTACAATTGTATATTGAACCCAAACATAAATATACGTGGACTTTTTCTCTGTGAAACTACAACAGTGAATTTTGCAAACAATACTTGAGTTTACATTTAAATCTTAAGCAATGACTTTTAGTACATGTAATCATTTGCATGGTGTGAAAAATGGAGAAGAAAAAAGCTGGTTGGTAAATGTATATTGATGAATGCAGATATTGATTAAGAATCGATGTACAGTTAATATTATGTCGTTTATACTTGTAACTGGTCATGTTGAGATCAGTGATGACCTATGAAGATGTAGGTGATTGTCTGGGATACAGTCAAACATGCTACAGTGGAAGAGGTCTACAAGTATCTGAAGTGGCCCCCTGGCTGCATGGGTGTTGTACAAAAAAAAAATACCATACTCTCACACCAATGTGAAAAACACCCTGATTTTGAGTGTTACCTTTTTTTTAAAAATAATCTTTATTATCCATATATGAATTTGTAATTGAGCCTGGCAATGACTGAAAGTGACAACATCGATACATGAAACTTATTAAACACATTGGTAAACTGTTTTATATTTAAAAAAATACATAGAACCCGGTATGCTTTTTTTGTTTTTAAAGAGTTAGCTATTTACTGTTAATAAGTTTGGTTCCGGCTGGGGTTCTTTAACCAGCTGCTAACCACAAAAACCTCATGCTCACACCTCATAAATGGAAGGGTTAACGGTGAGTAGTTAGGAAACCCATGGATAACATACCTACTGACCCACTACTAGTGAGGGTGCCGCCAATGGAATAGTGTGTGACTAGTTTCATGCCTGTGTGATGTCTAACACTTTGAAAATGTGAACAGATGTCAAGGTGGCCGTACAAGAACAAGGCCAGCCTCCAATGGCCTCAGGCTAAGGGGCGGATGACCCCACCCTCTAAAAGTAGTGGGGACACTGCCACATCCACCCTGAACCTTTGCCCCATAATGCCCCTTGCACTGAAAACGCCAGCCCAGGGGGAACTTCCATTTAAATGCGTTGAATGGGATCAGAGTGCGACAGAGCAGGAAATGACTAAATGTTTGGGTCTGGTCTAGAGTCAGTTTGAGCTCTTGCATGACTTATGTTTCAAACAATTCATAATAAACATACATGTATCCCGGGAATTTTGGTTAGTCCTCTTCATCCATTGTCTGTTCAAGTTCCATTCACATTTTAGTTCTGGTATCCAGAGCATAAGCGTTCGGCAGTGGGTCAGCCCGCTAAATCTAGTGGATATCTTCCACTGGGAGGGACAACATTCCGGCTGATCTCATGCGCCCAGCTGCCTTTAAAGAAGGGTGCACTTCAGAGCCAGAACTGATGTGCCTGGGCTTCTGGGTCACGCCTTTATTTTCATGTTTGCCAGACATTTTAGCTTTGCCAATGCTTGTTTATTTAAAGGTGGTCCATAAAAGTGGCTCTTCGCAGTAAACACAGGAGTACATTCAATTAAACTCACGCCTGTGAAGCAAAGTCAAGATGAAGGAACAATTTGGGAGGAGCTCTACTTGTCAATTGTGTCGCTGATGTTTGTAAATTCTCGGTTTCAAATGGGTTTGCTGCAGCTAGAACAAACCCAACGTGTTGCTTTTATCCCAGGATGTTTTCCTCTGGTCCCTTATGGAGCCGTTTTTTACAAACAGTGGCTTGATCTGCATGTGTCTGAGCACCGAATCTGAGAGTTTGAAAGGTATGTTTCCGCGGGATTTAGACCCTGCAGAAGCAGCCTAAAAATAAACCAGAAACTCCAGCCCCAGGCCTGACTTGCCTTCTGTACCGTGGAACTGAGAGTCTTGACATCGCCCCGCCCCGATCTCCGCATCCTCCCCCACATACACACTCATCTCCCATCAACAGAAGCATCCGGTGCGGTAGGAGAAAGCCACAGTAGGCAGGCATTCCCTTCTAACCAGCTTTTGGGCTTTGAAGGCTAATAAGCATTGACAATGCCAATAAGTCTGGCTTTAAATGATTGCTGCATGGTAATGTGAAGCATTACAAGTAACTAGCATGATGATAGATAGATATTTGAGTGGAAGCAAATAAATGTAGAATAACATTGGTTTAGGCTAAAATGGTCAAGTGACAGTTGCACTATCAAGCCACACCCATGCAGCTTAGGCCAGAGAAAACAAAATTGTCTGGCGATAGCTGCGCTGTCAAACCAGACGATAATAAAAAGGCTGTTTAATATTTAAACTACAGGCAAATGTGGACCCCTCCCTCTTACAGTGCTAACTCTTAAATCAATGACATAGCCCAGCAGGTTTAATCATCTGCTGTTAAGATCCTTGTGCAGCCTGCACTTGCGAGTTCGAAGCAGGGCACATCAGATACTCATCCTTCCAAAGTCGATAACATGTGCATCACTGATGTGTAGATGAAAAGCACCTATGAATAGTCGGGCTGTGAAGCCAGAATGTCATAGTTGAAAGCCCTTTATAAAACACGTCATTTTTAGTCCCCTGTAGTACTTCACATCAGCTAGTTGCAAAACACCCCATTAACCCAGTATAAAATCGACCAATTGCAAACGTTTCGACAATACCAGGTCTGGAGTTCCACAGGGGTTTGGACTCGTGGGTTAGTTCAAAAGGGACTGCAGTCAGAAACACGTCGCAGTTTAAGCCAAAGTACTTGGGGTCGATGTAAACAAGAGGATAGTTCAAAGGGTTCAGCGGCTGCTGTAGAGGATTGCCTGCTGGCCAAAAGGTTCTGAGATTCAGCTGCTGAACAGCAGAGGCCGCTGAATTAAATATCCCTGACTTAGGTAGTCATATAATACCCACAACTGAACGTGGCAACAAATAATTCAGTTTTAGCTTTTCATAACTCTCAAGTTGCCCCTGACATGTGAGTACTAAGCCTAGTTGTTTTACTCACTGTAATCTGGGACTTTTTTAAGCCGGAAAGATGATTCATTGAGTTGAACTTTCGTCGCTGATAAGTGCGGTGATGGGAAGGTAACTGGGCACTCTTAAATTGGATAAAAATAACACCTGGTATTTAGAAATAGCAGGTGTGGCATGCAGCACTAAAAATGTTATTAATAATTGTATTTTTGTTTTTCTTAAAACAAAATCATGACTACAAGTCACGGAGGCAAAAAAAAGCGGATTGTATTAAGTTCTTCTGTGGCTGCGGCGTTTTCCAGCTCTTATCCGCTGCATAAATAGCAGATTTGACAAAACAAACATTGTTTCTAGCTTAAACGTATCAAAAGTCACTATACAGAAAGGTTAGCTCTACACAGCGGAAGAGCCCTTGCAAAGGTTGACGGGTTACCTTTCAGCTGTGGATCGCTAATTGCGCCTGGTAAACTGGTATTAAAGTTTTAAACTTTGCACCAGCAGGGCCAATACCTGTTAAAATGATAAAATAACAATATCATACTTCTACAGATTGTGCCATGTTAGGTCTCATAATTTGCAATTTCTTGTCAAATAATTCTGCCAGTCTTGCTGTAAAAGTTGGTCTCCCACTGCCGCATAATTCCAGTGGCACTGATGTAGATCTTGGTACAACACTCTAACAATATACCGGTCCCTAATAGGGCCCATAGTGCTAGAAAACTCTAAACCCTTCCTTGGTTGTTTAACCATTTGAATAACTATATAAAAACTATTTTGTACCCCACGTCTTTACCTGGATATTTAATCGGGTTAAGACTGCGCTAGGCTCTGTGTCGGCAGGACCATGGTCTTCAGTTCTGTACTTTATCAGACAACCGGACTTATGCATTCTGGGAGCTGTAGTTTTGATTCACTTACTAGGGACAAACAGGACATTTAGATCACAATAGTTTGTGACCAAGAAAATCCCGTGTCTCGAAAAATTCAGGTCCTGGAGACGTCAGAGCGAATCAGAACGCAGTCCCCCGTTATAGCACACACGCACCCCATGATTTTCCTTAATGGAGCGATGCGTCGCTCTTAAAAGTAAATTCTACTCAATGAATGCGCAGCTGAAAACTCTCGCCCTTTCTGGCACAAAAGTAATTCCTCTAAACAAATAATGCCGAAAAATGTGCAAGAGATAATTCTAAACAAAAGCATAAAAACATCAAACATACACTTTTTCATTGCAAGGAATTTCCAAGCTATATGGGTCCATGTAACTAAGCAGTGTTTTCTGATAGCGTTATCAAAGAATGAAATACATTAATCTTTTGCGCACGCTAATGTTTCGGGCGCCTGGTTAGGTGCGCCCACGGCAGAGGAATGTCTAGAGCGAAGCCTCTAAAAGTTACAGGTATTTTATCCCTCTGCGGGACGCCGTACCTTGCGCCATTGTGCTGCAGACAGTGCCGAGATGTCCGTGTGTCTGAGTGCCAGGAATCACCCCTCCGTGCGGCAGCCGAGTGTGCTCTCCCAGCCCTATCTAAATAGTACGGCAACTTTATACACACCCCCTGCACACACCCCCTCGTAGAGGACGGCCTCCTAGGGACTTCTTTGGAAAGACCCGGGCAAATAGGCAACGTCCGGTTACTCAGTGTTTCCACCTAATGTAGTCGCGGCTGTGCTGCGGTAGCATCATGTAGCGCGCACACCCAAACTCTAGGAAGAGGTGGGGCCCACTGAGAATCGTAAAGTGGGTGACTGACTTTTAATACAGAAATTTGGCAGCTGGATGTGCTGCTTACAAACGACACCTCTCACTTTAGCTGAGGCAGAGCTGGTGCCAGGGCACACATTGTTAGACAGCAGTAACTGCTTTCTAAGATAGCACAGGGGATTAAAGCATCTTTGCAGAGATCCTTATGTAGCCAATAAGTTTCAGGCTGTAATGTTGGTGAAATAGCTGAAGTATTTAATGCACATACTTAAGTGGTTTTTGTTTGAAATCTGATGAATACGGGCTCGAATCTCTGTAATTTAGAGGGTAAATGTGGGGGAGGATCACATTGTGCGGAGTGATTGACTAAAGTTTGCGGACAGAAAGAAGATGCCGTATTATGTGGCATATTCTGCAATTCTATTATTGCACTATTTTTTCTATTCCAACACATTCGATACTGTATGGGAAACGGTTTACATCATTAGTACCATTTTAACACAGAACCCAGCTATTGGCACCTGGCAGGTGACTAATGCATTTTACAGCTCTTTAATTATTTGAATGAGCTAAAAAGCCAGAGGTTCTGAATGAGTGTTCATTAAATATTCCAATATTTTCATTTTGTGTCAAGCAAGTCTGACCCTTCCCAGCAATGTTGTAGGCTACTCTTACCTGCCCCAAAAGCAAATGGCTCATTTGTCCTAAAAACACAATTTCTCAGTTTATCTCTGGGCAAACTTGAAAAGTAATAACACAGATTAAATCATTGTTTTCCCTTGTTGGGCTGCTGTGTGGCAGGGAAGATGGGAATGTATAACGCTGAGCTCCTTTCGACTTGGACACCTGCTTCTCTGATAGGGTGCTGCTCAGACAAAATGAATTAATTGTCCTTGTATTTGGAACAGAATGGGAGCTTGAACAGATGAGAAAGAGTCTCCAATCTCCCAGTGCCCCTGTAGGCAGAAACTTGACTGATGGTCAATTTCTGCCTTGAAGGCAGTGCTTAGTTTGTGCCAGTGTTTGCCAGGTTCAGCACTGCACTTATTTACCAGCATGTATTTATTAGAATCTCCCACACAGTCGCCCTGTGTGTTTACCTGTAAGCAGAATTCGTTGGAGAAACATTTAGCTATTCATTATAATTTATAAATGATAAAACTAGCTCCTAAATCTACAGTTGAGTGCTGCCAGCTGCAATCGACATCTGTGAAATACCTTGTGCCCTGGCACTTAATGTTTTATACATTAAGCGCTGCTTGAAGGCAGTGGCGGTTTCTTCTCGACGGTTTCTTCTCGACGGTGCCCCCAGCCTGCTGCGAGCTGCACAGGAACAAATAGGATGGCAATGAAAAGATTTCATTGCCATTTTATTTTTTCCTCCGCAGTGCGCTCCAGCACAGAAACATGCGGGGCATGTTCTCTGCTTCTCTGCTGCCGGCAACAGAGCACTGACTCTGCTCTGGCAGCAGATGACAGGAGCAGTCCCTGGCAGGGACGCTCCAAAGAGCGCATGTCATGTTGGCCGGCTGCTTTGCGCCGGCCAAAGTAACCTGCGCAGTTTAAATCTCTCCACTCAGCTGTCTAAGACAGCTGGGTGGAGATCGGATACAGGCCTTCAGGGCCTGAAGGAGCGTCAATCCAGGATGCTCCATTCAATCCTGGTGCTTCTTTCATGCTGGTTAACAGCATGAGAGTAATGCCTGGATTGGTTAGGGGAGCTCTTCCGGCATCGGAGAGCAGAAGCGCACGGAGGACGTGCAGCTCGTGGGTAAGTGCCTTTTTTAAAGTGTGTAATGTTTGTGTAATGCATGTGTGTAAGGTTATGTACATGTGTAGTGCTTGTAAGTCTGTAGCGCATTTACGTGTAGTGTTTTTTGTTGTAGGGTTATTTGGGCTTCAGGGTAGATTGGTGGTTTACGTTTGGGTTTTTGAGGGAGGGTTTTTTTTTTTGTGAAGTGGTGGGGAACTTTACTAGCTCCATCACTTTAAAAAGGTACAAGTCGCCGCTGCTTGAAGGGTGGTATTGGGATTGAGTGCAAAAAGTGTTTGCCCCTATCCAGATAGACATATAACCGTGATCTTTACTTGTTTTAAATGTTCCAGGTAAATACCCGTTGGCATTTGAAAGGGAATAGAGACAACATGTTGTGCAGAAATTGTTTATGGTTACTGTTAGACATGTCATCCTCAGGGTAGTCTTCCCCCCCAAACTTTTTAGCCTTAATCCTTCATTTTTGTCGGTCTTGTTTTTGTTGGCCCTAAGACTCTGTGAACTTAACCACTGCTTCCCAGAGCTAAGGTGCACGTGGTAATTCCTTAAAATGTGGTAACATTGACTTACACCAAATTGGCACATTTAATTTACTAATTTAGTATACTTGGAAGTTCCTGGTACCATGGTACATTATATGCGCAGGTCCTGTTAAATGCTTTTAGTGGGCCTGCAGCACTTATTGTGCTACCCAGTTAAATAGTCTTTAAAACATGTCTTAGGCCTGCCATTGCAGTCTGTGTGTGCAGTTTTAAACTGCCATTTCGACTTGGCACAATAAAACTTTTGCTAAGCCTACACCTTCCTTTTTAATACATATGTCACCCCTAGGGTAGGTGCTAGAAAGCTCCAGGGCAGGACGCAGTGTACTTGTACGGAAATGCCTCTGTTTGGGTGATCGCTCCCAAACCTTTAGACTGATACTGATATTTTTCCAACTCTGAGAGTGCACTGAGGCCTGCTAACCAGACCTCAGTGCCAGCATGCTAACCCATTACACAAGAGCATATTGAATTAGCTACCCCCCAATTGGCGGAAGCTGACTTACTTATAAGTCCTTAGTATAGGATACCAGTGGTACCCAGGGCATGTAAGTTAATCGTGCCACCCTGTTTCTGACACAGAGGAAACTGGCTCGTAGCCTGCCACTGTAGCCTGGACGAGCAGTTTCAAAACTGCTAGTTCAACTTTGAAATTTCACCAATGGCAAAGCCCTAACTTCCCTTAACAGTATACGTAAGTCTCCCTAGGACGGCCCATAGACCCCATGTGCAGGGAACTGTATATGAGTAAGTAGGACATGTACTTTCAAAGCGTCCTACCAGCAAGACTTCCAAATTGTCATCTTGGCTGTGGAAAAGGTATTAGACCCATTGGTTAACACAGAGTTTCCGGTAGACCGCTCAGTCCAGATAACTTCTGCATGGGACTATCAAAATGGGTATTTAAAGAAATCAAATCAATCCGCGCTTTAAACGTGACTTCATGCCTAAGTCAAATGTATTGTCACTTTTAAAGTAAGGCAACTTTTAAAAAGTGCCGCTCTGTTGCCTAATTTGTCCAGTTCCTTGCACAGTTGCTGGACTCCAGATAGCATTCTGCCCTCCTGGGGAGTAGTGGGAACACCTCCCAGGCCCAGGAACGATGGACGTCTGCTCCAGCGGGAGGTTTCACATCCCCTTTGCAGGACGCCACACAGCATAATGGCCCACAAGACAAGCTTCAAAGGGGTAAGCTGCCTTAGGCGGTGAAATAGAGATCACACTCATGTAGGGCTTGTAGGGCTGACCCTTTGTTCAAGCTGGCAGGCTGGCGATGGGAAGACAGAGGGGAATCCAGTGGCCAATCTGGTTTTCCCATGGGCATGTAGCTCACAGGTAGCCAGACCTCTAGGGTGGGCTATCAAGCTCCCAACATCCAAAGATGGATTCAGATATCTTGAAAGTGGGCAGAATAGTTCCCCCTGAGATTGCTAAATGCCACACATAGCCAAAAGTAAACACCGGGCAAGAGGTATCCTGGTAGACCATTGGAGTGACCGCCTCATCGCTCCAGGGCACTGTCTGGCATCCCTGACCCTAAACCTCAGATCACAATGGAACTGGAGAAAGGACAGAAGAAGGGCTGCCCTGCTACCCCAGGACCTGACCGGAGCAGCTGCACTGACTGCTAGGCTGCACCTACCGCACCTTGGACTAATGAAGAGAGGGATATGCCTGCGGTTCCTGACTCATTGGAAAGTCACTCCCAAGCCCCAGACCAAAAAATGTGACTCCAAGGGTCAGTTGGCTGACATCCTGGAATGAGCACCAAGGCCATCAAAGCTGAAGTAGTCTGTTCTGACAAGTCAGCAGCTACATTCTTTGAATCACGGCTGACTGCTGCTGGGCATCCCAAGAGACTGATCCTCAATGGCCAAAAGTTGTACCCAAGTCTGCTGGACCTGGGAGTGTCACCCGAATCCTGATTGGTCACCAAAGATGGACACCTGCCTTCACCAAGTGAAACTGCTGGATCCTCTGTGTATGAAGACTGGTTGCCCAGCCAGAGCTGGCCTTCTACTGGCTCAAAGAGGATTTGGAAGGACACTGACCCCTCTGGCCAAAGTTGTACCACCTTCTCTATGGATTCTGAAAATGCCATTTTTTGACAGTTGGCATTTTCTTCTTCAAACCACTTAATGCCTACAGCCTGTAACCTGGGTCACACGACTAGGTGTAGTTGGCAGTTGGTCTTTGTGTGTTGCCCCCAGACAGTGAGACAAAGTGGGAATAGGTGTTGGCAGAATGGACCATCTCTGACTTGATCGGGGAGAGGAGCTGTCATCTACTACATTTACACACCATAATGACTCTGCCTCAGCCCACTCACAAAGGCTTTCAAACTAGACTTTTGTGCCCCCTAGACAAGCTGGGGGCCAAGGCAGGGAGACAGGATATTCCAAATACCTCTGGGGGTGGAAAAGTCCTGACCGGTCTCCTACTTCAAAGCTGGCACCAAGTATAAATAATGGCCCCTCAGACCCAACTCTTCAGTGCACCTCTGAACCTGTGGAAGAATCTGACGGTCTGCTGTGCTGCTCTGCTGCAAGAAGGACTGCTACTGTGTTGCTCTACTACCATTCTGCCTGGGTGAGAAATACTGGACCTGCATCCTAAACCCAGGACCATCAGAGTGACTCAAAGGGCTTGTTGACCGGCCTCCTGATCAGCGCCCAAGGGACAGAAAAGGCTTCAACCACTTTGAACCTAGACGCTGCCTGATGTGAGCCTTGCCTCAAACTGGTGCCTACTCACTCCTGGACCCTTGGAAGTTGGCCTGAAGAAACTCTGCCAGCCCAGGTGTGCTCTTTTGGGCAGACCGATGCAGCACAACCTCAATGATGAAGCAGGACCTCACACGCAGCCCATAGATTCTTCAGAACTGCCGCTGTGAGAAGTATCCTCTACGCAGGATCTCACAACGCTCTGCAACCTGGATTAAAGGTACTTTGATCAGTGGTTCTAACTTGCTCACTATAGCCAGCCCGCATTCCATCGTAGTTGAGCTGAACTTGTGACTTTGTCCTGGTCTGTCGAGACCTAATAACTACAGTTGGCGATTTGTACTTCTATGCATTATTTGTACCTACATTTTTAAAATTGCATACCGGTTCTACTGATCAAATTGTCGTTTTGGTCTCAAATTATTATTACATCTTACTCTTTTTTTTTTCTAAAGTGGGGTGAGATTTTTATTGTGTTGTATTTTCGTTTTAGTACTGTATGAAGTGCTCCATAAATAGTTTACACAGTGCCTCTAAGTTAAGCCTAACAACTATTGTGACAAGATATCAGAGGGTTAATCACAGGTTAATTATAGGTTTTACTTGTGTTTCACCCTAAAAAGAACCGTGGTTTGAGTAGGGTCCCACTAACCAACCTACCCCCAACAAGACACCCAATATCCTACAGTTACTGTGGCTGTGCATGTTATACATCATTCCAAGCTTGAGAATCGCGTGGTAATATCACCCAGGAAAGATATGCATTGTGCAGTACCATATTTTCCCTTGGGTTAAATGACTGCTTGGTAACTCTCGCGCAGTCAAAATGAAGGCCCACGTGTGGGCGGTGCAGCAGTCCGTGCAGCAGTCGATGCACCTTTGAACTCACTGTGTTCGGGTCATGGGAGTGCAGCGTGAGTGCGTAGGGCACGGGTGGCAGGTGCTGTCTGTGCTCCCAACGGACACCGCCACTGAGCTCGTGCTCAGCAGAGAGATCAATGGTTATAATGTGAGTCTTTGTCGTTTTAGGGCCAGGGTGTGTCTTTCTACAGCTTCCCTTCTAAAGATAAGCGCCAGTAGCAAGATTTACATTCACCTAACCGCCAAGAGTCCCCAGGTCACGAGGTGACGCCTTCACCAACGTCGCTTTGCATTCTGGCTGTTTTTGGACCACACACAGCATTGAGAGGTCATAATATAAGCCCAAGAATGTAACATCTTCATAGCTAAATGTAAGGGCTATCTGAAAGTATCACGCATGGTATGGGGGCACTGTGCAGACATATAGTGGGGTTGAAGAATGTGCCCTCCCAATTACAATAGTTGAGTCTGCGAAAATAACATTTCTGTGTTCTTGTGGGACCTTTGTACCTGGAAACCGCACACTTTGCATCCTAGCAAGCAACAAATTGTGCTGTGTCATCAGTGTCCCAAACCCCTGATCTCCAACCACAATAATCTCATGTCAGACTCTCCTAAAAAATAGTATTTTGTGCCCTATTGCGGCCCAGTTTCAATCAACTTAGTATTCCCGAGTTCAAAGAGGATTCTCCGATTGTCTAATTTACACTGGCGTGACACCGTTGTTCCTAGTGCCTTTTTCAATGGGATCCTTCACTCTTCTTTTGAATAAAGTATAAAAAAAGTACTGCCTAGAGGATGATTAATTTCTGAAATTATTCACTATGTGGGAAAATCAAACAGCTTGGTGTGTCTTTCCCTGCAAAAAAGTAATTCACCTGAAAACAGATGAGCAGAAAGTAGTTATGTAAATCAAAGCTACCTCTCTACAGCCAGGGTATGAACTAGGCCAGAACCCTTTGGGTGTCAGACCCAATAGTAATTAAAAACAGACATTGAAATCGCTCCTTATCGGGTATTAATTCAGACCTTTAACATAACAGACAAAACATTGATCGATTTCCGAAAAATTAATGTAAAAAACACTTTAAGGTAATCCAAGGCGATTTATTTTCTGGTTATATTTCACCTTTGACTTAATCTTCATAGTGCTTTCTATTTTCAGGATGGTGTGTTTCTGTGTTTTTTGGTGCTCTTGTATAGTGCATGCTTTAAGCTGAGTCGATGCCAGGTGTTTATAACTGGCTGCAAGAGATAAGCTTGAGCTGAGGGTGATGGGAGTGCGAGTTTCTCACAGTGCCTGTGAGTGGGTCAGAATGGATGCTCATTCAATCCTGGGCCTCTCTCCAGAATGCAGAGCAGTGGTTGCAAATTCCAGTTATAGTTGTCATTCTGTGCAGGATTGTGTGTGTGAAGGAGATACACAGTTGTTAAAAGATGATAGTAAAATAAAATGCAGTGCTTACAGGTGAATTGGTGCATTGTGTGGTTAGATATGATGAAGTGAAGGAGATGCTAGTAGGTGTTTTAAGGAGTGAAAAGAGGGTATAAAAGAGGAAATAGATGAGGTGTAAGGTATGCAAATGGGGGAGATGTGGAGAGAAAAATAAAATAGTGTACATGTCTAACATATAGGAAACATAAAGGAAGACACTTGAAGACCTCTACTGTAGGCCCCAGTAATGTTTAATTCACATCTCATAATTTTAGAATTAAAATAGTTTTAATAACTTACTTACAACAAAAGCATTGTTTTTACACTCTTATCTTAAACAGCTAACAACCATTGCCAAACCCAATAGACCTGTTTGATTTTAGGAATGTCACATAGCTTAGAGTTCATCAGCCCTTAGCCACTGTGATCATGGCCAAACTCAAAAGTTGACCACCCAAAACATGATCTAGGGTTCCCAATAGATAAAAGGTGTGATTTCTGGTTGACACAAGGAAAGTTTCAAAAGTCT
Source organism: Pleurodeles waltl (assembly GCF_031143425.1). NCBI lineage: Eukaryota > Metazoa > Chordata > Amphibia > Caudata > Salamandridae > Pleurodeles > Pleurodeles waltl. The sequence continues at coordinate 307,212,289 of NC_090446.1, forward strand.
AAATTCCTAGCTTCTGCTTACTATGGTCTCTGAGGATCCAGTTCAGGAAGGCCTGGCACAGTTCAGGAGAGACCATGTACCATTGGCCCCATAGTCATTTGTTCCAAAGGGTGAGTCACTGGTTTTAGGAATGAGGCTCATTCATGGCTCTGGGGACTATGTTATGCTATGTAATGCTATGCTTATTTGTATAATGCAGTATCCTGGTGCTAAAGCAGAAGCTCTATGGGCTGAGCCAGAGCTAGATGAAGAGTAAGGGCTTTGGGTTCTTGTGGAATTAAAGAAATGATGAGGCTGTGATGTGCAGTGCCAGATCACTTCAGGCATTAGGAGTGAGGTAGCATATGGCACAACTGCACATCTGGTTCTGTGTATGCACTTGGTGTGTGCAAGTAGGAGTCCACCTCAGCAAGGTGTCTGGTAGTTTTGTGGAAGTTTATGCAGTTGTTGAGGCCAATGTTGTGTACGCTTTGTATGTGTGTGTAAGAAACTTGAAGAGTGCTGAGTTGTAGATTGAGAGCCACTGGAGCTTGTAATGGTGCACAATGGTGTGTGGGGGGTGTGAGGTATACAGTGAGCCTCGCTGTTGTAGTTTGTGTGGTCTGGAGTCTTCTGGTCAGTTAAACAATGATTCCAGCATTGAATGTGTTGTCGTAGCCTAGTTTGCTGGTGATGAGAGTTTGGGTGATGGTTCTGGGAGTGGTGATGGGGAGCCATTTGGATAGCTTCTTGAGCTTCTAATGTGTGAATAAAGCAGGAAACTAAGACTGCAATCTCTTGGCCGTTCATGGTGAGTTGGGTATCGATTAATATTTCGCAGTTCTTTGCATGGGTTGTTGGGAGGGGGTGGGTTCGAGTTCGGAAGGGTACCTGGTGGAGTCGTAGAGTGAGGTGTCTTTGCCAAAGATTACTGTTTCTGTCTTAACTAGGTTCAGCTTGAGGCAGTTGGTTTTCATCCATCCGGCAACTTCGGTCATGCAGGCAGAGAAATTGGTCTGGATGTTTGGCATCTTCTCAGATAGCAAGTAAGAGCTGGGTGTCATCAGCATAGGGAATGATGTTGTTTCCATGGGCAAGTGAGAGGGAGCAGGTAGGCAATGAACAGAGTGGTCCTGAGTGAGGATCCTGAGCCCTGGGAGCCATTACCCATTGTTTAGGGCATCCCACTTTCTGACCACTCTGTGACCTGTGAAAGATTACAAGATGACTGGAACTGCTATAAGAGACCTGAAAAAAGCGCCTGTAACACTAGACCTGTTCTGCATCTTGTACCCAGGTCAAATAAGTGGACTTAAAGGGTCATAAGGCTGATGTTCTGTTAAAGTAACAGGGACACAACAAGATGCAATACGTCTTTTCTGCAACAGTTCAGCTGACCAGTGGCAAATGGGCCTGCACTAGACGCTCCTCTTGGCATTTGCTTGCCACTGTGTGAATCTATGAGTGTCTCTTCTGAGTCCCTGGGGGTTTAAAGGTACAGAAACCTTTTAAGGTATGGGCAAAGTGAGCAATTGCCATGGGTCCCCACTTTGCATGGACCCTCAGGAAATTGAACTTTATTTCTTTTTGACTATCTGTGTATTCTGTTCTCTACCTAAATGTCCCAAACTCTCTCCCCATCTATACCTTCGACTTTGTCTTTGTACCTGATGTCATCTTAAGGATTTTGGGGTCCCAGACAAGTTATGTATCAACTGTTTTGTGTAACCTTGTTAAAGCATAACACATACTTTGATATTGTTTAGTTTTATTGGGGCTTAAGTTAAAAAGAAATGGGTAGTAAAATACAAACGTATCCCTTATAAGGGCCCTCAAAATAGTTATTGCCACTGGCCCCCAAAAACTAAAGTTAGCATTGTAGGAAGTGTACTCCTGTGGTGGATTGGGACTTAAAGGTATAAGTCTAAAGTTAAAATCTTTGTCCAGAATGAACCTGGTTAATGTATCCTACCCGTGCTCCATCGAAGTCAGAGTGAAATAGCATATAGGTCTGGTTCTACCGCGAATATTGACCATCATTGGCACTTTGTGCTTCTTGGTGCTATTTTTACCTACAACTTAAAAAATTAAAAATCTCCAGTTCCCTTATTGGATTTTTGTCGTTTTGTGTGTGAAATGTTACTCTATTTTTTAAACTCAATTTGGGATTTTACTTGTTTTGCATTTCAACTGTATTACTGTTTTAGTACTGCATTATATTTTACACATTTCCACTAAGTTAAGCTAGTGTGCTCTGTGCATAGACACCACGGGGTTGAGCTCAGGCTAATATTATAAATTTGAGGGTTCACCTTGACAAGGATTGTGATTATTACATGGGGTGGTTACTTGCCGCATCAAATAACAACTCTATTTCTTACAATTTGAAACAAGAATTTAGAGTAAAAGTTGAAATCCACATATGCTTCTTGAACATGCAAAAGGGTAAGATGCTGTCCTACCACAGAACGCACTTCAAATGTCATTGATGACTAACCATCAAATACAATATAAAGTTAACACCGATTAGCAGGGATAACAGTGGAGGGAGCAATGAGGATCTAAGGAAAGAGTTTAACTTATCTAAAAGACATACAAATAAAAGTTATAAAAAGCTGGGCTCTGCGCTCAGCGCAGCTAGATTTGATGGGCGGGGGTGGGAGATAGGCAGCGACAAGCTGGTTAGTAATGCCTGAACAGACCACGAGAATGGAGAAAGCCAGCAGCTATCGACATTTCAATATTCAAAGAGCTAAAATAATAAGCAGGGACAGAAGAAATTATGCCAGAGCACCAATTTAGGGGGTGGGGGGGGGGGGGGGGGTTAGTGCTAATTTTGGTCAATTAAACATATGTTAAAATGCATCTACAGAACTGTGAAAACGAAATGCATTTTGAAAAGTATTTGGTTAAATTGTGTGACCCCAAAGCTTTCCGTTGGAGCTGTTATCCGGTTACTAATCTATCTGTCCAAAATTTTTATGGAAATATTCTACGGAAAGAATTGGATGGTTTAAAGACTTACAAAGAGCTTTCATCATGCACAACCACAATGATCTATGTCTGAAAGTCTCACTCCAGCAACCAGCCTTAGGCATTAACAAATGCGAACAGTTTCCGTTCACACCCATAAAGTGTAAGGTGTCCCAGTGAAAAGAGTGTGTGGTTATACACTGAAAGTGGAAGTATAATGGTGATGGCATGGCGGGGGGGGGGGGGGGGGGGGGCTGGAATCTCACTTTATATTCACTTTTCACTTATGTTTCATGGACGTTCCTTTAAACGTTAGGAATTGAGGGGAGGCAATTTGTTTTTTTTTAAAGATAGTGGAATGTCCCCCCAAAAAAAGAAAGAAGAGTGGAATGTTTAAAAAACAATTCTTTTTCATCCTCCTCTCTGATATACCTAGTTGTGAAGCTTTATGACTAAAGATGTAAGAAATGCCTGTCTGTTTAATCTGAAAATTCGGAAGAAATACATTTACTTAGTTAAATAATATCCACCAGACTAGAGTGAGAATGTTCTGTGCTGCCACATTAAAAGAATACAAAGTCAGACGATAAATGCTGGAACTGTCCCATTAAAAGTATTTTGGCCCATCTGAAAATGATTGCCTTGTCCTCTAAGCAGAAGTGCTAGGACTATTGATTGAGGGTAATTAGCTGTGTTTGAAAATACTGGTGTTGCCTTTGAGTGGTATAGCACCCCAGCCTCAAAGCACAAGCATGGGTTATTACTGCCCGCTTTTTACGGTCCCACCTGTGAGTGCATGTGCTAGAGCATGTGTCTTGCTTGAGAGACCTTGTTGTGTACAGTGAAGGGCTTGGAACCCGCCCCCTACTTACCATGTGTTGGCTTGCGTGCCACTTTTCTTTACAGCCATGTAATTCATCACTGATGGCCAATCAACATTTCCATTCCTCTGTGTGGAGTAGGGACCAAACACTGATTGATTCATCTTAATCAGTGCCCGTCTGCTGCTCCCGACCTGATCGAGATACTATTTTGTTCTTTTTAACTTCTAGTGCCCTGCAAACAGAAGACTTGTGACTGGAAAGAACGTGCCCAATATGACAAACAAAATTGCAAAGTTGTATTTTTTATAGCTAACTTTCTCTTGTCTTCTCTCATGTTGCACTCATGTTTATTTTTGTTTTTGCTCATGGGCGCTGCTCTCAAAAGATGATGAGTATCTTGTTCTAAATATTGCAGAATGGCATTGTTTCTTTACTATGTGTAATTTCTGAAATTATGCTTTAACACATAACCGTGTAGCACACCTCAATTCACCCCACCCCAGTCTGCCCCACTACAATCCACCCAAATCCATCCCACCTCACCCCACACCAACCCACTCCACTCCAATCCAAACCACTCACCACAATCCAATCCACCCCACTCCAACTGTCCCAAACCAATCTAATCCGCCCCACTCTTGTTCAGCCTACTCCAATTCAAAACATTCTGCACCACTCCAAAACAATCTTTCCTACTCCAGTCCAAAATAATCTGCTCCACTCCAATCTGCCCCACTACAATCTAAAACTTAGTTTCAGATCTCAACTCAGTTGCTAATGGCGGACACAACCACCTAGAACTTCTACAAGGAATAAAATCTTTGATCCCAGGGGAAGACTTTAAACTAATTGCCTAATCAATGTTTTAGCAAGAACTCAACATGGGAATCCATTTCTAATGGAAATTAGTAAGATTCAACTAGCTCGTTTTAAAGTGCTCCAACACTAATGTGTTGGAGAGATAATTTGCTAATTGCACCAATTGGCCAATATTTTGTAGAAAAGAACCATTCGAGGGCTGAATGAGATATTCCTATTCTTTCATTTAAGGTGCTAAACAGAGATGTGCGATTAACTGTGTAATACACTGTAGAGGCCAAGTAGGATGAGGCGGCATGAGTTTGCTTTGTCTAGTATGTGAAGCGGATCACCTACAATTTTTAGAATAGCAGTGCCTGTGCCACATCCTGTCCTGTAGCCAGACTGAAGATCATCTAATAGGTTGCCTTCCTCAAGAAAGAGTTTCACTTGTGATTCCATACAGATTTTGAATATTTTCACCATGAATTGCAGATTGCATACAGGACAATATTTGTCTTCTTCTACTTTCTTTATTTAGCACGGGAATTCTGCTTTTTTTTCTTAATGAGGGAGATACTTGGCTAATTTCTAGATAATCTGTAACTTGTCCCTGTGAGATAGATGTTGTTATAGCCCAGCTGTTCTTCTGTAAACAGGAGATTGGTTAGGATCTAGGAAGTGGAGGGAGGAATTGGGTGTAACAATGGGATTTATATCTTCAAGAGAAAATCTGGTGAGAAGGAAGGCCAAGTTGTGTATGATGTTTGAAGGAAGTTAAACCTGGCTTGAGTTGTGTCGGAGATAGTGAGGAAGAGTACAATGTTCTTAACATTTTCATCAAAAAGGAGACTTTCTCACATTTATCTTAAGAGTATGTTGAGCTGTCCTGAGCTCTGGTATTGGAGGAACATTTCACAATTTTGAAGATCAGTTTTTACATCAGTCAGACTCTGCTCTGAAAAAGGGAGATTTGTTTTTGAAAATAAGCTTTTTATTTACTTGCCTCAAGGGTTAGTCAAGAAGGGTTGTATGTTGATGGATCTTGTGACGATAATTATTCAAGCTTTCTGACTAGTTTCCACTCTTTATTCAGGATTTTTTCCGAGAACCATGGTAAGACGTTTTTAGTTTAATTTGCTTTAGTTTTGTAGGAGACACGTCAGTCATAATCATATTGATCAATTCTATGTATTGGGTTACAAGGTCACATGTCTGTTCTGAAAAAATAGTATCTAGTGCTGAGGTCATCTTGCTTGATAAGGATTGCTGATCTAGGATATTTAGAGCCTGACCCACTCTTTTGGATTTCTGAGATGAATTATGGAGATCACTTTAGACAAGACTAGAGGGAAAGAGACAAGGAAGTGATCCTACCAGTGAAATTTGATCTGTGATTCCTTGTTGAGGGTTTTCTAATCAAAAACAACAAGTGATGGACGGAATGCTGAACATTGTCAAACATTCACCCCCAGTACGATGATCTGGGCTTAAATCCATCGTTTTTTTGCTGCCCATGCCATTCCAGTTTGGACCCAGCCATATGCAAATCAGTCTTAACCCTGTTCCCCATGGGAACAGTCCAGCCCGAACTGCTAGGCCAGGTCTTCCCTGGACTGGAAACAAGCATCCTGGGACCGGTTTCGGGGTTTCACCCCTCATCAGCCAGGCTAGCTTGAATCCAGTGGCATGGGAAGCACAGGACCCACGTCTGGGCATACCCTTGCAAGTGATGGACGGAATGCTGAACATTGTCAAACATTCTCCCCCAGTACAATGATCTGGGCTTAAATCCATCGTTTTTTTTGCTGCCCATGCCATTCCAGTTTGGACCCAGCCATATGCAAATCAGTCTTGACCCTGTTCCCCATGGGAACAGTCCAGCCCAAACTGCTAGGCCAGGTCTTCCCTGGACTGGAAACAAGCATCCTGGGACCGGTTTCGGGGTTTCTCCCCTCATCAGCCAGGCTAGCTTGAATCCAGTGGCATGGGAAACACGGGACCCACGTCTGGGCATACCCTTCCCACTTAGGGCGACAAAGCAAAAACAACAAGCGATGGACGGAATGCTGAACATTGTCAAACATTCATCCCCAGTACAATGATCTGGGCTTAAATCCATCGTTTTTTTGCTGCCCATGCCATTCCAGTTTGGACCCAGCCATATGCAAATCAGTCTTGACCCTGTTCCCCATGGGAACAGTCCAGCCCAAACTGTTAGGCCAGGTCTTCCCTGGACTGAAAACAAGCATCCTGGGACCGGTTTCGGGGTTTCACCCCTCATCAGCCAGGCTAGCTTGAATCCAGTGGCATGGGAAGCACGGGACCCACGTCTGGGCATACCCTTCCCACTTAGGGCGACAAAGCAAAAACAACAAGTGATGGACGGAATGCTGAACATTGTCAAACATTCATCCCCAGTACAATGATCTGGGCTTAAATCCATCGTTTTTTTGCTGCCCATTGCATTCCAGTTTGGACCCAGCCATATGCAAATCAGTCTTGACCCTGTTCCCCACGGGAACAGTCCAGCCCGAACTGCTAGGCCAGCCTTCCCTGGACTGGAAACAAGCATCCTGGGACCGGTTTCGGGGTTTCACCCCTCATCAGCCAGGCTAGCTTGAATCCAGTGGCATGGAAAGCACGGGACTCACGTCTGGGCATACCCTTCCCATTTAGGGTGACAAAGCAAAAACAACAAGCGATGGACGGAATGCTGAACATTGTCAAACATTCACCCCCAGTACGATGATCTGGGCTTAAATCCATAATTTTTTTGCTGCCCATGCCATTCCAGTTTGGACCCAGCCATATGCAAATCAGTCTTAACCCTGTTCCCCATGGGAACAGTCCAGCCCGAACTGCTAGGCCAGGTCTTCCCTGGACTGGAAACAAGCATCCTGGGACCGGTTTCGGGGTTTCACCCCTCATCAGCCAGGCTAGCTTGAATCCAGTGGCATGGGAAGCACAGGACCCACGTCTGGGCATACCCTTCCCACTTAGGGCGACAAAGCAAAAACAGCAAGTGATGGACGGAATGCTGAACATTGTCAAACATTCTCCCCCAGTACAATGATCTGGGCTTAAATCCATCGTTTTTTTGCTGCCCATGCCATTCCAGTTTGGACCCAGCCATATGCAAATCAGTCTTGACCCTGTTCCCCATGGGAACAGTCCAGCCCAAACTGCTAGGCCAGGTCTTCCCTGGACTGGAAACAAGCATCCTGGGACCGGTTTCGGGGTTTCTCCCCTCATCAGCCAGGCTAGCTTGAATCCAGTGGCATGGGAAACACGGGACCCACGTCTGGGCATACCCTTCCCACTTAGGGCGACAAAGCAAAAACAACAAGCGATGGACGGAATGCTGAACATTGTCAAACATTCATCCCCAGTACAATGATCTGGGCTTAAATCCATCGTTTTTTTGCTGCCCATGCCATTCCAGTTTGGACCCAGCCATATGCAAATCAGTCTTGACCCTGTTCTCCATGGGAACAGTCCAGCCCGAACTGCTAGGCCAGGTCTTCCCTGGACTGAAAACAAGCATCCTGGGACCGGTTTCGGGGTTTCACCCCTCATCAGCCAGGCTAGCTTGAATCCAGTGGCATGGGAAGCACGGGACCCACGTCTGGGCATACCCTTCCCACTTAGGGCGACAAAGCAAAAACAACAAGTGATGGACGGAATGCTGAACATTGTCAAACATTCATCCCCAGTACAATGATCTGGGCTTAAATCCATCGTTTTTTTGCTGCCCATTGCATTCCAGTTTGGACCCAGCCATATGCAAATCAGTCTTGACCCTGTTCCCCACGGGAACAGTCCAGCCCGAACTGCTAGGGCAGCCTTCCCTGGACTGGAAACAAGCATCCTGGGACCGGTTTTGGGGTTTCACCCCTCATCAGCCAGGCTAGCTTGAATCCAGTGGCATGGAAAGCACGGGACTCACGTCTGGGCATACCCTTCCCATTTAGGGTGACAAAGCAAAAACAACAAGCGATGGACGGAATGCTGAACATTGTCAAACATTCACCCCCAGTACAATGATCTGGGCTTAAATCCATAATTTTTTTGCTGCCCATGCCATTCCAGTTTGGACCCAGCCATATGCAAATCAGTCTTGACCCTGTTCCCCATGGGAACAGTCCAGCCCGAACTGCTAGGCCAGGTCTTCCCTGGACTGGAAACAAGCATCCTAGGACCAGTTTCGGGGTTTCACCCCTCATCAGCCAGGCTAGCTTGAATCCAGTGGCATGGGAAGCACGGGACCCACGTCTGGGCATACCCTTCCCACTTAGGGCGACAAAGCAAAAACAACAAGTGATGGACGGAATGCTGAACATTGTCAAACATTCACCCCCAGTACAATGATCTGGGCTTAAATCCATCGTTTTTTTGCTTCCCATGCCATTCCAGTTTGGACCCAGCCATATGCAAATCAGTCTTGACCCTGTTCCCCATGGGAACAGTCCAGCCCGAACTTCTAGGCCAGGTCTTCCCTGGACAGGAAACAAGCATCTTGGGACCGGTTTCGGGGTTTCACCCCTCATCAGCCAGGCTAGCTTGAATCCAGTGGCATGGGAAGCACGGGACCCTTGTCTGGGCATACCCTTCCACTTAGGGCGACAAAGCAAAAACAACAAGTGATGGACGGAATGCTGAACATTGTCAAACATTCACCCCCAGTACAATGATCTGGGCTTAAATCCATTGTTTTTTTGCTGCCCAAGCCATTACAGTTTGGACCCAGCCACATGCAAATCAGTCTTGACCCTGTTCCCCATGGGAACAGTCCAGCCCGAACTGCTAGGCCAGGTCTTCCCTGGACTGGAAACAAGCATCCTGGGACCGGTTTCGGGGTTTCACCCCTCATCAGCCAGGCTAGCTTGAATCCAGTGGCATGGGAAGCACGGGACCCACGTCTGGGCACACCCTTCCCACTTAGGGCGACAAATCAGCTAAAATGAGATCCAGAATGGTGCATTTGGAGTGACTGGAAGAGGCAAAGAGTTGTGAGTTGTGATTTGCAGCAATTGGAGAGCTGTGATCCTGCACTGCCCATTAGGTTACCCAAGTGTAAATTGAAGGTATCTAAGAAAATATTGATGTGTTTCATAGCCAATTTATTTGTGAGAAGTTCAGTGGTTTTGCTAATGAAAGTAGAGGTGTTGCCTGGAAGGTGGTAGGATATGTGAATTGTGATGGGGGTGGGATCTGAAGTTTTTGCGGCATCGGAAAGTCATTGGAAGTTTGAAAATTAACTGTTGTTCAACGTATTATGAATTATACAGTCTTTGTGGATGATTGTGACTCTCCCCTGGTTTTCTCTGACCTGTCATATCAAATGAGAGAGTAATCAGGAGGAAGGATGATGCCAAGCATCCATGTTTCTGTCAGTTTACGTAAGTCTGTGTTGTTAGTAATGGAGTATATTACTGAGGGATGACTGTGTGCTCCTGCTGAATATGGTACTGGAAGATTTGATTTCGATCATGTTGTTAAGATTGTCCCCTTTAATTTCCTTGAGAACCTAAAAATGGGAATAGAAGATTAAATGTGTGTGATTTGAATGGCTTAGTTGCAAACATATCCCTGTAATAAGTATTTTTGTTGGTTGCAGAACTCAGGGACATCTTTCTGAAAAGTTCCTTGTTATTGCACGATCTGGTTAAAATGACTTGTTGAAGTCTTGGCCTGCAACACTGAATATGGATGGGGCATCATAAAGCTGTTTCTGGGTGAATTTACTGACACTGGAAAGAGGGTTCCTATTAAGGTTTTTGATCAAGAAATAATGCATTGAAGGTTGTACTTGATCAACACTGTGATTAGTACTGTACAGACACATTTATTGTGAATAATATAAAAAAATCATCTTTGGCATAGACCATACCATCTCTACAAAAAGGTTCCTGCAATTCCCTGGTAACTGATATAAAACCTGGCAAAAATTGGTGTTGTTGTGTAGGCTCTCATTATTCTAATGAGACTACTGGATTTTGAGTGGCACAATCGCCTGCGGTGTGGGAGACTGAGTCTGACCCACTACAGGTGACACCTGTCGCCCCAATCCAGGTTTTGCTCCGGCTAACTAGCAGTGCCTCATCTCTACCCAAGGGCAGGGATGATTGGGCAGCTGAGCGCATGACATACTTGATTTCTCAGGGAAAACATGGTCACTCAGGTCTCATCCGTTTCTCTCAGTTACATTAGTCTCACATGCACAATGACAAACAGAGGCAGTATATGTTTCGATAAGGTTTAAATGAAGCGACTGCATCTTAGATAGCAAAGCATGTGCTGCAATAACCAGGACGATACACATTAACAAGATTAAAATTGTGACATGGAGAGTAAAGAATAGAAATAACGCTACCATATTGTCACTAGAGTCAATAGACTAATTCCTACCTAGGCTATAATAGAGCACAGCGTGTTAAGCTCTAATTCTGCCCTCCAGGTTCCCCTGGGAAGACATCATCCCCCATACCTGAGGAAAAAGCCTGAAGTCTGCATAAGCAGCTGTAACAAAGCGTTCAGCAATCAGCATACAGTTGTGGTTCTCTGGCTGGGTCTCCCTCTAACGTGTAAAAGACAGGGAAGTGTTTTTATAATAAAACAGCTGATGTTCCGAGAAAATGTCCCTAGTTAAGGATGTGTGTTTTTCTATGAATGTCAGAAACAAAAGTTGCACCACGTTCACCGGCAACCTGTCTTACTACAGCCTTGGAAGAAGCACAGAGTGAGCAAGAATGTCTTGTTTGAGAACAGAGTGCTGGCCTAGGCAAAAACAGTTAGAAATAAATAAAACAAGACCGTAAAAGTGGCTATTGTAACAATAATAAAACAAAGCCGAATAAAATATATCTAGGTTAAAGTGCCAGCGGCAGGCATAGAGTGCTAAATAACATGCATGGAGCTATAACTAAAATGTTTACACAGCACCCTCCCCTTGTCGGTTGAAGGTGGTTCAAAGACTAAATATACATAAAAGCTACTAAAACTCAACCTAAGAAATGTATATAAAAAATGTCAATAATGACAAGATAGAAGGACATATGAGCATATAAAAGGACAATTTAAAATGTTTACATGTGACATAAAAAGGACCGAATTTCAAGAGTCAGAGTCATTTTTAGAATTTCCAATTGATTCCGGGACAATGGAGGACAGGAAATCTTAAACTTTGGCAGGTGTTAAAGTTGGAAAGGCATCGCTGAGAAGGACCAAGGTCGTGTTCCATAGCCTGAGCCTCAGCCAAGGCAGCAGCATTCCGTGGTGTGCCCAATGATGAGTTAAGAGCCACATCCTCCAGGAAGAGCAACTCATAAGCAGCTTCCCATAGCAAACACACCCTCAAAGCGCATGTCCGGTAATGAACCCTCAACAAGAACATCAACAGATCAGCGTCCAATGAAAGCAAGTGCTGCGTAGAAAGACAAACTTCCAGTGCATGTTCAAAAGAGCACCAGATGCACCGGAACATGGGCTGCACACAATGCAAAACCAGTCTGAATGCAGGGACCAGTCCCACTCCAATGGCTCCCGGAGTGTTTCTCCAAAATATTGCATCTTGCGTTCACAGCACAGCTGTGCTGATGGGAGTGCTTTCATTTCTCCTTGTTGCGACGGGACAGCCATTGCGCATGAAAAGAAGCAACAGCAAAACGCCAACTATGATAGCCACATGTTTTTAAAACAGAAAAGCCTTGAGTCTGCTCAACTTGTCAAAATTCATATTAGAAGTAGCAATATGGGGCCAAATATCAGCTACCTCTTTTATTCTAGTGGGAGGGAAAAGTACTTTCCCTCAGCATGTAACAATCTTAGAGACCGAAGCAACATAACCTATTCCGGCTCGCATCCCACAACAGTCTTCACCATTGAGGAGAACATAGCTGCTGTTTGAAAGCACCTGGAACGTAGGTCTAATCAAGGGGACTGGAATTCCCTTCAGATAACAAGCAAAGTTCACTGCACACACGTTACACGCCCCATGCAAGGACAGCTGTTTAAAAACCATTGAATGGCTGACACAAGTCTTGCATTCACTACCGCTAAGAAAGACTTCTTTCATGCCACTGAGACATTTGTACTAGAAGGACAGCTTCCACACCTTATGGATGTAACTATCTCCCAGCCTTTCATATCTGCTGACCGGAATGTGTATTAAACAGGAGGTGAATTGAAGTGTGGAAATAGGCTTATTAATGACCCTGTGTATTAACCACTCAGCAGATGGTATTTTAGCCACATTTAAAGACAACTTTTCTAACTTTTCGATGTTTAGCATGACATAAGTCACTTCTTTCTTAGCCATTAGTTGTTGTTGTCACGTTAAATTAAAAGTAGAAAATATTTCCCTTGCACTGACATGTTGCCAGGGAATGCGACCTGCCTTCAATGTTTGAAGTGTTCAACCCAACTGCATAATGCACCTTAGTTGACTCTGTTCATGGTGTAATGAAGACATATCTTTTTGTATAATGCCTATTGCAGAAGAGACTATGTTATTTAAGGTGTATATCCGGTCAGACAGGGTATTAATCCCATTATCTACAACAGCTAATGCCTTCTGTAAATTTCTTGGTCTATTTGCCTTAACCAAGCAGCAGCTTCTTGTTGGAAAAGCTTCCAAATTTCATTATATACTTCATATAAGAAGCGCTTTCTGTGTTGTTTTCATGGGCCTAGCAAGAAGTCCTGTAAGTCAGTGGTATTAGACAGGAGACTGAGGTGATCTCTAACCGCATCTAGTGAGGAACTCTTTAAACATTGCTGGCATAGTTTCCCTACACTGTATGTTATTACTACGTTCGGGCGATATATAGCGAGGGTCCGGCCTACTAGTTCTAAAACCCCCTGTCGAATTTATAAAACGTTTATGACACCTATTGGTATCTATTGGCCACAATGACCACCTGCCAGGATGTGACAGTGAAACATTAAACGTGCCATTCTGGACCAATTCATCGAGCTGGTCTTCAGTTGCATTTACATATTTTTGCCATTTATGAAATTTTGCAACGGCAGGAATACTGGGTGTGTTCAATTCCTTGATCTTCGCTAAGCCTAAACAACTCGTTTGTTGTACAGTTTCATTTAAAAATATCAATTGGACAGGTATCAGGTATGCTCTAAATAAAGCTTCCTTCTCCCCTATTTGCCAATGTCTTGTTCCCCGCACACTTTTTAAGTCAATCGACTTCAGCCAATATTCATAGCCTTCTATAGTCAACCAGGAAACAAAGGAATCCGAATATATACATTTCGTATTTGTCAACAGGATACGTCCATTTGCTGTCGGCGGCAATTTAAAATATTATGACTCAGCGTTTTTAACATATGCCCAGATAAAATATGTAAACTTTTCAGAATATGTTTTAGAACTCCGTTGCGGTGAAGTCGGACAATGTTCCCATTGCGTGTAATTAAAGACAGCTTCTGGGGTACTTGCTCTGTGGATGAAATGGTGCCCAGAATAATTATAGCAAAACATATCACCATAATTCTCTTTAGATTGGTAAACATCTTCGTTTTCAAATACAGTATAATACTGCAATTCAGTCATCATAGAATCAACTGTTTTCACAGCCCAATCATCAGAAACAACTCTGAGTATTATTATATCATTCATTGAAAGTTGATACACTTATGGTATTTGAATGGCCTCTGTGGGGCCGTATATATCAAATTTTACTTTATTCCAAACAATCCCACCAGGAATTGGTATGGCAGAAATGTTCACAAATGACAAGTCTCTGCGGACCTTGTGAGAAGAAAAATGCTGTTTTAGGACCTCATCCACCAGTTCAACGGTTGATTTTTCAGGAAGAAAATCACCATGTATTAATAAAAAGAATGTTATAACAAACCCAATCCAATGCAGGAAAGCCAGTTCAGTTAACAAAAGCCACAGATAGTTCCATAGAAGAATGAAGTAAGTTGTTTTAAGCCAATTTATCAGCTTATGTGTTTTTGACAGTTCAGGTGCCAAAGAGGCAAATGAGTCAGAAATGTTGTCGTTGATGTCGGCAAAGTATCCTGAAGCAGTTTGTGCAAAAACTAAAGCCGTGTCTGTAGGTGGAGTGGGTATTTCCTGCGGTGGCTCAGAATAAATGGCGCCATCCGTCTATGCTGAAGTCGTGTCAAATCGATCAGTAATTTCTGTATTGTTTGATGTCGGGGGAACCAATGCAAGATCATTTTCCACCCTCCCCGAGGTCAGAGAGGTATCACTGTTGCTGCGTACAACTTGTAAAGGAATGTCTTGACCAGTAGTGAGAGGGATTCGGGAACTACTGGCAGTTCCTTTTGGCCGGCTGTGCAGGATCAGCCTCATGGTGTAGTTTGACATTGTCGATAGACACAAAGCGGTTTTCTTTGGCACAGTGGTAAAATTACAGTTCTAGTACCATGTATTCCCAAGACTGGGACTGGTGCAAGATAAGAAGGACCAAACTTCATTTTTACAGCAACCTTTTCATGTACCAGATCCCCAACTTTAGGAATCCAGCCTGTAGGCGTTACAGGTACATCTTTAATTCCTGTGGAGGCAGCACTGGCAGAAGCTTTGTCATCTCGGAACTGTATTCTGTAAGACAGTGACACGTTCATTTATGTCAAAGGGTGTTTCTGCCGCCTCCACACCAGGACCATCAAGATATGGAATTAGAGTTCCAAACAGGCACTCATATGAAGTACGACCCCACAGGAACCTTCTAGGCAGATTGTTAAGTGCTCTCTGGACTCCATACAGGTGGTTAAGCCAACTACGACCGTATCTAAGACTCTGGCTGTTGAGGATTGCTTTAAATCATGGTTTAGTCGCTCCATGACACTATTTCCCTCAGGATAAAATGGAGACGAGTACTGAAGTTGGACCCCCAATGAAGCCATGACGTCCCTGAATGCCCTTGAGGCGAAAGCAGGGCCCTGGTCTGAATGGAAAGCCGCTACTGCATATGTACCGATAAAGACTCACAAATCATTCATATCAGTCCTAGAGTTGTGGCCACACCCATAGAAATCTGGAGCAGGAGTTTACAGCGACTAAGATGTATTTGTATGCACTGTCTGGTGTTAGGGGACCACAATGGACCAAGTACACACATTGTAAAGGTTTGTTGGAAATTAGGAGGGGTGTCTGCGGTGGGCGCTTAGCAATGGAAACTATAATTTGTTGGCAGGTTCCACAACAAAGGACATACTGCTTGGCCACTTTATATAGGCCTTGCCACCAGTAACGGGCTTTGTAACAATGATATTGTAGCTGCCACACCAGCATGGGCAGATGCTACCCCCTCATGCGCTGCTTTAATCATCTCTGGTCTTATATCTTTGTTGGGAATATCTCAAACCCCTACGTCTGGTTTCTTAACCTCAGCGTTTAGGCAACCTCCCATTCAGTAGGAATATCTAGCAGGAAATGCTTTTGGATAGGGCGTACCTTCAGCTGTAGCTTTCATGGCAACCCATATGTCTTCGTCCAGTTCC
This sequence comes from Pleurodeles waltl, assembly GCF_031143425.1. Lineage (NCBI taxonomy): Eukaryota > Metazoa > Chordata > Amphibia > Caudata > Salamandridae > Pleurodeles > Pleurodeles waltl. The sequence continues at coordinate 307,228,359 of NC_090446.1, forward strand.
GCACCTAAGCAGGTTACTGCAGCAACAGTGGCCATGGCTACTGCTGACTTTGCGGCTTCATCAGCCAGTGTATTCCCAGCAACGTGTAGTCCAATGCGCTGGTGTCCAAGTGTATGTACGACATGGAAATTTGGTAGCGTTTTCTTGAGATCCGCTAATTTCCCCCACAGAAATCTGTGTTTAATGGTGTTGCCTTTAGAATCTCTTAAACCATTCTGGCGCCAGTAATTCAGGTATTCATTGGAGGACTGGACACCATAGTAGGAATCACAAACAATCAGTGTTAGCTGTGTAGGAACTGTATGTTCTAGTGCCATCACCAGAGCCTTTAGCTCTGCGAGTTGTGCTGTGCAATCCCCTAGGGTTTGCGTGTACGTATGTTGTGGACAAAATGTATTATCCTCCATATAGCCACTTATGACTGTGCAAGCAGCAGTGTATTGATGCTTTGTGCCACATGTGTACATGACTCTTTGATATTGATCAATAGATAGTATATTTGCAGGAACTGGGTATTCTAGTTCATATTGCAAAAATTGTTGAGTTTGTAACTTTGGGTCAAAGATGTAGTCTACATCAGTGGCTGTCAAAGAGGTGGCCCATTGTATCCAACGTAGATGTAATTATATGGCATTTGGAACACTGGCTTTGGTGACAGCCTCAAGGGCTGGAATTGGTGAGATGACAATAATGCGTTTGCCCTGGGCTACAGGTCTTTCTTTAATTACAGCCATCTGTACAGCAGTGAGAATTTTCTCAGTGGGAGCAAATTGTTGTTCTGCTGCTGAGTACAAGTGAGATTTGTATGCAATTGGGACGGTCTCACCCTCATTAAAGGTTACATAGGTGAAACCAATGGCACCAGCAATTACTCTGATGACCAAGTGTGTTTTGTTGTCCCTTGTGTGTAAATGTTGTGCAGCAAGCATGTCTGTTTGCAGGTCTCTGAGAATTCCTGTGTGTTCGACTGTCCAAAATTTACTTGAAAAGTCAGGACTTATTCAGTCATAGAGAGGCTTTATGCGTGTTGCATAGTCTGGAATGTAAGTTCTGCCAAAATTTAGGAAACCCAATAGAGATTGGAGTTTTTTAATTGTATTTGGAGGTTGTAGTTGCTCGCATTTTTCTAAGAATTGTGGCGCTAGGCTCTTTCCTTCACTCAATAGCTCATATCCCAGAAACAGGACGCTAAGGAAGGCTATTTTTGTTTTTTTTAAATTGAATTTGTAGCCATATTCAGCAAATCCCACAACAATGCGGGCTACCCGTCTTAATGTTTTAGCAATTCATCAACCGTGAGATAGATGTCATCTACATAGGACAATGCTTCAGGATCAATGTTGTGCAAAATTGAAGTCACACGAGCCGCGAACAGTCCTGGACTGTTCTTGTACCCGTGGGGTAAACAACCAAATTTTTTCTGGGAGCTTTGTGCGCTGAAACTTGTTAAATCTCTACTCTTGGGAACTATATTTTGCCAGAAGAAACCATTGGAAATGTCTAGTGTTGTTTTGTATTTTTTTATGCACTATGTTGTTCATAAGTGCTGTGCTAAGTGAGTTTTGTATCGCATATGTGCGTGTATGACTGTTTAAATGTCTGTAGTCTAAGACTATTCGGTATAAATGGTCCGTTATAGCTACTGGGAATAAAGGATTGTTCATTGGGGAGACGCAGGGTTCAATTATGCCCTGGTACTCTAATTGTGTGAGAATTTCTCTAACGGGTGCTTTAGCATAATGTTTTATTGGATACTGTGATTGAGGTTGGGGTTGATTTTTAATCGGAATAACATGGTACGGGGATTCTTTGTCCCATCCTACGTGGTTGCGATATAACAAAGGTGCCTGCGCCAATGCCAAATCGATGACATAGGATTCTGCGAGCTCTTCGGGAACAAGAGGCGAGAAAGAAGGTTTGATAACGTCTTCCCCATATAGGCAGGTACGGTCAAATTCAGGTGGCCAGTCTTGTTCAGCCAACAAGATATCATATATATTTACTACTCGATCCAAAAAGATTGCATCTATTGGGCGTTCAATGTCTCCTAGCTGTAACGTTACTTTATACACCCTATCAGGCGTGGAGACACGCATTACCGCAGTTTCTACTTATAGAAAGTCATCAGTTGCTTTCACCTCCAGATGTTCTAGAAGATTCCGGTGAACTATTGTGACCTCTGTCGCGCTGTCTAGCAGCGCTAGTCCCCACTTCTTGTACTTCAAGAGAACCCTCTTTTTGAGTGGCATTCGAACTGCAACTGCTGCCACCTTTTTATTTTTAAATTGGGGTTTTCTTTCGGGAGGTTTCTCTTCCCTCTTAACGGAAACCTCTGTTGAGCGTTGATATTCCTGTCTCAGTTTCACGTACTCTGTTCTTCGCTCTGACCGCCAACTTCTCTCACTACGTTTTTCCGATGAGTCCTAAAAGTCCTGGCATCTATCAGTTTATTGATATCTGTCAGGCGTTTCTATATATTCTTTATTTCTGAGATTATATCTATTCTGTGGGGTCTCCGTGTGCGGAGATTCTCCCCTTTCTTTTTTGGGAGTTTGTTGTTTTTTATCCCAGCGTTTCTTATTACCCTCAGGAGCTTGCTTGGTAAAATCTTTATTAGATTTACCCTAAAATTGTGGTTTGGTTGGTCTGGCCCCCAGACTATCTCGACCAATACTAGAGTGGTTCTCCGTGATAATCTTTGGCAGCTCACGTTCTTGATCCTGCTGAGGAACATCCCGGAGCCGCATGCGCACCGCTAGTGTGACTGCTTCCCCTTTAAGGTTACTTAAAATTATTGACGATACTGTGGCAAGTTGCCCTTTAATTGCATCCCCAAATCTAGGGCCGGGGCAGCCCCGTATTCATCTCAAATCTGTTTCAACACTTCCGGTAAGTTGGCAAGTGTCGGTGTACCATGTGCAGTAGTATAGAGCGCAGCAAATACCATGCCCCATGTATTACAGTTTTCTATTGTGGGAACCATCCCAAATGGCAAGCACATCGTTAGTATTCTAAGTTTATCCTGAGGTCCAGTATGGGGAAATACTGCTTCCAGTACATTTATATTTTGAGCTAACCAAAACAGAATTTTTTCTCGTTTGGTGGGTACTTTACCCATGATCGAATGTACTGTTGCAGGGTTCATGCGTGGTGTTGCTGCGTGTGGTTGCTCTGGAGCAGCACGTGCTGGGTTTGTATTTAATGTTTACATTACAAACTGTACTAACCGTCTGTATATTGCCATCGGCTCAGTATATAATCGACGGACTTCAGCTACTGCTAAGTTTGCTACTGCAGGGTGAGGTGTATAAGTGGCCAATAAAGGCCGGATAGGACCATCATCACTTAGAGGACCTAACCTAACAGGTAAAACCGTATGGGATAGGGCGCCATCAAGCCAATTATTATGTTCTTGATAAGACAAAGGTATTTCTAAATATGCGTATGCGCTGTATTGTCCTAGTATGTTTGTAGATGTATAGTGATGAAATGTGTTTGCGTTTTCATAAACTTCTGGAAATGTGACCCAAGAATAGAAAAGTTCTGTTCTATAGGCTGCATGTGCGTCCACCACAAATGTGACTAGACCTCTCTGGGCCGTTAGGCCATTTGCCAATAAATGTGCAGTCAGGGTTGTCTCATATTGACTGCAATTGCTACCTGTTGCGGACTTGCCATATTAGATAGTAAATTTGTTCAGAGATAAGCACACCAAATGGGGAATTTCCTTTTAGAGTTCAAGCTTGAACAACCGCCAGCATCAGATGGGTGTTCGCTACTTAGCTGAGGAGGAAATCCTCAATGCCACTGATGTCTCCGTAAATAATACTGAGGTGTCTTTGTATATAGTGAGACAGAGATACTCAGGAGGACCCAAAAATTAGAGCCTGACCAAACATTGGCTGCGCAATGTCGCGTAGGCTCCCATTATTCTAATGAGACTACTGGATTTTGAGTGGCAGAATCACCTGCGGTGTGGGAGACTGAGTCTGACCCACTACAGGTGACACCTGTCACCTCAATCCGGGTTTTCCTCCAGTTAACTAGCAGTGCCTCATCTCTACCCAAGGGCAGGAATGATTGGGCAGCCGAGCGCATTACATACTTGATTTCTCAGGGTAACCGTGGTCACTCAGGTCTCATCCGTTTCTCTCAGTTACATTAGTCTCACATACACAATGACAAACAGAGGCAGTATATGTTTCAATAAGGTGTAAATGAAGTGACTGCATCTTAGACAGCAAAACATGTGCTGCAATAACTAGGACGATACAGCATGACAAGATTAAAATTGTGACAAGAAGAGTAAAGCATAGTATTAACGCTACCATATTGTCACTAGAGTCAATAGACTAATTCCTACCTAGGCAATAATAGAGCACAGCATGTTAAGCTCTAATTCTGCCCTCCAGGTTCCCCTGGAAAGACATCATCCCCCGTACCTGAGCAAAGGTCTGAAGTCTGCATAAGCAGCTGTAGCGAAGTGTTCAGCAATCAGCAGACAGTCATGATTCTCTGGCTGGAATCTCCCTCTAACGTGTAAGGGACAGGGAAGTGTTTTTATAATAAAACAGCTGATCTGAGAAAATGTCCCTACGTAAGGATGTGGGTTTTTCTATGAATGTCAGAGACAAAACTGGTACCACATTCACTGGCAACCTATCTTACTACAGCCTTGGAAGAAGCACAGAGTGAGCAAGAATGTCTTGTTTGAGAACAGAGTCCTGGCCTAGGCAAAAACAGTTAGATAGAAATAAATAAAACAAGACCGTAAAAGTGGATATTGTAACAATAATAAAACAAAGATGAATAAAATATATCTAGGTTAAAGTGCACAGCGGTAGGCCTAGTATGCTAAAATAATGTGCATTGAGCTATAACTAAAATGGCTACACAGTGTGAGGTCAAATTTGATTTAGGTCATGGGGTTAGAGAAGGCCAAATCCAATAAAATGTTGATGCGTTTTTTCAGATCAAATTTACAAATCAGAATTATTTAATTAGTTGTATACTCACAATATTTTAAGCTTCATAGCACTGCACATAAGAAGGAATAGCATTTTCTTTAATTTTACATTTTCATAGGAAGAATTACTTGCATTTCCTTACTTTTAAAAGAACGTAAGCATTATTAAATAAACTGTAACATCAATAATAGACACCTTCTGCTCCAGGAAGTAAACAAGAGCTAAGCATTGTATAATAAAGTCACAATTTAGTAGAAGTATTTGTAAAAAGAAGGGACATAGTACAGTATTATGTGGGTATTTAAGGAAACCTAGTGTAGGACTCAAATGTGTATTTCTATGAAATGTAACAACTATAATGAGATTGTAGAACAATACAAAATAAACTAAAGGCTAGAATGATAGGACATAAACAGAAGTAATAAAGAACGACTAACTTCACAAGAGATTTAGGTGGTCATTACAACCCTGGCGGACTATGTTAAAGCTGCGGTAATACCGCAAATAGGCCGGCGGAGAAAAAAAGAGAATTATGACCGTGGCGGAAACCGCCAACATAGACAGCCACTTTAACACTCCGACCGCCACGGCGGTACAGACAAGCAGCGCGGCGGTCACCACCAACAGACAGGCGGGAGACAATGTACCGCCCACACTATTACAACAGGCCAATCCGCCACCTTTTCCGGGGCGGATTCACTGTGGATAAAACACGGCGGAAGCAGCTTTTGCAATGGGAAAACGCTCACCTTAACACACTCCACGAGGAAGGAGGGCACCATGGAGCCCGAACTCCAAAAACTCCCTGCGCTTGTCTTCCTGCTCCTCTACGAACATCAGCAACGGCGGCGCCGAAGACAACGGTGAATACTGCACCTACGGCATAGGGGAGGCAAAAGTCAGGGGGACACAAATGCAACACCCCCACCCCAACCCCGAACCTCACTCACTACAACACACACACCAATGCATCTCCAAACATCACAGTAACAACCCACAACCCCCCCGGAAGAATGCAAAGACAAAAGGGAATCAGTATAACTATTGTAATGAATAAAAATACAGTAAGCTCATATATATATATACAGAAATATATACACATTCCAAATATATACATCACGATTAGTAGTGCAGGTATGCACAATTCAATGTCAGTGGACCACTGGGCCCAAAATGCATGGGCGAGGCCCACACTCGATGCCTGTCCAGAAACGGAGAGAACACTGCAGGGGCATCAGATAGTAATACAACAGGCACCTCAGAGAGAAGGGAAGAGGAGGCACCTCAGCCGGATGAGTGCAAAGCCAGACCCGCGACGGGGCCCCATGCCCATTGATGTAACCTGGGGAGTGCAAAGCCACAGTCTCTCAAGTCTCTACAGTGGGTGGGTTGCCCACTGATCAATCCTGGGGAGTGCAAAGCCCCAGTCTCTCAAGTCTCTACAGTGGGTGGTTTGCCCACTGTACCATCCTGGGGAGTGCAAAGCCACAGTCTCTCAAGTCTCTACAGTGGGTGGGTTGCCCACTGTACCATCCTGGGGAGTGCAAAGCCACAGTCTCTCAAGTCTCTACAGTGGGTGGGTTGCCCACTGATCAATCCTGGGGAGTGCAAAGCCACAGTCTCTCAAGTCTCTACAGTGGGTGGTTTGCCCACTGTACCATCCTGGGGAGTGCAAAGCCACAGTCTCTCAAGTCTATACAGTGGGTGGGTTGCCCACTGATCAATCCTGGGGAGTGCAAAGCCACGGTCTCTCAAGTCTCTACAGTGGGTGGGTTGCCCACTGATCAATCCTGGGGAGTGCAAAGCCACAGTCTCTCAAGTCTCTACAGTGGGTGGTTTGCCCACTAATCAATCCTGGGGAGTGCAAAGCCACAGTCTCTCAAGTCTCAACAGTGGGTGGGTTGCCCACTGTACCATCCTGGGGAGTGCAAAGCCACAGTCTCTCAAGTGGATAACAGTCTCCTCTGGCTCTGGAGGGGGACTGGTGCCCAGAGTGCTTCATCCTGGGAAGGATTCAGGTAGTGGATGCAGTTCTCCACTGGTTCTGGAGGGGGACTGGTGCCCAGAGTGCATCATGCTCCTCGTGACGGTCCCAGTTCCGTCACTGTCCCAGCCGCACATGGGCTAACGATGCTTGAGTTGGCGGCGCTTGCCCTGTTCAGCGGTGCTTGCCATGGCGGTCTTTGCCCTGTTCAGCGGTGCTTGACTTTGCCGTTTCTGACCTGTTCAGCTTGCCCTGTTCAGCGGTGCTTGCCATGGCAGTCTTTGCTCTGTTCAGCGGTGCTTGCCATGTTCAGCAGTGCTTTACTTTGCTGTCTGTGACCTGTGCAGCGGTGTGTGGCATGACGGTCCCTCAGTGCCCAGCGGGGCTGTGGGTGCCGGGGCCCTCCAGGGCACTGACTCTGGCGGTGGTCTCCAGACCAGTGACGATAGTGCTGCCCTCCAGGGCACTGACTCTGGCGGTGGTCTCCGGACCAGTGACAATAGTGCTGCCCTCCAGGGTCCTGACTCTGGCGGTTGTCTCCGGACTAGTGACGATAGTGCTGCCCTCCAGGGCACCGACTCTGGCTGTGGTCTCCGGACCAGTGACGATAGTGCTGCCCTCCAAGGCACTGACTCTGGCAGTGGTCTCCGGACCAGTGACGATGGGGCTGGCGGTGGCGTCCTGGCCAGCGGGGAGGATGGCGGCCTTCTCCGCCGTGCTGCTCTTACCAGACTTTGGAGACTTCTTCTGCCCCTTCACCACCTTGGGAGGGGTCACAGCTGACTCGACACTCTCCCCGGGACCCTTGTGGGCGGCTTTGCCAGCAGGAGTCTTCACCCTCTCCCATCGGGCACTGTCCAACTTCTGGTGCTTTACAGGGGGTGGACTGGCAGTGCCTTGGCTCCGTGTCACACTGGCTGCCCTGGTGGCCTGTGCACTCCACATACCTCTAACACGCACCACTGGTACCGGACTTTTTTTGGCTGAGGTGCTAGTACGGGACCTGTGAATTGGAGGGGTGGAGGTCGTGGGACAGAGGTCAAGGTTGCTCAGGAAAAGTTTCTGACGAACACTGGGACGGGTAGCTGGAGGGGGTCTGGGAGTGGATGAAGAGGAGGTGGTTGTAGGAGGTGTCACTTTAGATGATTTGGGTGCAGGTGCAGGTTCTGGAGGCTGTCGTGAGGTGGATGGATGTTGGGTGTGTGGGTGTCCGCGTTTGTGTACTTTGGGAGGGGGCATCACAGACACACTGGGAGAGGACACAGGGGACGTGTAAATGGTAGTGGGGGTGGTGAGTGCAGGTGAGCGGGGTGTGGTGGTGGGTGTTCTGCTGCGAGTCCTAGTAGCTGTAGTGGTAGTGCATGCAGGTGAGAGTGTAGACGACACTGGGAGGGAGGAGGGAGACGACGAGGAGGGGGACACAGTGGAGGCAGTGTTTGTTCCTGTGTCTGTATGTGGGTGATGCTTGTGTGAGTGCCTGTGGGATGTGTGGTGCCTATGTTTGCTGAGCTGCCCTTGTGTGTTGACATGTGTGTAGGCTTGTCTGATGGTGTGCTTGGGATAGGCTGGGGTACAGGGGATTGGGTCTGGGTGGAGGAAGTTGGAGGGGGGAGGCTAGACACAGCGACAATGGCTGCCATCAGTGCTGAGGCCAGAGATTGCAGGGTTCGATGATGGGCAGCCTGACCAGAACGAATGCCCTCCAGGAATGCATTAGTGTGTTGCAACTCCCTTTCTACACCCTGGATGGCATTCACAATGGTAGACTGCCCAACAGTGAGTGACCTGAGGAGGTCAATGGCCTCCTCACTGAGGGCAGCAGGGGTGACAGGGGCAGGGGCTGAGGTGCCTGGGGCAAAGGTGATGCCCACCCTCCTGGATGAGCGGGCACGGAGCGAAGGCTGAGGGGCTGCTGGGAGGGCGCTGCTGGTAGGGGGGGTGGCGGCTGTACCTGTAGAAGTGGGGGGCACAGATGGTGCCGCCACCACAAGGGAGCTCCCATCGGAGGACGAGTCTGTGTCGTTGTTTGCTGATCCGGTGACCAACGTGAAGCTTCCCTGGCCCTCCGTCCCACGGGTGTATTCTGTGTCCGTAGTGTGGCCCTCCATGGCCATGTGGGATGCAGCCCCCTCGTGCTCCGGTGCCACTGTACCTCCGCCTGATGATGCTGATGCACAAAAGAACAGGGAGAGCACAAAAAGGGGTGGGGAAACAGAAGAAAGACAGGTTGAGTGCATGGCTTACCGCTACTGTTGGCGGACAATACAGACACAGCAGCCCACTGCACTACGCCGTACTCTTGGCCTCTACAGATGCAATTCCTGGGTTATGGCCTACATGGCTATGAGGTTCATCTACATACATAGATGACACAGGGGCATGTATGCCTGTACTTGGCACTCTACAAAGGTGGGGTGGAGTGGCACATGACCTGGATTCCGGAGGGTCCTAGCCTACGGAACTCGCCCTGGCCTAGGGAAACCCACAGCCCTCCTCCCCCACCCAGACCCCTCCACTGGGCGCAAAGTAATGAGAATGTGAGTGTACTCACCCCCTTGTGTCTGCTGTGATGCCCTCATGCGCCCATCCAACTCAGGGTAGGCCACCGCTAGGATCCGGAACATCAGGGGGGTCATGGTTCGATGGGCACCCCTCCCACGTTGGGAGGCCATCCCCAGCTGAGCCTCCACCGTCTTCTTGCTCCAGCGGCGAATGTCCTCCCATCTTTTACGGCAGTGGGTGCTCTGTCTCTGGTGGACCCCCAGGGTCCGGACATCCTTGGCGATGGCACGCCAAATATCCTTCTTCTGGTGGGCGCTGACCTACATGCCATGTACAGGGGAAGAAGAGAAGTCATTAGCAACAGCACCGTCGAAGTGAGTGGCCCTCATCCCTGCCCTTGCCATGTGGCACATGCAGTCACACTTCTACATGCTCGCAGGACTCTGCCCCCTTCCTACTGACATCCAGCCCTCTCCACCCAGGCATAGCCCATACAACGTGCTCCCTGTGTACTTACCTGTTGGTCTGGAGGACCGTAGAGTAGCGTGTACTGGGGGAGGACAACGTCCACGAGCTTCTCCAACTCCTGTGCAGTGAAGGCAGGGGCCCTTTCCCCAGACGCACCAGCCATTGTCTCTTCCAGACCGAGGTCACAGCAGCACTTGCAGTGTAGGTCCTCTCCTGTCGAAGATCAGGTATCGAGTGATTGAACAGATAGAAAATGGCGGTGACGTCCGCGGCGGTGACGTCCGCGGCAGTGCGTATCATCACTGCCGGCGCACTTTGTCATTAGCTCCTGGGACCCATAGGGTCCAATGTTAACCAATGCAGCATTGCGCCACGGTCTTTGACCGCCTACTGCGACGGTGTACAACGCCAGCGCAGTTACCTCACATCCTATTGTCCCACTTTAAAGGTCAGGCAGCCGCCATTTCAGGGGCCCACATGGCTTCATTTACAACTGCGTCACACATACCTAGGCCTACACTCAACACACATACAGGAAGGATAATGTATTTAGTGTCGTGTTCTGTGTAGCTGTGGGTACATACCTCAGAATTTGTTGACTCTGTGGTCGCTGTTGTCCTTCCTAGGCACCGTCAGCTAGGACTTGTGAGGAGATGGCGGAATCCTCCGGTGTACCGACCGCTGGTGGACCTGTTAACAATGGAGGAGCGACATTTAATCATCACCTACAGGTTTGACCGTGCCACAATCCAGGAACTGTGTACCCAGTTGGAGCCAGACCTGATGTCACTAATCCGCCATCCGACTGGAATCCCTCCTGAAGTGCAGGTGCTGTCAGTGCTCCATTTCCTTGCAAGTGGATCGTTTCAGACAACAGTGGCCATGGCATCAGGGATGTCCCAGCCTATGTTGTCCAACGTGTTGTCCAGAGGGTTGTCTGCCCTGCTGAAACACGTGAGGAGCTACATCGTTTTCCCTCAGGTGGATGATTTGGCTACAGTTAAAGGTGACTTCTATGCCCTGGGACATATCCCTAACATCATAGGTGCCATTGATGGGACCCATGTGGCTTTGGTCCCCCCCCACAGGAGTGAACAGGTGTACAGGAACCAGAAGAGTTATCATTTGATGAATGTACAGATGGTATGTTTGGCAGACCAGTACATCTTGCAGGTAAATGCTATGTTCCTTGGCTCACTGCATGACGCCTACATCCTACGGAATAGCAGCATCCCGTATGTGATGGGTCAACTCCAGAGGCACCGTGTGTGGCTATTAGGGGACTCTGGTTACCCCAACCTGTCATGGCTACTGACCCCAGTGAGGAATCCCAGGACCAGGGCAGAGGAACGCTACAATGAGGCCCATGGGGGGACTAGGAGGGTGATCGAATGCACCTTCGGCCTCCTGAAGGCCGGGTTCAGGTGCCTCCATATGACAGGTGGTTCCCTATTCTACTCACCAAGGAAGGTGTGCCAGATCATCATCGCCTGCTCAATGCTTCACAATCTTGCTTTGCAATGCCAGGTGCCTTTTCTGCAGGAGGATGTTCCAGATGACGGTGTTGTGGCAGCTGTGGAGCCTGTGGACAGTGATGAGGAGGAAGCAGAGGAAGAAGACATTGATAACAGGGACTCTGTCATACAGCAATATTTCCAGTGACACACAGGTAAGATTTTTTTTTTTACTATTTTACTATTACATTCACTTTCACACTTCTACCTCTATCCTGTCTGTCAATTTGAAGTAGTATCTGCTAACTGAGAGATACATTTCCATTACGGTTTCACAGGTGTGGTTACCAACGTATGTCATCTGCTTGCATCCTTCATGTACTTGTGATGTGTGACATAGGTATGTTGACATTACTATTGAGAACGGATTTTGTCACTGTCATAGCTAATACACATTTTCAAAATCACAGACTGACTCCAGATTGTTTTGTGGTTCAAGGGTGTTTATTGAAGTGCTAATTATTGGAGGGGGTGGCAAAATGGTGATGGGTGATGGTGGAGGAATGTCCATGGCAGAGTCCAGTCTATTAGTCTCACAGGTGCATTGCCCATATGGGCATAGGAAGTGGAGCTGGGGCAGTTCCAATATGGACAGGGTAACAAAGTGGGACAGTGGGAGAACAATGAGGGTGGTCTCATTTCCTGGCGGGGGTCTTGCCATCATGCTCTGTCTTGTTCCTGGATCTCAGGGACCGCTTGCAGGGGTGGTTCTCTGTCTGCAGGGGGTGGGGTGCTGGTGTGGTGGTTGTGTGGCGGGGCGTCCTGTCCACTAGCGCCGGCAGAGGTGGTGGGCAGTTCATCATCCATGCTAGTGTCAGGGGCCCCTTGGAGTGCCACGGTGTCCCTCATGGTCTTTTGTATGTCCTTCAGCACCCCTACGATGGTGCCCAGGGCGGAGCTGATGGTTCTGAGCTCCTCCCTGAAGCCCAAATACTGTTCCTCCTGCATGCGCTGGGTCTCCTGAAACTTGGCCAGGACCGTTGCCATCGTCTCCTGAAAGTGGTGGTATGCTCCCATGATGAAGGAGAGGGCCTCGTGGAGAGTGGGTTCCCTTGGCCTTTCCGCCCCCTGTCGCACGGAAACCCCCCCAGTTCCCCTGTGTTCCTGTGGCTCCGTCCCCTGGACCGTGTGCCCACTACCACTGCCTCCAGGTCCCTGTTGTTGTTGGGGTGGTGGTTTATCCTGGGTTCCCTGTAGTGGTGGACACACAGCTGACTGACGTGTCCTGGGTACGGGGGTATGGGCCTGCTGGGTGGGTGCTGTGCTGGTGTTACCAGAGGGTGGAAGGTCAGTGTTGGGCTGTGCCTGTGCGAGGGGAACCGACTGTCCCGAGGCCCACAATTGTCCGGGCTGGTCATCTGGATCCAGTTGGCCAGAGGTGCTGTCATCACTGTGGGCCTCTTCTGGGGGTGGAGTGGACATGTCTGGACCCTCCTGTCTGGTGACGTTACGTAGTGGTCCTGCAGGGGTATAAAAGCATGATTATTGCATCTGTGTGTGTCATGGTGTGCAATGGGTGGGTGTGCGTGTACCTCAGTGCAAGCATTCCTGTGTGGGGGCTTGTGTGATGATGGTTCGGGGGTGTTATGGGTATGTGCAGTGGGCATGCTTTAGTGATGGGTGTCCATGCTTAGTTGTGTCATGCAGGGCTTGGTGTTGGGATGGGTGGTTTGTGTTATAAGTACATTAGTGAGGAGTTGGAGTGATAGGGGAGGGTTTGAGGGTGGGGGTGTGTGATAGCATGCAGGTAGGGTGGGGGATATGATAGTTAAGATTTGACTTACCAGTGTCCATTCCTCCACCGACTCCTCCGAGGCCCTCTGGATGCATAATGGTCAAGACCTGCTCCTCCCATGTTGTTAGTTGTGGGGGAGGAGGTGGGGGCCCGCCGCCAGTCCCCTGAATCGAGATGTTGTGCCTGGAGACCACTGAACACACCTTCCCCCGTAGGTCGTTCCACCTCTTCCTGATGTCCTCCCGATTTCTTGGGTGCTGTCCCACTGCGTTTACCCTGTCGACGATTCTTCGCCATAGCTCCATCTTCCTGGCTATAGAGGTGTGCTGCACCTGTGATCCAAATAGCTGTGGCTCTACCCGTACGATTTCCTCTACCATGACCCTGAGCTCCTCCTCGGAAAACCTGGGGTGTCTTTGGCGTGCCATGGGGTAGTGTAGGTGATGTGTGGGGTGGTGTATGTGGTGATGAGTGTGGTGATGTGTAGTGGTGTGTGGAATTTTGTGCGTGGATGTTGTGTGGGTGATGGTGTTGTGTGCCTCTGTGTGGGGGGTTCTCTATTGCTGTGCTCTCTCTCTGTCATCTTTGTCTCTGATTTTTGGTAGTAGGGGTTTGTGGGTGATGTGGGTGTGTGTTTTATGTCGTGTTGGGTGTGTGGGAGTGTTGTTTGTATGTGTATCAGGTGTGTGTATTTTGAATTGTCCAATGTGGCGGTGTTTTGGAGATGTGTGTGTATTTTGAGTGCGGCGGTGTGTACCGCCAATGGAATACCGCGGCTGAAAGACCGCTGTGTGGATTCGTGGGTCGTAATAGCATGGGCGTGTTTCTGTTGGTGTGACATTGGAGGATTTGTTTTCACCAATTTATCACTGACCTTTGGTATGGCGGACTTGTGTGGGTGTCTGAATTTCGGCGGATTCTGAGATGTGGGTCATAATAGCTGTGGCGGAATTCCGCGGCCGCGGCGGTGTATTGGCAGTCTCCTGCACGCCGGTAAGCAGCTTTTACCGCCAATGTTGTAATGACCCCCTATGGGTTTTATTAAGAGATGGTGCTGCTGGGCACCTGCCAAAACATTTCAGATCTAGAAACCTTCTATCTGCAATATTTGGAGTGCCATTCACATCAGGCCATTCTTAATATGTCGAATGGGACATCTGCCACTGTATGGTGGTTGTCCTGCATCATCCCAATTCTGAAAAGGCCCCCCAAACATGAACTCCATGGAAACGTGTAACAGTTGATGGACACCGTTAAGTTTAGCCATAGAAGCTCAAAAATGAATTCCAAATAACCTTAAAACTGTTATTTTTTAAAATTACAACTGGGCCTTCAAAAGATCGGCTACCATCTTGGTTGTCAAATGCCCTGTGGTCTTATACGCTAGTTTGTCTCCTATATCACAACTCATTTCTTGATGACCTGTGGGAAGTAACTTCCTTTGTGATATTTTGACATTCTGAAATAGGTACATCGCAGAGGCAAATGCACTCTTTACTCTAATGTTGTACTTTTATGACCCAGCAGTATACTCCTCTCAATACCTTTATGCCACAAGGAATACTTTTCAACTTGAATATGTAATAGGTAAATACAAGAGGGCTTTTACATTTACCATCACCCACCTATCACTATTTACTCCACCTCTAAATGGCTTTACCCAGTCGTATCATTTTATATCACTGGAATTATGTTGAAATGCAGGACCAAATTATGCAGAAGGTTTTCAAAATTATGCCTGAAAAGCCAAATTATGTGGCACAATGGTTCACAATTTATCACAGTATTATTTCATTATTTTTCATTGGCGAATTATTAATAATACTGTTAGACTAAAGTTGTAAATCATTAGTATCAGCTTAATACCTGAAAACACAATTAGTATTTGAAAGGTCATTGGGTAACCTCTGCAAGTGCCAGCTATTGCACTTAAAAACTCATTTTGATGCTTTTTTAGTAACTTTTGACTCATTTGAGCTAGAAACAAATTTTGTTTTGGGGAGAGGGGTGAAATCTGAATATTATGCAGCAGATGGTGTCCTATGTGGCAACCGCATAATTATGCAGAAAATTCTGATGTGCACATTCTCATATTTGCATAATTCCAATGGTCCTTCATGCACTGCACAACATTTCTGGAAGAAATGCCACTGCTTTTCGATAATCTTTGCCCAGTATGTGTAGTGTTCCCTACTACAAAGAGACAAAGGGGCTCATTATGACATTGGCGGACCCACCATGGGACAGCCAATGCCTCGGGGAGGACTCCACCACCATGCCGGTGGCATCTCCCCTTTCATATTACAATGTTCCCGCCAGGCTGACCAGTAGGAACATTGTAATACAACATTCCCACCGGACTAATCGGCGAGAACAGTGCTACGATACTGTTCTCAGCTCCCTTATGGGAGCTGAGACCAATACCGTAGCACGACAGAACCCTCGGAATGTCCACAGTCTGCAGAGCAAACAGTGCACTTTCTGACTGTGCTGGGCAGAGGGGCCATAGGCATGGGCAGTGCAGGGACACCCCCGTGGCCCCCGATACAGGCTTTCTGCCAGCCTTTCCATGGCAGGGTGACCACCATGGAAAGGCTGTCGGAAAGCTGAGATGTAATCAGCACACGTGCACTGGGTTTAGCACCGCCATGGGTGAGCACAACTCAGACCTCCCTCTACCCGTCAGGAACCACGTTCCTGGTGGTGACGGCAGTCTTCAAGTGGCCCCACCTACCAGGTTGATAATTTGCCTGTGGGACATCCTGGAGTGCAACGGTCCCGCCGTCACTACGAGTGTGGCGGTCTGAAAACCACCACACTTGTAATGGGGCCCAAAGTGTTTGTGAAACAGCAACATACTTTTGCATAGAGACCCTCGTATCTTTTGAAAAGGGAGTATTACAGCAGAGAAGTATCCTGGAGTGCTATTTATTTGTCAGAACTAAACATTCTTTTGCAGGCTGTCTCCTTCATGCCATCTTTTTCTGAGACTCTGAAGAAATAAATCCCTGAGGGAGGAAAACTAGTGACACATCTTTCCTGAATTATTAGAAAGAAAACATAGCTATTGGTCCCTAAATCTTATTTCATGTTTGTATATCACCAGAACTTGATATTGCTTTCAGCGCCTTAAAGAATTGAAAGTTCATGGTTTTGTAGTTGTTTTCAGGTTTAATTTTTTGATTGAGCAAAATAAATTAAATATTGATTGAAAATGTGTAGTAAGAAGAAATTCTATGTATGATTTTTAGGTCAAGCAGTGTACACCAATCACTGTAGGTCAAGTGCAAATGCAAGTGCTATCCTCACTGCTGACAAACAATGTTAGAAATGTGGTCTCTAGTTGGCAGTCGGTTTGCACCCTGTACAAGTAGGGACCCTGACTCTAGTCAGGATAAGGGAGCTACCCGCTCAGATAACCCCTGCTCACAACCCTTGTTAGCTTGGCATGAGCAGTCAGGCTTATCTCAGAAGCAATGTGTAAAGTATTTGCATATAACACACATTAATAAGTGAAAACACTACAAAAGGACACCACACCAGTTTTAGAAAAATATCCAATATTTATCTATATAAAACAAGTCCAAATATGATAAAAATCCAATATACAGTAAGAAAAATATGAATTCTGCAAGACTTACTCAAACACAGTTCCTTGAAGTCGATAGCTCCCCCTGGGGCTATCACGGCATCATGATGAACAAAACCAACAGTTCAGGCCGGCCATGGCGTTGCGGGCCAGCTACGGTGTCGGGAAGACCTGCAAACAGTACCTTGGATTTGCAGTGTGTCGTGATCCTCGCGGTGAGCTCCAGAGAGCGGCGTCACTGACGTTGCGGTGTCGGTTCCGGAGTCGGTGCAGGAGTCGTCGGGCCCTTGAGGTCACACGCATTGCAGCTTGAACTCCAGGCTGATGAAGTCAGATGCGTTGGCGTGGATGGCGTCGGGGCTGCGGTGCGAAGCGGGATGATGCGACATGTGGTGCCCACAGGTCACGGTGCAGGCAGCAGCTCGGCGATGGCGTCCAGCGGCGTCGGTGAGACCAGGGCTGCGGTGTGAAGCGGGGCAGTGTGATGTGCAGGGTCCACAGGTCACGGTGCAGGCAGTGTTGTTGTCATTGCTGGATCGCTGGCGGCGGTGGACCAGGGCTGCAGTGCAGGATGGGACGTTGCTTCGTGTACCTCATGATCGATATCCACAGGCCACGGTGCAGGCAGTGGCACCGGTGTCAGCAGGAGCGGCGTCATCGGGGATGCCAGGATACGGTGTGGGCAGGCGATGCCGGAGTGCAGGGCCCATAGGTCGTGGTGTGAGCAGCGGCTCGGTGAAGTCGTCCAATAACGCCGTCGGTGAAACCAGGGTCGCGGTGTGAAGGGGGGCAATGTGACTCCGTGTGGCATTGGCAGGTCACGGTGCAGGCCCGCAGCGGCTTCACATTGGTTTCTCCTCTTGAACAGCACAAAACACACAGTTCCCAGTGCTGCAGGTCGAGGAAACCGAAGTCTTTGGTGTCCCTGAGACTTCCAACAGGAGGCAAGCGCTACTCTAAGCCCTTGGAGAATTTTCTCAAGCAGGACACACAGCAAAGTTCACCCTTTGCACTCTTTTCAGGCAGAAGCAGCAACTGCAGGCCAGTCCAGCAAAGCAACACATCAAAGTGACAGTACTCCTCCTTTAGCTCTTCAGCTCTTCTGCTGGGCATAGGTTCCTCTTGATTTCAGAAAGATTTCTAAAAGTCTGGGGTTTTGGGTCTTCTTCTTATATCCAGTTCTGCCTTTGAAGTTGGCAAACTTCAAAGCAAATTCTCAAGTGTTTGCAAGATCCTTCCTTGTCCAGGCCAGGCCCCAGACACTCACCAGTGGGTCGGAGGCAGCATTGTGTGAGGGCAGGCACAGTCCTTTCAGGTGTGAGTGAGCACTCCTCCCCTCCAGCACAGATGGCTAATCAAGATATGCAGGCTACACCCCAGCCCCCTTTGTGTCAATGTCCAGAGGAGAGGTGTGAACAGCCCAACTGTCAAACTGACCCAGAGAGACAATCCACAAACAGGCAGAGTCACAGAATGGTATAAGCAAGAAAATGCCTACTTTCTAAAAGTGACCTTTTCAAACAGACAACTTAAAAAAACAACTTCACTAAAAGATGTATTTTTAAATTGCCAGTTCAGAGACCCTAAACTCCATATTTGTATCTGCTCTCAAAAGGAATTTGTACCTTAAGGATATTTAAAGGCAGCCCCCATGTTAACCAATGAGAAAGATAGGCCTTGCACAGTGAAAACCAAATTGGAAGTATTTCACTGTTAGGACATATAAAACACACTAGTATATGTCGTAACTTAAACATACACTGCACCCTGCCCATGGGGCTACCCAGGGCCTAACTTAGGAGTGCCTTACATGTAGTAAAAGGGAAGGTTGAGGCCTGGCAAGTGGGTACACTTGCCAAGTCGAATTGCCAGTTTAAAACTGCACACACAGACACTGCAGTGGCAGGTGTGAGCCATGTTTACAGGGATACTAATGTGGGTGGCATAACCAGCGCTGCAGGCCCACTAGTAGCATTTGATTTACAGGCCCTGGGCACCTCTAGTGCACTTTCCTAGTAAAGCAAATATGCCAATCATAGATAAACTGATCAACAGTACAATTTCTATAGGGAGCACTTTAGCACTAATTAGCAGTGGTAAAGTGCGCAGAGATATTAAACCAGCAAAAACAGACTTTAAAAAATAGGAGGAAGAAGGCAATAAGTTTGGGGATAACTCTGCAAAAAGGGCAGTTTCCATCAAATATCCAAATGATTGAAATGTTTTTTGAAACTGAAGTGCAAAAAAAGGTCCAATCAGTGGCGTGATTGATGTGTGCAGTAAAAATATGAGTTTGTTCTAGCAATATTCTCAAGTAAGATACACAATATTTGTATAAGATTTTTCGTTTTGGTGCCATAGTTCTTTTATGATGGGAAAATCCATAGCCCTGCCAAGACTAACATATTTTTGAGAGATTTTGGCTTTGGTGAGAAAGTCCTTTTGCCAGAACGAACAGCTCGATGATTTTTGTATAACTTTGCTTGGTGATTTACTGATGGATTTTTGTAGCACCAAATCAGTAGCTATAGTATCAAGTAAAGGTCACCACACTATTTATCAAAGAAATCCACGTACATTTACACCTTTCCGGTTGTGGGAAATTCTACTGAAGTAGAAGATGCCCAAGCAATTATTAAAGCCCTCTGGCCTCATGTCCATAAAAAAGATAAATCCACTTGATCGAGACACGGATCAAAACACTTTAGGCAAAAAAACATCATTACACCCCAGTCCGACTATGAAAGGCTATATTTAGGCACACCGTGTTTTTAGAAGGTTACCTGCATGATTGATTTTTTAGGATTAGGTGCCCTTGATGAGTCACCATTCTCAAACAAGTAGTGGCAAAGCCAATAGGTCTTGTCTAAGCAAGAACAATGGACTTTGACAATGTGGTTTAGCCATTATGTACACCAGTGTGACTGCTGTTCAGCATGGCTATAAGTTAGTGGCATGGAGTGGAATGGGGTGTGGAAGATTGGAGTAGGGTAGAGTGGGGTAGAGTGGAATGTGGTAGATTTGGGAACAGTAGCTTAGAGCAGAGTGAGGGTATAGCGGGTTAGAATGGAGTAGAGTGGATTGGGTAGATTGGAGTGGGGGAGTTGGGTAGCTTAGCATGGTAGATTGGAGTAGGGTAGACTAAATTGGGGTGGAGTGGGGTAGACTCATGTGGAGTAGATTGAGGTGGATTAGAGTGGGATAGATCATAGTGGAATAGATAGGAGTAGATAGGAGTAGGGTAGAGTGGGGTAAATTGGGGTAGAGTGGAGTGGGATATATTGGGTAGGTTGGAATGGAGTGAGATGGACTGGGAGGGAGTGGGGTGGACTAGAGTGCAGTGGAGTGGAGTAGGGTACATTTGGGGTGGAGGTGGATAGGGATGATTGAATGGGACGAAATGGGGTAAATTGGGGTTGAGTGGGTTTGATTGGACTGGAGTGGTGTAGATTTGGGTGGCATGTGGTAGATTAGAGTGAGTGGAGTGCGGTAAATTGGATAGGGAGGAATGTGGGAGATCGGGGTAAAGTAGATTGGAGTGGATTTAGTGGATTGAAGTTGGATAGAGTGGAGTGGGGTAGATGTGGGTGGAGTTGAATAGGTTGGAGTGGAGTCTAGATTGAAGTGGAGTGTGATAGACTAGGTAAGAGTGGAGTGGGGATAGATTGGAGTGAAATGTAGTAGAGTAGATTAGTATCAAGTGTGATAGATTGGGTGGATTAGAGTAGGGTAGATTGGATTGGGTGGGATAGATTGGAATGGTGTAGATAGACTGGAGTGCGGTGATTTGAGTGAGGCAGTTGGGAGTTGTGTAGTTTGGAGTGGAGAGGGGTAGAGTGGAGAGAAGTGGTATAGAGTGGAATTGAGTGGGGTAGAGTATAGTTGTGCGGGATAGAGTGGGGTGGGAGGGGTAGAGTGTGGTGAGGTGGAGTGTCGTGGATTGGGGTATCTTGGGATACAATGCGGTAGATTGAGATAGAGTTGGGTAGATTGGAGTGGTTAGACTGGACTGGAGTGGTGTAGATTTGGGTGGCATGTGGTAGACTGTAGTGAAGCAGAATGGGTAAATTGGGTAGAGAGTAATGGATTGTGGTTGATTGGGGTAAAGTGGACTGGAGTAGATTGGGTGGGCTGGAATGGGGTAACGTTGGTAGAGTGCAGTGGGGTACATTGGGGTGGAGTGGAGTTGAATAGTTTGGAGTGGATTCAAGATTGGAGTGCGATAAATTGGGGAAGAGTGGAAAGGGGGTGGATTGGAGTGAAGTGTAGTCGGGTAGACTGGGGTCAAGTGTGGATTAAAGTAGGATAGGTTGAATTGTAGTGAGGTAGATTGGAGTGGGGTAGATAGATTGGAGTGCAGTGATTTGAGTGGGGCAGTTTGAAGTTGTGTAATTTGGAGCAGAGAGGGGTAGAGTGGAGAGAAGTGGGGCTGAGTGGAATGGAGTGGGATAGAGTAGAGTAGTGGAGAGTAGGGTGGGGTGGGTTAGAATGTGGTGAGGTGGAGTGTGGTGTATTGGGGTAGTTTGGGATACGATGGGGTACATTGAGGTGAATTGGGTAGATTGGAGTGGAGTATATTGGAGTGGAGTAGAAAGAGGTAGAATGGAGTAGGTTAGATTGGAGTGGAGTGATGTAGATTTGAGTGGCATGTGGCAGACTGAAGTGAAGTGGAGTGGGTAAATTGGGTAGAGAGTAATGGATTGTGCTAGATTGGGGAAGAGTGGACTGAAGTAGATTGGGTGGACTGGAGTGGGGTAATTTTGGGTAGAGTGTAGTGAGGTAGATTGGGGTGGAGGGGAGGTGAAAAAATTGGAGTGGAGTCGAAATTGGAGTGGAGTGAGATAAATTGGGGAAGAGTTGAATGGGAATAGATTGGAATGAAGTGTAGTTGGGTGGCTTGGAGTTGAGTGTGGTAGATTGGGTGGATTAGAGTAGGGAAGATTCGATTGGAATGGGTTAGATAGGTTGAAGTGGGGTGATTTGAGTGGGGTACTTTGGGACTGTGTAGTTTGGAATGGAGGGGGGTAGAGTGGAGAGAAGTGGGGAAGAGTGGAATGGAGTAGAGTAGAGTAGAGTGGTGTGGGGTGGGGTGGGGTGGGGTAAAATGTGGTGAGATGAAGTGGGATGGATTCGGGTAGACTGGGATACTGTGGGGTAGAGTGAGGTAGAGTTAGGTAGATTGGAGTCGAGTAGATAGAGGTAGATTGGAGTGGGATAGATTGGTGAGGAGTATATTGTACTAGGGTATATTGGGGTGGAATGGGTTAGACTGAGGTGGTGTTGGGTAGATTGGAGTGAAGTGGGGTAGATTAGAGTTGAGTGTGGTAGACTGGGATGGGGAAGAATGGAGTGAAGTGGGGTAGATTTCGGTAGAGTGGAGTGTGGTAGAATGGAGTGGGTTAGATTGGAGTGTAGTGGGGGTAGATTGGGTTGATTGGAGTTTCGTGGATTGAAGTGGAGTGAAACAGATTGAGATAGATTTGAGTGGGCTAGATTGAGGTAAATTGGAGTGAGTGGATTGGAGTGGGGTAGATTATAGTGGAGAAGAACTGAATAGGTTACAGTAGGAATTTGGAGTGGGATGGAGTAAATTGGAATGGAGCGTAGTAGTTTGGAGTGGGATAAAGGGGAGTGGGGTAAGTGATGTGGAGTGGAGGGGTATAGAGTTTTTTGGCTTGTTGTAAAGGGAAAGACATAGATTGGAGTGGCATGGGGTGGCATGTCCTACAGTGTCTTAGAGTGGAGGGGAGTGGAGTGGAGTGGAGTTGAGTGCAGTATTGTGGAATGGAGTGGCATGGAAGAGAGTGAAAGGGAATAGAGTGGAGTATGCATGGTGTGGTACCACACTTCCATTAAAGACATTTTCAATTGAAATGACCATTACATTTCCACGGAAATATGGTTTGACTGCACACAAACGATATTGTGTCAAATATTATCACCTAGTGTATTGATGTGCTTTGATCGTGCTCAGATATTTGGTTCTCTGTCTACTCAATCTCACATGAGCACTGGGATTTGTGGTAGCAGCAGAAGGTGCCTCAGTTTGCATAGGAATGCTTTTCTGACTGTCAGGCTCCAAGTTGTTATCACTACATGTATGTGGTTGTGAACTTGCACATGACTCTTCTACGTTGCCATGGGTACCTTCTGTCACACTCTGTGCAAGCTATTCCATAGGGACAAAAAAGAATGAAGATTTATTAAAATATTCAACATTTAATTACAGCTCCCATAAAACACATTTTCTGTATATAATACAGCTAGAAGTTGAATTAGTATATTATAATGTATTCACATACAATGTTATCATTTTTAAAATATGATATTTAGGATGCCTATGGTTAAGTTCAACAGTATGTTTTATACAAATAATATAAACATGTATCAGAGTGTAAAAGGTACTGTGAATTTAACTGACACCACTAAACGATTCTGACTGAAAAGTTGTTGCAATCATACCCTCCATGTGTGTATGTGGCAATTTTGTGCTCAAACCTTTTCCTTTGCAGTTAGCTTATGATCTTCTGTCTGTCAGAAAATCATTGATTCAGGACTGCTGGTCAAACTAACATTTTGCAATATTCTTCAGTATTCTTCTTTATTACCTCAAAAGCATTATTGAGGTTCCAGGTCACGGACTGTAGTAATTGTATTGTGGTTTCTGGTACAGTTCTCATTTTCAGCCACACATTCCTTTACTAGGATCTCCAGTTGTGCCTCTCTGAATTTTCTTTATTGTGACCCATTATTATGGGAGTACCGCCTTCGCTTTTTTTAGTTTAAAGGATAATACATGAAAAATGTTAAATAGAGTATCTGTCTTATGCTCTTCTCACTTCAGAAACAAGCACCTGACACACTTACTCCTTTGCTAATGTCATCACCAACCCTGAAATGCGACGTTCACAATTTGTAATTTTTATGGAAACAATACTTACGATTCTGGAAATTGCGAACATGCCTCATAAAGATTATTTTTGCAACACAAGATTTCGTTGTACAGCTACAATAACGAATCATATTATCCAAGTTGTTAATTTTTCTAAATTTACAATTCGTTATTTTAATTCTTTAACTTCATGTCCATGGTTTTAA
Organism: Pleurodeles waltl; assembly: GCF_031143425.1. Classification (NCBI taxonomy): domain Eukaryota; kingdom Metazoa; phylum Chordata; class Amphibia; order Caudata; family Salamandridae; genus Pleurodeles; species Pleurodeles waltl. Next base: position 307,252,216 of record NC_090446.1, read on the forward strand.
GGAATTTTTGTGTTTTTACTCTTTGCTTCTATCCCTTCATTTTTCCAATCGTTTCTCCCTTTTCACACTTGTTTGGAACAAAATGCAGTTTTTTTCTTTTTTGACCCACAGACCTATAGCAGTTATTATCGTCTTGGTTTTAAAGTTACATAACTCCACAATCCATGACAGAATACATGGTTAGAGGCAGACTAGTGTGCCTCGAATGACACGGTGAGGATGCGTTTCACCTAGCTGCACACACTTTAAACATAAGCAGATAAGCTGTTGATTAAACTATGCATCTCATCTCCAGTTTAATCAACACAACCCTGGCCATTATCATGTTACCAGGAAGTTTATCATTTTTTTAAAGGAAACCATACTTTGCTCTCTCTTCTCCCATCTTCTTCTGGTGATTGTACCATTAAGCCCCACTACCCAATTAAAATATGAGGGTATGATATTTGTTTCGTTAAAGAGGACCCGGCAATTGTTTCCTTATTAAATAGTCTTTCTAATCACATAATGCCATTTAACAGCATTTGTTCACATGGTATCCTGGAGGAGAGAAGCTGCAGCCGGATACCGAGCATAGATGCCTTTTATTGCACTTGAACAAACACAATACCCTGTTTTTTTTAAATCATGTGTGAGAAATAGCGCCTCTTTTGAGTTTTGGGAAAATAACATGCAGATTTTGGTGCACAATACACCAAAATCCATATGGTATAGTAAATACCATACACTTTTTACCTGTTAAATTTTACTAGCTTTGAATTGCTTAATTTAACAAAGGGTGAACTATTTGACTTATTTGGCAAGTATCAGGTGCGTTAAATACATCCCAACTCTGATTTCCAACCCATGCACAAACATTAGTTTGCACAGGGATCGGAAAACACCGACCCACTCATACTCAGGCCTATGTTTCTTTAGAAAGTTTTTTCATCTTTAGTGATACTGATTATATCGTGTCAGTATTCATACAATGCTTGCAATACCCTTTGCAAGACCTAAAGACCTTCCCTTTTTGACACATAGTTTAGTCAACTTTCTCGCCTAATCTGGCATACATTACTGGTTGGCTATTTATAACTTTCAGATGGAGGCAACATATTTGCATAGAATGAGTCTCCCCAACATAATGTGGAGAAATAGTATGCCAAAAGAGATTTCACTGCAAATATGGGAATCATGCTATAACTTTAAAGTGCCTTTTACCAGAGTGTTACAGCATCCAGGGGTATAGTTTCTCATGAGCAAAGTGGGCCGAAACCTACGTGTCTCGATACAGGCCTTGGAACAGTCTCCAGCCAAACTGCCATTAAATCATTTATTATTTACCAGCAGCTCATGATCTGCTTGTAAATATCCAATTGTCTCATTCACCCCTTTCCTGTCTCTTTCTTATCTTATCCTCTCTTTAGGCCTCCCAATTGTTGATAGAGCGAAAGACCTTAGAGAGGTACAGGTAAGGTGGGAGGAGAGTGGCGACATGTGTGCTCCTTGGCCAGTCACTGCTCTCAGTAATCAACCAGAGACTGACCCATGTACACATCAGAGCCCTCCAAGAATCTCCAGGGGCATACCTACCTTGAGTGCAGCAGGAGCAGTGGCCCTGAGGCACGGGTCCATGAGGGGCTCATTAAACCCTGATAACAGCTGTACTTTATTAGCCTAACAGCAGATAGCTATTTTCCTTGTTTGCATCAGGATCCATAGCATCCTTGATATATTACTGTCACCAGCAGCAGGTAGACAGGAGTGATCATTGTGCAGCCAGAGAGGCAGAGAAGGTATTTGGGAGCAGAAATCTCCCCAGCCCCAAACATCAATGTTTCTTTATTCCCCACAGGTAATAGACACATACAGGGGGTCATTCTGACCCTGGCGGTCCGAGACCGCCAGGGCTATAATGACTGAAAGCACCGCCAACAGGCTGGCGGTGCTTTCTCCCCTATTCTGACCACGGCGGTAAAGCCGCGGTCGCACCGCCGGGGCCGGCGGTTTTCCGCCGTTTCTGCCCCGGCGGTGATAATCCGCCAGGGCAGCGCTGCAAGCAGCGCTGCCCTGGGGATTATGACCCCCTTACCGCCAGCCTGTTTCTGGCGGTTTTCACCGCCAGGAAGAGGCTGGCGGTAAGGGGTGTCCTGGGGCCCCTGGGGGCCCCTGCACTGCCCATGCCATTGGCATGGGCGGGGCCCCCTAACAGGGCCCCGGCCAGCTTTTCACTGTCTGCATAGCAGACAGTGAAAAGCGCGACGGGTGCAACTGCACCCGTCGCACGGGCGCAACTTCGCCGGCTCCATTCGGAGCCGGCTCCTGTGTTGCGGACTCATTCCCGCTGGGCCGGCGGGCACAAACTTGGTTTGCGCCTGCCGGCCCAGCGGGTATGTCGGAGTGGGGGCCCCGTGAGTGCGGTCGCATTGGCGGGCACATGGCGGTTTCCGCCTGGCGGGCGGCTAGGTCGGAATGACCCCCACAGTGTCAGTGGTGGGAATGTGACCTAGGCCCAAGTGGAGGTCACAGCTCTAAATTTTCTACGTGCCTAGCGTGGTATTCATTAAGTCCTGTGTTTTCTCTCTGCAATATGGGATTTTTACTTTTGCTGCTTCTCATTCTAAATGCATGTTAAAACGTACAAGGATGGAAATTAACACAAATATTTACCAAGCCAATGTTTTTCACTGAGCATGTTATTTAACCCAAGGGAAGTACATCAGCAGTGCTTATTTCCCAGAATCAAACATATTGACTGCAACAGTTACTAGTCAGCGGCCATATTCTTCTCAAACACACAGAAAAGGTCAAGCGCACTAGTAGCATTGCAACTATCCTGAAACCTTACAATGGCTCAATGAGTTCAAGTGCTCGCCGCTGCCATATGCAGTGATAAGGTTACAATTTTTATTCAACACACTAAAATCATAGCCAGCAGCACTGCTAACTTCCCTTTCCACCCGGCCTGAAAAGAACCTTGCAAGAGGCTATTCACCAACTACACAAGTAGAGTAGGATAAATGCTGACCCAGTATAGAGATGCAGTGCCCCTCCTGGGTCTGGCGGCTCAGTGGGATAATGCATCTATTCTTAGAGTCTGTGTTTGATCTCATGGTCACAGGTTCAGATCCTGGTAGGCTCACTCAAAGCTTCATCCTTCAGAGGTTGAAAGGGAGAGTACCATTGAGTAAAATACCACTATACATCTGTTCTTAAGCACCTAGATGCCCCAAAGATAACACAAGTTATGTTAACGTGTTGAAAGTCTTCTGAGAATATCTATGTCTAACTTGCAAGTCACACGTGATACTAGCAGAGTACTGCACTGACTTGGTATGCCTACTCCAGAGACTTGTGTACAACTTGAAGGCCGAGCATGTTTGATTCAAACCCAGTCATTTTAGGGGATAAATCACCCACTTAAGGCATTCATTTGTGTATAAACCTACTTCACAGATTGTAATGGTCAAGTGGTTAAAACACCCTCTTATCATTCCAAGGTTGCTATTATACGGACGTTTGTGAAGAGGCTATAGCGTATCACACACCTCGTAGCGACACCTAGGTAGTGAATGTAACATTCCATACAATCTTCTATTTTGTGGCTAATTTGTATCCAATTTTACCCCAACCAAATCAATGCTTTTGGTCCACATATTTTCCTTCCTAAATCAGGTTCCCCTACAAAATAATTACACCAGTGCAGCCCACTACAAACACATCGCTACGATCACCTATGCAGTCACTCACCTGTTTTCTATAAGAGCAATAGCCAGGAGGCACATCAAGATGCTGTATAGGACCACCAAAGACTGATACCTAACAACAGATGACAGAGGATAGGAAGAGAGTCATAGGACACACATCCCCAGTGAGACACCCCACAGTGAGAACTTAAAAACTCTAGACGCCACATACAGGTAATCGAGCGGGGATATTTGAACTTCAGTCTCAGGTTTGTCCAGCAGGTCACAAGGTTCCTTCTGTACTACGAACACAGCCATATGGAAAATCCAACACTCCACACCAATCTACACTCACTCACATGGGACAAGCTGGTCTCTAAACACCCCCGACAGAATATCTGCTGGTGTTACTGGTCTCAAATAAATTATTTTCCAGAAACTTCATGCCCTACACTTACAGTGATGTTTGATAACATGCAATGTAGATAGAATGTACGACATAGGTGCAGATTTATCACATTGCCATAAATTATTGTAAAGATGTTTGTGCAGTTGGGTTATTCCTCAAAAATGTTTAAAGGGTGTTGAATTGTGTTTCACCTGGGGCGCTAATGGGCCAATGGGCCTGGCTGACTTTGTCACAGAATTTTTGTTGACCTTTTTATGTTTCTATGGCAAATTGTCTGGTTCCCCATTGGGCTCTCACAGCTGTGAAGCTTCAAACTGGATGAGGAGTGGAGGGGATCTAGGTGCTATGGAGCTGACCTGTGCATCCCCAACTCTACACCTCAATCCAACCACTCCTGGGATCAGCTAAGTTAATAAGTGCCAGTAGCCAAAACAACTGGTGCCCCGGAAAATATAAGAACACCTCCCTGGTCACTCACACACAACACCAAAAAGCTTCCAGCATATGCTCAGAAAAGAGATGACACCCTTATGACCACACATCCCCATACAAGTGTCCCTCTAATGGTCTAAGAACTTTACCCAGAACCCCACATAGGGGTATGAAGTGTATAGAGATCATATCAGTCAATCAAGCTATCAACTAATAACATCCAAGAAGACAATGTGCCTGACTGTGGTAATTATCTGTTTGGTCACAGAGCATCCTGATGCATAAGTAACAGCAACTGCTCCAATGAGCATTACAAACCTGCTCAAATGAGGTCCCTCTCAGAAATAACTTGAATAATCTCTATCTCTTGGTTACTAATGCCTAACACTGGGCACCCTTGACCCTTACAAATGTCTGTACACACTGCAAACCTCCATATGTGAAGGGCACTACATGCACAAATTTGCATGAGAAACATAGTTTTAGTTTCATGCCTCTAAACCTGAATAACATGAGTAATCCTATCTTTGTTATGACTAATAACTAACATTGGATACCTATCGATAGCTTGCTCGTCATCTGAAAAACTGTTTCAGGGTCTCGTCAGTTGTAGTAAGTGATATAAAAACTACTCCAATACAAACCTTTTTCCAGCCATTACCAAGATGCTGGCAGTCAGCTAATAATGCCTCTCCTCCAGCTAAGATCCACTCTTGCCCTATCCATTCATGTGGGGGTGCAGATGAGCCAATCATGTCCTCTTCCATTTTTAGGTCGCACCTGAGACGGCCCATACACTGTTGCATGTGAGACATTTTGTTAAAAACTAAAAGGTGGTTGGAGCCTACCCAGGGCTTACCATTTGTTGGCCCCATTCTCACTATTCTTTGTAGGCTCCTGATTGGCTAGCACTTGCTGTTTTCATTTTCTCTTAGATTGTTTCTCCCTTTTGTGGAAACTGGACCAAGTACTGATTGCTTCTAGTTGATTAGTGTCCTTCTGCTGCTCACACTGGCATTGATGTACTTTTTTTTCCTCGTTCTTACCCCAGGTGTCCTTGTTGTTGCTTGTTCCCCAGCTTGAGTAAGCATGTGTACCACCACCCCTACCAAACTGTCACTGCCACTCAACCACCCTCTAGCACCTCCACCCTTCCACTATTACCACTCCACCACCCTACCACCACTCTAAACATCAGCACAAGCCAAATTGCCACCCTACCACCACACCCCACCACTCAACCATCATCATCACCACCACCAACCTAACCAACACCACCCTAACCAACACCACCATACCCTCACCACCACGATCACCCTACAATAACCACCACCACTATACCCACAACCATTCTACGTTAACAACCATGTTTCTTCAGACTGCATCCTTTGTGATCCTTCCTCCCACCTGTACCCTCCTTGTTGTTTCCACCCTTCCTCTCTTTTTTGCTTCCCCCTCCCACTTTAAAAATAAATGGTTTGGTACAACTTTTGTTTTGTTTAGCAATTCAACCTGGATCCTATATTTTGTAGGCTTGTACGTGAGTGGTGCACGCACCTACAAAATAACATGGCTGGTATGACTGCATCATAGCAACATATCACCTTTTTTAGGTCGAGCACGCAAGTGCTCTGACGTGTTGTGAGTATTGTGGGCTTTTAGCCACACCACCGCACGCCCATCACTATCACTTGTTCGTGGGCTTGCCTTTCAAAAATTCTTTATCATTGGGAAATGCTTTACATTTGTCCCTCCTTGAGGAGGTTTGTTTGCCTCCTTGGACATCGACCCTGTTACTTGGATAGTTTCATGATTGCCGATACAGTTGACTGCGAGCAAACATCTTTTAAGTTTTGTGCCTCACCTTCGCGCTCATGGCAGCCACGGTGCTTTGAATTGGCTTGCTTATGTCAACTGTTTACTTTTCATTTTCAATTTAACTGGCGAGAAAAGTCCAGTTAGGAATTTACAACAATAACAGCTGAAACTCGAGCAAACGCCCATTGCCTTGTAAATGCTTGGCATGGCTTCCTGTTTAGTCATGCCGTACAGCATCGCTATAAAACATCGGCAAAACCAATAGTTCCGAAAGGCGAGACCTACTGGCTTTGTGAATGCTTGTTGTGAATTGATCTCCTTTGGCGTTGGCTAGACACCAATTCATTAAAGTGGATTTCTCTTCCAAATGACTACATTTTCGGTAGCATACCACAATATCCACTCTATTGTGGATATCACATATATCCAAATATATGTCAGTTATATCATGACATCATGAAAGTAATGCAGACTTGAGAAATATTGTCATGGGTAACTGTAGATGTGCTATTATTCAAAACACCGTGATGATATTTAAGGTGATGATATTTTGTCATGATATATATGTTGGTTGGTATTTGAACTACGATATTGTTCTGCTAAACCTTCCGCTCTTTTTTCTTCGTCTGCCAATTGAGTTTCTTTCCTCTGCCAAACTCCGGCTAGGGTTGCGATAAGAGAGTGTTTATGGCTGCAGTAAAATATCTGTAGCAGCCTGGCACAGTTCTCGATAACGGTATCAGAACACAGGCGCCAACTCCCCCCCCTCCCACCTGCTGCTGTCCCGAACACCTGTTCAGAGCAAAGAAAACACGTTATCACACCGTCGGCTCGTATTAACAACATCAATAACATAGAAAGTTTCTACAATACAGCAGTTATGTTTAGGAAACGCCTTTCACTATTTAGTGTCGGTGTTTTTATACGTGTTCACCAGAATTAATTGGTTTACACCACACCCGGTATTGGTAATACCAAGGAGCATGCTTGTTTTAGTTTGCAGGGTGACTTAAGAATTGCAGATTTATTTAAGTGGGTAAGATAATAAAATAATTATATTTTCCAGCCAGGTCAGGTATATTTGGGTGCAGTGTAGGGTGTAATTTAAGAGACCACAGGCCCATCGTTTTGGATTGTCTTGTCCTGAGCATTTAATACCTGCAGCCTGATGCTGGGTCACATGACTAGGTGTATTTGGCAGTTGGCCTTTGTGTATTCCTCCAAGACAACATCATAGTATAGGGTCTTGGTGTTGGCTAGATGGGCCATCTCTTTCAGGGTGGGGGGGCAGATTAGTCACCTACTACACTTGCTCTTCAAAGGCACTGGCCCAGCTCACACACAAATAATTTTGCACTAGTTTACTGTCCCCTAGTCAGACTAGGGTAAGGGAAGGGAAATTCCAGACATATCTGTAGGTAGGAAACTCCAGAAACTCCTCCCACTTCAAAGTGGGCACCAGGTGTAAAAAGGGGACCCTCAGACCCACTCTTCAGTACACTCATGGACCTGTGGTTATTGCAGAAGGACACTCTACTGCCCCGTTGCTTGTGGCCTGATCTGCTTACTGAGAAGCACCTCTGCAGGATGCACCAAAATTGAAGTTATCTGCTGATGACCTGATTTTATATTTGGATGCCGGAGAACAAAATATTACTAGAACTTACGGAATGGTTCAAGTATTTTCTGATTTCTTCCGGAAAAATTAAGGTATTTTCTGATTTAGGAGGTTATTCAATTAACCACCCTAAGTTGGAAGACCTTTCATTTAACTAATTGGGCCAAATATTACCAATAGAGATGCTGCCTCAGTTTCAGATCTCAAGCCCTATTAGATATTTAGGCATCTTTATATCTCATGATTTTTCAAAATTATATCATTGTAATTATCTGCCTTCTCTATTTAAGGCTCAGAGTTTAATACTCCGATGGCAGTTATATCCTCTTACTATTGTTGGACGGACAACATTAGTTAAAATGATGACTCTTCCAATTTCTTTTTTCATTTTCTCTAAGGTAATGAATAAGGTGCACCAGAGATTCTTCACTGAGGTAGAGCAGATGCTGCAGCATTTTATCTGGCTCTGGAAAAAGCCTCGAACCAAGCTGGAAACCCTGAATCTAAAAACAGAGGATGGTGGATTAGCGCCTACCCAATTTAGAATGTATTTTCAGGCTGCCTTTTTTGATTGGTGTGTTAGGGCAGCAATCCCACAGAGTTGGCGTAATAATTTTCATCTTGAGCAAATGCTCACCGAAATAGGAATGAGCCTTTCCCCGTTCCTTAAAATTCCTAAGCTTCCAAAACGGGTTATATATAAATTCCCCTCCTGTGCTTTGTAGGCATGCCCAATTACAGGAAGAATTTTCTTTGCCCCAGTTTCATCCCGATATTTTGCTAAAAGATTGCTATCTACTAGGCTTTAATGTAGAAAAGGAAACTATTCAGGACTAGGGGAAAATTGGGATACTTTGTTTTAATTATTTGTTTCTGGCCCCAACCATGAAGTCTTGGAGTCAGATTCAATTGAGCAATCCGGAAATTCCAGACACACTGTTTTTTCATATCTTCAGTTTAAATGCTTTCTTCAAAAAATTCAGCCTCCAAGGCTCTCTTTTAGTCAAGCCTACTATAGTACCACACTAATAGGAGTAGGCAAATCGGACCAAATATTAATATAACAATTTCGTACTAAATTGGTTCTGGCTGCCTTAGATAAGATCGAACTTTCCACTTGGTGTCAAATTGACTCTTCTACCTGGAGTCAGTACAATCACTGGCTTATAAAGCTATCAGGGGAACCAATTTTAAAAGAATGGCCCTTTTGACTAAGTGGATGCTCCATTATATGCCTTCTCAGCTTCAAAAAATGTTTCCCTCTGCATCCGAATTATTTTTTAGATGTGGGCTCAATAAAGGAGACTGGCTCCATGTATGGTTTACTTGTCCTGCTTTGTTAACTTTTGGAACAGGGTTTTCCAGGGGATTGGTGGCAAGTTTCAGGGCACAATTGTACCTGATCCTTTGGGAGCACTCTTTGGGATATGCAATTTATTAAGCTTATTCTGGCATCAAAACAACTATTTTTTTTGGTGGCTAAATATTTAATTCTTCAAAAATTGAAATCAAAAGAAGTTTCTGCTTTTGAGAGCTGCATGTTTAAGTTACAACAGGTGAAAGCAAGGGAAAAACTATGCTTCGTGAATGGGGACTTTTGTGTAGTTAAAAAAAAAATTGGGAGGGCAAGTGATACAAATTAGACATATTTGATGAATTACCACTGAAGTAATTTACCCTGTTAGGCATAGTTCCATAACCGACTAAATGAAGTAAAGGATCGGTAAAGTATGTATGTCACATGCCCAACCTGCTTTTCATGTGATTTTTTATGATAAGATGCTCGGTGTTTTGAATATGTAGATGTATATGCCCAGCCCTATTGTAACTATGAACCAGACTCTATTTTCTTTATTTTAACCTGCTCAAGTAAAAAAAAAAAAACACAGGGCTCAGTACTCTTCTAATCTGTTGGATTGTCAGTAAGTTGTATTAGGTCGGAGAGGCTAGAATTAATTGGTGCAGGACAAACTGTGTAATTGAATATATAAAATGCATGCACAACACGGAAATAGCTGAGTTTAGTGCCGCTTTGGCTGATTACAACTAGGACCACTGTCAGCCCGTCAGGATCACGGACCATGACAGCAGCGGCGTTCGGCCCGCCAGGGAGGCAGGTGGTCTTCGGAACGCAAGCTTCATAATAAGGTCCTAAGAATAAGGAATTACCACTGGGACCAGAGAAGCAGCTGCAGCTTTATGTGGCGGACTTAAAATGAGGAATTACTAGTAGGACCAGAGAAGCAACTGCAGCATTGTCAACAGGACTAAGAATGAGGAACTACCACTGGGAACAGAGAGGCAGCTACCATCACTGTCTTGAGGACTTAGAATGAGGAAAACCCATTGGGACCAGAGAAACAGCTTGCAGCACTGTCTAGAGGACTTAGAATGAGGAATACCGCTGGGACCAGAGAAGCAGCTAGCAGCATTGCCTAGAGGATTTAGGGGCATATTTACAAGAAAGTGGTGCATTGGTCCAGATGCACCACTTTTCTGGTGTCGGCCGTGCCCCACCTAACAACACCATGTCGGTCATTAGCACAATAGCGTCAACATTTTTTACACTATTGTGGCGCTTTCCTGCACTAGAGTAAAAAATGTTGGCGATAGTGCAGCGAAGGCCAGGGATGCCCTTTAATTAAAATGGTGCATCCTTTTAGCGCCTGCTTTGAGCAAGCGTTAAAAATTATGGAAAGAATGGTGCAGTGAAATGTTGTAAATTTCACTGCACCACTTTTTCAGGCCTCACTGAGTCAGAACACCCCCCTTGCAAACATTATGACTGGTACAGGCATAATGTGGCTCAAGGCTTTACAAAGTGGTGCAAATCAAGCACTGTGCCACTTTGCAAATGCGGCATGTAAGAAAGGCCTACTTAACACCGCCTTAGAATAAAAACAAATGACACTAGGGCGGCACAAGGTGGCACTAGGGGCTTGTAAATATGACCCTTAAAATGAGTAATTACCTACTGGTACAGAGAAGCAGCTTGCAGCATTGTCTAGAGGAATTAGAATGAGGAATTACCAATGAGTTCAGAGAAGCAGCTTGCAGCACTGTCTAGAGGACTTAGAATGAGGAATTTCCACTGGGGCCAGAGAAGCAGCTGCACCACTGTCTAGAGAACTTAGAATGAGAAATTACCACTGTGACCAGAGAAGCAGCTAGCAGCACTGTCTAGAGGAATTAGAATGAGGAATTACCACTAGACCAGAGAAGCAGCTAGCACCACTGAATAGAGGATTTAGGATGAGGAATTACCGCCAGGATCAGAAAAGCAGCAAGCAACACTGCCTATAGAATAAAGAATGAGGATTTACAACTGCAACCAGCGAAGCAGCTGCATCGCTGTCTAGAGGACTTTAAATTAGTAATTACCATTGGGACCAGAGAAGCAGCTGTAGCATTGTCTACAGGACTAAGAATGAGGAATTACCACTGTGTCCAGAGGAGCAGCTAGCAGCACTGTTCAGAGGACTAAGAATTAGGAATTACCACTGTGTCCAGAGGAGCAGCTAGCAGCACTGTTCAGAGGACTAAGAATGAGGAATTACCACAGGGACCAGAGAAGCAGCTAGCAGCACTACCAAGAGTACTTAGAATTAGGAATTCCCACTGGGGCCAGAGAAGCAGCTATCAGCGTTCTCTAGAAGACTTAGAATGAGCAATTACTGACAGGACCAGAGAAGCAGCAAGCAGCACTGCCTATAAGATTAAAAATGAAGATGTACCACTGGGACCAGAGAAGCAGCTGCATCACTGTCTAGAGGACTTAGAATGAGGAAATACCACTGGGACCAGAGAAGCAGCTGCATCTTGTCTTCAAGACTAAGAATGAGTGATTACCATAGGGACCAGAGAAGCAGCAATCAGCACTGCCTATAGGATTAAGAATGAGGATTTACCAGTGGGACCAGAGAAGCAGCTGCAGCACAGTCTCGAGGACTTAGAATGAGGAATTACTACTGGGACCAGAGAATAAACTGCAGCATTGTCTACAGGACTAAGAATGATGAATTATAACTGGGACCAGAGAAGCAGCTAGCAGCATTGTCTAGAGATCTATGAATGAGGAATTACCACTGGGACCAAAGAAGCAGCTAGCAGCACTGTCTAGAGGACTTAGAATGAGGAATTACCACCAGGACTAGAGAAGCAGCTGCAGCATTGTCAACAGAACTATGAATGAGGAATTACCACTGGAACCAGAGAAGCAGCTAGTAGCCCTCCTAGAGCAGGTAGAATGAGGAATTACTACTGGGACCAGAGAAGCAGCTTGCAGCATTTTCTAATGGACTTAGAATGAGGAATTACTGACAGGACCAGAGAAGCAGCTAGCAGCACTAACTAGAGGTCTTAGAATGAGGAATTAACAAAGGGACCAGAGAAGCAGCTAGCAGCACTGCCTATAGGATTAAGAATGAGGTTTTACCAGTGGGATCAGAGAAGCAGCTCAAGCACTGTCTAGAGGACTTAGAATCAGCAGCGTTGTTCCCTGCCAGCAGCGGCAGCTGCAAAGCCTTTACAAGAAAAAGATAATAAACTGTGTTTATTGTCTTTTTCTTGTAAAGGGGCAGGGCCATGGGCTCTGACGAGCATTAAGGGGACGTGCACAGCGCTCTCCGTCAGTGCGCATGAATGTTTGGTTGGCTGTCTCAGGCCGGCCAAACACACTTGCGCACAGGGCTCTCTCCAGTCCAGCACTGTGTTGCCGGGCTGGAGAGAGCTTGCACATGCTCCCAGTCTGCCTGGGAGCGCCTTGGTTGGGGACTCCCAGCCAATCCTGATGCTGCTCTGAGCAGTATCAGGATTGGCAGCAGGGCAGGCTGAGAGCCTGTGCCTGCACCAGAGGAGTGGTGCGGTGGTGTCGGTGGCAGCAGCGGTGGCAACGAACCAGGTAAGTGGTTTGTAAGACTTTTTACTTAATGTTTATTCCACCCTCCTCCCCTGTGCCGCCCAGCCCCTTCAGCGTGCCGCTAGCCGAGACTGCTTAGAATGAAGAATTACCACTGGGACCTGAAAAGCAGCTGCAGTATTGCCTACACGGCTAAGAATAACAAATTCCCACTGATACCAGAGAAGCATCTACCAGCACTGTCTAGAGGACTTAGAATAAGGAATTACCACTGGGACCAAATAAGCAGCTAGCGGCACTGCTTATAGCACTATCTAGAGGACTTTGAATGAGGAATTACCGCTGCAAACAGAGAAGCAGCTAGCGGCAATGCTAATAGGATTAAAAATTAGGATTTACCACTGGGACCAGGGAAGCAGCTGCAGCACTGTTTAGAGGAATTTAGAATGAGGATAACTGACAGTGGATGAGTGTGTGTCTGCCGGAGGGTGCAGAACACGCACACAGAGACATTTATTTCTAATACAGCAGTCGTTGGAAAAGTGGCTTGGAAAACATCAATTAAGTATACCCGAGCAGAGGCACATGAACAAACAAAACCTGAAACTTTCAATGCCTTTCTAAACACGTGTCTTCAATGGTGTGGTGTGAACACATTGCTATGGACAATCAAAAGAACACTAAGGCTGCAATGCCCAGACAGGAGAAGGGAAGTGGGGCCATCACATGCTGTAACAGGAGGAAGCATAAACGTAGTGTGATGACCAACAAATGTGTTCTTTTAGTGAAAATTGCCTGGGAGGGAACTAAGTACACAAATGAGGGACATTTAGAAAAATGAATAAATAAAAAATGAAGCATTTAAGACAAGCACAAGAAAGAATGAAAGGCAAAAGTGGGTGTGGTGAAGAACATAGACTGAATACAGCTTATCTTGCAGACCGCGCATGTGCGCTGCCTAGGCTCCATCTAAAAAGGCAACAATGCACACCACTACTAAAAGTTAACACTAGACAACAGGCAGTAAACAAGATAACATATTAGGTTAGCAGGATTGTAGACACTAGCATCCAACCAAAAGAAAATCAGTGTATGCCCTTGGAACCTGTGAAGAAATAGATTTTTGGGGTGGACAAGGATAAGCTACTGGTGGGGACCCACATACAATTAACCCTAAGTATCCTGCATGATTAACTGTGTGATTCTAGGCATTCTCCTTCTATCACACATAGATCTGAATCCCTTAGCTGCAATCATTGATAGTGCTTGGAATCCATTTGCACAGTAGCATGGCAATATAAAAACTGGGACAGCTATTGCAATTCCAGAGTCTGCATGTCCTAGGATGTACGAGCAGATGAGCACAGTTTAGCAGCCAGATCATTGATAACCTTCACAGGACAGTTCAACCATCTCAAAAAAGGGAAAATGCTGCTCATGGCTATGTTTAAATCAGAGAAGTATTTAAAAGATTTCAGAAGTTAATAAGAGAATTTGAATTTCGAATCAAGGGGGCGGTGATTATTCAATATCTTATTAGCCAGTAGAGAAAAATGTTCTATCAGCCCTTCTACCAAAGACAAATCTATATTGCATCAGAAATCCTTCCTCACACAATCGTACATATCTTCTCAGTGTTGGTCTTTTAATTTATCCTCTAAGATCTATAGAAACTGGCCAGGTAGGCATTTAAATGCAAAGATATAATTTGAAAATGTGTTCTGGGATGTATAGAGAGCAAATAAATGGAACCAAACCAGTGCTTATTTCGTGCAGGTGTTTGCAACGCGCTGGGCACCAGCACTCATTTAGGTGTTTGGAATTACTTTTCATCATATTTTGACCCAGAGAGGAGGAGAGAGAAAGGCAGGAAAGAAAGAAGGGGGGAAGGCAAAAATAGGAAAACAGTGACAAAGGGAGGAAGCAAGGACAGAACATACTCTGTAAAAGTGAGATCTGGCAAGGTGGAGTCAAGACTTGGCAGGCTTAGTATTCTGCCATCCCGATATTCAGCGTGGCGGGCTACTTAAAACCTTTCACAATATTGAGGAAAGCAATATTACCCTGCACAAATATTGACTCTGCAATAACAACAACCACCGTATCGCCAATGTTAACATAGTCTGAACTGTCACATTTCTAAGAGTGTGATGGTTAGTAGTTATGTTGGTACTGTCGTTGCCAGTGCTGGCAGAGGCAATGGCTGGCGCAAGTTGCAGTGGCCTCCTGAGGAGGGCCCTGGCACTTATTTATTTTTTTACACTATAAGCACTGAAGATCACCTAGTCACAGCCCCTGAAACACAGATAGCACAATAACTACTAATACGTATCAATATAGAGACCTGGCCTTAGCATGCACAACAGTATCTTCATGTTCTTCTAACCCAACCTTAATGGAGAACTCCTGTTACCCAGAAAAAATTGGGAATTAAAATATTGAGCTGACTATGCACGGAAGTGAAAGAAGCCGTGCTCTGATGTCACTATATCACAAAGAATAGGCTGGGAGGGACATTTAGAGAGTCGTGGGTAGCCTGCTGGCCTGCCAGAGCTTCAGCGGCTCGGTCTCCATTCCGAGGTGAAGGACTGTTCGCTGTAGAGTTCCTTTCTGTCTGGAGGGGCTCCCTAAAGTCTTCAGTGCGGCCACTTGTGCTGTAGTTCCACTAAAGGCAAATAACTGTGCAAAGCAGGCTCAACGCATGTTTAGGCCACTCAACAAAGTTACATGTTTTCCATAAAAAAATCTAAACGCAAGTTATGCAGAATTGCAGAGCGCAGTATCATGATGGTATCCTGAGTTTGTTATTGAAAAACGAAATATCAATAGCCCTAGCACACAGAGGTTTTTACCAGTGTTTTGGGCCAATTTTTGTTTGTCTCAGTTTGGTTCTGCAGGCTTTTCCTGGAGATACCAAAGAGGTTAAAATACACATCATGAGAACAATCCTAAAGCTGGCAGACCTTCTGACTTATATTTACATAAGGTCCTGGGGCCAGCAGGCCATTAGCCAAAGGTTTCTGATGGGGCAGCAACCTGACAGGGCTCTCGTGCTAGAAACCGGAGGTATGATGGAAAAACGCATGCCTATATCACGCATGCCTTTACAATGCTGTCATTATAACGACCGCGTCTTTACCACTCATCCCTTTACCACGCATGTCTTTAGAATGAATTTCATTGTAAAAGTGTGTTTAGTAAAGGAACATGCTTGGTAAATTGTCCCCCATCCTGCCCCCTACCCCTGACACCATACTCCACCTGCCGAACCCCTTATAACTGCTCCTTTCCCCCCTGCCCTGAGCCCTGACCCCACCGCTCTACCCTTCCTGTCCTAAAAACTACCCCCACCCACCACCCCGCCATAAACCCTAAATCCTACCCTGTCCTAAAAACGACCCCACCCTGTCCTAAAATCTACTCCAACCTACCGCCCGCCCTAAACCCTAAAACCTACCCCCACTGTCCTAAATACTACCCGAGCCCCCGCTGCACCCTAAAAGCTACCCTGCCCTAAAACCTACTCCGTCCTATCCTAAAAACTGCCCGACCGCCCACCCTAAACCTTAAAACCTAACCAGTCCTAAAAACTACCCCTCCCTGTCTTAAAAACTACCCCAACCCCCACTCTGAAACCTAAAACCTACCCGCCCTGTCCTAAAAACTACCCCGACCCCTGCCCTAAAACATAAAAGCTACCCTGCCCTGTCCTAAAACCTACCCGCCCTGTTCTAAAAACTACCCTACCTCAGCCCTAAACCCTAAAACCTACCCTGTCCAAAAACTACCCACCCTGTCCTAAAGGCTACTCCGACCCCACCACACCCTAAACCCTAAAATCTGCTCTGCCCTGTCCTAAAACCTACCCTGCCCTGTCTAAAAAACTACTCCACCCTCTGCCCTAAAACCTAAAAGCTACCCTGCCCTATCCTAAAACCTACCCCTCTCATTCCCCAAAACTACCCAGGCCCTCCACCCTAAACCCTAAAACCTAACCTGTCCTAAAAACTACCCGACCCTGTCCTATAATCTACCCCAACCACGTGCCTTAAACCCTAAAATCTACCCTGTCCTAAAAACTACTCAGCCTGTCCTAAAAACTACCCTGACAAAGCCCTACCCTAACCCCAAAAACCTACCCTGCCTTGTCCTTAAAAACTACCCCTTCACCGCACTAAACCCTCAAAGCTACCCTGCCCTGGCCTAAAACCTACTCCGCCCTGTCCTAAAAACTACCCGATCCCCCACCCCTACCCTAAACCGTAAAACCTACCTTGTCCAAAAAACGACCCCTCCATATCCTAAAAACTACCTCAAACCCCCCACCCTGAAACCTAAAACCTACCCTGCCCTGTCCTAAAAACTACCCTGACCCCACTCCACCCTAAACTCTAAAAGCTATTTTGCCCTGTCCTAAAACCTACCCCGCCCTGTCCGAAAAACTACCCTGAGGCCTGCCCTAAACCTTAAAACCTACCCTGCCTTAAACACTACCCCACCCTGTATCTCCACCCCAAACCCTAAAAGCCATCCTATCCTGTCCTAAAATTAACTCCGCCCCTGCCTTTGTCCTAAAACCTAAAACCTAAAACCTACCCTGCTCTATCCTAAAGACTAACCCCCCTGTCCTTAAAACGACCCCTGTACCTGCCCTAAACCCTAAAATCTACCCTGTCCTAAAACCTACCCCGCCCTGTCCTAAAAACTACTCTGACCCCCCCACCCCTGCCCTCAACCCTAAAACCTACGTGCCCTGTCCTTAAAGCTACCCCGCCCCAAATACTAAAAAGCTACCCTGCCCTGTCCTAATACCTACCCCACCCTGTCCTATAAACTACCCTGATCCCCCACCCCACCCTAAAACCTACTCTGTCCTAAAAACTACCCCTTCCACCCACCCTGAACCCGAAAACCTTCCCCACCCTGTCCTAAAAACTAACCAGTCCCTGACCCTGCCCTAAAAATTACTCCAACTCCTACCCCTAAAGACCCAGCCCTATTTACCTCTCTCCTCTGGTCGCTACTCCTTCCTGTTCCGCCTGGACTGCTCTCTCTGCTGTTACCACGCATATGTATCATAAAGGCGTGCGTGCTAAACGCATGCATAGTAAACGCATATGTGTGGCAATGGCAGCGAGGTCAATGCACAGCGTTGCATTGACTGCATTGTTACTGATGTTTCCCATCGGATGTATAATGGAACAATGCATGCTTATATCACGCATGCCTTTACAACGTCGGCTTTAAAACAACCGCGTCTTTACCACTCATGCCTTCAATACTCATGCCTTTACAACGAATTTCGTTGTAAAAACATGTTTGGTAAAGGAACATGCGTGGTGAATTCTCCCCCACCCTACACGTGACACCATACTCCACCTGCCCAACCCCTTAAAACTGCTCCTTCCACCCCTTGCCCTGAGCCCTGAACAACCCGCCCTACCCTGTCTTGTCCTAGAATCTACCCCACCCTGTCCTAAAAACTACCCCCACCCCGCCCTACCCTAAAACCTACCTTGTCCTAAAAACTACACAACCCTGTCCTAAAAACTACCCTGACCTGCCGCCTGCCTAATCCCCAAAACCTACACTGCCCTGTCCTAAAAACTCCCCGACCTCCTGTCCCCATCCTAAACCCTAAAAGCTACCCTGCCTTGTCCTATAACCTACCCCCTGTCCTAAAAACGGCCCCTGCCCTAAACTGTAATACCTACTCTGTTCTAAAAACTAGCCTGACCCCCCGCCCTGAAACCTAAAACCTACCCCACCCTGTACTAAAAAATACCCCAAGCCCCCCACCCTAAACCGTATAAGCTACCTTTCCCTGTCCTAGAACCTACCCAGCCCTGTCCTAAAAACTACATCACCCCCATCCGCCCTAAACCCTAAAACATACCATGTTGTAAGAACTACCCCACCCTGTCCTGAAAACTACCCTGATCCCCGCCCCTGCACCAAAACCTATCCTGCCCTGGCCTAGAATCTGTCCCACTCCCTGCCCCACCCTAAACCCTAAAAGCTACCCTGCCCTGTCCTACACCTACCCTGCCCTGTCCTAAAAACTACCCTGACCCACCCACCCCGCCCTAAACCCTAAAGCATACCATGTCCTAAAACCTACACTGTCCTGTTCTAAAAACTACCCTGACCCCACACCCACACCCTAAACCCTAAAACCTACCGTGTCTTAAAAACTACCCTACCCTCTCCTAAAAACTACTCCAACCACCTACCTTAAACCCTAAAATCTACCCTGTCCTAAGACCTACCCCACTGTGTCCTAAAAACTACCCTGACCGCCGCCCTAAACCCTAAAACCGTATTTGTCCTGTCCTAAAACTACCCCTTCCCCGCACTAAACCCTCAAAGCTACCCTGCCCTGTCCTAAAACCTACCCGCCCTCTCCTAAAAACTACTTCAACCCCCCTGCCTCGGCCCTAAACCGTAAAACCTACCCTGTCCTAAAAACAACCCCTCCTTGTCCTAAAAACTACCCCGACCGCCTACCCTGAAACCTAACAATTACCCTGCCCTGTCCTAAAAACTACCCCAACCCTCGCTGCGCTGTAAAAACTGAAAGCTACCCTGCCCTGTCCTAAAACCACCCAACCCTGTCCTAAAAACCAACCCGATCCCCACCTTAAAACCTAAAACCAATCCTGTCCTAAAATCTACCCCATCCTGTCCTAAAAACTAACACATCCCCCCACCCCCACCTTGAACCCTAAAGCCTACCCTGTCCTGTCCTAAAACTACCCACGACCCCCTGCCTTCCCACTAAAAGCTACCCTGCCCTGTCCTAAAACCTATTGCGCCCTGTCCTAAAAACTACCCTGACCCCTGGCCCCACCCTAAACCCCATACTTCTCAATCAGTGTGTTCTTCATAGCGTAGTACCCCTCCCTGTCACTCCCATTCAGAGTCAGTAGGGCATCCCTCCCCTCCTTAGGAATATAGCTCCCTAGGCCAGTCCCCCAATCCTTCTCAGGGATCCTGCGCTCTACCAGAGCCCTCTCATATTCCTTTAACCACTGACGTATGTCACCCACCTCTTGGAACTTAGGTACCAGATCTGTGGATATGTGAGGAACATCTTTGCTACAGCACTCTACATTGCTGCCACCACTGGACTCCACCTGCAGCACTGGTGAGCCCAGAACCTTCAGACTGCGCTCAACAGTGAGTCTCTGTCTGGCAAAGGCCTTCTCTGCCTCTACCATCATTTCCTGTGCTAAGGTCTTCTTCACTTCAGCCCTTCTCTCCTCCACAGCTAGGCTCGCTAACTGCAACATCCTGCCCCACTCTTCCCACCTATCTCTAAGCTCATCAGGCGTCAAGGAATGAGAGTTAGCCCTGCTTGTTACACTGGACCCAGCAAGGGACTCCCTATCACTGGGGCCGTCCCTGTCAATTGGAGCCCCGCCCTGTCATTCTACCCTCCTGATCAGTCTCTCCACTGCTCTCTAGGGATGAGGACTGGGAGCCCTCCCACTGGGAACCCGTGCTACACTCAGGATCCTCTGGGTGCCCCCTAAGTACACTCTTCTCCTGGGCATATGTCACAAACCTTTCAAAGAAATTCAGATCTCCTGTGGTCCCCTTCCACTGGCAGCCCTCGCGCTATACAGAACCCCTCTAATTCCTCCTGCGTGTAAAGTGGCAGGTCCTCTAAATTAAAGGTTGGCCCCATTTTGAAAAGTTATAGTAAACACAAGTGTGAAAACCCAAATACCCAAGCATGAGAACTGAAAACAGGAAAAATAACCAAACAGTGCATGCGCAAGTCCTATCCCACCGCTGCCACCAGTGTTAGAAATGGGGTTTCTGGTTGGCTAGGGTATGCACCTAAGCCAGGCAGAACCCACCCACTCTAGTCAGGGCAAGGGAGTTACACGTCCAAGATAACCCATGCTCACTCGCTTGGTAGCTTGGCACAAGCAGTCAGACCTATCCCAGAGGCAATGTGTAAAGCGTTTGCACAGCACACACAATACATGTGACGCACTATCCCCACCACAAAGGAAACACAACACCAAGTTATATGAAAATATACTGTATTGTACACAACACAATTATTAGGCCAACACGACATGTCAGTAATATCCTGTTACCTTAGAGGTTGTCAGAACATTACACATTAGTTACTCTGCAGAACCAGCAGTAGTCACATATAACACACAGGTTACTTATTATTCTGCAGCATAAGCAGCAGTCAGGAATCACATTACTACATAAATGTACTTGTCATGGAAATATCATAAATGCCCATATGAGGAACATTATAAAACATATGGAAAGTCAGGAAAACATATTAGCATGTTATGCCCATAAAAGGAGCATTAGCAAACATATATGAAACACCTCATAAAACTAGGCAGATCAACCTATAAGTCATGAATGTCCATCCAAGGAACCTATGAAATAGGTCGGCCCTTTAGAAAGTGCCTGTGTTTATGATGAATGGCACTTCCAGTGCCCAGAAGAGAACAAAGGGGGCCCCCGGCGCTCCACTGCGCGAAAATGGGGACCAGGCGATGATTTGGGTGGAGGGGGCTGACACACACCCCCTCCAGTTTCATATTTGGCCCCTCCTGAGGCCCACAAACTCTTGCAGGCCCCCTTGGGCCTCAACTGGCCCTCCAGAAGGGGGGTGAGGCCAAGCCAGCACAAACAGCAAGGGCCAGAAAACACTACGGGAGCATTCATGCTCCAAATGCAGCGACCGGGGGAGAGGGACTCCCCCTCACTCCCCCGTGTCCTGCCTCTCTGGGGCCAAAGTACTATGGGCCCAATCGTCCTGCCGGGTGGGACCTCCAATGAGGTTTTCCGGCCACCCGACAGGAGAGGAGAGGCTCTGGCTGCCTCTCGCACACTTGGGGCAACACGACTCCCCCCAGAGCCTCCCTTCCACGTCAGGTGCCCTGGGATGGCCTTGGGGGTAAAGGGGACCTCCGACGAGGCCTCCCTCTCTCTTGGGGCTGTCTGCCCTCACTCGCCCGCACCCGACCTGGTGCGCGAGTGTTCCTCGTGGTTCCCGGGCCACAGCGGTGACTTGCCTTCAGTGAGGGCTCTGAGGAGCACCCCTGGTGGCATCAATAAGAGCGCGCTCGATCCAAGTTGTTTTTCTTCGTGCCCCAGGGGCACAGGGGACAGCGCTTCTTCAGCGCGCTTGAAATTTACAGTGTCCGGGTCGAGGCAGTGATTCCCACGGCAGCAGATCGCTAGGAAATCGCGAAAGACATGTGAGGAAAGTGCTCACAAGGGGCTGGGGATAATTACATAGAGCGCTCTCAAAGTGCTCAAAATAAGCA
The DNA here is from genome assembly GCF_031143425.1 of Pleurodeles waltl. Taxonomy (NCBI): domain Eukaryota; kingdom Metazoa; phylum Chordata; class Amphibia; order Caudata; family Salamandridae; genus Pleurodeles; species Pleurodeles waltl. Next base: position 307,274,330 of record NC_090446.1, read on the forward strand.
CAACAAAGCACCCTCCAGGTGCTATATAATGAGATGAAGCACTCTTCGTGCTTTATGCAGTTGCAGGGGTCAGGGGCTGCGGCACCCTGCCCCTGGCGAGCAAAGTCAAGGAAAAAGGAGCACAGGTGGAAGTGCCCAGCAGCAGGCCAGCACAAGGGGATGCAGGAAGTTCCTTACAGTGACCAAGCTGGTCACAGGCAGCACAGCAGCAGCAGTCCATGGCGGTTCCTGGAAAATTCCCCTGCACTTATACTCAGTTTTACAGTGTGTCCACAAAATAAAGGGAGAGGAGGTTCCAACCAGTTACAACTGGTTCTGGGAGTGCCCCCTCCCTGAACACAGGCTCCATATATCAGTTGGGGGAAAACAACCCTATTGTGTGAGGCCAGGGCACAGCATTTACAAATGCAGGTGTGCCCCGCCTCTCCCAAAAAGTCAGGGGATGAACCAGCCACAAGGGCCAGGTCCAACAGAACCGTTTTGCAGCCAAAACGCTAAATAACCCTGAATTTTAAACCTATGCAGTGAGCAATATTACATATCCCCATTACCAGCACAAACTACACAAGTTAACATAAATATCCCTAAAGGTTCAGTTCATTTAAGGATAAATGTAAACTGTGAATTGCCAGTAATCGTGTGATGAATTGTTGACGTGATTTCTGTTTCAGACTTTGTTTTACCATCATGCGCCTCCACATATAAAACCGGCATTTGCACTGCAATGGGTCTCGCGTTTGCTCGGTTTAGAGCTATTAGCGTTGTAAATTTGCAACTGGACTTTTCTTATCACACAAACTGAAAATAAAAAGTAAAACAGATGACATAAGCGAGCCGATTCAAAGCGCCCCAGCCGATCGAAAGCCCCAAGGAGAGACACAAAAGGCAAAAGAAATTAGCTTGCAGTCAAAGTTATCGGCAAGCGTGCAATTATCCATGTAACAGGGTTGATGGCCAAGGCGGAAACAAAACCGCAACAAGGAGGGACAAATGTAAAGCATTTACCACTGATAAAGGTTTTTTTAAAGTAAACCCAGGAACGAGTGGTAGTGATGGGCATATGGTGGGCGTGCCATGCTCGCCATAAAAAAAGGTTAGATTTCATTCTGTGCATTGTTTATAAATGTGTTTACCTAATTGATACACCTTATTTATGTTAGCTGGTTACCTTTTATACTCCATTCTGAACTTTACACTTCATTTCTAATAAGTGTAACAAACCCTTCCTTTGCTTCTTCCTGTTTTGCCCAGTTGTATCGTGTTAAAATTATGGAGTAAACGCCCGGTCCACGTCAGGCGTAACACTACTCTTGCTGGTTGACAAGTTTGTTGAAAGTCTATCTTCTTGACCTAGTTAACCAATACCAATCCTTATTCTTAGCTGTTTGTGACCTGCCATCTCTACATCTTTGTTTTGTTATATGTATTTCTGTGGCACGCAACTCAACCAGTACCAGTTTATTTCAAGTGGAACTCTTATTCCCGGACTACAGCAAACCTTACGATGTCACACCAATTGCAGTGTGTGTACTATACGGATGCCATTTGCAATATGCAGATACTTGGATCTGTGACCTGAAGGGGTATACGTATTTCTGTAGCAATGAACCAAGCTGACAGCAGATTTTCATTGCAAATTTTACTGAAACAATTTGATCAAATCTTGCTAAAACATCATGATCAAAAATCCAACGTTCGTCCACAGTTGCATATCTCTGCTTTGGCAACGTCAAGTTAATGTTCTTTTATTTGACTCAATAAAAAAAGTTTTTAAAAAATCAAACGTTGCAAATTAATTCAAAACTCATGCAAATTCATTTAAATCTTAAACATAAAAACGTATTGTGGGTTAAATACATTGTGTTAAATGTGTAACTCCAAGGTTGAGTAGCACATCTTTCAGTCACGTTTGCAAATTCGCACTCCTGTACTGCAAATCTGTTCCCTTCCTGTTTCTCGTTGTAATGTCCCCTCTCTCGCCACATATCAAAGCTGTACCATTGGTTCAGACTAAAAACAAGAAATACATAAAAATAAGCATTCTCTCTCTGAGGGAAATGACCCCTCACAATAGAATGACCAGTCGAAAACAAAACTGTCTTAGTAAGTACAAGAATTCTAGCATCAATCAGTGGGGATAGAAAATAGGGGTATTCTTCATCTTCCTGCATGCCAAGGGTCATAGGTTAAGTCGTGCTTTTATATCCCCGGGCAAGCCAGGCCACCATGTGTCTATTTTTGGACTCATCACACTGTAGATCTCCTGGGAATGTCATTATCCCGTTTTACTTTATTGCTGTTATAGCTGGTGCTTCATTGCAGGGGAGGCCTGTAGAATAGATCTCAGAAGGCTTTGTCTCATATGGAAACTAGATATTGTGCTATGATACCTTTCATTGCACCATCTGCGGATTCATTTTGGCCATTGGAATGATGGAAGGCGGGATGTACTCAATAGTGAGACATTTCCCTGTCATAGACGGATTGGGAAAACTATGCGATTTAGAGGCATTACTTAAGGTGTCACTCATAATTCCGATAATGTTTTTTGCCACCATCATTTGCTAATTGTGAATTTAACGGCTCAACCGAATGACACTTTTGTACCTTTTTCTTTCTATCCCACGGACTCATCCAAGTTCTTACTTGTGACCGAAACAGGAAAATTCACTTTGAAATACTGCAAGTGGTCGTCCTGCATAGGTGCCCTCAAAAGGTGCCATAAAAGCATACATCCAACCTCTGAACATTTTTCACGGTGTGAGATGGGGTAACCTTGGAGTGAGTGGGCTATGTCGGGAACACAGCCTGAAGCTATTTTATTCACCACCCCCACAGCAACAAAAAAAAAAAAAGGAAAAAAGAAAAAGAAAAAAAGCCAACAATGTATTTGGGAGGTTTCACAACCCAGAATGGCCTGTGAAAGCACAGAGGCTCCACAGAATGAGCCGGGACCAGCTCCTTGAGTTCATACAGTGTGATATCAACTCCTCAGTAGGTGATCCTGTGAGGGAAGATGATATTGTATGACCTATGGCGGCACTATGTGAGTTGGAAGGACTTTAGGGGGGATCGCTTTCCCACCCCCTATCTCTACTGGTGACATTATGCTCCTAGTTGAGTTCTCTGCTAGTCTTTGAAGTTTTACTGTCGACATCTGGCCCCTCTCTCCCTGACTTATGGCTGCTTCGATGGCGCGGTCTGGGACTTTGCTCTGGTGAGTGTCTGGATTTCCGCTCGTTTGGTATGTGTTGTGTCACAGCCTGTTTTCAGAATGTGATATCAATGAACAATTGTAGTTGGACCTGTGTATAATGAGAAACTGAAAGTGAAGGATGGTGTGGTCTAATTCATTTTCAGTAGCCTCAATCTAGTGCCCTGTGATTCCAGGTCATCTTTATTGTGGTGGAACTGTTGTTGTTGTTAGCTCTGATGAACAGAGAGGGCATGGCAAATGTGGGCAATTGACAGGGGTCTCCACCTTGCAACGGACATCATTGTTAAGGGATCATGCTGTAAATAACTGTTTAATTGTTGTTACAGCAGTACTATGCTTTTTATTTACTTATTTATTTATAATTTTGTTAAGCAGGACAAAAACAGAATAGTATATATGTAGATACACTGCAATACATAGCATTATATTGAATTATCTCATTGTGAGACACATATTGGAATGAATTAGTTAAGATAAAAAAATTGAAGTAGATAGGCAATGTAAATATGAAAAACAAACATTTTGATAAGAGAACAAAAGGAAGAGTAGCAGGAGAGCGAAGAGAAAAAAAGTTAACAAGGATATTAAGATTATTTTTTAATTAAGGGCCTTGTAAATATTCATTAACTTTTAACATTATTAACCATTGAATGCAAACATATTATGCAATTGTATGGAAGGATTATAAGTAAGAAATCAAGAAAGAGTTAATACATGATTTTTTAGCATGACGTGGTAAATAATTCGTGAGCGGCATCCATATCTGAGTACACTTAATCAACAACTGCAGCAAGTCAATTCTATAATTGTTGTGCCTGTGATGATGACATACAGTATTCCATCAGTATAAAGGATTAATACTGTCTGTAGATTTCCAGTTGGAAGTAATGACTGACCATGGAGATGAGGAGGTCAGATAGTTTTCCAAGTGAGTTATGCGAGCTCCAAAATACACTTGCACTGCTGAGAAACAGTAGGTCAAGTGAAAAGGGTTTATTAATTTGAGTGTTGTCTGTAATGCGTTTCCATATTGAAGCCCAAAAGGACAATATGAGTGAACATGAAAAGAACATATGGAAATCTGTACCTGGATTTTGGTGACAACACCAGCCAGTGCCATGTTGTATAAGTTTAATTTTGTATAGTCGTGCAGGGGTGTCGAAAAGTCTATTATAGAAGAAATACAGTGTTTGTGTGAGATTAGAGGTATGTGCTGTAGAATGAATTTTCTTCCATATTTCATCCCAAACAGAGGTGACCAAGAGTGACCAAAATCTGTTTCCCTTAAAGCCTAAATGTGAGTTTTAGCTCTAATCATGTCAGGTTGAACTAAAAGCTTACAGATATGTGCAGCTTTGGAGTGGATGGTATCTGCCAATGGGTGAAGAGATGAACTGCGATGAGAAGGACTGTTCGAGCGATATTGACTAGTTACATGCAAAGCTTAATTTGAGCCATGGTATCCAATGCAGGGCACCAGCACTTTTTTTCTAAGGCCGGTACTTATTTTTCTGCCTCAAGAATTTACTGCAAGCAAAACACACATATGGGAAAGACGGGAGAAATGAAAAACAAAAAAGCGTCACAAAAGAGAAAGCAGAAAGCTGCAAGAGTGAGTTGAAGGGACAAAGAGTGGCTGTAAATGGATTAAAGAGGCCCGAGATAGATTTAGAATTACGCTGCCTTAGTATTCTGAGCTCGCACATTTAATTGCAGCAGTTGCATGATTCAGAGGAGAGCTTTGGGCACCAGGGCATTCTTATTTACAAGTTAGGCATTGGTTACATGTTGAATCAAATTACAAAGTTTATGATATTGAGAATGCATAGTAGGCGAAAGATTGTACATAGAAGATTGCTGAGAGAAAGGAATTAGAGAACCGGATTGATATATTTGAGAAATGAGGATAATACATTTGTTTATCCACCCCTTCCAGTTCAATTATCTTCCTTTTTTTTTAATTGATTTGCTATACCAAATTGGGCTATTAAAATATTGATCTGTGACAGGAAGAGGTGTAACGTAATACGGTTTTAGAAGGGTACATGTGTGAGAAACAGTACTAGATAACTAGTATTTGGGGGATTTGTCACAAGGAGTATGTGTCTACGTGAAAAGAGTGCTATCATGGCTTTTTCAAGAGTTAATCATAGCTTTTGTGGAGCATCAGTCGATAAAGATAAGTATGTTTGCAATTTTTTAATGCCAAAGATTTTATGATAATTCAAGAAGTCAGGGAAGTGAACCCCCTCCTAAAGATTTGGGCATTTTCAACTTTGAGAGGGATATTCGAGGAGGCTTGCTGTGCCATAAAAGTTTGATAATAATTTTATATATTGAATCAAAACTTTTGGATTTGCACATAGGAAGCATTATAAGATAGAAATTAATGATGGGTAAGAAGCATCATTTTGATGGTGTTAAGTCTCCCCACCAAGAGAGGCATAAAGGGGACCATTTCTGAGTAAGGTTCAGGAGCTTGTCAGATAAAGCCTCTGAACTGATTTTAAGTTTATGTTTAAGAGATTGCCCACACCAGATACCTAAACAGAAAAGGGGTCTACCTTAATAACCCTACTAGACCTGGGTAAGCAAATACATAATAAAAGAGAGTGGTACAATAGAGGGAAATAATATACAATCATTAATCCATCCTTTAAACTATAAATCAATCACTGGAACCCAATAAATGTATACATTTAATTTAATACATTTTTAGTCAGACGAAAAGCAAAACCTAAGAAACATGTAACATTAATTCACCACATATGTGACACAAGACAAAATATATACATACACTCATATAATCACAGAAATATCAGAAAATGTACTTCACTCATCCTACTACTTTTTCAGAATGTGGTTATTAGCAATGCTATACATATTAATCCACATAGGAGATGGTTGTATCATATCTACATCTCAATATAATGATTACTATTATTTATATTTGAAAAGAGATGTAACTCATAAGCAATCTTGGTAGTCAAAAAGTCAAACTTTCTCACAACCCCTCCCAAAATTGAACAATGAAATATACAGAACATTTTTGAACCTATGTTCAATGTGATAAACATAGCTAAAGGCTTGGAAAATAGACATTGGAAAACTGAGGAGCTAATATTTTCATGTAATAGAGGTTGTTCCTGTATTCATGACTTCTGTTTTGTGTTGGGTTATAAAGGTTTGTAATTCTGCAGGTTCGTCAAAGGAGTAAGTTTTGTCTTTGGAAGTTATTTTAAAGAGCCATGGAATGAGCAGGCCATAGCATATAGTCATTGATCTCAGTTGTGTGCGGAGGTCAAAAAAAAATTGGGGGTGGGTTGCTGTGGTGGGAGCAACATCTTGCATAAAAACACTTAATGGCCTGACCACTGAAGAGATCCTCCCTTTTTAGCAACAGAGAGTAGATGTTTTAATTTAGTATATTGCAAAAAAGGATGATGATTCCTCTAGGGCGTGTGTTAATGCCAGGTGGAGGTCAAGGACCTAGATGATAAGCCCGCTGAATAGACAAAACGGTGGATGTTGCAAGATGAAAAATCAAACGTATCACTGACTATAGAAATACAATCATACTGGATCCCTCTGAACCCTCCGGAATACCAAAAAGACAAAGATTATGTCTTCTGTTCCTGTTCTCCAAATTTTCTGTAAGGTGTTTAAGTTAAGCTCTGTCGTTAGTAATCTGTGAAATATTAGGAGAAACATCTTAAAGGTCGCTTACTCTCTGATCCAGTGTCAAAATACGCTGCGCATGTAGTGACCATTTCTCCTCAATAAGTTGGAGTGATGCGTTTTTGTTGACCATAAAGAGTCTTAGGGAGATTAATTCTTATATGACATCTTCCAAAGTCAAGTGAGTGGGTGATTTGGCAGGGGAGTCAAGGTCTTTTTGGTCTTTTAACTGAGGAATTGTTTATAAAATGTTTTGGTATTGTGCCAGTGTGTTGAGTGGAGGGTGTGCATTCCTTCAAAAAATCTGTTGCAGCTTCTATATTGACAGGTGAATTTGGTTTAGCTATTTGAGTGTTTTGTACACGAAGAGTAGCAGCCTTGCAAGAGGATTTATTGATATCTTGCCCTTTGTGAGATTTCTCCATAGAGCAAAGTAATTGGTAGTCAGAAACACTGGGGCTGTCACAAAATGTGTAATACCTCAAATAAATAGAAGATACACTAGGTCAAATGTCACAGCTTTGCAAAGTCACCGAATGCTAAGGGTTTGTCACTTGGAAAAGAATTTGCTTGAAGCTGAGTGAAAAATAGTTTACTGCAGTGGTTCTCAGTTTTGTTTAAAAATAGCCTCTAAAACATTTACCATGTTATCGAGAGCAATTTGAAAGAGCTTCTTGATAACAAGAGCTGCCTGCAAATAAAGAAAGTGGAAGACCTCAGCTAAGCGTGTTTGAAGAGAAAGTTGAAAAGTCAAGCATGCTATGTGAAGTTAAATATTTTTAGTGCAGAGGAAATTAATTATGTAGAATGACATCTAGGCAAGAAGTTAAAGGTCAAATAGAAACATCACAGTGAAGTTTAGGTTTGTGCTGAGTCTTTTGAAGTGGACCGCATATGACATAGATAAATAATTACCTCAGGCATGTTGCGGTGACTTGAGCGTGTGTCACATTGAATCTCTGAAATGACTTCAAAACTCCTTGTGTCTGTAAGATATAGGTATATTTATGCAGCGGCAGAGCTTTGGTGCTCAAAAGAGCAGGAGAAGTTCATTAGTTCGAAGGAAAACATCTCTTTCCCACAACGAAGTAGCAAAGCCGTACAGAGCTCTAAAGAGCTGCAGCCATCTTGTTTGATATCCAGCAATGTCCCCTTTACTATGCTGTTTATGTTGCCTCAGTTAGCATCACTTGCCTTGCAAGATGTGATATGATGTTTGAGGCTGAAAAGTAATAAAAAGGACAGTGACTGTCAACGCGGATTGGGCACACACACTATGCTTCTCATAAGTGCACCTGCAAATGTCAACCAAACATTCCTTTTGGGTTTCACCTGCACTACACTTGTCTGTGGCTCTGAATTCTCTTGTAAATAATAAAAAGAAACTGAAAAGGGGCTGAGTCCACCCATTACTTACCAATGGCTGGCTTTTCAGTCACTATTATTTGCTTGGTTCTCATTGGCCAAGATCATCTCCATTGCTTTCTCTTCCTGTGTTTTTTTGGTCGCTATCTGAAGCCTGAACCAAGTACAGTTTTCAGCCTATGGCCACTGGCTGCAAGCTCCTCCAGGTACTTCTTCTTAATTTTGGAAAAGCACTCTTGACTTGTGCATGTTTATGCCATGCGTTCCCACCCTCCTTCCACTCTCTCGTGTAGTTTTCCCTACCCTACCCCTACACTTTCCATTGTCAGTGCTTTTTCCAACCTCCTTGCTTGTCTGTTGATGCTCTCTACAGCTCCCTTGTGTTTACCACCAGTACTCTTATTGTCCATTATTCTTACTCTTCCTCGTGTGGCTTTTTTTAGTTGATGGTTTCAAAATATCATGTAAACTTTGATTTAAGAAAACAGGGCGCTCGAGTCACTGGGCATATGTAAATCTCTGGTGGAGGAGACAAATGCAGAGAGTGTTTAAGGCACCCTCCCTGCTTACTTTTTAAGTTTGGACAAGTACTCTTGAAGAGTGCATGTTTATGCCGTGCGTTTACTTCTTCCTCTGGCTCTCTTGTGTAGTTTTTCCCACCCCCTTCTCCCAATTTCCATTGCCAGTGCTCCCCCCACCACCTCGCCCATTCTTGGATGCTCCTTGCAGCTCCTGTGCTACGGTGCAACTTTTCTAAAAAACACCCATAGATCTTGCATAGGCGAAACCTGTTGGTTTTGCCAGTGCTTGTTTTTTACAATACATGCTGCAGTCAGCAATACTGGAGTGGGAGACATGGTGTCTTTTTCTGTTCAAGCAACCATAGACAACACAAAGACAGTGACTTTCTTCTGTCCAAACTGAAAAGGTATGGGGACTATTTACTATGTTACACCAGGTGCAGCTGAGCATTTTTTATGCCAATTGCTGTGTGCACACAACAAACACACCATTAGCAAGCACTTAGAAAATCGTATGCATCATACATGCTTCAGCCTTCCATATCTGCTAAGCTTTCTTCCAGCTGGTCACTTCACCTGGACTTAACCTCTGGCGAGCCAGAGCCTGAATTGACCGATGACTTAACAGTGATACCCCTACCCAGTCACCTCCCCCAAATCCCACTAGTGGAGACGACACTAATTAATATGGAAGGTTAAAGGCCACTTTACCCAGCTTGTTGCTGCTTTCACTTACAAGTTATCTATCATATTTTCACTTTGTGCCCTACAATCATTTACATTTTTCATATTCTTTCACAGTTCAGTGAACATTCACCTGTATAATCTTCATTTAACCATGCATATTGGGTGGCCATCCACCTCCGGTAGCTGTGCCTCAGGTAGTTATTACACCAAGTGACCTGTCATTCATGGTAAGCATACTTCAATAGTCACATTGTTATATATACCATGTTTCATTCCCTCTGGCCAATTAAGAATTTCAGATGGCCGTCCACGTCCAGTAGCTTGCTTAGTTCATTAGGCACACCAGTGGAATCTTAAACTTCTGGTGGTCCCGCTTTAACAGTCACCATCTTAGAGAAGCGATTTTTCATTACATCCAGTCAATCAGGCATGTCAGGTGGCTTACCAAGTATCAGTTACCTCACTCATTAGCGTGGTGCAAGACGTGTTTTTTTTCTTTCTCTTTCTTTTTTATATCATACTTCTATAAGGATGGTGGTCAACACAATTAGTAAGTGTATAGGAAAAGGGTGACCAGGGATTTAAACCCCTGCTAATCATACCCTGCTCACCTATCCTGTCTACTAGGCCAACCACCCAAAAGCAAACATAGACCAACCTTTGTGTCTTGATTTGTATCATGGAGCATCTAATGTGCAGTATGGGTCCTAAATAGTGACTGCTGACAATGGGAAGAGCAACCCTTTTTTTGCATTAATGCTTGCCTGAATTACCTCAAAGTCCTCACAGTTAAAAATCGGCACCCTTTGCTGTGCTGTCTGGCACAACATTTCACTTGTTTGTGCTAGGTAAGTAGGTTGTTCTCGGACAAGGACTTAAGGCCTGATTTAGAGTTTGCTGGATGGATTACTCCTTATTACAAGTTCATTGTAGTCTAATGCACTGGTAATAAGGCAGACAGGATATCCGTCATGTTTGTGGCATACTATCCGTCCAATAGCATTAAATCAGGCCCTATTTTGTTTACGTCATGGACTATTGTCTAAGTCAATGACCATAGGTATCTGAAAATGTACTGCTAATTGTGCCGCGAAAAACTGTGCTTTTTTGAAGATGTGTGAATTTAGCCTTTAAGATCTGGGTAACCTGAAGGATAGAAAACCTGAAAATGTGTTTAATGTATGGGATGTATGAGATGGAATGTATTCTGATGCCTGAGGTAAGAGCCTGTAGTCTCTGAAATTTAAGGGTCAGATTTGAGACCTGAGACTATAAGACCTCTGAAACCTAAACAATTGATGGATGATCCAAAACAGTATATGTAACCTACAGGTCATCTTTACTTTCTGGAGCCTAGCCTGTGAGATCTGTGGAACCTGATTTATAGATGTAATAGCTCAAACCATAATCTATAACACCTAACCTGAGTGATAGGTTTGCTGTTCACAGTGTGACAGATGAGTAACATTGGATACCTCTCCAGTATAATATATCTGCTGTCAGTCCCTGTAACTCATATGGCAGCTGTCCTTTTTGAATGTATAAAATTGCTATGTGGATCACTCCCTGAGCCTATGAGATTTGTGCTATTTGATGGATAGTTTATCTTTATGAAGCTTGTGTTTGTATTAGGATCCATGTACCCTGAGAGGTTATTCTTCAGTCTTAAAGCCAGTCTGTGTTTTATTAAACTGGTCAATAAATATGCTCTCAAAAATATTGAACCTATGACATCTGTGCTGAACACGACTAACAATAATAATTCAATAGTTTCCAAATGCGGGACCTGGAGGCCAGCAAAATGCAAGCCGCTACTGTAACTTCCATTGTTAAGAACAATCAAATCCATGCATTTGCCTTTTTGTCTACCACACTGGTGGTGAGCAAGTCAGTGAAAGCTTGAGCCAGGCTTGAGCCACATGCCTGGCTCTGGTTCAGCTGAACCTCCACACGGACTCTTGAGACCAAATTGAGCCGAGCTTTCTAGTGGCTTCTGCCTTCCAAATGCTCTAATCTCAGAAGCCAAGAATTTAACAAAAGTCATTAACTTTTGATATAAAAAAGGAGGGAGGTGGAGATACCTACTTAGTGGCTGAATTGCACAGTGTTTAGCCAGACACCCTGGGATCAATCCTGGTTTTCCCACTAAACCACATAGGCAAATATTTTCCTTTTAACTCATTATCACATATGAGACTGCTTTCAAATACGTCTGTTCCGATGTGCCCTTCAAGAAAAGCTCTTGTGTTTGATCTAATTGACTACATATGGCATGTAGATGCCAAACTTACTTTTTGTTAGTTCATTAATGGCTTTTTCATCAGAATAGTTGTGGACAAGAATCTTTCTATAATGAAGTTTGAAAATTATCACTTTGAATAAGTAGCTATCAATACAGTGACATGATCTGATGTACTAAGGTGCAATATGTTATCCTAAAGAAAGACTTTTTATTTTTATTTTGAAGAGACTTTACCATCTTCTTACATGATGCTTGTTGCATGATTTTCTGTCAGATATGTTCATGGTCCTCCCGTGCCTGGGCTCTGAGAGCCAATCCAAAGGTCAGCGCTAAGTTTTGTGTCACGATACGGCTTTACTAATGTGATTGTCATTTGGACTTATCATGGTTTAGAGACAGGTGACATGGATGCATATTTTTTTTGCCAGTAGTGATTGGGACTTCTTGCGTATTGTGGTCCTGTCATCTACTTACATTTGGGAATACTTTCAACCACAAGGGACATCTATTGAATCATCTAGTATTTATGAGACTATTTCATAAACCCCAAAATTACATTCTGATTTAGCCTTAAGGAAGTCCTAGGAACGGGCAAAACACGTCAACTAAGAATCTCTTTACTGATAACAACGTTCAACGTACATTTACATGGGTCATCTAAATTCTTTAAGTTGGAGATGGTTATAACATTGATGTGTTATTTTCGTATTTTACAAATGTGAACTATTTTCAGTGAAGACGTACCTTTGTTATACATATTTGGTGAACTTGAAGACTTTTCTGATTCAAGACTATCTGCCACGAAGTACTGTACTGTTTTGAGAAATGATAAGATTTTAGGAGGCAAAAAGTGTGTTTGAACTCTCCTATTTTTTTACTTTCTGCTCCTCTACACAACTTAATTGTTCATGTGAGGCTGGATCTGGGATCCGGTTAAAACACACTTTGGCAACGGGGGAAGCATTAGCATAAGAGCATGACCATAAGCACTAGTACCACTGCTGCAGTGGATGGGGGTGTGGCACAAAAGTAACTATTGTTGCCCTTTGTTTTTGACTTGATCAATCCAGACCCTTGGTTCAGCTCTGGCTTGGCTCTCTGTATTAGGTTGATGGCTTGCGCTCTTGTATTCCCCTGCAATAATTGTGTGGATTTCAACGCAAAGTATGTATAATCATATGTACTAGGTGTACATTATATAGCAATATAGCTTATTTTAGAGGGCTACAGCACTTATTAAAGGCCCTCTTCTCAAGGCCCAAGTCAGAGGCTAAAATGTAACTCTTGTTGAATGTGGGATACTTCTGCCTGACTTGGTGAGTGTTTTTTTAGCTAGGTTTTTTGTTACTATATCACAATCAAAATATTAACCTACAAAAACATTTGTTACCACTACGTTATCTACCGTGTCCAGATAAGTATATATGTACTTCATACCCAACAACCTATACTTTCCTTGTGATGTCGTAATAATGTAGATTTGTGGATGCAAAGTTTTTTTTAGGTGGATAATTTAACTGTGCTATAGTGGTAGAACCTCTCCTGCTGGCTTCCTTCGGCCTGGAAGCAAAGGGTGAACAGGACGCTGTATCGCACTGCTGCAGAGTGAGGAGACACCCAACTGGTCAGTAAATGTCTCACTTTCCAGATTCCGAAAGGTCATGGGTTAGTTTGAGGGACACTATACGGAAAGCAGAACTCCACGCCTATGCACAATACGTCCTATAATTGGGAGTGCACACAGAGAAGCAACTCTTTGTCACCTCTGTTGTCTGGTCCACTACCCAGCCAATCAAGGGAAAACAGATGATCACTGTCAAAGGAATCAAAAAACGAGGACTGATTGCCCTTGATCATAAGCCAAAAAGGGTTTGTCCCCAGTATCAATCAAACACGCTTTGGTCCCATCCTAGCAGTGATCCAGGCTGATTATTTTCAAGTAAGGCAGTTTCTTACAGATATTTTGCAGCTGGCTCTACATCACTCCTGCAATAACATTTGTCTCAATGGGCCTCTTTCTATTTGTCTGAGGCTTAATGGCTCCGTTCACACTTTTACAAAGTAGTTTTTAAGGTCTGGCCTGGAGAAGATTTTAGCTGTTTGCACCTTCATATTTAAATATATAATATATAAGAATAAATACAAGAGGTTTCTGTCACCCCTCTTTATCCTTGCTCTGTATAATTGTTATTCACAATGTGCTGCTGCAAACGATAGCGCACAGTATGGGTTAGTGTGTGAGCTCACCTCAGCCATGTGTTTTGTTCATTGAGAGTGGTGGCATTTTGCCTGATCCCATATGTGTAGCTGTCTGAAAAGGAGTGTTATTCAGTGCGAGAGCTGGTGTGCCTGGGCTGCAGGCCTACATTTTTAATGAGTCCTGGCACCGGGACTTCATTTTCATCACCAGACTTTGATCCACAATAAAAAGAGAAAGGCAGAAAAGGTAGAAAACGAGAAGGAAGAGAAGAAGAAGAACTCAGTGATAAAGGGATAACACGGGGACGAAAAAGAACCTGAAACTCTGTGCCTAAGAGATAGGAAGTGCAGGGTGGTGGAAGAACAGCTTTGCAATAAATCAAGACGAGAGAACCTTGCTATCTGACAATCAAGGCATTCGCCAGAATTTGAGGTGGGCTTGTAAGAAAAAATTTAGGCATCTGTACTTATGTATTTACTGGCTTAAAGAACTGATCTTTTACGTCTTGTCTGAGACACCACATACTCTTTTGCTTGCAAGATATTTTGTTAACTAAAAGTGGCTTTGAGCTCACACATTGCTTGCTATTTGTTTGCTTCACTGTCTCCTTTCCTTGCTTCTCATTGGTCAGCGTGTACCAGTTTCACTTTCTGTTCATGGGCTTGCCCCTTCCCTGGAGCACTGACTAACTACTGATTAATTGCCTTATTAGTGTCCTCCGGCTGCTCCTACTTGGATTGAGGTACTGTATTTTCTTGTTGCTTACCCCTTTTAGTTGCTTCTTCATCATTACATGCACCCTCCCATATTGTTGCTTGCACTCACAGGCTACTGTTGTTTTTGTTTGCCACCTTCCCTTCATTGTTGCTTGCATCTGCTACCTCCCTTCTCCAGTCATTATTGCTTGCCCTCTCGCCATTATTGTCTGCACCCCCTCCCGTTGTTGCTTGTCTTCCCTCCCTCACCCTACTGTACTTACCCACGAATCATTGCTGGTTGAACTCCCTCCCATCTCCTCTCAGTGTTGCTTGCCTTCCTTTCCTCTACCCTCCCAACATTGTTGCTTGCCCTCCTGCCAGTGGTGGCTTGTGGAAGAGAAAAGGGACGGGGTGGTGGGGCGCAAGGGGGGGAATAAAATATTATAAAAAAATAAAAACGTACCTTAATTCCGCGCCATGCTGCTCTGCTCCTCCATCGCCGTAACAGGCTACAGGCACAGGCTCCTAGCCTGCCCTGCCGCCAATCCTGACGCTGCTCTGAGCAGCGTCAGGATGGGCTGGGATCTCCCTGGCAGACTGGGAGCCTGTGCAGGCTCTCTCCAGCCCGGCATCACGGTGCTGGGCTGGAGAAGCCCTGTGCGCATCTGTGTTTGGCTGGCCCAAGACGGCCGGCCAAACATATGCACACTGAGGGGAGTACTCTGTGCACTCCCTTCAGGGCTCGTCACCCCAATGCCCGTCCCTTTTAATGCAAAACGATAACAAACTTAGTTTATTATCATTTTGTATTAAAAGGTTTGTAGCTGCTGGTGGTGGGGGGGCCGATGCTCGGAGGAGTCACGCTTGCCTCCTCCCATTGTTGTTTTAGCTCCACCCTCCCTTCCGTCGCTGTTCCTTGCCTCCCATCCCTCCCCCTGTCATTGTTGCTTGCTCCCACCCCCTGCACCAGAAGAAAAATGTGCTATGGGGCATCCAGCACTGGCCACGACAGAGCGTTTGTGGTGTCACAATTTCCCTCTCTCATTGTTGTTGCTTTTTCCTCCTTCCCGCCAGAAAAAAGGGCTGCAACAGGACTGGTAGCATCATTGCGCTTATTTTTCTCCTTCTAACCATGTTGGACAGTTGTACAACATGGTTATTCTACATTGACAAAGACAATAGCTAGGCATAGGCGAGACCTTTTGCCTTTGAATTGCTTGTTTGGCTGTTGAGTCTTTGCTCTTTAATCAAGGTCACTCATGACAAATCATTCATCCTCAAATCTAACACTATAAAATGTCCCAGGCTTCTTTCTACAGAGCTTATGCTGCGTTAAAGAAACTACATGCTGCTACCTTACACAATAATAACAGGAGAACAATTGAGGGCATGTTATTATAACAAATGGCCTGAAAACTGCATTTTCGCTAACCAAAGGAAGCACCTAAGTGACGAAATGTAATTTTGCTGAGAGCTCCGAAAATCCGTGCGCCGGGGCTGTCTGAGACTAATCTGGTGAGACTTTTTTTTAAATCATCATACCTCTCACCTTCACGTGTTTTCTAGATAACTTGGACTCTAGGCCCTGACTGGCCTTATGAGAAAGGACATGCAGGGCTTTGCAGCAGTGCTTAACTTGTGAAGGAAAGGGTGCTGGTTCCCGAAGCCCTGCTCAGAAGTCCGGGGTCGATGGAATTAAACATTGGCGCCCTGAATACCTAGGCTGGGAGTCTTAAATCCGGCTCATGCATGATTAATCCTCTACCAGACACACCCGACCCTTTATCTCCCTCCTACAGTTCCTACTTTCTCCCTTTGTAACGCGTTGCCGCCATCTTTCTCTTCCTCCGCCTTCCGACTTTGTTTGATTTCCCTCTCCTGCGTTCGGGGAATATCTAAAAATTAAGTGTTGTTCCCCCAAAATAGGAGCCGGTGGCCTTCATCGGCAACGAATGACTCAAACCAAGAACTGCTTTGCTAGACACATGTGAAATAAGTCATCGAGCAGAAAACGGGATCTAGTTTGACTCCGATTGCTGGAACATATAAATCACTTATCAGTTATCATAAACAATTACAGCGTTCCTTGGCATAAATGATCACCTCATCCTACCAGCATAATGTATTGCAGCACCGCCAGGCATATTACTATGTAAGCATTCCATAAGTGATAGGTGAAAAAAACCTACCCTTTCACCTTTGATTGATTGCTCTCTAAAATAAATGAAAGCCTTACTCTGGCCTTTAACATAGTTTGTGTTATCCTTTTAAGAGGAGGAATTCAGAAGACCTATAGACAGGGAATGTGATGGGTATATCATCTCCTGGTACAACATTTAGCAATTTAGTTATTTTTCTTGTGGAGGAGGATTTAAGATAATACATTTTTTCTGCAGCTCTCAACGTTTAAGATGTACAGATTTTTTTCTTCTCTTGCTGGGTTGCTTTTTGTTACGCACCCTGTGTTTTACTGTTTTTATGCGTTGTTTGTAGATGCATTACATAAATAATTGCTATAAAATAACGTTTCTGAGTACTGAGAATTTTTTTTAAATTGCTGAAACACTGCAGACACTCTTCTTTGAGACTGGAACACTAAAGGTCCGATTCTCAAAGTTTTTTTTTTAGTGTAGGTGTATCTTAATCTTGCTTCAGATGGGAATTATAGATGAACAACTGAGCTTAATTTACAAAGAATGTTCAGTGGGTGGTTGGACCTGATTCCTAAGAAAAAGTTAAATATGCACCTGTGAGTTTTCTACCACTCACGAGTGCAATTTTACCAATTTTAGTAAATCTCAGTGCAGAAGTCATAGAAAAAGAACTGGGGGGAACTAACTAATTTAGGTAGTATGCAACTGACATCATGGTGCGTGACATCACAGTGCGTGACATCATCCATGTGACATAATTGGGCATGACATTGCACATAGCAGCGCAGCCCACTACCTCACAGGAACTGACTTCACAAGAAGTGACATCAGATGTTAAGACCTCAAACATCTGTTTACTAGGTCTACCATGAGTACATTTGAGCACATCAGTTTGAAAGCAAAAAAATAAGAGTGAAAAAACAAAAAGACAAAGGAAAGCAATGGGCGGTTGCTTTCCAGGTCAGCTATCAACATGTCCACAATAAGTCTTTGGCGCCCAGACAGCTGTGCTATCTGGCATGCTTTGACTGAAGACGTTTTTTGATTCAAACATTTTTCCTTCCAAAGTGTAAGCAGGTCTCAGTCCTGAAAATCTATGAGACACATGTGAAAACCCTAAAAGTCAGCTTTTTAAACTTACTGATGCTGGGATTTAATCTTCGTGAGTACAACATACAAACTCCCTTATCTACCTGAATGGAAATGATGCCCATTGGTGGACAGCGTGAGCAAGTGGACACTATGATGGAGAAATACAGCCTATTGTTCTCTACCCACAACAGTCTAAACAGGCACAAGTGACAAGATATTTTATTTTCCATATATGCTATACAGAACAAAATCCAATCATATCGAATTGATAGCAGCTTGTAGGAGGTGTGTGGGGTAACTGGCACTATGTCCATACCCTTGGAGGAGGTTAGTCAATGTCTGAGCATGTGTAGAATGCACACATCAGGAAGTGGGTCAGCTGATCCTGCACACAGGCGGCATGCTAGAAATACTGATAGTGAAGAATGGGTGTGAAAGAGGAGTAATAGAGAGGTTTAGTTTAGTTTGTGGAATAAAGCAAGGGTGGTAGTGCCCAAAGTAACTGTCTATCAATCAATCAATGAATCAATCAGTAAATTTGTTGAGTGCGCTACACAACCAGTAGGGGCTCAAGTCGCTGAGGAAGGGGGTGGGTGCTACTGTTTGAAGAGCCATGTCTTGAGGTGCTTTCTGAAGGACTGGAGGTCCCGGGTCTTGCGCAGGTTGGTGGGGATGGAGTTCCAGGTTTTGGCGGCGAGGTGGAAGAAGGACCTGCCACCGTACGTGGTGCGTTGGATGCAAGGGACTGTTGCGAGGGCGAGGGCGGCGGAGCGGAGCTGGCGTGTCGGGATGTGGAAGTTGAGTCGGTCGTTGAGGTAGGCCGGTCCGGTGTCGTGGAGGGCTTTGTCTATAGTCTGATGGAAACACTACTCCCACAGCAGTGTGTGGGATCATATGCCTCCGCACACATGACTCCTAATTCCCACTCCAATTGCTTAACAATCATTTTTCCACACTTCCTCCTTCCAAGCACCAATAGGCAAATATGTGTTTGCGGTGCTCAGTGTTAGGATTAAAGCCACAGTGATGTCAGTGATGTGGGGAGGGTTTGAAATAAGCCATACACAACATTGTTCACTGGTGTCAATGGCGCTGTACCAAAACATTGCGGTCAAAAGGTTGCGCACCAGACATATCAAGACCATAATATTGACTCCTGAATTCACATTAGGGATGCATTATTAATAGTGAACCTACATTTATCTTGACAATTTTATGTAGGCCGATATTCTGACATTCATACCTGTAAATTTATGCTGCTTCACCACCGTTGGTCCATGGATATGAGAGTTCTGCAGAAGAGCAGTTTGCCCCTGTCAAATCAAAAACATCCATGAGAGTCATCCAAAATGTAAGAGAGGAACTGACATATCACTTTAAAACTCATGTAACGGATGTCAGACGTGAGTGTTTAGAACTAGCATTGTAATTAATGCTAGGAGACACTAAATCTCTGATAGCTCAACGTTTAGGCAGTGAATCCACATTGGTTTAGGCAGCGAACCTTTTTTCGTTGTAACGTGGTTCTATGTGCAGCCAGGACAGTCTTCCCTTTACTGGTGGGTTTTTAGTAATAAGCAGCTCAGGCCTTAGTGAGAGCAACTCGGGGCATGATTTAGAATTGGATGTACAGGGTACGCTGTCGCAGCTAATTGGCGTATCGTCTCCACCAAAAACCTGTCTGCTTGCCAGATTTACAGGCGGTCTGATTTTATGTATGTCAGAGGCGGAGCCTACTCCATGTAAGAGTGTCCACCTCATCTAGAATGGGCGGTTTTATATATATAGTTTTATGCTGTTCATCACCGCCAGGTATTGCAATAAAAAACAATAACTGCCACTCCATAGGAGACAACTTCTATGGTGTGGAGGTCATTATTTTTTTTGTTTTTCGAGAAATAAAATAAAATCTGGCTTATGGATTGTGTTTTAAAAAAAAATAAAAACTTGTTGAGCAGACAGCCGTCATGTTTAACTCATTGCCAGGAACCACCATGATGGAAGTTCCTGGCAATGACTAGAGATGGCCACAGGACAATGTGTTTGTAAGAAGTGAAGGAGGGAGCTGATTGGTCCAGGACACTACCTTTGATTTTCCTGTCGGCCTCTCTCTCTTTCTCGCCCTCATTTTTGTTGTAGAAATGGGTTTTAATCAAAGCGGCCACCCTCATGTATTTGTGAATGTTAAGGCTTTTCCACTTCATCTCCGGATAACAGTATTTATTTTTATAATCAAGGAATGGGAGTTGAACAGGCATTGTACAATCTCCTAGTTCAGAAGTGTGCGGGTGACTGGGAAGAGAGTGCAATTCTGGTCTGGCAAAGAAATATAAATCTGCTGGAAACAAAAGTCGAAGGGCGTGCTACCAGTGCCAGTCAAGGAAGGAGGAGGCGGGACATGAGGAGATAAGGAGGCTTTCAGCATATTCTGGCACCAAGGAAGGGCGCCTAGTTTACTAAACGAAGTGCTTAAATATAGATTTCATGAGCCAAACATCTGCCCGGAGTGCCTTAAAACACACTTGGTACTTGGCCAGCTCCCAAGGAGTCTGGAAAGAAAGCATATAACACTTTACCCTAGTCACAACGGCGGAAGTTCATATGCTTCACATTAAAGCAACCTCAGACCTTCAGTCGTAGGTGAAAGGTAGGCGGCACATAATAAGACGCTACAAAAAATGTGAAAAAACGAAATAATGGCCAGAAAATGTTGTTGGATCTCCCCAGCAGGTGCACACGCTGGTTAAAAAATTAACAGTTTACTAACCGTGTTTGAAATTCGGGTCATCACTTCACATATTGAAATTTGAAAAACAATAAATGTACATAAATGGGTGCTGCTTGAAGCTTAGTAACTTGCCAAGTATAGAACTGGCATCAGCAGGGCTCCAACTCCTCCACTTTATAGGCCTTGTTGTGTTTAGTGGACCCAGTCTCTTTGATTTATCCGGAATCTGCACTTGCTTTGCCCAGCCCATTCATACCTAGCAGAAGGCCTGGAACCCCACCATCGCAGGTAACAATAGAAGTCCCTTTGCACACTCTGTCTCCCTAGTCCGACTCACCTGGATTGGGCTCTGCAACCTGGCCATGGACGCTTCTATCCCAGGGACTTTGGGCACCACCTTCCACCCGGGGACTTTCACCACCCTCTTAGACCCCCGGTTCTCAAGATTGAGCCTAGTGCAGTAAAGAGCGGAGAATAAATGAGGAGGAGGGGTGGTGTTTGCAGAAGAGAAAAGAGATAGGAGTAATTTGAAGCTCTTTATAATGATGAACATTACCTAACAGAAGGCCTGACAGAAATGGCGGAGTACAGTTTGTACTCCATCAGAACAATGGAGTCAAATTCTCTGTCTCCTTGATGGAGTATCTGCCCACTTCATGTTGAGATGTCCAATGGTCCTGTGGCCATCTCTAGTCATTGCCAGGAACTTCCATCATGGTGGTTCCTGGCAATGAGTTAAACATGACGGCTGTCTGCTCAACAAGTTTTTATTTTTTTTAAAAACACAATCCATAAGCCAGATTTTATTTTCTTTCTCGAAAAACAAAAAAAATAATGACCTCCACACCATAGAAGTTGTCTCCTATGGAGTGGCAGTTATTGTTTTTTATTGCAATACCTGGCGGTGATGAACAGCATAAAACTATATATATAAAACCGCCCATTCTAGATGAGGTGGACACTCTTACATGGAGTAGGCTCTGCCTCTGACATACATAAAATCAGACCGCCTGTAAATCTGGCAAGCAGACAGGTTTTTGGTGGAGAGGATGCTCCAATTAGCTGCGACAGCGTACCCTGTACATCCAATTCTAAATCCTGCCCCGAGTTGCTCTCACTAAGGCCTGAGCTGCTTATTACTAAAAACCCACCAGTAAAGGGAAGACTGTCCTGGCTGCACATAGAACCACGTTACAACGAAAAAAGGTTCGCTGCCTAAACCAATGTGGATTCACTGCCTAAACGTTGAGCTATCAGAGATTTAGTGTCTCCTAGCATTAATTACAATGCTAGTTCTAAACACTCACGTCTGACATCCGTTACATGAGTTTTAAAGTGATATGTCAGTTCCTCTCTTACATTTTGGATGACTCTCATGGATGTTTTTGATTTGACAGGGGCAAACTGCTCTTCTGCAGAACTCTCATATCCATGGACCAACGGTGGTGAAGCAGCATAAATTTACAGGTATGAATGTCAGAATATCGGCCTACATAAAATTGTCAAGATAAATGTAGGTTCACTATTAATAATGCATCCCTAATGTGAATTCAGGAGTCAATATTATGGTCTTGATATGTCTGGTGCGCAACCTTTTGACCGCAATGTTTTGGTACAGCGCCATTGACACCAGTGAACAATGTTGTGTATGGCTTATTTCAAACCCTCCCCACATCACTGACATCACTGTGGCTTTAATCCTAACACTGAGCACCGCAAACACATATTTGCCTATTGGTGCTTGGAAGGAGGAAGTGTGGAAAAATGATTGTTAAGCAATTGGAGTGGGAATTAGGAGTCATGTGTGCGGAGGCATATGATCCCACACACTGCTGTGGGAGTAGTGTTTCCATCAGACTATAGACAAAGCCCTCCACGACACCGGACCGGCCTACCTCAACGACCGACTCAACTTCCACATCCCGACACGCCAGCTCCGCTCCGCCGACCTCGCCCTCGCAACAGTCCCTTGCATCCAACGCACCACGTACGGTGGCAGGTCCTTCTTCCACCTCGCCGCCAAAACCTGGAACTCCATCCCCACCAACCTGCGCAAGACCCGGGACCTCCAGTCCTTCAGAAAGCACCTCAAGACATGGCTCTTCAAACAGTAGCACCCACCCCCTTCCTCAGCGACTTGAGCCCCTACTGGTTGCGTAGCGCACTCAACAAATTTACTGATTGATTCATTGATTGATTGATAGACAGTTACTTTGGGCACTACCACCCTTGCTTTATTCCACAAACTAAACTAAACCTCTCTATTACTCCTCTTTCACACCCATTCTTCACTATCAGTATTTCTAGCATGCCGCCTGTGTGCAGGATCAGCTGACCCACTTCCTGATGTGTGCATTCTACACATGCTCAGACATTGACTAACCTCCTCCAAGGGTATGGACATAGTGCCAGTTACCCCACACACCTCCTACAAGCTGCTATCAATTCGATATGATTGGATTTTGTTCTGTATAGCATATATGGAAAATAAAATATCTTGTCACTTGTGCCTGTTTAGACTGTTGTGGGTAGAGAACAATAGGCTGTATTTCTCCATCATAGTGTCCACTTGCTCACGCTGTCCACCAATGGGCATCATTTCCATTCAGGTAGATAAGGGAGTTTGTATGTTGTACTCACGAAGATTAAATCCCAGCATCAGTAAGTTTAAAAAGCTGACTTTTAGGGTTTTCACATGTGTCTCATAGATTTTCAGGACTGAGACCTGCTTACACTTAGGAAGGAAAAATGTTTGAATCAAAAAACGTCTTCAGTCAAAGCATGCCAGATAGCACAGCTGTCTGGGCGCCAAAGACTTATTGTGGACATGTTGATAGCTGACCTGGAAAGCAACCGCCCATTGCTTTCCATTGTCTTTTTGTTTTTTCACTCTTATTTTTTTGCTTTCAAACTGATGTGCTCAAATGTACTCATGGTAGACCTAGTAAACAGATGTTTGAGGTCTTAACATCTGATGTCACTTCTTGTGAAGTCAGTTCCTGTGAGGTAGTGGGCTGCGCTGCTATGTGCAATGTCATGCCCAATTATGTCACATGGATGATGTCACGCACTGTGATGTCACGCACCATGATGTCAGTTGCATACTACCTAAATTAGTTAGTTCCCCCCAGTTCTTTTTCTATGACTTCTGCACTGAGATTTACTAAAATTGGTAAAATTGTACTCGTGAGTGGTAGAAAACTCACAGGTGCATATTTAACTTTTTCTTAGGAATCAGGTCCAACCACCCACTGAACATTCTTTGTAAATTAAGCTCAGTTGTTCATCTATAATTCCCATCTGAAGCAAGATTAAGATACACCTACACTAAAAAAACAACTTTGAGAATCGGACCTTTAGTGTTCCAGTCTCAAAGAAGAGTGTCTGCAGTGTTTCAGCAATTTAAAAAAAATTCTCAGTACTCAGAAACGTTATTTTATAGCAATTATTTATGTAATGCATCTACAAACAACGCATAAAAACAGTAAAACACAGGGTGCGTAACAAAAAGCAACCCAGCAAGAGAAGAAAAAAATCTGTACATCTTAAACGTTGAGAGCTGCAGAAAAAATGTATTATCTTAAATCCTCCTCCACAAGAAAAATAACTAAATTGCTAAATGTTGTACCAGGAGATGATATACCCATCACATTCCCTGTCTATAGGTCTTCTGAATTCCTCCTCTTAAAAGGATAACACAAACTATGTTAAAGGCCAGAGTAAGGCTTTCATTTATTTTAGAGAGCAATCAATCAAAGGTGAAAGGGTAGGTTTTTTTCACCTATCACTTATGGAATGCTTACATAGTAATATGCCTGGCGGTGCTGCAATACATTATGCTGGTAGGATGAGGTGATCATTTATGCCAAGGAACGCTGTAATTGTTTATGATAACTGATAAGTGATTTATATGTTCCAGCAATCGGAGTCAAACTAGATCCCGTTTTCTGCTCGATGACTTATTTCACATGTGTCTAGCAAAGCAGTTCTTGGTTTGAGTCATTCGTTGCCGATGAAGGCCACCGGCTCTTATTTTGGGGGAACAACACTTAATTTTTAGATATTCCCCGAACGCAGGAGAGGGAAATCAAACAAAGTCGGAAGACGGAGGAAGAGAAAGATGGCGGCAACGCGTTACAAAGGGAGAAAGTAGGAACTGTAGGAGGGAGATAAAGGGTCGGGTGTGTCTGGTAGAGGATTAATCATGCATGAGCCGGATTTAAGACTCCCAGCCTAGGTATTCAGGGCGCCAATGTTTAATTCCATCGACCCCGGACTTCTGAGCAGGGCTTCGGGAACCAGCACCCTTTCCTTCACAAGTTAAGCACTGCTGCAAAGCCCTGCATGTCCTTTCTCATAAGGCCAGTCAGGGCCTAGAGTCCAAGTTATCTAGAAAACACGTGAAGGTGAGAGGTATGATGATTTAAAAAAAAGTCTCACCAGATTAGTCTCAGACAGCCCCGGCGCACGGATTTTCGGAGCTCTCAGCAAAATTACATTTCGTCATTAAGGTGCTTCCTTTGGTTAGCGAAAATGCAGTTTTCAGGCCATTTGTTATAATAACATGCCCTCAATTGTTCTCCTGTTATTATTGTGTAAGGTAGCAGCATGTAGTTTCTTTAACGCAGCATAAGCTCTGTAGAAAGAAGCCTGGGACATTTTATAGTGTTAGATTTGAGGATGAATGATTTGTCATGAGTGACCTTGATTAAAGAGCAGACTCAACAGCCAAACAAGCAATTCAAAGGCAAAAGGTCTCGCCTATGCCTAGCTATTGTCTTTGTCAATGTAGAATAACCATGTTGTACAACTGTCCAACATGGTTAGAAGGAGAAAAATAAGCGCAATGATGCTACCAGTCCTGTCGCAGCCCTTTTTTCTGGCGGGAAGGAGGAAAAAGCAACAACAATGAGAGAGGGAAATTGTGACACCACAAACGCTCTGTCGTGGCCAGTGCTGGATGCCCCATAGCACATTTTTCTTCTGGTGCAGGGGGTGGGAGCAAGCAACAATGACAGGGGGAGGGATGGGAGGCAAGGAACAGCGACGGAAGGGAGGGTGGAGCTAAAACAACAATGGGAGGAGGCAAGCGTGACTCCACCACCAGCACCACCACCAGCAGCTACAAACCTTTTAATACAAAATGATAATAAACTAAGTTTGTTATCGTTTTGCATTAAAAGGGACGGGCATTGGGGTGACGAGCCCTGAAGGGAGTGCACAGAGTACTCCCCTCAGTGTGCATATGTTTGGCCGGCCGTCTTGGGCCAGCCAAACACAGATGCGCACAGGGCTTCTCCAGCCCAGCACCGTGCTGGCGGCAGGGCAGGCTAGGAGCCTGTGCCTGTAGCCTGTTACGGCGATGGAGGAGCGGAGCAGCATGGCGCGGAATTAAGGTACGTTTTTATTTTTTTATAATATTTTATTCCCCCCTTGCGCCCCACCACCCCGTCCCTTTTCTCTTCCACAAGCCACCACTGGCAGGAGGGCAAGCAACAATGTTGGGAGGGTAGAGGAAAGGAAGGCAAGCAACACTGAGAGGAGATGGGAGGGAGTTCAACCAGCAATGATTCGTGGGTAAGTACAGTAGGGTGAGGGAGGGAAGACAAGCAACAACGGGAGGGGGTGCAGACAATAATGGCGAGAGGGCAAGCAATAATGACTGGAGAAGGGAGGTAGCAGATGCAAGCAACAATGAAGGGAAGGTGGCAAACAAAAACAACAGTAGCCTGTGAGTGCAAGCAACAATATGGGAGGGTGCATGTAATGATGAAGAAGCAACTAAAAGGGGTAAGCAACAAGAAAATACAGTACCTCAATCCAAGTAGGAGCAGCCGGAGGACACTAATAAGGCAATTAATCAGTAGTTAGTCAGTGCTCCAGGGAAGGGGCAAGCCCATGAACAGAAAGTGAAACTGGTACACGCTGACCAATGAGAAGCAAGGAAAGGAGACAGTGAAGCAAACAAATAGCAAGCAATGTGTGAGCTCAAAGCCACTTTTAGTTAACAAAATATCTTGCAAGCAAAAGAGTATGTGGTGTCTCAGACAAGACGTAAAAGATCAGTTCTTTAAGCCAGTAAATACATAAGTACAGATGCCTAAATTTTTTCTTACAAGCCCACCTCAAATTCTGGCGAATGCCTTGATTGTCAGATAGCAAGGTTCTCTCGTCTTGATTTATTGCAAAGCTGTTCTTCCACCACCCTGCACTTCCTATCTCTTAGGCACAGAGTTTCAGGTTCTTTTTCGTCCCTGTGTTATCCCTTTATCACTGAGTTCTTCTTCTTCTCTTCCTTCTCGTTTTCTACCTTTTCTGCCTTTCTCTTTTTATTGTGGATCAAAGTCTGGTGATGAAAATGAAGTCCCGGTGCCAGGACTCATTAAAAATGTAGGCCTGCAGCCCAGGCACACCAGCTCTCGCACTGAATAACACTCCTTTTCAGATGTCCTTTTTACAGTGTCATCCCTTTTTGACTTTCTCCTCCAATTTTTCTGACCTCTTTTTGTTGGCTTTAGGACTCTGAGAACTTTATCTCTGCTGATCAGTTCTCAGGTGCATGTGCTCTCCCTTCTAAACTTGGCATGATTGGCTTGCACCTGATTGGCACATTTAATTTACCTGTAAGTCTTTTGTACAGTGGTATCCCTTATATCCAGGGCCTGTAGATTAAATGCTACTAGTGGGCCTGCAGCCCAGCTTGCCCCACCCACAGAAGTAGCCTTTCAAACCAGTCTCAGGCCTGCCACCTCAGGGATTGCAAGCACAATTTACTGCCACATGGACCTGGCATCTTAATTTACTTGCCAGGCCTGGAACTCCCTTTTTACTATCTATAATTCACCCCTAAGGTAGGTCCTAGCTAACCCTATGGGCAGGACATATGTCTTTATGTACTACATGTCCTAGTACTGACTAACCACCTATTTAGTTTCTCACTATTGTGAGCGCTGCTCCTCTCATAGGATTGTATTGCAAATGCCGTAACATATGTCTAAGTGGTATTGTCTGATCTATGAGGAGTGGCATAAGCATGTTTGGTATGGTAAATGGTAGTGAGAAATGCTGGCTGCTTACTGGTGTAGGTAGATTTTGTATTACCGTTATAGAAATTACACTCTTAGAAAGTGAGCATTTCTCTGTGCTTATGGCTCTGGTATTTTGAAGCTTGACTCCAATCCTCATCTGGGGTGACAGTTGGGCTTTGTGCATACTTTTCAGACAGCCTGTACACAGGGCCAGTGGAGGTGTAACAAGAGTTTATCTGCATACTGAACGGCCTTCCTGGGCTGGGAGAGGTAGAGGCAGGGCATGACTGCATCTGTAAAGGCCGTGCCCTGACCTCACACAGAGGGCTTGTTTACTCCCTATTGATGTATGGAGCCTGTGCTGGAGAAGAAAGGGGACAGTCCTGGAACCGGTTATGGCTTGATGGAACTCCTTCTCCCCCTTTTGTGGAAGCTGCTCAAAATGAGTATAAGTCCAGATGCTTGTCCCCCCCACATTTGTAGAGAACTTTTGGAATGGGAACCAAACATCTGCCAGAGGGACTGGTGGACTAAGGACTCATATGTACTGCTCTTCTTTTGTTGCCCGGCTGCCTGGTGCCTGCTGGGTGGCCCAAGGGACTCATCTGAATTGCTTTTCTGCTTGTTGCCCTGCTGCCAGCCTCTTCCCTGACTTGCTCCGAGTAGAGACCCTGAAGAGATCCGGTGTGGACTACACCAAATGGAATAGAGAGAACCAGAGGAACCTCCATTGTGACTTGACTGCTACCTCCTGCTTGCTGGGTGGCTGGAGGGACTGCCCCTTTGCATTGGTGCCTGATGAACTTGCCTGCTGTTAGTTTTTCTGACCATGGTGCCCCCCGTGCTCTCCAAGCGGTTAGTGGATGTGCCCTCACTTCCCTGTCTGTGTGAAGGGATCAGGTGTCAGCCATCTGACTCCCCCCTTTTACTTCCCAAGAGGCTCCCCATCCAGAAAGTCGTGAAGCGCTTTGCCACCGCCGGGGAAGCACTAGAATTTGCTTAGCTAGTTGTGGCATGAACCTTTCCCTGGATACCCAACAGTGTGTGGAAAGAACCTCGTGTGAAGAAGTGTGGGCGGGGCACATTCCCCTGGAAAGAGGAATTACCTGATTCAGTGTGGGCCGAAGTGCACTTCTCAGTGTCAGCAACCGGTGTTTGTCTTCTACGCACCACTCCCGACCATGCAGAGAGAGCTCCCTGCTAGGAGAGGCCCTGCATCCCCGTAGGGTTAGACCTCCACTGAGCCACCAGGGCTGTCTAGCAACGGAGACTTCACTCCGTAGGGCCACCGAACCTGACCCCAGGGAGGGACATGAGGAGGAGGGAGCAAACAACTCTATCTCCCCAGTGGTGTTCCCCCGGCGAGGCCCCAACCACATCTTGGTGCTTCCGGTGAGTGGTAACTACTTTACCAGTCCTGAGGGGCTGTAGTTTGACTGCACCAGAGTGGTCTTCTTGGGATTATCGTGCTGCAGGTAATTGCTGCACAGGGGATTTCTTACGGCCTCTGGTACCCAGCCACCGGACTTTTCTCTTATGTCTCCCCACTTGCAGGGGAGGGCCGTCTTCGATCTCAAACGGCCCCAGAAGGCATGGGAGAGGGGCTGCAGTATTGAGGAGCGGCACACCGGGGAGGTTCAAGGGAGACCTCTTCCATGAGAGTCTGCCGTGGCCCCAGGGGCCTTGTTGTTGTTTTCTCAATGGGGAGGTTGGGAAAGATCTTCCTGCCGGAGTGACGGGTGTGGGTGCTCGCCCCATTCAAAGGAGCATACTGTTAGGGAACTCACCATTTGCTTGCAGGACAGGGAGAAAACCTCGACGGATGTCCCGTGCCTGCCAAGCCCCATTTTACAGTAATCCAGGATATATATGTGCAGATGGTCCGGTTTCCAAGGCTGGAGGGTTTCTTACCATCGGGCATGTATTATAAGCGCAGGTGCGCAGAATTTATGTACTGATTCTGGGTGTGGGTGGCAAGGGTGATTCACCAGCTGTTTTTATTACTTGCTGCATATGCGTGTTCCAAGTTGGATGTATGTTGTGCATTCTGAAGACAGGAGCACAGAATGCTGTTTTGGGGGCTAAATGGTATGAACAGGATGTTGCCTTGGTAACGTTTTTCATGCCGGTGCATTTTTGGTGCCTGACGTGCCAGGTGGGAATGTTTAATTTCATGTAAATTCATGATGATGTCTTGGTATTTCTGACAATATGTTTATTCTGACGTGGAATTTTGCTGATAATGACAACCTGACTACTGCTTGTGTTGCATAATACCCGTAACCTATACGCTTACCTGACCACTTCTTGCTTTTGCAGTGTACTAGTAACCAGTGCAATGTTCTGACAACTGCTTGTATACCAGGGTATTACCAATACATGTAATTTTTGTCTAAAGATGTTTAATGCAATGCAGTTTATTTTTGTATACCTTGTTGAAGAGTTTACTTTGTGGTGTATTTATTGTGTCACAAGTGTTGTGTGTGTTGTGCAAATGCTTTACACATTGCCGCTGGGATAATCCTGACTGCTCGTGCCAAGCTACCAAGGGGGTGAGCAGGGGTTATCTTGGGTGTGTAACTCCCTTACCCTGACTAGAGTGGTGGTCCCTGCTTGGCTGAAGTGCCTACCCTAGCCAACCAGGAATCCCATTTCTAACAGATGTTAATGCTGTTTGTGGAAAGAGATGCTTTATTTAGAAACCTGCAGAGCTCACATTACATCAACCTCCGGCATAAATGTATATGCTACAAGTCCTTGTCATTGCTATAATAAAGATCTCTAACCTTCTGTAAACATCACCCATCCCTTAATGCTGTAACATCCCTTACTTTGAGCAATAAACATTTAATAGGTCATCCTAAGAGTTTTACGTTCCCTATTCCTTAATATTAAATCTCCATCCACTTCCTTTAGTCTACCTACATCACACCCTGGTTGTCTCGCATTCTTACTCGTTGTTCCTGTTCTTTCTCCCTACTTATTTGTACCTTTCTTCCTGCTCATCTTTGCTTTAACTTGCAGACCCAACATTGTCTCTTTTCCTCACGGTGCTCCTGGCAAATTTCTCACAGGGCTGTTAATAATTGTTCTTCATGGACAGTGACAGCCGTTGATGTTCTAGATTTCACATGTCTACTAAATCTTCTGTGCAAAGTTGGTCCACATTTGGTGCCAATACCCAATATCTCAAATACTGAAACCAAGGCACTGCATCTGCCACACTATTAGTGTGATGTGGCATGCTTGAAACACAACATTACAGTGCCAACTCCCCAGCACCTTAAATGTCAGAACAACATTCCATTAACAAGGTACTCAGGTCTAACTGCAGCCAAACGGACACTTTCTTGTATTCATCTTAGAATCTAGTTCATAACAGCAAGTCCTTTCCATTCCTTTTGAGAACCTGATCTTGAAGTATTGCTTGAAATTACAACCCATGGCAAAAGCTATGTGTCAAAACAAGGTTCTGCCTCAGGCACCACAATAGCACACAGAGTTCAGATGTCATAGAACCCGGTGTGGTTTCCTAGACTTGCATTTCCAAAACCCCATCAAGGGTATCAGTGCTTGAAACTTTCCTCTTGGCAAGCATGATTCGATAGCCACTGAATTCAGTTCAATGCCCAGTTCAATTGTGGGGGCCAGTAGCATCCCAAAGTTGCTTCCCATCTTCTCTGATGTTCTCATCAAATGACCACACTCTCCATGTTCTTCTGTCTTTCCCACGAAGAAAAAGTGCTGGGGGCTAAGCTCCAGAAGGCCCGCCTCTGCACAGTGCTCTGACCTGGGAGCTCCTAAGTGAGTCTGGAGTGGGGTGGCCCTCCTTGTACTGTGCAGGGCGGGCCCTCAATTTTTCATTACACCACTGACCTCAATACTGTCTTCACCATCCATTTCAAAATGAAACTTAAGGCCTAGAAAGCAGAACACACTACTGAGCAGCCACTTCAGCCTAATACTGCCTCTAACTATCCATCCTTCAAATTGGATACCCAACAGTCGAAATGGCAAAAGCCTGAATTATGATTTCATTAATGTTTCCCATTTCGGCACCTAACTGTATTTCTGCACCATTGTAATGACCTCCTCTGTGCTACAGTACAAGAGGAAGCACTCACTCACATTAGTGTAGTTATACACTGATTCACCATTCCACCACAGTGTGGTGGATAAGCCTCAATTCCCTATTTGACATTTATTGGTACCATGCCTATAGGTCATACAGGTGAGGTTTAGGATTAGGTTAACTGAAAAGGGACCTGTCTTTCATTGCCCTTCATCAACTTTGCCCCACATGTCCTGTCTTTCACCTACTGCAATTTTTAAGCCTAACGCCACAATCTTGATCTTGTTAAGAGAGGCACAATGTAGGCCCTCATTATGGCATTGGCGGTAAGTGCCACTTACCGCCATGCTGACTGCTGCCAACATACTGCAACCGCGGAGGTATACCGCTACCCATATTATGACTCACACATAGAAATCCGCCACTGTACAGACACACACACAAGTCTGCCAGCCCAAAGGTCAGTGATAAACTGGTGGTATCCAAACCCACACTATTACACCAACAGAACTACGCCCACAGCATCATGACCCACGAATCACCTAACAAAACAGCACCACATTGGACAATTCAAACTACACACACCTGACACACATACACACACCACACCCATACACCCACAACACTATAAAACACCCACCCACATTACCCACAACCCTCTATGACTCCCCAAAATTTGCAACAGAGAGAGAGAGAGGCTCACCAAGAGCACCCCCAGAACCAGAGCCACAGAACACCATACACCATCCACGCACCTCACAGCACACACCCCAACACATCCCCCTCCCACACACTCACACACACCACACACACTACACCCATGGCACCACAAAGACCCCCCAGGTTCTCAGAGGAAGAGCTAAGGGTCATAGTGCAAGAAATCATCTGGGTAGAGCCACAGCAATTCGGATCACAGGTGCAGCAGACATCCATTGCCAGGAAGATGGAGCTATGGCGGAGAATCGTGGACAGGGTCAACACCGTGGGACAGCATCCCAGAACAATGGATGACATCAGGAAGAGGTGGAACGACCTACGGGGGAAGGTGTGTTCCGTGGTAGACACCAGATAGAAGACACCAGATAGCAGTACAGAGGACTGGCGGTGGACCACCACCTCCTCCCCCAAAACTAACAACAAGGGAGGAGCAAGTCTTGGCAATATTGCATCCTGAGGGCCTGGCAGGAGTAGCAGGAGGACTGGACTCTGGTAAGTCAAATCTTTACTACTTTTAACCCCCTACCTGCATGCCATCACATACCTCCACCCTCACCTTCACGCCCAGCACTCCACCACCTCCCATATACCCCACCATCACAACCCACCAATCCCAATACCAAGCCGTGCATGGTCTACCAATGCATGGACCCCATCACAGACCTGCATGGACAACCATCACCACTGCATGCACACTAGAGACAATCACTTAGCCAACCAAATAACAAGTCACCCAAGGCAAAGCTGCCATGGCAATAACACCCATTGAGGCCAACATGCCCATGCACAAGATGTCACACGCAGAAACAATAACAATGCATTTGCATCCCCACAGGACCCCCACACAACGTCACTGGAGAGGAGGTGCCAGCAACATCCAGTCCTCCCCCCCCCCCCCAGAAGAGGCCCACAGTGATGACAGCAGCTCTGCACACTTGGATCTGGATGACCAACCTGGCCCATAAAGGATCTCTGGACAGTCAGTTACCCAGGCACAGTCCCATCCCACCACAGAGTCTCCCCCCGCACGAAACACCACCACAGCACCCACCCAGTGGGCCCATACCACTGTTCCCAGGACACGTCAATCAGCAGTGTGTCCACCACTACAGGGACCCCAGGCCACCCCACAAATACAGGACGATCAGGGACCTGGGGTCATTGGCAGTGGACCCATGGTTCGGGGGACCAAGGCACAGGACAACAGGGAAGCTGGGAGGACTGCTGTGCGACAGGGGTAGGACAGGTCCAGGGAACCGACTCTCCACGATCCACTCACCAACATCCTGGGAGCATACAACCATTCCCAGGAGACCATGGGCCAGATACTGGGCAAGTTGCAGGAGACCCAGCGGCTGCAGGAGGGACAGTACCTGGGAATCAGGGAGGACCTGAGGGACATCCACACCATCCTGGTCACCATTACAGGGGTGCTGACAGACAAGGCCAACACCATGAGGGAGGCAGTGGCACACCAATGGGCCCCTGACACTAGCCACACTGATGAGCAGCCTTCCACCTCCGCTGACGCCAGTGGACAGGAGGCCCCGCCACAAGAAACACAGGCCACCAGCACCCCACCCCCTGCAGAAGGAGAACCACCCCACAAACGGTCCCTGCGATCCAGGCAGAACCCAGAGAACACTGCCAGGACCCCCACCAAGAAATAAGACTCTCCTGATTGTCACCTTTGTGTCCCACTCTGTCACCCTGTCCACCTTGAACTGCCATTGCTCCACTTCCCATGCCCCATTGGACAATGCACGTGTGATACCAATAGACTGGACTCTATCATGGACTTTCCTCCACCATCACCCACGCCTATTGCACATCCTCAATTACTTTTCAGCACTGAAATAAACACCCTTGGAAAAATATAAGTATGGAGTGTGTCAAATGATTTAAGTATGTAGTCATTTAACAATCTGTAGACATTGCAAATAGACTGTACACTTATGTAAACATAGGTATGACCTGTAATGTGCTGCAGTCAATACACCAGGATCCACAGTAGGGCATAAATATCTGCAAATAGACATGTTAAAGGGTACAATAAGTGGTCATCATAGTGAGAACAGCAGCCAGCCAGAGAAAATTCAGTACACAAAACAGCAATGGGAGGTGAGGTTACAGTGTCTTACCTGTGTGTCACTGGAAGTACTGTTGTATGATAGTTGTTCTGTTGTCCACATCCTCTTCCTCTGCCTCCTCTTTGTCACTGTCCACAGGCTCCACCACTGCCACACGCCCATCTCCAGCCTCATCCTCCTGCAGAAAAGGCACCTGGCATCTCAAGGCTAGGTTGTGCAACATGCAACATGCAACGATGATCTGGCACACCTTCTTGGGTGAGTAGCACAGGGATCCACCTGTCAGATGGAGGCACCTGAACCTGGCCTTCAGGAGGCCAAAGGTGCACTCAATAATCCTCCTTGTTCACCCATGTGCCTCATTGTAACGTTCCTCTGCCCTTGTCCTGGCATTCCTAACTGGGGTCAGTAGCCATGAGAGGTTGGGGTAACCAGAGTCACCTGCAAATATCGAGGGATACCTGTTAGCCAGACACTCACCCTTAGGGCCAACCCCACACCCATATACCAACATACACTGGTTGGGGACCATGGGCTTACCTATTAGCCACACCCGGTGCCTCTGGAGTTGAACCATCACATATGGGATGCTGCTATTCCTCAGGATATAGGCATTATGCACAGACCTAGGATACTTTGTATTCACATGGGAGATGTACTGGTCCTCCAGGCACACTATCTGCACATTCATAGAGTGAAAGCTCTTTCGATTTCTGTACACCTGTTCATTTCTCCGTGGGGGGGGGGACAAAGACATGATGTGTACCATCAATAGCACCAATGATGATGGGGATATGTCCCACTGCATAGAAGTCAGTCTTCACTGTGGCCAAATCCTCCACCTGGGGGAAAACAATGTAGCTGCGCATGTGTTTCATCAGGGCAGACAACACTTTGGTCAGCACGTTTGAGAACATAGGCTGTGACATCCCTGATGCCATGGCCACTGTCACTTGGAAGGAGCCACTTGCCAAGAAATGGAGCACTGATAGGACTTGCACAAGAGGGGGGATCCTAGTGGGATTACGGATAGCTGAGATCAGGTCTGACTCCAATTGGGCACACACCTCTTGGATTGTGGCCCTATCAAGTCTGTAGGTGAGGATAATGTGCCTGTCTTCCATTGTTGCTAGGTCCACCAGGGGTCTGTACACGGGGGTATGTCTCCATCTCCTATTCATCCTCAGCGCTTGTACTCTAGTGGGAAAAACGATGAGCATCTGGTCAGTTTTCAACATTACATCATTGTACAATGCACTGGAATTTGTGTAAGAAACGGTATGTTTATGTTGAGCCCAAAAATGTGCCTATGCCAGCTGTGACGCAGTTAGGTGCCATGGCCTGCTCCCCCCTGAAATAGCAGCCGCCTGACCTATGTGGAGGGACAAGTGGAAATTAGATAATTCTGCTGACACTGAGCGCCGTTGAGGGAGGCGGTCGAGGACCGCCTTGCAACTTCTCATTGGTTACAATTGGGCCCTATGGGTTCCAGGAGCAAATGGTGGTGTACGCTGGCGTTGACGGTACGCATCGCCTCAGACGTGACCGCCATTTTCTATCTGTTCACTCACTTGCTACCTGACTTTCAACAGGAGAGGACCTACACTGCAAGTGCTGCTGTGACCTGTGTCTGGAAGCGACCATGGCTCTAGTCTCTGGGGAAAGGGCCCAACATTCACTTCGAAGGAGTTGGAGAGACTAGTAGATGGTATCCTACCCCAGTAACATTTACTTTATGGTCCTCCAGACCGACAGGTGAGTACACTTTGAGCATGATGCATGGGGCATGGATGCATGGAGTGCTGTGTGTGTAAGCCTCGTGTAAGGGGGATGGCTGAGGGGTCCTGGGCAGAGTGCTGCATGTATGGTGGTCAATGTATGTGCGTAAGGGGATGGGAGGGTTTTAGTGGGCCATGAGTGTAACAGGCCGGACTGTATGGCTGATACCTTTTTCTATGTGTCCTTCTCTGCAGGTCAGCGCCCATCAGAAAAAGGGGATTTGGCATGCCATTGCCAAGGACGTGTGGACCCTGGGGGTCTGCGGAAGGCAGAGCACTCACTGTCGCAAACAGTGGGAGGACCTGCGCCGCTGGGCAAGGGAGACGGCGGTGGCCCAGCTGAGGATGGCATCCCAACTAGGAAGGGGTGCCCCTCGAACCCTGACCCCCCGATGTTCCGCATACTGGCTGTGGCCTATCTGGAGTTGGATGGGCCCTTGAAGGCATCACAGCAGCCACACGGGGTGAGTACAGTTTCAAATTCAGCAAATTGCGCGTGGTGGGGTGTTATCTGGGTGGGGGATGTGGGCCTGTGGGTGCCCCTAGGCCAGGACGAACATGGCAGGGTAGGTTCCATGTTGTGCAGGGTCTGATGCACTCCAGCCCTAAACATGCTAGTGGGCATCTACTACGCGTCAGAGTCCTGTGGGTTTCAGGTGTGCTGCTATTGGCATTAGGCATTGTACTCCATGGCCTGGTGACTAGCATTGTAACTGGTAGTGCATGGCCTAGTGCATAGGGCTGTTCCCTGTGTGTTGTGTAGGCCAATGGTGGTGTTGTTGCTGGCATTGACCAAGTGTATCCTCTGTCTCTCTCCCCCTTTTTTGTTTAGTCACCCTGTCTTTGTGTGCATTAGCATCATCTGGCAGAGGAGTAGAGGCACTGGCAACGGATTGAGCTGCATCCCACATGGGCCATGAGGCCGAATCCAGAGACGGTGAGTGCACCAGTAGGACGGAGGACGAAGGGAGCACCACAGCAGCGACTAGAGGGGACAGTTCGGACAGTGAGACCTCCTCCGATGGAAGCTCCCTGGTGGTGGCGGACAGCTCTGTGGCCACCCCAACTACAGGTACAGCCGCCACCCCGTACCAGCACCGCCCTGCCAGCAGCCCTCAGCATGTTTCCTGTGCCCGCTCATCCAGGAGGGTGGGCATCTCCTTCGCCCCAGGCACCTCAGGCCCTGCCCCAGTCAGCCCTGCTGCCCTCAGTGAGGAGTCTATTGACCTCCTGGGATCCATCTCTGTTGGGCAGTCAACCATTGTGAATGCCATCCAGGGTCTGGCAGGGCATTTGCAACAAACAAATGCATTCCTGGAGGGTCTGGCTTCCTCCCTGATGGCAGCCATTGTTCCTGTCTCTAGCCTCCCCCCTCCAACTTCCTCTACCCAGTCCCATTCCCCTCAACACCAGCATATCCCAAGCACACCATCAAACCAGCATGCACCCAAACAAACACACAGAAGGGGCTCAGGCAAACACAAGCACCACACTTCATCCCACAGGCACTCACACATGCACCATCCAGATGCAGACACATGAACATCCACTGCCTCCACTGTGTCAGTGTCCCCCTCCTCCTCGTCCTCCGCCTCCCTCCCAGTAGAACCCCACACACACCTGCATGCACTACATTCTCATCCACTACCACCATCACGCCTATCACTACACGGCTCTCACTGGCAGTCACCACCCCACATCCATGCACATGTCCCCTGTGTCCTCTCCCATTGTGTCTGTGCCCCCTCCTCCCAAAGTACACAAACGCAAACAGTCTAACACCCAACAGCCATCCACCTCACAACAGCATCCAGCCCATACACCTGCACGCAAACACAGCAGACAGACACCTCCTACCACCACTCCCTCTTCCTCCACTCCCGAACCTTCACCCTCTTCCAGCACCAGTGTCCCTAAAAAGCTTTTCCTCTCAGCCTAGCACCTCAGCCACCCAGTCCAAGGCCACTGTAGTTTCTGCAGCTAATGCAGTTGTTAGAGGCTCCAAAGAGACATCTGCCAGCATGGCCACTGTGCCTGCACCCGCTGCCAAGGGCAAAAAGAAACAACCAGCTTGCAAAGCCAAAAATGTAGAAGCAGCTGGCAAAGGCAAGGAGGCACCACCAGCTGCCAAAGGCAAGGAGGCACCATCAGCTGGCAAAGGCAAGGAGGCACCAACAGTTGGCAAAGGCAAGGAGTCACCACCAGCTGCCATAGACAAGGAGTCACCACCAGCTGCCAAATTCAAGGAGGCACCAAAAGCTGGCAAGGCAAGAAGGGGCCACCAGCTGCCAAAGGCAAGAAGGGGCCAGCAGCTGCCAAGGGCAAAAAGGGCCCACCAGCTGCCAAGGGCAATGACAAAGGCACAGACGCCGCAGGCAGCATGGATTTGGAGCCTGGTGCTGGAGCAGCATCTGAGCAAACAACACCAGCCATGGCACTTCAGCCATCCGAGGCTGCAGGGGATGGGCTGAAGCCTCCCCCCACCATTGGCAGCACAGCCGCCAGCACCACCACCTGCAGCGCCACCAGCACCACTGCCAGCAGCAGCAGCCCCAGTGGGCAGCTGTCCGAGGCTGCAGGGGAAGGGCTGGAGCCTCCTCCCACCACTGGCAACACCTCTGCCAGCACCGCCACCTGCACCGCCACCAGCACCACTGCCAGCAGCAGCAGCCCCAGTGGGCAGCTGTCCGAGGCTGCAGGGGAAAGGTTGGTGCCTCCCCCCACCACTGGCAGCACATCCACCAGCCCTGCCACTGCCACCACTGAGCAGCTGTCACCGCCGGTGAGAAGTGTGAAGGCGTGCCACCATGGGCTGTAGTGCGTCCTGGCCCCTGCAAATCCTGTAGGTGAGACACCCAGGTGAGAGACTGTGACCTTGCACTTCCCAAGATCTGCATCACAGGGCACAATGCCCCCTCCAGAACCAGTGGAAGAAGGCATGCACTCACCCCCTCCTTGCCAGGATGAAACACACTGGGAACAAGGCCCCCTCCAGAACCAGTGGAAGAAGGAATCCACTCACCCCCTCCTTGCCAGGATGAAGCACACTGGGTACTTGAGAGACTGTGGCTTTGCACTCCCCAGGACCAAGCAGTGGGCAAACCATCCACTTGAGAGACTGTGGCTTTGCACTCCCCAGGACCAAGCAGTGGGCAAACCACCCACTAGAGAGACTGCGGCTTTGCACTCCCCAGGACCAAGTAGTGGGCAAACCACCCACTAGAGAGACTGCGGCTTTGCACTCCCCAGGACCAAGCAGTGGGATAACCACCCACTTGAGAGACTGTGGCTTTGCACTCCCCAGGACCAAGCTGTGGGCAAACCACCCACTAGAGAGACTGTGGCTTTGCACTCCCCAGGACAGAGTGGGGGCATGTGGCCCCCTCCAGGAGCAGTAGCGTTGTACCATCTTCCAGCTGAGGTGCCCCCATTCCCCTTCCCCCTGAGGTGTCTGTGTATTTTCAATCTGATGCCCCAGCAGTGTTCTCTCCATATTGAGGCTGGAGTCAAGTGGGGTCTTGGCCTATGTGATATGGCCCTGTGGCCCACGGACATTATGGACTGGGCAATGTCCCTCCATTTGTAGATATATATGTAGATACTGTTTTGTGCTTTGAGGACTTATTTCTAGTACTTTATATTATTACACTCACTTTAATCACTTCCTTTTGTCCTTGCATTACTCCTGAGGGGTACGGGGTGAATATGTAATGTTGTTGCATCTGTTTGTGTGTATGTTGTTAGGGGTGGGGGTGTTGCGTATTGCGTGTGTGTGTCACTCTCTTTTTCTTTCTCCCCTCCCTTGTGTACTTGGGGCGGTACTCACCGAAGTCATCTTCGCCGCCGTTAGTATTCCTGGTTTAGGAGGAGGTAAACCAGCATGGGTAACACCTGTAGTTCGGGCTCCATGGTGTTGTGGTTCTTGCTTGAGTGTCCAGAGGTGAGTTGTTTCCCTTCTGTGTACTGTTCCGCCGTGCTTTTGATGGTTGGTACCTCCTGGAAAAGCTAGCGGATTGGTGTCTCGTAATAGAATGGGCAGAAGACAAGACTGTTGGCAGTTACCGCCGTGGTGCTTGTTGCCACCGCCGTGGCAGTCGGTGTGTTAAAGTGGCTGTCTGTCGTGGCGGTTTCCGTCATGGTCATAATTCCATTATTTGTTCCGCCAGCCTGTAGGCAGTATTACTGCCGCTTTATCACCGACCGCCAGGGTTGTAATGAGGGCCATAGTGTCCAATCCTTCCCTTAAAGCCAGTTGGAAGAAAAAATAACTCTGCACTCTGAAACGTGGTTATAATATATATGTATACATTTATTTGTGACCAAAAAATGAAGAGCCACAAGGGCAAAGGTTCCCCTGGCATCTGCCTAAAAATTGACCTTCCATATTCTTGGAGTATCTCAAATGTATACATGTATAGTGGTGTACCTAGGAGAGACAAAGTTTGAGTTACAGAAACCCGTGATACACATTACTGCTCTATCAGATGATATGCTGGTGTTAATAATGGTTTAAAGACTTTTTCTTTCCATTCAATGGCAACCTCTTTTATTAAAGTTCCAAGATACACTGACCATTCCAGGTTTGTTCTGACTCCCAACGCGGTGAGCCACGCTGGAAAAGGCACATGTGCTAATGGCAGGCTGCTGTCAAGCTCTTTCTCTGGCCTACCCATCACTGCTCCCCTTTCTCCACCATTTATTTTCAAGTGCCCCCAATCACTGGCCACATCCTGCCCCACTGACTCCCCAGGCAACCCATCCCACCTGAAATCACCCCTTCCATCCACTCCGTATCTGATGACCCCGTATGACTTATCTTCTCCAAGAATATTTCCCAGAACGTCCATCATGCATTCCGAAATGACTCGAAGAACAAATCGATCTACTGTTGGACTGACTGGTAGTCTCTGCTCTCACACTCTGTCACTTTCTCCCGATCTTCCTCCATCCGGCACCTTAATCTTCACCTGTCACCCTAATACTCAAACTCCACTATTGTCTTCTGATTTCTGACTTCCCTGTCGAGCTTCTCCACTTTTATCCTCTCCATTACCGTCCCGATTGACAGCTGCTATTTCTCCCTACCTTGTGCTTGGCCACACTGCTGTAGGGTCAAAGTTGCAACTTCATTCTCCTTCCTCCCATTCTGTGGCACATTCATCTCAGCCTGATTGCCCCTACTCACTCTCCATGGCATCGCCACAACTGAGGACAACTGCACTCTGCTTTCTCCCCCAATGCTTCCGTCTTCCAGAATTCCCCTCATCCATTTCCAAATTGGCTTCCTTCTCCATCTGAAGATTCATGCAAATCTTCAAAACTGTCCATCTCCAGGGGCATGCAGCACTTTAGCTGCCCCGCGCCTTGCCTGTAATGTGCATGATCCTGGCCCCCGAAGCTGGGCCCACAGATTGTTCAATATATCTCCACGTCTATCAATGCTGCCCCTCCCACTTCTGTCCTTATTCCCCTTTGTAACTTCTAACATGCACCCCTTCCACTCCAGCTTGTATCTTTTAGTGGTGAACTTCTTGAGGCGAAGATCACCCAATCCATTTCCACCCTCTCACCCTCTGATGACTTCTCTGGCTGACTTCTCTTTTCCACTCTCCTTTGTCCTTCTGGCAGCAGACACCCCAGATGACTTGCTGCACGTCACGAGTACCCTGTGTCAGGGCTGGCTTTAGCACTGGTGGTTCCCTATGCAACAATCTTTTTTGGCGCCGCCCATGACCTCCTCTTCTGAATCGTGCACTACCACCCAACAAAAGTGCCTCTCATCTCTCCATAGCCCAGCTCTCACACACCTTTCTTTTGCTTTAAAGCTCTGGTGAAGGCTATCTTTACTGATCCACTCAGCTATCCACTTACAATACATATCTGTTCTTTGCAGCAGGTCAGGAACATTAATCCCAAAAGTTAACTTTACTTTTTTATGTTCGCTCACAGCTGGTGCACATGGAACTTTGCTTCAGGTACTTTTAAATTGTATGTTATTGCTAGACAGAGCGCCCGTCTCCCCTGAGATAAGTGCCTGCCCTCCCCCCAGGCCGCACTAGTCGCACCCCCCCTAAAGCCGGCCCTGTGTAGTGTCCTGCAGGACACGTCAGGCAGTAGCCCCGTCCTAGGGGCCGTGCTAACACCTTGCCCTCACCCATCCATCACAGACCTCACATGTCAAGGGACCATGATAATGAAAGGTCTGGGCGGACGTGTCCTGGGCTAGTGCTACACACCAACTTCTTGTGTATGCCAGTTGTGTTAGCAGCATGCGAGCTTAAGGCCGAAGACGCTGCACCCTGGACCTAAATCAATAGCACTTTCGCCCTGAGGTGTCCGCTCCTCCTGCCAAACCTCCCGCTCCTGTCTCCTTCCCCATCTGTTCTCTGTTCTGCTACAGCCACCATGCCGAAGCTTCTCTCTGTGGCCCTTGATACCAGCACACAGGAACCGAGGGTCTTCGGTCTTCCTTTCTCTGCTGCTTCCTTGGGGGCTCGCCACCCTTTCATCGCTGCTGTGCACCACCTGGGAGTTCACTTATCGGTAGAGGCCGCTGGTCCTATCATGTAGGGGCTCGGCCTGCTCTTGTTCCCCTCACTGGTCTCTTCTATGGGAGAGATTAGAGGCCTGAATCACCAGGGCCGCACCTAACTGCTCATTTATTCGTTGAGGGGGTTCTTCGCACCTAGGGGTGCCCCCCTTTCTTCACCTCTTTGGAGGGAAAAGAACACTATTGTTACCCCCACTTCCTAGTGCCACTAGGGTCCTCTCTATAGTCGGAAGCAGCCTGGCTCAGTGCTTAATTTGTAAACAAAAAGGTGCCGGTGTCCAAAGCCTTCATCTTAAACACGCGGCTGCAGCAATTAAATGTCTGAACATGGAATACTGAGGCGGCGTAATCCTGAAGCCATCTCGGGCCTCTCCCGTCCATATAAAGCCACTCCCTCCCACTTCAGCTCACTCTCGCAGCTTTCTACTTTCTCCCTTTTTGACGCTTTTTCGTGTTTCCCTTCATCCGCATTTCCCATATGTGCCTTCTGCTCGCAGCAAATGCTTGAGCCCGAAAAATAAGCCCCGGCCCTCAAAAATAAGTGCCGGTGCTCAGCACCGGAAACAACTAGCACAAATTAAGCACTGGTCTGGCTATGTCAATCTGTCTCTATCTGTAATTCTCTCGGAGCACTTCTAGTGGCAGACTACACACTGAGGCGTTGCAAAGCATGAGCTCCCTCGTCTTGTTCCTTTGGCACTCCTAATTGGTACACGCACTATCTCTGTTGTGTTGCTCTTAATGATAAACGACACCAGGGGCAACATTACCGATGGGCGCTCTGTCCAACCTGTGCTGAGGCGCTCCCTCAGGTATG
Organism: Pleurodeles waltl; assembly: GCF_031143425.1. NCBI lineage: Eukaryota > Metazoa > Chordata > Amphibia > Caudata > Salamandridae > Pleurodeles > Pleurodeles waltl. Next base: position 307,317,963 of record NC_090446.1, read on the forward strand.
TGCTCCCGGCGACCCTATTACAGTGAATGCGCTTTTTAGAGTACAGGTACAAACTTGTGCCTGCGCTCTGAACAGTGCATTAATGTCTGGCGGGTTGAAGCTGCAGTCTGCCTTTCACTGAAGACTCCAACACAGCTTGAATTTCAAAGGAGGAAAGAGAACACCTTGCTGGTGGGCACAGGGTGATTTCACCTACTTGCAGAGGATGCTGAGGAAACCCTGAGACCTCGTGCCCTTCTTCCAAAGGGCACCCCCGCTTTTTTTTCGGGTGGGGAGTGCACTGACTGCTGTGCAGTACTTCTATGTGGCACACAGTCAATGTGACTTGTGAGAGTTTCTTTGTCTCTGTGCTCAGCATCAGTAATACGGTGTGGGTGCAAAAGCAATTTCCTCATGTCTATGGATTCACAACCCATGCATTCGAGGTAATGTCCTTTACTTATTGCATCGGTGTTAAATGTGCACCAGCGAAATCCACAATATAGAAAGGTGCCACACAAGCAGCTATGATCCCTTTTACAATTAAAAGAGGTTTGGGTGTGCAAGAAGTGTACGAAAATACAAGTGCCACACTGGAATTCTGACTATAATAAGGCCCTCCTGAAGGAAAATTGCCCACATCCCAGTGGATTGATAGTAATAAAAAACATTGATAATGGGGGCAGTGGGACCCACACTCTGGTCACTGGCACCATTGCACCTGATGCATGAATGGTAGCTATGCTCCTGATTCCTTGTACCTATTCACTCTCCTGTCATTCCTTTAACATCCACAGGCCATCTCACTTTTCTTTGTCTTCTGCCACCTTTTACAGTTTGCTCTTTCCTTCTCCTCTCATATTTCTCCACTTCCCTACTTCCTCCACTGATGGCTATGTCTACCAGCTTTGCTGCTCTCACTTTCTCTTGTGACTTTCTTGTCTCTTTCACTCTGTCCATATTATCGCAGCACTTTGCCTTACTCTTCTTGTTCCTCTCATGCCTCTACAACCTTCCTTGTTGTTGGAGGCTGTCCCTCTATGTAGTGTACAAAAAACAAGTACACTGTGCAGAGGGTCCAAACAACCACGTGTTGGTTTTCAGGGGTAAAAATCAGAGCACCTAATGCTCTAATTTTTACAGTAGCTGGTCTAGCAGTTAGGCTAATCCAGGGGATGTGCTAAGTATTTGCTGTACTCACAAATCCAGTCATGCACCACAGACCCTCAATGAATAACTTGAGACCAGAATTTATAAAAATACTTCAGACTTTTATATAATTCTTAAGACCAAAATCTTTAGAATAGGTTAAGTACTTTTCTTGTTATGACTTTAATTTTTTTTAGCAAAGTTAGTCTTTCTGTGCGTATTTACGCACCATTGGAATCAATAGGCAGTCACTTTTAAAAATGCATTAAAAATCGTACGGTTGAGTTACCTGTCTCTTCTTTTGCAGGGTGGTCGCAGTGGTCGGTTGGCACCTTGTGCCAGCTGGAGAGCTTCGGGCATCTCCTGGTTCCGGCGGGAGCAGAGTTGGAAAAGTTCTTGGCACAGGGCCACCTAGATGGGCCACTTGGAAAAGGAGCTGGTTTACAAATTCAAAGTGGTGCCTAGGGGTCCCCTTTGGCTGTCGAGTTCACAAGGGGTTTGGGGACCTGGGGCAAACAGCAGAACCCACAATCCAAGGTCCGGGCAGACAAGTGCATGGCGTTTTGGAGGTTTTAGATGCCTGTGCGCAACGAATTCCACTGGAGCTGGAGGTAGGTTTCTATGAGGGTCACTTGCAGGACAACAGGGGCACTCTGGTTGGAGGTCGGGGGTGTTCCTGAAGTTCCTCGACTGGGGCTTCCTCGTGATCCTTTGTTAGCTCTGGGGGAGCTGTTTTTCTCCTGGTCCGATGTCAGCTGACCAGGACCCAGGGTATTACTCTATCTCGGCCACTAGGGGTCGTAGCGCCATCAAACTTGGTACAGCTGGGGGACACATCTGGACTGTTGTCTGTGTGTCGCTGGGTACAGCTGCGACTTCCAGTCACGGAGATATTGGTGATTCAGTAAAGTGTCCTTCACTGGTTCCTTGTCTTTTGCAGTTTACTTGATTTTCTTGAGTGGTGCATCCACTCAGGAGGGAGATCTGGGGTGATCCTTGAAGCCTGGAGGTCTCTTGGGTTTGTTGGGGTCAGTCCAGTGTTCAGCTCCTCCGCTGTCGCGATTGTCGGGACTCTGGTGCAGCAAGCAGGGGTCTTGGGGCCTTGTCTGGTGCTGCAGGTCCTCAGTTCTCGTCTTGGCAGTTTCTCTGGTGCTGGTCTTCTTGTCTTTTTGGAAAACTTTTTGAATCTTCTTTTAGTCCTTTTCAAATATAAAATCTTGGACTAGGGGAGCCCACTAAATACAGAATTTAGTGGGTTTTTTAGGGGGAACCTGATAGTGTCCAATGGGGCACTTACCCTTGGGTGGCTACACCCACTATAGTGACCACTTCCAGTGGGAAGGGCCACTTCCCTAAACCTCACTGGCTATTTCTCTCCATTCCAAGATGGGGAAGTCTGAATCAGAGAGTCCAATTCGCATGCAAGCCCTTAGGGGTGGTGCATGCTCAGTGAGGCCACTCCTCCTAACCCTTTGTGTGGTTTCCCGCCTTTGGTCCCTCCAGGAGTGAGGGTTTGCAAAGAGGACGGCCATCTGCTACTAGCAGCAGGCCTGGGGGGGTCGAGTTTCAAGGGCGGTAGCCCTTTGAAAGTCACTGCCAGGGTAGTGCCATTCCTGAGGGAGGGGGAGTTAGCTCCTCCACTGAGGAATTGCTTAGTTTCACAAACCAGAGAGGCAGGGCTCTCCCCCAAGGGTTGTGCGGTGGCTGTCCGGAGACAGCAGGCTGGATGGAACCAGTCAGCAACCATGCCAGGATAGTTAGCTTTTTCAGGGGGAACCTCTAAGGTGACCCCTGGGTACTTTTTGTAATAAATCCAGTACTGGTACCAGTTTGGATTTATCATTCTGAGTTGTTTGATACCAAACAACCCAGGGTTCAGAGTAGCTATTATGTAGCTGGGAAACTCAAATTGACCAGTGTCCAGCACATATATTAAAATGCTGCTCTGTTCACTCACTATGTCACAGGTTTGGCAAGGACACAGTGGGAACATATTGCTCACGCAATTATGCCCTCAAATATAGTATGGTGCAGCCTACCTTAGGGTTGGAAGGCCTGCTAGAGGGGTGACTGACCCATAGAATATGCAGTGTAGGGTGGACAGGGCACACAGAGAGTGTGCCATGTCGAGTTTGTATTTTAGGTTTGCACCACAACACTCAGCCTGCTATGGCAGTGCTGGGTGCATCTGGATGCATAGCCCTTGAGGGTGGCACAATCAGTGCTTCTGCCCTCAGGGGCTTACCCATAGTATCCCATGCTCTGGGTACCTAAGTACCTTTTACTAGGGACTTATAGCGGTAGCTAAAGATGTATCCAATTACTTTCACCATGTTTTAGGGAAAGAACACTGGCACTGGGAACCTGGTCAGCAGGATCCCAGTGCACTCGAGTCCAAGTTGCATTGAGAAACCAGGCAAAAAGTGTGTTTGGGGGGGGAGGGGGTACCTCAACAAGAAGCAAGTCTCTCACATTTGCATAGTACAAGCCTACACACCTCCTGCTGCCTATGTCTCACTACTTTTCACCTTTCACTCTCCCCTTTAGCACATGTATCTCTCCACATTCCCCTCTATCCATTCTCCACTGATTTTCGCATTCTGCACTGTAGTTAACTTCAGTTCTCTCCTTTCTCCTGCATCACTTCAGTTTCTTTTATTCAACTTCCTTCTTCCCCTTCTTCTCGGTCTCCCTACTCTCCCCCATTCACCCAGTACCTGTGTCCAGTATCCTGTGTCCAGATAATTTACGTGTCTCTTTCCTCTACTTTCCCTGAATACCTAGGCCCTATTTGCCTTTTTACAATTCACCACTCAACTCTACTCTTTTCTTGTTAAACACCATTGTCCCCTCCTCTCTTTACACTGTATCTCACCCCTTTTCTACTTTTAACCTTCCCTCCACTCTCCACTGTATCTTTCCTTTCCTACTCTTACCTTTCTTTCCTTTATCTTTTTATTACATCATTTCCCTCTCTACTTTCCCTCCATCTCTCCCCATACCTTTCAATTCTCCCTTGTCTTTGTGGACCCTTCTCTGTTTTCCTTACTACATATATCTTTCCACAGCTTCATTTGCTCCACCTCTCTACCACTATTCTCCATTGCATTTCTTTATTCTCTCCACTCCCTCCATTCATTCCTGTATTGCTCCACACCCTACATTCACCCTCCACTCTCCCAGGTTTTTCTCCATTTTTGCCTGCATTTCTGTATTCAGTCCTGTATCTCTCAATTTGCATATGCGTCCCTGCATTCTTTTAATTCACCACCACCCTTCCTTTTCTCCAGCAGTCATAAAGGGGTGGATTACGAATCTGCTGGTCACAAGACCCCCAGTCTAATGGTGGTCGGACAGCCACACTACGAGGTTGATGGACAGACTGTAGTGACGGGACTGACACGTTGTTTGGTATAACTCCTAAGATTTATTACCGTCGAACAAGAGCGTCTCCTTCCTTGTTTCCCAGTCACATCCAACTGCCAATTTCCCCCGATTCCACCCTGCTCACCCGCACGCATTCCATTCCCGAACCTAACTAGCACCATGACAACATAACACTTGCCAACCTAGCACCGTCCATGCTAGGGTCCAACATCCCGATGGGCTAACGGCGGTCCGTGTTGTAATCAGCCAGAGCGGTGCTAAACTCTGCACCGCCCTGCTGAATACAACCTTGCTCTCCACCAGCCTTTTTATGTTGGTTTAACCACCATAAAAAGGCTGGTGCAGAAACGGTGCAGGGGGCAACAGGGGAACCCCTGCACTGCCTATGCCCACGCACACCAGTGCAGGAGTCCTCCTTCCCAGCACCTCACAAAAGTGTAAATTTACCTTTGAGAATCAGGCCCAATATATTTATGATTACATCTATTTCTATTTTCTCCAATGCAGCTCTCCATTTATCCATAATTATGCTTGTGATCGTTCTCAGTTCCTCTCTACTACCTTTAGAGTAAATGCAAAGCCCCACTAAGGCAAGCAAAAGGAAAACATTTGTGTCGTTGAACTGTTATGTAATCTGATGCTGATGATGAAGGGCAAGATGGGCCCCAATGCCACTGCACCAGCTGCACCGCGGATTGCTACAGCCCTGGATTCAACTGTTGTTAGCTTGACTCTTTGCTAGTGCCATCCATGAACAGCTCACCATGGGCACAGAGGCCCAGATGCCATCATGGTGTGATACTGACATAAAGCACACACTGTACAGCTCCTTCACCATCAGCCTCCCTTTCTCACCACCCACTCTGTGGTCACAAACTCCGCCATGCTTTGATCATTTTTCTCACATATCTTAATGTCCTTCCCCACAGCAAGACTCTGTGTGCTCGGGACATGTCTCTGTTTTCTTTGGCGTGGTGCCCGCCTCACGTCTGCCCCCACCAACCATCACAAGCGGCTCGACAGTTTCACTGATTAACCTCTAAATCATCGGCCACAGACCAAACCTTCCTGGTCTAACTAATGCGCCAGGTAGAAAGACCGCTTTTGGCCGATTGCTTTTGTAGTCGGAGGAGACTTACTTAATTTTCTTAAAATCGCAATGAAAGACACATTTAACATAGAAGGGACTCAGTGAGGAGAATCGGCTGCCTTCAGAGGCACTTTACCCACACGTCTGAAACTAAGGAATGGCGGATGAACGGGTTCCCTGATAAAAGTGCTTGTCCTCACCGCCCCCCAGAAAACACCTACCCCACATACTTTAATGTCGGAGAGATGCCCCGTGCAGCTAACAAAGCTCGAGCTTTCCACAGACATTGGTTTCACTGAATCGCTCAGGACAACATGACAATTCAACGAAAGAGACTTTGACAGCTGCGCTTACTCAGCTCCATAATCACACTCAACACCAGATAGGCTGTGGCCTGCATTTATTCAGATGAGTAAGAGGCTGAAGACCTTCCTCTCACATTTGTCTCGAGATCATGACAGCATTATCAGCGCAACTCGTCTAACTAGGTTGTGAAACCGTGGAACGACTTGCTTTCAATCCAAAAAAGCAGCAATCAAACATGCCTCAAAGGGCCCCGAATGCACCTGCAATACATGCTGATCCAAGTAGAAACACACCGGCCTCAGCTTTAAGGAAAGGTAACAGCACATCCATTGCCTGGTTTTCGGACTAATCCAGGGAGTGAACTTCCACTATGAGAGGTCTCTGCTGTGACTCAGCCATCCGGTCAATTGTTTCGAAACAATGCTGCCTGGCCATGTGTCACTTCTTGATAGTTCTGAAGACTTTACCAGCTTTGGGTATGAACTCTTCTTGCATAGGCTGTCAGTTAATACTGGTCACACCAGTGAGCATAATTGAGAAACCACTTTTCGTCAAAGGAGGAAAGGTGTGCCAAGAAGTCATTTTTGCTATAACTCTCCCAAGGTGCCAAAGACAGTCACATAGCCTGTTACTGTGTTTGTTATTGCAGAGCATTTTCCAAATTAATTTTCCAATTAATTCTCCCTCCCTTGATGCTTTAGAGTATTGTCAATAGGGATATAAGCCAAATATAGTTATAGATAGAATTTATGGAGGGTTTTCGTCAATACAGTTTTTCAAAAAGTGGTGAAAACTGGTGCAAAGTCCTGAACTGGGATTTCCTTTCCACCGCCAATCTTGATTTTCATTGGACATTAGCCCTAGCTTTTCACTACTTTGCAATATTTTGTATCAAGGGATGTCCTATGGGTGAAACATGGTTTTTCTCAAGGAAATAGCCATGCATTTTGACACAAAGCCCTATGAACTGAAAAAACACATGCTACACTTAGGCCCAAAAATGTACCTCTCTTCGAGACAAGTGCAATGTTTGAGAAACGTTTTCTTTTCTAGAACAGTTTTCTAACTTCGATTGTGTTCTCTACTGTACAGTGCACGTACATGGTGTGTAAAGTTTTAAACTATGTCTAAGCATACTATTTTGTGCTGAAGGGGTGCCATTCTATGCTAGACATCACACACATATCCTTGTCCATTTGGTGCAAAGATGTGTGCATGGTGCAATGCAGGGGGCGAGAGCTACAGCACTTACTCTCCGTAGATATGGCAATGTTCTGCTCTCTGCTTTTTGTTGCAAGTCAGAGCAACTTTGGCTGCTGCATTATGTTTTGTGACTTTTTAGTAAATTTTCGCCTCTGTGTGCCTATTTGCGCTCACATCCCCCTTAGTCCTTAGTCTGCATCAATAGATCTGTAATGTTGTTGCTGAATCCAAGCGCCTGCAGTATGACTGATCACGAATGTGCTTATTCAGAGTACCTCTTTCCCTGATGTGACTTGTACCTATATTTAGATCACGATATCAGAACACTGGCTCTAATTTGAAATCATAAGGGTTTTTGTTTACTTTGTGTCTTTAATTTGTGATCTTCAGGCTGAGGTTGTGTTTAAATCTGTACTATCTTAACTTGAGGTAATTTCTCATATCAATTAATTGACAAATGTGTCTGTCCAGTTGTCATTTTTCCAAAATGATTATTAAACCTCTCAGGATTGCACAAATCACTTCCTCGCCTGCTTCATGCGCCTTGCTGCTTTTTAAGTCTAGGGAAATTTTTTGTTAGGGTAAGGTATTCTACATATCTTCACTGTACTGTGTGTGTGCAACACAGCATACTAAAATGCATGCTACATAGAAGACGGTTGCTCTGGTCTCTCAATAGTAGCTTGATTTTGTATAGCACATCATAACACCGATCTGGCAATTATTACTACACCTCTGCTTGAAATATCTCCTGCTAATATTGCCCAATGTAATAGTACACTATTGCCCTCTTTCAAAAGGAAGATCCCTGAAAGCTGAAGCAGCTCATATGTTAGCTTTGCTCTGGGATGTAAAAGCAGAGCTAACAAAAGAGAAAACTTCCATCCAGATGCTTGCTATCTGTAATCTGATTGGGTCATAGGAGGCCAATCACCACAGCATGCCATCATGGGGAGATGCAGATTCACCTTGCCCAGGACATTACCTAGCCCTCCCCCCCACAACACTCTTCTCTTAACAGTCTTCAGCTTTCTCTTTCCGTTCTCATTGCCTGTGTAAAATGTCCAAAGGTGCTAGCATTCGCTTTGGAAAGGTTGGCTGTTCTGTTTTTAGATAACTGAACTTTGTTTCACCAAAACTGTGGATATTTAGGTGACGGCCACAGAGGTACATAGATTTGATCCGGAATGCTTTATTTAAGGTATTTATGAATACAGCTGCCCAAGCGAAAGACGATAATTTTATCAATATCCCTCTAATGAAGCCTTACAAGGATTTAAACTTTCAGCAGGTGCCCATCGTACAATATCTTAGATCGGAGCTCTGAAATAGCTGCATGAATCCAGTGGGCTATCAAGAGAGTCTCTGAATTGACCTGCAGTTCACAGGTATACTGTGCAGGGAGTCTGGAAAAAATATTGAGGAAAAATATTGTGTGAACAAAATATTGTGTCAAGAATATTGAGGACAAAAATATTGTGAAGGCATATTTCTATGGGAATGCAAAGTTTATCTATACTTAACTCCACATATACGTATCTTGAAAATATATATTACATTAATTTGTCAGTCCAATACATACAATACATTTGGAAACCGCCTGATCAGTCAACTCAGCCAGTTGACCAGTCAGAGGTTTTACGAAAAGACAGATTTTGTTTCTCTATGTATCTCACACTGTCTGATCCTCTGTCGTCTTTGTGAATTTCATAATGTATTGTATCTATTGGACTGACAAAATAATATATTTGATGAGCCTCAGCATCTTCCCTGTGTCCTAATACAGCCCAGTGTTCAAGGATTGCTAAAAGACCTAGGTAAGGAGCCCCCAGATTTTTCTGGGTAAATAGTATTATTTGTTCAAACGTTTTTATTTCTGCTACCTGTGCCTGTTTTGCTGTGGACTCTCTGTGTTTCAGACAGCTTGGCCTTTTAAAGTGATGTTTTTTAAAATTTTGTTTTTTGCTGTGACTGTGTGAATTACCTTACTAGTTTGTGGCACATAACTTCCTAACCCCCCCTCTTTTCTAAGTAAAAAGGCTACATACATCTTGGAGAGTGTATTTTTAGAAGATTGTTTAATCTGTTTCTGTGATTTAAATTGTGTTTAGAAACTGTCTGCTCCCCCTGTTCTTTTCCGTTTAAAAAAGCCACTTTTCTGAGCGCGCGACCAGCAGTATTCCAGTCTTTGTTTTTTAAACCAAGCTCTCCCTTACCTGGAAAGTAGACTCTGCTAATTTGGAAGTGTGGATTCAGCCTGTCTGTATCCAAGCTGATTCTGAATAGAGCAGCAGCTGCCTCTTCCCTGGCCACAGGGACTGGACTTCAGTTAACTTTCTCTTATATAAGTTCCTATTGGTTGTTGCATATGTTGTTGTGATAGGTTGTTGGGAGCTGGTCTTTCCATTGGTTGCTGGTTCCAGGGCTCGGGCTGTGATTGATTGGTAGATAGGGCTGAGATTCTGATTGGCTGTTGGTTCTAGGGCTGTGATTGGTGGTGAGGGCTGAGATTCTGATTGGCTGTTGGTTCTAGGGCTGTGATTGGTGGATAGAGCTGAGAATCTGACTGGCTGTTGGTTCTAGGGCTGTGATTGGTGGTTATGGCTGAGATTCTGATTGGCTGTTGGTTTTAGGGCTGTGATTGGTGGATAGAGCTAAGAATCTGATTGGCTGTTGGTTCTAGGGCTGTGATTGGTCGATAGAGCTGAGAATCTGATTGGCTGTTGATTCTAGGGATGTGATTTGTGGAAAGGGCTGAGATTCTGATTGGTTGCTGGTTTCTAAGGCTGGGGCTGTTATTGGTGGTCAGAATTAGGGGTATGAATGGTGATTAGGGCTGGGTCTCCCATTAGTTGTTTGAATCAGGGCTACAAATTGGATTGGTTAGGGTTAGGACCAGGTTCCTATTGGCCAGTAGGGCTATTTAAGCCTAGGACTAAGTGCGTCTCAGCCCGGGCGTCGAGGGAAAGGGCGGAGAGGACAAGGGCAGTTGCCTGTTTGGGCCTGTTTGGGCCTGTTTGGGCCTGTTCAGGACAGGTAGGGACTAGGGCCAGAAATGCTGCCCAATTCTCAATGGAGCAGGAATGAATACAGTCCCTACACATCCATCAACATGCAAACACATTATCTGCAAAGACATCCAACTCATGCATCACAAACTGACCGCAGACAGATTGCAATGTCCCATCACCCAACACAATACCCCTTATAGAACACATATACACATATCTTCCACAACCACAACTGTCAAACACCTTTATTCTCACAACAAACACTACTCTGTCCACTCCCACTAACACAACTTGCCGTCGCCCACACAACACAAAACCACACTATACATTTCTCTCAGCCTTCCAGATACACACTCCCTGTTCATACTAACCACAAACACTATCCTCTATTTGCTCCACACAGACCACCTTTCATCATAACAATGCCCAGACACAGCCTTCCAACACACCATCTACAAACACCCTTCCCCTCTCTTCACCAATTACACTCAACCATACAATCCCCACACTTCACTCCACCACACAAATTACCTTTTCCAGTCATCACAACTAACACTAACTCCCCTGACCCCCATCCATCGCCTCTTACACACCCTGTACATTTATCTCCAAAACACATCAACACCCCATCTAACACTCTAATTCCACTCACCAGCACTAAATCACATACAAATCCCTCACCAAAAACTACATCAATATCCCCTCTCACTAGTCCACAAAAACAATACAGACCACGTACATCAGCACATGAAATCAACACAAACTCTCAATATACTTATCGTCACACCCACCCTCAGGACTACACAAAGAATACAAGTCCCGTCCTATCTTTACCCCTACTTTCTCACTCTTCACAAACACCTACCACAAGCACCCCAACCCAGCAACTTTCCTCCATTGTACAATTTAGAGCCTTACATCATGATCCACATGCTCCTCCACCACCCCTAACCCATACTCCATCCACACTAAACAGACGCAAACAAAATAAACAACATGCCACTCTTAACAACCTCGCATCCCCTTGTCTATTACATAATAAGTCTACCCTACAAAAAACAGTACACTCTTCATGTCTCTCTCAGCCACCAAGTCCACCACCCACACACATAGACCAAACAAAATGCCTCCTTAACCTGCTGGAAGAGGAACACTATATTGAAAAGCAAGACTATGGTGAGCCTCACACAGTTATCACAACTAACAACACTCTTGCTTCAAGCTCATACCATACTAGTAACCCTTCTCCTAAACAAAACAACACTACCACTAACACACCTTTTCTAAACTGCCAGCTCATAAATGCTTGATCACTCTAACAAAACAAGCACCACATCTACGACCTGCTCACAGACACACAACCTGACTTACTATTCATAACTGAATCCTGTTTGGGAGATGATATGGCCCCAGTGTTGCACGAAGCCCTTTCTCCGGGCTATCAAACCATCACACAAAACCGTAAAGGCAAGAGAGGAGGTGGACTAGCTATTCTTTTCAAACAGGCAATAAACCTCCGAAAAACAGACAACATTTCCATACAAGGTTGTGAAGCCCTCCTCACCAGATGCCACCCTACTCCAACTTCCTCCTGTAACTTTCTCCTCCTTTACAGACCTCCACCTAACAACTCCACATTCCCAGATGCTTTCCTAGATACATGCTCAAACCTTATTACACTATACTCCAACCTATGTATTCTTGGGGATCTAAACATTTGGTTTGACAAACCCAATTTGCCCCATCCAAAAACTATCACCACTGGCCTCGTTGCATTGAACCTACATCAGATTGTACACAATCCCACACACAAATCAGGACACATCATAGATGTCATTTTTGCTAAGCCTGAACTAGTTACCGTTCATAGCATCACGTCAATCACTTGGTCAAAACACCATTTGATAACTTTCCGACATAAAACTCCACAAATCTCACACCCCACAACTCCTTACATACATGCACCTATCGGCCATGGAGCAAACTCATTTTGGATGACTTAGAAACACAACTAACAGCCAACACAGATCTAGATACAATTAATTCTGTGCCAAAACTTTATGAGTGGATACAGGAAGCTTTTGATACCCTAATACCACTCAGAAAAACTATCCACGACAAAAGAAAACCAACACCTTGGAGAAACACATAACTTAAAAGGATAAAGCGACAAATCTGAAAGTTACAGCGGACCTGGCTCAAAACAAACAACAGTCAAGACAAACTGCAGCTACACAAACTTAACAGAATATGCAAATCATCAATCAAAAAAGATAAAAAAAGGTACTACTCAGCCAGAATTCAAAATGCTAAATCTACAACCAAGGAATTTTATAAAATTCTCAATGAATTTCAAAAACCTACATGCATGGAAGTAAGTCATCCCAGACACATTGGACTCCTATTTAAAACAGAAGAAAACCATCAGCACCAACCCCTTTCCTAAAATATCATCTAAGAATAAACCAACCCAGCCTCTACAGTCCTTCCAACAAATATCCCAAGGTGAATTGATCGATTTGGTTAAAGCAAGCAGGCCTTCTGGTTGCCCTTCAGACCCTTGTCCACCACAAATCCTCAAGAACATTCTTCTATCTACTTCTGCTGCCACACCTGTAAGAAGAATCATCGACAACTGTTTAACTACAGGAACGTTTCTTGTAGACCTGAAAAAGGCATACATACAACCGTTATTAAAGAAAACAAACCTATACCGCAAGACCCCAACATCTACAGACCAATCACAAATGGACCTTTCCTGGGCAAATTGAGAGAAAGAGCAGCATTCGCCCAGATGTCAAATTCATTGAAGACAATTCTATACTTTCAAACTGGATTCTGCCCAGGAAGAGGCACTGAATCGGCACTCATAGCAATCTGGGATGATCTTTAAAACACAGTCGACCACAATGGAGTTGCTGCACTACTTCTCTTGGACCTCTCGGCTGCCTTTGATACGGTTGACCATGACACCCTACTTTTAAGACTCCACGAAGCCGGCATACAAGGGACTGCTTTCGACTGGATTACTTCTTATCTTAAAAAAAGATCTAATATCATCTACTCACACCCCTTCTCGTCCAAACCCTACCTCACAAAAGCAGGGGTCCCCCAAGGATCAATCATCTCACCTTTGCTTTTCAACATCTACATGATATCATTACCTGAACTGATAAATGATTTTGATCTCACATGCTACAACTATGCAGATGACACACAAATACTAGTTAAATTAGAATGCCCCAAAAACATTGAAAACTCCGAAATCTTCAGTTGCCTCAGAGCCGTTGATCAGTGGATAACCTGGAACTCGAACAATGAGTGGCGCAGCAAGTCCGAGTGTGTTCTTGTTGATGGTGACCAGGCAGATAGAGAGAGCCGAGTACCTGTAGGCGAGAGTACACGATGTTCCTTAATGAATAACAAGGATACGGCTGGTGACAGAGGTGACGCTGCCCTCTTGATAGTCCTGATGAGGCCCTGATTGAAAAGGCCGAAATGCGTTGACATACATATTGGCGAGATTGCGTTCCTGAATTGGAGTCAGCTTTTCAAAAATTCTTTGATATGCACTATAAAATACCTTTAAAAACATAGAGGTATCAGCCAGTGACTCGTGCATGAACCTCCAATCATCGCAACAGAGTGGATTACAATTGGAATTTTGAAATTGTGACCACCATTTTATTACAAAGAAAGGCTGTTGGGCATAACCCTCTATTGATCGTACGGTCAGCTACAAGACTTTGAAAAGCTAGGTGTTGGCCAGAGTTGAATTAAGATGAAAATGTGAATTCTATTCTATGCGTTGTATTTTATGCGTGTAATGTTTTGTGTTGTAAACATTTTTTTTGTATTTTGTTTATATTCACTAATGAGTTATAATCTGCCTTGCATATAATTAGTTACAATAAATTTTGGATAATAATTGATCCATAAAGACAGTATTGAGCACTGTGTTTTAGAAAATGTTGATGTAATTTAACCCTACCTTCAGACCAACGTTCTTGTTGACAGTGGATAACCTGGAGCCATCTCAAACTAAATACCTCCAAAACCGAAATACTCATATGTGGTGACTGGAAAAGTTATGACCCTCTGTGCGTCTGGCCTGACGATGTCGGACCACCTCCTCAATTATCCAAGGAAGTTAAAAACCTTGGAATAACCATGGACTCCAAGTTAACTATGAATGCCCAAGTGGACAAATTAGCTCGAACAAGCTTCATCACCTTGAAGACTCTACAACGCATCTTCCCCCACCTCGTATTTCCACACAAGGTGCAAGCTACTATCTAAACTGGATTATGCCAATGGCCTCTACCATGGATCATCTCTATCTATTATGAAAAAACTACACGTATCCAGAACTCCGCAACCAGGTTACTATTACATGTAAAGCCACAAGCTCACATCTCCCCTGCCTTGAGGGCACTGAACTGGTTACCCGTTGCCAGAAGTTGCACTTTCAAGCTGCTTTGTATCACCCACAAAGCTATACATGGAACAGGACCGCTTTTTACCAGAAACAAAATAACCAAATACATCCAACAAAGAAACCTCCGCTCAAGATTGGCACCCCGCCTTAGAATACCACCATACAAGAAAAAGACTATCGGTTGTACATCCTTTTCAGTTCAAGCAGCCAAACTATGGAATTCATTACCCCCAACTATAAGAGCCACAGATAACTTTTGTGTTTTCAGAAAACTACGCAAGAGTTGGCTCTTTCCTTCATAACCACCATATTTATGCAACTGTGGACTGCATATGCCTATGTTGAAAAATATTTTATCTGATTATGTGTTTATTTCAAGTTATGTATAGTTCTTTAGAAAATATGTATCGCTACTATGTCATAACAATAAAATACACACACACTCTTTAAACCTGTTTGACTAAGTATATTTACCCATGGTTCTAATTATGTATTGTATGTACATATATGTGTGCATATGTATGTGTATTCATGTGTGTATGTGTGTCTATATATATATATACATATATATATATATATATATATGTGTGTATGTTGTTTCTGTGCTTGGCATGTTCGTGGGTCATTGCATGGCTCCTGGGTGGATTGTTATACTAGATTTCTATGAATCCCTGCTCTCATCTTATCACACTTATTTATCTACCCACCATCATATGCCATGTCTCTATCAATCTATCCTCCATCCCCACTCTGACTCATCCCAAATCCATTCTACTACTTTCATCTCCTAAATAACTCTGCCTAAGCTCTTCCCTCCGCTTCCACATCTAACTCACAAAACCTCACTCTACTACCATGACCTCCCAAAAAACCCTACTAAATTTGCCCTCATTTATCTCACCCTGCTAATATGATCTCCCTAACCCTTCCACAGAATCTTCCCTCCTCCATCCCCCTTTACTCATCCTAAGCCCCTGGGATGAGTAAATGAAGGATGTACTCCCAATTAACACTTCTGGATTTCTTTCCTCCTCCACCCCTCCATTACTCCTGTCAATTCTAACTAACAAACTCTCATATCCGCGGCTCAAATTAACTCATAATAATACTAAAACTGTACTCATATTTCCCAATACTATTCCATCACTAATTCTTGTTGGGTTCCGGAGTAGCGTGCTACTCGCCGAAAAGCACTTCAACGCCTCGTCAGGGGTAGTAAGCGCTATATAAATACTATTACAATTACAATTACAATATAGTATGACAACATTTTTATTTGCTGGATTTGACATCTTCTGACATTTAGTCACAAGACATATAGGGGGTTATTACAACTTTGGAGGAGGTGTTAATCCGTCCCAAAAGTGATGGTAAAGTGACAGATATACCACCAGCCGTATTACGAGTTCCATAGGATATAATTGACTCGTAATACGGCTGGTGGTATATCCGTCACTTTACCGTCACTTTTGGGACGGATTAACACCTCCTCCAAAGTTGTAATAACCCCCTTATTTTCTACTAAAAGGAAACAAAATGCTACTTCTATATTGATGTGTTTTACATATATTTGAGTTCTCCGTACTATTACAGTATTTTACTGCTAAAGTGCATGAGTGGGATAACAAGCTGCATTAACTGAGGAGTAAACACACATACGTGGAGGCCCATTGTGGTGGGGCAGTGAGGGCAAGAAGTCACAAGTTCTGTGGGGGCCAGGAAATTCCTATACAGACTGGTACCCTGAAACTGATACACAGTTTCCTTCAGAAATGCTTCTAAGTAAAACCTAATGGTGTTTGATTATTTACTTATCTATGGGATCTACAAATGCACAATCTGGCCACATTATTCACATTTTCCTTGGAGTGGGGCTGCCTTCCGGTGCTCCTTGGGACAGACTCACTCAATTGGCCTAGTAGCTTACAAAAGTATCGCAACCTGGCTCTCCACCTAAACAGTTTGGACACCTTTTAGCTATAGCTGTGGGATTAACATGAGATTTCTTTCTTCTTAAGAGACCAATATCCTTCCAAACCCCGGCACCACATTAGATTAATGGAATGTTAAGCATATTGTCCAGGATCGCTGTTCCACAATAAATTGGATTGACATTTGTCTTGCATCTGTACTGCATCAATTCCTGGCTTGTCTTTTTCAAATATGCAATGTATTACCGACTACCACATACCAAGTAAAGAATACATGTTTATACAAAAGCATTGTATAGCACTAGAAACAAAAGCTCATTTTGAACCTCAACCAGATGCCTCCTTGCTCAGAAGGAGCCGTCAGCTGGCATGCTTCATTGGAGAACTGTCTTCCTGTAAAAACTACAAAGACATTAGATGACCAAGTGATAATGTACCATGGTTGCGAAAACTCTGCTTTTTAACTACCTGGGATATGTCCTTAGAGACCTATTTACACTAATTTATCCTTGTACTGCAGCCAGCGCACTTCTTAACCCCAATCCTGTTATCTGCAGGCTTCGGTCACTTCCGAAGAAGAGTGGCACCATCCTGACGGTTCACTTGAATCTACTCCTCTTTCTGCAAATATATTTCTTCAATTGTTCCAGTCCTGCTCTGCCGCTTGTTTCGTGCCACATTTCTCCACCTGGTGAATCATGGGCCCTTCTACTGTTTACATACTCGATATTAATGTGATCAAGATCCATCCTGCAGTACTGCTCTTCCGCTCCCCAAGAGAGTGAGAATACAATGGCACTGAAAGGTCAGTGAGTAATTCAGGACTTTCCTGTGTGAACACTAAGTACAGTCTGGTCCTTCTTGTAGCCTCAGGAGCACAAGTGGTCCTTGGCTCTCTATAGCAGGGGCTATCACTGTCTCAACAATGCCACTCAATCTGGCAGAGTGTGAACCTGCCTATATCCGTGAACACATTAGGTTCTACTGGAGAACCAAATCGGTAGTCTAGCACCAGGTGCACTGTAAGCGGCCCGTGGGGTCAAAAAAGTAAATCATTTATATGCAATTTTTAACCAAAGTGAATGCTGTTATCTTTTAGGTACCGTGTGTAATGCGACACCAAATAGGAATGAGTACATAGCAGTTATACAGGTTAGCAAGCGGACTGCAAGGATCATTATGTAGTTGGGGATCACACATTGGGTAGCATCAGAAACACTCAGCTTAATAATGTGTTAAGATCAGAGTGTTATCACAGATTTAGTTGAAAGTTGTCTTATAAAGTTTTGGCAAGTCTGTGTTTTTTACTTTACCTTTTGTGTTTCTGTGCTTTCATTTGTTCGTAATTGTTGAGCCGTGTTCATTGTCATCAATGTTTTGCATTTATGCATGTTTACAGGCATGAAGCTTTCAACATTTTCAAATGTACTTTCCATTGCATTACTTACAGGTACTGAACGCATTTTGCATTATCGGCAGAAAACTAGATAAGAATTATTCACACATTGTCGCATTATTCATAGGCAGAGAATGCATTCTGTGTTTTTTATGTTTCACTTTCTAGTTGTTCCTTCCCTTGAAATTCGCGTGACTCCCGAAAGGAACACCATGAACATTCTAATATATTTTGGTTTTGGTTTTGGTTTTTGGATTACAGCATTCTTTTGTTTCCTGACAGCAATGCATGGTGAGAAATTGAAGCATGTTGGGTGTTATAAACCCTGTTTTACTTTAAACTAAGGGGGTGCTCAGCATTATTATTTTAGAGTATGTTTTAGAGGCAAGTAGACTAGTGATGGGTGTTCACAAAGCTTGTTATCACGTTGTAATTATTGCATGTTTGTGTGAGACATCAGAATACCAGTAGCCAGGATTCGGTGGTTTACACTGGAGCATGTGGCTTTTCACTGATCCTTAGGGGCATATTTATACCCTATTTGCGCTGAATTAGCATCATTTTGTTTTACGCTAATTCAGCGCAAACTTAACTCCATATTTACATTTGGAGTTAAAGTTATTTTTGCCTGCTGAAAGCAACCTTGCGTCAATGAGATGCAAGGTTGGCACTCCTGTGCTAAAAATGACTCAAAGGTCCTAGCGCCTCATTTATCCTCCCTTGCAAAAATGGTTCACGGGAGGGAGGCGGGCCTAAACAATCGTGCTAAGCTTGCTTAGCGCCATTATTTAACACCTGGGTCAGGGCAGGCGTTAGGGGACCTGTGGGCCCATTTCCATAGTGGAACACCATGGAATAAGGCCACAGGTGCCCTCCCCAGGCCCCAGGGACACCCCTACCCACACCAAAGGGACAGCAGGGGATGGGGGACCCCATCCCAGGTACGTACAGGTAAGTAGAGGTAAGTATTTACCTTAAGGCTTTAAAGTGCCATGCTCTACCTTGTGCCCCCCTAAATGGCACTGTGCCCATTGGCCATGCCCGGGGGACCTAAGTCCCCCGGGCATGGCCATTGGGCTGGGGGGCATAACTCCTGTCTTTACTTAGACAGGAGTCATGTCCATGGGGGTTGTGCGTCTAACAATGGCGCTAGTCAAGATATAGGGGGTCATTCCGACCCCGGCGGTCAAAGACCGCCGGGGCCGGGGTTGGCGGGAGCACCGCCAACAGGCTGGCGGTGCCCCGCAGGGCATTCTGACCGCGGTGGTTTGGCCGCGGTCAGAACAGGAACAGAACAGGTGTCCCGCCGGTTTTCCGATGCCCTGAGGAATCCCCCATGGCGGCGCAGCTTGCTGCGCCGCCATGGGGGATTCCGACCCCCTCAGGATGGCGGTGAGGAGTGTCGTGGGGCACCTGGGGGCCCCTGCAGTGCCCATGGCATGGGCACTGCAGGGGCCCCCGTAAGCGGGCCGCACATAGAATTTCAGTGTCTGCATTGCAGACACTGAAATTCGCGACGGGTGCAACTGCACCCGTCGCACCCTTCCCACTACGCCGGCTCCATTCGGAGCCGGCGTCCTCGTGGGAAGGGGTTTCCCGCTGGGCTGGCGGGCGGCCTTCTGGCGGTCGCCCGCCAGCCCAGCGGGAAACACAGAATGGCCGCCGCGGTCTTTTGACCGCGGTGCGGTCATTCGGCGGTTCCCGCCGCCCGCCGGGGTCTGAATGACCCCCATAGTCATTATTTTGACTCTAACCTGACTAGCGCCATTCTTTCCCACGCAACCTCCAGTTTTCCCTATGAATCCCCCACCCAGTTAGCCTCATGTATTTTGACGCTAACCGGCCCTTAGCATCGGCTTGCACCAATCCTTAAATATGGTGCCCGGCTGGCGCTCTGGAATGGTGCTAGCCAGCGCTATACTTTTTGACGCAAACCTGCGCTAACACAGGTTTGCGTCAAAAAGTATAAATCAGGCCCTTAGGGTTGCCAGCATGGTGGTGGTTTTGGAGGACATTTTTATAGCATGGTCTGCCTTGTATAGGCCATGGGTTCCTTTTGTTGGAATCATGAGAAGGCTAACAACTGGTATCCTTTTACCTGTTATGGTACAATGTCAGGAATGTTTGTGTTAAAGCATTTTGTAGTAAAACATAGTTAGTTACGATCACATCTTATGTGTTTACTACAGTTTCCCCTGAATAACAGAGATACTCCCCGAAATGCACTGGGTTTCCTCAAGAAAATGTTGTTATTGATTATTGATGTTTTGTTGTTCCTGTATGTTTAATCCCTTCGCTGCCAGGCCTTTTTCCCTCCTGTGGCAAGTTTTTTTAACTATTTGGGGTAGTTCCCGCTTAGGCCCTCATAACGTTTTGTTCACATAAGCTGTCAAAGCCAAATTTGCGTCCTTTTTTTTCAACATCCTGGGGATTCTAACGTTACCCAGAGTTTGTGGGTTCCCTGGAGAAGATCAAGATATTAGCAAAAATACAGCTAAAATTTGTTTTTTTGGGGAAAAAGGTGCTGGAGAAGAAAGCATGTATTTTTTCCCAGCAAACTGGAACAACAAAGGGTGTGTGGTG
Source organism: Pleurodeles waltl (assembly GCF_031143425.1). NCBI lineage: Eukaryota > Metazoa > Chordata > Amphibia > Caudata > Salamandridae > Pleurodeles > Pleurodeles waltl. The sequence continues at coordinate 307,338,436 of NC_090446.1, forward strand.
CTAAAATCACCATCTTCCCAGCTTTCAGGAACAGAGAGACTTGAATCAGAAAACCAACATTTTCAACACAGTGTTTGGCATTTTACTGGGACTTAACCCATTTTTACTATTTTTTGAGCTTTTAGCCTCCTTCCAGTTAGTGACAGAAATGGGTGTGAAACCGATTGTGGATCCCATACAGCTAAGCATTTCTGAAAAGTAAACAACATTCTGAATTCAGCAAAGGGTCATTTGTGTAGATCCGTCAAGGTTTTCCTAAAGAAAGTAACAGTTGAAATAAAAGAAATACTGAAATTGAGTTGAAAAAAACAGCCATTTATTTCTAAGGTTTCTTCTATAACATTTTCCAAGTATGGTAGATTTTTTTAAAGCAATATACTGTTATATCTGCTGGACCCTTCTGGTTGCAGGGACATATAGGGCTTGTAGGTTGATCAAGAATCCAAGGTACCCAGAGCCAATAAATGAGCTGAACCTTGCAAAGGGTTTTCATTGTATACCAGGTATACAGCCATTCATTTGGTAAAATATAAATATTGAGAAATAGGTATCGAAGAAACCTTTGTATTTCCAAAATGGGCACCAGATAAGGAGTTTAGAAGCAGTGGTTATTTGCACATCTCTGAATTTGGGGTTCCCCATCCCCGTATGTGAATTACAGGCATTTCTCAAAAACGTCTTCCTTACACACTGTCCTACATTTGGAAGGAAAGAATTTAGATAAAAACAATTGACAATAACACTTGTTCTTCTATTCTGTGTTCCACCAAGTCCTCCGATAAAAATGGTACCTCACTTGTGTGGGTAGGCCTAATGCCCGCGACAGGAAACACCCCAAAACTCAACATGGACACATAACATTTTTACATGGAAAACTGATGTGTGTTTTGGAAAGTGCCTAACTCTGGATTTTGGGCTGCATCTCAGTTGGCACTTAGGGAAACCTACCACAACCTGTAATTTTTTAAAAAACTGGACACATAGGGAAACCCAGGATGGGGTGACTTGTGGGGCTCTCGCCAAGTTCTGTTACCCAGAATCCTTTTCAAACCTTAAAATTTGGCAAAAAAACACTTTTTCCTCACATTTCAGTGATGGACCGTTCTGAAATCTGAGGGGAGCCACAAACTCCCTTTCACCCAGCATTCCCCCAAGGAAATGCCCCAAAACACAACATAGAAACATCACATTTTTCTAATGAAAACCAATGCCTTTTTTTGCAAAGTGCCTAGCTATGTATTTTGGCCTCTGGTTCAGCCGGCACCTAGGGAAACCTACCAAACCTGTGCATTTTTGGAAATGAGAGACCTAGTGTAATCCAGGATGGGCTGACTTGTGGGGCTCTCAGAGGGATCTGTTACCCAGAATCCTTTGCAAACCTCAAGAGTTTGCTAAAATACACTTTTTCCTCACATTTCGGTGCTGCAAAGTTCTGTCATCTGAGGACAGCCACAAACTTTCTTCCACTCAACATTCCTCCACATCTGCTGATAAATATGGTACCTCAGTTGTGTGGGTAAGCCTAGTACCGCGACAGGGAAGGGTCCAAAACATAACATGGACACATCAAAATTATCTATTGCAAAACGACCTGTTTTTGCGGGGGGGCACCTGCGTTTTTGGTCCTGGGCTCGGCAGGAATCTAGGGAAACCTACCAAACCCAGATATTTCTGAAACTAGACACCCGAGGGAGTCCAGGGAGGTGTGATTTGCATAGATCCCCCGGTGTTTTCTTACACAGAATCCCCTGCAAACCTCAAACTTAGCTAAAAAATCATATTTTCCTCACATTTCTGAGTGGGATCACCACACCAGCACAAATTTACTACCACCCAGAGTTCCCCTTGGTCTCCCGATAAAAATGATACTCTACTTGTGTAGGTGGGCCAAGTGCCTGTGACAGGGAAGAGCCAAAAACATGTCGAAATTGAGGGGGGACCAAAGCAGGTCCAGAAAATGCAGTTTTAAAAATAAAACGTTGTTAGGCTGACAAGTGGGGAAGAATTGTTATTGGTATTGATGCAACAATACTGGTGGTAAGAATTATGTGGATTCCTGCAGATTCCAGAAGGTTCGATCACAAAAATGTAGGGCAAATGCCTGATATCAAGCAAAGTTGGAGGTTTGCAGGGCGGTGTGGGTAAGAAAATGATGTGGGAGTGCATGTGAAGCACACCACCCTGGACTCACCCAGATGTTTAGTTTTCAGATGTGTCTAGGGCTGTTAGATTTTTTTTGGTGGCAGCGTACTAAGGTCCAGAAAGTGCAGCCACTCACCTTTCCAAGTGGAACAATATTGGGAGTTAGCCAAGCTCTCTTGGCCCAAATGTAAAATCAAAACCCAAAATAATAAAATGTCCTCTTGCTTGTCATTGGGATGAGATGCTTTAGTTTGCAGGGGGGGGGGCTGAAAGACTGTTACTCCCTTCAGTTAGGATGGGGGATATAACCATGCCCATAGTGGTTAGCAGCCCATACCCCTCTATTTCTTTTTAGTTCCCGGGCATCTAGTGGGCTTTCTGCCCCTCCACAAGAAGCAGATTTGGGGTAATTACCACATCGGACCCCCGGTGGGTCGAACGGCTTTGCCCCAGCCCAAACAAAACACACACACACCAATCCCTGGTGCCTAAGTAGTTTCTGCCCCCCACTCCCCCTTGGGGGCAGAGAGGCCTAATAGAAATAGGCTGATCTGCCCCCAAGGGGGACAGTAATGGCCTAAAATATTATGCCCCCATGGGGAACGGCCCTTGTCCAAGTGACAGCTCCTCTTATGGGAAAAAAATAATCCCTGGTGTTTTAATCCCTAATAGAAATAGGCCATTTCTGCCCCCTTGGGAAATGGCCCTTGTCGCCATGGGAAACGGCCCTTGCCCAAAAAAAAAAATCGCTGGTGTCAAGTGGTTTCTGCCCCCATTAGGGGCAGATTGGCCCAATAAAAATAGGCCAATTTGTCCCTAAGGGGGCCAGAAATGGCCTACAATAATATTCCCCCACCACCCGGGGAGCAACCCTTGCCCAAGGGGCCGAAGCGGTAACACTAGTGCTCCCCCCAGGGGCCACCAAACCACCTCCCTGGGCAGGGATGGCAGCGGAAGTGCTTCCGCTGCCACTCCTGAGCCCCCCAGGACATCTGATTTCGTCAGCCCCTTCCAGCGCGTCCCGAGGGGAAACTGGTTAGTTTCTCCTTGGGAAGGATGAAGGGGGAGGTCAAAGAGGCATGAAAAGGAAAGGCTTCACCTTTCCTTTCATGTCTCTTTGAGCATTCCTGCAGCAAAAGCGACCCTTATTGTTTTTTTTTTCAAACTTCCTGGTGTCTAGTGGGCATTCCTGCAGCACGATTGCTATGCTATCATGCTGCAGGAATACTCTAAAAGACATGAAAGGAAAGAAAAAGCCTTTCCTTTCCTTTTCAAGCCTCTCTGACCTACCCCTTCCCTCTTCACGAGGAGAAACTAATCAGTTTGTGGAGAAGTGTAGCTCAATAGTTAGAGCGGCAGACCCTGATGCAGAGGTCTGGCCTGGGACCAGGGTTCAATTCCAGCCTCGTCAGGTCTTAGGCTCAATTTCCTCAGACCTGATAACTCTCACCTCGGTGCCAATCTAATCAAGGGACCCACTCTGTAACTCTTGGCAATAGCTTGCTTAATCTCCACAATGGCCCCAACAGTGCTGGGATGCCTTGCTTCACCTTGGGGGTGCCCAGGAGTGGGCACTTCACAGGTAAAGCCAGGAAGGGTTCCACAGCGGTATGCATACAGCGCTAAGATGCCTGACTCACAGGGTAAAAGTGCGCTATACAAGTACGAAGTTTACAAAGTTTGTCCTCGAGCAGTGCGTCAGGGGCGACCTCTGATGAAGTCAGCACGCTGAAGTAATCAGATATTCCCAGGGGGCTCGGAAGGGGCAGAGGAAGCGCTTCTGCTGCCATCCCTGCTGGGGGGCGTTGGTTTGGTGGCCCCCCGGTGGGAGCGCTACTGCTACCCCCGTGAGTCAGTGCCAGGACAGAATGGTTACGTCCTTGGCACAGCGCAACCGTGTCTGAGGATGTAACCATTGCGTCCTTGGCACAGAATGGGTTAAAGACAAGTGTAATACCACTTCTGTATACGATGTAATGGTAACCAGCAATACACTGGCAACAATTGTTTAAAGCATTTTCAATAAATGATTTACATTCGTTGAAATTACATTGATATATAGTGTTACAAATTGTTTTCAAATAATTTACTTTTTTGAGCTCCCGGGTTGTTCACAGTGCGTCTGGATTCTAGACTACCGATTGGGTGCCCTAGTAGATTTTAATGTATTTATGGTATTAGGCAGGTTTTGTCACCCAGGCAGCACGTGTACACTTATAAGGTTGTCTATTTATGATTCAGAGGAGTATTTTCGAGTGCACAGGGTCATTTTATATTGTATTCAAGAGTGTGTGAGCCACCATGTATTGGTAATTGATGAAGCAGAAATGAAGGTTTTACATTTATTAGCGCGTAAACGTAGTGTGAAATAATCATGTGTGACTCTAACCGAACTAATAAAGATTGTACGGGGACAAAATGTGCCCTTAGAGTAGTTTGCCAACATTTATAAGCGTGCTTTATATAACGTGATGTATTAGAATTGCACTAATCCGACATAATCATAAACGTGTGCTACGATTTGCTTGTTTGAAATGTTTTAGCTTAGCATTACTTTAGCGGAGGCTTTGGCCTAGTGGCCTGGTCTCACGGTTTAGATGCTCGTATTTTTCCAATGTGCTATTAAACGTGTATTTCTGCTTGAAGCTGTACTTTTTCACTGAGATCGTTCACATGCTTATCTTAAGGTTTCGTGCCAGCCTGGCATATTTTCTCTTTACTCCAAGGTCGATCTGCAGGTGCGGACAATGGAAGCTCTGAAAGTGAGCTAATTGGTATAAAATGTTGCAACTTGCGTACCCATCTCCAAGGATAATGTATGCTTAAGTAAAAGCTTGAGAACTGTCGTTTTTGATTGGACAATTTGAAGCTAACCTATGAACCCTCCAATGGAAGACCCTACTGGATTCGAACTGTTGTCTATAAAACCCAGGTGCACGAGAAGAAATTAGCCTATTACCGGCTATTACCCGACATTACGGCCATTGCCAGCTCGATACCCGCCATTTTGCAGACTTCGTAGCTATTATGGCCCACTTTGCTGCGACACCATTTTGAAAGAGACTTTGATGCTTTCTCTAATCGAGAGAAAGAGACTTTAAATGATTCTTGCCCTAGAGACTTTAACTTTGATTTGTCCCTTTGCATGAAGTAGTAGTTTTACCTTGCCGCCGTGAGGCAATTGCCCCGTCCACCCCTGCCCCTTTGCCCCGTCCCATGCTGATCGAAACGGTACCCATGCTGATCGAGAAACGGTACCTGTGAGACGAAGACTTCCTTGTATGCTGATCGTAATTGGTAAATATGAAAGGAAATTGTACAATTGCATTGTGTTTCTTTTAGGTAACCAACTGCTGATTTTGATAAGATCCCTAGCTAGGAGTTTTTCTAAATTAATGTTGCTAAATTGTTTTTGCATGAAGCCCCACATGCCGATGCTAATTTGAGGTTAGACGAGGATTCCATATGTCGCACGATGCAATTTGAGATCTTGTTATGCTGACTAAATGTACGCAATTAGCTCGTTACAGATTATCGTATTAGTGATTTGCATTGCTATTATCGAATGTCTTGTGATTCAAATGCTGCATAGATTGCACTTGTTTCGCCGCTATGGACAGCTATTAATGTTCATTTATGTTTATCATTTGGTGTTGAGACACATTTATATTGTGCTAGCTTTGTTAATATAGGGAAATAAATTCACTAACTTTGCAATAAACTGGTGTGGTTATTCCTGACTGAAAGGTCAGGGTTCGCCGAAATGTATTCTGGATTAATTGTTAAGTGTTATGTTGTTCAGGGTATTGCTTATGTCCGTTATTGATTATTGATTTGATGAAATTGATCGATATAAGAGTACAGAGAGTTCCACTTAGTCAAAAGATTCATCGGCCTAAAGAGCGTCCGAATACAGGTAAAATTACTAGTACGGACCGCTCTATCAGTAGATGGTAGCAGAGGACAGTTTCGTCTTTTGGGACCCTGTACTCTTAAAGTACATGGTGTTGAATTAACGGCTACGCATTTTGAGACCCCACTCGAGAAGTTGAATTAGATTTTTCTTGGATAAAATAGATTGACAGAATGATGATGGGCTAGGTCCACCGCGACTTTCCCGGGATCTCGGAGCTTGCGAATGGAGAGAATGGAGGTGTGGATTCGGCGTTGGCGGTACTAGTGATGGTATGAGTGAAGTTAGGGTTTTGCGCTTGCACAGCTTATTGCCGCAGGGTGTGTGAGAAGGTTGCGAGGAATTTTTTTATTTTTAGAGGATAGCGGAGGTGCGACTCCGAGTGTAGAAGTAGAGAAGTCGTCGAACTTCATAGAAGATAGCGGAGGTGCGACTCCGAGTGTGAGAGTAGGGAAGTCGTCGAACTTCATGTGCGTGTGGCGCTTTGTGCATAAAAAGGTCCACGTGGTTGTTGTTGTTGAGACGGGCCCTGCAAGGTCAAGAGACTCCGGAGTATGTTGATCTATGTTGTGGTCTGGGCGGTTTAGTAGGTTGATCGGGCGTGGTCAACGAGTCGGTACGTGTGTTAAGGGAGTGAAAGGAACTTCGGGCTTTGACAAGATTCTAAGTGCACTAGAACAGATCATTGACAAGTTGAGAGTAGGTCTGCGGGTCAGATTTGCTTGCGAACGTGGGGACCGAGAAAGATGGAATAGCGGCCGAGGCTAGTGAAAAGTCCCTAAGGTCCTGAAGCGACTGTGTTACCCTTCCTGTAGTAAACCGACAGATCTGTTTTATTTTTTGGTAGCTCGCAATACATGCAAGAAGTTGTTACGAGAGGAGCTGAGTGAAGGAGGACTAGCCGCAAGGCTTTGTCAGCCGCAGTGTGTGTGAGTGTGACGTCACTAGGAGCCGCGCTGGGATAGGTTGGTTGGAGAGAAGGGTCGCGCACGGATTGGACGCAGTCCGTGGGACTCGATTGGAAGGGGAAAGGCAAGCGAAGAGTATTCCGGGAATTAAAGTCACCTATTGATTACAAATTTTGTGAAATAAAAGACGAGAAAATTAAATTCTTTAAAGCATTCAGGAGTGCAATGAAGGGGGAGTCTTACATTAAAGCGAGCGTAGGAGAGGAGACGCCGCCCGAAGGTACACCAGCTTACATTGTAATGGAGGAAAAAGGGGTAGCTCCGTGCCTTTGGCTAAAGCAATGGCACAAGCTGACAGAGAAACATGGGAGCGTAGCGTTCCCGATACATGGGACATTCAATATAAGGATACTAGAGAACTTGAGATTCACGATGTACGACATGAAGGTGCCTCCAAGGCCAGCACAGTTTGAGGCTCTAGCGATTTGGGAACTAATGGCCAGACAGCAACAGCAGAAGAAGTTTGAGACCAGGATGAGAAAGGTAGAAAAGACACTAGCGGATGCTAGGTGGGATAATGCACAGAAGGTGTGGAGGTCAGATGTATTGCAGGGGATAAAATTGTTTCCCGCAATTACTAAGGAGGAAGAGGAGACAGGTAAGAAAGCTACCTGTAAGACAGACAGGAAGTGTTCCAAGGATAGAGAGGACGAGGAAAAGTTGAGAAGAGAAGAGGAGTTAGAGGATGAGGAGTTAATAATGCAATTACTGAACGACCGTCCACCACCTTATGCGGAGAATGGACAAGGTCCAAGTACCAGTTCTGCCCCTCCGGCATCGGTACAGAACAGTGAAACCCAGAGTTCAGGAGCGTCATCGGGATCTAAGGACCCGAGTTTATTGTTCACCCCGCAGATACCGCGGGTTAGGAGAATATATCCAGATGTGCCTATGTTGAAACCAGCAGAAAATTATCAGCCGCAGATGCCAGGGTACTACAGCAGTGACAACAGCGGAGGAATGATTCTAGATCCAACCGTAAGGGGAGTACAGAATGGTCACAACCCGACATTGGCACAAGCTGAATCAACTCAGTTTTTGATGCCCCAAAAGCAGATGCAGGGGGGAAACGCACATGCTCAAATGACGGGGAGTCAAATGGGCATGCCGGCAATGATGACCCATGGTGTGGGAATGAACATGCCTCAGAACATGGGAAATGGACAAAACCCAGACGCGATATCACTACCCATTACTGTAGGTCCACCGGTACCTTTGTATAGTCAGCCTAACTTAGGTATGAGCGGTCAGGGACCAATGCTGCAGAATGGGACAGAAAGGAGGTGCATAGAAAACACTCCAGGGATAACTCCTATAGCGGCTCAGCCAAATGGACCCGGATCCTTGATGGAGTTTAGTCCCATATGTGCTCAGTCAACACTGGTGAGGTCGAGTCCCCCACTGATAATACCTCTAACATCGAACACAGAAAAATTGCCGCAACCATCAATGGCAGTCGATGTGAACGCTACACTGATGGGGGTAAATGCGCAACAGCTGACACAGTGGTTCAACAGTTTGAATTCCACACAAAGTTCAGCCAGTGGGAAAGGAGAAGATTATCTGAATAGGATGAGGTTAAACATGGAAGCACAAGAATTGGTGGAAGGGACTATGGGTGTGAATAGGTTAGAGTCCTACACGGAAGAAGAGCTGAGATACCTATGTCCAAAGATTACGAAAGAAGTGAACAAGGTACATAAAAGTTTGCAGGAAGTAGCTGACAGAAACGGGGTTGACATAGACAAGATGAAACACTTGAGCAGAAGCTACAGGTTGGATTTTGGGGCCACAGATTTTGAACACATGAGGTCAGCAGGCATGAAGGCGCACCTTAGAGAATTGCTGCAGAGTGCACAAGTGTGGAGGTGCTTAGACAAGTGGGAAAGCAGGTGGGTAAAGAGAAAGGAAAAGAGGAGGGACAGTGCTACAGAGCATAATGAGAAAAGACCACAAAGCAGCGAGACAGTAACCATGTTACCAATGAGGGAGACAGCAGGGGGAAAATTAATACATGTACCATGGCACAGAAGCGATATTCAGTCTTTTACGGACGATTTTCCCAAACTGAGAGAGAAGCCGATTGAATGGTATCAACAGACTGATAGGTTTGTGAAGCTTGCAAAATGTCTCTGGGAAGACCTGAACACCCTCTTTGAGATTGTGGTTCCGGCAGATTTGTGGGAGGATTGCAAAAGAGCTGTAGGTTGGCCGACAAGTGAACCAGAAAGAGACAGGGAGACGGGTGCACCATCACCTATGGTGATGAGCTTGTACTACAAGGTGATTGAGCATTTGAAGACGAAGGTTGCCACGAAAAATGTGGATTGGCAGAAGATTGATCGAACGGCCCAAGAGGCTAAAGAATCGATTCATAGTTACTATGAGAGGTTGTTGAAGGCGTTTAAGAACTACAGTGGCACGGAAACAATAGAGGCGAAGGACATGCTTCATTTTGTGTTTAGATTTGTGGAAGGGCTGAGACCAGAGATAAGCCAGATGATAAAGTCGCATTTGATTTGTTGGCAGTCAAAACCGATTGATGAGGTGTTGAATTATGCGAAATACTGTAGCGACGAAATTGAGGTGAAACAGAAAAAGTTGAAAGAGAAGGTGATGATGATGCAGCTTAAAGCAGCTCAGACAGGTCTGCAAGGGTTGCAAGGGATGCAAGGGTTCCAACAGCAGGTACCGCAACCGCAGCCGCAGTTGCAGGGAAATATGGTGTTTCAGCCACAGGCGAGAGGCAGAGGCAGAGGAGGTTTTGTGAATAATGGTCCGGATTTGAACACGGTTGTGACTGGTGTGCAGGCAATGAAGAAGGTGATGCCGTGTCACGTGTGCGGAATTGTCGGTCATTGGAAACGCGAGTGCCCGATGGTGGTGCAGGAAGGTGCAGGTGCAGGTGTTGGTCAGCAAAACAATGATGTCAATGCATTTCAGACAATGAGGGGACCGAGAATAAGAGGTCCAAACCCAAATTTTCGGGCCGTAAATCAGTTGCAGGGATTACAACCTATGCAGCCGCAGCAGATGCAGATGCCTCGTATGCAGATGACGCAAATGCAGCCAATGCAACAGCAGTTACCCATGGTACCTAATCAGCAAATGCAAATACCCTTGGCACCAATGAGTCAGCAGCAAGTGATGGTTCCTCCACAGGTCTCGGGTCAGGTAATGAGTACAAATGGCACCGTACAACAGTTCCCACTACACAGTGAGAGTGGAATAAACAATGTATGGGAGAGTGAAAGTTCAGAAGAAGAAGGAGATTGTGTGCTTGCAGCATCCTTGGAAGTTGATCAAAAGGGTCCGTACGTAGAGGGAAGAGTAATGGGTCATCGTGTTTCATTCTTGGTTGACACAGGAGCCACACGTTCGACTGTTAAGAGCAGTGAAGTACCAAATTTGCCACTCTCAGGGAGGACAGTTCAAGTGGTGGGAGTAGCAAACAGGCACCTGACGAACCCAATAACAGATCCGGTACCAGTCAGCATTGGTAACGATCAAGGGGTACATCAGTTTGTGGTATGTGACTCAAGCCCGATAGCACTGTTAGGGAGAGACCTATTGTGCAAATTGGGTTGTTCGATCATGTGTTCGAACGAAGGAATAACAATCCAGACGAGCAGTGATGGGGAAGAAGAGGACAGTGTAGAGGGGGATGAGATGGAAACTGTCGATGAAGAGTATCCTCTGATTTGCCTTTTCCCGATGATAACTGAAGAAGATATTCCAGCCGAATTACGGGAAACAGTCGGAAAGGAAGTGTGGGACATGACAGGGAAAGAGGTGGGATTGATGAAAGGAGTGGAACCAGTGAAAGTGACTGTAAAGCCCAATGCAATCTTTCCCCAGACCCCACAATACCACATGGCACAAGACACCCTCATGAAAGTTGCCCAACTTATTGACGAATTTGTAAAACAAGGGGTACTGAAAGAAGTGTTAAGCAGTCCATGTAATTCACCAATAATGGGACTAATAAAGCCAAGTGGAAAGGTCCGACCAGTGCAGGACTTGAGGAAAATAAATGACATCATAGTCAAGTGTTGCCCTGTCGTACCAAATCCAGCTGTGATAATGTTTCAAGTCCCTTGCGATGCCGAATGGTTCTCAGTCATCGATTTGTCACAAGCGTTCTTCTCGGTGCCTCTTCATGAGGACAGCCAATTCCTCTTTTGTTTCAAATTCCTAGACAGAGTGTACAGTTGGTGTCGAATTCCTCAAGGGTTTTCTGAGTCACCGTCAATCTTCAATCAGATTCTAAAGAAAGATTTGGAAGCATTAGAATTGCCATTCGAGTCAACCCTAGTACAGTACATTGATGACTTACTGGTTGCATCGAAGACAGAAAGTGGCTGCACAGCCGACACCATTGCTCTGTTGAACCATTTGGGAAGGAATGGACACAAGGTGTCTCCTTCCAAATTGCAGTTCTGTCAGAAGAAAGTGAAATACTTGGGTCACCAGATTGAAAAAGGGTCAAGGAGAATAATGAAGGAAAGAATAACAAGCGTACTTCAAATGAGTCCACCCAAGACAAGGAGGGAGGTGAGGAAGTTTTTGGGAATGGTGGGCTACTGTCGCCAGTGGATTCCCAACTTCTCGACCCTAGCAAAGCCTTTACTGAAACTGACCCAGAAGGATGCCTTGGACCAAATTGAACTGAAAGGAGATGAGATGGATGCTTTTGTCGAATTGAAAGAGTGCATGTGTAGGGCTCCAGCTTTAGGTATGCCTGACTACACAAAGCCTTTCACATTGTTTTGCCACGAACGTGATGCATGTTCTTTGTCTGTCTTGACTCAAGCCCATGGTGGCGTAAACAGACCAGTAGCGTATTTTTCAGCTACTTTGGATCCGGTCGCAGCAGCACTCCCAGGGTGTTTGCGCGCCGTAGCAGCAGTTGGTATCAGCCTCACTCAGAGTGAAGGAATAGTGATGGGACACCCAGTAACAGTCATGGTCCCTCACTCAGTTGAGATACTTTTGACCCGTTCCCGAACGCAGCACATGACTGGAGCAAGACTCACAAGGTATGAAACGATAATTCTGGGCTCACCGAACGTGCAGCTGAAAAGGTGCACTACGTTGAATCCAGCAACCTTGCTTCCTGGTGAAAATGCTGAAATTGAGAACGCTGAAGACGTCGAGCATGACTGCCTTCAGGTGACTGAATTTTGCACAAAACCTCGACCGGACATTAAGGATACTAAGCTTGATGAAAATGACCAAATTATTTTTGTTGATGGTTCATGTCTAAGAGATGGGATGGGAATTTTGAAAGCAGGATATGCTGTATGTACTGTAACAGGTGTCTTGGAAGCGGCCTGGCTCCAAGGAGTCTATTCTGCACAAGTAGCAGAACTTGTAGCCCTTACAAGAGCATGTCAACTGTCTGCATTGATGAAAGTCACCATTTACACTGATAGTCAGTACGGGTTTGGGATTGTGCATGACTTTGGACAACTATGGTCACAGAGAGGTTTCCTGACTTCTTCAGGATCCCCAGTGAAAAACGGGGAGAGAATAAGGGAATTGTTACACGCCATTCAAGTGCCAGCTGAAGTTGCAGTGGTAAAGTGTAGTGCTCACACGAAAGGACAGGACTATGTTACTCTGGGAAATGCATATGCGGATCAAGTCGCGAGATTTTGTGCCTTGAACTGTATATTACTCAGGGACGAATGGAATTCAATAAGTGAGCCAGAACTCGAACCAGCTGAAGCATTTGCCTTGAAGGTCGTAGATACAATAGATGAATTAAAAGCATTACAAAATAATGTCAGGGAGGATGAAAGAGATTCCTGGATTAAATCACAATGTATAAAGAGACCAGACGAGTTATGGGTTTCAAATGAGGGAAAATTTGTTTTGCCAAACAGTCTCTTATCACAGCTTGCGCGGTTCTATCATGGGCAGGCTCACCTAGGGAGAGATGCCATGATAAGATTGTTCAAAACTGATTGGTTTAACCCCAGATTTCGTCAAGCTGCAGAAGCAGTTTGCCATCGATGTGTCACTTGCCAGCAGATGAACCCAGGAAAGGGAACAGTTGTGAACGCGAGCCACATTGGTAGGGCAAGCGGGCCTTTTAGTCGTATGCAGATAGATTTCATTGAGATGCCTGTGCATGGAGGTCTGAAGTACGTGTTGGTGATTGTGTGCATTTTTAGTCACTGGATTGAGGCGTACCCCACACGTAGAAATGACAGCCTTACAGTTGCAAAGCTATTGTTGAGAGAGTTGATACCACGTTTCGGATTCCCGATCTCTTTAGAATCAGATAGGGGAAGTCACTTCAATAACGAGGTGATAAAGTTACTTTGCGAAGCGCTGAACATTGAGCAAAAACTACATTGTAGCTATCGCCCTGAAGCATCAGGACTGGTGGAGCAGATGAATGGTACACTGAAATCAAGAATGGCGAAAATATGTGCATCGACAAATTTGAAATGGCCTGACGCATTGCCCTTGGCGCTAATGTCAATGAGAAACACCCCTGATAGAAAGACTGGATTGTCTCCGCACGAAATTCTCATGGGCAGGGCTATGAGACTTCCTGCAGTTCCCGCAAACGCGCTTTTGAATATTACAGATGATATGGTGTTAGACTACTGCAAGGGTCTGGCTGACGTGGTTCGCTCTTTCTCTCACCAGGTGGAAGCGACCACCTTGCCACCGATCCAAGGTCCAGGACACGCACTGAAAGCAGGTGACTGGGTCGTGGTAAAGAAGCACGTGAGAAAGTCGTGTCTGGAACCCCGTTGGAAAGGCCCTTTCCAAGTGATCCTGACGACAACTACCGCTGTGAAGTGAGCGGGGGTTCCCAACTGGATTCACGCCAGCCACACAAAGAAGGTGTTGTGTCCCACAGATGAGGAAGTTGAAGCGCTGAAACTGCCAGTGCCTGATAAAACAGTGCTGAGTGCTGAGACAGAACAAAACCGAACCGAAAGCGAATAGGCTGAAGCCGGAGAGAGAGAGATATTATTGGAGAACGAAGAGACTGACTCACTTGGGGAAGACCAAGGAGAAAGTTCAGACAGCGACGAAGAAGCTGAAGGTGACAAAGAGCCTGAAGCAGCTGAGGGTAGCAAAAAGCCTGAAGCAGCTGAAGGTGACAAAGAACCTGAAGCAGCTGAAAGTGATACAGAGCCTGACGAAAGTAACGGTGAAGAAGGGCTCGAAAAAGGTGAAAAAGGAGGAGAGCCTGATCAGAGGAGGGCTTTCCCAGAAGTAGACGATACAGAAAAGGAAAAGGAGAACGTGATCGATTCCCCAGAAGGAGGGAACAAGGCAGAACAGAACGAAAAAGTTCAAACTTCTACAGAAAAGGTCGCAGGTCCGTCAAATGGACATGGTGCAAAGAGGAGACTAAGCATATCACCAGTAAAACAAAGGACTGGAGAAGGTTTGAACGACGGAGAAAGGCCAAAAGTGAAAGAGAAAAGAAAGGAAGTGTCTGTCGTGGTACAAACCTCAAGTGACGAAAAAGACTTGACAAAAGAGGAAAGTACCAGCGAGGCAGAATCGAAAAGAGAAGCAAAATTGAAAAGGAAAAGGATACCGAACAGAAGATATTCCGGTCCTGAATGGTCATATGTAGCCAATGACGATTGGACTGACGAATTCGTATCTCTAAGCATCGAGAACGAAGAAGAAGAAGAGATACCAATAGAAAAGAAAAGTTTATGGACTCTGTTGATTGAAAGGGTGATAAATGATATTGCTTGCTACAATCTAAAGTGAAAACAAACAACCAGCTGAGACATTGCTAAACCGGATGAGACATTTGCTGAACTGATAAAGACTGAGTTATTGCCGAATTGAGACGAATGCTGCTAACCGATAAGTGACTGGCCTCTTGAAGAAAACTGTGTGAACATTGTGCTCGTTCAGCTTTGTAACTGAATTGCTAAATAGTTTCATTTACAAGTGCTTCTAGCTCTCTGATTCTATACAGATCATGACGCAAAACAATAGAAAGAAATATTGTAAATATATGTGTATAGGCTTGATAATTGCATGTGTACTAATAATAATGGCAATTGTGCTTGGAATACATGGGAAGACTGAGAATGAGAGAATTGATGCTTCTACTCTTGCTCCTGTTACTGTCACCGAACTAACCGCATTGAAAAGACTAGCATTGGATGAGAGACTCTTGCACGATAAGAAAGAGCTTTCGTATAACATTTTCTATCGCTTGCTAACAGAATATGTTGAGACTATGGATGCGAAAGATTGTTATGTGTGTACACATATACCGACATCAGTAAAGGAAGGGGTGACTTATCACCACATGCCTCTTACATACGGGATTACATGTAGTATAGTAATGTCTAGATTTTATGGTCAAACTAACATACAGTATTTTTACTCAAATTATGATGTTACCTTTGCATATGTTCCTATAATAGCGCAGCTAAGTCAGATTGCTAAAGATTGGGATGCTAAAATAATGAGGGAATTTTTCGAGCCAATGCAACCTTTTGAAACGGCTCACGCTCATAGGGAAAACCTTACCTGCTCGCTCTCTGCAGTAGAAATAAGCTTTTTAGATCGTACAGATGATAGAAGGGCACAAATGAATGCGAAATTAGAAAAGGAGTTACATAAGAGGACTTCAGTAGATAATTATGATTTTGCTGCAATAAAGACACAAGGGAGAATAGCTTTAGATGCTTGGCATGTAGGGAAATTTTGTATATATCGAGGTGAATCTTATTATGACAACATTTTTGTAGGAGCGAGTGAGTGTAAACATACGTTTATCTTTAAGGCCAAATGGACATTCATGATGAACGGACTTGACCCTGTCATTCCAGGTGTATATTACATTTGTGGGTATAATGCCTATTATCGTCTTCCAAAGGGTTGGTGGGGGAGATGTTATTTGGGTATAGTGTTCCCAAAGGTTTATCAACTGGATGACCTATCGATGATTCAAAAGACATCTGGATCCCATCTTATCCAGAAAAGAGAGACCGCAGCTGCTGTGGTAGGAGATATATTTGGAGCCATGATTCCTTCATTGGGAGTTGTGTTGAATTCCATCAAAATAAGAAAGTTGTCTACTATAGTGGATAACATGTTGACAAAGTTTTCAGGTGCTATAATCCTGATAGATGCTGAACTTGCAGCGGAAAGAGCTATGACTCTTCAAAATAGGCTTGCTTTAGACATTCTTTTAGCAAAGGATGGTGGTGTTTGCAAAATGCTTGGTGCACGCCACTGTTGTGCTTATATTCCTGATAACAGTGTGAAAATTAAAACTATGCTTGCTAATCTAACAAAAGAAAGTGCAGATTTGAAGGAACTGAAAGAACCAGGAGTGTGGGAGAAGGTTGGAAAAGGACTTGCTTCAGTGGGACATTGGCTTGGGGGAATTTGGAATGGAATATTGTTTAAAATAATAGAGGGAATTTTAATAGTGATAATTTGCATATTTGGAATTTGGGGAATAAAAAGGGGAATAATAATGATTATGGAAAGAATTAAGAGAAGAAAAGAAGATAAAATTATGAGAAGAATGGCAGAAGAATACAAAGCGCAAACTAGGGGAACTAAAAGGAAAAGAGAACTGACAGAATTTTAATGGAATAAAATTTGTGGGCATGATTTGTGTGATGACTAGTAGTCATCAGAGGAGGGATTGATGAAGCAGAAATGAAGGTTTTACATTTATTAGCGCGTAAACGTAGTGTGAAATAATCATGTGTGACTCTAACCGAACTAATAAAGATTGTACGGGGGACAAAATGTGCCCTTAGAGTAGTTTGCCAACATTTATAAGCGTGCTTTATATAACGTGATGTATTAGAATTGCACTAATCCGACATAATCATAAACGTGTGCTACGATTTGCTTGTTTGAAATGTTTTAGCTTAGCATTACTTTAGCGGAGGCTTTGGCCTAGTGGCCTGGTCTCACGGTTTAGATGCTCGTATTTTTCCAATGTGCTATTAAACGTGTATTTCTGCTTGAAGCTGTACTTTTTCACTGAGATCGTTCACATGCTTATCTTAAGGTTTCGTGCCAGCCTAGCATATTTTCTCTTTACTCCAAGGTCGATCTGCAGGTGCGGACAATGGAAGCTCTGAAAGTGAGCTAATTGGTATAAAATGTTGCAACTTGCGTACCCATCTCCAAGGATAATGTATGCTTAAGTAAAAGCTTGAGAACTGTCGTTTTTGATTGGACAATTTGAAGCTAACCTATGAACCCTCCAATGGAAGACCCTACTGGATTCGAACTGTTGTCTATAAAACCCAGGTGCACGAGAAGAAATTAGCCTATTACCGGCTATTACCCGACATTACGGCCATTGCCAGCTCGATACCCGCCATTTTGCAGACTTCGTAGCTATTATGGCCCACTTTGCTGCGACACCATTTAGAAAGAGACTTTGATGCTTTCTCTAATCGAGAGAAAGAGACTTTAAATGATTCTTGCCCTAGAGACTTTAACTTTGATTTGTCCCTTTGCATGAAGTAGTAGTTTTACCTTGCCGCCGTGAGGCAATTGCCCCGTCCACCCCTGCCCCTCTGCCCCGTCCCATGCTGATCGAAACGGTACCCATGCTGATCGAGAAACGGTACCTGTGAGACGAAGACTTCCTTGTATGCTGATCGTAATTGGTAAATATGAAAGGAAATTGTACAATTGCATTGTGTTTCTTTTAGGTAACCAACTGCTGATTTTGATAAGATCCCTAGCTAGGAGTTTTTCTAAATTAATGTTGCTAAATTGTTTTTGCATGAAGCCCCACATGCCGATGCTAATTTGAGGTTAGACGAGGATTCCATATGTCGCACGATGCAATTTGAGATCTTGTTATGCTGACTAAATGTACGCAATTAGCTCGTTACAGATTATCGTATTAGTGATTTGCATTGCTATTATCGAATGTCTTGTGATTCAAATGCTGCATAGATTGCACTTGTTTCGCCGCTATGGACAGCTATTAATGTTCATTTATGTTTATCATTTGGTGTTGAGACACATTTATATTGTGCTAGCTTTGTTAATATAGGGAAATAAATTCACTAACTTTGCAATAAACTGGTGTGGTTATTCCTGACTGAAAGGTCAGGGTTCGCCGAAATGTATTCTGGATTAATTGTTAAGTGTTATGTTGTTCAGGGTATTGCTTATGTCCGTTATTGATTATTGATTTGATGAAATTGATCGATATAAGAGTACAGAGAGTTCCACTTAGTCAAAAGATTCATCGGCCTAAAGAGCGTCCGAATACAGGTAAAATTACTAGTACGGACCGCTCTATCATAGTTCAACTATCCCAACAAACTCATGGTTACACCACTCCTTTTGGAGATGGGTAACCGTGATACAGGATGGCCATCACAAAGGAATTCAAATATTGACTCCGACGCACAGAGAGAAAACTGATGTAAGGGAGGCCGTGTTTTTTATATTCAAAACAACAAACATCCAGATTGTGCTCTACCTTCAGACCAACAGACACACTGTCAGGTATTCAGAAGGCAATGAGGTCCCCTCTGAGCAGGAGGAGATCCCTTAATGTAGTAGGAAGCCCTTCACCAGGGGAGTGCAGTCTGGAGCCACCTGCCACGGTCTAAATTATCCCAAGGTATTTTCTCCTTCAGGTCTACAAAATCGAGGCAAAGGAAATCAAAATGCGTATGTGTGCTGGTATAGAAAAGAAGGGGTGGGTGTAGAGGTGGATGTGGACGGGGATAAATGATGAACCTTTGCAAAAATTGTCCAATTTAAAGAAGAATATTTGAGTCGGGAAATAGAGAGCCTAGATTTCCCTACAGTTAGAAATGGCTTGAAGAGGGGCAATTTAAAAGTGAAAGATGAAATACGTAAACAAATGACAACAAAAATGTTGTGTATACCTGCTTCTCCCTTGATTGTTAAAGCAATCTTTTGGTCTGTACTCTATCACCTCTTCGGAGCACACAAACATCTTACACACTTATGCAGAAACATACCTGTATTTAAAACTATGTCAAGCCACTTTAAAATACACTTTGCCTACATTTTGGAGGGTTGGAGATAGAATAGTAAATATTCCTTTCTGGAACATTTGGGCACATCCAGGGGCAGCAAAGGAATGTGTTGCCTTCCCAGCTGAGAGGCTCGGAGGTGATTCTTCAATGCTTAGAAAACATAACTTGTGTTCAATAAAAAAAGACTAGTTGTAATTGGAAAAAATAATATAATATTGGCTACAAGGAACAGAAATGCAATGTTCCATTCAACTAGGCTCAGTGTACTGCTGGATGAAGAAACCACATTTTGGGACTAGGAAATGGCTGAGGATATCTTCATAAGTGAAGTGCTAGCTCCTGGTCCATGAGTTCCGGTACTGAATAAGGACTTCTGTGGAAAGAGCCAAAGGAATACATGTGAATTCTGGGCTTTCTTCTACCAAAGGCAGAATTCAGCAAAAAAAAATTCTGTGTAATATTTGAATGAGAAAAACTGTTAATTTGGAATACAAAATGTATGCTCAGTGATTATTTGGAGGGCTAGTGATAATTGGGTTGTCCACCACACCCCAAAAAGTAGAACTCCCTCACAAGTCTAGAGTTGCTGGTTACAAGATATTCAAATCTCCACTGATCCACTGATGCACAGGTATTATAATTACAGCCCCCGGTTTTACGGTATTTCTTTTTTGAACATTTCTTTCTTTAATTATCTATATTTATTCTTTGGCCATCTTATTGGTATTTATCCATATTTATTTTGAGTTCTGTGAAGAGATGAGGTGATAACACGTATATTTTCGCATTTATTTCACTGATAAATGTGTACTCATACTCTGATGCCTGTAAGGTTTTAGCACACTTTGCAGCCAAAAATAACAAAAAAATAAACCCCCATTAATAAATTATCATAATAGCACAAAAACATGTTGAAATATGAAGTAATTTAAGAAAATCTCATTGAGCTCTGTAACTCCCCGTGATGCCAGTATGTACAGCTACTGCCCATGCTGCCAATATGTACAGCTATTGGCCGGAAAGTCATTAGTCTCAGCATTGCGAGTCACTCAAAAGAAGCAAAATTATTTGTATTTTTCTGCTTTTAAAAATAAATATAAGTAATACAACCCTGTGGTCTGTTCAGTTTCTCCATTTGGAGAAACCTAAGTGTGCATGTGTCTTTGGCCGGCCATCTTAGGCCGGCCAAAGACACATGCGCACTTAGGTGCACTCTCTCCTTCTCCTCCCTTCCACGTCCTGTGGCCCAGCCCCACCCCTCTCTTCGTACGCTGGCTGAGCCAGCAGATAAAAAATAAAACAATAGTAAGCTATTGTTTTGTTTTTCATCCCCTGGCTCTTAGCCAGGGGGAGACGGCCCTCTGCCATTGCGTAGGAGCCACCCCTGAGCTTGAGAGTGAAAGTCAGAAATGGATGAAAGAAGCATGAAGAAAACAAACAGCAACATAGGGAGACGGCAGGGTTTAAAAAAGAACCCGCAAGAGTGAGACACACAGACAAGAATTGTATTGAGGTCTAACAAAGAGGTACAGGGTGAAGTCAAAGTCAAAAGTAGGCCACATGCAGTGCAAGGGGACCACCATCCAACCAACGGACATATGGGAGTCTTAGGGGCCAGCAAGCACAATCTGCAGTGGAACCACGCTCGCAGTGCGATCCTGACAAAAATGCTGCTGCACGTATTTCTATTTTTTTAAAACAAATTAAGCCCCAGTCATTGGAACACATTTGTGAGAATGTGTGGCATATACCACTGTTCTCTGATAAGATAGTTGGATGAAAGTTGCTTGATATTGCAATAAAAAAAACATTAATTTATTTACAGGAAGTGGATGGCCGGGCAGCAGAGAGCTCTCAACAATATACCTTACAGCAAGCAACATAGACAAAGAAGGTTTGGAGACAGGGGCATAAGGGACAGATGTACTAATATTGGCTATGTGAAAGTAGTTGCAAATGGCACACACCAACTTTTTGCGAATCCAGTGAGATTTTGTGAACTGACCTATGTACCAATTGGTTTGTTTCCAAAATCACTATATGGAATGTGTCGCAACCTGACCTACCTCTTGAATATTAATGAAGTAGGACACAAATGAAAACTTCTTCTGATTGGATGTCTTCACGAAGGATCGTGGCCTGCTGGGGCTAGTAGACTACCATGTCTATGATTGCATTTAAATGAAGTTAACTTTTTTTTTTAATAAATTCAGCCCATTTTCCTTAACGGAAACATGTTTAAAAAAGTTAACTGTTTTTTAAATGCTTTTTTGAAAGTTGCCAGTGGTACACAACATTTAGTTTTAACATTCGTAAACAGGAAAGAGTCCTTTATGTGAATAGGTTACTTAGAAACGATTTGAGGAATTGGTCATTTTTCAATGGTAAATGACTCAAATTGTGGTTCCAACCACTGGTACATTACATTGCAAATTGTAATTTGGAAGGGATGCCCTAAACCCGGCCGCTTTCAAATTGCGATTCATTATGTTTTTAAGCCCATTTGTCGATACAATAACCATTTACTGAATCAAAAAAATGCTTAGTACAGCTGGCCCATAGTGAGAGAAAACAAATGTAGCCTTAAGCAGGAGAATGCTATAGAATTTTACCAGTCACAGACGTAGCTATACTTCTTTGTGTATTTATCTTCTGAATAATGTCCATATAAATGCTCTTGTACAGAAAATTCCCGAGCCAACCAGTGCCAAGCTCCTGAGAAAGGAGTCTGCGGGTTAACTGAGTTTCAGTGAACCAACCTCCCTTCCACAGAAAGAGAGCTGTGGATGAGAGGGAGGCTGTGAGATAAATAGCACTTCCGGTGACCTGCCAGGTTTCCAGCGTTTAAGCAGCATTTAGGTAACATGGTAATTGACTTGGCTGCCTGGGTTATTATCAGATAAAAGCCAGCTGGGACTGAAAGAATGGTGTCAAATGAGTGTCATAGCAGGGGCTACAGGAGACCCTGTTTGTACATTCACTTATACACTTACCACAGACCTAGGGTAATCTCATTAATTGTGAAGAAGTAACAATCACCAAGATTTGTTGAATGAAGCTTATCAGCTAACATAGCCAAGTGTGAAATAATATCATTAAAGCAACGTATCAACCTATTGGAAGTAAACTGAGATTCAACATTTTTTATCTCTAGAGAACTGCACACAGGAGAATTGGAAGATATGATATAACTAATTGTGAGCCCGGTACATTGTGTGACCTATATGCTTCAGTTGCCTGGATAGATTTAATGCCCAGTTGTGTCAGCCAGGCACAGTATAAAGAAACATTTAATTAAGACCTAGATTGTAGGTTAGGCAAAGTGGAGTCACTATAGTTGAGAAACAATTTTAAAGCTTGCCAATGTAATATCAATACATCACTATGGTGTTTCCAAAGGGTTCAAGTCGACTTTTCCTCTTCCAGATTCCTGAGACAGAGAGAGAGGGAGATCACATGTGCAGTTGTTCAGACACGGCACATGCAAGTCAAATATGCGTTCACATTCCACTGGCACTAAACCAAGGCTAGTATAATGAGGAATACACTGTAGATGGACAAGTTTTGAACTGGATCCCCGTCATCTATATGTAGAAGCAGAAACAGAAACGTCAATACCCACCAGGCTTCATCTGCTGTGTAACGGAAGCCTGAGGAAGCAGAGATATTCTTTTGTAACTGTGAGCAGAGAAGGGGTGGGGGGGCTGAACAAGTCATGAAAGCTCCAGCTTCATGCTTTGCTACGTGTCCTACTTTTGGAAAGACCTGGGCCCAGACATACAAACACTTTGTGTTGGGTTTGCACTAATTTCTAAACAAGTGTCTTCGGCATAAAGTGCGTAAGCGCAGAGAGACAGCTCCACATCTTTGAAGACCTGCCGCTTTTCTGCTCTCTCCCGTTCATGCAACGCAGTACAGCAACTTCACCTGGTGTGCTGTGTTGCGTGATTTATTTGTAAATCAGGGCCCTGGTGTTAAACAGAATCATCAGCATATCTAAAGACATCTGGTGGAAGTAAGAGACATAAATATGCCTGCAATTGCAAGAGTCTTACTTGAGCATTAACGCTAAAGCTTGATCAATTTAAATGCAGACCCAACCTATATTTCTTCTCCTTTGTTTTAAAATAGTGGATCTTTTGAAATAACAACTTAAGGAGGAAAAGGTAAATGTGATTTGCACTAGGTAAAATAACTTTAAAATGGCCTTTTCACATTTTCATTTGTGCTGACACCAGTGACACCGTGCAGACAGCCAACATACCGCTGCGGCCGCGGAATTCCGCTACAGTTATTACGGCCCAAAGCCCGGAATCCGCTACAATACAGACACCTACACAACTCCGCCACACCAAAGGTCAGTGATAAACTGGCTATACCAAAACCGACCCACTATCACGACCCACGAATCAACGCGGCGGTCTTTCAACTACGGTAATCCATTGGCGTTACACACCGCCACGCTCAAAATACACAAACATATACAAAACACAACCACATTGGACAATTCGAAATACACACACCTGATACACATACACACACCACACCGACACACCCACAACACTACAAAACACACACCCACATTACCCACAAACCCTTACTACCAGAAATTTGGAAGCAAGGCAGAGAGAGACACTACCTAAAACAACACCAGCATCCACAGACACACAACACCATCACTTACACAACATCCACGCACCTCAAACAACACACACCAACACACCCCCTCACACATCACAACAGACACCACCTCACACATCACCCACACCACATCATGGCATCTCAACGACACCCCAGGTTTTCTGAGGAGGAGCTTAGGGTCATGGTGGAGGAAATCGTCCGGGTAGAGCCACAGCTATTCAGATCACAGGTGCAGCAGACGTCCATTGCAAGGAAGATGGAGCTATGGCACAGAATTGTTGACAGGGTCAACGCAGTGGGACAGCATCCAAGAACATGGGATGACATCAGAAAGAGGTGGAACGACCTACGGGGGAAGGTGCGTTCCGTGGTCTCCAGACACCAGATTGCTGTACAGAGGACTGGCGGTGGACTCCCCCCAACCCCCCACAACTAACAACATGGGAGGAGCAAGTCTTGGCAATACTGCAATCTGAGGGCCTCGCAGGAGTAGCAGGAGGACTGCACTCTGGTAAGTCAAATCTTTACTAACTTATCCCACCTGCATGCCATCATATACTCCCACCCTTACCCTCACACCCATCACCCCAACAACCCACAGATACCCCACCAACACAACCCACACATCCCAAATACAAGCCATGCATGTAACACCAATGCATAGACACCCATCATCCAAGCATGTCCAGTACAGAGACTCTCTCATGCCCCAAAATCACCAATCACACAAGGACCAAGCCAATAATGCAAGCACTGGAGTAGAGGGTCAACCACCCATTGCACACGATGGCACACACAGATACAATAATTATGCATTTACACCCCAACAGGACCTCTACCCAACGTCACCGGACAGGAGGTGCCAGACATATCTAGTCCCCCCACAGAAGAGGCCCACAGTGATGACAGCAGTTCTGCACGCCTGGATCAAGATGACCAGCCCGGCCCATCTGGGACCTCGGGACAGTCGGTTCCCCTGACACTGTCACAAGCCACCACAGACCCTCCCCTTCAGGAAACACCAGCACAGCACCCACCCAGCGGGCCCATCCCTCTGTCCCCAGAACACGTCAATCAGCAGTGTGTCCACCACTACAGGGAACCCAGGAAAAACCCACCAAACCAAGTAGATCAGGGACCTGGGGGCAGTGGCAGTGGGCACACGGTTCTGGGGACAGAAGCACAGGATAACAGGGAAACTGGGAGGACTGCTGTGCGACAGGGGGAGGACAGGCCCAGGGAACCGACACTCCATGAGGCACTCTCCAACATCATGGGAGCTTACCATCATTCCCGAGAGACGATGGCAACGGTACTGGCCAACTTTCAGGAGACCCAGCGACTGCAGGAGGAACACTACCTTGGGATCAGGGAGGACTTGAAGTCCATTAACACAACCCTGGTCACCATTGCAGGGGTGCTGGCAGACCTTGTCAACATCAGGAGGGACACAGTGGCACGACAAGAGGCCCCTGACACTAGCCTAGACGATGAACAGCCCTCCACCTCCACCGGCCCTAGTGGACAGGAGGTCCGCCACAGGCACAACAGGACACCAGCACCCCACCCCCTGCAGATGGAGAACCACCCCGCACACGGTCCCTGAGATCCAGGAACAAGACAGAGAACATTGCCAAGACCCGCACCCGGAAATGAGACCCCCCTGAATGTCACACTTCTGTCCCACTATGTCACCCTGTCCATCCTTAAACTGTCATTGCTCCACTTCCTATGCCCCTGTGAAACAAATAGACTGGACTCTGCCATGAACATTCCTCCACCAACCCCCAGCCCATTTTACAACCCCTCCACTTCTTAGCACAGGAATAAACACACTTCAATCACAAAACAATCTGGAATCAGTCTGTGCTTTCACAAATGTGTAATTGCAATAACTATGGAATATAGCAATGTCAATTTACTTGTTCACATACCAATGTAACAGAGCTGTAGGCCAGCAGTAAACACAGCAGAGGGCACTAAGTGGGACCCAGATCTGTGAAATGGAAAGTCAAAGTGACAAGTCAGGGTCCATACGCTAAATGAAAATGACAGACTTATGCTAGTTCCAACAATAGTATGAGATGTAGGAAGCAGTGACATCTTCTTACCTGTGTCTCACTGGAAGTATTGCATGATGATGTTGTTTCGGTTGTCGATATCCTCTTCTTCTGCCTCCTCTTCTTCACTGTCCACAGGCTCCACAGCTGCCATAAGATCACCATCTGGCCCATCCTGCTGCAGAAAAGGCACCTGGTGACGCAAAGCCAGGTTGTGCAGCATACAGCAGGCCACGATTATCTGGCATACCTTCTTCGGTGAGTAGTATAGGGTGCCACCTGTCAGATCTTGGCACCGGAATCTGCCGTTCAGGAGGCCGAAGGTGCATTCGATCACCCTTCTAGTTCGCCCATGTGCTCCATTGTTGCGTTCCCCTGCCCTTGTCCTGGGATTCCTCACTGGGGTCAGTAGCCATGACAGGTTGGGGTAACCAGAGTCACCTGCAAATGTCGAGGGACAACTGTTAGACACACACTAACGCTTAGGGACAGTCCCATACCCAGACAGCAAATTAAACTGTGTGGGGACTTTAGGCTCACCTATTAGCCACACACGGTGCCTCTGGAGTTGCCCCATCACATAAGGGAATGCAGCTATTCCTCAAAATGTAAGCGTCATGGACTGAGCCAGGATACTTGGCATTGACATGGGAGATGTACCGGTCTGCCAAACACACCATTTGCACATTCATAGAATGGTAGCTCTTCGGTTTCTGTACACCTGTTCATTCGTGCAGGGAGGGGACAAATGCCACTTGTGTACCATCAATGGCACCAATGATGTTGGGGATATGTCCCAGGGCATAAAAGTCACCTTTAACTGTGGGCAAATCCTCCACCTGAGGGAACACAATGTAGCATGTGTTCCAGCAGGGCAGACAACACTCTGGACAACACATTAGAGAACATTGGCTGGGACATCCCTGATGCCATGGCCACTGTTGTTTGAAAAGACCCACTGGCCAGGAAATCGAGTACAGACAGGACCTGCACTAAAGGGGGGATTTCTGTGGGATGGCGGAGAGCTGACATCAGGTCCGGCTCCAACTGGGCACACAGTTCCTGGATTGCTGCACGATCAAGTCTGTATGTGACTAAGATGTGTCTCTCTTCCATTGACAACAGGTCCACCAGGGGTCTGTACACCGGAGGATGCCGCCATCTCATCACCTGCCCCAGCGGACGTGCCCTATGGAGGAGAACAGCGAGCAGAGAGTCATCCAACACTGAGGTATCACAATGTGTTATTTGCAGAAACGTTATTAATCCTCAATGTGCCGGTACCTGTCTATATTCCCGGCCTAGATAGGTGTGACGCAGTTAACATCCATCCCATGTGGCCTTCTGAAATGGCGGCTACCTTACCTGTAAGGTGGGACAAGGGGATATGAGGTAACTGCGCTGGCGTTCTACACCGTCGCAGTGGGCGGTCGAAGACCATGGCACAATTCTGCATTGGTTAACATTGGGCCCTATGGGTCCCAGGAGCCAATGATGATATACGCCCGCGGTGATGGTACGCACCGCCGCGGACGTGACTGACATTTTCTCTCTGTTCACTCACTTGATACCTGACCTTCAACAGGAGAGGACCTACACTGCAAGTGCTGCTGTGACCTGTGTCTGGAAGCGACGATGGCTCATGTGTCTGGGGAAAGGGCCCCTGCCTTCACTTCGGAGGATTTGGAGAAACTAGTGGATGGGGTCCTCTCCCAGTACACGCAACTGTACGGTCCTCCAGACAAACAGGTGAGTACACTGTGAGCATGCTGCATGGGCAATGCCTGTTTTGAGTGGTGTGGATGGAAGATACATGGGGGGGGGGCTGAGGCCTGCATGTGCGGATGGGGAGTGTATGTGCGTCAGGGCAAGGGTGGGAACTGGGGGGCAATGAGTATGACGGTCCGGACTGGTAAGTAATTTCCTTTCCCCCTGTACCATTCCTCTAGGTCAGCGCCCACCAGAAGAAGGGTATTTGGCGTGCCATCGCCAAGGACGTCCAGACCCTGGGGGTTTACCACAGACGGAGCACCCACTGCCGGAAAAGATGGGAGGACCTGCGCCGCTGGAGCAAGAAGATGGCGGAGGCCCAGCTGGGGATGGCCTCCCAATGTGGGAGGGGTGCCCGTTGCACCATGACCCCCCTGATGTTCCAGATCCTGGCGGTGGCATATCCGGAGTTGGATGGGCGCTTGAGGGCATCACAGCAGCCACAAGGGGGTGAGTACACTCTCATTCAGCTGACTCTGCACGCATTACAAGGTGTCTGGGTTGGGGAGGTGGGCAGTTGGTTCCCCTAGGCCAGGGCAAACTTGGTAGGCAAGGTCTCTTGTTAGACTGGCCATTGGCACCCGAAAACCACCAGTGGTAAGAGCCATCTACACCTAGTCAGGCTCCTGTGACTTCCAGGTGTGCAGCAATTGGTCTTAAGCCTCGTACCCCATGGTCAGCTGAAATTTCTAGGAACTGTCAGTGCATGGCATAGTGCAGAGGGCTGCTCCCTATGTGTTGTGTCTGCCAACAGTAGTGGTGTTGCATGCACTGAACATGTCCTTCTTCTGTCTCCCCCCTCTTTTTGTGGTCTCCCTGTTCTTGTGTGCAATAGCATCATCAGGCGGAGGAGCATTGGCACCGGAGAAGAAGGGAGCTGCAACCCACTTGGCCTTGGAGGGTGAAACAACGGAGTCTGAAGCCACCAGTGGGACGGAGGGCGAGGGGAGCTCCATGGCTGGGACAGGAGCAGACAGCAGTGACATCGACTCCTCCTCTGATGGGAGCTCCCTTGCGGTGGCGGGCACCTCTGTGCCCGCTGTATCAGCAGGTACAGCCGCCACCACCCCTACCAGCACCGCCCTCCCTGCGGCCCCTCAGCATGTGTCCCGTGCCCGCTCACCCAGGAGGGTGGGCATCTCCTTCGTCCCAGGCACCTCAGGCCCTGCCCCAGTCAGCCCTGCTGCCCTCAGTGAGGAGGCTTTTGACCTCCTGAGATCCCTCACTGTTGGGTAATTTACCATTGTGAATGCCATCCAGGGTGTAGAGAGGCATTTCCAACAAACAAATGCATACCTGGAGGGCATTCATTCTGGGCAGGCAGCCCAACAGAGAGCATTTCAGGCTCTGGCCTCAGCACTGTTGGCAGCCATTGTCCCTGTGTCCAGCCTCCCCCCTCCAACGTCCTCCACCCAGAACCAATCCCCTGTTCCTCAGCCTATCCCAAGCACACCATCAGACCAGCATGCACACTCATCAACACACAAGAGTGGCTCAGGCAAACATAAGCACCACACATTCCACAGGCACTCACACAGGCACCATCCCCATGCAGACACAGCAACATCCACTGCCTCCAGTGTGTCCCCCTCCTCCACGTCCTCCTCCTCCTCCCTCCCTGTCTCGTCTCCACTCACACCTGCATGCACTACATCCTCAGCCACTGCCTCCATCACCAGCACGCCTATCACCACACACCGCCCATGTGCACTCACCACCCCCACTACCATTCACACATCCCCATAGTCCTCTCCCAGTGTGTCAGTGAGCCCTCCTCCCAAAGTACACAAACGCAGGCACACACCCACCCAACAGCCATCCAGTTCACAACAGCCTCCGGCCCATGAACCTTCACCCACATTCAGCAGATGTACACCTCCTACAACCACTACCTCTACCTCCACTCCCAAACCCCCTCCATCTTCCCATCCCAGTGTGTCTAAAAAAGTGTTCCTGGCCAACTTTGACCTCTTCCCTACACCTCCCCCATCCTTCTCCTAGGGCCAGGCTTTCCAGGTCCCAGCCCAGCACCTCAGCCACCACATCCCCAGGCACAGTGGTGCCAGCAACTGCGGGGTCATGGAGTGCGCCACCCATCAGGGCTGCCAGTGTGCCACATAGCGAGGGCAGGGACATTCCGCCACCTGCCAAGGTGAAGAAGGTGCCCACATCCCGGAGGGAGAAGCCGACAGTACCAGCCACCAAGGGCTAAGCAAAAACCAAGGGGATAGTGGCAAGACAACTGCGGCACCATCAAAGCTGGGGAAGGCCCAAAAGCTGAAGAGCAGGTCAGGAGAGGGCATGGCGGCACCGACTGAGGGACCAGTGTCACACTTTCTATCCACGACCACGCCAACCTGTACGGCGGCGAACACCGCTAGCTGCCCCGCCACCACAACCACCACCTGCGCTGCCACCTGCATCGCCACCTGCACTGCCCGAGGCACGTCTACAGCCTCAACGACAGTCCCCAGCCTCTTCCCCAGTGGACAGCTGTCCGAGGCTGCAGGAGACGTCCTGCTGTGTCCCTCAGCAGGTGCTGACCCATGCACCGCCGCCAGCACCGCCACCAGCACCGCTGCAACAGACACCGCCGCAAGCACCGCTACCTGCACCGCCCCCGGCACGTCTATAGCCTCAGTGACAGTCCCCAGCCTCTTTCCCAGTGGGCACCCGTCCGAGGCTGCAGGAGACATCCTGCTGTGTCCCTCAGCAGGTGCTGACCCATGCACCGCCACCAGCACCGCCCCAACAGACACCGCTGCAAGCCCCGCCGCGACAGACACCGCAGCAAGCACCGCCACCGGCCCGCAGCGTCCTCGGATACAGGCACCACCGCTGACATGGCTACCATCCCAGTGGTCAGTCGTCTGAGGCTGGAGGAGAGTTCCTGGACCCTGGGCAGCTTCCACGAGGCATTTCTTCCATCACTGTTTGCACCTGCAGGTGGAAGGCACAGCCGCAGCAGTGTGGGGTATGTCGCTGCCTCCATGGCGTATCATGCTACCTGAACCTCGCCAATCTCATGGCACGCACACCCAGGTGAGGGAATTGTACAGGCCACACTGTACGTGGAGCACTCTGGGCACCATGCCCCCTCCAGAACCAGTGGAGTTTAACATCCACTACCTCAGTCCTTGGCAGGATGAAGCACTCTGGGCACCAGGCCCCCTCCAGAACCAGTGGAGAAAGACATCCACTATCGCAGTCCTTGGCAGGATGAAGCACTCTGGGCACAAAGCCCCCTCCAGAACCAGTGGAGTATCACATCCACTACCTCAGTCCTTGGCAGGATGAAGCACTCTGGGCACCAGGCCCCCTCCAGAACCAGTGGAGACTGTTATCCACTTGAGAGACTGTGGCTTTGCACTCCCCAGGATAAAGCAGTGGGCAAACCACCCACTGGAGAGACTTGAGAGACTGTGGCTTTGCACTCCCCAGGATAAAGCAGTGGGCAAACCACCCACTGGAGAGACTTGAGAGACTGTGGCTTTGCACTCCCCAGGATAAAGCAGTGGGCAAACCACCCTCTGGAGAGACTTGAGAGACTGTGGCTTGACACCCAGAATACAGCAATGTGCATGGAGCCCCCTCGTGCAGCAGTGGCGTTGTGCGTTCATCAGGCTGAGGTGCACCACCTCCCCCTCCCCCTCTCCCTGAGGTGCCTGTATATTTTCGATCTGATGCCCCGGCAGTGTTCTCTCCGTTTCCAGTCAGGTATCATGTGTGGGCCTCGCCCATGCATTTTGGGCCCAGTGGTCCACAGACAATGATTAGTACACTATCCGGACTTGTGTAGTTTGTGTATATATTTGTATATTCTGAATTTGGAGTTTTGACTATCAGATTTTTCATGATTACAATCATTTCCTTTTGTCCTTGCGTTCTTCCAGGGGTGGGGGTGTATATGTAATGTTGCTGCATGTATTTGTGTGTATGTTGTTTTGGGTGAGGGTGAGGGTGGGGGTGTTGCATGTGTGTGTGTCACCCTCTTTCCTCACCCGTCCCCTGTGTTGTAGGTGCAGTTCTCACTGTGGTCGACGCACCGCCGTTCGTACTCCTGATAGAAGAGGAGGTAAACCAACATGGGGAGGACCTGAAGTTCGGGCTCCATGGCGTCCTGGTTCCTCGTTGGGTGTCAAGAGGTGAGTGGTTTCCCTTCTGTGTACTGTTTCCGCAGTGCTTTTGATGGCATTGGTTCTGCCCCGGAAAAGGTGGTGGATAGGCCTCTTGCAATACAGTGGGCGGTACTTTGTCTCCCGCCTGTCTGTTGGCGGCGTCTGCCGCTCTGTTTGTTTCTACCGTCGTGGCAGTCGGTTTGTTAAAGTGGCTGTCTATGTTGGCGGTTTCCGCCACGGTCGTAATCCCATTTTTTTTTCCACCGGCCTGTCTGCGGTATTACCGCCGCTTTAACACCGACCACCAGGGTTGTAATGAGGGCCTAAGTACTGAATAACAGCGTAAGTACCTTATAGTTAAAAGATAGCAGTCACTGTAGTAACCAGGTAACAACTTAAGACATGCCCTTTGTCCTGCTCTCTTGCCTGATGTCTCTTCTGGGAATGGCCATGCCCTGTACTCATTATTCTGCTCACAGCACTGAGCATCGCACTGACCAGCAGGTTCCGACCAATGCCCTACACCCAGTACTATTGATGCCTTTGGGGCTCCAACAGCCTTTGCAATGGCGAAGGATCGTCTCCCCCTGGATAAGCCAGTAGCATGTGCAGGGAGGGGCAGGCTGGGCCATGGGAGAGGGGAGAGGGGTGGGGGAGTGGAGTGTATGTAAGTGCCTATGTGTGTTTGGCCCGCTGTCTTAGGCGGGCCAAACACACATGTGCACTTAGGTTTCCCCAACCCGGCTGTGTAACACAGCCAGCTTGGAGAAACTGCACAGACTCCCATGCTGTGTCTCAGCGGCAGACCAAGTCCTCAGAACAATCCTGCCGCTGTTCTCATGCTAGGTTAAACATGAGAGCAGCACCAGGATTGCATGGGGAGCCTGTGCTGGTGACCCCAGGGACTGCTGGGACACCAGCACTATCGAGAGGGAAGAGGAGAGAGGCAAACGGCGTCAGAAAGGTACGTTTTTTGTTTTTAAAAACATTATTTAATCGTCGTCCCTGTCCTCCCCCTGCCTGCCCCTCCCCTTCTGATTTACGGCACCGTCGCTGCCAACAGCATTGCACAGGGATATTTCTTCAATATAGAATCGACAGAAGGAAGAGAGTATCCTTTACAAACAATGTGACTTAATTTTCCTTTCCTAGACATGCCAATGATTAAACAACTGTTTTCAAAATCTAAAACAGTAGATCTCCCAAAACTCCAAATTAATGTTTGCTTTTTCATGAACTCCTCAAATATACAATTCTGGTGCTTGGCGATCATGTCAGGGTGCTATTTATAAGAGGTCCTCTGAGGATCTGGTTCCACGTGGGTGAAGTTGTGTAAGGTAACTGATTTGATAATTTGCCAGAAAAATGGATTTAGCAAGGGGGGAACAATTTTACTTAGTGAACAAAGTAAGTCAGTTCATTTTACAAGCTGGTTTAGTGATATCAGAGTGTGTGGGTGTAAGTTGGACATAAGGAGATGGACTGCCACCCAATAACACAGGGGCTAGTTTGCCAATACATTTATCCTCTCAAGTGACACTATTGATGGCTTCCCCATTTTTCGGCTTCTCTCCTCATTCATGCAGCATTCTATAGGGCATTAAAAAGGGTTCTGTGAAATCTCCACTATCAGCAATATTGAAACAAACCACTCACAAATCTTATCAAATTCTTCAGCTTAACCTGCTGTATGAAGCAAATGCCACATAGAATTTTCTGAAACTAAACACCTTTAAAATGCTGACTGCTTGGCACAAAAATTCTACCTCACCATCTCAAGGAGCATGACCAGAAAACACCTGAAATATATTACCTGGGTGACAGAAATTCTTACCTGCAAATTTCTTTCTCAGATCATGCCTGTGGTTTTAGGACCCAAAGAACCCCATTCTCTCCTGCACCCAAATTTCAAAGCCCAGGGTAGCTTTGGGCTCTAACCTCTGGACTTCCTTTTATCTGCTTAGAACCCTAAGGAGAATATTTCCAATGCTGGGCTTCCCTCAGAGGTTGCAGGTGGCTGTCACACTTGTGCTCTCTCAGTAGTACTATCAAAATGCACTATAAACTGGCATACCTAGCTACATATTTCCATATATATATTCTACTCAAGCTACTTAAAGGCCAGATCAGTCCAGGAAGAGACCTTATTCATCTGCAACCGCAGGCCCAAATTGGTCTAGCTATGCACCCTACAATGACTTCCAGATGCAAGACGAGTCTTCTCCGGATCAAAATTCACACATACCAATCTAGAAAAAGTCTTCTCTCAATGATTAACCCTATAATCCAAGATTTGATATATAACAAATCTCGACTTTTTTCAGTGAAAGTTGCAAAACCTTGGAAAGTGCTATTTAACCAGTCAGGAAATCTTCACAATCACCTTGCTTGACACAATTCATTGATGACGTAGCTGCTTCACTTACCTGTGCACATAATATGACCATCACAGTGAACATGGCCGTGTGCATTTATGGACTAGTGGAAGTAGAAGAATTGACTCCATCTCGCTTGTCCAGCTCTCTACTCCAACACACAAAAGATGATTGTGGGAATGCTTGCAATAAGTCTAACCACTGGCATTTCCATCTCATCATTCTTTTGCCCAGCATGCAACCACAGATTAGACTAAACCATATACAAATGAGTCTTGTTCCTGCTCCAATAAGATGAGTCCAGCCCATACTGCCAAGCAAGGTCCTCTCTGAACCAGAACACAAGCAACCCAAGACTAGTTTCCGTATCATTGGGTCTTATCAGTCAGATGTAGCTTGGTTCCTGTGGCACAAAGAGCAAAGAACCCATGTATGAGATTACCATTGGCAACTTGTCATTACAGCAAACACACAAAAGGTGATGGGAGGATGTCTAACCACTGGCAACCACTCAGTGTTGCATTTTAACCCATCATTCTTTTGATCCCCAATCCACCTCAGATTATACCCACTCATGTGCAAATCAGTCTTAGTCATGCTCCAATAGGAGTAGTACAACCGAACTGGAATGCCAGGTTCTCCCTGAATCCGAATACAAGCAACTCAAGATCATTTTCACATGGATTGGACCTCTTCAGTCAGGTGTAGCTTAGTCCAGTACCACAGTGAGTAAGCATCAGGCATAGCGCATCGGATATACCCAGACATGGGACCTGTGCTCACTGCGCTCCTGGAGCCAAGCTGCACCAGACTGAAAAGCCAAAACGTACATGCAACTGGTCTTGGGGTGCTTGTGTTTCGGTACAAAGAGAGGACCAGGCTTAGCATTTTGAGCTCAACTGTTCTTATTGGAGCAGCATCAAGGCTGACTTGAATATGGATGAGTCTAATCTGAGGTAGCATAGTGGGAAAAAAATGATGGACTGGCAGGCTACTTTGGCTAATTCCAAATGGCTGATTAATTCAAGTATCCCATTTATCACTTTTAATTTACTTCGGTGTGAGGTCCAATGTTCACGGAGCGTGGCCTGGTGTTGGTGCCATGCTCCAGGTGCCATAGGAGCCAAGGTGCACCCTAATGAAGACCCCGACTTGGGTGAAAATGGTCTGGAGTTCTGGTTCAGAGAGGCCCTTGCTTCCAAGTCTGGGATAGACTGTTCATACTGAAGCAGGAATGAGGTTGATTTGCATATGGCTGAGTCTGTTCTGAGGTGGTACGGTAGGCAAAAAAACAATGGACTGGGATGCTGTTTAAGTAACTTTGAGCAGCTGAGATTAATTCAAGTATCTAATCCTTTCCTTTTTTGTTTACGTCAGTGCGACTCCCTATGTGCGAAGGGTATGTTAAGACGTGGGTCCCTTGCTCAGTGTGCCACTGAAGCCAAGCTGGAGCCATCTGAAGACCTCAGTGGCAGCTGGTGACATTTGAAAGTGATGGGGGCGTAAAAGTAGAGTATGACTTTTATGCAGTTAGTGAAGTAAGCTAGCTTAATGGACAAATGTGGGGTCCAAGGTGAGTCCTTCTCCTAAGAAAAAATAAAAAAAAGATTGACAAAGGATGCATTTGAAAGAAAATGAATTTAGTGAGAAAGCAAGGTTTGTAAAGCAGTGGGAAATACTAAACACATTAAAAACTGCCCCATTTCTTACAGAATTAGTATGTTCAACAGTTACTTTAATGTGCAAATTGTACAGCGACAAACTTCAGACCCTTTAAATTTAAAGTGTGTTCTTACCCAGTGTCTTGCACTGCATTCAGCATCAACTTTGGAAGAAAATGCTCTTACCAGGCATTGGAAGCACCCACAGCTGCTGGTTACAATCAGTTATATATAAATATGTGCAGACAGATCTTTAAGTGGGATGAAAAAAGTGGGGGCTCTCTAAAAGGGGAACAAGTAAAATAAATTTCTGTGATTCCCATAGTGTGCCACCCGGCATGTATTTTGGTTTCTTTCTGAGATGTTATTGATCCAGAAATCTAAAATAACAACTGATATAAATCTAAAACCTGTCAGTACTATTGGCTTGTCAATGGTTGTTAGCTATTGAAGATAAATGAGTAACAACAATGATTAGTTATAAATAATGAACATTGGAAATGTTTCAATTCTGAAATTGTGAGACTGTAAATTATATTTTATTGAGGCTTATGGAGGGAGCATGGCCTCCAGTTATGTGTGCTTTACGTTAGACATGTATTTCCTTTTTCTCTTCACATCTTATCCATCTGCACATTTTCAACCTCCTCTCTTTTCTGCTCAGCACCCTCTTCTCCCTCTCCCTTGAATACACTCCCTCGCATCTCCCTCATTTCACCACCCCAAACATACTCTGCACTCATTCACATTTAAGCACCTTATTTAACTTTGCCTTCTAAATATGTTGACCTCTACTCACCCTTTCACACACATTTACAGCAGAATTTCATTTGCAACTGGAATACATGACCATTGTTCTGTGTGCTCTTCAAAGAGACCAACCCACTGTCAAACATTTTGCTTTGCCTTCAGCCTCAGCATCAGCACTCTCAATCAAAGCCCCTCGTAAACACCTGACACAAGTCAAAGTATGCACTGGGTAAGGGTGATACAATGCACAGAAACACAGCATGATGAAACAGCTAACTCTCCTTGGGGATGCAATATTAAGTAAAACTTGTGAAATAAGAGGAAATAAATGGCTGGCACACATTACACACATTTTAACATTCATTGTTTGCATATCAATCCAGGTTTGTGGCATAAAGGGCCTGAAGATAGGGCCAGTTTTAACGCCATATAGCAGATAACTGCCTTTACTGTAAGCATGAAGTTCTCCCCTTGCACTTGATTCATATATTTGGATCCATTTTGCAAGGGAGCAAGAACCCTGATCGTCTTTTGGAACAGTTTCACAAGGACCAAACTCAGTAGTTCTACTTCTTATGGAGCCAGTGATCTGCAGCCAGGGCCTAGGCTGTCACATGGGGAGGTGTGCGTGACAAGGGGTTTCAGTACAGTAAAAATAATGCAAGATTAGCATTTTAACACTTTCCGTTACCGAAGACAAGACACTAAGGGCCTCATTACAACCTCGGCGGTCTTACCAGAAGACCACCGAGGCTGCGGGCCCCAGAATACAGCCAGTGCTGGCGGTATGTCTGGATCCCTATTGCGACTTTTCCACTGGACCAGCGGACGGTAACAGTGTTACTGTCCGCTGGCCCAGCAGAAAAGTTACATCAACATTGCTGCCGGCTCATACTAGAGCCGGCAGCAATGCTGATGTGCAGCGGGTGCAGTAGCACCCGTCGCACATTTCACTGCCCGAAATTCGGGCAGTGAAATGCACAATGGGGCTATGCCTTGGGGCACCTGCCCATGACAAGTGCATGGGCAGTGCAGGGCCCCCAGGGACACCCTGAGTCCCCTTACCACCAGCCTTTCTATGGTGGTGTCTACTGCCATGGACAGGCTGGCGGTAAGGGGAGTCGAAATCCCCAGGGCAGTGCTGCCATGGTGGATTATGACCGCTGGGACCACCATGGCGGTATACTGCCGGTCCCGGCGGTGTGACGGCGGCGGTACCGCCACAGTCCAAATGTGGTGTCCTGTACAGCCAGCCTGTTGGCGGTACGAACGCCACTATAGCCCTGGCGGTCACTGACCGCAAGGGTTATAATGAGGGCCTAAATCACAGGTGCTTGCATCCACTCCTACTGCATGGCAAATGGGGAAAGGGTCGGATCTATGCCTCTTAATGACAAATGGCTGCCATCATGCAGGGATGAAGACTCCAACACCCAAAATCATGACGCTAAAAGTGTCACTGGCCTATAGTGGCTACTGCTATAGACCACAATGGAAATGCAGGGCTTCAGAGCAGTCAGCATGTGTCGAGTGCCAAAAGTAGAAAGTTGATTTATTGCCTGGCTTCCGTCTCGTGCTTCAAAGCGAGGCGGGGCAGGCAACCTGGGACAGACAGCCCAGACTCAAATGCATTGATTTGTTTAGAGAACAATCATATCTCAGAGCAAATCAATCTATTTATTATTTTTTATATGGATGTGTAGGAATATCAGAGGCGCACAGCCCCCTCAGCCTTAAATGAGAAACCGTCCCTGGAAGAGCCCTAGCTAGGGCAAAACTGGTCTTGAGTTGCTTGTGTTCCGATTATGAGGGAATCTGGCTTGGAAGTTTGGACTGTTCTGTTCCCATTGAAGCTGGGTCAAGGCTGATTTGCCTATGGGTGAGTCTAATCTGAGGTAGAATGCTGGGCAAAAACAAACATGGACTGGCATGCAGCCCGGGTAATTACCAGTGGCTGAAATTAAATGAGGTTTTCCACATGTGTGTCATGCTCACTCTGCCATTAGTGTCATGCAGCATTCGACTGAAGAGCCCTATCTAAGTCAAAACTGGTATTGGGTTGCTAGTGTTCTATTTTGGAGAGGACCTGGCTTGTCTCTTTTGACTGGACTGTTGCTATTGGACTGGATCAAGGCTGATTTGCATATAGCTGCATCTAATCTGATTCAGCTTTATGGAAAAAAAACAACGTTCTTGAGTTATTGCCGGTTACTGAGATTAATTCAAGTATTCCACCAATCACTTTTTCGTTTACTTCAGTAACCAATGTCCAACAGCAAGAACACTTGAGAGAAGAACCTAGACTACCATTGATCCTGCAGGTAAGTATTAGCGTACTCCTTAACCTTTGGCAAGAGCATGCAGGGAAATTGCAGGAGTTGGTCTCATTCATGACAACTCTGAATTTAGTGGAGGCACTCCCACATTTTTAACTCATAATAAAAGTATATTAACTTTCTCTTCATATTTTAAAACCTCTATTTAAAGCATCAATTTCCAGAAAGATGCCTCCTGGCAGTGGAATTGTCTGTCAGCAGGCGTTTTGGTCAGAGCACTGTTGTTCAGTGTCAGAGATTTAGAATTGCAGCTAGTATTTCCAGTACGTAGAAGCAAACTGGGTGAAAGCGGGAGACTTGTGGGTGAGTGAGTGTGAGACCCTCAAGTGCATTTGTTATTCCTCCAGATGAGGGTGAGCTGAGAGTATTGATATTATGAAACCATTGTTGACTTTGGTACACCATACGCTTAGTGTCGTATGATCATGACCTTTGAGCTTCACCTCCATCACTTGTAGACACATATAACTCACTCACCCTCATTATATACACCACTCTCGTGCCTCCCCACCATTGTACAGACATTTTCCACCAGCACTGCAGAGACTTTCCACGTTTCTTCCTCCACAGGCAACCACCACATATTGAGGTCTTGAAGTATTTAAAACGTAGTTACAAAAGGCGATCACAATTTGCATTCTGACGTTCTGTGACCAGTAAGTTATTTTGCCAATCAACTTGTGTACAAAAAGCTCAGTTCACAAAATAAGGAATGGTAGCGGGTCACAATCCAAACTATCTCATTGATATTTATGAAGTAGATTTAAACTTGGAACTCAATCCCATTGGGAGCCATCAAAGGTATAGTGGTTTGCTGGAACTAAACTAAACTAAAACTTTTTTTTTTAAACTGTAGCCTGATTTTCCTCAAAGGAAATGAGGCTGCTAGTAATATGTTCTATTTGTTTTTAAGTTTGAGAGTTGGCAGTGGTCCCCTGAACAACTGCCAACTCCCAAACAAGGTTTCTTTTACATTCACAAACAGGAAGTCATCCACTTGCAAATGAGTTAACACTCCAACCCGAAAGGCTATAACTTTTCAATGTTTTGTGACCTGATCACAGTTGCAAAACATTGATACATAGGTATTTTGTGTCCATTTCGAAACAATTGATTCAGAAAAAGTTTTCTAAATTTCCATTTGTGTTTAGTATATAAGAAAAAGGGGATTAGATTTTGCAAACCATCTGATTTACTGATTTGGAAGGTTTGAAAATACTGAGACAATTCATACATCTGACCCTATGACTCTACATCCCAACAATAGAACTGGAGACCTTCTGTGGAGCCTCAAAAGAAAACTTACTCTCATATATAGGCTCCATCGAACATCACCACTTAATAACACTGTAGTTACATTTTTATAGTGCTTTGTGCAGATTAAAAGGCTCCAAAGTGTTTTTAGTTGGCAAGTAGTATGCTACTATGTCAGGTACACTGCGAAGGAGAAGATTGTTTTGGGAAGGTAGCCGGTTTAGAAAGCATTTCAGTGCTGTACATGATAACAGGAAAGGTGATCCTATTGTGTCACACGCAGATGTGACACGCAGTTGTGACACGCAGTTGTGCTAAGCATGGTCTAGGGCAAAGCAGAGTGAGAGATAGAGTTGATTAAGCTTAAATAACTTCATAGAGCTGTAGGAAACTGGCCCCTTGTTTGCAGTACCCGCCTCACTTTTTGCCTGGTATCTGATGCTAACTTGACTGAGCGTGTGCTGGATCCTGCTAACCAGGCCCCAGCATCTGTGTTCTTTCCCTAAAACTGTACCATTGTTCCACAATTGAAACACCCCTGGTACATAGCTAAGTCCCTTGTAAAATGTGCCAGTGGTACCAAGGGCCCTGTGACCAGGAAGTGTCCCCAAGGACTGCAGCATATATCGTGACACCCTAAGGGAACCCTCACCAAACACATGCACACTGCCAAAGCAGTTTGTGTGTGCTGGGGGAGAAAAAGGTAAAGTCAACATGGCATCCCCTGGTGTCAGGCCCACAAACCACTGCCTTTGGCATAGGTAAGTCGCCCCTCTAGCAGGCCTTACAGCCCTAAGGCAGGGTGCACTATCCCGCTGGTGTGGGCATAGTGGCATGAGCAATATGTCCTTACAGTGTCTAAGTACATTCTTAAACATTGTAAGTGCAGGGTGGCCATATCAAATACATGGACTGGGAGTTTGTCATCACGTACTTCACAGCTCCATGATGGCTACACTGGAGACTGTGAAGTTCGGTACTCAACTTCTCAGCACAATAAACCCACACTGATTCCAGTGTTGGATTTATTGCAAAATGTACACAGAGGGCATCTTAGAGATGCTCCCTGCATTTTACCTAACCCTCCAGTGTAGTACTGACTGGTCTGTGCCAGCCTGCCACTAGCAGACAAGTTTCTGACTCCAGGGGGTGAGGGCCTTCGTGCTCTCTGAGGCCAGAGACAAACCCTGTACTGGGTGGAGGTGCTTCACACCTCCCCCTTGCAGGAACTGTAACACTTGGTGGTGAGCCTCAAATGCTCAGGCTTCCTGTTACAATTTCCAATTTCACTCCAGCTAGTGGAGATGCCCACCCCTCTGGACAAAGCCCCACTTTTAGTGGCAAGTTCGGTGGAAAACTTAGGAAAAACAAGGATGAGTGACCACTTCAGCTGGGACCACCCCTAAGGTGTCCAGAGCTGAAGTGATCCCCCTCCCTGCAGAATCCTCCATCTTGGGTTGGAGAACAGGGACCAGTATGGTTAGGTCTGTGCTCCCGTCCCGAAAGGGAGTGGGCACAGTAACGGTGTAGCCTCCCTTAGGGACAGTAGCCATTGGCTACTGCCCTGTGACCCCTGTAACGCCCCTAAATCCAGGATTTAAGGGCTCCCCGAAAACAGCTCATCAGATTCCTGGCAACTTCACAAGAAGAAATAAGAAGGATTGCTAAGCTGAACCCCAGCAGAGAAGAGTGAAGACGCAAACTGACTTGGCCCACCCCTACCGGCCTGTCTCCAGCTTCTAAAGCCCTGCTTAAAGAATGTGACACATCCTGCAGGACCAGCGACCTCTGAAAAGCCTCCAGAGGACTGCCTGCATTACAGAGGACCAAGACCTTCCATGGACAGCGACCCTGTCCAAGAAGAAACTCCATCCAAGCCTCTAGAACTGCCCCGGATCCGTGAGTCCTGCTCACTCTGCACTCGACGCCCAAGGCCGGTGTCCAGCTGGCCCAAATGAAAAGAGCTGGTCCCCAGGTGATACTGAGCAAGTGGCCACCCTGGTTTGACCACTCCTGTCCACCACGACGAAGCCTGCAGCCTAAATCTGGAGGACCCCCCTGACCATGACAGAACTGGACGAAGATTCACAAAGCCAAAAGGTACCCCTGCACCCACAGCACCCTGGCCTTGGAGAATCTGACCTCTGGTACAGCAAGGTCCAGCAGGCGGCCCACCGCCTTGTCTAGCCTTGGTTTCCCGGAACCGACGCCCTGGACTTCACCTGCAGCATCTTTGTAACCCCTGGGGCCCTTTATAGGAAAGCACTGGGAACCCAATGCTGTGTTTGCACCCTGCACCCGGCCGCCTCTGCACTGCTGAGGGTGTGTGTTTGATGCTGACCTGTGGCCCCTCCAGCTGCTTTAGACTCTGTTAAGCCTCTGGGTATCCACTGAACTCTGTTCACGCTATATCTCATTTTGATACAGTATATACAGGGAGTGCAGAATTATTAGGCAAATGAGTATTTTGACCACATCATCCTCTTTATGCATGTTGTCTTAATCCAAGCTGTATAGGCTCGAAAGCCTACTACCAATTAAGCATATTAGGTGATGTGCATCTCTGTAATGAGAAGGGGTGTGGTCTAATGACATCAACACCCTATATCAGGTGTGCATAATTATTAGGCAACTTCCTTTCCTTTGGCAAAATGGGTCAAAAGAAGGACTTGACAGGCTCAGAAAAGTCAAAAATAGTGAGATATCTTGCAGAGGGATGCAGCACTCTTAAAATTGCAAAGCTTCTGAAGCGTGATCATCGAACAATCAAGCGTTTCATTCAAAATAGTCAACAGGGTCGCAAGAAGCGTGTGGAAAAACCAAGGCGCAAAAAATCTGCCCATGAACTGAGAAAAGTCAAGCGTGCAGCTGCCACGATGCCACTTGCCACCAGTTTGGCCATATTTCAGAGCTGCAACATCACTGGAGTGCCCAAAAGCACAAGGTGTGCAATACTCAGAACATGGCCAAGGTAAGAAAGGCTGAAAGACGACCACCACTGAACAAGACACACAAGCTGAAACGTCAAGACTGGGCCAAGAAATATCTCAAGACTGATTTTTCTAAGGTTTTATGGACTGATGAAATGAGAGTGAGTCTTGATGGGCCAGATGGATGGGCCCGTGGCTGGATTGGTAAAGGGCAGAGAGCTCCAGTCCGACTCAGACGCCAGCAAGGTGGAGGTGGAGTACTGGTTTGGGCTGGTATCATCAAAGATGAGCTTGTGGGGCCTTTTCGGGTTGAGGATGGAGTCAAGCTCAACTCCCAGTCCTACTGCCAGTTCATGGAAGACACCTTCTTCAAGCAGTGGTACAGGAAGAAGTCTGCATCCTTCAAGAAAAACATGGTTTTCATGCAGGACAATGCTCCATCACACGCGTCCAAGTACTCCACAGCGTGGCTGGCAAGAAAGGGTATAAAAGAAGGAAATCTAATGACATGGCCTCCTTGTTCACCTGATCTGAACCCCATTGAGAACCTGTGGTCCATCATCAAATGTGAGATTTACAAGGAGGGAAAACAGTACACCTCTCTGAACAGTGTCTGGGAGGCTGTGGTTGCTGCTGCACGCAATGTTGATGGTGAACAGATCAAAACACTGACAGAATCCATGGATGGCAGGCTTTTGAGTGTCCTTGCAAAGAAAGGTGGCTATATTGGTCACTGATTTGTTTTTGTTTTGTTTTTGAATGTCAGAAATGTATATTTGTGAATGTTGAGATGTTATATTGGTTTCACTGGTAATAATAAATAATTGAAATGGGTATATATTTTTTTTTGTTAAGTTGCCTAATAATTATGCACAGTAATAGTCACCTGCACACACAGATATCCCCCTAACATAGCTAAAACTAAAACAAACTAAAAACTACTTCCAATAATATTCAGCTTTGATATTAATGAGTTTTTTGGGTTCATTGAGAACATGGTTGTTGTTCAATAATAAAATTAATCCTCAAAAATACAACTTGCCTAATAATTCTGCACTCCCTGTACTTAGGTTGCTTCTCACAAGTGTATTTCTATGCTTCCAAAGCATTATCGTTGTTGAATGGGGTTCTAGGTGGAGCCAGGGTGCAAGTGTTTCTATGTCATGCAAAGTGACTAGAATGTTACTCTTATGTTTTCACTTCAACTGTGTTGCAAATGATTACCAGGGTATTGCTGCTAAATTTTCACTGTGATTGTGTTTCATGTGATGCCCATTCAGTTGCTCTTGTGTTTTCACTGCAATTGTGTTGCGTATGATGACTAGATTGTTACTCTTATGTTTAACTCCAGCTGTGTTGTGTATGATGTCCAGAGATTTGCTCCTATTTTTTCACTTATGTTTTCACTGTGGCTGAGTTGCATATGATGCTCAAAAGGTTGCTGTTACGTTTTCACTGCAATTGTGTTGCATTTAATGCCCATTGGGTTGCTCTTATGTATCACTGTGATTGCGTTGGCTATGATGCCCACTGGGTTGTCCTCATGTTTTTTAAAATATTTTCATTGT
Organism: Pleurodeles waltl; assembly: GCF_031143425.1. Lineage (NCBI taxonomy): Eukaryota > Metazoa > Chordata > Amphibia > Caudata > Salamandridae > Pleurodeles > Pleurodeles waltl. The sequence continues at coordinate 307,382,927 of NC_090446.1, forward strand.
GACCGTGTTGCGTATGATGCCCTTTTAGGGGTGCTCTTATTTTTTCACTGCATTTGTGTTGCGTATGATGCCCGTTGGGTTGTTTTTAGGTTTTGACTGCAATTGTGTTTTGTATGGTGCCCATTAGGTTGCTGTTATGTTTTCACTGTGATTGTGTTTCATATGATGCTCAGAGGATTGCTCTTACCTTTTGACTGGTGTTGTGTTTCGCATGACAACCAGTGGTTTGCCTTTATGTTTTCACTGCAATTGTGTTGCGTGTGATGAGTAGATGGTTATTCATGTTTTAACTCCAGCTGTGTAGCGTATTTTCACCAGAGGCTTGTTCCTAGGTTTTTAGTTATGTTTTCACTGTGACTGTGTTGCATATGATGCCCAGAGGGTTGATTATATGTATTCACCGTGACTGTATTGAATATGATGCCCGGAGGGTTGATGTTATGCTTTCACTGTGACTGTGTTTCATATGATGACCAGAGGGTTGCTGTTATGTTTTCACTCTGACTGTGTTGGATATGATGCCCTGAGGGTTACAGTTATGTTTTCACTGTGGTTGTGTTGCATATGATGCCCTGGGGGTTGCTGTTATGTTTTCTCGGGGATTGTGTTGCAGGAGACACCCAAAGAGTTTTGTTTTTATGTTTTTAATGCAATTGTGTTGCGTATGATGACTAGATGGATGCCCTTATGTTATCACTGTGATTGTTTAGCGTGTGACGACCAGAGGGTAGCTCTTATGTTTTCAATGCAATTGTTCTGCGTATGATGCTATGAGGGTTGCTGTTATGTTTTCACTGTAGTTGTGTTGCATATGATGCCCAGAGGGTTGCTGTTATGTTTTCACTGTGGTTGTGTTGCAAATGAAGACCACAGGGTAGCTCTTATGTTTACTGTTAAACTTATGGTTGCTCTTAGGTTTTTACGTGTTTTCACTGCGATTGTATTGCACATATTGACCACATGGTTCCTCTTACGCTTAGGAATGCTTTCAAAGTGCGAGATAACAGTACTTTGCTGAAATTTTAATGACAGCAAAGCACGATATAATTGCAATGACTGCATGTGAGTTACACATTACTGCTGCGAAATTGTCATCTAAACTACCATATAATACCGTATAAAACACAATTTGATACTGGTGTTTTTGTGCACGCTGGTGTGTGCGCGCGCGCAATGTCTCTCTCTTGTATGGTTGTCTGGGTTTGAGGTGGGTAAACATTCGTAGTCAATGCCTTACGTAATTTTGTGAACACACAGTACCCAAATTCCGCATTGTGCCTTTGATCCCACGCTGAAAAAATGAAGTTTAAGAAACGGTGGCCTTTACCCAGCTTTCTACTCTCCCGCATTCTTCTTGGATGGGTAATGTGGATATTCTATATGCTAAAGATCTCCCACATGTCGACACAAGGGCATAGTGCTGAATGAGGCATTGTTGGCTTCTAATCTGATTCTTTTCTTTACCTCTTAATTGTTGAAAGAACTTTGTTCGGTTCAACGGGCTGTGAGGGGAGGTGCAGCAGAGATTGGAAATGTTATTTTTCCGCCAGAGGCCTACGTACCACGTCCTGGCGGCTCTCCATTAGATATTCCCTCATCGGAACGCCATGTCTCACACTGCATGGCCTGTGAGCGCACACAGGCCCCTGCTGTGCAGAAAGCTCTTTTCGAGCTTGTTTGACCAAGATCCAATCTTTTCATCCCACCTTTGCTCTTTAGTTTGTCGTGAGGGGCTGTCAGTCACTGTCACCGGCAGCTGTGGTGTGCTGGGGTATATCAGGCCACATCTCTTATTGCAGACTAGAGGAGGCAGGGCCCTTCCGAGGCTGGAACACTGCTTCGTTTGATCCGGTGCAACTGGCTTTGAGCAACTGTTATCATGAACAAGTTAGCATATTAAAAACAAGCATTTACAATGCAATGGGTCTCGCGTTTACTCGATTTAAAGCTATTAGCGTTGAAAACTCCTAACCGGACTTTTCTTGCCACATAAACTGAAAAGAGTTTCACATAAGCGAGCCGACGACCGCCATGAGCGCAAAGCAAACACACTAAAGGAAACAGAAGTTCACTCGCAGTGAAAGTTGCAATTAGCCATGTATCCGGTAAAAGTGCAATTCATCCATGTAGCCGGCAAAAGTGCATATATTCATGTAACAGGGACAATGTCATGCAAAGCGCTCTCCTACTTCCCAGCAAGATTCCGCTGCCTATGAAATAAAGAGAAAGAATAGTGCAGAAAACATATAGGGAAAACATGGAGCCTCGTATGTTTTCAGTAGTTGGCCGGAGCGCTTGAGGCGGGCTAAACACCGGAAAACACACGACATATGCATGCCTTTCACTAATTAAATAAAGTTAATTTTAAAGGTAAGTCCACGAACCAACCAAACTGATGGGCTTGACATGGGCATGGTTAAAAGCCCACAGAGAGATTACACCAGGAACGGAGCGCCTTCTGCTCGACCCTAATGAGCCACACATACCAATGTAACTGGTTTATGGATCATACCAAGTGAAATTAGCATGCATCCTTTTCGTGTTTTTGACTAAACTACCAGGTTTTGTCCAGTACCTGGTGCCATGGGGGGATTTTTAATATTGATCTCATATAATGAAATACAGTCCCCAGGGGCTCAGAATGTGTCTGAGTGCAATAAATAGAACCTATTTCTAGGTTTCTCTAAAAATGCCACATAACACGCAGATGTCGGTACATTCTTACCCAAATTCCTATTCTGGCCAATTTCCTCATTCAGCAGGCTTGACTTGCCAAAACATACCTAGGCAACATTGCATTGGATTGGTGTTTTTCTTCCTCCTGGCAGTTACTGGACGTAGCAAGCTCTGCCTCTGGGTGAGGTTATCATATTTTTCAGGCCCAGGATGAGACGTGCTGCAGCATGTAGGATGCCTTTGAAGAGTGCCAGTGTGGAGACTGAAATTCCATGGATTAGGGGATTACCACCATCAAAATGGAAGGGTCCCAGGGCTTGACCAACAGTTTGAAATTTCTTTTTGGAAGTAACTGTTTGATTTATCTAAAAGAGAGAACTGATGACAGGCCATCTTTATTTCTTAGCAAGTGTCTTGGCATTTATCTGAGAGTCAGAGGCCACATTCTGAAATGCACGTAATTAAGGTCCAGAGATGCTTGGGATGAAGATACTAATCCTAGCTGCTACTTCGTGTTAAATTCCAGGTGTCACATATTAAAGTCCCCTGATAGAGTAATAACATGCAGACCACCATATTAGGAATACAAGGTCCCTTACCGAATGTGGTTCCTGAGTGAGTTTACTTTTCTGCAGGCAGTTTCGAGTTGCTCTGAGCATGTGTAAAGTGTCCTTGTATGCACACCGGGTTTTACCAAGTGTTGTAATGCACCTAGTAGCATCAGGCCCAGTAGTCCCACTCACAGTAATTTTGGATGTGGGAACAATGAGCCACTCATAATTGGCCAAGCGGCATCCCTCTGGGGGATCCACTTCAACCTGACTCAGAATAGGGACCATAGTGAGTTGTGCACTTCAATGATAGCTCTTTGCCTCATTATAAAGGACAGCTGTTACTGGTCCAGTAGAAGCCTTATCCTTCCTAAGAAGGAAAGGAGGCATCTACCATCTGAAGGTGCAGAACTAACATTAAACACCAACAAAAATTGTGAATGATTTTGAATGAACACCAGGAAGATTCAGTCCTCAGGGTTTAAATGACAACATAACTACTCTTACGTCACACTTGCCTCTAAGATGTCACACCAAAGCACTCAATAAAACAGTTCCTCTTTATTGGCACGTAGTCCTTACCTTTTTTCTATTTGTTGAATCAATCCTGGTTATTTCAATATGGTGTCAAAGGTGTCGAAAGGATGCAGGAGATGACACAATCTACAGTTAATCTTTCTCCGACAGAGGCCTATTTGATAGAAAGAAACATTATACTGATTTGCCAAAGCCAATTGAATTGACTAATCTGTTGGCCTATTCTGCTATACCATTGCCTTGAGGATTATACAAAGAGGTACACAAATGTCTTATACCATTTTGCCCTAAAAACTTAACCATCTCATTGGACGTTAACTGTGTACCATCATCTGTGATGAGAATCAATGGTATACCTTCTTCTTCATAAATGTTCTCTAATATTGTTATAGTAGGCTTAGTGGTAACATCTTTCACAAATGTCATGGTTAACGATTTTGAATTTACATCCACTACTACAACATCAAACCTCATCTCAACCGGCAATTCTTAATTTAGTAATAAATCCAAGGACACCCAATCAAATAATGGTGGTGGAAGACAGTCAGCTTACAAATGTGTTGAATAACGCTCAACAATTGTTCGATAAAACTCTTGTCTGTTTAAAGGGGTATGTGCACAAGCTTATGGTGAAGGAAGAGGCCATATCAGTACAGCACAAATTTAGAAAAGTGCCTTTGTCCATAAGAGTTGAAGTTATTGTTGAATTGTTGAACAATATGTAAGTTGAAGCCATAATAGAACCGGTTGAGGCATCTCCATGGATTTCTCCTGCGGGAATTACAAAGAAAAGTGATGGTCATTCCAGGTTTTGTGTGGACCTGAGAGCTCTAAATCAGCACATGGTAGCTGACACGTTTCCACTTCCAAATATAAATGAACTGTTGTTGTCTATTGAAGGTGGTAAGTACTTCTCAAAGTTAGATTTGAAAAGTGCTTATGATCAAATCAGGTTACATAAAGATTCTAAAGCTTTAACAGCTTTCATAACAATGGACGTTATATTTTAATTCACTTGCATGCTGGTCGGCTTGGCGTTGGCTGTGAGTGTGCTTCAGCAAATGGTGACGAATGTGTTTGCGGGGATAAAAAATGTATATTTTCAATGTGACATATTGGTTGTGGGAGAGATGGTGGAACAACACAATATGATCTTGAAAATGGTGTTGAAAACACTTGGGGAAGCTGGTTTGACATTAAGCCAAGAAAAGTGTAATTTTTAATATCTTGAATATACTATATTAGATAGTGGAATCAGCACAAAAGGTGTTTGATGGAAGCAATTGGATGAGCACCATGTCCTGCTAACTGTTGGACCTGGCCCTTTTTGCAGGGTCATCTCCAAACATTTTGCCTTCTTCCTCCTATTTGTTCTGACCTCTTGTTGTTGGCTCTAGGACTCTGAGCACTTTATCACTGCTGATCAGTGCTGAAGTGCAGGTGCTCGCCCTTCTAAAGTTGGTATGATTGGCTTACACCTAATTGGCACATTTAATTTACCTGTAAGTCCCTTGTACAGTGGTATCTCTATCCCAGGGACTGTAAATTAAATGCTACTAGTGGGCCTGCAGCGCTGCTTGCGACACCCACAGAAGTAGCCTTACAAACCTGTCTCCGGCCTGTAAGTGCAGGGCCTGCATGTACAGATTACTGCCACAGGGACCTGGCATCTAAATTCACTTGCCAGGCCTGGAACTCCCCTTTTACTACATGTAAGTCACCCCCAATGTAGGCCCTAGCTAGCCCTGTGGGCTTGGTGCTGTGTATATGAGAGGCAAGACATGTGCCTAGTTTTGTGGCCTGTCCTGGTAGTGACAAACAGGCTATTTGGTTTCTCACTGCTGTGAGAGCTGCCTTGCTCATAGAATTGCATTGGAAATGCCCTACCTTATATCTAGGGGGTATTGTCTGATTGATGAGGTGTAGCGTAGGCATGTTTGGTATGGTTGTAATGGTAGCTGCTTACTGCTGTAGGTGGCTTTTTTATTACTATTACAGAACTGCCACTTCTATAAAGTGAGCATTGCTCTGTGCTTATGACTCTGGTGTTTTGCAGCTGGACTCCAATCCATGTTTGGGGCAGAGTGACAGCTGTGCTTTGTGCATACTTTTCAGACAGCCTATACAAAGGGAGGGTGGAGGTGTCACAGAGGTGCATCTGCATATTGAATGATCTTCCTGAGCTGAGAGAAGGAGAGGTGGGGCACACCTGCATTGGTAAAGGCTGTGCCCTGGCCTTGCCAAAAGGACTCGTTTACTCCCAACTGATGTCTGGAGCCTATGCTGGAGGAGGAAGGGGACACTCCTAAGACCAGTTGGAACTGGTTGGACCTCTTCCCCCTCTCTTTGTGAAATCTTGTGCAAAACTGAGTGTAAGTACAGGGGGTTTTCCCCATGTTTAAAGAGACATTAATAGACTACTGAACTGGACACAGATTGCTGCTGGAGGGACTCACCAGGAACCGCCTTGGACTGCTGCTGTTGTGCTGACCTGCGACCTGCTGCATCACTAGGAGGAGCTGCCACAGACTGCAACTCTTTGTGCTGGCCTGCCTGGGCTCTACCGCCCTGTGCTTTTTTGGATTGTCCCCAGGGGCTGGGTGCTGAGGCCCCTATTCCCTGCTTCAGTGCGCTAGGAGAGTGCTGCATTCTCTGCTTCCCCAGGGTGAGGGAATCGTTGTACCTTCTTAAAGTGGCAGAACAGGGCTATATTGGAATGCTTGCAAAAAAGAACTCCTAAGAAAGGAGTGGGTCCAGTGCACTAGCTCCCTGTATAAATTGCCTTAATGAGATAACTAGGGGGACTGAACCGGAGGACATTGGACCCTAATCCTCCTAAAGTAACACGTATATATACTAATAGTGGAAAAGTCCCTCTAAAATGGATTTGTTTTCACTCCATTTTATTATAAGTGTATAAAAGTTTCTCTTAATGTTGATTTATTATAATGATTTCTATTGGTCATTTAAATGAGCAACCTCTAAGTAAGGAGGTAACCAAGGTTGATGAACTCACTGTAACATTGGCATGTGTTGTCATTTTCCCTTTATTCACCAGTCTTTGTTTTACTTTAATTTTCTGGTGATTTAACACTGTGTTACTTATTTTGTATCCATTTCGATTGTTTAACATTACCTTTTCCTGACCTCAAAATGGCGCCATCTGTCCCTCTTTACTTTCTACACCTCGGCATAATCAACGAGGGTAGGACTAGTACCGCACTGCCTGCGCCCGCCGGTACATTTTATATAAATAGATCCCCAATGCTCTTACGAGCGTTCCGGTCTTCACTCAGGAGACGGACGCGTTTCCTGGGATACGCCCAGCGTTCTCTCATTCGAGGTGAGTTTGGTGCTTTTAAGTACTGCACCGTCGCTACTTTTCTGAATAACAGCTTCTTCATTTTTCGATGTAAATAGACTATAATAACAACACGAGTCTGTCTCTCTCTTTAGTTTAAGTTTTATCTATTACTACGCCAACATAATTTCTTTTTGCCAATTGCTTAATGGATTAACTTGGAATACTTTCGGGCACCTATCGGTTTATGTTATGCTCATTACGCTTTAACCAGCATCTTACAATTTACCGGGTACAACACCAATTAACAGAATCTATTGCTATAACAAAGTCCAGTTTTTGCCTTTTATTGTATATATTGTATATTTCGGCTTGTATCTATATGTATATATTTTCTGTGCATTGTCTTCCAGATTTTGAACTCACACTTTGCTTATATTAATTACAACTATATTGCTACAAATTACTCGGTATGTTTCCAGCCGTTATATAGTTCATTTTCTCAAGTCTTGCTTCGGGTCCTTTCCTGATACAATAATCTTTTGTCTCACTTATTTCTTTCATAGCCAATGGTTTATCTTTTTACAGTTGGTATTTTCCAACCACTTATATTATAGTTTCACATTAGTGTTCACTTTTAACTTCATTTCTAAATGATTCTAATATATTATAATTTCCGTATTCCTATGTTCTTATGTATTTTCCCATAGGGTCTTACATTCACAGGGGCTTGTCTCTTTCTTGCATGTTCGTTCTCTGTTCTACATATTCATTTTCTCCTCCTTTCGTTCGAATTTATAATACTTTTCACAATAACGGCTTGCTTAATACTAACAAGTAATGTGCACATTGGTTTTTTCCTTTCATCTCATCTTGGTATATTCTGGCTCCTACTTGTTTGCGCCGTTTCACTCTTTGTTTCCATAAGAATGTTCTTTCTGGGACCACGAGAATAACAATGACTACGCCTATTCACTGGAATTTTTTACTTTTCTATATGAGATGCACTTTTGAGTTATGTATTTTTTATGTATATCATCCTCAGTTGGATTTTGTTCTATCTTTCTTCCAGCCTTGAGAAAGCCCCGGCTTACGTGCCGCTAGGGGCGAAACACGTGTTGGCTGATGTTTCTGTGCTGTTGCTTCTGACTCACTAATGATGTTTGGGCGACGCTCCCAAATCAATGTAATGGATTCATCACCGATGTTATAAACTTTGAATAAATTAGGATTCATGAAGATCAGCTTGACGTCTTAGTGCTGTTACTACGGACTTACCTTGTCTATTTGGTCGGATATCTTAATGTGCTATTTCGGACTCATGTTTCATTACTACTAACGTTGGAATTCTTTAATCATTTCGCTTATGATAAATATGTCTATATTGGAATGCTCCTGTGTTGGAGCGTAGCACGTGAGGAACACTTTGCTTTCTTTGTTTAAGTGCATTGGAGCACTTTGCTACGTCTCCCCAAGGGAGTATTCACTGCTGTAACCAGGGAAGGCTGCCAGGAGCTACTGCAACCAAACGCTCTTCGTGGCATGCTTCAGGGGCACGGGCAAGTGAAGGACAGAGCGATCGCTCTCTGCCTGGTGCCCCCGGAGCAAGGAAGTGCCCCCAGGGCACATGAGGGCACCAGCTTTAGCAGGAATCACTGCGGCGGCCCGGCACGTGGACTTGAAATGCACTTGCATAGCAGATTGGGTGCAGGTGAGTGCTGGTGACAAGGAGCGGCCCCTGGAGAGAGGGAGACCTCATCGGTAGGTCCTTTCTGCTCACTGAGCCACCCCACGGCCTGCGACGACCGTGTAGCGCACTTGGGAGGAGACACGTGGTCCCCGAGGCAGGAGAGGCTGCAAGAACCTCTCTCCTATCACCTGGCAGCGAAGAAGTCTCAACGGAGGCTCCGCTCAGCAGAGAGGTGGTGCACAGTACCCCCAGATGGGACACCCCAAGAGCAGGACGCGGGGAGGCAAAGGTAAGTCCCTCTTCCCCTTTTGCTGAGTGAGGATCGTGAACACTCCAAAACGTTCTTTAGGTTTAGTGGTCTTCTTTGCCCCCGCGCGAGCCAGTTGTGGCCTCCAGGGGCCATTAGGACGGTTCATGACCCTTTATGGCATTTGTCTCTGTGTGGGGAGATGCCTCCCCACAGGATAGGAGTGGATGCGTGCCGCCCCCTCCCTCGCCTTTGATCAGACGGCTTGCTGGGTGGGAGGGTACTCCCACAGAGTCCCCATTCCAGCAAAGCCGGTTTTGGGACCCCCTGTGCGCTAAAGGAATGCAGAAGTCCCCCCATGTGGCCCCAGGGACCTGGCCTATGAGAAGATAAAGAATGCTTCATGGTTCTTGGCATTCCTGAAGATGTGCAGTGTAATGTTTATTGTACAATTCATGATACTGTTTTGACCTTGGTGGTAACATGTATTTTGCATTATATGTGCAGTGCTGATGGTATATTGACTTTTGCGCAATATGATTGAGACTGCATACATTCATGATGCTGTTTGACCTTGCAGGTGGCATGTGTACTTCATGACATGTGCCTTTCTAGTGATAGTGTTTACCTGACTACTGCTTATGTTGCAGAATAACCGGTAACCTATGTGTTTGATGGGACTACTGCTGGCTTTGGCAGAGTACTAGTAACTGTGTGTTGTTCTGACAACTGTTTGGGTTGCAGGTTATTACTGACATGTTGTGTTTGGTCTCATGATGGTTTGTACAATACAGTTTATTTTTACATAACTTGGTGCTGTGTTTCCTTTGTGGTGGGGACAGTGCATCACGTGTGTTATGTGTGTTGTGCAATCGCTTTAAACATTGCCTCTGGAATAGGCCTGACTGCTTGTGCCAAGCTACCAAGGCGATGAGCAGGGGTTATCTTGGGTGTGTAACTCCCTCGACCTGACTGGAGTGGGGGGCTTCTGCCTGACTGTGGTGAGTACCCTAGCCAACCAGAAACCCTATTTCCAACACTAAAAAATACCAATTGAGATCATTTCTAGGTCTCATTGAATAGTATGTCAGGTTTGTAGAGAAATGTGCAGACAAAGCGAAAAACTTGACGAAGATATGACGCAAAGGAAGTAATTTTGTGTGGGAAGCAGAGCAAAAAAATTTTTGGGAAAACATTAAATTAAAAATTTGTGAAGCATTTATTTTGACTGCTTTTGATAACAGATTGAAATCCATACTCACAGTGGATGCTAGTGTGACTGGTTTGGGAGTAATACTGTTCCAAATTCATGTAAGAAAACAAACAACAGTTGTATTTGCATTGCGCTCCCTAACACATTCAGAAAACAATATTCAGTAATAGAACCTGAGGCCATGGCTGCTGCAAGGGGTGCTAAGTATTTTGGTGTGTATTTGTGGGGTTCACGTTTTTCGTTGAGAACTGATCACAAACCTTTAACTAAAATTCTATCATCTGGTGGGGCAGATAAAGGATCTGCAAGACTGGCCAGGTAAGCAGCGAGAATGCAAGAATTTTTGTACACAGTGGAATTTGTTCAAGGTTAAAAGACGTCACTGAATTGTGGTGAGCAATGATGGGCAGCCACCAGAGAATGATAGTCTTTGATATAACAGTGATTGTAACACACAGCTTGGCCTGGATCCTCTTGCATGCGCCAGACAGCAACTGAACACTGTAGAACTTCCATAACAGTACACTCCACAAGAGCCTACATTCCAGAATTGCTCAGTGACACTAACATCATAGCAAGCTGCGGACAGCACAGCTCGGAAACAGCAAGGAGTTGTCACCTTTCCCTGTTTCTGAGCTATGGTGTTTGTAGCTCATGCGTAAGTGTATTCATTCTAGATGCAACTTCCTAAAAACAGGCATACACCTTTGTGCCAGCGGACGTTTATGGCCTCAGGATCTTTAGAGGTGGAACAATCTTTCCAGATATTTTATGGTCCAAGATCAACCGGTCCTGTTCTGTTTTTGAAAGTTGATTTAGAACACCTTATATTAATTATTTTGCTAGTTCTGTGAATATTAACGCTCTAAAACAAGCATTATGCTTGAACAATTACGTACGGAATAATTGTTTACATTATTTTTACCAAATACTGTTTGATTGAGTTGTATACATTTATTTAGTTACAAGACTTTATTAGAGTAAAGATTGATTATTTTTTCTATTGTCAAAATAGCCGTCATTTCTGGCATGAGGCACATGACCATAGTGGTCAAACTACAGGTGAACCATGGACTAAAGTAGTTTGAAATATAAATGTTGCATTCCTTTAACTAGAGGACCATGTCTATTGATTAGATCTAAACCAAGATGTAAACCAAACTACTGAATGTGTTCCAAAACAGGGTAGTACTGCTACTCAGTGGTAACTTCTTAAGGGTTAGCTTTAGCCATGATCTTTAGATTTTAGTAACATACTATATATTATTCTTAAGAATAAATGGTTCATACCATTTGCTTCATACATTGGTCTATTAGTGTGCCTTTCATATTTTTGTTCTGTCTTGCACAGCGCACAAATATTGGATACAGGTTCAGCCCCTTTCAGCCATTGACCTAACTCTCTGTGAGTGCGGCATTCTGTTCTTGTACATTGTGCACTTGCACATAAAAGTAGTCCCATTGTACAATTTTACAAAAAACAAATATTCACAAACAATAGCCAAATGTTAGCAACCAATGGCAGATTTTCTGGCTTTGACAGTGCAATGTTAGGTCCTTAAGTACATCATATCGCTTTGCGAGATACCTCCTTACTACCAGAAAGCCCCACACTTCTATATCAACGTCCTCACAGCAGTTATTCTCTATTCATCAGCATGATATAGTGTCATATGGAAGTCATTTTATTGTGCAAATGATGTAACAAAACAAACAGCACTTTGGATTCTCTCTGATTGATATTCAACTTGTGAGGTTACAAATAATGTCTACTAGATTAAGTTGTACGGATTTGGATATTGTTTTTATAATTTCCTGAAGTGTTCATCAGCTTACCCTGCATGAGAAAACTTAGTTTCATTATTCCCAAATGCACAGAAGCCATTTTGTTTTAGGTGATACATAAGCATATTTCATGCATCTCGTAGTAAATTATAAACTCACATTCAATGTTGTCAACAAAAGTGTAATATTAGGAAAATAGGAATTTAACAGTATGTTTATGTATATCTTAATTCCAAAGACTTTTCACATTCTCACCATAAAAAGATCCCCCATCTCGCAAATCAGATTGTTTCTTTGAGATGACAGTTTATGTTGAATGTTTATACTCAATAGACACATATGGAAAGAAAAGTGTATAAGAACTGTGCAAAATCGCATGTATTTTAGCATTACATGTTCCAACAAGCTTTTTGCGCAAGAGCTTTGGTTGGCTGAAATGGTCACTAACATCGGATTATTTACTGCAAGGGGTCTAAGGTGGCCCAGCCAAGCAGTGGAGCTGGTTAATTGGCTAAAAAATAAATGTAACCAAAATGTTACCGGAAGTCTTATGGCACTTACTGTATGTTTGCTTCTTTTGCATTGCCTGCATTGCTCTATGGTTGTCAGAGATGATGGGGAAAATAATTGGAAAAGGTCCAGTGAACAGGAGATTATTTATGAATGTGAGTTCATGGTTTAGATTGTGCAGGCTCCAGAAACAGTTCAACAATGGGGAAGATAGTCAGGAGCACCAGGATTCGAATTACAATTCCTTGAAGGATTGACGTATTGTGAAAAAGGCCCACTGACCAAGCCGCTCTAGCACCTTCATGAGCTCCACTGGATGTTGGCAGAAGAAAAAAAAGTACCCCAGTACTCATGAAACCCAAGGCAGAGATAACAATCCACCTTCTCATAGAAGATTGGATTAAGGATGAGGTTTTACTATGTATTGTCAGAAGATGTAACACCCCAATTCTGCTGACACGTAATGCAGGTAAGGCTAACATGTACAGATTTGTCCCAGATCTTAGAGTTATTAATAATGTGGTTACCTCAGGCTTTCCTGTGGTGCCCAACCTGCCACCATCCTGTCTTACATCCCTGCAAATGACCATTGGTCACAGTGGTTGATCTCTGTTCTGTTTTCTTTTCCATCTCCATTCATGGAAGGAGTCAGTATCTCTTCACATTTTCGTTCTGAGGATCTCATGTTCTACAAGTTAACATTAAAAAAAGTCATCCTACATCTAAGCATGTAAACTCCTGCCACTTTGCAACAACATTACATCAACACTCAGCAAGGTGCATTCTTTGCTCGTAGGAACCTGTCAAAATTTATTCAAACAGACTGACGCACAGACGCTTCACTTACAACCCACCACAAACCGAGTGTATGCACTGTTGCAATACAAATTGGAGATTACATTGATTTATAGGAGGCATAGCACATGAGCATTGGAAGGGGGACTACGAGTCCCAGACAGATCTTGGCCCCAGGAGGCGGCCATCTCACTGCACCAGCTGCCCCTAATCACCTCACCAGCATTGCTATAAAGTGACAGGGGGACAACACAGCGCAGGATGCGCTGAATATTGGAAGGGGGACTACGACTCCCAGACTGCTCTAGGCCCCAGGAGGCAGCCATCTCACTGCACCAGCTGCCCCTAATCATGTCGCCAGCAACACCATAAATAGCCAGGGGGACAACGCAGCGCAGGACATGCTGAACATTGGAAGGGGGACTACGAGTCCCAGACTGCCCTAGGCCCCAAGAGGCGGCCATCTCACTGCACCAGCTGCCCCTAATCATCTCACCAGCAGCGATATAAAGCGCCAGGGGGAACAACGCAGCGCGGGACATGCTAAACATTGGAATGGGGACTACCAGTCCCAGACTGCTCTAGGCCACAGGAGGCGGCCATCTCACTGCTCCAGTTGCCCCTAATCATCTCGCCAGCAGATCTATAAAGTGCCAGGGGGACAATGCAGTGCGAGACGCGTGCAGGCCGTGCCCGGGCGAAGCCCGGGACAAAGGCAGGCCCGCCCACGCCCATCGGAGCCAGAAGGAGGCTGGGCGGGGCCACACCTTTAACATCCATTACCAAGAACTTGGCAAATCGACAGGGGGTCCGCACTATATCCCACAGCAGTCCAGGTGATGGGGGAAGCTGCATACCGCCTCCTGTGGCGACCGGAGGTGCTCTCAATGATCTCTGCTTCCAGCAGTTGGGGGCCACAGAAGGGGCTGGACTCACTTATTCGATTCTTATTTGCAATCTCATGAGCAGTGGGAAGTTTGCTAAGGAGATAAGGGATTGAGCCTCTGATTGGTGGTTGCTTGGGCCCCTTACTTTAATCTTGCAGCATGCCTAGAGCTAAGACATCTTGTCGTAAGACAACTAGCAAGGCCGCCCCCTGGCCTATGAACTCTATAGGTCATGTAGGTCCCTGCAAGTTGAGTATGGACAAATTTATAGTAAGGGCTGTGGGGATAATCGATAAGGAAATTGAGCTGGCAGAGCGTCGGCTTTCTGTATCCTTCCTACATTCCCCACCCCTGAGGGGTAATGGGGGTCTCATTAATAGGAGCTTCTAATGATGAAGAGCTGATTGGGAGGGGAGGTAGTAGTGAGGTGATGCCCTGTGATGATCCTGTGGCAGTTGGGATTCAGGGGACGTGGACGAGCCAGATCAGGCTCAGAGGCAGGAGTATGATCCCTCTGAGTTTGGAGCCCTGGATTTAGTTCCCCCAAATAATACAGGCGATGAGCTGGTAACAAGAGAGAAGAGGACCCAACCAGATCCCGAAAGGAATGATAATCGCTTAAGTTGTGGTAATATCCAGTTGGCAGCCCAACGCTCTATTCCGTCCAAAAAAGAGGGGGCAGCCCAACGCTCCATCCATTCTAAAAAAGAGGGGGCAGGTAATGGGGAGGGGCAGGGACGAGGGCAGGCTCAGGGGGAGATGTTTGTACAGATGGAAGAAAAATTATGTAGCATCCTTGACTTAAAATTGCAGCCTCCAATCGAGCGTCTCAACTCAATAGAGGATATGATTAAACAATTTGAGTTTAGCCAAGACAACAGAGATCCTTTTACCAAGCCCTGACCAAGACTCTTACACCCCAAGGACCAGCTATCACCAAATCAACCCTAGAGGCTCCCGTAGGGGTGGCATCTTGTATATCAATTGGCCATGGACAAAGGGGTGATCCTCCTGAAAAGGTGGGTGAATACAGGACAAACTTCTCACTAATCTCCTGGAATGTGGCAGGGGTGAACCCTAAGGTAGCTGATAAAGCATAGAACTCCCTTATAGGGAAATATGATGTCTTTGTTTTGCAAGAAACATGGGCTGTTAACAAGGTCTTTGTTCGAGGATTTACCACTTATAGTGTTGAGGCCCCACCACCAAGGAAAATGGGCTGGGCAATCGGGGTACTTATGATCTTCGTCAGAAATGACATAGTATGTAGGCATGAATTACTGAGGATAGACTCCTCCGACAGAATGGGCATTAGCTTACGGTTCCCAAGGGCATTAACCTTGGTTATATCATATGTGTATGCACGTACTTTGCCAGCAAACAGAGAGTCCTTGGTTTTGGAAATGCTTGAAATGCTAGTAGAAACTTATAAACGTAAGTCTAGCCTAATAGTGGCTGGAGACTTCAATACCTCATTTGAACCATGTCTTGCCCTCAACATGGTAATCAGGGAAGAGGATGAGCAATAGGGTGTCCGACAGCTGGTAGGTAGGACAATAAGTCATCTTTCCCACTATGGCCCTGCAGATAGTGGCGGCCCACAGGCTACGTGCCTGTAATGGGAGAACAAACTCAAATCAAGCATTAGCGCCCACTTTTAGAATGGGGCACCAGAGGAGTGTGATTGATTATATCTTGTTGGATGTGCGATTATGGGCAGATCTGGTAGATATGCAGGTACTTAGCACCACTGAGAGTGACCATCGCCTGCTAGCAGTATGGCTTAATGGAGGGAAATTTGTTACGTCTCCCAACTGGGGACTTTCAGACCTGCCGGAACCCAGTTTCTCTAATAATCAGTGACGAGTAACGTGGCCTAGAGTCCTGGCTGATCGGGAAGCGCATTCTGAGATCTATCTGTGGATGGTACAGTTTTTAGACAAATTTGAAGATCTGCGTGTAGACCCCAATCTTTTTTTACAAAGTCATGGTCTACTGTTTGATAAACTATAATTGATTTTCTCTAGTGAATACCGAGGCATCCATAAGTCGGGAGCAAAACATCCACATTGGTTTAATCAGGATTGTAGGATGGCTAAGTGGGCACTGGCAACCGCCATAAGGGAGTGTAATCAAGCAGATATTAAGTATGCACTAGCAATGTATAAAAAGGCTCAAAGAGTGGCAAGTAAAGAAAGAGATGATGAAAGCTGGCAAAAGCTACTTAAGGCATTGAAGCTAAGAGATAATCATGCCTTTTGGGCCATATTATCAGATGGAACTGGTGAATTGGGTACTTTGAGGCACTGTAACATTGAAGCAGATAAGTGGGAGAAACACTTTGTTGCTTTATATTCAGTGAGTGTAAATGATAAGGGGGAGGTCTCTGGTGGTACCCCACATCAACACACAGGGAGCCCCTTAGTAAACCTTAATATAGCATTAGAGGTGGAGAACCCTTGTATAGCTTTGGGAGAGGCAGGTGTGGCAGATAGTCCTCTAATTTTTTTTCAATGGAAGACACGCTTGCAGCTATCATTAGTCTGAAACCTCTTAAAGCTCCAGGCGTGGATGGAATTCCTGAAGACCTATACAAATCCGAACCATGAGTGTAAAAATCTTCTTTCTAATGCAATAGTAAGTGGGGGATGAATGCCGGATACCTGGAAAGGGGGCAAAATTATTCATGTGTTCAAAAAAGGAAACGCGAGCTGCCCTGCGAACTATCACCCTACTAGGCTGCTGGATAATCTCCCAAAAATATTTGCTAGGCAGGTTCTTGACAATCTGTCGGGCTGGGTGGCTAGCATAGAGATATTCTCGCCCTTGCAGGCAGGATTTCGGTCCAAGACAATCAGGTATTTAGGTTTTCAGTATTATACTGGAAACAGGTCCTCCTCCAACGTCAGAGGTTATTTGTAGCCTTTGTTGATCTGCGAGCTGCTTTTGACTGAATCCCACATGATAAATTGTGGCAAGTTCTAAGGAAGATGGGAGTCCCTAGTAGTCTAGTGGACATCTTGATAAGACTATATTGTGGAAACTACGCCCCAGGTCCGCTGGGGTGGGCAAGGAGAAGTGACATCTAGAATTCTGATAGGCCGAGGGGGGTCGACAAAGTTGTGTGCTGGCCCCTACGCTTTTTTCTCTATATATGAATGACATCACTGAATATTTTGGACAGTGTATAAATGATTCTCCCACCATTTGTGATGGGAAAATCCCCATCCTTCTGTTTGCAGATGATTCACTGCTAATTTCCAAGTCTCCAATGGGATTGCAAAATCTGGTGTTAAAATTCGGGTCCTTTTGTAAGAAAAAGGGGATGGAGATAAACTGCTCTAAGACCAAGTTTATGGTCTTTGAAAATTCAACAGTCAGAACGAGGAGCATTAAAGTGGGTGATTCCAACCTTGAAAAGGTGTCAAAATTCGATTATCTAATTATCACCTTGTCCCCAAAATTAAAATGGGACCCCCAAGTAGTAAAAAGTTCCCTAACACTAGAACATAGATCTAAAGCCATTCTTCGATTCTTCTGAGTCATAAGCACTCGCTCTATCTCATCAGCTCTTGAGGCTTATCGAGCTAAGGTCCACAATGCAGCAACCTATGGCGCAGAAACATGGGGTATGCTAACTCACATAGGATAGATATTGCTGAAAACAATTTTATTAGGGCGCTAGCAGCCGTTCCACCTTGTACCCCGCTTGTACCCTTGAGATATGATATGGGTATTAATCGGGTGATTGATCAAATACAGCTAAAACCCCTACTCTATTGGGTACGGGTTTGGTCTACCCCCGAGTTGGCCACGTATAGTGCATGTCTAAGACACTTGGTAAGGCTAGACCTAGCTCGGAAAGTCCCTTGGCTGGGCTTTGTCTTCGCATGGTTTAAAAAGTTGAAGCTTGAGACACTTTGGGAACTGCTGGACGATATCCACTGTGAAGACAAACAGGTAGTTAAGGTGGCTTACTGGCAATATATTAGGGAGCGGCAACAGTATAGGGCTAACTTGGGTCATCTCACAGAAACATATCTAAAATTCAAAGTTGTGCCCAAATTTGTATATTTCCTGGACTATGTTACTCCACCTAGGACAAAAAGTTTGTATCTGCGATTTCGAAACAGCTGCTTGCCCTTAAACGCTTTCTGTCATTTGTAGCAAGGAGATGAGCCATCTGTCTTAAGCCCTCTGTGTAAATCTAAGCCTGAAGTGGCGATGTGCCTGTTTAAGACAAGTACAGACAAGACTTTATTCTATCCTATGAGCCGTTTTCTCCTGGGTGTGTGGTTCAGAAGAGATAAAAGGTTTTAAGTATTTATAAGCTGATTATGTGGAGCTAACAAAACCCTCACAGAGATAGCTGTATTAATATATTGTGACAAGCTATAGGGTACATATGAAATGGAGCACCGTAGAAGACTAGAGATTGATTAGTCTTGGCAGTCTTTCATGTGAATTTCATTTTTTGTTGTTTTTATGTTAGTAATATATAATTCTTTACTTATTAATGTATTGTTTTGTGTAATGTATTTTTGTATGCATGCTTTTAGGGCAAACCGCCGAAATAAAGTATTTCAATCAATCAATAGCTTGCACACATGCTTGTTGTCCTTGTCTGGGAAAGGAGATACAAAACACAGAGATTTAAACAAATGACAGCCATGCACAAGGCCAGTGATTGAAATGTTTCCAGAGGTACCATCTAATAGAGGACCTCATCAGGAATCTACTACACATGACCACATGCCACATCTGACCAAAAAGTGATCGTGTGAGGACATGTCTGCAAACAAATACTATATCATATGTTTACTCCAGAAAGTCACTAGAGAAGCATTTCACGACCTAAGGTCAACAAGGCAATTTGGAAAGTCATGGGCACTCTGCCATACTTTCATATTCCTACACACACCCACAACAGGAAAAAGACCAGCTCCAGTAATATTTACAGTGTAACTGCCAACTCTTCACCTTGGTGCCAATCCCACTCCATTTAGAAGCCTGCAGACCCGCCATTCAATTAAAAAAACATATAAGCCCCCACATCTTCTTGATATTATGTGATCTCCTCTTGCCTACTCAGAAACTGTCCATACATTAATTGGGTGCCTCATTTACAACGTTTTGGTGCAGGGCAGTGCCACAAGCCTTCTTGCTGCACTGCCCTGCATCAAAAGAAAAGGGCAGGAATGCACCATATGTATAGGATATGGTGCATTCCTGTCCTCTTCCACATTGCTGGCACACAATTGGCTGCCATGCACCAACGCAGTCACCCTTGCAACATTGTGTAATGGAGTCTACATTGTAGGGATGATTGTTTTTGTGCAGGAAGATGCCCTTACCTGCACAAAAACAATCAATGGAGGTGACTCTTCTCGTTGCACCTCCCTTACACCTCTCCTGGGGTGACATAGCTTTTGATGCATTCCCAGGTTTACAGCATGTCAACTGCCATGGGTGTTATGTGGGAACAGCCACCGTAATGCCCACAGCATGTCTCCCTATTGCACCGTGAGGCAACACAGTCAGTTGTGCAGCATTGCCTCACTCTATATGTACAAGGCCATGAAAAGCCTTGCAGGGTGGCTTTATTTGGCCTTGTAGATATGGCTCTGCAGTGTGCACCACCAGACTGTCGTTTAAAGTGATGTTCCGGGTGCACAGGCACTTGTAAATAAGCCTCTGTGTTTGCTCTTCACCCATGCAATAGTGTCTCTGCTGTTAGCCAATGGGGGGAAACAGCTTCCCATTTAATTGAAGGTTTATATGCTCTACTACATCTGTGTCACCAGGAAGCAGAGATGTCATAATTATGCCCACATTTAACCACAATGACCACACCGGGTGCAAATAGGATATTTAAACAATGTTTCACATGTGCAAATGTTCTGCAGGAGAAAAGGGCATCTGCTGAAACTAGGTGACCTGCTGCAGTTACATATTATGCTTTAAAATATGTCTTTCAGCAGACAATTGTGGACAGCCAGGGACAACCTTTGTCAGAATTAACCCTACACCTACTGTGTAAAGGGAGGTGGGAGATGAGGGAACAGGCTCAAAGGTACTGTCTTGGAAGTGAGTTTCCTCTTGCTGTCAGACATCTATGTGTGTGTCTCATCAGTGTGACCAGCTTTTATGTACCCTGAAACTGTGTTCACTTTTTTCATCCACACCAGCTAATGCCTCTCCTTGGATTTCTTCTTTTGTAAAGTTAGATTCAACAACCTCTACCTTCCTGCCATCATACATAATGTCTTTTGTGCTCTTCCTTTGTCTCTTTGTTCCTTTTCTAAGTATGTGTAGTCCTTTATTTGGAAGTTGCACGGTGTGGTTGTACTTGCTTCTTTTCTATGGTAGTGCTCTACTCGGCTATTCTTGGGCACATGTGTCCCACAGTGTTTGGAGTTATTTTTGTGCTGTGGGTGGTTATTATGTAAACAGCTTAAGATGCTACATTTTATTGGCTTGTAGATCACCATCTTGCTTTTAGAAGGTTCTCCTTTTTAAGAATTCTGTTTTACTCTTCTCGGTTCCTTTGTGTCAACTCTCTCTAGGTGGTTGCTCCTTGTGAAACTGGTGTTATTCTTGCCTTCAATAGTTGGTGTGAGGTTTGGTTTGTTCACACAATTGGCTTCTCCGTGTGTTTCTTTTGAGCTGTTCTTGAGATGAGAGTTGTAGATGTGCATAATTACCCAGAACCAAGCTGCCCTTAAAGTGCTTTGATAACTTGGTCCAGGGAGAGGTGTTTTGCATCTTTCCATGTACCATCCACTCGTTTCAGTGCATCCTTAAGAGAGGCATTCCTGCAAAGGTATTATTTTGCTGCTTCTATTGGGGTTCCTACCTTTTGTCGCATTCCTGGTTCATGGGGGATGGGACATCCTTAGAAAGCTTGGTCTCCAATATTGGAATCCATAGGTGCCTTCCTTTTCTGTCAGTTACCTCAGCACCCTAAACTATAATTAATGTGGTTGGGATAGATATGAGACATCTGCCTGACAGGAGAACCATCTCTAATGATGGCCTGGTGGATGGTTGCTAGAGCCATGGCTATTTTCAGGGTGATAGGTGTTGACCGGGGTCATCCAGGTTCCAGATGCCATTCTTTGGTAAGCATGTGACACAATAAGGATTGGCATGAATGTTCAGTGTAACTGCAGTAGATTTGGGTGCAATATCCATTTGTGGTAATCTGCTGGTGAACTCCTAGAACTCCTGCAGTGGTCGAGATCAACCTCCTCAGTTAATGGCCCTGCAACTTCTCCTTTCCATATAGGGGATTATGGCATTATTGTGAAACTTCTGAAACATACATGTGTGTGTTCATGTACAGCCATGCCCTCTTGGCCCTGTAGACCCAAATCTATCTTTGAATTTGCCTCTTTGCAGTTTTCTAACTGAATAATACTTTATAGGGTTGCTAGTTTATGTTGAGCAATTTGTATGTGGTGTTCTACAATATTAGTTGGGCTTCATTGCACAGAGTTTGGTTGAGATGGAGACATAGCTGTGTGACTTGATGCATAAAATACATTTCCTGGCATGTTTTCATACCTATAGTGCTTCTGTTCTACTCTGTTTATGCCTATATTGTCTTGCTGGACTTTGCGGTTTTCACTTGTTGTTTGTAGTTGTGTAGGGAATCTGCCTCCCTTAGTGTTCATCACACATTTTTCGCCTCTTGCTGGGCCTTATATATTTGCTGGCTTTTGAACTCTGTGTACTGTAACCCTGCCAACTAGTGGTGAAGTGCCTGTGCTTCCCCTTTAACATGGGGAATTGGGATATTTGTAATAGCTATATTCAACATGCCTATAAGTCTCTAGTATACAGTACAAAATGTACCCAGGATTAGATGCTACTTTGGACCTATTAAACCCTTTTGACATGTCAAACCTCCCTCAAAGCTAGGGAACAGATTAAAATACTAAAACTGTTTCTCAGGAATGGGACTAGAAATAAAATAATTAAACAACTATTTTTAAAAGTTATTAAAAATGTATTAAAATCCAAGCAGATGGTCAAGTCTTATTTTTAATAAATATTAAGAAAACGTAACGTTTAGAAAGTCACATTTTCACTGCCAGAAGTTCATCGAGGCTAATTTGCCTTTGCTCTCAAACTTCTCCCAACCAGCATTTGTGAAACAGGTGTAAACGTTATGCTGACCTGAAATCGTGGGAATGGCTTCTCTGAACCTCACCCAAATGCAAGTTGAGGATGTAAACATCCCTTTTGACATTGCAGTGTAACATCGTACTTGAGTGTCAAAACCTGCTTGACAGGTCTGCTGGGATTACATATAACATTTTGGGGTGCAAGTGAAAGTAAGAGACTAGGATGGCAAGACAAAGCATGTGCTGCCACAGTCTGGTTGCTACTGAACCCAGCTTTATCCTACGAGATGTCTGTCTCTGAGTTGTGCCTATGAAACTGGGGGTACACTTAAAAGGAAGGGAAACAGAATTCCAA
The DNA here is from genome assembly GCF_031143425.1 of Pleurodeles waltl. Lineage (NCBI taxonomy): Eukaryota > Metazoa > Chordata > Amphibia > Caudata > Salamandridae > Pleurodeles > Pleurodeles waltl. Next base: position 307,405,603 of record NC_090446.1, read on the forward strand.
GACAATTCTTATGTATCCACTGCCTGCTTGATGGAAAACCCTACTTTTGTTACCAGATTTCTGACCCTGGCTGTATTGCGAGTACAATAGCTTCCTGAAACTGGGTTTCAGTGTTAGATTTGGAGGAAGCTGAGATTAGCATAGTACACTCCCCACACACTCCCCAAACCTCACAGCCAAAGTTGAGTGTTGCTGAATAAGTTAACTATCTTGGAAATGCCCAAAGTGTGTTGTCCACTGGAGATTTTACCCCATTGCTTAGGGTGGCCAAGGAGTCTTTCCACCTACTAGCTTGTGCCAGACATAAATGTGGCATCTTCAGGGACCCATTTCAGAGCAATTTCTGGACCTGAGAATGAACAAAAGAAAACTGGATCTTCTGTCTGAGACAGGAGAGGAGCCCTGCCATACTGGAGCTGCTTCCTCTTTTACCAGGACAAAGACGAGGACTCCAAGGGTTATAAGCCATGGGGTTACAACAAGCTACAAGAGGCCTTTCCTGCAACTAATCAGCTGACCATTGGAAATCTGACTTGGACTGGACCGTGCTGTTGGTCTCTGCCTGACACCCAGTGAGTTTCTAAGTGTCTCCCCTGTGGTCATGGGGAGCTTTAGAAAAGTGTAATCCCTTGGTGGATTGGGACATAAAGTCCTAAAGTCAGAAGGTAAAGTTTTTGACCAGGATGAAACAGATTGGTGTGTCCGATCCAAACTCCATTGTGGTCATTATCATTTTGCGCCTATGTCCCAGTCTACCACGACCATTGATAGTTTATGCTTCTTGGTGCTATTCCTACTTAAAACTTTTTTAAAATATTTCTCCGGTTCCCCTTATGGAATGTTTATCTTTTTGGTATCAAGATTTATTGGTATAGGGTTTTATTGACATTTATACACTATTCAAAAGCAATAGTAGCATTATGGGAGAGGTTTATTGGACATCACATTGGATTGCAGCAACAATCAAGATCTCCCCTTCCTCCCCCATGTTCCCATTCCTGTTCCCTCTTGTTTTAACTAGCAGTACACATTGTGACAAACAGAGCATTGACACTGGAGTAAAGATCTATTTACTAGCTATCCCTATCATTTGGGTTGACTCTGGTTCCCCCTCTGTCAGACTATCTGCGTTCTCCCACCCTATTCTTACTACAGCTCATGGAGGCAGGGCATCCGGGGGGTCCAACAGAGAGCATAGTTGCCTAGGCCTGCAGGTCGTCAGCTAGCTTATTGTCCTTACGTGTTTTCCGCATGTTACATTCCTCCCCATTTGCCTATTTGGTCTCATATTTCAACCACTCCACAATTTTTGGAACTGATGTGAACAACCACCGAATAGCAACTCTGCACTTGGCCAGCTTGAGCCTCAGTATGAGGAACTTCCTCTGTTTCTTCTTTTTCCTCACAGGGATCCAACCCACCAAATACTGTCCTACATCTCTGGGGGTGAACCATCCAGTGGCCTAAGTTCAGGAATTTAAGTACTGTATCCCAGTACTCATATAACCGGGTGCATTCCTATATCATGTGTATAAAGTCCATGTCGATCTGGGTGCAGCGGATGAAGGATGAGGAGTGTGCAGGGTAAATAGCGTGCACGGTGCTCCGGTGAGGTAAACCTGGTTATACTAAACTGAAATTGCTTAAATATAGTGTTGGAAGACGCAGTATTCACCTCCTCATGAATTCCCTCCCACTCCTTGGCAGAGAGTGGTGCCCCGAGTACATCATACCACTTGGTGTGCACTAGGAGCTCTGTCCATAATAGGTCCTCCCTCAGAGCCTTGTAAAGGTGTGATAATAGTCTACGACCATCTGCTAGATTCAGCATGGCCACCAGAGTCTGGGATTCCGGGGGGGAGGAGGGAGCTTCTATAGGAATGAGGGCTGTATTGCTCATGCTATAGACTCCATTTGGCGTATTGAAGGAATTGTCTGGCCCCAGGCTGAATATCTCTATGACGTCAGTAAAAGTGATAAAGGGGTTGTCTAAATATAGGTTCCTCAGGGTATCACAGCACCCCTCCTGCCATTTGTCTACTGACATAGAATTTGCTATCAGCGACAATGGGCGAAGCACCCATACAGGCATGTCGGGTGCACACAGGGCTCTCTTTATGACCAGCCAGACCACTCTTTCCCATGTTCTGCAGACCTGCCAGACAATAAAATACATGCTGGGTAACTCATAGAGTGTCCCCTGAAAGATGTATAGGCACCGGGGCAGGAAAAGCATTTTAACTAGTACGAGCTTCTGATTCAGGGACAGTCGCAGAGTATTCCAGAATTTTATTGAAGGTTTTAACCCCTCCAAAACACTCCCTCTGATGTCTGTCTCAAAACCCAGCACTCCTTGAGCCTGTCTAATCCCCAAATATCTGACACTCTTAGCCTCCAAGAGAAGATCCACTCAGGGAAGAGCCAACACCTGTATGCCGGCCAAAACCCCAGGAGGAACAGCTTAGATTTGGCACAGTTAGCTTGTAACTCAGCAAGGAGTGCCAGCATGATGGGGGTGGAAAATGTGGGCTGACACAGATAGAGCAAGGCTTATCAGCATACAAGGAGACCACCTGAGTATTCTCCCCTAGTTGAACACCCCAGCCTCGGAGTACATCACGAAGCCAGCATGCCAGCGGCTCCATCGCCACCGTGAAGAGCAACGGGGACATAGGGAAAGCTGTCTGATCTCACGGTGCAAGCAGAAGCGACACAACATCATCCCTCCCACTTGAACTCTCACTGTCAGGTCCCCATAACACAGCGATATCCATTTCAGGAAGAGCTCCCCAATGCCCACCTTCCACAGTACCTTCCACAAGTATTCCCATGACAGGGAATCAAATGCTTGTTCAATGCTTAGGCGTGCCAGCGCATACGGGCTCTCCTCTAGGACAAGTGTGTGCATGACCAGCAAAAGTCTTCGCAGGTTGCAGAAGGGTATTTCATCCTGGTGTAAATTTGCATTTGTCCTCATGGACCAATCGGGGCATATATGCCAGAAGCCAACACATCAGTACTTTTCTCAGGATTTTCATCTCAACGTTTAGCATGGTTAGGGAGCGATAACATGTTGCCTCAGTAACATACCTATTTGGTTTTGGCAGCATGACTAAAGGCATCTCCCTCATTTACACCGGAAGCAGCCCTTTCCAATATGCCTTGTTGTATACCTTCAGTAGTCTGTCTGCCATTGACCTCATCCTGCTCTGGTAGAACTCTGACACATGCCATCCCCACCTGGGACCTTAGTAGTCTTCAATGTCTGTATTGCCTCCATTATTTCTTCTCTTGTTCGGGGGGCATCTAGGATATCTCCCTTCTCCCTTAAAAGGAGACCATCTTTAAGCCGGCTAAATATATGTCTCCCTCCTGAGTAATGTCGTGTGGTGGCGTTGCATACACTTCCTGCAGGTGAATGGCAAAGACATTCATAATGCTGCGCTCTGTGCATATAATCTGCCCCTGTTTATCCCAGACCTCCACCATTGGAGGACTATAAGTTTTACTATGAAGGAGTGTAGCAAATAGTCTTCTGCTTTTATCGCCCTCTATGTGGAGCCTGTCTATAGGTAATACAGACAAATTTGTCCAGACGATCCCATGTCTCTAACAACTCCCTCTTAAATTCCTTCCATTCTGTCAGTCTCTGAGGCTGTTCAACCAAACTGCTCTCCAGATCACTGAGCCTCTTTTCCAGGGCATCCAGCGACCTGGAAAGTTGTTGTTTCACCCCATAGGCTAACTTCAAACATTCACCACGCAACACCTCTTTCATGGCATCCGATTCTACGGTCCTTACCGTTGCGCTCCCCAATATTCAGCAAAGTAGTGCTCTAGGATCTCAGCCGCTGCACTTGTGAATACCGGGTCCATCAGAGCCTCTTCCTGCATCCTCCCCAGACGCACTCTGAGGGCCTCTCTGGGCATCCTGAAGGGTACAGGTAAGGGTGAGTGGTCCAATAGGTATTGTGCCAAGTAGGATACATCCTCCACAAAGAGGGGCATGGCACCAGATAATAAGAAATAGTTGAGTCAACTACGCGTCCCAAGCCAGAAAGACCTCAGAACCCAAATAATCTGCAGCTACTCCCATTACTGAACCAACGAAATTCACAATGTCCACATTCATTAAACATATAACTCTAGCATCCAGTGCTCTCAAGACAATCACAAATCTTCCCTGAGAATCCAGCTTCACCACTTTAGCCATGAAGGGGATCCCTGGAGCTACTCAGTTCAGGGCCCCCTTGTATTACTGCCGATGACCAGTGTGTCCAGCCAATCATTGGCTTCCTCGGGGTGGCAAAAAAAAGCTCTCTCCCCTCGTACTGTACCCTACGTTTTGCAGGGAACATGATACTGTAGCGGATGCCATGCTCCTGCAAATGTTTCTTGGTCGCATATGGTCCCTGCAGAGGGCCTCGACTGTCCCGGTAAAGTCTTGGAAGATTATGATGTTCTTGTTCTCATACTGGGGGGCCCCAGGAACCCTCACAAGCTGCATTATTGTGTCCTTGTCTCGAAAATAAACATACAGGTGACTATGGCACAAGGTGGCTCTTCCAGCTTAGGCACAGCTGCCAGTGCGCTGTGTGCCCGTTCAATGGTGAAAAAATTAGAGAGCTGTCTGGGCTTCAAGCCTGTTGTGATCTAGTCTTCGAGGAACAGTTCCAAAGACTACCCGCACCCTTCTCGTGGAAGCCCACAAAACAAAGGTTGCTCCTCCGGAGTACCCTTCAAGGTCTTCGATCCTGTGTCCAGGTGAGGCATGAGCGTTTGAAGTGTTTTCACTGATTTCTTCAGGGTTTGCACTTCTTGTTGGAGCTCTGTATAGAGCCCCTCCGCCTCGGTGACTCCCTCTGAAATTTTCCGGACGTCAGCATACAACAGGCACACCTCAAGTGCCACTCTGTCAATTTTCACGAGCATGACCTCCCTGGACCCTTTTATTTCAGCCATGATATCTGCCTTCGTAGGTGACCACGCATTCTCTGGGTGGGCTTATTTGGCCTGCTCCCCATCTGTACCTTTGTGAGGCAATGGGTGTGCCTAGTTATCAATTTTATTAGTCTGCACATTTTTTGCAGGCTTATCTTTCCCCATGTTTGCCCGCAAGTGAGAGGAAAGGCTCTGTCTGGTACTCACTGGTTGTGGCTCCTGTGTGCCCTCCGGTGGGCACTCATCACGGATCCCCAGGGGTGCCAACCCCCTAGCCAGAACTCCACAGCAGAGGCAGTTCTAAGAGTACTGTGTCCGCAGCTCACATGCAGCCCCCATCATTTTGATATCATTTTGTTTAGTAAATGTTTCTCCATTTTTCTAATGTGGTGTGGGATTTTTATGTTTTTTGTATTTTTACTTAATTGCTATTTTGGTGCCGCATAAACACTTTACAAATTACTGTAAATTAAGCTTGTCTGCCTTGTGCTTTATCAATCAGGATGCTGAGCTCAAGTTAAGTTAATGATTTTAATGGTTCCCCTTGACAAAGGTTGTGATTATTCCTTGAAGTGGGTAGTCATCCAAACTAATAAATAATCCAATGTCTTACAGGTTGTATTTGCCCTGATATGATAATGTGTCCATGCCGATATTTGGTCTTTGAGAGCACCCTCTACTGTGTTCATATGTGCATGCATGTACGATTGGATGTGCTATTTTTATCAAAATGATTTTACCTTGCTGCAAGTGTGCCGCCTTCACTTTAATTGCATGGAATTTTGATAAATATTTGAGTTGGTGTGCACAGCTTCAATAATTCACAAACAGAGGTGTAGTGATGAAGCAGAAAAATAGAGACTAACAAACATTCATATATCATGTAACAAAATTGTATAAGACAATGTGATTTTAGCAAAGAAAATAATGTATGCAGAAAAATGTGCCCATGGAGTAGTTCGCCATTATTATAAACAAGCTTAATTAATCATGAAAAATCGACAATTTAGTAATCCGTCATAATTCCAGCTATATTCTATGATTTTCTTGTTAAACTGTTATATGCTTAGCTTAAATTTAGCAGAGGCTTTGGCCTAGTCGCCTGGTCTCAATTTCAACTGCGTGGTTTTCACTTGTATTAACAAAGATGTGTTTTATGCCTTTAAAGCTGTATTTTTCCAGTAGAATGACTAATACACTTATCTTAAGGTTGCATGCTAGGCAAGTTTCATCCCCTTTGAAGCAAGGTCAGTTTCTGCAGGTGCAGACAATAAAGACACTGATACAGAATTAATTGGCAACTTTGTTGCTACTTGTGTTCCAAAACTCCAAGGACACCTTATGCGTAGGTGAACATTAAGAGAAGGACACTATTCATTGGTTAATGAGAAACCACCCCATGGACCCTCCAATGGAAGACCCTGAAGAATTTGGAACGTTTTCTTACTTAAACCCACCGGACAAAGAGAAGTCAGCCATTTTTTTCTTTTGATGCCATTTTGAAGCCAGATCTGAGAAGCCATTTTGATGACACTCTGATGCTTTTTCTCTATCCCAGAGAGAGAGAGAGACTTTAAAGAATTCTCACCCTAGAGACTTTAACTTTACCCCGTCTTGCCCATATGATAACTATTGCCCCTTTTTCCTTGCTGCTCCAAGGAAAACTTGACTTAAACTTTGCCCCCTTTGAAATCTGCCCCATGCTGATCGAACCGGTACCTGAAGGACTAAGACTTACCTTGAGTGCTGAATGTATTTGGTAATTATGAAAGGATAAATGTATTATTCATCGTATTTTCCTTCTTAGGTACCAACTGCTTATTTTGACAGAGCCTAAGCTAGAAGTTTTCTAAATTCATGTTGATTAAATTCTTTTGCATGAATCCCCACATGCCAATGCTAATCAGAGGATAGTTGAGGTATTCACTTGATGCACCATGCTGAATTGAAATCTTGTTATGCTGACCAATGTATTAAATTAGTCAAATTCAGTTACTCTTATTAGTGATTTGCATTGCTATAACCGAGTGCATTATAATCCAAATTTTGCGTAGATTGAGTTTCTTCCGTCGTTATGGACAGCTAGTAATGTTCGTATATGTATACCATTTGATTTTGAGACTTACATATATTGTGCTAGCTTTGTTAATATAGGGAAATAAACTCATTAACCTTTAATAAACATGTGTGGTTATTCATGACTGAAAGGTCATGGTGTATCTAGTTATTGATTTTCTGTCTAACTAATTTGTTGATTGATTACAAATCGAGTATTGGTTGTTGATTGTAAATGATTATTGATTATTGATTTGAGGGATCTGACAATTCTTTGAATGAGGAGAACTCAACCCGGTCAAAAGGTTCACCAACCTCCGGCGTGTCCAAGTATAAGTAACTTATAAGGACTGTACGCGCTATCAGTAGATGGTAGCAGAGTTTGATGGTTTGGCCCTTTGGGACCCCATCCGAACAATAGACGGATTCAAGTTAGAATTTTCTTTAATAAAACAAGTTGGAGAGATGATGATGCCCTAAATCCCCAACGACTTTCCCGGAATCTCGGAGCTTGCGAATGGAGGAAATGGAGGTGTGAGAATACTTGCGGCGTTTCTAGTGATGGTATGAGTGAAGTTAGGGTTTTGCGCTTGCACAGCTTATGCCGCAGATGAATTGTGAAGTTTGTGAGGATTTTAGGGGGTTACGAACTCCAATAAAATTTTTAGAGGAGTGATACTCCAAAGTGTGAGAGTAGGGAAGTCGTCGAACTTCATATGAGTGTAGCGCTTTGTGCAGGAAAAATTGTCCACGTGGTTGTTGATGTTGAGACGGGCCCTGCGAGATCAAGAGACTCCGGAGTATGTTGAAAAGTGTATGAGACACTTGATTGATGTTGTAATTTGTTCGGTTTAATAGGTTGATCGGGCGTGGTCAACAAGTTGGTACGAATATTGAGGAATAAAAGAAAATTTTCGACTTTGAGATTTGACGAATTCTAAAGTGCACTAGAATAGTTCATTGATCAGTTGAGAGTAAAGTTTGCAGGTCAAATTTTGCTTGCGAAAGTGGGAAACCGAGAAAGATGGAATAACTGCAGAGGCTAGTGAAAAATCCCTAAGGTTTCTGAAGCAATTGTATTACCTTTCCTGTAGTAAACCAACAGATTTGTTTTCTTCCTTTTTGGTTAGTGCTCGCGATATATTGCAGAAATTAGTTTTGGGTGAAGCTGAAGGAAGGAGGACAAGCCGCAAGACTTTTTCAGCTGCAGTGTGTGAGTGTGACGTCACTAGGAGCCACGCTGGGATAGGCTGGTTGGTGAGAAGGGTCGCACACGGATTGGACGCAGTCGGTGAAGCGCAATTGGAGGGGAAAGGCAAGCGAAGAGTATTCTGGGAATTAAAGTCACTTATTGATTACATTCTGAGAAAATAAAAGACGGAAAGATTACATTTTTCAAAGCATTAAAGAGTGCCTTGAGGGGAGATGTATATATTAAAGCAAATGTAGGAGAAGAAACACCGCCTGAGGGTACACCAGCTTACATCGTAATTGTGGAAAAGGGTGTCGCACCATGTCTTTGGTTAAAACAATGGTGTAAATTAACAGCATTTCCTATCCATGGGACATTTAACCTAAGAGTTTTGGAGAATTTAAGATTTGCTCTATATGATATGAAAATACCTTCAAGACCAGCAGTTTGAAGCATTAGCAATTTGGGAACAAATGGCTAGAAGGCAACTACAAAAGAAATTTGAGACAAGAGTGAGAAAAGTAGAAAAGACACTAGCGGATACTAGATGGGACAGTACCCAAAAGGTTTGGAGATCAGACATATTGCAGGGAATTAAATTGTTTCCAGCAATTACTGACGAAGCAGAGATGGAAGGAAAGAAAGCTACCCATAAAACAAACAGGAGTCAGTCCAGAGATAGAGAAAACAAGAGAAACTCGAAAAGGTCAGATGAATCAGACGATGAGGAGTTCATTCTGCAATTGCTAAATGACCGTCCACCACCATATGTGGAAAACGAAAATGGCCCAAGCACTAGTACTGCCGCTCCAGAACCAATACAGGGTACTGTAGCCCCGAATTTGAGAATGTTGCAGAGGCAAAGTAGTCCCGATATGCCTTTTACACCAGAAATCCCACAAGTTCAGAGAATTATATCCTGACATGACTAAACTGAAACCTGTTAATGATTATCAGCCACAGGTCCAAAGAGCTATTATGATGAGCACAATGTGGAAATGACTTCTAATTTAATGGTGCAAGGAGGACAGAATTACCAAAGACCGACATTGATTCAAACCGAATCAAACCAAATTTTGATGCCTCAAAAACAGATGCAAGAAGTGCCAAAGTACATTCAAACAGCAGAAACACAGTTAGACAGGCCAGCAATGATGAACCATAATGTGGTAATTAACATGCCACAGAATTTGGGTAACAGACAGAATCTGGACGCAATATCTTTGCCTATCACTGTAGGTCCGCCAGTACCATTATATATACAAGCCAAGCCAAATGTATGCGATCAAGGTGTAATAACGCAGAATGAGACAGGAAGAAGATATATAGAAAATACCCAAGAGATGACTCCCGTAGGAACACTGTCAAACAGATCTGGGTCTTTGTTGGAATTTAGTCCAATTCCAATTTGTGTTCCGTCAACTGTGGTAAGGTCAAGTCATCCACTGATAGTACCGTTAACTTAAAAAACAGAAACATTACAGAAACCATCAGTAGCAGTAGACGTAGATGGCACATTAATGGGACTAAACGCACAACAGTTAACACAATGGTTGAACAGCCTGAATTCCCCACAGAGTACACCCGGGGGAAAGGAGAAGAATATTTAAATCAAATAAGATTGGGCATGGAAGAAGGTGAACTCGTAGATGGAACGATGGGTTTGAACAGGTTAGAATCATACACAGAAGAAGAGCTGAGATACATTTGCCCTAGAATTACAAGAGAAGTAAGCAGTATACATAGGAGGTTACACGAAATTGCAGACAGACACAAAATAGACATAAATAAAACAAAGCACTTGAGCAGAAGTTACAGGTTAGACTTTGAGACAAAAGATTTTGAACACATGAGGTCTGCAGGAATGAAAACACACCTTAAAGAAATATTGCAAAGCGCGCAGGTTTGGAGATGTTTAGATAAGTGGGAGAGTAGGTGGGTTAAGAAAAAGGATAAGAAGAAAGAAAGTACCCGAGATCGGAATGATAAAATACAACAGAATGATGATCTTATAACCATGTTACCACTGAGAGAAACAGCAGGGAGAAACTAATCCATGTACCATGGCACAGGTGTGACATTCAATCTTTTACGGATGATTACCCTAAGTTAAGAGAGAAACAGATCGAATGGTATCAACAAACAGATAGATTTGTGAAACTCGCAAAATGCCTTTGGGAAGACCTGAATACTTTATTCAAAATTGTAGTTCCGGCAGATTTGTGGGAAGATTGTAAAAGAGCTGTAGATTGGCCTACAAGTGAACCGGAAAGAGATAAGGACACAGGTACACCATCGCCTAGGGTAATGAGCATGTACCATAAAGTGGTTGAGTATCTGAAAACGAAGGTTGCGTCGAAAAAAATGTAGATTGGCAGAAAATTGACAGAACAGCACAGGAAGTTAAAGAGTCGATACATGCATACTATGAGAGATTGTTGAAAGCATTTAAAAATTACAGTGGCATGGAAACGATTGAGGCAAAAGACATGCTCCATTTTGTATTCAGATTTGTGGAAGGATTGAGACCCGAAATTAGCCAGATGATTAAAATGCATTTGATTTGTTGGCAGTCAAAATCGATCGATGAAGTGTTGAACTATGCAAAATACTGCAGTGATGAGATTGAGACAAAGCAGAAAAGGTTGAAAGAAAGTGATGGTGATGCAGATTAGAGCAGCTCAGACAGGTTTGCAAGGTTTCCAACAACAGTTGCCGCAGCAGCAACAGCAGGGAAATGTTATGTTTCAGCCACAGATGAGAGGCAGAGGCCAAGGAGGTTTTGTGAGTAATGGTCCTGATTTAAATACTGTTGTGATCCCTAATGGTATACAGGCAATGAAAAAAGTGATGCCATGTCACACGTGCGGAATCATCGGACATTGGAAACGGGAGTGCCCAATGTTGGTGCAGGAAGGTGTAGGTCAGCAAAACAATGATGTCAATACTTTTCAGAATGTGAGAGGACCAAAATTGAGAGGTCCAAACCCAAATTTCCAAAATAATGTAAATCAGATGCAGGGTCTACAACCTATACAACAACAGCAGATGCAAATGCCACGTGTACAAATGGCACAGTTACAGCCAATGCAGCAGCAGTTTCCTATGGTACCTAATAAGCAAATGCAAGTACCCTTAGCACCAATGAATCAGCAACAAGTAATGCTTCCTCAACAGGTCACAGGTCAAGGAATGAATCAAAGTGACACAGTACACCAGTTCCCGTTACACAGTGAGAATGGAATAAACAATGTATGGGAGAGTGAAAGTTCAGATGAGGAGGGAAATTGTATGCTTGCAGCATCTTTGGAAGTTGATCAAAAGGGACCATATGTGGAAGCAAGAGTTATGGGTCACAGTGTTTAATTTTTGGTTGACACAGGAGCTACATGCTCTACAGTTAGAAGTATCGAAGTACCAAATTTGCCACTTTCAGGGAGAACAGTTCAAGTAGTAGGAGTAGCAAATAGGTATCTGACAAACCCAATTACAGATCCAGTGCAAGTCAAAATTGGTAACTTTCAAGGGTTACATAAATTTGTGGTGTGTGAGTCAAGTCCAATATCCCTATTAGGAAGAGATTTATTATGCAAATTAGGATGCTCGATTATGTGCTCACATAATGGAATTAAAAGACAAACAGTGATGAGGAAGAAGAGGACAGTTTAGAAGAAGACGAAATGGAAACTGTTGATGAAGAGTATCCCCTGATTACTCTTTATCCTATGCTCACTGAAGCAGATATTCCAGCTGATTTACAAGAAACAGTTGAAAAGGAAGTGTGGGATATGACAGGGAAAGAAGTAGGATTGATCGAAGGAGCAGAACCAGTGAAAGTGACTGTAAAACTTAATGTAAATTTTCTTCAGACTCTGCAATACCATATGTCACAAGACACTCTCATGAAAGTCGCCCAACTCATTGACGAATTTGTGAAACAGGGAGTACAGAAAGAAGTACTTAGTAGTCCATGTAATTCACCAATCACGGGACTAATAAAACCAAGTGGAAAGGTCTGAATTGTTCAAGATTTGAGAAAAATAAATGACATAATAGTCAAATGTTGTCCCGTAGTACCAAATCCAGCTGTAATAATGTTTCAAATTCCCTGTGATGCAGAGTGGTTCTCAGTCATCGATTTATCACAAGCATTCTTTTCTGTGCCTCTTCATGAGGACAGCCAATTTCTCTTTTGCTTTAAATTCCTAGATAGAGTCTACAGTTGGTGTCGAATTCCTCAAGGGTTTTCGGAGTCACCATCAATTTTCAATAAGATTTTAAAGAAAAATCTGGAATCATTGGAATTACCCTTTGAATCAACTTTAGTGCAGTATATTGACGATTTACTAATTGCATCCAAAACAGAAAATGACTGTACAGTTGACACTATTGCCTTACTGAACCATTTGGGAGGAATGGACACAAAGGGGGTGATTCTGATTCTGGCGGGCGGCGGAGGCCGCCCGCCAGAATTCCGCCCTCCATTATACCGCTCCGCGGTCAGAAGACCGCAGAGGGTATTATGAGTTTTTCCCTGGGCTGGCGGGCGGTCTCCAAAAGACCGCCCGCCAGCCCAGGGAAAAACTCCCTTCCCACGAGGATGCCGGCTCGTAATCGAGCCGGCGGAGTGGGAAGGTGCGACAGGTGCAGTGGCACCCGTCGCGTATTTCAGTGTCTGCAAGGCAGACACTGAAATACTTTGCGGGGCCCTCTTACGGGGGCCCCTGCCGTGCCCATGCCATTGGCATGGGCACGGCAGGGGCCCCCAGGGGCCCCGCGACCCCCCCTACCGCCATCCTGTTCATGGCGGCTTTCCCGCCATGAACAGGATGGCGGTAGGGGGGGTCAGAATCCCCTCGGCGGCGCAGCGAGCTGCGCCGCCTTGGAGGATTCTTAGGGGCAGCGGAAAACCGGCGGGAGACCGCCGGTTTTCCTGCACTGACCGCGGCCAAAGCGCCGCGGTCAGAATGCCCTGCGGGGCACCGCCGGCCTGTTGGCGGTGCTCCCGCCGACCCTGGCCCCGGCGGTCTAAGACCGCCGGGGTCAGAATCACCCCCAAAGTGTCTCCTTCGAAATTGCAATACTGCCAAAAGAAAGTGAAATATTTGGGTCATCAAATAAAAAAAGGGTCGAGAAAAATAATGAAAGAAAGAATAACGAGTGTACTTCAAATGAGTCCACCCAAAACAAGAAAAGAGGTGAGAAAGTTTTTGGGAATGGTGGGCTATTGTCGCCAATGGATTCCCAATTTCTCAACTCTAGCCAAACCTTTACTGAAACTGACCCAGAAAGATGCGCAAGATGAAATAATGTTGAAAAGAGATGAAATGGATGACTTTATTGAATTAAAGGAATGCATGTGCAGAGCTCCAGCTTTAGGTATGCCTGATTACACAAAGCCTTTCACATTGTTTTGTCATGAACGTGATGCATGTTCCTTATCTGTCTTGACTCAAGCCCCTGGTGGCGTAAACAGACCAGTAGCATATTTTTCTGCTATTTTGGATCCAGTCGCAGCAGCCTTACCAGGATGCTTGCGTGCTGTAGCAGCAGTTGGTATGAGCCTGAATCTAAGTGAAGGAATAGTGATGGGACATCCTTTAACAGTTATGGTCCCTCACTCAGTCAAACTACTTTTGACACGTTCCCGAACACAGCACATGACTGGTGCTAGGCTTACAAGGTACGAGACATAATTTTGGGATCACCTAATGTGCAGTTAAAAAGATGCACTACATTGAATCCAGCAACTTTGTTTCCCAGTGAAAATGTTGAAATTGAACATGCAGATGATATAGGGCATGACTGTCTTCAAGTGACTGAATTTTGTACCAAACCAAGACCGGATATTAAAGATACTCGATTGGAAGAAAATGATCAGATTATTTTTGTTGATGGTTCATGTTTGAGAGATGCGCTAGGAATATTGAAGGCAGGATATGCTGTGTGTACACTAACCGGTGTTCTAGAAGCATCTTGGCTTCAAGGAATTTACTCTGCACAAGTAGCGGAACTAGTAGCCCTTACTAGAGCTTGCCAACTTTCCGCATTAATGAAAGTCACCATTTACACTGACAGTCAGTATGGATTTGGAATAGTGCATGACTTTGGATAATTGTGGTCACAAAGAGGCTTTATGACCTCTTCAGGATCACCAGTGAAAAACGGTGAAAGAATAAGAGAATTGTTACATGCTATCCAGTTACCAGGAGAAGTAGCAGTGTTAAAATGCAGCGCACACTCGAAATCACAAGACTTTGTTTCTTTGGGAAATGGATATGCAGATCAAGTCGCAAGGTTTTGCGCATTGAACTGTATATTGCTCAGAGACGAATGGAATTTGATAAATGAGCCAGAACTTGAACAAAGTGAAGCCTTTGCTCTAAAAGTTGTAGACACAATAGAAGAATTACAATTCCTACAAAATAATGTTAGTAAGGATGAAAAACTCTCATGGAGTAAATTACAATGTGTAAAAAAAACAGATGATTTGTGGGTTTCAAGTGAAGGGAGATTAGTTTTGCCAGACAGTCTTTTGAAGCAATTAGCCAGGTTATATCATGGACAAGCCCACCTTGGAAGGGATACCATGATTAGATTATTCAAAATTGATTGTTTTAATCCCAAATTTCGCCAAGTTGCTGAAGCAGTTTGCCATTGTTGCGTCATTTGCCAACAAATGAACGCAGGGAAGGAAACAGTGGTAAATTTGAACCACATTGGAAGAGCAGGTGGGCCATTTAGCAGGATGCAAATGGATTTCATTGAGATGCCTATGCATGCAGGCTTGAAATATGTGTTGGTGATTGTGTGTATTTTTAGTCACTGGATTGAAGCATACCCTACACGCAGAAATGACAGACTCACAGTTGCAAAACTACTCTTGAGAGAACTAATGCCACGTTTCGGATTTCCGATCTCTTTAGAATCAGATAGGGGAAGTCACTTCAATAACGAAGTAATCAAATTACTATGTGCAGCGTTGAACATTGAGCAAAAATTGCATTGTAGCTACCGCCCTGAAGCATCAGGACTAATAGAGCAAATGAATGGCACGCTGAAATCAAGAATGGCGAAAATATGCGCATCCACAAACTTGAAATGGCCTGACGCGTTGCCTTTGGTGTTAATGTCAATGAGAAACACACCTGATAGGAAAACTGGACTATCACCACACGAAATTCTCATGGGCAGAGCCATGAGACTTCCAGCAGTTCCTGCGAATGCTCTTGTAAATATTACAGATGATATGGTATTGGACTACTGCAAAGGTCTGGCTGATGTGGTCCGCTCTTTTTCTCACCAGGTGGCGGCAACCACCTTGCCACCGATCCAAGGTCCAGGACACGCCCTGAAAGCAGGTGACTGGGTTGTGGTAAAGAAGCACGTGAGAAAGTCGTGTTTGGAACCCCGTTGGAAAGGACCTTTTCAAGTGATTCTGACAACTACCACTGCTGTGAAGTGTGCGGGAGTTCCCAACTGGATTCACGCCAGTCACACGAAAAGGGTGACGTGTCCCAAAGAAGAGGAAATTGAAGCACTAAAATTACCCACAACTGACAGGAAAGTATCAGGCACTGAGACAGAACGAAGAGAGCCTGAAAGCGAGCAAGAAGAAATTGAGACAGGAGAAATATTCTCAGAGGAAGACGCAGTCGATCCTTTTGAGGATAATAGAGAAGAAGCCTCAGAAGGTGATAAAGATCCTATCTCAGGTGAAGAAGCAGGAGAGCCTGGTCAGGGGAGGGCTTTCCCAGAAGAAGACGATACAGGAAAAGAAGGAGAAGACCTGACTGATATCCCAGGTAAAGGAGATAAGACAGAGCAAAGTGAAATTGTCCCGATTCTTCCAGAACCAGTTGCAGGTCCATCGGGTGAAAGCAACAGGAAATGGAGACAAAGCATATCAAAGACTAAAGAGACATTGAACGAAAACAAATGGCCAAAATTGAAGGAGAAAAGAAAAGAAGTGTCTATCATAACCACATCAAATGAAGTAAAAGACACAGCTAATCGAATCGAAAGGGGATGCAAAATTGAAAAGGAAAAGAATACCGAGCAGAAGGTACTCTGGTCCAGAATGGGCATACACAGCCACTAACGATTATTCAGACAAATTTCTATCTCTTAGTCTTAAAAACGAAGAAGCAGAACAACACTTTGGAACTTGAAAAGTGAGTTTCATGAACTTTACCGAATAAGACATTGATAACCTGATTGACTCTTAAAACAGAGTTTGAGACAAAGCTGCTAAACCGATAAGAGACTAAGCTGCTAAAGAAAACTGTGTGAACTTCGACCTCGTTCCTCCTTTATATATATATATCTGCAAATCTGATTTGATAACGTGTCTTCAGCTTTCTGATTCTATATAGATCATGGCAGACAATACTACACAAGGACATAAAATGAAATATTGTACATACATGTGTATAGCTCTAATAATTGCATGTGTACTAATAATCATGGCAATAATTCTTGGAATGCATGGAGGGAATGAAAGAGACGCGAATGATGCTTCTACTTTTAAAACTATTACTGAATTAACTCCTTTGAAGAAACTCGAACAAGACGAACAATATTTACATGACAAGAAAGAACTCTCCTCTAACGTTTTCTATCGCTTACTGAATGAGTATGTTGAGACAATGGACGCGAAAGACTGTTATGGATGTACCCAAATACCTACCTCAGTAATAGAAGGAGTGACATATCATAGCATGCCTCTTACGTATGGAATAACATGTAGTTTGTTACTAACCAGATTTTATGGCCAGGAGTATATTCAATACTTCTATACCAATCATGATGTCGTATTTTCATATGTCCCCATAATAGAGAACTTGAGTAAAGGAGCAAGAGATTATTATATAAAATTAGTTAGGGGTTTCTTTGAACCACTATCACCTTTTTCCACAGTTCACGCTCATAAGGAAAACCTTACATGCTTGCTTTCACCAGTAGAGAAAAGTTTTTTAGATCACACTGAAGATAGAAGGAAAATGGTAAAGGAAAAATTAGAAAAAGAATTACACAAAAGGACATCTGTAGATAACTATGCTTTTGCCGCAATAAAGACACAAGGGAAACTAGCTTTAGATGCAATAGATATAGGGAAACTTTGTATATATAGACCTAAATCATACTATCATACAATATTTGTAGGAACGAGTGAATGTAAACACGTGTTTTTATTTCAGAGTAAATGGACGTTCATGTTAAATGGCCTGGATCCAGTACTCCAGGGGTGTACTATATTTGTGGACTTAAAGCCTATTATCGTCTTCCAAAAGGATGGTATGGGAGATGTGATTTGGGAATAGTATTTCCAAAGATCTATCAACTAGATGACTTAAAGAAATTTCCAAAGCTGTCTGAATTACATTGTATTCAGAAAAGGGAGACAGTTTCTGGTGTGGTAGGAGACATATTTGGTGCAATAATTCCTTCAGTAGGAGTTATATTGAATTCAATAAAAATACGAAAGTTGTCTACTACTGTGGATAACATGCTGACAAATTTCTCAGGAGCAATGATCCTGATGGATACTGAACTTGCTGCAGAAAGAGCTATGACTCTTCAAAACCGGCTTGCTTTAGACATTCTTTTAGCAAAGAATGGCGGCGTTTGCAAAATGCATAGTGCACGTTACTGTTGTTCGTATATACCAGACAACAGTAGACAAATTAGGAACATTAGGAACATTTGCAAATTTGACTAACGATAGTACAGATTTGAAAGAATTGAAAGAACCAGGAGTATGGGAAAAGGTTGGAAAAGGATTTGCTTTCGTGGGGAATTGGCTCAGCAACATTTGGAACGGAATATTCCTGAAAATAGTAAAAGGGATATTAATAATATTAATTTGCTTAATAGGTATTTGGGGAATATGGAAATCTATTAAAATATTGAAATTAAGAAACAAGAGAGGAATTGAAAAGAAAGAACAAAAGAAAATGGTAGAAATATACAGGGAAAAATCAAAGGGAGTGAAGAGAAAAAGGGAAATGACTGAAATGTCAAATTACTAAAACAGAATTTTAATGAAATAAAATTTGTGGTGGAAAATTTAATGTGATGACATAATTAGTCATCAGAGGAGGGATTGATGAAGCAGAAAAAGAGAGACTAACAAACATTCATATATCATGTAACAAAATCGTATAAGACAATGTGATTTTAGCAAAGAACATAATGTATGTAGAAAAATGTGCCCACGGAGTAGGTCGCCATTATTATAAACAAGCTTAATTAATCATGAAAAATCGACAATGTAGTAATCTGTCATAATTGCAGCTATATTCTATGATTTTCTCGTTAAACTGTTATATGCTTAGCTTAAATTTAGCAGAGGCTTTGGCCTAGTCGCCTGGTCTCAATTTTAAGTGCGTGATTTTCACTTGTATTAACAAAGATGTGTTTTATGCCTTTAAAGCTGTATTTTTCCAGTAGAATGACTAATACACTTATCTTAAGGTTGCGTGCTAGGCAAGTTTCATCCCCTTTGAAGCAAGGTCAGTTTCTGCAGGTGCAGACAATAAAGACACTGATACAGAATTAATTGGCAACTTTGTTGCTACTTGTGTTCCAAAACTTCAAGGACACCTTGGTGGTCATTACAACCCTGGCGGATGGTGTTAAAGGTGCAGTAATACCGCAAACAGGCCGGCGGACAAAAAAAGGGAATTATGACCGTGGCGGAAACCGCCAACAAAGACAGCCACTTTAACACTCCGCCCGCCACGGCGTGTACAGACAAGAAGCGCGGCGGTCACCGCCAACAGACAGGCGGGAGACAATGTACCGCCTACAGTATCACAACCCGCCAATCCGACACCTTTTCCGGGGCAGATTCACCGTGGATAAAAACACGGCGGAAACAGCTTTTGCAATGGGAAAACGATCACCTTAACACCTCCCACGAGGAAGGATGACACCTTGGAGCCGGAATTACAAATCCTACTTGCCCTTGTATTCCTACTCATCTACGAAGACCAGAGCCAGCGGCGGCGAAGACAGCAGTGAGTACTGCACCTACGACATAGGGGAGGGGGGAGGCAAAAGTCAGGGGGACACACACGCAACACCCCCACCCTCGCACATTACAACACACACACACCAATGCATTTCCAATCATCACAGTCACAACCCACAACCGCCCCGGAAGAATGCAAAGACAAAACGAAATCAGTTCAAACATTGTAATGCATCAAAATACATGTGTCAAATATATACAGATATATATAAACTCATACAAAGGTATATACATTATGAGAAGTAGTGCAGATATGCACATATCAATGTTCGTGCACCACTAGGCCAAAAATACATGGACGAGGCCCACACAAGATTCCTGTCCACAAACGGAGAGAACACTGCCGGGGCATCAGAGAGAAATACAACAGGCACCTCAGGGGGAAGGGGGGGGCACCTCAGCTGGATTACAGCACCACGCCACATCCACGACGGGGCTCCATGCCCATTGATGTATCCTGGGGAGTGCAAAGCCACAGTCTCCCAAGTCTCTACAGTGGGGGGGTTGCCCACTGTTCAATCCTGGGGAGTGCAAAGCCACAGTCTCACAAGTCTCTACAGTGGGTGGGTTGCCCACTGTTCAATCCTGGGGAGTGCAAAGCCACAGTCTCATAAGTCTATACAGTGGGTGGGTTGCCCACTGTACCATCCTGGGGTGTGCAAAGCCACAGTCTCACAAGTCTCTACAGTGGGTGGTTTGCCCACTGTTCAATCCTGGGGAGTGCAAAGCCACAGTGTCACAAGTCTCTCCAGTGGGTGGGTTGCCCACTGTTCAATCGTGGGGAGTGCAAAGCCACAGTCTCTCAAGTAGATAACAGCCTCCACTGGTTCTGGAGGGGGACTGGTGCCAAGAGTGCTTCATCCTGTGAAGGACAGACGGAGTGGATGGATCTCTCCACTGGTTCTAGAGGGGGAATGGTGCCTAGACTGGATTAGTCTCCCCGTGACAGTTCCTGTCCCGTCACTGTCCCAGCTGCACATGGGATAACGATGCTTGATGTGGCGGTCTTTTCCTTCTTCAGTGGTGCATGCCCTGTTCAGCGGTGCTTTGCCATACCGGTCTCTGGACTGTTCAGCGGTGCTTGCCCTGTTCAGCGGTGAATGTCCTGTTCAGCGGTGCTTTGCCATGGCGGTCTCTGGACTGTTCAGCAGTGCTTGCCCTGTTCAGCGGTGCTTGCCCTGTTCAGCGGTGCATGCCCTGTTCAGCGGTGTTTTGCCATGGCGGTCTCTGGACTGTTCAGCGGTGCTTGCCCTGTTCAGCGGTGCTTTGCCATGGCGGTCCCTGGACTGTTCAGCGGTGCTTGCCCTGTTCAGTGGTGCATGCCCTGTTCAGCGGTGCTTTGCCATGGCGGTTTCTGACCTGTGCATTGGTGTGTGGCATGACGGTCCCTCATTGCCCAGCGGGGCTGTGGCTGTCGGGGCCCTCCTGGGCACTGACTCTGGCGGTGGTCTCCTGACCAGTGACGATACTTGTGCCCTCCTGGGCAATGACTCTGGCGGTGATCTCCTGACCAGTGACGATACTTGTGCCCTCCTGGGCAATGACTCCGGCGGTGGTCTCCTGACCAGTGACGATACTTGTGCCCTCCTGGGCAATGACTCCGGCGGTGGTCTCCTGACCAGTGACGATACTTGTGCCCTCCTGGGCAATGACTCTGGCGGTGGTCTCCTGACCAGTGACGACGGTGCTGGCGGTGGCGTCCCGGCCGCTGGGAAGGATGCCGCCCTTCTCCGCTGTGATGCTTACACCAGGCTGTGCAGACTTCTTCTGGCCCTTCCCCACCATTGGAGGAGTCACAGCTGACTCTGCAATCCCCCTGGGACCCCTGTGAGTTGTTCTGTCTCCAGGAGTCTTCACCGGGTCCCATCGGCCACTTTCTAACTTCAGATGCTTTACAGGGGGTGGACTGGCAGTGCCTTGGCTCCGTGTCACACTGCCTGCCCTGGTGGCCGGTGCACTCCACAAACCTCTAACACGCACCACTGGTACTGGAGGCTTTTTGGCTGAGGCGCTACGATGGGACTGATGAATTGGAGGGGTGGGGGTGGGGGCAAAAAGGTCAACTTTGCAGAGGGACAGTTTCTGACGAACACTGGGATGGGTAGCTGGAGGGGGTCTGGGAGTGGAGGAAGAGGAGGTGGTTGTAGGAGGTGTCACTTTAGGTGTTTTGGGTGTAGGTGCAGGTATTGGAGGCTGTCGCGAGGTGGATGGATGTTGGGTGTGTGGGTGCCCGCATTTGTGTACTTTGGGAGGGGGCGTCACAGACATACTGGGAGAGGAGACAGGGGACGTGTAAATGGGAGTGGGGGTGGTGAGTGCAGGTGAGCGGGGTGTGGTGCTGGGTGTTCTGGTGCGAGCCCTGGTGCCTGTAGATGTAGTGCATGCAGGTGAGAGTGTAGACGAGACTGGGAGGGAGGAGGGAGACGACGAGGAGGGGGACACAGTGGAGGCAGTGGATGTTGCTGTGTCTGCATGTGTGTGATGCTTGTGTGAGAGCCTGTGGGTTGTGTGGTGCCTCTGTTTGCCTGAGCTACTTTTGGGTGTTGAGGTGTATGCATGCTTGTCTGATGGAGTGCTTGGGACAGGCTGGGGTATAGGGGATTGGGTGGAGGAAGTTGGAAGGGGGAGGCTAGAGACAGGGACAATGGCTGCCATCAGTGCTGAGGCCAGAGATTGCAGGGTTCGATGAATGGCAGCCTGACCAGAATGAATGCCCTCAAGGAATGCATTAGTGTGTTGCAACTCCCTTTCTACACCCTGGATGGCATTCACAATGGTAGACTGCCCAACAGTGAGTGACCTGAGGAGGTCAATGGCCTCCTCACTGAGGGCAGCAGGGGTGACTGGGGCAGGGCCTGAGGTGCCTGGGGTGAAGGTGATGCCCACCCTCCTGGGTGAGTGGGCACGGGGCAAACCCTGAGGGGCTGCTGGGAGGGCGGTGCTGGTAGGGGAGGTGGCGGCTGTACCTGTAGAAGTGGGTGGCACAGATGGTGCCGCCACCACAAGGGAGCTCCCATCGGCGGACGAGTCTGTGTCGCTGGTTGGTGATCCGGTGACCGACGTGTAGCTCCCCTCGCCCTCCGTCCCACTGGTGCATTCTGAGTCTGTGGTGTGGCCTTCCATGGCCATGTGGGATGCAGCTCCCTCATGCCCCGGTGCCACTGTACCTCCGCCTGATGATGCTGAGGCACAAAAGAACAGGGAGAGCAGAAAAAGGGGGAGAGGACGACAGAAGAAAGACAGGTTGAGTGCATGGCTTACCGCTACCGTTGGCGGACAATACAGACACAGCAGCCCCCTGCACTACGCCGTGCTCTTGGCCTCTACAGAAGCAAATCCTGGGATATGGCCTACATGCCTATGGTGGACATCTGCACACATGGATGACACAGGGGCATCTATACCTGTACTTGGCCCACTACTGAGGTGGGGTGGAGTGCCACACGCCCTGCATTACGGAGGGGCCTAGCCTACGTATTTCTGCCTGGCCTAGGTACACCCACAGCCCTCCTCCCCCAGCCAGCCCCTCAACTGCGCGCCAAGTACCCAGAATGAGGTTGTACTCACCCCCTTGTGTCTGCTATGATGCCCTCAGGTGCCCATCCAACTCAGGGTAGGCCACCGCCAGGATCCGGAACATCAGGGGGGTCATGGTGCGACGGGCACCCCTCCCACTTTGGGAGGCCAACCCCAGCTGAGCCTCCGCCGTCTTCTTGCTCCAGTGGCGAATGTCCTCCCATCTTTTCCGGCAGTGGGTGCCCCGTCTCTGGTGGACCCCCAGGGTCTGGACTTCCTTGGCGATGGCACGCCAAATGTCCTTCTTCTGGTGGGCGCTGACCTACATGACATGGACAAGGGAAGAAGAGAAGTCATTACCAACTGCACCGTCGAAGTGAGTGTCCCCCCTCCCTACCCTTGCCATGTGGCACATGCATTCACATTCATTCATGTTTCCTGAACTCTGCCCCCTTCCCTCTTACAACCAGCCCTCTCCACCCAGGCCTAGCCCATACAACGTGCTCCCTGTGTACTTACCTGTTGGTCTGGAGGACCGTAGAGTAGATGGGACTGGGGGAGGACCCCGTCTACTAGTTTCTCCAACTCCTGAGCAGTGAAGGCAGGGGCCCTTTCCCCAGACGCAGCAGCCATCGTCGCTTCCAGACCGAGGTCACAGCAGCACTTGCAGTGTAGGTCCTCTCCTGTCGAAGATAAGGTATCGAGTGATTGAACAGATAGAAAATGGCGGTGACGTCCGCGGCGGTGACATCCGCAGCGGTGCGTATCATCAACGCCGGCGCACTTGTTCATTGGCTCCTGGGACCCATAGGGTCTAATGTTAACCAATGCAGCATTGCGCCGCGGTCTACGACCGCCTACCGCGACGGTGTGCCATGCCAGCACAGTTACCTCACATTCCCATTGTCCCAGTTTAGAGGTCAGGCAGCTGCCATTTCAGGGGCCCACATGGCTTCATTCACTTCTGTGTCACACATAGCTAGGCCTACACTCAACACACATACAGGAAGGGTTTTGTGTTTGGTGTCGTGTTCTGTGTATCTGTGGGTACATACCTGGAAAATAGTTGACTCTGTGGTCGCTGTGGTCCTTCCTAGGCACCGTCAGCTGGGACAATTGAGAAGATGGCGGAATCCTTCGGTGTACCAACCGCTGGTGGACCTGTTGACAATGGAGGAGCGACATTTAAACGTCACCTACAGGTTTGACCGTGCCACAATCCAGGAACTGTATACCCAGTTGGAGCCAGACCTGATGTCACCAATCCGCCATCCCACTGGAATCCCCCCTGACGTGCAGGTGCTGTCAGTGCTCCATTTCCTTGCAAGTGGGTCTTTTCAGACAACAGTGGCCATGGCATCAGGGATGTCCCAGCCTATGTTTTCCAACGTGTTGTCCAGAGTGTTGGCTGCCCTGCTGAAACACGTAAGGAGATACATCATTTTCCCTGAGGATGAAGATTTGGCTACAGTGAAAGGTGACTTCTATGCCCTTGGACATATCCCCAACATCATAGGTGCTATTGATGGGACCCATGTAGCTCTGGTCCTCACCCACAGGAGTGAACAGGTGTACAGGAACCGGAAGAGTTATCATTCTATGAATGTACAGATGGTATGTTTGGCAGACCAGTACATCTCTCAGGTAAATGCTATGTTCCCTGGCTCAGTGCATGACGCCTACGTCCTGCGGAATAGCAGCATCCCTTATAAAATGGGTCAACTCCAGAGGCACCGTGTGTGGCTATGGTTACCCCAACCTGTCCTGGCTATTGACCCCAGTGAGGAATCCCAGGACCAGGGCAGAGGAACGCTACAATGAGGCCCATGGGCAGACTAGGAGGGTGATTGAACGCACCTTCGGCCTCCTGAAGGCCAGGTTCAGGTGCCTCCATATGACAGGTGGTTCCCTATTCTACTCACCGAAGAAGGTGTGCCAGATCATCATCGCCTGCTCGATGCTTTACAATCTTGCTTTGCGACGCCAGCTGCCTTTTCGGCAGGAGGATGGTCCAGATGACGGTGTAGTGGCAGCTGTGGAGCCTGTGGACCCTGTGGACAGTGATGAGGAGGAAGCTGAGGAAGAAGACATCGACAACAGGGAGTCAGTCATACAGCAATATTTCCAGTGACACTCAGGTGAGAACATTTTCATTTTTACCATTACATTCACTTTCACACGTCTTCCTCTATCCTGTGTGTAATTTCATAGTAGTATTTGGTAACTGAGTTGTACCTTTCCATTACGGTTTCACAGGTGTGGTTACCAACGTGTGTCATCTGCTTGCATCCTTCAAGGACTTGTGATGTGTGACATAGGTATGTTGGCTTTACAACTAGAAACGCATTTTGACACTGTCATTGATAATACATTTTACCAAATCACAGACTGACTCCAGATTGTTTTGTCCTTCAAGGGTGTTTATTTAAGTCCTAAAAAATGGAGGGGGTTGTAATATGGTGATGGGGGACGGTGGAGAAATGTCCATGGCAGAGTCCAGTCCATTGGTCACACAGGTGCACTGCCCATATGGGCAAAGGAAATGGAGCTGGGGCAGTTTAAGTATGGACAGGGTAACAAAGTGGGACAGTGGGAGGACAATCAGGGTGGTCTCATTTCCTGGCGGGGGTCTTGCCATCTTGCTCTGTCCTGTTCCTGGATCTCAGGGACCGCTTGCGTGGTGGTTGTCCGTCTGCAGGGGGTGGGGTGCTGGTGTGGTGGTCCTGTGGCGGGGCGTCCTGTCCACTAGCGCCGGCGGAGGTGGTGGGCAGTTCATCGTCCAGGCTAGTGTCAGGGGCTTCTTGGAGTGCCACGGTGTCCCTCAAGGTCTGCTGTATGTCCTTCAGCACCCCTACGATGGTGCCCAGAGCGGAGCTGATGGTCCTGAGCTCCTCCCTGAATCCCAAATACTGCTCCTCCTGCAGGCGCTGGGTCTCCTGAAACTTGTCCAGGACCGTCGCCATCGTCTCCTGGGAGTGGTGGTATGCTCCCATGATGAAGGATAGGGCCTCGTGGAGAGTGGGTTCCCTTGGCCTGTCCTCCCCCTGTCACACAGCAGCCCTCCCAGTTCCCCTGTGTTCCTGTGCCTCCGTCCCCTGGACTGTGTGCCCACTACCACTGCCCCCAGGTCCCTGTTGTTGTTGGGGTGGTGGGTTATCCTGGGTTCCCTGTAGTGGTGGACACACCGCTGATTGACATGTCCTGGGTACGGAGGTATGGGCCCGCTGGGTGGGTGCTGTGCTGGTGTTACCAGAGGGTGGAAGGTCAGTGTTGGGCTGTGCCTGTGCAACAGGAACCGACTGTCCCGAGGCCCACGATGGTCCGGGCTGGTCATCAGGATCCAGTAGGGCAGAGCTGCTATCGTCACTGTGGGCCTCTTCTGTGGGTGGAGTGGAGTTGTCTGGACCCTCCGGTGTGGTGACGGTCCTTCGTGATCCTGCAGGGGCATAAGAGCATGATTATTGCATGTGTGTGTGTCATGGTGTGCAATGGGTGGCTCACCGTGTACACCAGTGCAAGCATTCCTGTGTGGGGGCTTGTGTAATGATGGTTGGGGGGTGTTCTGGGTATGTGCAGTGGGCATGCTTTAGTGAGGGGTGACCATGCTTAGTTGTGTCATGCAGGGCTTGGTGTTGAGATGGGTGGTTTGTGTTTTTGGTACATTATTGAGGAGTTGGAGTGATAGGGGAGGGGGTGAGGGTGGGGTTGTGTGATAGCATGCAGGTAGGTTGGGGGATATGATAGTTAAGATTTGACTTACCAGTGTCCATTCCTCCACCGACTCCTCCGAGGCCCTCTGGATGCATGATGGTCAAGACTTGCTCCTCCCATGTTGTTAGATGTAGGGGAGGAGGTGGGGGTCCGCCGCCAGTCTGCTGAACCGCGATGTTGTGCCTGGAGACCGCTGAACGCACCTTCCCCCGTAGGTTGTTCCACCTCTTCCTGATGTCCTCCCGATTTCTTGGATGCTGTCCCACAGCGTTGACCCTGTCCACTATTTTGCGCCATAGCTCCATCTTCCTGGCTATGGATGTGTGCTGCACTTGTGAGCCAAATAGCTGTGGCTCTACCCGTAGGATTTCCTCCACCATGACCCGGAGCTCCTCCTCGGAAAACCGGGGGTGTCTTTGGCGTGACATGGGGTGGTGTGGGTGATGTGTGGGGTGGTGTAAGTGTTGATGTGTGTGGTGATGTGTAGTGGTGTGTGGTGTATTGTGAGTGTAATGTTGTATGAGTGATGGTGTTGTGTGCCTCTGTGTGGTGGGGTTCTCAGTTGCTGTGCTCTCTGTCTCTCTGGCCTTCGGTCATGAATTGTGGTCGTAGAGGTTTGTGGGTGATGTGGGTGTGTGTTTTATATTGTGTTGGGTGTGTTGGAGTGGTGTTTGTATGTGTCTCAGGTGTGTGTATTTGGAATTGTCCAATGTGGCGGTGTTTTGGAGATGTGTGTGTATTTTGAGCGCAGCGGTGTGTACCGCCAATGGAATACCGCGGTTGAAAGACCGCCGCGTGGATTCGTGGGTCGTAATAGCATGGGCGTGTTTCTGTTGGCGTGGAGGTGGAGGTTTTGTTTTCGCCAGTTTAACACTGACCTTTGATGTGGCGGACTTGTGTGGGTGTCTGAATTTCGGCGGATTCTGAGATGTGTGTCATAATAGCTGTGGTAGAATTCCGCGGCAGCGGCGGTGTATTGGCGGTCTTCTGCACAGCGGTAATCGCCTTTTACCACCAATGTTGTAATGACCCCCCTTATGCCTAGGTGAACATTAAGAGAAGGACACTATTCATTGGTTAAAGAGAAACCACCCCATGGACCCTCCAATGGAAGACCCTGAAGAATTTGGAACGTTTTCTTACTTAAACCCACCGGACAAAGAGAAGTCAGCCATTTTTTTCTTTTGATGCCATTTTGAAGCCAGATCTGAGAAGCCATTTTGATGACACTCTGATGCTTTTTCTCTATCCCAGAGAGAGAGAGAGACTTTAAAGAATTCTCACCCTAGAGACTTTAACTTTAACTTTACCCTGTCTTGCCCATACGATAACTTTTGCCCCTTTTTTCTTGCTGCTGCAAGGAAAACTTGACTTAAACTTTGCCCCTTTGAAATGTGCCCCATGCTGATCGAACCGGTACCTGAAGGACGAAGACTTACCTTGAGTGCTGATTGTGTTTGGTAATTATGAAAGGATAAATGTATTATTCATTGTATTTTCCTTCTTAGGTACCAACTGCTTATTTTGACAGAGCCTAAGCTAGAAGTTTTCTAAATTCATGTTGATTAAGTTCTTTTGCATGAAGCCCCACATGCCAATGCTAATCAGAGGATAGTTGAGGTATTCACTGGATGCACCATGCTGAATTGAAATCTTTTAATGCTGACCAACGTATGCAATTAGTCAAATTCAGTTACTCTTATTAGTGATTTGCATTGCTATAACCGAGTGCATTATAATCCAAATTTTGCGTAGATTGCGTTTCTTCCGTCGTTATGGAAGCTAGTAATGTTTGTATATGTATACCATTTGATTGTGAGACTTACTTATATTGTGCTAGCTTTGTTAATATAGGGAAATTAACTCATTAACCTTTAATAAACAGGTGTGGTTATTCATGACTGAAAGGTCATGGTGTGTCTAATTACTGATTTTCTGTCTAACTAATTTGTTGATTGATTACTAATCGAGTATTGGTTATTGATTATAAATGATTATTGATTATTGATTTGAGGGATCTGACAATTCTTTGAATGAGGAAAACTCAACCTGGTCAAAAGGTTCAATGACCTCCGGCGTGTCCAAGTATAAGTAATTTATAAGGACTGGACGCGCTATCAATAGTTTCCCAAAAACGTTTACAAATCGCATAACTGCAAGTGTGAATCGATATCTGTCAGACAATATACATTTAACAGCATTAAGGTAGTCTTTGCCAATTTTAAACAGTCTCCTCCTGCAAGGGACAGTCTGTTTTGGAAAGTACAAACTTCTCTAACCCCATTTAAACTGTACCAAATCCCCATACTGCTATTTCAGTTAATCTTCCCCAACAATGTCTCAGATCATCTTCCGAATTTATTGTCAATTTTTACTCACTTCATATGAACCTTACAAGCTAATGTTAATTCCCTGGCATGTTTCTTCCACAGCCATTACTTCATTGCATGTGCTTTATGTGATTATTTTCACTTTTTTGGCAATGATGTTTGAGATTCCAAAATCATAAACCGTTACATGGTCTAGTGTAAACAATCTGAAACTAGTCAAGTTCTAATTCCACAAAGTAAATCTCCGTTATCAATGCTTTCTGTAGGTGGAAGTCTGGTGGGACATCTCCATATGATAGCAGAGCACCCTTGAAGTACTCCAGTGCTGAATGCTTTCCTTCACACTTCAAATTTAACACCTGAGAAATCCAAGAATTGATCTCTCGTTGATGTAGAAGCAGAATACCAAAGTGGAAATATTGACACCCACGCCATGCACAGTTATCTGATCAATAATTTTACTGCAAATGTTACTGTGTCATTAGCAATGTTGTTATCAAAGATGTCATGAGTGCTGAAATTTGTGGGGTAATTAGCAGTGCATGCTGAGGGTGTGAGTTATAGATAGCTTAGGGCACAAGTTATATTTACTTGAAAGAACTCTAACTATAACTGCTGAATTTCTATGTTTTTTTATGAGTAAAATCAGAACTGAGCTAAAACGTCCCTGTAACGTTTGTTTTTTTAAGTGAATTTCTAGGTTTTTTTTAAATTCCATTTCCTAACTATAACGTCCCTGTAGCCTTTGGTTTTCTCAGTGAAATTCCATGTTTTTTTTTATTGTGAAGTAATTTTCATTACTATATGTTAATTCAACCAATGCCACTCTTGGCTTTTGACCGTGCGTGACTGGGGTTGGCCGCAGGTCTTGCCCTGCGGCTAGGCCCTGTGGCCAACCTCTATAATAACCCAATTCCACACTGTGCACAGCCTGTGGCCAGGCCCGAGCAGGCCAGCCACTATAACCACCTAACCCTGTGCTGCACGTCTGAACAGTCTGTTTCTTGTTGTGTGAGACTAGGTGTTACAGGGTGCCTCTGGTTGTGAGAGTGTCTGTCTGGATGTAAAAGTGGGTGCATAAAGGTCTGAGTGGTTTGTGAGTGGGTGAATGACAGTCTGAGTTGGTCTGTGAGTGGGTGTGTCAGTGTCTGAGTGGGTCTGTGATTGAGTGCATGAGGGTGTGGGTTGGTCTGTTAGTGGATGCGTGAGGGTCTGAGTCAGCCTGGAAGCGGGTGTCTGAGGGTCTGAATAGGTCTGTGAGTGGGTGCGTCAGTGTCTGAGTGGGTCCACGAGTGAGTGCGTCTGTGTGGGGCTGTGAGTGGGAGCATGAGGTTCTGAGTTGGCCTGTGAGTTGATGTGTGAGTGTCTGAGTGGTTCTGTGACTGGGTGTGTGAGGGTCTGAGTGGGTCTGTGAGGAGTACATCAGTGTTTGAGTGGGTGTGTGAGTGGGTGCCTGAGGTTCTGCGTCGGTCTGTGAGTTGATGTGTGAGTGTCTGAGTGGTTCTGTGACTGGGTGTGTGAGGGTCTGAGTGGGTCTGTGATGGGTACGTCAGTGTCTATGTGGGTCTGTGACTGAGTGCATGAGAGTCTAAGTGGATTTGTGAGTGTGTGCATAAATGTCTCAGTGAGATGTGTGTGGGTGCATCAGTGTCTCACTGGATCTGTGAGTGGGTACATCAGTGTCTGAGTGCATCTATGAGTGGGTGCAAGAAGGTCTGAGTGGGTTTATGAATGGGTGGGTTAGTGTCTGAGTGGGTCTGTGAGTGGGTGCATGAGGCTCTGAATAGTTTGTGAGTGGGTGTATGAATGTCTCAGTGGGACTGTTAGTGGGTGCATCAGTGTTTCACTGGGTCTGTGAGTGGGTGCATCAGTGTTTGAGTGGGTCTGTGAGTGGGTGCATGAGGGTCTCTATGGTCTGTTACTGGGTGCATGAGGGTCTGAGTGGATTTGTGAATGGGTGGGTGAGTGAGTGGATGTGTTAGTGGGTGCATGAGGGTCTCAATGAGTCTGTGAATGGGTGCATGAGGGTCTGATTGGATTTGTGAGTTAGTGCACAAGGGTCTGAAAGGGTCTCGAATCAGTGCATCAGTGTCTGAGTGGGTCTGAGTGGATGTATCAGTGTCTGTGTGGGTCTGTGATGATGTGTGAGTCTGAGTGGGCTTGTGAGTGAATGCAACAGTGTCTGAGTGGATCTATGAGTGGGTGCATGATGGTCTGAGTGGATTTGTGAGTGGGTGTGTGAGGGTCTGAATAGGTCTGTGATTGGGTGCATGAGAGTCTGAGTGGGTCCGTGAGTGGATGTATGAGTGTCTCAGTGGGTTTGTGTGTGGGTGCATCTGAGACTCAGTGGGTCTATGAGTGGGTGCATGAGGGTCTGAGTGGATTTGTGAGAGGGAGTGTTAGAGACTGAGTGGATCTGTGAGTGGTGTGTCAGTGTCTGAGTGGGTGCATGAGGGTCTGAATGGGTCTGTGAGTGGGTGCTTCAGTCTCTGAGTGGGTCTGTGAGTGGGTGTGTGAGGGACTGAGTGGGTCGGTGAGTGGATGGATGTATGAGTGTCTCAGTGGAGCTATGTGTGGGTGCATCAGTGTCTCATTGGGTCTGTGAGTGGGTTCATCAGTGTCTGAGTGGGTCTGTGAGTAGGTGCATGATGGTCAGAGTGGGATTTTGAATGGGTGCATCAGTGTCTGAGTGGGTCTGTGAGTGGGTACATGAAGGACTGTGTAGGTCTGTGAGTGGGTGCATCAATGTCTCAGTGGGTCTGTGTGTGGGTGCATGATGGTCTGCATGGGTCTGTGAGTGGGTACATCAGTGTCTGAGAGGGTCTGTGAGTGGGTGCATGAGGGTCGGAGTAGGTCTGTGAGTGGGTGCATGAGGGTCTGAGTGGGTCTGAGATGGTGTGTGAGGGTCGGAGTAGGTCTGTAAGTGGGTGTGTGAGGGTCTGCGTGGGTCTGTGGGTGGGTGCATGATGCTCTGAGTGGTCTGTAAGTGGATGTAGAAGTGTCTATCAAGGGGCCTGTGTGTGGGTGCATCAGTGTCTCAATGGGTCTGTGAGTGGGTGCATCAGTGTCTGAGTGGGTCTGTGAGTGGGTGCATGATGGTCTGAGTGGGTCTGTGAGTGGGTGCATGAAGGACTGTAGGTCTGTGAGTGGGTGCTTCAGTGCCTCTGTGTGTGGGTGCATGACGGTCTGAGTCGATCTGTGAGTGGGTGCATCAATGTCTGAGAGGGCCTTTGAGTGGGTGCATGAGAGTCTCAATGGAACTGGAAGTGGGTGCATGAGGGATTGAGTGGGTCTGTGACTGGGTGTGTGAGAGTGGGAGAGGGTCTCTGAGTGGGTGTGTGAGGGTCTGAGTGGGTCAGTGAGTGGGTTCATCGATGACTGCGTGGGTCTGTGAATGGGGGCATGATACTCTCAGTGGATCTATAAGTGGGTACATCACTGTCTCAGTGGATAACTGTACTTTTTTTGTTGTTGCCGATATTGCGAAGATATTGCAAAGTTACACAGGAGGCGGTGCTGAGCATCGCGATTATCACAACAGTGGACAAAAAAAATATTTTAAGGTTTTAATTAAACCAATATAGTCTTCTACATAACATGACTCTACTCTTACCCCATAGGCCAATTTCCACATCAAATTTCAGCCCTGGGGACCATAACCCATTTCCCTAAAATGGCGGCTGCAACTTTCTAGACAGCTCAACCCCAGCCAATCGCAGCATCTCTGTTGTCACGTGCATTCCCAAATTTTGCGATCATCGCGAAACCGTCATGAGCCCAGATATACAAATTTGTTTTCCCTTTAATATCTCCTAAAGTACCTCACAGACCTTCACCAAATAAGCAAAAGCGTAATCTGCATACCGAAACCTAGCTTTCTGCCAAATTTTTTGTAATTTCATCCGGTAGTTGGGGCTGTAGTCCTGTCTAAAGGTCCTATTGGAATTAACATGGGAAACACAACTTTTTTGACCTCTCCCTTTTTCTCCACCCCCGCTTGCTGGATCACCCTGAAACGTTTACATGCGCAACAAGAATCACCAGAACACTTTTTTGGGAACATTTTGTGATGATTCGTCAAACGGTGCCAAAGATATAGGTGAGTCAAAAAATCCTTTTTCTATGAAAACTAGGTCCTAACTACAACTACCAACTGACGACCGCTGCCAGTAGAAGATATATATATCTAGATGTATATATATGAATATATATATATATATATATATATATATATATATATATATATATATAACAATATTTTGCTTGTATTTCCTTTTTTGTGTTGATGCTTTCAATCAATGAATCTGAGGTCTTTAGGCCAATATCAATTAGATTAAGTGGGGTAATGATTGTGCCCTTGGCCCCGATTCGACTTCACCATGCCCACTCTGAAATCTCAGCATGACCACTTATGCTCTACCGTAGATAGAGTTAAGTTTCAGAGGCTAATCTTTGGCAGCTGCACACACATTTTCTGCTCAAACCAATTTGGTGCTTGCATCTCGACTGAAGTTTTTATACACAGTGTTCCCTTTATGGAAGCTTTCACTGACAACACTGGCAAATTAGATTTCTTGTAATTTTGTATACTTTAATTGAAACTTCATAGACTTTGCTGAAACACTTACACGATTTTGTACACTTCTAGTGACAGCACTTCTCCGACCTTTTGAAGTCTGCTGTCCTTCATCCTGTGGGTTGTGTGCAGCCAGGGTCAGATTAATTAAAAAGATGTTCAACGCTGCTCAATGATCAAAGTTGCTGCTCTGTGTTGAGCAAGAGGGAAAACACAACGCAGAGATATATTTACAAAGATGTGACACTCTTGCAGTCATCCGGTGCACTGGTCATCAAAAGGGCTGCCTAGCACCACTTTGTACAATAGTGTAAAAGTAAGTGCATAATGTCTTGCGTAGGTTTTGTACTGGAAGGATACCCTTTCAGTACAAAACACTATGCTTAGACTAACGTTAAAACCTTTCTCACATTTTTTATATGTGCTGTACACTGCTGCAGAGTTGCAATGTGAAAAAAGTTTGGATTAATTAAATTATTTATCCAATTTAACGCCTGCCTCAAGGAGGCGTTTGTTTTTTTATGCAAAGCCCTGTCTATCATTATTAGATAATCAGGCTTTGTGTGATAATGTGGGGACACCCATGTACCACCCATGCAATAACCTCTCGAAGCAAAGTAGCACAAAGAATGATTTGCTTTACTTGAAGGCTATTTTACAGTTCAAGCAGTGCTTAATTTGTGCTTATTGTTTCCGGTGCTGAGCACCGGGACTTATTTTTGAGGGCCGGGGCTTAGTCTTCTGCCTCAAGCATTTACTGCGAGCAAAAGACACAAATGGGAAAGATGGAGGAAGAAAAAAACGAAAAAGCGTCACAATGGGAGAAAGCAGAAAGCTGCAAGAGTGAGCTAAAGGGGCAGGGAGTGGCTTTAAATGGATTGAAGAGGCCTGATATGGCTTCAGGATTACGCTGCCTCAGTATTCCGTGCTCGCACATATAAATGCAGCAGTACGTGTTTCAGAGGAAGGCTTTGGGCACCGGCACCTTTTAATTTACAAATTAAGCAGTGAGTGCAAGTAATGTTTTGCTGTGGTAAGTAGATAATATGTCAACACTCTGCAGCAGTTTACCTCACGTTTTGTGACTTGCTCTGGGTGCAGAGTGTTGATAAATCTGCCCCAGCCTTTTCTCACTAACCACCAATGTAATAAGATACCCTGAGTAAGGTTTTCTCACTAAGCTTTGCAGTCATAGGGGCCACCTATCAAAATGTGAGAATGCTAGTCTTCCCTTGCACCCAGGAGATTGAGTTTGTGGTCTGTGATGGAAATTTGTCCTCCATACTCTTTGGGTAGATGTGTATGAGCAGTTAAGACCTACTTCAAAGAAGGTGTGGTAGGACTGAGTCACAGTGTAGTGCAATATAAGTTTTAGAGTTCCAATAAATATGTGATTTTCTAGGTACAGTTGTGAGTTTTAATAAATACACAACACTACCATAAAACTGCATTTACTTTATCCATCTTTATTTTATTATTTTTTTTAGTTACAATGCTACCCAAATAAAAAGACAAAAGCACACAAAACAATCCAAAATAAAAATATTATTGCAGCACAAAATAGTGATAAAAATAAGCCCCCTGGATATTATTATGATATACCATTAGCTATCACTGAGTGACCACAAACCCTGAAAAGCTCCTGAAAGCAATAAAACACAACACAATACCAATGCAGTTCAAGCAATGTTCACAAATGGAGGATCATACCCCTCCCTAGAAAACTGATCAACTTTGTTAAAATCTGCAAACGTTTAGAGATTGCCATCCTTCTGCCGGGGTTCACCGAAAACAACCAGAAGGAAAGATTAACACAGTGTCAATTGAAATATACTGAAGTAATTACCTACCATGTAAGTGAGAGGTGTATAAGTGTTTGGGGAGCTGGGTAACAGACTCCAGATTCAAAATCTGTTCCCTAAACTTGGGATACTCCAGAAACTGACCCCAGAAGTTTCCGGTCAGTGTCTTCTCGCTTGGAGGGACGATGAACAGGCCTGAGGAAGTAAGGAGCAGAATGCAGTCTGACCCTGTAGCAACTGTATGTGTAAATCCACAGGCACAAATGCTTACAAATGGCCAATGCCCCAACAACATCAATATCAATGCAAAGCAAACAACATAGGAAGGTGCAATGTGGGAGTGTGCGTTCCTGGCACGGTAACCACTCAGCTCTTCTTCCCTTTTTGCTTTATTCTGTTTCTGTGCATTTCTCTGGACTCCTTCGGCTGGCTGGTGGTTCTACCTGTTAAAGACCTGAAGCAGCAGCAAAGTAGATAAGTAGCGCATTGAGAGGTTCTCCAGGGCTGCTCCCATCTAATGGAAAAAAGATCGGCAGTCACTTTCACATTCCTGAAGCACTATTAACAACAATGAATGTTTGCAAATAGACATTCAGTAAGATGAGAGGAAGCCGTGACTCATATTTCCAATTCTCAGAAACCCACTGCCAATTTGTGCAATCCTTAAAGTTCAAAAGTACAACCAATTACGCACCTACAGACTTCCCCTCCTGAGGATAGTTTTGAGAAGGCCATTGCTCCCTATAATTAATTACGGTGACCAATACCTGCATTCAGCTGCTATGTACCACTTCTAGGGGTTTACAATGGTTGGAAAATTGCCTATTCTCTCAATGGTGGTCCCGGAAATAAAAGAAGTATAGTGGAAGATGAAGCGGGACAGGGGCTGATCTTGTTGGCTTCTGTGGGCAGCACTCATCTTGTAGCTTGCAAACACCGATTTCATAAACAGATAGGGCCTGATTCACAAACGGCCTCCACAGTCGTAGCAGAGGCCCTGCAGTTGCAGCGGGGTCCCACACTCGTGGCAGGACCTCCGTATATCAGTTTCCCAATGTGGAGGTCCCACCGCGAGTGCAGAACCCCCGCCATGACTGTGGGGACTCCACCGTGACTGTGGAGAACCTTTGTGAATTAAACCCATAGATGGTTATCATCAGATGAGGACAACCCTAGTGACAGAAGCATCCTTAAAGATGGCAAACCTTCAGCCTTGCTGACACATTCCAGCATTCCCAAAACCTATACAGTATTGGAAAACTCATGAAAACCCACTAAATACATTTAAATATAAAGGGAACCCTGTATGCCTCAGGTCATTGGAATGAACTTGTTTGGTTATGCATGGAGGCATCATACTTTTGCATTACAAGAAACCTAGAAATGCTACCAACCACTACCTATGCAAAGGAGGTTAAGGGGGCTGCCTCCAGGATAACTGAAGATTGGGAGTTCAGTGAAAGATATACCCATCTTATGGCACAAAATTAGTGTGTCACTTAAGAGCACAAGATCTGGGGTCTTATTGGTACCTATAGCCACTCGCATCCCCCCCTGCACTAAAAACTGGCCTCCAATGGCTCCTGCCCACCGAAAAAATGCCTGATGGGAACAGAGCACAGTTCAGGTTTTGGGTCACAAAGGTGGGAACGATAAAGCTGCACAAGTGCTCAAAGACGTTTGTCTTAGCACTGAACATGTAGAGTTCTAGCCTGTTCCTGAAAGTCTAGGATAACTGTCTTCAAGTAAAACAATAGCACGATAATTGTTTTCTAGTTATCCAACATCACAGCTTCGATTTTGATACTGTATACCTGCAAACTTGCTTTGTTGCCTTACGAAAGTATTAAAACTCATGACTCCTCTCTTTCCACGTTTGTGTTCTTCGTATATAGTCAGAGTGACTCAAGATAATTTTGCTCTACTCTGAATCCAATTTGGTCTCATGACCCGACCCTCAATGATCTTCCTGTCCTCTACCTCTTCATCAATTTCACCTGCCTTCTCTACTGAAATATTAGCAACCATGACTATCTCTACTACAGCTTCGCTGATGACAGTCCACTTTTTGTACGAAGTTATGATTTACAAACCTAATACTAAAAACATAACACCAATCACCTCAACAACCAATTTCTTTTATCACTTGTATGTCAAACACTTCAAGCAATGGAGTCAAAGACCTAACGTGCATGCCAAACTTTAAAGTGGCAATAGCTGTCCAGCCAAAATGATCTCCCACTTCATAGCTCCACTGCCTCCATTTTCGTCCAACATATACTCCCTTTCATTCAACCAGACAGCCATATTATTGGATACTATAATCTAACTCCTACTTAACAAAGCCAATTGTTTCTACCCTAGCCTTCTGAAACATCAAATATTCTAATTCCAATTTCAAGTGATCTAGAGTTCTGACTTTGGACTGGTACATTGAAGAACATCCTTGGGTTTCCATGGATCTCTTCTTTTGGGGCCAGATGTACGAAGCAGTTTTAAAGTCACAAATGGCGAATCGGTCCGTTTGCAACTTGAAACATGCTATTTGGGATGTACAAAGCCCAAACTGCGATTCAGTAACTTGTTACCGAATCACAGTTTGGCTTTTGCGATTCGGTATTAGGAAGGGGCGTGACAAGGGCGTCCCTTCCTAATACCGGATCCAGTTGGTATGTATGATTGTTTTGTGACCACGAATGCGGTCGCAAAACAATCACAGTTAGCACCAGTTTCAAACTGGCACTAACCCATTCGCAAACGGTAAGGGGTCCCCATGAACCCCTTCCCCTTTGTGAATGGTAACGAAAATATTATTTCAGAGCAGGCAGTGATCCCACGGACCACCGCCTTCTCTGAAAAAAAGAAAAAAAAAGCTTACCTTTTTTAATGCATCTTGGTTTCCTTTAAGGAAAATGGGCTGCATTTAAAAAAAAAAATGCTTTATTTAAAAGCAGTCACAGACATGGTGGTCTGCTGTCTCCAGCAGGCCACCATCCCTGTGAGGGTGGCCATTCCCAATGGGGTCGCAAATTGTGACCTACTCCATGAACATTCATGAGATAGGTCATTTGCGACCCCATTGGGAATCGCAAACAGTGTCACTGACACTGTTGTACATCAGGTTTTGCGACTCGCAAAACCTGAGTTTTGTACATGTGGCCCTCGGTCTCTTGGGCCCATATTTATACTTTTTTAGCACTGCATTTGCGTCGTTTTGTCACACAAACTTTGCGCAAACTTACAAAATACAATTGTATTTTGTGAGTTTGCGCTGCTTTTGTGTCAAAAAATGCCGCAAATGCGGCGCTAAAAAGTATAAATATGGGCCTTGGTCTCTCCACAGCCTGTATGTTTAGCAGGCCAGTGTCAGATTGTATACACTATGAGTCACCCACATATACATCAAGCAAATCTGACCAACACAATAAAAATCAGTCTACCGTTATGTTTTTGCCTTTCACTCCTCCAACCAAAGCTTATACACATCATTTAGAGAGACTTCACGTCATGATTATGTAGAGGTATGAGGTACCTAGAGGCAGGGTACAAATAATGGGTGCAAATTGCTCATCACCATTTAGTGACCTGCCTATAATTTTCAAATATGGCCTAAGTACTAATAGAATGCATCTTAAAATGGGTACGTCCTGCTTTAAAAAATATTGGGCCAGATGTACCAAGAAGGCCTTTTGCGAGTCAGAAATAGCGATTTTTAAGAAATCGCTATTTCTGATTCGCAAAATGCAATGTATCACATTTACGTTTCGGTAATAATGATTTCTTAAAAATCGCAAATGCTATTACTGAATCGCAAATTGCGATACCAGCCCCATTCGCACCTATGGGCCGGTAGGCCCATATCTGTGAATATTTTGCATTTCCAAAATTGCGATTTCTTAACTGGAAATCGCAATTTCAGAAATGCAAAACCCCAAGGTGCTGGGGGCCTAAGGCCCCCTCTGCTGCACCCCAAAATCATTTTTTACAACATGTAAAGTGCACACATGCCAAAAGGGCATGTGTGCTTTACATGTAAATTTTAAAAAATGCATTTTAAATGCATTTTAAAAATTTGCACAAGGTTACCACCAGGTTCAACCAGGTGGTAAATAGCGATTCCTAAATGCCCAATTCGCATTTAGGAATTGCTTCTTACATGTGCTTTAGAAATCGCAAATAAGGAATCCTTATTTGAGATTTCTTATTTAGAGAGTCACAATTTGCGACTCTCTAAACAGGGTCGCAATTTTAAGGAATCGCTATTTTAGCGATTCCTTAAAATTGCTTTCAGAATGCCTTTAATACATTCTGAAATGGCTTTTTGCATTCGCAAATGGGCATTCGCACCTTTTGCAAATGCAAAAAGCTTTCATACATCTGGCCCATTGTTTGTGAAAGCATTGAGTTTAGCAATCCCCCCAAAACCTGAGTCAGCCAATATGAGTTTCAAAGAGGTAGCTTTTCATTTTAGCTCTGCATTAACCCCTTCGCTGCCAGGCCTTTTCCCCCTCCTGTGCCGAGCCTTTTTTTGGCTATTTGGAGCAGTTCGCGCTTAGGCCCTCATAACTTTTTGTTCACATAAGCTACCCATGCCAAATTTGCGTCCTTTTTTTCCAACATCCTAGGGATTCTAGAGGTACCCAGACTTTGTGGGTTCCCCAGAAGGAGGCCAAGAAATTAGCCAAAAAACAGTGAAAATTTCATTTTTTTTAAACAATTTGGAAAAATGGGCTGCAGAAGAAGGCTTGTGGTTTTTTCCCTGAAAAGGGCATCAACAAAGGGTTTGCGGTGATAAAATCACCAGCTTCCCAGCTTTCAGGAACAGGCAGACTTGAATCAGAAAACCCAATTTTTCAACCCAATTTTGGCATTTTACTGGGACATACCCCATTTTTACGATTTTTTGTGCTTTCAGCCTCCTTCCAGTCAGTGACAGAAATGGGCATGAAACCAACGCTGGATCCCATAAACCGCAACATTTCTGAAAAGTAGACAAAATTCTGAATTCAGCAAGGGGTAATTTGTGTAGATCCTACAAGGGTTTCCTACAGAAAATAGCAACTGAAAAAGAAAAATATTGAAATTGAGGTGAAAAAAACATAAATTTTTCTCTAAGTTTTACTCTGTAACTTTTTCCTGCAATGTCAGATTTTCGAAAGCAATATACCGTTACGTCTGCTGGACTCTTCTGGTTGCGGGGATATATAGGGCTTGTAGGTTCATCAAGAACTCTAGGTACCCAGAGCCAATAAATGACCTGCACCCTGCAGTGGGTTTTCATTCTATGGCGGGTATACAGCAATTCATTTGCTGAAATATAAAGAGTAAAAAATAGCTATCAAGAAAACCTTTGTATTTCCAAAATGGGCACAAGATAAGGTGTTGAGAAGCAGTGGTTATTTGCACATCTCTGAATTCCGGGCTGCCCATACTAGCATGTGAATTACAGGGCATTTCTCAAATAGACGTCTTTTTTACACACTGTCTTACATTTGGAAGGGAAAAATGTAGAGAAAGACAAGGGGCAATAACACTTGTTTTGCTATTCTATGTTCCCCCAAGTCTCCCGATAAAAATGATACCTCACTTGTGTGGGTAGGCCTAGAGCCCGCGACAGGAAACGCACCAAAGCGCAACGTGGACACATCACAGAAAACAGACCTGTTTTTAGCAAAGTGCCTACCTGTAGATTTTGGCCTCTAGCTCAGCCGCCACCTAGGGAAACCTACCAAACCTGTGCATTTCTGAAAACTAGAGACCTAGGGGAATCCAAGATGGGGTGATTTGTGTGGCTCGGACCAGGTTCTGTTACCCAGAATCCTTTGCAAACCTCAAAATTTGGCTAAAAAAACACATGTTCCTCACATTTCTGTGGCAGAAAGTTCTGGAATCTGAGAGGAGCCACAAATTTCCTTCCACCCAGCGTTCCCCCACGTCTCCCGATAAAAATGATACCTCACTTGTGTGGGTAGGCCTAGCGCCCGCGACAGGAAACACCCCAAAGCGCAATGTGGACACATCACAGAAAACAGACCTGTTTTTAGCAAAGTGCCTACCTGTAGATTTTGGCCTCTAGCTCAGCCGCCACCTAGGGAAACCTACCAAACCTGTGCATTTCTGAAAACTAGAGACCTAGGGGAATCCAAGATGGGGTGATTTGTGTGGCTCGGACCAGGTTCTGTTACCCAGAATCCTTTGCAAAGCTCAAAAATTGGCTAAAAAAACACATGTTCCTCACATTTCTGTGGCAGAAAGTGCTGGAATCTGAGAGGAGCCACAAATGTCCTTCCACCCAGCGTTCCCCCACGTCTCCCGATAAAAATGATACCTCACTTGTGTGGGTAGGCCTAGCGCCCGCGACAGGAAACGCCCCAAAGCGCAACGTGGACACATCACAGAAAACAGACCTGTTTTTAGCAAAGTGCCTACCTGTAGATTTTGGCCTCTAGCTCAGCCGCCACCTAGGGAAACCTACCAAACCTGTGCATTTCTGAAAACTAGAGACCTAGGGGAATCCAAGATGGGGTGATTTGTGTGGCTCGGACCAGGTTCTGTTACCCAGAATCCTTTGCAAAGCTCAAAAATTGGCTAAAAAAACACATGTTCCTCACATTTCTGTGGCAGAAAGTTCTGAAATCTGAGAGGAGCCACAAATTTCCTTCCACCCAGCGTTCCCCCACGTCTCCCGATAAAAATGATACCTCACTTGTGTGGGTAGGCCTAGCGCCCGCGACAGGAAACGCCCCAAAGCGCAACGTGGACACATCACAGAAAACAGACCTGTTTTTAGCAAAGTGCCTACCTGTAGATTTTGGCCTCTAGCTCAGCCGCCACCTAGGGAAACCTACCAAACCTGTGCATTTCTGAAAACTAGAGACCTAGGGGAATCCAAGATGGGGTGATTTGTGTGGCTCAGACCAGGTTCTGTTACCCAGAATCCTTTGCAAACCTCAAAATTTGGCTAAAAAAACACATGTTCCTCACATTTCTGTGGCAGAAAGTTCTGGAATCTGAGAGGAGCCACAAATTTCCTTCCACCCAGCGTTCCCCCACGTCTCCCGATAAAAATGATACCTCACTTGTGTGGGTAGGCCTAGCGCCCGCGACAGGAAACACCCCAAAGCGCAATGTGGACACATCACAGAAAACAGACCTGTTTTTAGCAAAGTGCCTACCTGTAGATTTTGGCCTCTAGCTCAGCCGCCACCTAGGGAAACCTACCAAACCTGTGCATTTCTGAAAACTAGAGACCTAGGGGAATCCAAGATGGGGTGATTTGTGTGGCTCGGACCAGGTTCTGTTACCCAGAATCCTTTGCAAAGCTCAAAAATTGGCTAAAAAAACACATGTTCCTCACATTTCTGTGGCAGAAAGTGCTGGAATCTGAGAGGAGCCACAAATGTCCTTCCACCCAGCGTTTCCCCACGTCTCCCGATAAAAATGATACCTCACTTGTGTGGGTAGGCCTAGCGCCCGCGACAGGAAACGCCCCAAAGCGCAACGTGGACACATCACAGAAAACAGACCTGTTTTTAGCAAAGTGCCTACCTGTAGATTTTGGCCTCTAGCTCAGCCGCCACCTAGGGAAACCTACCAAACCTGTGCATTTCTGAAAACTAGAGACCTAGGGGAATCCAAGATGGGGTGATTTGTGTGGCTCGGACCAGGTTCTGTTACCCAGAATCCTTTGCAAAGCTCAAAAATTGGCTAAAAAAACACATGTTCCTCACATTTCTGTGGCAGAAAGTTCTGGAATCTGAGAGGAGCCACAAATTTCCTTCCACCCAGCGTTCCCCCACGTCTCCCGATAAAAATGATACCTCACTTGTGTGGGTAGGCCTAGCGCCCGCGACAGGAAACGCCCCAAAGCGCAACGTGGACACATCACAGAAAACAGACCTGTTTTAGCAAAGTGCCTACCTGTAGATTTTGGCCTCTAGCTCAGCCGCCACCTAGGGAAACCTACCAAACCTGTGCATTTCTGAAAACTAGAGACCTAGGGGAATCCAAGGAGGTGTGACTGGCGGGGCTCGGACCAGGTTCTGTTACCCAGAATCCTTTGCAAACCTCATATTTTGGCTAAAAAAACGCATTTTCCTCACATTTGAGTGACAGAAAGTTCTGGAATCTGAGAGGAGCCACAAATTTCCTTCCACCCAGCGTTCCCCCAAGTCTCCCGATAAAAATGATACCTCACTTGCGTGGGTAGGCCTAGCGCCCGCGACAGGAAACGCCCCAAAGCGCAACGTGGACACCACCAAAATTTTGGAAGAAAACAGAGGTGTTTTTTGCGAAGTGACTACCTGTAGATTTTGGCCTCTAGCTCAGCCGGCACCTAGGGAAACCTACCAAACCTGTACATTTCTGAAAACTAGAGACCTAGGGGAATCCAAGGAGGGGTGACTGGCGGGGCTCGGACCAGGTTCTGTTACCCAGAATCCTTAGCAAAGCTCAAAAATTGGCTAAAAAAACACATGTTCCTCACATTTCTGTGGCAGAAAGTTCTGGAATCTGAGAGGAGCCACAAATTTCCTTCCACCCAGCGTTCCCCCACGTCTCCCGATAAAAATGATACCTCACTTGTGTGGGTAGGCCTAGCGCCCGCGACAGGAAACGCCCCAAAGCGCAACGTGGACACATCACAGAAAACAGACCTGTTTTTAGCAAAGTGCCTACCTGTAGATTTTGGCCTCTAGCTCAGCCGCCACCTAGGGAAACCTACCAAACCTGTGCATTTCTGAAAACTAGAAACGTAGGGGAATCCAAGGAGGGGTGACTGGCGGGGCTCGGACCAGGTTCTGTTACCCAGAATCCTTTGCAAAGCTCAAAAATTGGCTAAAAAAACACATGTTCCTCACATTTCTGTGGCAGAAAGTTCTGGAATCTGGGAGGAGCCACAAATTTCCTTCCACCCAGCGTTCCCCCAAGTCTCCTGATAAAAATGATACCTCACTTGCGTGGGTAGGCCTAGCGCCCGCGACAGGAAACTCCCCAAAGCGCAACGTGGACACCACCAAAATTTTGGAAGAAAACAGACCTGTTTTTAGCGAAGTGCCTACCTGTAGATTTTGGCCTGTAGCTCAGCCGCCACCTAGGGAAACCTACCAAACCTGTGCATTTCTGAAAACTAGAGACCTAGGGGAATCCAAGATGGGGTGATTTGTGTGGCTCGGACCAGGTTCTGTTACCCAGAATCCTTTGCAAAGCTCAAAAATTGGCTAAAAAAACACATGTTCCTCACATTTCTGTGGCAGAAAGTGCTGGAATCTGAGAGGAGCC
The DNA here is from genome assembly GCF_031143425.1 of Pleurodeles waltl. Taxonomy (NCBI): domain Eukaryota; kingdom Metazoa; phylum Chordata; class Amphibia; order Caudata; family Salamandridae; genus Pleurodeles; species Pleurodeles waltl. Next base: position 307,450,040 of record NC_090446.1, read on the forward strand.
ACAAATGTCCTTCCACCCAGCGTTCCCCCACGTCTCCCGATAAAAATGATACCTCACTTGTGTGGGTAGGCCTAGCGCCCGCGACAGGAAACGCCCCAAAGCGCAACGTGGACACATCACAGAAAACAGACCTGTTTTTAGCAAAGTGCCTACCTGTAGATTTTGGCCTCTAGCTCAGCCGCCACCTAGGGAAACCTACCAAACCTGTGCATTTCTGAAAACTAGAGACCTAGGGGAATCCAAGATGGGGTGATTTGTGTGGCTCAGACCAGGTTCTGTTACCCAGAATCCTTTGCAAACCTCAAAATTTGGCTAAAAAAACACATGTTCCTCACATTTCTGTGGCAGAAAGTTCTGGAATCTGAGAGGAGCCACAAATTTCCTTCCACCCAGCGTTCCCCCACGTCTCCCGATAAAAATGATACCTCACTTGTGTGGGTAGGCCTAGCGCCCGCGACAGGAAACACCCCAAAGCGCAATGTGGACACATCACAGAAAACAGACCTGTTTTTAGCAAAGTGCCTACCTGTAGATTTTGGCCTCTAGCTCAGCCGCCACCTAGGGAAACCTACCAAACCTGTGCATTTCTGAAAACTAGAGACCTAGGGGAATCCAAGGAGGGGTGACTGGCGGGGCTCGGACCAGGTTCTGTTACCCAGAATCCTTTGCAAAGCTCAAAAATTGGCTAAAAAAACACATGTTCCTCACATTTCTGTGGCAGAAAGTTCTGGAATCTGAGAGGAGCCACAAATTTCCTTCCACCCAGCGTTCCCCCACGTCTCCCGATAAAAATGATACCTCACTTGTGTGGGTAGGCCTAGCGCCCGCGACAGGAAACGCCCCAAAGCGCAACGTGGACACATCACAGAAAACAGACCTGTTTTTAGCAAAGTGCCTACCTGTAGACTTTGGCCTGTAGCTCAGCCGCCACCTAGGGAAACCTACCAAACCTGTGCATTTCTGAAATCTAGAGACCTAGGGGAATCCAAGGAGGGGTGACTGGCGGGGCTCGGACCAGGTTCTGTTACCCAGAATCCTTTGCAAAGCTCAAAAATTGGCTAAAAAAACACATGTTCCTCACATTTCTGTGGCAGAAAGTTCTGGAATCTGGGAGGAGCCACAAATTTCCTTCCACCCAGCGTTCCCCCAAGTCTCCCGATAAAAATGATACCTCACTTGCGTGGGTAGGCCTAGCGCCCGCGACAGGAAACGCCCCAAAGCGCAACGTGGACACCACCAAAATTTTGGAAGAAAACAGACCTGTTTTTAGCGAAGTGCCTACCTGTAGATTTTGGCCTGTAGCTCAGCCGCCACCTAGGGAAACCTACCAAACCTGTGCATTTCTGAAAACTAGAGACCTAGGGGAATCCAAGGAGGGGTGACTTGCGGGGCTCGGACCAGGTTCTGTTACCCAGAATCCTTTGCAAAGCTCAAAAATTGGCTAAAAAAACACATGTTCCTCACATTTCTGTGGCAGAAAGTTCTGGAATCTGAGAGGAGCCACAAATTTCCTTCCACCCAGCGTTCCCCCACGTCTCCCGATAAAAATGATACCTCACTTGTGTGGGTAGGCCTAGCGCCCGCGACAGGAAACGCCCCAAAGCGCAACGTGGACACATCACAGAAAACAGACCTGTTTTTAGCAAAGTGCCTACCTGTAGATTTTGGCCTGTAGCTCAGCCGCCACCTAGGGAAACCTACCAAACCTGTGCATTTCTGAAAACTAGAGACCTAGGGGAATCCAAGGAGGGGTGACTGGCGGGGCTCGGACCAGGTTCTGTTACCCAGAATCCTTTGCAAAGCTCAAAAATTGGCTAAAAAAACACATGTTCCTCACATTTCTGTGGCAGAAAGTTCTGGAATCTGGGAGGAGCCACAAATTTCCTTCCACCCAGCGTTCCCCCAAGTCTCCCGATAAAAATGATACCTCACTTGCGTGGGTAGGCCTAGCGCCCGCGACACGAAACGCCCCAAAGCGCAACGTGGACACCACCAAAATTTTTGAAGAAAACAGACCTGTTTTTAGCGAAGTGCCTACCTGTAGATTTTGGCCTGTAGCTCAGCCGCCACCTAGGGAAACCTACCAAACCTGTGCATTTCTGAAAACTAGAGACCTAGGGGAATCCAAGGAGGGGTGACTGGCGGGGCTCGGACCAGGTTCTGTTACCCAGAATCCTTTGCAAAGCTCAAAAATTGGCTAAAAAAACACATGTTCCTCACATTTCTGTGGCAGAAAGTTCTGGAATCTGAGAGGAGCCACAAATTTCCTTCCACCCAGCGTTCCCCCACGTCTCCCGATAAAAATGATACCTCACTTGTGTGGGTAGGCCTAGCGCCCGCGACAGGAAACGCCCCAAAGCGCAACGTGGACACATCACAGAAAACAGACCTGTTTTTAGCAAAGTGCCTACCTGTAGATTTTGGCCTCTAGCTCAGCCGCCACCTAGGGAAACCTACCAAACCTGTGCATTTCTGAAAACTAGAAACGTAGGGGAATCCAAGGAGGGGTGACTGGCGGGGCTCGGACCAGGTTCTGTTACCCAGAATCCTTTGCAAAGCTCAAAAATTGGCTAAAAAAACACATGTTCCTCACATTTCTGTGGCAGAAAGTTCTGGAATCTGGGAGGAGCCACAAATTTCCTTCCACCCAGCGTTCCCCCAAGTCTCCTGATAAAAATGATACCTCACTTGCGTGGGTAGGCCTAGCGCCCGCGACAGGAAACTCCCCAAAGCGCAACGTGGACACCACCAAAATTTTGGAAGAAAACAGACCTGTTTTTAGCGAAGTGCCTACCTGTAGATTTTGGCCTGTAGCTCAGCCGCCACCTAGGGAAACCTACCAAACCTGTGCATTTCTGAAAACTAGAGACCTAGGGGAATCCAAGGAGGGGTGACTGGCGGGGCTCGGACCAGGTTCTGTTACCCAGAATCCTTTGTAAAGCTCAAAAATTGGCTAAAAAAACACATGTTCCTCACATTTCTGTGGCAGAAAGTTCTGGAATCTGAGAGGAGCCACAAATTTCCTTCCACCCAGCGTTCCCCCACGTCTCCCGATAAAAATGATACCTCACTTGTGTGGGTAGGCCTAGCGCCCGCGACAGGAAACGCCCCAAAGCGCAACGTGGACACATCACAGAAAACAGACCTGTTTTTAGCAAAGTGCCTACCTGTAGATTTTGGCCTGTAGCTCAGCCGCCATCTAGGGAAACCTACCAAACCTGTGCATTTCTGAAAACTAGAGACCTAGGGGAATCCAAGGAGGGGTGACTGGCGGGGCTCGGACAAGGTTCTGTTACCCAGAATCCTTTGCAAACCTCAAAAATTGGCTAAAAAAACACATGTTCCTCACATTTCTGTGGCAGAAAGTTCTGGAATCTGGGAGGAGCCACAAATTTCCTTCCACCCAGCGTTCCCCCAAGTCTCCCGATAAAAATGATACCTCACTTGCGTGGGTAGGCCTAGCGCCCGCGACAGGAAACGCCCCAAAGCGCAACGTGGACACCACCAAAATTTTGGAAGAAAACAGACCTGTTTTTAGCGAAGTGCCTACCTGTAGATTTTGGCCTGTAGCTCAGCCGCCACCTAGGGAAACCTACCAAACCTGTGCATTTCTGAAAACTAGAGACCTAGGGGAATCCAAGGAGGGGTGACTGGCGGGGCTCGGACCAGGTTCTGTTACCCAGAATCCTTTGCAAAGCTCAAAAATTGGCTAAAAAAACACATGTTCCTCACATTTCTGTGGCAGAAAGTTCTGGAATCTGAGAGGAGCCACAAATTTCCTTCCACCCAGCGTTCCCCCACGTCTCCCGATAAAAATGATACCTCACTTGTGTGGGTAGGCCTAGCGCCCGCGACAGGAAACGCCCCAAAGCGCAACGTGGACACATCACAGAAAACAGACCTGTTTTTAGCAAAGTGCCTACCTGTAGACTTTGGCCTGTAGCTCAGCCGCCACCTAGGGAAACCTACCAAACCTGTGCATTTCTGAAATCTAGAGACCTAGGGGAATCCAAGGAGGGGTGACTGGCGGGGCTCGGACCAGGTTCTGTTACCCAGAATCCTTTGCAAAGCTCAAAAATTGGCTAAAAAAACACATGTTCCTCACATTTCTGTGGCAGAAAGTTCTGGAATCTGGGAGGAGCCACAAATTTCCTTCCACCCAGCGTTCCCCCAAGTCTCCCGATAAAAATGATACCTCACTTGCGTGGGTAGGCCTAGCGCCCGCGACAGGAAACGCCCCAAAGCGCAACGTGGACACCACCAAAATTTTGGAAGAAAACAGACCTGTTTTTAGCGAAGTGCCTACCTGTAGATTTTGGCCTGTAGCTCAGCCGCCACCTAGGGAAACCTACCAAACCTGTGCATTTCTGAAAACTAGAGACCTAGGGGAATCCAAGGAGGGGTGACTTGCGGGGCTCGGACCAGGTTCTGTTACCCAGAATCCTTTGCAAAGCTCAAAAATTGGCTAAAAAAACACATGTTCCTCACATTTCTGTGGCAGAAAGTTCTGGAATCTGAGAGGAGCCACAAATTTCCTTCCACCCAGCGTTCCCCCACGTCTCCCGATAAAAATGATACCTCACTTGTGTGGGTAGGCCTAGCGCCCGCGACAGGAAACGCCCCAAAGCGCAACGTGGACACATCACAGAAAACAGACCTGTTTTTAGCAAAGTGCCTACCTGTAGATTTTGGCCTGTAGCTCAGCCGCCACCTAGGGAAACCTACCAAACCTGTGCATTTCTGAAAACTAGAGACCTAGGGGAATCCAAGGAGGGGTGACTGGCGGGGCTCGGACCAGGTTCTGTTACCCAGAATCCTTTGCAAAGCTCAAAAATTGGCTAAAAAAACACATGTTCCTCACATTTCTGTGGCAGAAAGTTCTGGAATCTGGGAGGAGCCACAAATTTCCTTCCACCCAGCGTTCCCCCAAGTCTCCCGATAAAAATGATACCTCACTTGCGTGGGTAGGCCTAGCGCCCGCGACAGGAAACGCCCCAAAGCGCAACGTGGACACCACCAAAATTTTTGAAGAAAACAGACCTGTTTTTAGCGAAGTGCCTACCTGTAGATTTTGGCCTGTAGCTCAGCCGCCACCTAGGGAAACCTACCAAACCTGTGCATTTCTGAAAACTAGAGACCTAGGGGAATCCAAGGAGGGGTGACTGGCGGGGCTCGGACCAGGTTCTGTTACCCAGAATCCTTTGCAAAGCTCAAAAATTGGCTAAAAAAACACATGTTCCTCACATTTCTGTGGCAGAAAGTTCTGGAATCTGAGAGGAGCCACAAATTTCCTTCCACCCAGCGTTCCCCCACGTCTCCCGATAAAAATGATACCTCACTTGTGTGGGTAGGCCTAGTGCCCGCGACAGGAAACGCCCCAAAGCGCAAAGTGGACACATCACAGAAAACAGACCTGTTTTTAGCAAAGTGCCTACCTGTAGATTTTGGCCTGTAGCTCAGCCGCCACCTAGGGAAACCTACCAAACCTGTGCATTTCTGAAAACTAGAGACCTAGGGGAATCCAAGGAGGGGTGACTGGCGGGGCTCGGACCAGGTTCTGTTACCCAGAATCCTTTGCAAAGCTCAAAATTTGGCTAAAAAAACACATGTTCCTCACATTTCTGTGGCAGAAAGTTCTGGAATCTGAGAGGGGCCACAAATTTCCTTCCACCCAGCGTTCCCCCACGTCTCCCGATAAAAATGATACCTCACTTGTGTGGGTAGGCCTAGCGCCCGCGACAGGAAACGCCCCAAAGCGCAGCGTGGACACATCACATTTTTTCATTGAAAACAGTGCCTACCTGTAGTTTTCGGCCTGTAGCTCAGCCAGCACCTAGGGAAACCTACCAAACCTGTGCATTTCTGAAAACTAGAGACCTAGGGGAATCCAAGATGGGGTGACTTGAGGGGCTCTGACCAGGTTCTGTTACCCAGAATCCTTTCCAAACCTCAAATATTGGCTAAAAAAACGCATTTTTCACACATTTCGGTGACAGAAAGTTCTGGAATCTGAGTGGAGCCACAAATTTCCTTCCACCCAGCGTTCCCCCAAGTCTCCCGATAAAAATGATACCTCAGTTGTGTGGGTGGGCCAGGTGCCTCCAACAGAATAAGGCCCAAAACTTGTAGAGATACAGGGGATAGTACTGCGAGTTTATAAGGACATATTCTTTTATACATCTTTAGACTGACTCTGCTTTGGGGACCCACATACGTGAGGTGTCATTTTATTTGGGAGACTGAGGGGAACACTGGGGAGTAGGAATTTTGTGCTGGAGTGGTGATCGTACGAAGAAAAGTCAGGAAAATATGCTTTTTTTAAGCACATTTTGAGGTTTACAGAGGAGTCTGGGTAAGAAAATGTTGGGGGATCCACGCAAGCCACTCCTCCCTAGACTCCTTGGGGTGTCTAGTTTTAAAAAATGTCTGGGTTTGGTAGGTTTCCCTAGATGAAGGCCGCACACAGGACCAAAAACATAGGTGCCCTCTCCCCCCCCAAACACAGGTAGTTTTGTAATATATCGTTTTGATGTGCCCACATACGTCCGTGATGTGCCAAACACTAAAATTTTGAAAAGAAACACACTTAGGTTATGTGAAAAAGACCCCTCACCCACCAACCAAGTTGGTGGCATGCTTCATCATCGGGGTCCCACCTGAGGCACCTAGCGTGTCATAGGTGTGCTGCGACGCCTGATTACAGCGGAGCAGGTTTGGTCATTTTTACCACACATACTGGTTGGATTTGGCACGAGGGTTAGTGATGGTTCGGTGGATCAAATTTTACTAACAAGAGCTTTCACAAAAATGAAAAGCACTGTTAGTAACTGAAAGGCAAAAAACTGAACCAATGACTCACAGCTCGTGAGCTGTAAAGCCGCGACAAGGCACCAACCGCTTTACAGTCCATTCACACAACTTTCATACATGACACACACAAGGCCATTCACACCGCCAGCCACGGGCCCAGCACATTACAACACTCACATCGACAGACAGCGCCACTCAAGGGCCCATCACTTACATACGCCCACATGCCTGATACAACAATCACACCAGCTGATGGGAGTGTGTGGACTGGTGTTTGGCTTGCAGTGTGTTGCAGTAGCCAACATCAAGTCAATATGTACAGTCTCAGCCAAGCCCCACTCCACACACAATGGCATCATATTTTTTTTTTTTTTAACAGAGGAACCCCTAACTAAGTAGAAAGAATTACAAAACAACAAACACAAAAGCTCTAACTAACAACATGACAGAAATGCTAACCATGAAACTAAACACATGAAAATACAAAACAGACATGAGTTTACACTCATGGTTGTTCCCAGAAATTCTTCTGGGTGTGGTAATTCTTAAAACAAGCACCGACACACAGCCCAGGCTTTGAAGGACAATCTGGGCAGTACATTCGAGTCTCCCTCCGGATACCTCTTCGAAAACACACTCTACATTTCTTAGCTGGAAAGTCTTTTTTGGGTGTGGGAGGAATGTGCTCAGCAAAGTGGCGATCTTTCAATCTAGCCACATCCTCCACCACTGCTTCTCTAGGAACTCTGGCCTGTTCCACCACAATAAGGCTCTCTATCACTGACTCCTGAAATTTCACAAATGTCATCTTTGAGTCTGGAGACCTATCCCTAAACACAATAAAAGCATTGAAGGTTGCTAAGTGGAAGAGGTGAAGTGCTAACTTCTTATACCAAACATAAGACTTACGAATAGCAGTATAAGGTTCCAACCTCTGGTCAACTCTATCTACACCTCCCATGTGCTTATTATAATCTAAAATGCACACAGGTTTGCGCACTTCAGCAACCTGGCCCCAAACAGTCACAGGGGAAGTACTCTCATCATGGATGGTACTTAGCATGTAGACATCCCTCTTGTCTGAAAATTTCAAAGCTAGCAGCTCCTCGTTCCGCAAGGCACAGCACTGTCCCCTCTCAAGTTTTTAACAGACAAGCTCCCTTGGATAGCCTTTCCGGTTAGAACGGATTGTGCCACAAGCAACTGTGTCCACTCTAAACAATTCCTTGAACAACTGCACACCAGTGTAGAAGTTATCTACATACAAATGGTGACCTTTGTTGAACAGTCGTCTACCAAGATCCCACACTATTTTCTCAGTAACTCCAAAAGTGGGAGGACAACCAGGGGGGTCAATATTGGAATCCCTACCAGTGTACACACGGAAACTATACACATATCCTGTCCTACTTTCAGACAGCATATACAATTTAATTCCATATCGTGCCCTTTTGCTAGGAATGTACTGCCTAAAAACCAAACGACCCTTGAAGAGGACCAAAGACTCGTCCACACTTATCTCTTTGCCTGGAACATAGACCTCCGAAAACCGATCTACAAAATGATCAAGGACAGGCCTAATCTTAAAAAGACGGTCAGAATCTGGGTGATCTCGTGGCAAGGCTAATGCATTGTCAACAAAATGCAGCATCCTAAGAAGAAGCAAATACCGATTACGACTCATGGTAGCTGGAAATATAGCTGTTGCCATCAAGGGACTAGTAGACCAATAAGAAGCCAGTGACGGCTTCCTTATCAACCCCATCAAAAAAGTCAAACCCAAAAACTTTTTTAGCTCCTCCAAATTTGTGGGAATCCACTGGGCAGCTCTAGAGTGTGGCCTAAGTCTAGCAGCGTTGTCCCTCAAACGCTGCTCCGCATACAAATTAGTCTGCTCAACAATCTCTTCCAAAAACACATCATCCATGAATAACTCAAAGAAATTGATAGGCATAAAGTTCTCTGTATTGGCGTTACACCCCGGGAGACCAGTAAAGGCAGGCAACTCTGGCTGCTCCATGTTTGGGGCAACCCAGACATCAGGTCTTCTAACGGGAAACCTTTCAGCCCCAGGTTGCTGCACTATTGGCACATCAATGTCCTCCTCTAAAACAGAACCTTCATCTGCACTGAGTGTGGCTTCATCATCAGAAGATTCCCCTCCAACAGAAACATCACTGCCAGAATCTCTGACTTCCTCCTCTGCCTCAGATGCAGAGTCCGTCTCATAGTCATGATCAGACTGTGACTCAAAAAGCATACCAACCACCTGCTGAGCGGTCATCCTGCGGCTAGCCATGATCTCTCCTGCTAAAATTAACTGGACAAATTCACCACCAACAACCAGCACTGTGTAAGACAAGTAACAAAGTGTAGCTTTGTTAGTAAGAGTTACAAACTCAAAAACTATACCGCTCACTTGCCTGAAAAAGCTTGATTCACCAGCAACTACACAGCAATCACCAATGATATCCCACTAAAAAGAAAGAAAGAAAGGCAAATTAGAAATAAGACACAACAAATATCATTGTGCACAAACCTAAGGACAATTTCACACACAATCCTGCATTTAGTACACCCCCTACAAACATGTCATTCATGCATGGCAACAATACTCCTTTGGAGTAAATTGTTTTTACTTACCTAAAACATGCAACTGTGCAAACTGCAGGTCAACCACCGCCAAAACCGCAAGGAGCCACAGCAAATAAAGCAAAAGCTTTGAACTAGAACAAAAAGGAGGAAATTTTTTTTTATCACAAATGCAAAGACTTCTTCAGTTGACAAACACCCCACCATCAAACATTTTAGAAATTGGTGCCTAAGTGGATTCTGTCATAGGGGCAGATGGGCCTACTAAAAAAATAGGCCTGTCTGCCCCAAGGAAGCCAGAAAATACCTTTAGTACTGTGTCCCCATGGAGAGCGACCCTTGCCAAAGGGGACAGCCCTCAAACAAAAAAAAACAAAAAAAACACACACAACACTATCCCTGGTGCCTAAGTGGCTTCTGCCCCCTTGGGGGCAGGTGGGCCTAAGAAAATAGGCCCATCTGCCCCCAGGGGGTGTAGAAATGGCCAACAGGTCAATGCCCCCCTTGGGGGGGCGCCCCGTGACCAAGGGGACGCCCCCCCACAAAAATAAACAAATACAAAAAAATCCCTGGCGTTCTAGTGGTTTCTGCCCCCCTTGGGGGCAGATCAGCCTAAAAATAATAGGCTGATCTGTCTCCAAGGGGTGCAGAAATGGCCTGGGTACATGTGCCCCCAAAGTGGGGGGCGACCCTTGCCCAAGCCCCCCCCCATCCACTAACACACACACACACACACACTATCCCTGGTGTCTACGTGGCTTCTGCCCCCCTTGGGGGCAGGTGGGTCTAGAAAAATAGGCCCATCTGCCCCCAGGGGGGGCAGAAATGGCCAACAGGTCAATGCCCCCCTTGGGGGGGCGCCCCGTGCCCGAGGGGACGCCCCCCCACAAAAATAAACACATAAAAAAAAATCCCTGGCGTTCTAGTGGTTTCTGCCCCCCTTGGGGGCAGATCAGCCTAAAAATAATAGGCTGATCTGTCTCCAAGGGGTGCAGAAATGGCCTGGGTACATGTGCCCCCAAAGTGGGGGGCGACCCTTGCCCAAGCCCCCCCCCATCCACTAACACACACACACACACACTATCCCTGGTGACTACGTGGCTTCTGCCCCCCTTGGAGGCAGGTGGGTCTAGAAAAATAGGCCCATCTGCCCCCAGGGGGGGCAGAAATGGCCAACAGGTCAATGCCCCCCTTGGGGGGGCGCCCCGTGCCCAAGGGGACGCCCCCCCCACAAAAATAAACACATAAAAAAAAAACCCTGGCGTTCTAGTGGTTTCTGCCCCCCTTGGGGGCAGATCAGCCTAAAAATAATAGGCTGATCTGTCTCCAAGGGGTGCAGAAATGGCCTGGGTACATGTGCCCCCAAAGTGGGGGGCGACCCTTGCCCAAGCCCCCCCCCCATCCACTAACACACACACACACACACACTATCCCTGGTGTCTACGTGGCTTCTGCCCCCCTTGGGGGCAGGTGGGTCTAGAAAAATAGGCCCATCTGCCCCCAGGGGGGGCAGAAATGGCCAACAGGTCAATGCCCCCCTTGGGGGGGCGCCCCGTGCCCAAGGGGACACCCCCCCACAAAAATAAACACATAAAAAAAAATCCCTGGCGTTCTAGTGGTTTCTGCCCCCCTTGGGGGCAGATCAGCCTAAAAATAATAGGCTGATCTGTCTCCAAGGGGTGCAGAAATGGCCTGGGTACATGTGCCCCCAAAGTGGGGGGCGACCCTTGCCCAAGCCCCCCCCCATCCACTAACACACACACACACACACACTATCCCTGGTGTCTACGTGGCTTCTGCCCCCCTTGGGGGCAGGTGGGTCTAGAAAAATAGGCCCATCTGCCCCCAGGGGGGGCAGAAATGGCCAACAGGTCAATGCCCCCCTTGGGGGGGCGCCCCGTGCCCAAGGGGACGCCCCCCCACAAAAATAAACACATAAAAAAACATCCCTGGCGTTCTAGTGGTTTCTGCCCCCCTTGGGGCAGATCAACCTAAAAATAATAGGCTGATCTGCCCTCAAGGGGGGCAGAAATGGCCCTAAAAGACATGCCCCCCAAAGGGGAGCGACCCTTGCCCAAGGGGGCGCCCCCCCATCCACTACACACACAATCCCTGGTGCCTAAGTGGCTTCTGCCCCCCTTGGGGGCAGATGGACCTAAAAAAAATAGGCCGATCTGCCCCCAAGGGGGGCAGAAATGGCCAACAGTTCTCTGCCCCCTTGGGGGGGGGCGCCCCTTGCCCAAGGGGGCACCCCCTCCCAACATACCTGCACAGAAAATATAATTCCCTGGTGATCCAGTGGTTTCTGCCCCCCTTGGGGGCAGATCCGCCTAAAAAGTAGGCCAATCTGCCCCCAAGGGGGGCAGAAATGGCCGTAACTAATTGCCCCCACAAGGGGAGCGACCCTTGCCCAAGGGGCCGCTCCCCGCCAGCAAGAAACACGAGCAAACAACAAAAAAAACAAATCCCTGGTGTCTAGTGGGCATTCCTGCTGCCCGATCGCAATGCGATCGGGCAGCAGGAATGCTCAAAGAGACACCGGGGGAAAGGAAAAGCCTTTCCTTTCCCCCGGTGCCTCTTTAGCCCAAACCCCCCACCCACCGGGAAGAGGAACTCACCTCTTTCCTCGTCGCCGCACAGGAAGCAAATGGCTTCCTGTGCGGCGAAATCCCCATAATGAAGTCAGCGCGCGATCGCGCGCTGACGTCATTATGGGGGGGGTGGGGGGGTCGGGGGTGGAAGGGGAAGGGCTTCCCCTTCCATCCCTGACTTTGGGGGGGTGGGGGGAAGCACACAGAGGGAGCGAGAGCGCTCCCTCTGGGCTGTGTGCCGAGGACGTAGTGGTTACGTCCTCGGCACAGCAGCACTGTGCCGCGGGACGTAACCACTACGTCCGCGGCACAGAAGGGGTTAAAACATCACCCTTCTCCAAAACTGCCACCCCTAATCATTGTGAAACATGCATACCTCAGAAGCATTTAACACAGTGCGCTGATGTAGAGTCTTGAAGATTTCAATACTAAGCATTAGGCTTTGATCTAAAATGGAGAGATAAAGCTACACATGTAGTGTACGCATTGTACAACGTGAAAATCATAGGTAATTACTTTTATCACAGTCCCTTCTTTTAATTCATCAATCCCTGAAAGCAACCTTGAAATACATCGGTTCAGGGAATGCGCTGCACAAAAACAAAAGACTATAATGTTACTCCATCTGAAGTAACACCCTAGGCCATATCTAATGGGCAAAAGACAACTGACGTTCCTCTTAGTTCACTACTACCATTTGTCGGAACTCTGCGTTTTCGGTTTGTTCACCCCAGATTTTTCAGCTGTTGCTGGATCCTATATTATTGCTGGCTTTAGACCTCTGCCAAAACCCTTGCTAACCACTAGTACAGTGCCCTTGCTCTACCCTTAACCATGGTTACAATGGCTTATTCCTGATTGGCAGATTTAGCTTGTCTGTAAGCCCCTAGTATATGGTGTAAAAAATGCACCCACAGCCCGGAACTTAGATGCCACTTGTGGACTGCAGCTTCTATCATGCCATTCACTATAATGGCAGTGAAAACATAGCTACAGGCCTAATCTCTGTAGCCTAACGGCTACAGTGTCCAACCTGATAAAAATAACCTTTTTTGACACGTAACATCCTCCATTTTAAATTTTTAAGTGACCCGCATGTAAGCCTGGCAAGCCAGTATGAAGGCTGCAAGGTATTAATAGTAGGACATGTACCAAATACATGTTACCACGTCCCTACAGTGACAAGGCCCAAAAAGCTATTTTCAAAGTGGCAGGCATAGCTGTCCTATGTAGAAAACCAGAAAACAGATTGAAATACTGATACTGAATCTCAGGAATGGGACCACTGAGAAAAATAACTAAACAACAGTTATTAAATATCCAATTCATCAGTAAAGCCAGATATTTCATAAATATTAAGGAAAGCTAACTTGCAAAAAGTCGCCATTTCCCTGCCCAACGTTCCTGGAAGCTAACGGGCATTAACTTTCCGTCTTCATCCAGCCTGTGCTCTGCCTTGAATAGATGTGAATGAGGCGTGAAATGCCTCCATGGAGCAAACAATAGGTTGAACTGAATGGTCAGAGGTGACACCTCTAAGCTCAACAGAATATTCAGAGTGGGGGAAGTGGGCATTCTGTGAAAGGTCTGTTTACTCACATGTACCACTTAGGGTCCACTTGAAAGGGAGCCAACAGGATCCCAGGACATTTCTTGCATATCCAGTATTGAGTAGCTGAAGGACTATGCTTTTTTCCTACCAGAATTGGCTCCAGGTTTGATATGGGTACACTGCCTGCTTCAACCTGGATTTTAGTGTTAGATGTATGAGGATTCTAGATTACCATAGTACCCTCCCCTCTCTCACCCCAAGCTGCAGACCCGAAGTTTAGAGTGACGTTAGACTTTCACTATCTTGAAAATGCCCTGGCTCATATCATTTTGGGCCTGTTTGCAAGAAAGCCAACAGGAACTACTGCAAAAAGAGGGGAGCGTGGCCCAGGAACTTTTACTCTATTAATTAGGGAGGAACCAGGAGTCACCCCCACCCACTAGTTGATGTCAGGTGAAAATATGGAATAAGTGTGGCATCTCATGACACCCTCTTCAGAACACTTTCTGGACCTGCAGAAGATCAGAATTGGGCTGCAATTCTTGCCTGTGATCTGAGCGGAGTCTTGAGGGACCAAATCTTCTCCCTCTTGTACACAGGATGTGAACTCCAAACAAAGATCAGTTGTCTGACTTCCTATGTGGCTGCTGGGAGACAACAAACTGGCCTATTCCTATTAGTACCCAGCTGATCAGTGACACTCAACCCGGACTAGACCTTGCTGTTGGTCTCTGCCTGACACTCTATGAGTCTTTAAGTGCCTTTCATTAGGTCCTGGGAACCTTAGAATTGTATTCCTGTGGTTGGTTGTGACTTTAATGACTAAGGGCCTCATTAGGAGTTTGGCGGTCTATCGACCGCCATGGCACCAGTGGTGGCAGACCTCCACCAGGTTGGTGGTTGGATTGCCAGATTATGAGTCATGCAGGCCTACGGAGCAAAAACCTATGGAGCAAATGCCAAAGGAGCACAGACCGCAACGGTCACAAGGCAGCACGAACAGGCCGGCGGAGCCTGTGTTTCCGCTGGACACATTATGAGGTAGCACAACTCCAATGTGACAGATCGGTCCAACCACCATGTCTCAGCAGGCAGAAATGGACAGTATAAAGGGAGACGCTCACATGCAGACAGCCACACACGTCCTGCTGCTGTTGTTGATCGTCCATGAAGCACAAAATCAATGCCGCTGTGAAAGCACCTGACCATAAGTGCACACACCTACATGTGTCATTATGCTCAACAACAGATAGTTGCGCCATCATCCACATGATATGTGGGCTCACGCTACAGGCACCAAGTACACTTCTCATTGTGTAAACAGTCGGAATCATTCATAAAGATGGACACATTCACAGTCACAATATGCCCCCTTTGGGCAGGTCATTCACACTGCACTCCAACACTACACAAAACACAAAAACACATGTCCACTCATCTGAGCCACAGGGATAGTGAAGGATACACAACATTGTCTTGCACAAGGCCAACAACACACCAACATCACATATACAAATATAACTCATACACACATCCCTCACAGGCCATGGACTGTTGTCACATACAACACACATATGTATGGATGTGTTATAGAACACAAACACCACTCACATGAAAACAGCCCTGCATTAGACACCCACATCACAGCACAATGGAAGGCCAATGGCATGCACAACAGACAGAGAGACAAATATACAAAGATCACTATGCTAAATATACCTGCACAATAAGGATGGGGCATCAGGAACGCTCAGGGAAAGAGGCTGCCCTGGGACACATATAACTTTGCACCCACACCTTTAACAACATTTGCAAAGGAAATAGCCCTACATGCGTCTCAGGGACAAACAATGCGAGACCCAAATGACATGCTTCTCTGCAGAATGTGGAAGTGCAAGTCAACAAAGCACATACAACTGCATGTGACTTGTCTCTGCATGAACAAGCTGCAAGTTACACACAGCTAAATGGACAAATGCACAGTCAAATGCAAACAGAGGTAACACAACTGAACACGCTCAATGTCTGCACAAGCAAAACTTAAGCTGACACACATCAGAAGAATACATAATCCATATATAATAGGGGATCAAGTCTAACACCATACATGCTCACAGTGAACAACACAAGATGAAATGCTTACCATAACAAGCAGTACACAATGTCATGACACCACTATTGCATTTACACCCGCATATCCATACGTTCAACATATACCCTTGACTTGGGGAACACCAACACTGCCCATAAAGTTAGATACTACAAACAATAGCAAATAGCTCAGCAAGCAGGCTGAAACATAGAACACAAGTACACAGGAATAACATTATGGTAGTAAAAGAATTACAGGACAAATGTGTACCCCACAAACAAATGTTTGGGTTTATTAATAGTAAACTTTCAACGTCCAAGGCCAATGGACACTCCATAGTCTGATATGCAGGCACCTCATGGTGTTGCGTAGGTTCTCATTATCCTAATGAGGCGACTGGATTTGGGCAGCAGAATCACAAGGATTGTGGGGTACTAAGTACAATTCCACTTCATCTGCTGCCTGTCGGCCTTATCTGGGTTTTCCGGCTAACCAGCAGCGCCTCTTCTCTACCCAAGAGCAGGGATGATTGTGGCAGCCTGGAACATGACAAGAAAGACTCCTCAGGGGAATCATGGTCGATCAGATCTAACCCATTTCTCTCAGATACATTCGTCTCACACAGGCAAAGACAAACAGAGGCAGAATATAGTTCAATAAGGATTTATTGAAGTAACTGCATCTTAGATAAAATGTAATGTATTGCAATAACTAGGATGATAAAACACACTAAAAGCAAAAGGGTGACAAGGAGTGTGAAACACAAAAACAGTCCCACCATAAAGTCACTAAGAGTGATATATATCTTTCCTACCTAAGCTATGTTAGAGTACAGCATAACAAGCCAAATCCACCCTTCAGGTTTCCCCCCTGGAAAGACATCATCCCCCATACCTGAGCAAGGAAGCCTTTAGTCTAGAGAGACACCATCCCTAAGGAGGCCAGGGATTCGGTAGTCTAAGCAAGCAGCTGTAGTGAAGACAAACAGCAATCAGCATGCAGTCGTGGTCATCTGGCTAGAATCTCCCTCTTAACATGCACAGGACAAAGATGTTTTTATAATAAAACTGTTGATGTTCTAAGAAAGGGTCCCTCATAAGGATATGCATGTTTCTGTGAATGATGGAGACACAGTGTATCACTTTTGCCAGCAACCCTGTCTAACTGCAGCCTTGAGGAAAGTACAAAGTGAAATGAATGCATTAATAGGAACATGATGCTTACCTAGGCGAAGGAACAAATAGATAGATAAAATAAAACAACACCGCAAAAGTGGCTATTGCTAGAAAACTAAGCAATGCTGAATAAAAGGTAACTGGGTTAAAGTGCACAATGGCCGGCCTAGTTTGCTAAAATAATGTGTCTAATATATGGCTGAAATAGCTACACAACAATGGTGCACTCACTTGACTCCTAACTGCCATGGACCTCCACAGGACGGCGCATCAAGGGGGCAATCAGGCAGCTCAGGGATCATTCTAGAGTGGGGGTCAGATCTGGGAGGGGAATGGTCTTGGGTCTTGGGAGTGATCTGCTTTTTGGGAGGGGTGGGCTTCTTCTTGAGGGGAGAGGTATTGGTGCCTGTAGGGGGGGAGGGGAGGTCTTGGAGGTGGAAGGGAGGAGCTGGGTGGGACCTCCTGGGTTTGGGATGGGGTGGAGGAAACAGGACAAAGGCCAAGGTCAAACAAAAAAACGTTCTTAGGGACACATGGACAGTCATCAGAAGGGGGTCAGTATTTGGAGGTCAAGGAAGTGGTTGTCTGCTGTGTTGGTGTGTATGTCTTGGGTGTGTGCTTTTGGGAGTTATGCTGGTGTTTGTGTGGTGTCTTTAGGGTGGGGATGTGAGTATATTTGTGTGTCCTAGGGATCTGGGAGGTGGAGGTCTGGGGATGGAGTGGCGGATATGTATGTGTCTAAAGTTGTGGTGTCTGCAGGTCTGGTGCTTGTGGTGGATGTCTGGGGGTCTGCTGGAGTGGTGTCTGCAAGTATGATGGGTGTGTCACTGACCTTTGGTGTGGTGCCCGTGGTTATGCTGGATGTTGTGTGTGTAATCCTGTGGGTGGTGGCGGTGTCCAGGGAAGTGTTGACTGTTGTTGTGTCTCTGGTTGGGTGTTGTTTGTAATGTCTTGACCTGAGGACCCATGGCCAGATGATTCCACATTTGGCTCTGCTTCATCTCCTTCGTCAGCTGGTGCAGATGCTGCAAATACTAGGAGAAATAGGGTCATCACATGTCCATGATCACACTTTAACAACAGCTCTGATTAGCATATATTACCATGATGTAAAGTAGGCCCCACCAAACAACTCAACCTAAGTGGCCCAAACAAGTGCAATATCATATGCATGCCATATGAACTGTCAACAGTTGCCCACAGGAAAACCTGGATCTCAGATAACTACAATTGCATGGCTGAAATTGTGCAACCACAATACCCATTCAACAAGAAGGACACACCATCACCCTCAAACCTTTGCCCCATGAAGCAGAGCTCAGTCCCCTTTTGGCATACAGTAGTAGGCCAATTCCAAATGCATTTCCACAGATCCCACACACAGTCATGCACACATCTAATGGTCACATACATGATGACCCAAAAATAAAAAATGATGCTACAAAATCATGCCATGTTGATGGCAAAAGTACAATATCCTGGAGAAGGTGACATGGAAATACCTGTTGCTTACTGGAAACTTATTAACAATGCACGCTTCACCAAGTGATATTTGTCCTAATAGAGTCATGGAGGTAGTATTAATGTTGCTCAGATAGGCTACACGTGTGGCATGGAAATGGACACTGTAGACATCATGTGCAATATGTCAGGGTGAGATGTCCCCAAAATAAGCATCACAATGAATCAGCAAGCCTGAGGATAATCACCTCTAATGCCTGCCACCCCTTACAATTACATACTCGGAATGCATCAGTAGAAGCCATTAGTCCTTTGTATGTTGTCGAGGCCCTGAGATTTGCAAGTACTGGTAGAAGGCCCTCAACATGTTGCCCAATGGGAAGCTACATCACTGTCTCCATTTTGGCCCTACAATCCCAGATGTCTGTGGCTGCATGGATGTACCCAAAAACATGTGATTTCAACATACATGCAAGTCACTCCGTGATGCTGGCCAACAGTCAGGGCAGAAACCTTAACCACTACACATGCATAGTTCACTTTTCCACATGATGCAACATCAAGGGCATAGATATTCACATTGTGGCTCTAAACGCTAGCCCTACCTGTTATGTCCCTCATTACTGCTGCAGTTGTACATGCCAAATGACATGCTATGATGGGTGATGGTATGTGTGAGCCAATACACAATGATGGCACGCTCCTGTATGTAGCACAACATGAAATGTGTCCCCATTGTAAATATACTATTCCATAAACATGCACATATAGGTTGAGGGAATACAGACATCACCCTATCAACATGGGTAGACTATGCTTAAAACTGCAGCTTACAAATGTTTTGCAAAATAGAAAGGGACACATGACGACATGCAGGCACAAGGAATGTTGGCAACAGGGATGGCACATAAACCAATTCAATGGACCGTTACCAAGGGAAAGTATTGACCTATAGCTGCATCCAAAGAACAATGTAAACCCTGTCACATGTATGTTGGACATCTTCACATTACAGACTGCAGTGAAGTACCAGCACTCACCATATGCTAAAGACAACTAACTTCTGGGTAGCAGATGCCAATACATTCACCTATACACAAGGCAGAGGACAGTGATCTATCCCCTAATTACCTTTGGCCTGGAACATTTAGGAGTAGTGGTCTCTTGCATAGAAATTACACACACTACAACAAACAATACTTGATTGATCAATGTACCCAACCATATGTCGTCCTTGCAGGAAGTGGTTTGTGAATTCCACCCAGTTGTGACCTAGTTCCCAGGGCAAATATGCAACGCACATCAGTATGCACCACATGACATGTCTACAAAAACAATCACTCATTTACTGTGTGCCACATAATTCATCCCTAATTGTCTGTAGGAGCTGTCAGAACCTAATTCATTTACTTGGAAGTGGGGCAGGCAGGAATATACCCTGTACTCACCCCCTTGTGGCTGTTGTGCTGTCCTCAAAC
The DNA here is from genome assembly GCF_031143425.1 of Pleurodeles waltl. Classification (NCBI taxonomy): domain Eukaryota; kingdom Metazoa; phylum Chordata; class Amphibia; order Caudata; family Salamandridae; genus Pleurodeles; species Pleurodeles waltl. The sequence continues at coordinate 307,469,791 of NC_090446.1, forward strand.
GCCCATCAAGCTCTGGATTGGCCACTGCCAGAATGCAGGCCATCCAGGGGGTCATCGTCTGATGAGGCATCCCGCCGACATTGGAAGGACATCCCCAGCTGAACCTCTGCGATCTTCCTGGCCTGGCATCTCATGTCCTCCCACATTTTTCTGCAGTGGGTGCTCCAAAACTGTGGACCCCCAGGGTCCGTACATTCTTGGCGATGGCTCTCCACAATCCCTTTTTTTGATGGCAGTTAACCTGCATGGATGCAAAAGACAAATCAAGAGATCATGATCACAAGTCTCATCACAAATGGTTGAGTCATATACATGTCACTAACATCAAGCTAGAAACTTATTTTTTGTCAATACTCCCCAAGTGTGACACATACAAGCCAATAAGTACAGGGACATGACTACAGATGTACATTTCTCCATCTGCAGACTAGCCAACTACCCTGCTCAGGACCTAAAATAACTAAGCAATCTTACTGCCATCATGTAGGCCATGCTCTAGCAACCTGACTGAGATGTGAGCCACTATGAGACACATCACACCTCTGTGGCTTTTGAAAGGTAAACTCCCTAGGCATGGATGGACCAACGCATTCACACTCTGTGAGAATGACTCTCTGCATACAATCCTTGAAGGCAACTGCCAGAGTGAAAACTCCAACATTATACGTGGGTAACAATGAAGGGACTGGCATGGTGGGTACAGAAAGTGTCTTCCCTGTCCATGTGTGGACTAAGAAATGCAGACTCACACCACTTCAGAAGGTGTGGTACAGTGTTATGTACCTGTACCGTAGAACACTCCTTTGGACATATGTGTCCATCCTACAGCGATTATGTCCAACAAAGACATGCATTGTACGGTTTCTGCTATGTGACCCAGGAATCAACACACTGTCTGCACTGTGGGACTGTCATTTATGCACAAGTTTGCACAGTACAAATATGAACTATGATAAGGTGACAACAGGGCTGTGGGAGTAAAGGACCTGTCATGAGTTAAAAACTTACATTGACAATGATGCTATGGGCACATATGGACAGCTTAATGATTTACATGTATACACATTCCTAATCTAATCAAAGGAATGAGACATTCTGGGCATGGTTTTACACCATAGCCTCATATTGTCCACACTACAGGATCTGTTGGGGTTAGAGGGCGTGGGCACAGTGCAACAGTTGCAAAGACCAGTGACTCCACAGCCTAAACTAGGGCCCATTTGTCAGGCCCTGGTCTCTGTAGGATAAGCAGACTGAACCTACATCACACTACATTCCCGTCACTTCCATGTCTGATAGTACATCATGCAGCCAACAGCAATTTGGCATGTGGTGTGTGTTGCAGCCAGAAAGGCAAAGTGAGTCATGATATGCCTTTCAAACAACAGGTTGGCAAGAGCAAATGTGTTTAGAAATCTCTGTGGCACCTTATACATTGCTCACATTACTCTCTACTGACTCATACAACATGCATACTCAGCTCATGCTATCGTGCACATAAATGTCGTCAGACATTTACAACAATCATGAAGAGATGTCAGTGGATGTCAGTAATGTCTCCTCACCAACTTATGTGCATCAAACACAAGGAGAATCTAGGCACCGAAGAACCTCACACAACTCAATGTGACTGAACTTTACATAAGGCACTGGCTACCAATATCTGCACATTGTACATCCCATTGCTGCCACACAGACTGCAATAATAGACACATGAGTAGTCAAACTGGCACACATGGCCCCATTCTAGCCTGTGAGGATGGAAAAGCTGGTTAAGTACAGAGAAAACTGTGCCCGAGAGGTACTTACCTGCTCCTCTGGTGCACCTTAGAGCTGTTCATACAGGGGTAGGACCTCATCTACAAGCATCTGCAGCACCCCCGGAGAGAAGGCAGGGGCCCTATCACCTGCTGGAGGTGGCATGATTGCTCTCGGAGGCGGAACACAGCAGCTCAGGCCGTGGAGGACTTGCTAGCAGCAGTGTCAGGAGTCAAGTGAGTGAATCTACAGAACATGGCGGTCATGTCTACCACATACATGGTCATCACTGCTGGCGGATACAGCTATTGGCCAGCAACAGCCACTGGCAACAACGTTAACCTATGGTTATGTCTGCCGTAATTGCAACCGCCTAGCGCCATGAGGACTTCTGCCGGTGGTAGCAGGGAGTTACTTATGTCCAGTGGAGTAGGCCAGGCAGCCACCAATTTAGAGGCCTGAAGTGCGGTATTAGGCTTCACAAACTGCGTCACACCTCCAAAAATGTTGTTTAGAGCTCACAAACATGTTTATCCTATATTGTCATGTAGGTCCTACTACTTAAACACCATTGTAGAATGTTGTAGGGCACAGATGGCATTTAATAGTGGGGCACAGTCCACCCCTACAACAGTCATTTTTGCAGTCGGGATATCCAGATACATTTCAAGAGGCAATTGAGATGCACATTTTTGAGTTTGGTGCAGATATATGTTGTGGACACATGTGTGGAAAACAATGGGGGTCACATGTGACCCTTGTGTTCTTTGCAGCTGTGAAGTGTTCTGGTTGCCATATCTATCCCTTCCAAAATGCCTTGACACATGATATCAATAACATGCATCATGGATGTTGCTGTGGACTCAATGACTGATGTAACAACTCATGTCATGTCATATATAGCTACCCAGGGAGAGGGAGGATGCAACAACCTGTCTACCATCCACTGCCAGACCTTCAGACCATGGAAGAACACCACATAATACTGCTGTATCATCTGAATAGGTAAGCAATAGTGGACTTGTATTGTCAGTTGGAGCCAGATCTGATTCTAGCTATTAGTTATTCAACCAGCATACCGCCTATTGCACAAGTCATGTCAGTTCTGCACTTCCTAGCCACAGGGTCCTTCCAGCATACAGTGGCCCAGTCAGCTGGCATGTCCCAAACCTATGTTCAGTCTAGTGTTGAACCATGTCCTGTCAGCAATGTTGAAACACCACTACAGCTACATCCAGTTTCCCTGACATCAGGATGTAGCCCATGTGAAGGATGACCTTTATGGTTTTGCATGCCTCCCAAATGTGGTTAGGGCCATTGATGGTACACATGTTGGCTTGGTCCCACCTCATGCCAATGAACAAGTATACCACCACAGAAAGAACTTCCATTTCATCTACATACAAGTTGTCTGTTTGGCGGATCTCTACATTATACAGGTCTATGCCCATTATCCAGGTTCAGCCCATGATTCCTTCATAATGTGGAACAGCACTATACCCCAGCTGATGTCAAAACTGTACAGAGAGAGGGCCTGGCTAGTTGGTAAATCACATCTGTCCTGTTTGTGTACAATGTCAGATGCTACAATCCTGAAAAGAGGGACTCATTGTTGCATATATGTCTCATTCCTTAACAGGAGACTCTGCATATCCAAACCGCCCTTGGCTGTTGATGCCAATAAGTAATCCAACTAGGCCAGGGGAAGTCTGCTTAAATAAAGCCCATGGAAGAACAAGGCAGGAAGTGGAGCGGGCTTTTGGGCTCCTGAAGGCCTGATTTAGGTATCTGGAATGGACAGGTGGAGACTTCCTCTACTCACACGGGAAAGTGTGTCAGATCACTGTGGCATGCTACATGCTCCACAACATTGCCCTGCGGAGGAATGTCACATACATCCCAGAGCATTGCCACTGGGTGAGACTCATGAACTGCCAAGTGAGGATGACAGTGGTGAAGAGGAAGGAGCTGACTTCAGAGAAAATCTCATCAATAGCTACTTTTCATGAGTGTAAGTATGTCATATGATGTAATGACTGTGACTGTATGAAGAACTGTAGTTGTGAGAATGTGTTACAATATGTTTTTTGGCAACAACTAGGAAACTAATACTCTGCAATATATTTAGCCAAAGGGTGCTTGAAGTGTTGGCCTTGACAAATCCCCACCTTGATGTAGCTACTTTGTTGGTGTCACTCTCATTGCAATGTAATTTCCTTTCCAGATGCTTGCCATATGATTTGTGTAATAGGTATTTTTTCAAGCCTATACTCCTTGTTTTGTCTTTGTACAAGTACCTTCACCATGACATCCTCATGTGGGCATTCCAGAGTTGAGACATTAACAGGTATCTGATGCAGATCTGACATACAAAGTGGACATGGATTGTTCCAAGGAGTGTAGGTCACGGATTTATGGTGTATGAGACCTGTGCCAGGACAGGTAGAATAGCGTTTGGGTGGAAAGTCAGAAGTGAAAGTTGGACTTGTTTAGTGTGCTGTGTTGGACTGATTGCCTTATGTGTGTGATCATGTGGGCATGACATGTTATCATCAAGTGCAAGCAGGGCATTCACCCTTCACATAGGCTAAACAATCTTCTCGTACGACCTGTATGTAGCCTGTATGTGTTTCATCATTGCAGGCCACAGTGCCTGTGCCACAACACTGGGCACAACGGTGACATATATTTGTGTCATACCCCCAGATGCAGGGTCATTGGATTATGATTGACCTGTGATCAGGGACTGTTGTACTGCCCTCTGTCTGTACCTTGTTCTATGTTATGTTGGATTTCTTTAGTTTGGTGTGTGATAAGGCCCAAGCTGGTGACACCATTCACTTTTCTATTTGTCTGTTCTACAGGACAATGTCTGACAAGGCCCTAACTTCTGTGGTCGGAAGGGCTGGGCTTTGGTATATTTAAGAAAATGTCTCCTTGGCATGGTTACCGACTGCCTTTTGCCTTTTGTTGTTGCCAGTGATGATTGAAGGTGTGCTGGGACCCTGCTAACCAGGCCCAAGCACCAGTGTTCTTTCCCTAAACTGTACCTTTGTTCCCACAATTGGCACAGCCCTGGCACATGGATAACTCCCTTGTAAATGGTACCCCTGGTACCAAGGGCCCTGTTGCCGGGAAAAGTCTCTAAAGGCTGCAGCATGTCTTATGACACCCTGGGGACCCCTCACTCAGCACATGCACACTGCCCTACTGCTTGTGTGTGCTGGTGGGGAGAAAAATAATAAGTCAACATGGCACTCTCCTCAGAGTGCCATGCCCATCTCACACTGCCTGTGGCATAGGAAAGTCCCCCCTCTAGCAGGCCTTACAGCCCTGAGGCAGGGTGCACTATACCACAGGTGAGGGCATATGTGCATGAGCACCATGTCCCTACAGTGTCTAGGCAAAACCTTAGACATTGTAAGTGCAGGGTAGCAATAAAGAGTATATAATCTGGGAGTTTGTCAAACACAAACTCCACAGTTCCATAATGGTTACACTGAAATCTGGGAAGTTTGGTATCAAACTTCTCAGCACAATAAATGCACACTGATGCCAGTGTGGGATTTATTGTAAAATACATCCAGATGGCATCTTAGAGATACCCCCTGAATACCAGTCCGACTCTGTTATAAATGGGGTCTTTGGTTGGCAGTCAGGTTACCCCCTGTCCAAGCAAGGACCCTCACTCTAGTCAGGGTAAGTCACACACAGTCCAAATTATCCTGTGCCCACCCTCTGGTAGCTTGGCACTGAGTTGACATTTCAACAGCCTATGTGTTGTACACTGGAATAAATGTTTGGTGTGACCAGACACTTGTAGCAATGTGTTTGTGTGTGTTGGTAGTGATACTTAGCAGTATACTGTACCTGTAACATATTCCTCCTTGCATTAGTATCTTGTGTCTTCCTCATTTGCTTCACATGGTCTTACATCTCCACATAGCAAAACGTGGAACAAAAGCAGTCATGGTGGATGAAATCATTGAAATAGATGCACACCACTAGAGGTCCAATGTCCAGTCCAGCTGACCCACAGTATCCCTCCCACACACTCTACCCCAGCGGGCCTGTGCTCTTGCCACAGGGTGCCACCTCCCACTGGTTTCAGGACCATCATTGTCTGAGGTGTTGTGCTGTGACCCAGGATCCTGGACTGGGGGCACAAGATACTGTCCTAGGGACACAGTTTTGGGCTGAATAGCTACCAGAGATGGTGAGGCAACCGGGCTAGGAGGTGTTGATGTGGCCACAGTGAGACTCACTATTGGGGTCTAACCAGGTTCTCCAGATGGGACAGAAATGTCCTCCATGTATAAATGCCCAGGAGTGTCTTCTTCACTGAGGGCTTCATCTACTGGGGTAGTGGCAGTCTCTTCCGTGTGCTCTGTGTGGTCAGTGACAGCTCGACCGGTTGATGTGAAACAGACAATGTTACTGGTTGTATTGTGACATCTACCTCCAAATGTTTGCCGTGACATTTTGCAAAGACCTTGAGCCTTGTTGATTTGAAGGTTATTCTATTGTGACAGCTACCTGTGCTATTAGTTGTTTTAAGTCAAGCAGCTGCAGAAATGTGCAGGTCATTAGCGCTTTGGAGGATGGGCTGGGAATGCCATCTTACCACCACTGCAGCCAAAACAGTGGTGAGGCAAGATATGGCTTTGACCATTTTGAGGCCAAGCTGATTGTTATGCAGGCAGACCCAAGAATATGTTGTATTTGTGATTGGAGTCAACATGTGGTCTGTGCTTTGTGAATATGTCGGCTGCCAATACCATTCTGGTTATGCATCTTGAGACCTTTGGGATCCTTAATTTGCACACTTGGTAAGGTGTCCTTCCTTTCCTCAATAGTTTCAATGTGGATCAGCAGGTCAAGATAGAGCTAAGTAGCAAGACACATCTCTGAGTTGAGCATGATCTTTATCTTGGTCCCTCCTAGGTGAGTAAGCTTCAATTGAGTTAGTAGGCACGTTTTTTGGACAAGTGACCACTGTTCAGGTGCCTGGAGTCACTGAAACAGTACCTCCTAAGAGTTGTAGTCATGCCACTCTCACTACTGCACAATACTTACAAATGTTATCCTCCCAGGTGAGTAAACTTAATTGGAGACTTCCTTAACAGATGCATAGGGGCAAGTGAACATTGGGCTGGTGATCAGAGTTAGAGAAACAGGGCCTTTTGGGCAATAAGGTCACTACCTCTACTTCCCAACACTTAACAATTGGTATCCTCCCAGGTGAGTAACTTCATTCAAGAGTTCACTAACAGATGCATTGAAGCAAGTGCACACTGAGCTGATGGTGGTGTTACAGGAACAGGCCCTCCTGGGAGTTTCAGTCATGTTACTGTCTCTACTAATATACTATACAAATGTTATCCTTCCAGGTGAGTACACTTCAATTGGAGTTAACAAAGAAGGGTATTCAGACAAGTGAACACCGGGCTTGTGTTTGGAGTTGCAGAGACAGAGCCTGCTGGCCTTAACAATCATTTCACTCCATCCACTTTATACACTTGATAAATGTCATCCCCCAGGTTGGTACACTTCATGTGTGAGTTCCCAAACATGAGTCTTTGGAGAAGAGGACACTGGACTGCTGTTTGGAGTGACAGTATGAGAGCCTCCTTGGAGTTGCAGTCATGTAACACCATTTACTACACACACTATACAAATGGGTTCCTCCCAGGTGAGTACACTTCAATTGTGAGTTAAGACACAGGGGTCTTTGGAGAAGAGAACACAGGTGTGGTGTTTGGAGTTAGAGAAACAGTGCCTCTTGGGAGTTGCAGTCAGGTCACTCACACTGCTCCCCAATACTTGAGAAATGCTATCCCCCCCAGGCGAGTAAACTTAGTTTAGGAATTGACAAACCGTGGTCTATGGACAAGAGAACAGTGTGCTGGTGTTTGGAGTTACAGATGCAGTGCCTGCTGCGACCAATCTTCTTCTGGCTAGTGAGTGTACTTCAATTTAGAGTTCACTAACAGATGTATCTGGGCAAGTGAACGATGTGCTGGTGGTTGGAGTTAAAGAAACAGGGCCTGCTGGGAGTTGATGTCAGATCACTCCCTCTACTTCTCAACACTTGACAAATGGTAATCTCCCAGGTCAGTAAAAATTATTTGTGAGTTTACAAATGTGGGTATTTGGAGAAGGAAACACTGTGCTGATGTTTGGAGTTACATAAACTGGGCTTGTTGGGAGTTGCAGTCATGTCACACACTCTAGAACACATAATATACAAATGTTATCCTGCCAGGTGAGTACACTTCTATTGGGAGTTCACAAACAAGGGTATTTGGAGAACAGGACACTGGGCTGGCTGAGTGGAGTAACAGTTACAGTGCCCCCTGGTTTTAGCAGTCATGTCATTCCCTGAGCTACACACACTATTCATATGTTATCCTCCCAAGTTGGAACACTACAATTAGGAGTTAACAAACAAGGGTATTTGGAGAAAGAAAGACTGTATTGGTGGCTTAAGTAACAGTAACAGTGCCTGCTGGGAGTTGTAGGCATGCAAGTCCCTGTACTACACAGACTTAAATGTTATCCTCCCAGGCGGGTACACTTCAACTGGGAGTTTTAAACAACAATATTTGGAGAAGGAAACACTGGTCTGGTGTTCGGAGTTGTAGAACAGTGTCTGCAAGGAGTTGTAGACAAGTAACTTCCTGTAATACACACACTATACACAGATGTTATTCCCTCAGGTGAGTCTACTTCAATTGTGAAATCCCATACAGGGGGCTCTGAACTGATGGACACTGGGCTGGTATGTGGAGTGACAGTAAAGGTGGCAAAAGGTGAGCAGTGAGCAGGCATGGCATAGCATTTTGATGACATGTTTAGTGTTGTCACTTACCAGACTTCACTTTCCCAGGTATCCCTGTCAAACCCTCAGGATGCAGGATGGCCAAGACCCTCTCCTACCAGGGAAATAGATATAATTGAGCACTAGAAGGGCCACCACCAGTCTTCTTGGCCTGCAGCTGGTGCCTGGAGACCAAGCATTGGACCTTGCCCCTGAGGTTGTTCCATCTCTTCCTGATGTCCTCCTTTATGCACAGGGTGTTGCCTACAGCATTCACTCTGACAACTATACTGTCCCACATTTCCATCTTCCTACTGAGAGGAGTGTGCTGGACTTGGGCTGCAAACAATTGTGGCTCTACACTTATGATTTCATCCACCATGACTCCTAACTCATCTTCTGAAAAAAGGGGAGTTTTGGAACGTGACATAGTAAAAGAAAAAAACTGGTAACAGTGACTTACTAAGGAGGGGAAGTGCAAAATGGTGTGACTGGACAAAAGTGTGTGCAGGGTGCTGTATGGGTTGGTGAAAAATAAATGGTGACTAGTATCTGTGCAGTGTGGGAAAGAGTTGCCCTGTCTTGCTGGTTCTTGCCATGGAAATGCAGAGGAATATGGTGTGTTTTATAGTGCCCTTTGCTGGTTTGTCCTGTGAGGCAATGTGTGCCAGCTATGTTGTTTTCAAATCCATCCAATGTGCTTTTTTGTATTACTTTGGTGACCACGGACTGCCGTGGTTCGGACCGCCATGCGTGCCCCCCACTGTGACTTTGGGCTTGTAATATGGTCAGTGATTGGTCGTTGTGCTGTCGGGGCTGGAGGTCGGACCACCTATTTGTGGGCCTCCGTGCAGCTGCCGGTCAGCCTTTTTTGCTTGGCGGTCGGCCATCCTGCCTGTGTGACTCTATGGCAGAGGTCTTCAAACTGTGGGGCGGGCCCCTATAGGGGGGCCTCAAGTGCTCCCAGGGGGGGCGCCAAACTCTGGACAAAAGAAGCATTCTTCCGATAACAGGCCTTTGTTTTAAACAAAAGCATGTTATTGCATTTTTAAAAAGATAACAGCACCTAACTGCAATGTTTAAACAGGTCTGGACATATTTAAACATTGCCATCCTTATAAAATATTTGTGAAAAATTCTGAGGGGGGCCCATAGATTTTTATTTTTCAACTGGGGGGGCGCGGCATTAAGAAGTTTGGAGACCACTGCTCTATGGTCTTTTTAGGACTGCCAACATGGTGGTCTGACAGTCTGACTGCCAAACTTGTTATGAGGCCCTAAGATCCTGATTTGCAGTTCGGGAGATGGGTTATTCAGTCACAAATGTGACAAATATAATGTCTGCTGTACCGGAAGCACATTATATCATATGGAACATGTAATATGTCGGAAAGGGTATCTGTCACACCTGTGACGGAGTAACCCAGCCGCCAAACTCTAAATCAGGCCCTCAGTTAAAAGGTAAAAGCTTTGACCAGACTGAACCTGGTTGGTGTATCTGGCCAGCATTTCATCACAGACAGCCCTTAATTTGTGCCTAGGTCTTGGTCTACCACGACCATTAACTATCTTGGACATTGTGCTTTTTGGCGCTATGTTTAATTGGGGCCCCCTTATTAGAATGTTGTCATTTTGGCATCACCTGTTTATTGAATTTTACTCTGTTTTTCTAATTTGTTTGAGATTTTTATTGTTTTGCATTTTTACTATATTACTAGTTTGGTTCTACATAAATACTTTACATATTACCCTAAGTTAAGCGTTTTTTTCTGTGCCAGGTCAGGTTAATTTAGGGTTCACCCTGACAACAGTTGTGGCTGTTCTTTGAAGTGGGCAGTCACTCTCCCCAAATAATGATACTATTTTCTTACACCCTTGTCGTTAGGGAAATGGTGGTAGGGGATGGATTTTTCATAGTTCTTGATTAGAATCACATCTAACAATTGTCATTCAATGCAATGGTATAATTTCATATACTAAACTGAACTGTGCTGCAACCTATCACATCATGAAGAAATACACTGTTTTGAATTTTTAACAGTCTTTATCATATACATACTGGACTCTCTAAACCAAGAAATATCAGGCCCAAGACCCCATTTCCCCTTAAGCCCTCAAGATCAGCTCAGCTCATGACGACCCTTCAAGAGATACGAACTAATCAAATGAAAAAACAAATGGCTCTGAAGTGAGCGTGATCTGACCTGTACCCTTTAAATTCATTTGTTTTGCAGTTTGTATATCGCTGAAGTTTTCAGGCAGGAAACGTGGCCACACCTGTCCCCAGTAACAAAACCGGCCCCCACCAGCAGTAAAGCCAGCCTCCTCCCTGCCAGCCCACCGGGCAAACGCTAGGTGCCTGCATGGGCGTCTCCGGGTGTGCCTCGGGGGAGACTTTTCCACTTTGTGAATCAGTGACAACGCCAGCTCAAGATCTGGTAATCAATGGTTTGTGACAACTGCAGTCACAAGCAACGATACATACCTTTCTGACTCATAAATGGGACATCGATGCTCCTTTCACCATCCATCCAACACCGCAGTTCAGAAAGGGCGACAAAAGCCTTTTTGTGGTCACAAACACTGTGAGTTCTTGAACTGCTTTGTTTGTGAAAACAAAAGGCTATGCACATCGAATCTATTATTCTTCATAGCCCTCTGGCATTGGCTATGTGAAAGGTTACTTTTTAATACTAACATAAACAAAGCTAATCTACTGTTGAAAAAACACACCTTTTTCTGAATCCTCCATGAAATTACTCCTTCAAGCCAGACAATTCATTAAGGTGATTCAAAAGCGGGTTGTGGCACATTTGTAATTGGCTAAGAAAGTCTCTTAGTCCATTCATTCACTTTCCAGTTCATTATTCATTCTTTACTTACATCAATGACTCACTCACACTCCAATTGTACCTCGGAATGAATTGTTTCAACTGGTAGAGAGCTTGCCACTTCTTTGAACAGCTGTTTGCTTGAGTTGCCAATCCAGTTTGGGCATATCTATGCACATTATGGAAGTAATCATCAATCCATAGGAGGGAAGAAAGACGGTCCAGCATACATCCTCCCAATCACATATAATACTGATAATAAAGAGAGCATTTCAGAGGAGAGGTTAAGGAAACTCATCTCACCCAAAATAGAATGTGACCTTTAGGCAACTTGTCTCATTCAATTTTTATGATTACAGGCAACGTAGTTATGGAGCCCAAGCCCTAACCCACCAAGCGGTGGCAACCCCATTCTTAATTCTAGACCACTGGCCACTCCAAAGAGTTCCCTCTGGTGATACCAAGGCAATTGCAGAAAGTAACCAGGAAAGCATTGTTACCTCCAAATATTTTGCACCAGATGAGGAAATGGAAGTCGCGTCACCAAGTCAATGAATCCCCACCTTCTTTGTCCATATAATGACACAAGAGGAAGTGATATCAGAAGATGTTTGGCACTAATGCTATCATAGGAAGTGATGCTATGAGACATTTCACCCTGTTGACATAACAGGAAGTGCATCATCATGGGACCTGTGGCCTCAAGCCAACACAGGAAATTAAGCTGTGGGATATTTGACTCTGATGCCGTTATTGGAACTGACACCGTAGGACTGTGGACCATAGAGACATGATGCCATGAGATGCCATGAAAGGAAATGGCATCATGTAACCATAGAAAGTGTATCCAATGCGAGTTCCATCTATGTAAACACATTTATTAAACGATTAATCAGGCACAATGGACCACATTTTGAGGAGTGGGGGGAAAAGTGGCCACAAAAACATGCTGATGCGTATATCCATTGTAAAAATGTGTATTTTTTTTAACAATTGTAACTTTGTGGTAATCAATGGGGAATAACGTCCATAAAACATTTTGCATCTGTTTGCCCAGGCTTCTGCATTTTTGCATAGATAAGTTTGGACAGGTGGGGCGTGGAGGAAGTTGCATGTGCAAAACAGTGTATGTACTCGACCCCAAAGGAAACAAAGCAGGGCCGGCTTTAGCGCTGGTGGTGCCATGTGCGACAGTCTTTTTTGGCACCCCCCCACCCCATGACCACCTGTCGGATTCCCTCACTACCACCTGGCAAATGTGTCCCTCATTGCTCCATAGCCCCTCTTTCACCTACATCCATTTGTTTTAAAGCGCTTGTAAAGGCTGGCTTCCCTTATCCACTTAGTCATCCACATAAAATATAGTTCTGTTCTTTGCAGCAGCCATATTAAACCTCTACGTTGCTTTATGTTGAGTAAAAGCTGCCACTAGGCAAAACTCCCATCTCTCTCTCTAGCAGGAACATTGATCACAAGAGGTATCTTGACATTGCTTCCTGAAGGCTGGACGCACAAGGAACTTTTCAGCAGGTGCTTTTAAATAGCAAGTTTCATAAGTTATTGCTAAACGCAGCACCCCTTTGAGGTCAGCGTCTCTAATCCAGGTCAGCAACCGGTGCGGCCGCAATACTCGCACCACCCTAAAGCTGGCCTTGAGGCAAAGCATATCCTGGATCAAAATAAAAAACAATTAGCACCTGATTTTCCACTTTAGACCCTTCTCAAAACGAGACTCATTGACTCTAAACACCTACAGATTTTGAAGTAAAGCCAATCTACTAAGATTTCCAGACTGAGCTTGGCATGAAAGATAATACCTCCTTGAAGCTGGTATTAACAAAGGGCAATGTGTTCATATCTGGAAAAAACACCCATGCGCAGCATGCGTGCCAAAGTGCACAGCACACATCCAATGTATGGGATCCTTTTTGAGTTTGACTAGGTATAGAAATTTGTATTGAAGGGGTATTTTTCCTGTTAAAACCCATGCAAAAGTGTGCACAATATCCTCTTTGTAAGGAGATGAAGGAACAGGGATGTGTATTGCGCAAGACAGTCTTGCACAGCTCCGGTGAAGTGGATGAGAGCAGCAGGCCAATCTTATTAGAAATGACTCTGCTGTTTTCCCCTTGCACAATGCAGCTAAGCAAATTTGGTTGCTACACTGTGTTGCATGAATAAAATGCTAAATATGGCCTTTGGTTTCGAAATTCTAAATAATGCAGTGACACTCACTCCACTGGAGGTCCTTCTCCCCAAGAATCCTTCAGGATTCTGTGCTGCCATAAAGTAGTAGAGACCAAGAGAAATACTGTAGATGCACATCTAGATACGCAGTGTACCCCACAAGGTGAGTGATAGTTAGTCCCTGAGGAAGGTAGTTTTCTCATCCCATCCAATTAGGTTATTGTTCAGTTCACAGAGTTTTTTACTCTTGGGTGGAATTAACTGAATTGTTTCAGTTATGTCTGGGTGGCACCTGATATCAGGTGAAAATCTGGGCTGGCTGCCGTGTCTCCTTTCTCTGTTCATGGTCCTTGTCTGTGAGAGATAGCTTGCACATAAATCACTTGTACCGCTGGGCCGCAGGCCAGTATCCAGACCCCTAGTTTGGAAGCTACAGGGTTCCATCATAACAGGACAGCAACTAAAGCTGCTCTGGAGAACAAAATGACGCTCTCCGAGAGAGATTATTCCTGTGCACTTCTTGGTCTTACCTTTTTCCAGAGTGGAGTGGATACCTGGTTGGTGGATTTATCCCTGCACCCCTGATCTTTTCAGCTTGTGAGAATCATGGATGGTACTCTTTAACTGCCTGTTGGTGCACAGGATCCTCTCAATTCAAGAATGACTTGAGTGTGACGTGGGAAGAGCTGCACACAGATGCAGTTGAAAATCGAAATGAAGATTCACCCTTTATAAATCTTGTCACCTAGGGGACCCCACAGGTCGCTCATAAGGAGGACACCCTTGTACATACATATATGCAGCCATTGAATACCTACGTACATACACAGTTACATACATAAACAAGAAATACCACACCTAGCAGGTTTGTTCTTTTCCATAACCCCGGTAGTCGAAGCAGGTCCTACTTAGGGCCAAGTTAGGAGTCTGGTGGTCACTAGACCGCCAGACTCGTGGTGGCGATCCGGACCGCCGCTACTTTGCTGGTATGACCACCACATTACGGCTCTGGCAGTCTGACCGCCAGGGTACCACTGTCTCCACTGGAATTGGTGATCCCGACAGGATGACGGCGGGTGCACGTTGCAATCAGCCAGAATGGCGCAGCACACAGCGATGCCCTGTTGATTACAACCTGGTTCTTTGCCAGCCTTTTGCCAGGATGGTGGAGAACAGGAGCAGCGGGCTACAGGGGGACCCCTGCACTGCCCATGCCATGCTGCCACTACTTTCCCACTGGGCTGAGGGGCAGACAGTGCGTATTATGAGGGTGCTGGTGACCCCTGTGGGTGGCAGCATTGCTCCGGCTCAATTACGAGATGGTGACAATGCCGCTGCCACTTTCCCGCTGGGCTGATGGGTGGAAACCTTGGTTTCTGCCCATCATCCCAGTGGGAAAGTTATATTGGGTCTGGTGGTTAAGTTGCCACTACAGTGGCGGCCACCCTGTTGAGCGTTTGGTGGACGTACGCCAAACCCGTAATCAGGACCTTAATATTTGGCAGCCATGGCATTCATCAGTGTTGGCGGTGGGGCTCTGATACCCATTCTTCTCCAAATTAAGCACTACCTTGCTCTCTCACCAATAAATCCTGCTCTGTCATTGTGAGTTTAAGTTCAAGGTTAGCCTACCAACAGGAGCTAATAAGCCCTGACATATGTTTATGATGAATTCTATGTCATGTTTGTTGGGTGTGGAGCCAGAATATTTTCAGAATACTGCAGGTATTTTGGGGTCAATAACTGAACATTTACACCCAGTTGGACAATATTCTTATAAGCAGCGTTTAGGCCACAATTTTTATGCCAGGCAAGATTTTTGTGTGATATTGTGGCCTAACTATGTTTTTTACTGTGTGCCTTGGCCATGTGCCCTGAAAGCATTTTTGTGTTTAAGTATAGCTTGTGCTATTATTTTCTTCGCAAGCCATGTGTACTATTTGGGTGTGTGTGCAGGGAATTTTTAGTGAGCTAGCCTTCAGTCTCGAGGGAACACCCACACTCCAGACCGTTGATGGTAACCTGCCATGTGTCAGTATGCCTCAAGCAACTGTGATAAGTTAGATGATCATTGAATATGTTTGCTTAATGGGGCTAACAGCCAGGAGAGCTAAGCTTCCAAACAGGTATTAAGCTGTAGGTCAAAGATTCATTATTTATGTATTACTAGGTTTGATAAGGCCCTACATGTCTTCCTTTGGTTACTGTGGAGTGTTTGATGAAGAGGAGGAGGAATGCAATGTTTGGCTTAGAACTAGCACCCAAAAAGATGGTAATTACCCATTTCTGAATTTCTTTGAAAGTGACTACTGTACTTTGCCAATTTCTATTAGAGGCAAGTACTCAGGTTTTCAAATGTTTCCTGATCCCTACTTCAATAGATTTTATTTATTTTTTCTTAAAGGGGTCATTTTCTTTAGAATCAGTGGACAGGTGAGTACAGAGACTGGTTTTCTACCTTTATATTTTGTCAAAAATTGTTCCACTGTTATTGTGATTTCATTAATATACTGGATATTATACATCAGATAAGAATGTCTTTTTTCTTTTTTTAATGCCACTGTAATTACCATCCAGTTTTTAGATGCTGTTAATATAACATTGTTCTCACCATGCTTAATATTGTTATTTATATAATTTATTGTGTACATTTTAATTGTAATATATATTATGCAAATTTGTTGTTAGCACATTTTTTATAATTGGCTTATAGGGTAGGTAGGGGAATTAGGTGGGAAGTGTTTTAAAAGTTTTTTGGTATTACTTAAAAATATTTTGAATGTTATGTCTGAAAATGTGTTTTTCTAGTTGATGTTTTTAATTTAATTATTTAAAGAGTTTATAATGTAAAAAAATATATATTTATTTAAAAATATTTTTTAATCTTTTTATTTTTTTACATTATACACGCAATGTTCTAGTTTGTAAAATATTACGTTTTCAATGATTTTATAATTTAAAATATGTGAGTAACTATTTGTTAAAAATAATATGATTGAATGTTTTATTTCATACTTGATTTAAATTTTATTATTTTAAAATGTGTGAATGTATTTTAAAGAAATATATTGCAATTATCTTTAATTTGGTTTATTTGTGGTTTTGTTTTAAAAATATGCATGTGTATTTATTTCATTTTTATAAATAATTATATTTAGTTTTCATTTTTTTGTTCAAAGGTAAATAATCTTCACTTGTGTGAGTATTTTTGGAATATGATTTACAAATCTAAAAATATAGCTCCCCTAGAATCCAGTATCGTCAACAAAGTAGCTACGTTTTGAGTGGAAATAGTACATTTATCCCCCCCGCTCGCACCTGAATGTCCATTACTTTCTGCAAAGTGGCTACGTTTGGGGTACAAAAAGTAAATGCAATGCCCCAAAGATTCATATTTCCCCCAATGTGGCCAAAACTGAAGTGGGAATAGTATATTCAACTCACACCCCCAAATTCAAGCTCTTTCCACAATGTGGGTAAGTTTGAAGTGTGAAAGGTAAATCCACCCAACTGCGCCCAAATCCCAAACTTTCCACAATATGGCTACATTTGGAGTGGGAATAGCAAACCCAACTTGCCAAAGTCTAACACTTTTCCCAGTGTGGAGTTTGAAGTGGGAATACTAAATTCAAATCCTCAAAGTTCAGTGTTGTCCCCAATATGGTTAAGTCTAGAGAGAAGTAATATTAAGTCTAATCCTCATATACAGATACAAAGACTAACGTTTTCCCCAGTGTGGGGAAGTTTGGAGTAGGAATAATATATTACAAACCCTACAAAGTCCAGCATTCTCCTTAATGTGGCTAAGCTTAGAGTGGGAAGAGTAAATAGTATTTTCCACAATTAGTCTCTGTTTGGTTAGGTTGGTTCATTTTGATTTAAAATTATTAATATTTTGTATGTTTTTGTTTCTGTAAGAGTGATAATAGAAATGTTTTTAAAGTATTAATATTGTAAATATGAACAGTAGCAAGCTTATTTAAGTATTTGTAAGATATTTAATATTTAAAAAAATAAATAGCTGTTTATTTTAACCATTTTATTGACACTAATAAGACTTATTTTAAAAGTCTGTATGAATCAAAAAATATTAGTATGCATTTACATTTTTTGTTTAACTTTTCATACAATTTTAAATTCATTGTATTTTTCACATTTCTTATCTCAAAGTTTTTTTTATTTTTTCCTTCTACCTTTTTTATTTTTTATATCTTCCCTGTTTTAGAAGTATTGTAAATAAGTTATTTTCAGTATAAATATATATAGATAGATATTTATAATGCTTGGGAAAAGATTTTAAATACAACCTTACATATATATTTATACAATTGTAAGTATTTTGTACATTTGCTACAAAATATTTTCAATATATGCATTTATTTTTTGCTTTGGGTTCTATGGTGTGATGGTCTTTGTTTAATTTCAATTTTTCGGTCTTTTTTTAATCGCTTATTTATTTTATAATCTTTTCTCATTGGTTATTAGTTACTGGTGGCTCTGCGGGTTAGCTGTTCCCAGTTGCTGTTCATCGGCAAAGGTAAGTCTAATCTGTATCTATATTCTTAGGTTCGTTCCGACGGGGAGGTTGCCACCATACTGGCTACCTCCCCACTGGGCCCATTATGACTTTCATGCTTGGCTGACAGTCGGAAACCAAGGTTTCCGTCCGTCAGCCCAGCGGGAAAGTGGCCGGAGCATTGTCGCCGGCTCATAATAGAGCTGGTGGCAATGCTGCTGCCTGCTGAGTGTACCAGCACCCTTTCAATACTCACTGTCTGCATAGACACTGAGTATTGTAAGACTGGTGGACAAGGTGACCCCTGCTCTGCTCATGCCAAGTGCATGGGCAGTGCAGGGGCCCCTCTGTGGCACACTGCACCTGTTCAATGCTAGCCGTTTCATGGCTGTGAAACTGCCATAAAAAGGCTGCCGGAGAACTAGGTCGTAATCAGCAGGGCGGCTCTGAGTTCAGCGATGCCCCGTCAGCCCGACGGGAAAAATGTTCCAGGCGGAGACGGTGGTCGTTTGGCGGTCTGACTGTCAAACTCTTAATTTGGTGGTTGGACCGCCAAGCTGGCAGTGGTCAGGACCGTCAGCCTCATAACGAGGACCTAAGAGCATTACTTGTAAGTTTATGCAATTTTTCGGTTTTAGTTAGTGTAGAACGTTGTAATAATAGTTATAGGTGGAGATAGGCTTAATTATGTATTACTGTGAATGTATTTTTATTGTATGGAAATATATTGTATTTTATTAATTTTTATGTATTCTAACCTGTTTGTTTTTATTTATATGGGGATGTATGTTGTGGGGATGGTACATGTATTTCTACGAATGCCAAAGTTATATTGTTTGTGGACGGATGCATTTATTGTTTTTACTAGGAAAAATAGTTGTGATTATTTTAATTTTTGGGGATTTTTGTGTTTTTACTGCAGCATTTTTTGAATTTTTATTCTCAAATGGTTTTTGAGGGCTAAGTGGATTTCCTATAGTCGAATTGGACAGATTTCTGAAACAGCATCCAACCACCTGGGCCATACTGGGTAAAGTATGAACATTGACTAATGGTATGTAATGTAAGAGATGTTAGTGTTGTTACAAAATGAAAATCAATAAAATAAATTAAAAAAAGATGTGGACAGATGTCTGTATTCTTGATTTTTTAGGGGCAATATTTTTAGCACATGTGATATAGTTTACTTGTTTTTGGATGACATTATTCATGGAAGACTTCAGCAACAAAATTGTAATTTTTTTTTATTATTTATATGTTGGGTGGGATCGTTTTATTGTACTGTGATTGTATATATTTTGTTGTTCTGCAAATTAACTTACATTACATTCTCATATAGAGGGTGATACTGATCCCTTGAATTTTCAACAATATTTTTGATGCTGCCACTACCATAGCAAGCAAGAGCAATCTTTTTTGCATTCCCAAGATGTGCTTCCGCTAGAGGTGCCTTCTGTGTTTTAGATGTATCTGCTACAAATTAATAGTACCTTCCCATTTGTGATGAGATTTCTGCTGCAGTTTCACATATTTAATCTATGGATTGCAGAATTATTAAAATATATATTTGTAAATATATATTATAAGGTATTAAAAATATGTTTTTATAAAACGTTCTACATGGTTTATTTGCATTTTTAAAGTTACTTTTATTTAGGTTTTGTGTTTGTTGGTGGGTTGTTCTCTTTCTTATTTTCATTATTCTTTTTTAATTTCCTTGTTAGGAAGGAGAAACGTTTTAGGTATTGAAGTTGAATTCATTTTTTCTATGTTTTATTGGATATCTTTAAATTAAAAAAACATTGCTATTAATGTATTTTAGGGTTATGCAATATTATACTTTTTATAATTTTGTAATACTTATATATTTTCTGTTCTGTTCCAATATGATGTTTCTAAAATGTTGTAGCTTGGTCTTCATTTTGTGGTGTTTGGTGTATTTTGTTTTTTTGCAATCTTGCTCTCTGTGTTTTAGAGATGTCGGGCCTGATTTAGAGCTTGGCCAATGGGTTACTCTGTCACAAACGTGACGGATATCCCGTCTGGCATATTATGATCTTCATAGGCTATAATGGGATTGTAATACAGCGGACGGGATATCCGTCATGCAGTAACCCCCTCTGCCAAACTATAAATCAGGTCCAGAATTTTAAAATAATTGTTCTATTTGTCTATAATGAAATATTTAAATTATTTAGGTTATGTTTTAATTCAGTGCCCTCCATAACTGTAGGAGCTTTATTTTTGCACATTTCAGTCATTTCTGTCTGTAGCTTCAGTCATACAGAGTAAACTTTTCTGGCAGTGCTGGTTTCTTATGTAGCAGGAAGTTTTAGTTTCCATTTTTTACTGCATTTTGATTGAGAAATTCTTATTGTTTGCTAAGTGTTTACAAGTTTAATTTTATTGGATGCAGTGTTAGTCAATGGATATATATATATATATATATATATATATATATATATTCACTTAAAAAAAGCAAAGCTTACAGGGACGTGATAGTTAGGCTTACATTTTAAACATACAAAACCATAGAAATTCTCCTGTTTTAGTTAGAGCTATCTGAATTAACTATAACTTGCACCCATGCCATGCAGTTTTTTTGTCAAAACTTTTACTGCAAATATTACATTGACATTATCAACAATGTTATCATGAGTGCTGTTATTTGTGGGGTAATTAGAAGTGCATGGCGAGGGTGCGAGTTATAGTTACCTTAGGGTACAAGTAATAGTTACTTGGGATAGCTCTAACTATAACAGGTGAATTTCTATGGTTTTGTATGTTTACAATGTGAGCCTAACTAAAATGTCCCTGTAACCTTTGTTTTTTTTAAGTGAATTTGTATTTATATGTTTTTTTAAATTGTATTTTCTAACTATAACGTCCCTGTAACCTTTGATATTTTTCTAGTGAATTTCTATGTTTTTTTAATATAAAGTAATTTTCATTACTATACGTTAATCCAACCACCGCCACGCACGGCCTTTGGTGGCCCAGCTAGGCCCTTCAGTCAACTCCTATAACCACCAATACCCCGCAATGCGCATGGCCGAAGGAATTGGCTGCAGTGCCTGGCTCCCTATAACCACCCAACCCTGCACTGCACTTGGCCCTCAGCCATGCACACTGGGGGTTGGCCACAGGGCTTGGCCTGTGCCAGCCCGCAGCAAACCCCAATAACGGCCTTTGGCTGTGCACAGCAGGAGTTGGCCACAGTGCTTGACCTGCAGCAAGATGTGCAGTCACCTCCCTAACCACCAAACCCCATGCTGCAGACGGCCTTTGTATGTGCAAGGCAGGAGTTTGCCGCAGCCTGTTTCTTTGGGTGTGAGAATAGGTTTGACAGGGTGTATCTTAGTGTGAGAGTGTCTGGGAGTGAGTGTGCCACTGTCTTACTGGGTCTGTGAGTGGGTATGTCAGTGCCTGTATGCATCTGTGAGTGGGTGCGAGAAGGTTTTAGTGAGTCTGTGAGTGGGTGTGTGAGAGTCTAAGTGGGTCTGGGAGTGGGTGCGTGAGGGTCTGAGTACCGCTGTGAGTGGGTGCACAAGGGTCTGAGTGGTTCTGTGAGTGGGTGCGTGAGAGTCTGAGTGGCTCTGTGAATGGGCGCATAAGGATCTGAGTGGGTGTGTGAGTGGAAGAAAGAGTTTGAAAGAGAGAGAGAGAGAAAGAGAGAGAGAGGGAGTTTTTTAGGCTTTGATGAATGATATACTCTGGACGAAGTGAAAAGAAAAATGTATTTGTCAATTATAAAGAGTGAGATCACCTTTCAGTATGAACCTTAATATTCTGAAGTTTAAAAGAAATTAAAGAAGGAAAATTACCACAGTCACACCTGGATTAGAACCCTCAACTTTCAATGAGAGCGTCTGTGACCTTATCCTTTAGGCCACAGATGACTCTTTACCGTGAAGCTTCCAGACATACCTATGACAGTCAAACCATGTATGTGATTAGAGACAAATGAGAAGGTCTAACAGTCAAAACATCAGCAAATAAACAAACACACTGCCAAGTGATACTAGGATTTGAACCTTCAGTCTACTCAGTGACAGCACAAGACCTTGACCATTAGGCCGTGACTATGTTCTGCTCTGCATCCAAAGGTAACTATACCATTAATTCTAAACATCTTGGTAGTCTAACTCTTTGAAGTCATTGCATGGAGAGAGCATTTTGAAGTTATTGTATGGAGAGACCATTGCAATGACAATCTCTCTCTTTCTCTGTCTCTCCCATCCCATAATGGGATGGAAGAGAGAGAGAGAGAGTGACAGGACCACGGGGGACCCTCAAGGCCCCCAGGGTCCTATCTGGCTCCCCTCATCCTGTAGAAGCCAGCATTTTTTCCACAAGCAAGGAGCTACTTTTAATAGCACCTTCCTGTTTCAAGGAGCAATGTTTTCATCTGTCTTCCCAGCATGCATATTTCAAAATTCATCTTTATGCAAATAAGAGCTGTTTGACAACTCTGATTTGCAAAAAGCAGACTTTGTTTGCTTATGCTTCATGGGGGCAGTCTGCTCCCAACATGCATAAGCAAACAGCTATGTCCTCGGTGTCGGCACCACAGGACACAGAAGGAGCCAGCCCTGGTGGGATGGTGGTCCTCAAGGCCATCATTAGCTCCTCGAGTGGGGCTGCGTGGCCCCCTCCAACTGTGACTTTAGCCCCGGGTAAGTGGTGGTTCTAGGGCTGGGGGGCTCCAAAACAGACACCCTTTATTTGTTTTCATGTGTACTATGGGGAGGTGGTGGTCCCCAGGGCTGTCGAGAGACGCCTGGCCCACTGCACTGTTTTAATGAAAAGCCCCAGGGAGGTGGTGGTCCCTGGGGCTGCTGGAGGGTTGTGCCCCACCCCCACATTGAAATAGAAGGAACCCCCTGGAGGTGGTAGTCCCTGGGGCTGCGAGGGTCCGAAACGGAATTCCTTTCTTGTTTTTCCTGTTTGGCCCAGGGAGATGGTGGTCCTTGGAGGTGGGCGGGGGGCTGCGCACTCCCTGCATTCAAATACAATGAAGGCCCAGGGAGGTGGTGGCCCCGGGGCTGTGGTCTCTGCTCTCCCTCCCCCCTCACTGTTTATATGAAAAACCCTGGGAAGGTGGCAGTCCCCTGGAATGTGTTGGGCCAACATGGACCCCTACATTAAATGAAAAATAAGCCACAGGGAGATGAGTCCCCTGGGCACTAAAAAGCCAAGGAGAGGTGGCCCATGTGCCTGCTCCTTATTTTTTACTTTCTCCTCTGGACCTGGCCCACCTGGGGGCTTTAAAAAACAAGGGGGGAAGCCTGCACTTGTTTTTTTAATTTTTGTCCGCAAATTCGCAAATTTCACAATTCCACTGCAACATCTTTTTTTTTTAAATGCTTTTTTGCCCTGGTGGTATTTCCCCTGGGACCCCAGTACCAGAGCTAAGGGGTCAGGGTCTTCCTACCCAGATCCCTTTTCTTTTTTTTCACATTTTTTCAGGGTCTTAGCTGAAGCCGAGTCCCAAGATGACTGCTAACACTTGCTGGTTCAAGTGTTGCCAGCCAATCACAGCTGTGCTTTTCCTGCACAAGCTCATCATTATTTGTGAATTTGTCAGGGCCAGAGATATTCAAATTTGGATTTCCTTAAACTTACATTTCTCAAAATGTTCTGAACGGATTTACAACAAATAAGCGAAAGCACTATCTGCATACCGAAAGCTAGCTTTCTGCCAAATTTGGTGTGATTCTGTCCTGTAGTTCGGGCTGTAGTTGTGTTCAAAGATCCTATGGGAATTAACATGGGGAACCCATCTTTTGTTTACCCCCCTTCTCCTCTGCCCCCGAAACTTTCAGTGCTGAACAAGAATCACTGGGGCACTTTTTGGGGACAATTTCGGGAAGATCAGTCAAACGGTACCAAAGATATAGGCAAGTCAAACAATGCGTTTTCTATGGAAACACGGTCCTAACTATAACTACCTAATATATATATATATATGTGTGTGTGTGTGTGTGTATGTATGTGTAGTGTGTATATATATATATATATATATGTATGTGTGTATATGTATATATATATATATATATATATATACATATATATACTGTATATATTCAATGGCAAAACCTTGTTGTAGTTAGGAAAACTTTATTTATTCTTTCTATAGAAACCAAACTTAAACTACACAAACATTACAAATTTTAAATTTATAGATATATTTTAAATGTATATTCGAAGACCACTTTTAAATTACTAGAACTTTATTTATTCTTTCTATAGAAACCAAATTTAAACTGCTGAATTTTTTTTTATTCTAAACTTGTACTTTTAATTCATTATTTATGCAACACCTTCAAATTATTATAACTTGCTCACCTCCGTACAGAGTGTATTGAACTCGATAGCTGCACTACATTAATTATAACTCACCCCTCTGCCTTGCACTGTATTCTTACAAATGATGTAATTTGCACTGTCATAAGTGTTGTTGTAAATATTATTATTTTAGATGATATAGGAGATATAATATAAAAGATATAAGCAGTGCATGTAGAAGGTCCGGATTTTAGTTAATGTATTGTGGCTTCCCAGTTCAATACACTTTATAGTTTGGTGCACGAGTTATAATATTGCTATGACTGCTGTGCAATGTCTTGAGTACTGCAGTTCATGGTCTTTTCTTTTTACTTTGGATCATCTAGCTACACCTGCAGAGGACCCGCCTGGCTGCTCAGGTGCTCCTCCTGAAAATAGAATCAAAAGTGGTAGAGTGCAATTGCCCGGTGTTGCTCAAGGAAGAGAATGAGGAGGCTGTCGCCGATGCCTTGAGCCACCAACTGAAGCGTCACCAGCAATGACATTTCCACCACTGCAGGTAGCTGAGGTCCCCAGCCACCCAAGCCAGCATCACCACAGACACTGACCTCTGCCTGCAAATTGTGTGGGCCTTGTCGGAGATTAAAGCACAAGCAGTATAAACCTTTCCACCATGTAGAGGCTGCTGAGGCCTATTTTATGAGGGGTGGGGCTTGTCGTGAGAGGTGATGTTGGGAAGGACAGTTGGTGATTGGGTGTTTTTGGGGTCTGTTGGGTTTGGGTGAAAGGTGGGCCTAATATAGGAAAAGGGTGGGACTTTTATACATTGCTGTTAAATTAAAACAATGGGTTTTTATTTAATCTCATGAATATCTGTCTTTGTATTACTGGTTAGAAGACTAGCAGCACACCCAGTTAAACAGAAAGTACAACCAATGCAGTGATGGCAGAGGCTGCTCTTTGCCATCTCATTGCAAACCAGTTGTTCCTCTGTGTCCATTGCCTTCCCCTATTTTCCTTTCCATTTGTTGTTAACTATTCTACTTACCTAATCCAGTCCAGACCCCCATTGCAAACAGTGTTATAAAACAGAATATGGGGAACCATACACAACCGTCCCACCCTTGCTTGATTAGGCTGAGCAGCACCCACCCTCCATGTGCCAGTAATATTGGTATACTACTTAACTGACTTTGCTGTACCCTCTCTAACTAGCAACCAATAATGAGGTTGGTGAATATACAACCGAAACAACAAATTCTTCTCCAGCAAACTTCTTTTCTCACTTGAGTAGATGAAGCTATGTTTGCTAGATATATCCTATAATCAGTCCATATCTGAATGCACGCCTTTACAAAGGGCCTTCTTAATGCTAATGGCTGTGCACCAATGGTGGTAACAGGAACAACAACAAAGGGATTGCCAAAGGACATCAGACATGAATCTGGTAAAATGATCAAGTGTACCACAGTAACCAAATAGAGTAAAAGAAAAGATAATGAATAGAAAATCCAAGACTGAGACTACCATGATAGAACAACAATTAACAATCCTAGTGTTGAGGTACCTATTAAAGTAAGCATATGAACCCCTAAAGTCTCAGGAGGAGTCAGGAGAACTTATTAGAACATCAATTCAGAACCATATATGGGGCTTACATTGTGGAAAAATGCCACACTACCTATCCTTGGGCACACATTGTTGTAATTATGTATCTGCAGTATGGTGTTCCTTTTATGCCTAACTATGAGGAGTGGAGTGGGCAAATATCAATTGTGGTACCACCCACCTCCTGTAACAGCTGGCGCAGCTTTAACCACATCTGCCCCGCCAAGTGTGAGATGGATTGATGGTGGAAATTAAAACACAGCTCAACTGCTAACATAACCTTGGGAAGATGGTTAGATTTTTAATGAATGAATGGATAGAGGGAACTTGCGAAAGGTCAGAAATAAACAAACACAACATTCATCAATTTACTGATCCCATCACATCTGTTGTGGAAGGAGGGTTACTTTTTGGTTACCAAAAGCAAACAGTACTTCAGGCCACAGACACCCATTATCTAGTTGATTTGTTACCTATGCCTTGAAAAATGAAAAATAGGGAGGTCCCGCAAAGTTACAAAAATAGGTATAGTTATGAAAAGAAAAATTATACTATATACAAATGGGTGGTGCATGTGCATTTTTCTGGGATTGTCCGTCTTGGGTGCAGGGCTCTCCTGCAAAGCTGGAGCGCTGTGGAGGACTCTTCTTACAGAGAAGATGGCCTGTGGAGTATAAAAATAAAATGTCAATATTGGAGAGTCAAGGTAAGCATTCTGGTGCCTGAGGAGCAAGAAGGCTTAGGTTGGTGCAGTGGTGTGCCATTAACAAAGAACGGAGAAGAACCACTTTTGTACCACCAATTTTAGACATCTAGGGCCTTATTTAGGAAAAGTGGCACTGCACCCAGTGCAGCACCACTTTTCTTGCGCTCCTTAGCGCCCCCCTAGTGCCACCAGGTGTGTGCCATAACTACAATACAGCACACCCTGGTGGTAGTTAGTGAGCTATTGTCAACATTTTTGGAGCTCGGAGATTTGCAGAATAGCGTAACCATTTTTTACACTAATCCTGCAAAGCCCATTTAGCAATGGTGTACCTCCTTTTAACATCTGCTCTGAACAGGCGTTCAAAGTGCTGAAAAAAATGACGCAAAGAAATCTCTTATATTTCAGTGCGCCGTTTTTTCGGCCCCCCGAACACCCCCTTAGCATACATTATACCGTGCGTGGGCATAATAATAGTGCAAAGTGTTACAAAGTGGCACAATGAATGCATTGCACCACTTTGTAAATTTGGCGTGGCAAATTTGGCCTCGTTGGGCCACATTAGCATGAACAATTGTCGCTAATGTGGCACAAGGATGCACTAAGGGCTCTTAAGTCTGCCCCCTTGTTTCATGTATCTGGCTGATCACTCTAACAATAACAACAATTTGCTGTGTGCACTAAAACAAACCACAAGTGAATAATTTAATCAGCGTTTGCTATTTGAGCCACTACTTTGCATTTTCCTAATCAGCAAACCTTTCAAATCCACATAGGTACGCCCCTTTGAGTTGTCTTGTTTCCCATTGAAGCAGTTACTAGGAAATAGACCCTCTTATGGTCATTGTCAATTATACTTAAAGATTTATTTCAGCTGAAAGAGACAGACCTGTAGTGTTGACAAGACAATGAAAATAATAATAAGATTAGTAACTTTAGTTGAGTCTTTGTAAATAAACTGACTGGAATATTTCATTATGTGAAAGTGAAGCATTTCTGCAGAATGATCTCCCCAAAAATACTTGTAGTTTACTAGAACTTCCCATCCACCACAACATGATGAATCATTTATTTGTTGATGCGCAAAAGTGCAAGTAAGATACCTGTTCCAAATGTGCCGTATCCCCATGACTCTGCCATCTCCATGGAAATGATGCCCAATATAGGGCAGTCTCAGTTTTCAAATCTTCAGTCGCCACCCAGAAAGAGAATCAAAGAAAGGACAGAGATGAGAAACATCTTGTTCCTCAACTTCTATTTGACCAGCTTGTTACTATTTTATCATTTCAAAGTCCAAAGATGAACCAAAGGCTGAATTAGTCTTTCTCCGCTCTCACCTCAGCCAGCCAGGTCAAGTAATTGCTCTGTTGATTGATGAGCTGTGTCATGCACATTGGACCATTCTATTTTAGATTACCATTTATAGTAAGCGATATAAGTAAGCTGCACACTAAATATAAACTATGTATTTATATGTTTTAAGCACCCCTCCTATGTATAACTTCTGCTGTATTGGCCTGGAAAGTAGAGTATGTCCTCAAATTCAGGGGGACCATCTGGAAGATAATAATTCACCAAACTTGAGGTGTCAGACCAATTGCCCTCGTTTCCCCTATTGTTTTAGCAGCACTATAATCCTTTGGAATGAAGAGTTTGTCAGCTACAAGTTTGCATCTGCTCTGGAAGCTGGGTATTACCTTCAATAGGGGGTGGATTGTCCCTATTTACACCCAGCACACCAAGTTAAATTTGCACAGGGCGCAAACAGGGACAGTGTGCCCTTTACAAAGAGGGACTCTGATGGACAGTAATAAGATAGTATGAGAGTGCTGCCTGCATCCACCTATCCACGTCTCCCTAATACCCTGTGTCTCTAATTATTGGGAGGGATATGATCAATTATGCTGTTCTAGGAGCAGATGGAGGCACTGTGGTTCTAGATGGTTATTAGCAGACCTTAATCTCAGGGTACTCAGCAACCACACATCGTCAATCAGGCAATCCCTGGTCAATGCTACAAGAGCTGCGCTACCTTCAATGGGCCTAGGAGTCATGGAACTTTACCTTTCCTAACGACCCTTATTTCACACCCCTAGGGAATCCAAAGGATAACTAGGAGATAGCTCAAGAAGGCCCCGGTTACAACTTGCACTGCACAGGTGGGGTTCAAAACTGGCACCTGTAAACACCAGTACCGTGGTTTAAGACCCTGCAAATAGGTGCAATTAAAAGTTAATGGAGGGATAATCATGCTGCATTGCTTTTTTCTGGGTCCGACTATGGATAGAATTCCTAGTCTATATGGATTAATGCTCCTATGTAACACCTGCTCTGACTAAATGAGGGGCAATGTGGGTGGCTATGAGCAGGATCGGTTAAAGCAAGGCAGCTGTCAGAGTTTCACATCCCTATGCAGTAGGTGGGGATCAGGTGGAGGGACCATTGCATTTGTGCCTATAGCTCACCAAATACAACCCCAGACCACCCTGCCCCCACCGCCACCCCCCCACTGCCTTCTGAGATTTTCTGACCTGATTTTCCAGGAAAATCAAGTGGACGACAACACAAGACCAGTCCTGCTCTGGTACAGCTATAGCACATCTTCAGATATTATTTTCTCTGACTCATAAGTGGGGCCGTTAACCAGTCACAGCTAGCGACTGAACAAAGTGGTGGTGGGGGGGGAAGCGAGGAGGGACAAAACTAAAATTAAAAAAATATTTTTTCGAAAAAGTACCTTAAGCTCACTGCCGCACCACTGCTCTCCGCCGCACTCCAGGCACAGGCTCCAATGCCTTGTGCCAATCATAACGCTGCTCAGAGAAGAGTTATGATTGGCTGGAGCGCCCTGACTAGGTGCTCAAAGGCAGAGTGGAAGCCTGGCCCTGCTCTCTAGAGAGCCATGTGCCCATTGTTTGTTTGCCTGGCCTGAGACAGCCGCCCAAACATACATGCTCACTGAGGGGAGTGCTCTGTGCACTACCTCCATGGCTGTCATCCCCCATGGCCCCTCACCTTTAAAAATAAAACGATAATAAACATTTTTAAAGGTTTGCCGCTGCTGCTGCCTGCGGAGCAGCAATGCTGATAGTGGAGGAACCGCCCCAATAAAAGCCCGGGGTCATGGAAGCAGTCCAGCTAGAGATCCTTACTGTCACTGCAACTATCATTAAAACAGAAAGCAACACGCCAGTGCTTTTCAGCCATAACTGCTAAGAGCTCACAATGTAGTACGGTAGGGTGACCAGATTTTGAAGAGCAGAAACCGGCACAGGTCAGACATAAAAGAAGGCCTAAAGACATTATTCTCACTTTTATATCTGGCCTGTCCCGTTTTGAGAGAGAGAGAGAGAGCCCAAACACATATATACACGCACATTTACAAGACTACAGACTACATTTTTAGGGTCGAGCCTGCGTTGCATGCGCTCGCGCATGCGTATCGCAGCAAGACACTTTTGTATTTAGAAAAGGGCTGGGAGCCCTGTCAACTTCACGTCAGTGTTTTTTATTGGTTCGTGGGCTTCCCTAATAAAATCTGCTTGCTTACATTAGTCGAAGGCACCCATATGTCATGCCTTTTCCGGTGGCAAGCCCTCCTCGAGCGCAGCGACTAAGTACAGAAAACATGCGAGGCTCGCTGTTTTCCATCGGGCTCGTGGACTTTTTTTTCTCTAATTTACGAGCGCGATCTCTCTTGGCAGAAGTCGAGCGCTTTACATACTTGATTTCACTTTTTCGGGTTATGGTCATAAATGCACTTTTGCCCGATAGGTGAAAAGTCGGATTAAGAGTTTACAACGTGATCAGCTCTAACATGAGCAAACGCGAGACCCGTTGCATTGTAAATGCTTGTTAAAATTAGCTATGGCTTGACCTCCCACCCTGCACCCCTAACCCGCGCCGACCCACCTCTCTCTGCTCCCCACTCCCTCTCTGCTGGGAGCAAACAGGGGATTGTGTTGCCTGACAGTAACAGATAACATACTTTAATTATTTCATACTTTGTAGGCCTTTTTAACTTATGCTTCCCTACATGATCTGACCTTTGTTCCAAAAACAGGGACATTTATTTAAAATTAAGAGCAGCGTCGGAACACCGGGACAGTCCTCTCAATACAGGGACTATCAGGGAAATCCGGGACGTCTGATCACCCTATTCTGGTACACTTTTTTTTCAGCCTCGCGCACAGTGCACAAAGAGAGTGTGTTAGTTTTTGCACTTTCATTACTTGTGCAATTTTAGTGTTACTACCTCACCAGTTACATGACTTTTTTCGAAGTAGGATTAGACGTGTATGTGTTAGCTGCGCGTGCTTCCAGACACGCCTGCGGCAGGCATACAAAGCCACCTTTGAAGTAGCAGTGCCTTAAAATAGGCGGCCAATCCGGAAGGAGCTTCTGAGGTAGAACAGGGAGTACATTCCTGTGTGTGTGTGTTAGCATTTCCAAGCCCTCCTGGCGTTGACCCTCGCTGTGTGTGAAAGCTCTTGATTGAAGACTCCAAGACAGATGTCTGTATGAAGAGAGAGTTGCTTAATATATTCCGTGTTGATGAAAACACTTTGCGGGATGCCCTAATTTTTCACTTACACAACTTTACTTCTCTACAATAAAACCATGATTAATTCATCGAGAGGAAGGTGGAGGTGTGTTGCCACACGTCATTATGTCCAAAAGAGCTGCGCCGCAATTTTAGTGCAGACAAACTTTAGAAAATACAGTTTTTTAATGACTATGACTGATTCGCCAAAATACTAAACTCGAATTCTACAGTTTACATGCTTTCAAAGTCTCACACGCTTATCCAAAAGATACTACTAGGGAGGTAAAATATCCACATTGGAGAACGATTTTGGTAACAGAGATGATAGTTTGTAAACAAGCAAAGGGAACTGGGGTGATAGACAAGTACACTCATGAGTACCAAGAGAGCATGTTCATTCAAGAATTGTTAATTTTACCTTATGCACATTTTGTTTAAAGAAATTTGTAGAACGTTTGTATCAAAATAGCCACAAGTGGAATAGTTTGACGTTAAAATGCATTCTTCAAGATATTTCCCATTGAACTAGTTTCCCAGTGAAAAAATGGTCAAAAGTTTGCTGTTCTAAAATTATGAAATGTTGTGGTTAGACAATTTTAAAAATGTCACACAGCTCTAATTCAATAGAGGTATTTGTGACCTCAACGTTTCTGAACAACGCTGTTTTACCATACTATTTTACTTATTTCAATTTTAAGGTACCATAACATGTAACTATATTGTGTAATAATAGAGCTGGGACACTGAAAAGGAGGTAAATTAATATATGTGAAGACCACTGCGAAGCAAAAAGGACAACAGTCAACAACTCTACCAATACCATTAAAAAGTAGAAGATGAAAAACTGCTTCATGTAATCAGATCTGTCACTATCCCGAAAAGGCCTTTGACAGATCGCGTTTGGTCTGCTAGGGATTTCTTGGGCGGAAACCATTCTGTCAAAGAGGAATTTCACACAATTGTGCTGCCTCAACCCTGGTCTCAATGAGTCCTTTAGATGAAAATGTGAGACACAGTTGCTCTAGATATTTTCTTAAATAGTCAGCAGTTTCATATGAGGTCTACCACTAATGTCTTTGGTTTCTGAGGTGAAAGTTAATAATGAATCAATAATATAGCGGATTTCTTTGAATGAGGAAGGAAGGGACGATACTGACACCACCAGTTCCATTGAGCAACACCCATTGTTACTTTGCTTGCCATTGTTTGATGAGCAATAAAAATGTTCAGGGGCATATTTATACTCCGTTTGCGTCGAATTTGCGTCGTTTTTTTTGACGCAAATTCGACGCAAAACTAACTCCATATTTATACTTTGGCGTTAGACGCGTCTAGCGCCAAAGTTCATGGAGTTAGCGTCATTTTTTTGCGTGAACACCTTCCTTGCGTTAATGATATGCAAGGTAGGCGTTCCCGTCTTAAAAAATGACTGCGATGCATATGCGTCGTATTTATACTCCCGGGCAAAAATGATGCCCGGGAGTGGGCGGGACTAAAAACCCAGCATTTGCGCTTCTTTTTAACGCCTGGGTCAGGGCAGGCGTTAAGGGACCTGTGGGCTCAGAGGGCCATATTTATACTTTTTGACGCAAAACTGCGCCAACACACACCACACCCACACACTCAATAGTAGATAAAACACACACCCACATCACGCACAAACCCCTACGACAACAATTGAGAACGAAGCAAAGAGAGAGAGACACAACCATCCACAAACTAGCAGCCACAGACACTCAACACCATCACCCACACAACTTCCACGCACAAAACACCACACACCACTACATATCACCACACTTATTACCACATATACCACCCCACCCATCACCTACACCACCCCATGGCACGGCAAAGACACCCCAGGTTCTCGGAGGAGGAGCTCAGGGTCATGGTGGAGGAAATCGTACGGGTAGAGCCACAGCTATTTGGCTCACAGGTGCAGCACACCTCCATAGCTAGGAAGATGGAACAATGGCGAAGAACAGTCAACAGGGTCAACGCAGTGGGACAGCACCCAATAAATAAGGACGACATCAGGAAGAGGTGGGAGAAGGTGCGTTCCGTGGTCTCCAGACACAATATCGCAGTACAGCGGACTGGCGGCGGAACCCCACCTCCTCCCCCACAACTAACAACATGGGAGGAGCAGGTCTTGCCGATTCTGCATCCTGAGGGCCTCGCAGGAGTCGGTGGAGGAATGAACTCTGGTAAGTCAAATCTTAACTATCATATCCCCCACCCTACCTGCATGCTATCACAGACCCCCACCATCGCCCCCACCCCTATCACTCCAACTCCTCACAAATGTACCAATCTCACAAACATTACACTAAGAGAGAGTATATGGGAGAAAAGGGAATAGAAGAAGAACACAACTGTACTCGACTCCCAAAAACAATACTAAATCACAAATAAGAGAACGGGGTTCTTCTAACTAAATCAGGTCGGTAGTGTATCAATTGTGACACTAGACCACTCGTGACCCTCAACTAGAGGTGAAATGTGGGTGAGCTGTGGTGTGTGGTCTGGGAGGGGGATTTCCTTTACGGACTAGGTGGTCTCACACACTATATAGTGTCATGCTTCATCATATGACCACCTAGCCCCACCCAGGTAGGACCACCTGGGCGGACTCAACCTCACTGTTAAAAGAACAGGAGGGAGTGCGTAAATTAATTTTATTTTTGGAAAAGGGATCCAGCTATGCTAGGGAAATAAAAACACCTACTCAGATACCCGGGTGAATTTTAATAGAGGGTTCTGTGTGGTGTGATTAAAAAGGACTGGGGAACCGGTGTGAGAGCAATGACTCACAAGGTCACCTATCTAAAAGAAGTAGCCGACATGATTCTGCCCTTGAAATTGAGCTATGGAGGGTCTCTGGGCATTCATCAGGGCGTTGGATCCCTGTTGCATATGCTTCTTGAGCGCTGCACAAATAATCACATTCGAAAAGGGGTGGAGGAAGGGCCTACCTTTACCAAGGGAATACCTGGGGAGGACCCTAACACTCAAGGCTAGTGGCCTCTGGTATCCTGGAGAGGGAGCGTCCCCTTATAGTCAGACTTGCATCAAAGGTGGGCGCTCTCTGTGCGCCTATACCGACCTCTCCTCAGGACCGCTTGAGTTCAATATCACAAACCACACATCCCAACACCAAGCCCTGCATGCAAAAACAAAGCATGGACACCCATCACTAAAGCATGCCCACTGCACATACCCATAACACCCCCCCCAACCATCATCACACAAGCCCACACACAGGAATGCTAGCACTGGGGTACACGGTCACCCACCCATTGCACACCATGAAACACACAGATGCAATAATCATGCCTTTACACCCCTGCAGGACCACTACCCAACGTCACCAGACAGGAGGGTCCAGACATCTCCACACCATCCACAGAAGAGGCCCACAGTGATAACAGCAGCTCTGTCCACCTGGATCTAGATGACCAGCCCGGACCATCGTGGGCCTCGGGACAGTCGCTTCCCCTCACACAGGCACAACCCACCACAGACCTTCCACCCTCTGGTAACACCAGCACAGCACCCACCCAGCAGGCCCATACGTCCGTCCCCAGGAAACGTCAATCAGCTGTGTGTCCACCACTACAGGGAACCCAGGATAACCCACCACCCCAACAACAACAGGGACCTGGGGGCAGTGGCAGTGGGCACACGGTCCAGGGGACGGAGGCACAGGAACACAGGGGAACTGGGAGGGCTGCCGTGCGACAGGGGGCGGACAGGCCTAGGGAACCCACTCTCCACGAGGCCCTCTACAACATCATGGGAGCCTACCACCATTCCCAGGAGACGATGGCTTCAGGGAGGAACTCAGAACCATCAGCACCGCCCTGGTCACCATCGTAGGGGTGCTGAAGGAGATACTGAACACCAGGAGGGACACTGTGGCACTCCAAGGGGCCCCTGACACTAGCCTGGACGATGAACTGCCCACCACCTCCGCCGGCCCTAGTGGACAGGAGGCACCGCCACAGGACCACAACACCAGCACCCCCCCACCCTGCAGACGGAGAACCACCCCGCAAGCGGTCCCTGAGAACCAGGAACAAGCCAGAGCACGAGGCCAAGACCCCCGCCAAGAAATAAGACCACCCTGATTGTCATCCTACTGTCCCATTTTGTAACCCTGTCCATATTGGAACTGCCCCAGCTCCACTTCCTATGCCCATATGGGCAATGCACCTGTGAGACTAATAGACTGGACTCTGCCATGGACATTCCTCCACCATCACCCCTCACCATTTTACAACACTCCTCCAATATTTAGCACTGCAATAAACACCCTTGAAGCACAAAACAACCTGGAGTCAGTCTGTGATTTTGAAAATGTGTATTAGCAATGACATTGACAAAATGTGTTCTCAAATGTAATGTCAACATACCTATGTCACACATCTCAAGTCCATGAGGAATCTAAGCAGATGACACACGTTAAAAACCACACCTGTGAAACCGTAATGGAAATGTACAACTCAGTTACCAAATACTGCTACTAAATGACAGACAGGATAGAGGTAGAAGTGTGAAAGTGAATGTAATAGTAAACAAAAATATTCTCACCTGTGTGTCACTGGAAATATTGCTGTATGACTGACTCCCTGTTGTCTATGTCTTCTTCCTCAGCTTCCTCAGACAGGATAGAGGTCGAAGTGTGAAAGTACTTGTAGTAGGCAGGAATGTATTCTCACCTGTGTGTCACTGGAAATATTGCTGGATAACTGAGTCCCTGTTGTCAATGTCTTCTTCCTCTGCTTCCTCCTCATCACTGTCCACAGGCTCCACAGCTGCCACAACACCATCATCTGGAGCATCCTCCTGCAGAAAAGGCACCTGTCGCCGCAAAGCCAACTTGTGAAGAATGCAGCAGGCCACGATGATCTGGCACACCTTCCTTGGTGAGTAAAATAGGGAACCACCTGTCATATGGAGGCACCTGAACCTGGCCTTCAGGAGGCCGAAGGCACGTTCGATCACCCTCCTAGTCCGCCCATGGGCCTCATTGTAGCGTTCCTCTGCCCTGGTCCTGGGATTCCTCACTGGGGTCAGTAGCCATGACAGGTTGGGGTAACCAGAGTCCCCTAATAGCCACACCCGGTGCCTCTGGAGTTGACCCATCACATAAGGGATGCTGCTATTCCGCAGGATGTAGGCGTCATGCACTGAACCAGGGAACATAGCATTTACCTGGGAGATGTACTGCTCTGCCAAACATACCATCTGTACATTCATGGAATGATAACTCTTCCGGTTCCTGTACACCTGTTCACTTCTGTGGGGGGGGACCAGAGCTACATGGGTCCCATCAATGGCACCTATGATGTTGGGGATATGTCCAAGGGCATAGAAGTCACCTTTCACTGTAGGCAAATCCTCCACCTGAGGGAAAACGATGTAGCTCTGCATGTGTTTTAGCAGGACAGACAACACTCTGGACAACACGTTGGAAAACATAGGCTGGGACATCCCTGATGCCATGGCCACTGTTGTTTGAAATGACCCACTCGCTAGGAAATGGAGCACTGATAGCACCTGCACTTGAGGGGGGATTCTTGTGGGATGGTGGATTGCTGACATCAGGTCAGGCTCCAACTGGGCACACAGTTCCTGGATTGTGACACGGTCAAACCTGTAGGTTTTGATTAAATGTTGCTCCTCCATTGTCAACAGATCCACCAGCGGTCGGTACACCGGAGGATTCCGCCATCTCCTCACATGTCCCAGCGGACGGTGCCTAGGAAGGACAACAGCGACCACAGAGTCAAACAACTCAGAGGTATGTACCCACAGTCTACACAGAACACGAATCATAACACAAAAAGTTGCCTGTATGTGTGTTGAGTCTAGGCCTAGGTATGTGTGACGCACTTAAAAATGAACCCATGTGGGCCCCTGGAATGGCGGCTGCCTGACCTCTAAACTGGGACAATGGGATGTGAGGTAACTGCGCTGGCGTTGTACACCGTCGCGGTAGGCGGTCGAAGACCGCAGCGCAATGCTGCATTGGTTAACAGTGGACCCTATGGGTCCCAGGAGCCAATGACGAAGTGCGCCGGCAGTGATGGTACGCACCGCCGCGGACGTCACCGCCGCGGACGTCAATGCCATTTTCTATCTGTTCAATCACTCGATACCTGATCTTCGACAGGAGAGGACCTACACTGCAAGTGTTGCTGTGACCTCGGTCTGGAAGAGACAATGGCTTGTGCGTCTGGGGAAAGGGCCCCTGCCTTCACTGGGGTGGACGGGGTCCTCCCCAGTACACGCTACTCTACGGTCCTCCAGACCAACAGGTAAGTACACAGGGAGCACGTTGTATGGGCTATGCCTGAGTGGAGAGGGCTATTTGTAAGAATGAAGGGGGCACAGTTCTGCGTGCATGAAGGACTGTGAATGCATGTGCCACATGGCAAGGGTAGGGATGTGGGCCACTCACTTCGACGGTGCAGTTGCTAATGACTTCTCTTCTTCCCCTGTACATTTCATTTAGGTCAGCGCCCACCAGAAGAAGGATGTTTGGCGTGCCATCGCCAAGGACATCCGGACCCTGGGGTCCACCACAGACGGAGCACCCACTGCCGTAAAAGATGGGAGGAAATTCGCCGCTGGAGCAAGAAGACGGCGGAGGGTCAGCTGGGGATGGCCTCCCAACGTGGGAGGGGTGCCCGTCGCACCATGACCCCCCTGATGTTCCGGATCCTGCCGGTGGCCTACCCTGAGTTGGATGGGCGCTTGAGGGCATCACAGCAGACACAAGGGGGTGAGTACAACGTCATTCTGCGGACTTTGCGCGCAGTGAAGGTGTCTGGGTGGGGGAGGAAGGCTGTGGGTTCCCCTAGGCCAGGGCGAGTTCCGTAGGCTAGGCCCCTCCGTAATGCAGGCCATGTGGCACTCCACCCCACCTCTGTAGAGTGCCAAGTACAGGTATACATGCCTGTGTCATCTATGTGTGCAGATGTCGACCATAGCCATGTAGGCCATGTCCCAGGAACTGCATCTGTAGAGCCCAACAGCGCGGCGTAGTGCAGGGGGCTGCTGTGTCTGTATTGTCCGCCAATGGTAGCGGTAAGCCATGCACTCAACCTGTCTTTCTTCTGTCATCCCCCACCCTTTTTGTGGTCTCCTTGTTCTTGTGTGCATCAGCATCATCAGGCGGAGGTACAGTGGCACCAGAGCATGAGGGAGCTGCATCCCACATGGCCATCGATGGCCACACCACGGACTCGGAATACACCAGTGGGACGGAGGGCGAGGGGAACTTCACGGCGGTCACAGGATCTGCAACGAGCGACACGGACTCGTCCTCCGATGGGAGCTCCCTTGTGGTGGCGGCAAAATCTGTGCCCCCACTTCTACAGGTACAGCCGCAACCCCCCCTACCAGGAGCCCCTCAGCCTTCGCCCCGTGCCCGCTCACCCAGGAGGGTGGGCATCACCTTCGCCCCAGGCACCTCAGCCCCTGCCCCTGTCACCTCTGCTGCCCTCAGTGAGGAGGCCATTGACCTCCTCAGGTCCCTCACTGTTGGGCAGTCTACCATTTTGAATGCCATCCAGGGTGTAGAAAGGGAATTGCAACACACAAATGCATTCCTGGAGGGCATTCATTCTGGTCAGGCTGCCCTTCATCGAACCCTGCAAACTCTGGCCTCAGCACTGATGGCAGCCATTGTCACTGTGTCTAGCCTCCCCCCTCCAACTTCCTCCACCCAGACCCAATCCCCTGTACCCCAGCCTATCCCAAGCACACCATCAGACCAGCATGCACACACCTCACCACATAAGGGAAGCTCAGGCAAACATAAGCACCACACATCCCACAGGCACTCACGCAAGCATCACACACATACAGACACACCAACATCCACTGCCTCCACTGTGTCCCCCTCCTCCTCATCTCCCTCCTCCCTCCCAGTCTCGTCTACACTCTCACCTGCATGCACTACCTCTACAGCCACTAGGTCCCGTACCAGAACACCCACCACCACACCACGCTCACGTGCAGTCACCACCTCCACTACCATTTACACGTCCCCTGTGTCCTCTCCCAGTGTGTCTGTGACGCCCCCTCCCAAAGTACACAAACGCAGGCACACACCCACCCAACATATATCCACCTCACGACAGCCTCCAGCGCATGCACTTGCACCCAAAGCCACAAAAGTTACACCTCCTACAACCACCTCCTTTTCCTCCACTCCCAGACCCCCTCCAGCTACCCGTCCCAGTGTTCCTAAGAAACTTTTCCTGACCAAGCTTGACCTCTTTCCCACCCCCCCTCCAATTCATAGGTCCCGTACTAGCACCTCAGCCAAAAAATCTCCGGGACCAGTGGTGCCTGTTGTTAGAGGTATGTGGAGTGCACCGGGCACCAGGGCAGCCAGTGTGACACGGAGCCACAGCACAGCCTGTCCCCCCCGTGAAGCACCAGAAGTTGGACAGTGCCCGGTGGGAGAGGGGGAAGTCTCCAGCCAGCAAAGCCGCTCACAAGGCTCCCGGGGGGAGTGTCCACTCAGCTGTGACTCCTCCCGAGGTGGGGAAGGGGCAGAAGAAATCGCCAAAGTCTGGGAGGAGCAGCACGGCAGAGAAGACCGCCATCATCCCCGCTGTCCAGGAGGCCACCGCCAGCCCAGTCGTCAGTGGCCAGGAGGCCACCGCCAGAGTCAGTGCCCAGGAGGGCAGCCCAGTCGTCACTGGCCAGGAGGCCACCGCCAGAGTCAGTGCCCAGGAGGCCACCGCCAGCCACAGCCCAGCTGCCCAGGAGGGCCCCGGCAGCCACAGCCCAGCTGCCCAATGAAGGACCGCCAGCCCCAGCCCAGCTGGGCAATGAAGGACCGCCATGGCAAGCACCGCTGAACAGGGCAAGCACCGCTGAACAGGTCAGAAACTGCAAACTCAAGCACCGCTGAACAGGGCAAAGACCGCAATGGCAAGCACCGCTGAACAGGTCAGAAACTGCAAACTCAAGCACCGCTGAACAGGGCAAAGACCGCCATGGTAAGCACTGCTGAACAGGTCAGAAACTGCAAACTCAAGCACCGCTGAACAGGGCATGCACCGCCAACTCAAGCACCGTTAGCCCATAAGCGGCAGGGGCAGTGACGCAACTGGGACCGTCATGGGGTGAGTGATGCACTCTGAGCGCCAGTCTCCCTCCAGAACCAGTGGAGACATGCATCCACTCCGTCTGTCCTGCACAGGATGAAGCACTCTGGGCACCAGTCCCCCTCCAGAACCAGTGGAGACATGCATCCACTCCGTCTGTCCTACACAGGATGAAGCACTCTGGGCACCAGTCCCCCTCCAGAACCAGTGGAGACATGCATCCACTTGAGAGACTGTGGCTTTGCACTCTCCAGGATGGTACAGTAGGCAACCCACCCACTGTAGAGACTTGAGAGACTGCGGCTTTGCACTCCCCAGGATGGTACAGTGGGCAAACCACCCACTGTAGAGACTTGAGAGAATGTGGCTTTGCACTCCCCAGGATGGTACAGTGGGCAAACCACGCACTGTAGAGACTTGGGAGACTGTGGCTTTGCACTCCCCAGGATACATCAATGGGCATGGAGCCCCCTCGTGGATCTGGCGTGGTGCACTCATCCGGCTGAGGTGCCCCCCCTTCCCTTCCCCCTGAGGTGCCTGTTGTATTTCTATCTGATGCCCCAGCAGTGTTCTCTCCGTTTTGATCAGGTATCTGTTGTGGGCCTCGCCCATGCATTTTGGGCCCAGTGGTCCACAGACTATGACTTGTGTATTACCTGCACTACTAATCGTGGTGTATTTTTTGTTGAATGTATATATATATATATATATGTAGATATTTGGTTACTGTATTTTGATATATTACAATGATTCCACTCATTTCCTTTGGTCTTTGCATTCTTCCGGGGGGGTTGGGGGTTGTTACTGTAATGTTTGGATATGCATTGGTGTGTGTGTTGTAGTGGGTGAGGGTCGGGGTGGGGGTGTTGCGTGTGTGTGTCCCTGTCTTTTGCCTCCCCCTCCCCTATTTCGTAGGTGCAGTACTCACCGTTGTCTTCGCCGCCGGCGTTGATGATCGTCGTATAGGAGCAGGAAGACTAGTGCAGGAAGAATATGGAGTTCTGGATCCATGGTGCCCTCCTTCCTCGTGGAGTGTGTAGAGGTGAGCGTTTTCCCTCTGAAATGGCTGTTTCTGCCGTGTTTTTATCCGCGGTGAATCCGCCCCGGAAAAGGTGACGGATTGGTAGGTTGTGATACTATGGGTGCTACTTTGTCTCCCGCCTGTCTGTTGGCGGTGACAGCCGCGCTGTTTGTTCGTACCGCCGTGGCGGTCGGAGTGTTAAAGTGGCTGTCTTTGTTGGCGGTTTCTGCCACGGTCATAATTCCCATTTTTTTACCGCCGGCCTGTTGGCGGTCTTACCGACGCTTTAACACCGTCCGCCAGGGTTGTAATGACCACCTACATCTTTAAAGTCAAGACTCATCCCTCTGGTATTACTTCCTCAAGCTATGAATCTTAAACATATGTAGACACTACCTGTCTCCTCCAGTTGTCCTCCTAATGAGCTCTGA
This sequence comes from Pleurodeles waltl, assembly GCF_031143425.1. Classification (NCBI taxonomy): domain Eukaryota; kingdom Metazoa; phylum Chordata; class Amphibia; order Caudata; family Salamandridae; genus Pleurodeles; species Pleurodeles waltl. Next base: position 307,511,637 of record NC_090446.1, read on the forward strand.
GACACTGCCACTGCGGTGGGAGTGCTCGTCTGATGAGCAGAAATATGTAAAAGTAAATAATAAATACAACTTAATGAATCTGAGCCAAACTAGTTACAATGAAACTCCACATTCTGAAAAAGTGTCCCAAATTGCCATATTTTTTCAATTGGTGATACACTTTATTTCTGGCCTATAAACCAATATATGCCATTAAACTTTCAGATGTCCTTATTTTCCACTTTGAACTCATACCCATTTCTGATCAACTGCCATAGATAGCATTAGAAACACTAAATTAATTGGTCAATAAAATCATATTCTCGAAAATAATTTGTGTGCATTTTATTACTGCTATGGCAGCTATCCCAGCCACCAATGTAGATGATTATGGGGTTTTTCACTTTTCAAGTTGTACATGTTTAACTTTCAGGCTTGCACAAATCTTACTGTTGTTAGCGTAGACAGATGAACTGTGTTTATCTTCTCACAAGTGCAATAAAGGCATCCATCCTACCATCAATCAATCAAGAATTTGTATAGCACTGCTAGTCACCCATAGGGTCTCAAGGCACTGTATGTGGGCTTGCTGCTCAGTCGAAAAGCCAGGTCTTGAGGTCCTTCCTGAACTGCTTCAGTGATGCAGTCTGCCTGAGCTTGAGGGAGTGTGTTCCATGTCCAGGCTGCTAGGTAGGAGAAGGATCTTCCTCCTGCTGTCCTTTTCCTGATCTTGGGGACAGCTGCAAGGCCAAGCTGCGAGGAACGGAGACACCTGTTGAGTAAGTAGAAGGTGAGGTGGTGGTTGAGGTATGCCAGTGCTATTTTGTGCAGTGCCTGGTAGGTGTGGATCAGGAGTTTGTATGTGATGAGCTTGTTGACTAGGAGCCAGGGTAGCTCTTTGATATGGGAGGAGATGCAGCTGTGTCGAGGATGTCCAGGATGAGTCTGGCTGCTGCTTTCTGGACTCTTTGTAGTCTTTATTGAAGTTTCTTGGTGATGCCGGCATAGAGTGCGTTGCTGTAGTCCAGTTTGCTGGTGAGGAGTGTGTGGGTGACTGTCTTCCTTGTGTCAGGGGGAATCCATGTGATAATCTTCCAGAGGAGTTGGAGGGTGTGGAAGCATGATGAAGAGAGGGCATTGACTTGGGGGGATCATCGATAGAGAGGAGTCCATGATGATGCCCAGGTTGCGCACATGGTCAGTGGTGGCGAGGGCGTTACCCAAAGCGGTGGGCCACCAGGAGTAGTTTCACACAGAAGGGGTGGAGCTGATCACAAGATTCTCTGTCTTGTCTGAGTTAAGCTTGAGGCAGCTGGCCTCCATCCAGGCAGCGACTGATCTCATTCCATTGTGGAAATTCCTCTTGGCTTGAGCAGAGTCCTCAGACAGGGAGAGGATCAGTTGGGTGTCATCGGCGTAGGAGACTACGTTTAGCCCGTGTTGTTTGGTGATCTTGGCAAGCAGGGCCATGTAGACGTTGAAAAGCATCAGGCTGAGTGAAAATCATTGGGGCACTACGCAGCACGTGTCTTTAGGTTCTGACATGAACAGCGGTAGTCTGACCCTCTGTGCTCTTCCGTTGAGGAAGGACCTGATCCAATCTAGGGCTTTGTCTCGGATGCCGGCATCGTGCAGTCTGTCGCAGAGGGTGGAGTGGGAGACGGTGTCACATGCGGTGGAGAGGTCGAGGAGAATGAGTACGGCCATGCCTCCACAGTCCAGTATGAAGAGTATGTCGTCGCTGGCTGCTAAGAGTCTGGTTTTGATGCTGTGGTTGCTTCTGAATCCGGACTGTGATAGGTCTAGGATATGGTGTGTCTCGAGGGATTCGGTGAGTTGGTGGTTGACGGCTTTCTCCGTTACCCTGGCTGGGAAAGAGAGCAGTGAGATGGGTCTGTAGTTCTTCAGCTTCCTGGAGGGGGGCACTGACCTCAGGGGAGGACGCTGTGTTTAGCATAACTTAATATTTAAAAGCACCTTCTGCAATTCCTTGTGCGTTCAGTTTTCAGGCAGCAATAAAAATGTCTAGATAGCTTTTGTGATTAATGTTATTGCTAGAGAGAGAGAGAGAGATCAGAGATTTGTCTAGTAGCAGTTATGACTAACCATTAAGTAGTGTATAGTGTTAATATGCCTACTGTGAGGAAAATAACTGTATTTTAGGTGGATAACTGAGTGAATTAGTAAAGCCAGCCTTTACCAGTGCTTTAAAGCAAATGAAATGCTTGTGAGGGAGGGGCTATAGAAAGATGAGGGGCACTTTTGCAAGGTGGTAGCATGTGAATCCGAGGGCGAGGTCCAGAAGGGGGGGCACCAAAAAAGATTGTTGCACCGGGCACCACCAGCGCTAAACCCAGCCCTGCATGTAAAGAACTCTTGGTAGCATTTCTTTTCCCCTTTTCCGCCAACAGTTGTTTGGAAACCAAGAGGTGCCTGGAGCCATCAAGATTGCTTTACAATCTAAAATGGAATTGCAATTTATCTAGTAATTATCACTTAGTCTCCATAAACACCAAATTGTCCTAAAAGCCATTGACGATGCCCCGATGATTAAACTATCGTAAATAATCAAAACCATTTCTAGACAGCTCTGCAACTAGTTATTTTTCAAAATATTCTGAACAGTACTGGAGGGATCCTGAGGAGACCAAAGGAAAGTCTTCAAGAGTATTTAAAGCAGGAGCAGAACTGGGAGGAAGGTAGATAGGGATAAAACAACGAACTACATCAAATTCAAATGAATTCAACCTTCTATATATAATCCAAATTGGTAATTCAAAGTAAAATATATTCTGTTAAAAAATAAAATAGGTCAAATTAACTACTAATGGCAGATTGAGCTTTTGTTCCTGGTACAATTGAGCAGGTTGTTAAGAGTAGTTTAAATTGCGCACCAACGTTTGTGATCTGCCCAGCATTTTGCAATCCATTTGATCTACTAATTAGTTGCATAACAAGGCCCCCATTATGAGTTGTGGCATTTCATCAGAGCGATTACTGCAGGTGAAAGTCTGCATAACTCAATTCTGAGTCTCTCCAGGCCCAGAATTATCGATTTTGGGATAATTCTAGGCCTGGGGACACTGGGCCTGTCAGTATTGCTGCAGGGGCTGTGTGCAGCATCACATCCTGGTCACTGCCCACTTCCTGCATCAGTATGAAGTAAGTAATGATTTAACAAAGACCCCGGAAGCCCCTGTGGTGCCAGGGTGGCTTTGGGGGAACCATTGAGCTCCAGTGACTCCCCTCAACACAGCACCTGGAATGAGTGAGTCCACTTGGGGGCGGGAGGGCGCTCTAGTTTCGGTACACCACTGGGAGCAAGCAGAAAATGCTCCCCTAAGACAGAAGTGAGCTTGCAAGGGACTGCAGACCTCTGTCCCTGCATTTGTATTCCCCGATGTGAACATTTTTTAAACAGTTTGAGTATCTTAAACGCACAGGCGCTGTTTTTAACACAACAGCCTTTTGGCTAAGATCAAGTGTAGTATCTGTTCTTATCAGAGTGAAACCACAACCCAGTGGGAGTAATTTTAATATTTACTGGATCTTCGACTTTGACTTGGAAGTGAAGTAACTTTGAATTGTATATGTAAATTTATGCAAATTAACCGGACAAGGCCCCTAGTCTCTGAGGAGAGAGATGAAGGACACCAGTGTGCTGGTGTCAGTTTGCCCATTAGGGGCGCAAAATAGGACCCCCAAGGACTCCATGGTCATCTCCTAGAGCTCGGTAACATTTGCGCTCCCTACTACCTCTACCTTTCCTGGTGTTTGGGTGGACTAATGCTGGAGGCTTAAAACCCCTCCTAGCATCCTTCCCTGGCCTGTCAGCACCCAGATCTCTGGAGAGGGGATCTATGCTTAGGTGGTCACACTTACAACCCTCACCTTAGCTCTTGGGAATGACTCGGCAGTGTTTCTTGCAGTACAGGCAGTTACTGTCTGTATTGTTGGTACGCGACAGGTACCCAGAGAGACCGGTAGTGGATGGATAGAACCTATGGCATCCATAGTAGAGGACATGGATACTGCTGCCCAAAGGCCCATAAAGCATGCCATTCTCCAGTGGATGCCCCAACCCCCCTCCCCTGGGGGTGGGCAGCAAGGTGGCAAGTAAGGCAGACCTCCTTCCCCTCCCCATAGCAGGCACCAGCGATGGGAAGGCTGGAGAGCAGAAGGCTCCAGGGCCAAAACAGGGGAACCCTGAAAATCCCTCAGCTGTCAAACCAGGTGGTAAAGGGAAAAGTGAAGAGGGGAACAGACAAGGGACAGCCCAAGCCCTTTAATGGGTATAACCTCACCCGTAGGCACGCCCAAGTCATGCGTTGGGAGGTGAAAGATGAGGAGGACTCAAGCTAGATAGAGACCTGTTCCTAGATAAGGTCATCAAGCCAGTAGGGATCCCAGGGGAGGAGGTGCAAAGCTGCCAAGCTTCAGAACCTGGATGGATTTTTCTCCTGAGCTTCATCACTCACACCCTATACAGGAATTATTGGGAGTTCTTCCAAGGGAAGAAGTAGGAGAAAGCATACAACTCCTTCAATGTGACGGCAGGATGGGAGCCAGCATCGACAGAGAAGAGGATCACCGTGGAGATGACCAACCCCCACATCCCAGGACATAGCATCGATCCTCTAGAGATATGGCACCCTCACAAAAGGACCCACCAAGGTCAGAGACAAATGAGGCATATGGAACATGACTTGGCAGGCCATCATCAACCTCCACAAGGACCCAGTAGGAAGAGACGGACTGAGGCACCCCCGGCAAGCTTCTACTTGGGAGCAGACGAGGCAGGATCCACTTCCCAGGCCAACGTTTTACCTGCAGGAAGTGTCAAGCCATGGGACATAAAGAAATAGACTGCCCCAAGAAGTACTGCAGGATTTGCAAACAGACCGGACATGAGGCAAGCGGATGCACAGGAAAGAAGGTGTGCAACTCTTGTGGAGGAGAAGGTCACACCTACTACCAGTGCCCAAAGTCAGACAGACCCAGAACCTATGCAGTGGCAACTGCAAGAACCCCAGCCCCAAAGACCACCAGACCAATGTTGGACCTTACTGCCAATGCCAAAGCGAAAGCCCTCCTGAAGGCTTCTAGGGAAGAAGCCCAGAAGAAACCAGAGCCAACCAGGAGAAGCAACCCGAAGGGACTGACCCCGCAGGACAATAAATCCCCAGGAGACCCAGAGGAGAAAACATGTGCTCCCACAGTGGAACCAACCACAGTGGCAGACCCGGCACACGCACAGGAGGCTGCAGCATCAGTGGAACTCACCCACCCCGAAGGAACCCCCGAGAAGGGAACACCAACCGATGCACCACCACCGGAGGCCCAAGGGGAACCAGAACAGACGCCAGCGACAATGGCCGATGAGAGAAAGGAGTCCATGGCTACTGCCGGGACCCCAACCCAAGCCCCAGTCAAAGCAAAGAAAAAGGGCAAACTCCCCAAGAAGAAGGTGGGCAGCAGCAGCGGGGATGACGAGGAGCTAGAGGTAGCCTGGAAACAGGTAAAGTCCCAGAGGCTGCTTGAAAAGTGCAGGAAGGTGAAAGAGGAAAAGGAGGAAGGAGATGGGCCCGGATGAAAGAGAAACAGGCACTGCCACTAGAAGAGCCGCAAGCCCAAGCTCCTGAAAGACGAGGAGATGGAGGGGGACGAGGAAGTGAACCCAACCCCCCAAAAACCAGGTAGAAAGAGACATTGGCAAAGGAAGGAGAACTTCTACACCATGAAGAAGAAGCACATCACTTCCCAAGCCGAGGACCAAAACGACGGCTACACCACCATCGACTCCGATGAAGAGACCATAGAAGACACGGGAGGCACCCCGGGTGAACATAACGGGGCCATACAAACGGTACTCCAGGAGCTACACTAACAGCTAGCCCTGATAGATGTCACTGGGGCCTCAAGCAAAAGGACTCAATGGACGGGAGCCCCAGAGGCAATAATCAAAATTGTGATTTCAGATGACGAAGAGAGCAAGGGAAAGGAGGACCAGCAGGTGGCTCAGCACACCCAATAGAACAGCTTGGATCCACCAACCACAGTAGCTGTTCTCACTTACCCAGACCCTGACAGCTAGCGCTGAGACAATGGCTATATCATTGTTCACTCTAAACGTCAGGAGCATGAAGGACCAGGTTAGGCATGTTGGCACATTGTCCTTCCTGGCCGCCCAGAACCATGAAGTCTGCTTTCTGCAGGAATGTGGGATTCCATATGCCCAGACGTACAGCCAACTTGAACGGAATTGGAGGCACGGAGCATCGTTTTGGTCCGGAGGAAACAACTGCAAATCATCTGGAGTCGCCATTCTGATCAAGGGGAGGCATTTCACCACCGACAGGGCTACAGATATGGTCAACAGCAGAGTGCTGGTCTTGGACAGCTCGTGGTCCGGTGAGCCTGTTAGGCTCATCAATGTCTATGCCCCCCGGAGAAGAATGAACAGCTCAAGATGTTCAGGGTGCTCAGGATGCAGCTCGTGGCCTCCTGGACCATCCTGATGGGTGGTGATTTCAACTGCACAGTAGAGTTGGATGGGCGCACTGGGTCTGACTCTGCGGGGATGGACGTGACGTCCAGGCTGTTGGTGGAGATGACAGGTGTGGCATAACTGGGGGATGTCATTGGAAGTATGGTGCCGAACACCAGGAATTATTCCTGGAGTAAGCTGGACAGGTCCGTGAGTTCACGGATGGACTTCCTCTTCACCTTTCCAACGGTAAAGCCTGGGCGAAGCTCCATGGTCGTCGTCCACTTCTCGGACCACAGAGCAGTCAGTTTTGAGGGGGAACTTACAGGGAAGTTCCCGCTGGCCCCGGATAGTGGAAACTGAACTGCTCACTGCTGGAAAACGAGGAGTTAGTGGTGAACCTCAGAGTCGCGTATGTAGAGTGGGGGGACATGAGGGACCTCGTTCACTCCGCTGGTGAGTGGTGGGAATGGGTGAAGGACAGGTTCCGGAGCTTCTTCCAGGATGCAAGCAGAGCTGCTGCACGGGAAAAGAAGAGTGAATTCAGGCAGCTGCAAAGCAAACTGCAGCTCCTGCTTGAACTCGAGCTCAGGGAATGCAAAGTGGATGACGAACTGGAGGAAACCCGAAAAGGGCTCACAGAGCACTTCAGAGAGGAATCCAGAAAAATCATTTTCCAGACCAGAACCAAGAACCTCGAGAAGGATGAGAAATGCAACTCGTTCTTCTTCAAGAAACTTCACTCGGTCCACACCCCGCTGGTAGAGCTTCAGGACTCGGAGGGCAACCTCCAGGGTGAGAAAGAGCACATCATGAGAGTTGTTACCGACTTTTACTCACTGAAGTCATCAGAAAGATCCCAGGTGGATAGTTTCCTAAAGGGCAACTCAAAGACACTGAGTCCAGAAGAGAGAGGGTCTGAAAGTGCTCTTCACGCTGGAAGAGCTGCCCTTGGCAGCCATGACCTCCAAGAGAGGCAAGACCCCTGGAAGTGATGGTCTCCCAGTGGAACTTTATATCAAACTGTGGGACCAGATCGGGCCAGACTTGCTGGACCTCTACGAGGAAGTGGTGTGCAAGGGCATTATGCCGCAATCCCTGCGTGAGGGCATGATAACGCTTTTGTACAAAAAGAAGGGAGAGAAGGAGGACCTAAAAAAATGGAGGCCCATCTCTCTCCTCAATGTAGACTACAAAATCCTAGCGAAGGCAATGGCCAACTGCCTAAAGAAATTAATAGAGAAGATAGTCAACCCTTACCAGACCTGTGGGATACCGGGTCGACAGATAGCGGATAGCCTGACCCTGGTTCAGGACACGATTGAGTACGTCAAGAGCCAAAAGGTTCCGACAGCCTTGGTCAGCCTAGACCAGAAAAAGAATTTTGACCACGTCTCCCATAAGTTCATGGACCGGACACTCAGAACGCTGGGACTGGGGGTCTTCTTCTGTGACGTGGTGACCGCAATGTATAGAGACACCTCTAGCACAGCGTTAGTCAATGGATGGAAAACCGACCCCTTACCTGTCCTGTCAGGTGTTAGGCAGGGCTGTCCACTCTCATTCCTTCTGTTCATTTGTGTTATAGAGCTCCTCGCCAAATGAGACAGAACAGGGACATCAGAGGAGTGACAGTGCCAGGAAGCCAAGGGAAGGGCGAAGTGAAGTGGTCCCTCTACATGGACGACGTCTCAGTATTCTGCGCGGACAGGCGCTCCATAAAAGAACTAGAGAAGACTTGTATCAGGTTTGGGAAGGCGTCAGGAGCAAAGATCAACAGCACCAAGTCAGAAACCCTACTCTTCAGCCACTGGACCCCCACCTGAGACCCACTGCCATTCCCCATCAAGCAGGACTTTCTGAAGATCCTTGAAGTCTGGTTCGGCAATGAAGGCGTGGCAGAGAAATCATGAGAAGAAAGACTGGCAAAGACGAAGCAGAAGCTGGGACTCTGGAGCCTCTGGAAGCTGAAGGGAAGTCTTTGGTCCTGCGGAATGAGACCCTGCCATTGCTCCAGTACGTCACACAAGTGTGGCCACTGCAGCCTCGAACGGCCAAGGTCATCACGAGAATGATCTTCTATTTCATCTGGAACTCCAAAATGGCTAGAGTGAAGAGGGAGGTGATGTTCATACCCACGACAAGGGAGGCGACGGAGTGCCGGACATCGCCACCATCCTGAGGGAAACCTTGGTGTGTCACTGCGTGAGGAACACCCTGAGGACAGAAGACGAAAGCCATGTTGGCTTCCTGATGACACGCTTTTCCTGTTGCCAACGTGGAGGCGCCTTGGATGGGCAGAGTGGGAGAGCGCCGTCCCCTACAACTGGGAAACCCCATGGTGTTACAAAGAAGTGGAAAAGTTCATTAAGGAGTACGGTCTGGTGGCTACTGCCCGACCCAATGGACTCCAAAGATTGTCCGACGACAGATCCGTGCGAGGGATGTCAGCGAGCCGATCAGCGCCCTTCCCTCTGCCACAGTGGACCACGTCTGGGAAAATATCGCCTCCAAGAGCCTGACCAACCTCCACAAAGACATTGCATGGATGGCCATCCAGAGAGGCCTGCCAGTGAGAGCCTTCATGCACGCAAGAGGGCTCAACCGATACAAATCCTGCCCAAGGGGATGCACGGCAGATGAGATGACCTACCATCTCTTCTGGGAATGTGCCTAAGCACAGGACCTTCTGAAGGCCCTAAGCACGGACCTTAGGGCCTGGATACCATCACCCTGCATTACTGCAGACTCAGTAATGTATGGTTTGTTCCCCGGTGTTGATGCACTCGGAAACCTCCAGGGCTGCTGGAGGCTCCTGTGCTGTTTTAAAGATGTTCTTCTATTTTCCAGAAACCACCTGGTAGTAGGGAAGAAGGAGACATCGACCCTGGGCTTCCGGAAGATGATCCACAGCCTCCTGCGTGACTACGCAGCACTGGACGGATCGGACGATGACAGCGATGATGACACCTGAAGGGCCCCCCCCCGGGGACCCCAGAAGGACCACTTACCTGTTGTCTCTTTTTCTCTTCAGGACCCGAAAGGCGAACGGAGAGGAAGGGACACAGATGAAGACAGGCGTAGTAAATGTGAAATGATGTAATGCAATGTATTGTTTTGACTGTGACCTTTTTCCTTAACAGGTAAAAGGTCAAAGGAATAGCTTGTGCACATGTTGTCAAGTTTCTTACCTATGACTTACGATCAAATAGGTATTTGTGAACTGTGACGATTGTATGTATCTGAACCAAACACAAATTCCTGACAAGGGCCTGGAAAAAAAAAAGGCACAGGCTCTGTTTTTAACACAACGTTCGCATCCAAGGAAGATATCCGAGGAAGCATGTGGTGGACCCTTCGTCCACTGTCTGCTTCCCTCCTCAATCTACTAACCAGGTCCAGGTCTGAGCCATGCTTTTTATGAGCACATCTTTCATCATATTAGACAATGTAATCGAGAATCTTTTCATTTGACTCTGTCGGAAGAGCCCAAAGCACATGCCTGTCAACTGTAAATTAATTTGCTCCAGGCTGGACATGAGCAGGAGCTTTGTATAGTATAATAATAATAGGGCCACGTGAATTATGCAATTCTGCGGCCGCCTGTTTTAAGCATAATTATGGTTTGCCCACTTGCCACATAATCCATAATTTTCCGCACAATTTACAGATTTTACCAGAAAATGTGTCTAGCGCAAATGGATCAAAAGTTACTTATAAAAACAGTACCACACATGTTGATGCACAGTGAGAGACCTGTTGTCGCACAGAGGCAGGTCACAGGTCAGTCGCTGATTGCTGTACTTAGTTGTTAGCCCATGTTTATGAATTGACGCCTTTGACCATATAATATTAAAATGAGAAAAAATAGCAAATATTGAAAAAAGACTGACTCAAAATATTCCACATTATGCCACAGTTTCTGCTTTTTCTTGCTGCATAACTTACTCAGCCCTACCACATAATTTGGTCCTCCTCTGCCGCATATTTCTAGTTGTTCTGATAAGAATTATAGTAAGTTCTACTCACGTAATTGTGGTAGTATTTGTATAGCGCTTACTACCCCTTATGAGGCGCTGAAACGCTTTGCGACGAGCAGCATATATATTACAATAACCAGTTTCCAGTATAAACAGCCAAACATTTTAGAAAGTGGATGATTCGCAAGGAAACTCTATCGGTCCGTTCTCTAAGCTGTACCAAAACAAACAGTACACCGTATTGCTGGAAACAATGGAAGGAAACGTGTTGCTCGTCGCTTCCTGAGCGGCTGGAACAGCAGCCCGCCCTGACCTTCATCAGGACTTGGAAAGAAGCACCCCGGGACCCTAGAGAATTCCAGCAGCACAGATGGATGAAATCGGGCCTACATCTGCAAAAAGAACAACTCATGAGAACTTCATGAACTTTTGATGTAAGTCTGAGGTGTCATTACTCCTTTAAAAACATTTCTTTCGTTCACATTCCTAACACATTTTTGCCCATTCACCTCCCACTACTAATGAAGTAATCTAAGTGGGGGCTTGACAACCTCACCCTGCCACCCAAACAGAACTAGAATGAGTGCTATTACATACGAGCTCACACAAGTAGGCCTGTGCCTTCTCCAGAGACCTGGAAAAAATGTCCAACCATTGCTGCGGAAATAGCTTTATTAGGAACTCCTGAACAGTTCACACATTTTCTCTTCCTCATCCACCCTGTTCCTTATCAGCTGAGCCTTCAGAAATTACACGGACTTAGAGGGTCGTAGCTATTAAACAGCGTAGCAATTGCAGTGGCACTGGGGAAGTAGAGTGTGAAGGGTACATTGACCCCAAATATGGATGTTTTTTTACCACCTAAATGGGAGTAAAAGACTCTTGCTTGAATTAGGGCCCATTGTTCCCGTGCTACGCCAATGATGTCCCAGCTAGGAGAAGGGGGAAACAAGAAGAGGGAGAAGCTGGATGAAGGAATAACTTGACCCTTAAAAGAAGGGATGTTTTTGGGAGGGTGTTCCTATGGAAAAGTGGTCCCTTTTCACAAATAAAGTGACATGTTTTCAAAAGAGATAAGTTGTATGTTGAATAAAGGCCACTGGGTACTGAGCTTTTCTTTTACTCACTACATTAAGGAGGATAATCTCACTAGGTTTGAAAACTGCTCAGGCCCAATACAGCCTTATAGCCCACTGTTTATGACTATACCAGTTACAGGACCCACATTATATGTCAGAGATGCAAATGAGGGCCTATAACGAGGGGGAGGACCTTCAGCGAGCAGAAAAACCTGAGGCAGAAGGGCTACCAGTGTATTAGAACATTTCACCCGCTGAGGGTGGAATGTTCTAAATGAAAAAGAAAGAAACATGAAGACCAACATTAGACTGTTGGAGCAGAAGGCTTTTATCAGCCATTATAAACCAAGAGCTACTCAATTGTCTTCACTGGAGCACTCAGCATTCCAATGTTCTAAAACTTATGGCAAACATTTGTCCACCTGTGCTCCCAGTGGCACTAAAACTGGTGCCCCACTATGACTCCTAAGCCCGCCACTCCCCAGATCTGACTTTTCCAGGCTCCCTCTGATGCTGTACAAAGGGCCCTTTCTTGTTGCCTCCCGATGTCAGCTGAAGATTCAGCTGATAGTTTCTGAGATCGGCTCATCTCACTCAAACATTTGGTCTAATCATCATGCTGTTTTTTTAGGGGCCAGTATTTCCTAGTTTTAAAAATGCAGTGGTTTGTACCTAGTGAATGAATTGAACACTGTGAACATTCCTATCTCTTCCATAACAAGGACTAATAATCCAGTAGCTCTGCCTTTTGTGCAACAAAAACTTTAGTGGGATTGGTATGAAGATATGTTGTATCTCAGATTGTGCATCCAAGGGGAGTTTCTCAGCAGAGAAGGCAAGGGTTGATGGAGTGCACATTTCCACTCCTAGCTAGTATGAGGCGTTATTCAGTTGCGCTGCTGGTCAAATGGACTGTTGGTTTTCAGCAGAGGTGTGTAGACATCAAATCAAAACATTTCAAATTACACTTTGGCTCCATACAGACGACAGAGAATTATATTTTCCAACCATGAAGGTTTATCAGAAGATTAGTCAAATCACAGATGTATTCAATCAGTAAATCATTTGTCAGGTAATTTTCATAGCTCACCATCTACACAAACTTTGAACTCCAACCCACTGACGACGACACCCTTAGCCTCCTCGCCACTACAGGTGTCATCACGACTACAGGATCACTGTTTGGAACCAGACCACCACAAAGAACAATGCTGATATCATGCATCCGTCTACTCAGGAGCTCAGACGGACAACTATCCACGCCTCAGCAACTACACCAACAGCGACAAACTCACAGCCATTTTCAACGCATCCATCACCTAGCGGCGGCTGCTGCAAATGTCAAGGGGGGGCAACGGGGAAAACAATGAAAAATAAATAAATAAAACTTACCTTTCCCACTGTTCCTGTCGACTCCTGCACCTCACTTGTTGCCCCTATTCTTCTGGTGTCCCACCATTAACTGGGACACCAGCACAGGTTCCCCAGCAATACTGGTGCTGCTTTCATACTAAAACTAGCATGAAATCAGCAACAGGATTGGTCTGAGCAGCCCAGATTGCACTCAGACACAACCTTGGGGTGTATGTAGTCTATGTACACCGCCGGACTGGAGAAACCAAAGTGTGCATCTGTGTTTGGCCGGCCTGAGACGCCCCACCAACACACATGTGCACAGTCTACTCTCTCCTCAGCTCCTCTCCCACCTCCTCTGGCCCAGCCCCGCCCCTCTCTGTACCTGCTGGCTGAGCCAGCAGATGCAAAATAAAACGATAGTCAACTATTGTTTTATTTTTCATCTACTGGCTTTTGGCCAAGGGGGCGACGTTCCTTGCCATTGCAGAGGAGCCGCCCATGCCGTCGCCTCTGCTGCCTTCCCAGATAATAGCAACACGCCAAAATCAAATCCTTCCTCAAGAAATCAACCTCAACAAGCTCAAAAACTACCGGCTCTTCTCCCTGCTCCCCATTCCAGAAAAGGTCCTCGAAAAGTTGATCAACCACCTACTTATGGAGTACATCAAGAGCAATGATATTCTGGAAGCTTCCCAATATGGTTTCTCCTCAAACCACAGCACTGAAACTGCCCTGATTGCTGCCACTGACAACATCAGGACCCTCCTAGACTGGGGAGAAGCCGCTGCCCTGATCCTCCTCACCTCTCTGCGGCCTCTGACTCTGTGTTCTACCACACCATGATCAAGAGGCTCAATCATATCGGCATTCAAGAGGACGCTTTCAAATGGATCACATATTTCCTCACTGGGAGAACAGGGAGAGTCAGCCTCCCTTCATTCACCTCAGAGTCCAAGAACATCATCTGTGTCATCCCTCAAGGTTCATCCGTCAGCCTCCCTCTATTCAAAGCCTACATGTCCCCCTCTGGGTAGCATCATCAGACACCATGGACTGAAAGTCATCTCCTATATGGACAACACATGGCTCATCCTCTCACTATCTGTGGACCCCTCCATCACAAAGGCCAACTTCCACCTCTGCATGACCAGCATTGCCAACTGGATGCAAGTCAAGTGCCTCAAACTTAACACAAACAAGACTGAGGTTCTGATCTTCGGGTACACTACCAGTTTGGAGCGACTCCTTGTGACCCACCGAACTGGGACCCTCTCCCACCCCCACGGACCAAGTCCGGAACCTCGGCATCATCTTGAACAGCGAACTCACAATGAAGAGCTAGATCAAAGCAGTCTCTTCCCCCTGCATCCTCACTCTGCATATGCTCCAGAAGATCTTCAAATGGCATCCAGTCTCCACCAGACGCACCGTCACTCAAGCCCTCATCACCAGCTGCTTGGACTACAGCACAAACTTTACACAGGACTTACCTCTCACCTCCTGAAGAGACCTCTGACCATTCAGAACTCAGCAGCCAGGCTCATTCTCTACCTGCCCAGATGGACCCACATCACTCCTCACCTGTAGAAACTCCACTGGATCCCTGCACACAAGAGATGCCAATTCTAGACCCTGACCAAGCCTAAAAAGTTCTGGACAACCAAGGACGAGCATACATCAACCACCACCTGAACTTCCACCAACCCTGCTCTCTGCCTCGCTCACACCCTCTGCACCCGCCATAGCAACAGTGGAGGACGCTCCTTCTCTTACCTCAAAGCTCAATCCTTCAGGAGTTCAGAAGGGAACTCAAGACCTGGCTTTTAGACTTAAGACCCCTGAGCAGCCTGGAAATCAATACCTGGATACTCTCACAGGTAAGTAACACATTCTACAAATCCTGATTGAGTTAAATTGAACATCATTAATCAATCTAAATAGAGTATCAATAAGCAAATGTAGACATGAATTATTTAAGTTGTTCAGATGTAAAGTAGAAACTGTTTTAGTTCCTTAATCGAACTCCCTTAATACTAAACTAGAATAATTTGGAGGAATTCCAGCCGAAGGCAGAAGATGTCAGTCAGTGAAGTTTAAAGCTGAACCGAGTAACAGATCAATCAAAGCAGGGAAAAAGGCACATGTGTTCAAAGGTCTACCTCAAGAACTGGAAGATATAAAGTCTCAAAGGTAAGAGAGATCTCCATGAGGAAAGTCATGAAATGTTCTGACTAATTTAATCTAAAAACACACAATCAAACCTTACATTGTGCCTGAAAACTCCTTCCCACCAGTTCCCCAGACACAGGGACCAATCAAATTACATAGTCTTCTTGGAGTAGGTAAACACTCTTCTTTCTCAACATCGAACAAAGGTGCACACAGCTGTAAGACCTTGGATGTATCATAAGTCAGGAAGGCATGGCACAGGAAGCTTCTTCTTATATCCTTGCATGGTGTGAATCTCATCTCATCCCATTTAAGAAATACTAGCTGACCTTCATGTAAGACAAACAATGAACTGCTCTTCTAACTAGCACATGTTATTTTGCTCCTGAAACAAAAGGACAAACCTGACAGCAGAATGCAAGAAACCTTTCTTTAAACATGGACAATCAATAAGGCCTACTTTACTAAGGCTAACATAAGACTTTATTTTTGTTAACATGAATATACCACAAAACTAATGATTATGCTTGATTATGTAAAGTGTAGCTTCAGCATATATGTTTAATTGCACACTCTACACAAGTTAGCATTCAAATAATCTGAATTATATCTTTACAAATAATCCACTCTACCAGGATAGAATTGTTCTTGTGATCTGATCTCCATTTTATCCCACAGAACAGGTATAGTATATACTAGTAGAAAGTGTGAGAAGATCCTATGCTACTATCATTTCTCTGCATTGCTCCTGTGCATGTGAAACAAGATGGTAGTTGTGAGCATGGCTGTCATATTTTCAAGAGGCAGAATAAACACTTCTGAAGACAGCGACATAACTACCATTGGCGCAACATGTCAAGTGCCACAGAGAACCCAAAGTCCTAAGGGGCCTAATAAACCCTAACAATTGCTGTATTTTACTTCATCAACAGCAGTCAAAGGAGCCGGCACCAGGGCCCAAGGTACCCTTGCTACACTACTGTCTAAAGAGAACTGCCTTGGGTGTAATGTGGCACTAGTTGCTCTTCTAAGTAACAAACATGTGCACTGCCTGTTCAACCAAATCAGAGACATATGCATAAGACAATAAACAACAACATAGGCCCACAGGGGTATCATTACAAATAAAATAGCATGTTCATGATTTTTGGCTTCCCACTACATTGAATTATTTAAAATCCCAATGGTATGTCATCTAAAAATGAATTTCGATCCCCATTAATGCAATAAATGTCATTAGTTTTGCCCAGGTGCTCAGATGATCACACTGTTACGTTTGCTGAAGCATGGGAGAGGGATAAAGTGCACATCACTATAACTCATTGCTAATGTTCATTATAGTGAGTCAGACTCTTCATGCATACATTCCTACATGCAAGAGCATGGGATGTCTTATAGTGATACAAGATGCAGAATTTTGATAGGAGAAACCATAAGTATGCAGAAACTACCATAACCGCAGAATAAAACTTTTCCAGCGGACCTGGTTATCATTATATCAGTGGTCCTTAACCTGTTGACTTCTGTGGACCCCTACGTAGTCATTATTGGAACTCAGAGTACCCCACTGAATCATTATTGGAATCTGAGTACTCCTTCCTAGTCATAACTGGATGCAGTGACACTGGCCAAAGAAGTTTCAATGATTTGAACTACAAAACAATACACAAAAATACAGAAACAGTCATCAAACAAATACCAACTGATGAAACATTTTGTTTAATTCATGAAAAAACATTTTCAAAAATCAAATTTTTAAATCTAATAGGAAGGTTGGGGCTTTTCCTACTTCAATTGAGGCCCCACATTGTCCGTACTATGGCCCTCATTATGACATTGGCTGTAAGTCCTGCTTACTGCCATGCCGTCTGCGGCCAACATACCGCTGCCACAGAGGTTTACCGCTACACCTATTATGACCCACAAATAGCAATCCGTCACTATATAGCCACACACACTAGTCCGCCAGACCAAAGGTCAGTGATAAACTGGCGGTAGCAAAACCCACACCGTTACAGCAACAGAACTACGCCCACAGCATTATGACCCACGAATCACCACAGTGGACCTTCAACCGTGGTAAACCATTGGCCGTACATACCGCAGCGCTCAAAACACACACACACATACAAAACAACACCACATTGGACAATTCAAACTACACACACCTGACGCACATACACACACCGCAACCACACACCAACACCACTATAAAACACACACACTATCCACAACCCCTTATGACTCAAAAATATTGCCAACTGAGAGAGACAGACCAACAGCACCCACAGAACCAGAGCCACAAAACACCATCACCCATACAACATCCACGTACCTTACAGCACACACCCCAACACATCACCCCACACACCCTCACACACACCACACACACTACACCCATAGCACCACAAAGACACCCCAGGTTCTTAGAGGAGGAGCTAAGGGTCATGGTGGAGGAAATCATCCGGGTAGAGCCACAGCTATTTGGATCACAGGTGCTTGCAGACATCCATTGCAAGGAATATGGAGCTATGGCGGAGGATCGTGGACAGGGTCAACACCGTGGGATAGCACCCAAGAACAAGGGATGACATCAGGAAGAGTTGGAACGACCTACTGGGGAAGGTACGTTCTGTGGTAGCAAGACACCAGATAGCAGTACAGAGGACTGGTGGTGGATCCCCACCTCTTCCCCCAGAACTAACAACATGGGAGGAACAAGTCTTGGCAATACTGCATCCTGAGGGCCTGGCAGGAGTAGCAGGAGGACTGGACTCTGTTAAGTCAACTCTTTACTACTTTAACCCCCCCCCCTACCTTCATGCCATCACATACCCTCACCCTCACCCTCACTCCCATCACTCCACCACCTCCCACACACCCCACCATCACAACCCACCCCTCCCACAACCAAGCCCTGCATGCAACACCAATGCATGGACACCCATCACAGACCTGCATGGACACCCATCACTAGAACATGCACACTGGAGACAATCACTTAGCCCACCAAATCACCACTCACACAAGCCTAAGCTGCCAGAGCAATAACAACCATAGAGGGCAACACACAAGATGGCACACACAGAAACAATAACACTGCAGTTACATCCCCACAGGTCCCCCACACAACGTCACAGAGAGGAGGTGCCAGCAACATCCCCCCCCTCCCCCCCCAGAAGAGGCCTACAGTGATGCCAGCAGCTCTGCACGCCTGGATCAGGATGACCAACCTGGCCCAGCAGGGTGGGCATCTCCTTCGCCCCAGGCACCTCAGGCCCTGCCCCAGTTAGCCCTGCTGCCCTGAGTGAGGAGGCTATTGACCTCCTGTGATCCATCTCAGTTTGGGCAGTCAACCATAGTGAATGCCATCCAGGGGCTGGCAGGCCATTTGCAACAAACAAATGCATTTGTGGAGGGCATTCACTCTGGCATGGCGGCCCAACAGAGATCAATCCAGGACCTGGCCTCGTCCCTGATGGTAACCATTATCCCTGTCTCTAGCCTCTCCCTCCAACTTCCTCTACCCAGTCCCATTCCCCTCAACCCCAACCTATCCCAAGCAAACATTCAGACCAGCATGCATCCAAGACAACACACAGGAGTAGCTCAGGCAAACACAAGCACCACACATCATCCCACAGGCACTCACACAAACACCATCCAGATGAAGACACACCAACATCCACTGGCTCCACTGTGTCCCCCTCATCCTCGTCGTCCACCACCCTCCCAGTAGCGTCTCCACTCACACCTGCACGCACTACATCCTCATCCACTACCTCCATCACCATCACGCCTATCACTACACACCCCTCACTGGCAGTCACCACCCCCACATCCATGCACACGTCCCCTGTGTCCTCTCCCACGTGTCTGTGCCCCCTCCTCCAAAGTACACAAACGCAAGCACTCAGAAACCCAACAGCCATCCACCTCATAACAGCATCCAGCCCATGCACATGCACCCAAACACAGCAGACTGACACCTCCTACGACCACTCCCTCTTCCTCCACTCCCAGACCTTCACCCTCTTCCCGCCCCAGTGTCCCTAAGAGCTTTTCCTCTTTGCTGTTGACCTCTTCCCTACCCCCATCCTTCACGTTGGGCCAGTGTGGTCAGAACCCAGGCTAGCACCTTAGCCACCCAGTCCACGGCCACAGTAGTGTTGGCAGCTACTGCAGGTGGGAGAGGCTCCAGGGAACCAGCCATAACCACTGACAGTGTGCCTGCACAGGCTGCCAAAGGGAAAGACAAGGAGGCACCACCAGCTGTGAAGGGCAAGGTCAAGGAGGCATCACAAACTGTGAGGGGCAAGGGCAAGGAGGCACCACAAGCTGTGAAGGCCAAGGGCAAGGAGGCACCACAAGCTGGGAAGGGAAAGGGCAAGGGCAAGGGGCCTGCCCCTGCTGGCTGGAAGGTATGGCGGCCTGGTGTAGGGACTGAATCAGAGCCCACACCACTAACCATGGCAGTTCAGCTGTCCGAGGATGCAGGGTACGGGCACGTGCCTCCCCCCACCACAGGCATTTGTGCAACCAGCACCGCCACCATCACCGACACCAGCACTGCCACAAGCATTGCCACAAGCATCACTGCCTGCAGCAGTGCCAGCAGGAGCAGCCCCATTGGGAAGCCATCCGAGGCTACAGGGGACGTCCAGGAGCCTCCCCGTACCACGGACATTCCCGACACCAGCACCACCACCAGCACCACCACCAGCATCACTGCCTGCAGCAGTCCCAGTGGGCAGCCACCCGAGGCTGCAGGGGACGGGCAGGAGCCTCACCCCACGACAGGCATTCCAGCCACCAGCACCGCCACCAGCATCACTGCCTGCAGCAGTGCCAGCAGCCCCAGTGGGCAGACGTCCGAGGCTGCAGGGGACATGGTGGAGCCTCCCCCCACCATTGGCATCCCCGACACCAGCCCCGCCACTGCCACCACTGAGCAGCCGTCACCGCCGGCAGTCAGTGTATAGTCCTGCCTCCATGGACTGTAGTGCGTCCTGGCCCATGCAAATCCTGTGGGTGTGACACCCAGGTGAGAGACTGTGACCTTGCACTCCCCAAGATCTGCCTCACAGGGCACAAAGCCCAGAACCATTGGAAGAAGTCATCCACTCAACCCCTCCTTGCCAGGATGAAGCACGCTGGGATCAAAGCCCCCTCCAGAACCAGTGGAGAAGCCATCCACTTGAGAGACTGTGGCCTTGCACTCCCCAGGACCTAGCAGTGGGCAGAACCACCCACTTGAGAGACTGTGGCCTTGCACTCCTCAGGACCAAGCTGTGGGCAGACCGCCCACTTGTGAGACTGTGGCCGTGCACTCCCCAGGACCTAGCAGTGGGCAAACCACCCACTTGAGAGACTGCAGCTTTGCACTTCCCAGGACCAAGCAGTGGGCAGACCGCCCACTTGAGAGACTGTGGCCTTGCACTCCCCAGGGCATCACACAGGGCATGTTGCCCCCTCCAGGAGCATTGGTGTTGTTCCATCTTCCGGCTGGTATTCATGGTGAAGAAGGAGATAGATGAGCATGGGGAACACCTGCAAATCGGGCTCTATGGTGGCGTGGTTCTTCCTTAAGTCTCCAGGGGTGAGTTGTTGCCCTTCTCTGCACTGTTTCCACTGTGGTTTTGATGTCATTGGTACTTCCCCGGAAAAGGTGGTGGATAGGCCTGTTGTAATAGTGTGGGCGGTACAATGTCTTCCATCTGGCTGTTGGCGGTTACCGCTACAGCCGTGGCGGTCGGTGTGTTAAAATGGCTGTCTGTGTGAGTGGTTTCCGCCGTGGTCATATTTCCATTTTTTTACCGCCGGCCTGTTGGCAGTATTACCGCCGCTTTATCACCAACCGCCAGAGTTGTAATGAGGGCCTATATTCTATTTTATGCACCTGCCCAATTCCTATGAATCAATCTGAGGACACTAATTTAATTTCTAGCCTCCAAATTCAAATATCTTCACATTGACAAAAATGTTTTAAACTTTGTAATTGTATATTTTGTTTGTTTATTTATATACACTGTATTAATCTGGTAATATTATTTAATATTCACATAACCCCTAAATAGGCTTTGGGGATAGGGCGTTGTCATTTGATAAGGACTCTGATCAACATGATTCAGTATAATGAAGACAGCAGGTAAGAAGTGAGAGTGATTCCACAGGAGCAACCTGTGCTAGTCCTGTATAAGTCTAGTATATGGTTCCTCACCTGATCTGTATGTAGTAACTTTCTGAACAAGGTTCATTATCCCAATCCAACTGCAGAAAATGAGAGTTGAAACAAAGTTTACAAGCTGCTCTGTTGCTGCACTGCAACTTGTTGTTTTTTAGGTTCAGCCTCTGAGACAGCTTCATTTGTCTTGTCATACTATTGTTCTTCCCAAATTGTCAAACGTAATATACATAAGTAGAGGGGCTGTTGGTCAGCAGACGTCACCCATTGGTCTGCTAAACTTTCCTTCACATTTTTCTTCCACCCATTAAAGCTTAACACATGTGGCAATGGGTCAGTCTCCTTTATTCATTGGCTTACCTTAATTTGAGTGACTGCACAACAACTGTGAACATAGCTCACATCCATCTAAAATAGTTTATTTCACTTCAGTTATGCTTACTTTACATAGTAGCTACTTACTTTGCCTGCACTTTCAATGCCTAGTTAGATCTGGATGTATTTTCTGTCTCCCTTTTAAGTTAAGACATGTGTAGGTTACATTGTGGCAGCAGTTTGTACATTGAGTGTTTGTCCAGTAACAGTAGTAGTAGTGCTTGTAACAGTAATAGTAGGACTAGTAGTGGTAATTTTATTAGGTATATAAGTAGCAGCAGTAGGTGTAATAGCAGTACTAGTAGAAGTAGTACTAGCAATGGTACTAGTAGCAGCGGAAGCATGAGTGGTTTTAGTAGTAGCTGTATTATTAGCAGTTTTATTAGTGGTTTACTAATAGTAGGAGTAGCATTAGTAGTGCTACCAGTCACAGTAGTAGTAGTTTTAGTAGTAGGATTAATAATAGTAGCCTTAGTAGTAGTAGTATACCTAGTAGCAAAAGTGATAGGTAATATAGTTTTAGTTGTTTTGTTAATAGTGAAATGTGGTTTGCCGGTATCTAGCATGACTTTCATTAAATGGACGTGCACCTCCTGTGAAAAAAAAGTCAGACATGCTACCAACTTTATTTCTTGGTGAGACATTTTCTGCAGAAAACAAACTTCCAAATTAAAAAATATACAAACATACATAATTCAAAGTGGAATTCAGACATTTTGCAAATTTCACCTGCTGCAATGCACATTTTGCTTAGACATGGTTTCTTTGTTCTTTTGATGAGCCTGTGCCTTATTCAAAATGCCCTGGTCTCTGATGTGCTTTTTAAAATACATTAAAATGGAGGCTTGTAAATCTTGATCTCATTGAGGGCCACCTGCCCAAGAACTGAAATTTAAAACTGTTGGGAGAGATGCCCAGACACATCGGGTTTGGATTTATCATAGTCTTCTGGTTCGTTATGGACTTGCACTTGCTTTCACCACATGAGTCATTGACCGGTTTACCACTAACCTTTTAGTTATGCTTATCATTAGTGAGACATTTGAGTATCCTTACCTAAGGCGATGATGTTGCTTTCATTATATTAACAGTTTTAGTCGTAATAAGCCTTGAAAAAGTCATGAGTGTGACGAAACACGTGTTGGCTGTGGTTGTGGAATCATTTATCTCACCACATTGATGTCTATACTAACAATAAATAAGATCTCACTACAACTGAACTCATCTGGATGACTTTATTATTATGGACTGCTTGGAAGTGCTGCGGTATTTCTAGAATCATATTTCTGGTGTCACCCAGTGGGCACCAATGTATGTTTTCGGGTAGTAAAGCATACACTACTGTTCAGCACTGTGCTATGTTTCATTTGGACTGTTTCTGATTTTAATAATAGTTTATTAATCTGGACAAATTGTAGGAAGTGCACTCATTGGACCACTACTAACTGTATTCTTCCACGTATAACTTAGAGGTTTTGTCCGCAAAAATCATGAGTTTTGACATTCATGAAAATTACAAAAGTTTCACAACTTTCACTTTTACCCAGGCAAAGCTTTTTCCCACAACCAGGATAATTTTGACTACATATAAAAATTATTTCCCGTCTAATCAGATCCAGAACCATAGCTCTTTTCGGCAAAATACATCTTCCACAAGCTCATTTTATTAGTGGAAAGAGTGTGCCACATACTTTAATACAAAAGTAACAATTTTCAGGAGTATGTAGCATAGAGGAAAGTTTTGAAACTTTCGCAAAGTTTTCGATAGATCTTCACATAGCAAATCCCACGAATAGTCAACAATGTAAAATGTCAGGTCTCAGGGAATAGGTTCTTAAACCCAGGGCCAGACCTTTAAAAAAGGTGGTTTCCAAGTCAGACCGCACTATTCCCCTCATTCACAATTGTTTATATTTCATGTAGCTTTTGAAAGAGGTTGCCATTTTCTCTGTAAACTTTTCACGAAAGTAATCTCTCTGTGGAATTGAAAAATGAGACCATTGGAGCCTGCGATTTCCAGCTCCGAACTGCTCGCCTGCGATTTACAATAACTCCTAGCTGTATGTATTTGGGTCTGTCATCACAAATGAAACGAATGTGGGGTTGTGTTGTGTTTGTAACGGTGCCAGTCTGGGAGCGGCTCGCTGTACCATAATGGAACTGTACTAGTACATTTCCTTCTGCTTTCATTTGGTAGATCGTGCGCTCGCGCTCTGCCGCGTGACGTCAGCGTGTCGCCTTTTGCCTAAGGAAGTTACCACGTGTTTTGTAGCACGAACACCTGTATGTTATTGCTGGCACCAGAAACGTTGCCCATTGTGCTGGTTAAAAACAGAAAAATTGAATTTTCTGTTCTAGGAAAATCCATGCAACTGGCAGAGCAAGCACAGATACATGTACACACGCATTTCTGATTCCGTGGGGTCAGAAGGGAAGCTGCCCAAGGATTATTGCAATTACTTCTAGTCTTTAACGTCTAGCAAAACTTCTCCCACGGTCTTAAGCACACATATTTTTTTTTACAGCTCTCAATCAAAACACAGCCATCACCCATAAATGTCAAAACCAAGCCCTAGAAGCCGATATCACCTTTATTCAAGCATTGCTGTTGTTGCATTTCTTTCCATTTAGTGATATCCAAATAGCCCTGGTATAACTGAACTCTAAAACAACCCACGATCCCCCACACCATCACTGCACTCAACAGCATAACACGATATGGCCCCCGCGCAGAATGTGATGGCGGGCCTAAACATCTCCCATTTATTAATTGGCCTTGTGCTGAACGGGATGCACTTAACGCTGTGTCATGTTAAAGATTACGTGCGTCCTGGGCTAGACATATTTCTGGGGGCCCTGTACAGAAATAATCAGAATTAGATTTTTGACAACTCTGCCAAAGGGTATCAGAGCGCTTAAATGTGCACATGTGACATTACACAAGATTACATTCATTTTTATTTCAGACCTTGGGAAATTAAAGATTTGACCAGAATTACAGTATGTTGAGCTGATGCTGGGACGCAACCTATTTCCCTAGGTACAAAATCGGTAGCTCAGACTCTAACGTCACATCTTCTCAATTTTCTTTTCTAAGAAAGGTGCCTTACAGCGAGGCCTACGCCAAAATATACCCCCTTCCACCAAGGCCTGAAAGACACTAGGGGTGCGGCGCCAACAGGCCCTCAGAGAGGCCACTTCTCTTACTCTCTACCTTCCCAGGCAAATATAGCTTCAGGGCAATGGCCTGGAAGTGGAACGGTAAAGGAAACACATAGCCGCTGCTGCTCCAGAGGGCCCGAGGTCATGATGGCCAGACGGCCACACCACCCAACCCCTGCCAGGCACAAATTTGCCACGGCAGAACAGTACTGGCCTAGCCAGGGTGCTGCAAGCCCCTGCCCACTCAGAGCCTGCCTGCCCATGATGCTGGCCTTACGAGGGTGGGGAAGAAAGTAAGGGTCTGTGGACTGGCTGAAAGAGCTCCTATGAAAAATTAGCCGACCGGTGACTCTTAGGCACCGGCTCATCGCCCAAAGCCCGAGTGCCCACTTTCCAATCCGACACTATGGCCACAACCCCCAAAATCCCTAAAATGACACTGGTTAGAGAGAGTCAGAGGTATATGTATGCAGAGTGGGAGCAAGGTTCGGTTTGAGAAAGAATACAAAGAGGTTTACTATAGAGAACGTTCAAGTTCCAAAGATCCCTGCGCTATTGCCCACTTTGCCCATGCCTTATAATAACATTTCTGCCTTAAAGTATGCCCCCCTACTGCACCCCAGGGGCCGCAGAGGCCTGTGTTACACCCCTGACTCGCTAGACTGAAGATGATACGTCTTTATTCTAATAAACAAAGCCCAAAAGCTATACATCACTTTACATCACTGATCAGAGGCTTTGAACGCTTTTTCCATCAGACAGGGCCTTGGTTACAAGCCCTTCTGCGCCACCAGAACATCACTTTTAGTGACGGTCCAGCAGTGCACACTGCAGGGCTATAGTTACAAGGCCATGTAAAGCCACCCTGTATGGCTTTTCATGGCCTTGCAGTTATGGACTGAGGCAACGCAGTGCAAGTCGCTGTGTTGCCTCACACAGAAAAATGGAGGCGTGCCATGGGCGTTACAATGGGCGTTCCCACATAACGCCCGTGGCATCTGACATATTCCCAAATTACGAAATATCATGATTCACTAATATAGTTAATAAGATATTGTTTTCTGAGCTATGTAACATCGTTTTAAAGAACACTGATGTTTTTATATCGTGTTCAGTAATATAGTTGATAAAAATATCACTTTTAAAATATTTTAACGTGTTTTAGTTGGTATATATATGTTGTGTTATTCATAAAAATGTTACAAACTTTTTCAAAATAGCTTATCATTTTTTTTTTGATTTAGACCTTTTCTTAATTACTATTGATTTATAGAGTCGTAGTTGGTTGTTGGGTCTGTAGGAGTAAGTAATAACTAATTAACAAATAATTATTAATTAACTATTTTATTGATTTATAATTATGACATTTTTGGAATACTTATTTTACTTATATTTAGGTGTGGGCTGCTAGGATTGTAGAGGTTCCTGGATTGGAGTCAAATAATTAAGTATTAATTAATTAACAATGCATTAATAGTTGTTAATCAGTCATTGATTTTTAATTATGATTTCTGTGACTGTCAGTGAATGATTGCATTGCTTAACATTCCATCTATGATCTGTATATTTTGCTTTTGTTGCCCTAAGTGTGAAGGTAATGCTGAGAAGTGGGTCCCATGCCCCCTTTGCCACTGGATTCAAGGTAGCCTGGCTGAAGAGGGGTGATACCATGAAATTGGTCCCATGATGCTTGCTTCCGGTCCAGAGAGGACCTGACTTGCCAGTTTGTGCTGGACTGTTCACATGGGGAGCAGGGTCAAGACTGATTTCCATGTGTCTGGGTCAAAACTTGGGGGGGGGGGTCAAAAGACCAATGGATTAAACCCAGATTTTTGTGAGTGAGGGTTAATGTGTGCATTGTTCAGCATTCCGCCCATCAACTGTTCAATTTGCTTTTGTAGCCTTAAGTAGGAAGAGTGTGCCCAGACTCGGGTCCTATCCTCAATGAGCCACTAGTTTGAAGATATGCTGGCTGAAAAGGAGTGATACTCTGAAACTTGTCCCCTGATGCTTGTTTCTAGTCCAGGGAGGACCTAGCTAGCAGTTTGGGTAGGACTGTTCCCATGGGGAGCAGCTTCAAGCCTAATTTGCATATGGATGGGTCCAAACTGGGATAGCGTGGTGGGTAAAAAAAGGATGGACTAAACCAATATCTCTGTGACTGGGGGTTAATGTTTGTATTTTTCAGCATTCCATCCATCATCTGTTTTTTTGTTTGTTTGCTCTTATTGCCCTAAGTGGCAAGGGTATGCCCAGTCGTGGGTCCCATGCTCACTGATGAGGGGTGATCCCTGAAATGAGTCACAGGATGCTTGTTTATGGTCCATGGAGGACCTGGCTTGGCAGTTTGGGCTGGGCTGTTTCCATGGAGAGCAGGGTCAAGACTGAGTTGGATATGGCTTGGTCCAAACTGGGATGGGGGGTAAAATAACAATGAACTAAACCTAGATCTCAGTGACTGGGCAGTGAATGTTCATGTTGTTCAGCATCCCAGCTATCATTTTTTCTTTTTGCTTTTGTTGCCCCAAGTGGGAAGGGTAAGCCCAGACATGGGTCCCCCACTCACTGCACCACTGAATTCAAGCTAGCCTGGTTGCAGTGGGGTTGTACCCTGAAAACGGCCCATAGATGATTGTTTCCGGTCCAGGAGGGACATGGCTTAGCAGTTCGGGCTGGATGATTCGCATGGGAAGCAGGGTCAATACTGATTTGCCTCTGGGTAGGTCCAAACTGGGGTGGCGTGGTGTGAAAAAAGCGATGGGTTAAACCCAGCACTCTGTCACTGAGGGTGAATGTGTGGATTCTTCAGCATTCCACCCATCATCTGTTCTTTTTGCTTTTGTCACCATAAGTGGGAAGGTTATGCCCAGAGATGGGTCCTTTGCTCACTACAACACTAGATTCAAGCTAGCCTAGCTGAAGAGAGGTGATACCCTAAAACTGGTCCTACAATGCTTGTTTACTGTCCAGGGAGGGCCTGGTTTGGGAGTTTGGGCTGGACTGTTTCCTTGGGGATCAAGGTGAAGACTGATTTTCATTTGGTTGGTTCAAACCGGTGTGGTGTTCAAAAACAATGGATTAAACCCAGATCTCCATGACTGGGAGTGAATGTGTGCATTGTTCAGCATTTCGCCACCATCTGTTCTTTTTGATTTTGTCACCTTAAGTGGGAAGGGTATGCCCAGACATGGGTCCTTGGCTCACTACGACAATAGATTGAAGCTAGCCTGGTTGAAGAGGGACAATATCCTGAAACTGGTCACAGAATGCTTGTTTCCGGTCTAGGGAGGTCCTAGCTTGGCAGTTCATGCTGGACTGTTCCCATGGGTAGTAGGGTCAAGATTGATTTGTATATGGCTAAGACCAAACTAGGGTGGCATGATGCGCAAAACGCAATGTATTAAACCCAGATCTCTGTGACTGGGGGTGATTGTTTGCATTCCTCAGCATTTTGACCATCACCTGTTCTTTTTGCTCTTGTCACCCTAAGAGGGAAGGGTATGCACAGACGTGGGTCCCATGCTCACTGAACCACTGAATTCAAGATATCCTGGCTGAAGAGAGGTGATACTCCAAAACATTTCATTGTTTGCGGTTTATGGAGGGCTTGGCTGGCAGTTTGGACGGGACTGTTCCCAGTGGGATAAGGGTAAAAACAGATTTGCATACAGCTGAAACCAAACTGTGGTGCTGTGGTGGGCAAAAAAAGGATGGACTAAACCTGTGATGGGGGAATGTTTGTATTGTTCAGCATTCCGTCTATCGTCTGTTCTTTTTGCTCTTGTTGCCCTAAGTGGGAAGGGTATGCCCAGATGTGGGTCACATGCTCAATTCTCCACTGGATACAAGCTAGTCTGGCTGAAGAGATGTGGTATCTTGAAATCAGTCTCAAGAGCCTTGTTTCCAGTCCAGGGTGGAGTTGGCTTGACAGTTCAGGAAGGACTGTTCCCATGGGGTGCAGGGTCAAGACTGATATGCATTTAGCTGGGTCTAAATTCAAGTGGCATGATGGGAATTTTTTTTTTATTAAACCCAGATCTCAGTGACTGGGGGGTGAATGTTTGCATTGTTGAGCATTCGGTCAATCATATGTTCTTTTTGCTTTTGTCATCCTAAGTAGGAAGGGTACCCCCAGGCATGGGACCCATGCTCACTAAGCCTCCTGATTCAACCTAGCCTGGTTGAAGAAGTGTACTATCCTGAAACTGGTCCTAGGATGCTTGTTTCCGGCCCAGGGAGGACCTTGCTTGGCAGTTTGGGCTTGACTGTTTGTGGAGGAGGGGCGGGGTCAAGACTGAGTTGCTTATGGCTCTGGAGAGATGGGCAAAATAATGATGGATTAAACCCAGATCTCTGTGACTGGGAGTGAATGTTTGAATTGTTCAGCATTCCGTCCATCATTTGTTCTTTTTGCTCTTTTTGCCCTAAGTGGGAAGGGTATGCCCAGGCATGGATCCCATGCTCACTGCACCACTGGATTCAAGCTAGCCTAGCTGAAGAGGGGTGATACCCTGAAACTGGTACCTGGATGATTGTTTCCGGTCCAGGAGGGACCTGGCTTGGCAGGTCCAGCTGGATCATTCCCATGGGAAGCATGGCCTAGACTTATTTGCATATGGCTGGGACCATACTGGGGTGGCGTGGTGTGAAGAAAAATTATGGGTTCAAACCAGAGCTCTGTGACTGAGGGTGAATGTGTGCATTGCTCAGCATTCCGTCCATCATCTGTTCTTTTTTTTGTTGTTTTTTTTGTCGCCCTAAGTGGGAAGGGTACCCCAAGACATGGGTCCTTTGCTCACTGCAGTACTGGATTTAAGCTAGCTTTGTTGAAGAGGGGTGATTGTGTGAAAGTGGGTCCAGAATGCTTGTTTTCTGTCCGGAGAGCACCTGGCTTGGCAGTTTAGACATGACTCTTCCCAAGGGTAATAGGATCAACACTGGCTAAGTCCAAAGTGGGGGTGACATGGAGGGCAAAAAACAATGGATAAAACCCAGTTCCCTGTGCCTGGGGGTGAAAGTCTGCATTCTTCAGCAATTCGTCCATCATCTGTTCTTTTTTCTTTTTTTACCCTAAGTGGGAAGGGTATGCCCAGATCTGGTTCCTGTGCTCACCGCACCACTGGATTCAAGCTAGCCTAGCTGAAGAGGGGTGATACCCTGAAACCGGTATCTGGATGATTGTTTCCGGTCCAGGAGGGACCTGGCTTGGCAGGTCGAGCTGGATCATTCCCATGGGAAGCATGGTCAAGACTTATTTGCATATGGCTGGGTCCAAACTGGGGTGGCGTGGTGTGAAGAAAAATGATGGGTTAAAACCAGATCTCTGTGACTGTGGGTGAATGTGTGCATTGTTCAGCATTCCGTTCATCATCAGTTTTTTTTTGTCACCCTGAGTGGGAAGGGTACGCCAAGACATGGATCCTTTGCTCACTGCAATACTGGGTTCAAGCTTCCCTGTTTGAAGAGGGGTGATAGTGTGGAACTAGTCTCAGAATGTTTGTTTTCTGTCCAGGGAGCACTTGTCTTGGCAGTGCAGGTATGACTGTTCCCAAGGGTAATAGGATCAAGACTGGCTAAGTCCAAAGTGGGCTGGCATGGAGGGCAAAAAACAATGGATAAAACCCAGTTCTCTGTGACTGGGGGTGAAAGTCTGCATTCTTCAGCAATTCATCCATTGTAGGAGGCTGGACTCGCTTGTAGTGAGTACCAAGGGGTACTTGCACCTTGCACCAGGCCCAGTTATCCCTTATTAGTGTATAGGGTGTCTAGCAGCTTAGGCTGATAGATAATGGTAGCTTAGCAGAGCAGCTTAGGCTGAACTAGGAGACGTGTGAAGCTACTACAGTACCACTTAGTGTCATATGCACAATATCATAAGAAAACACAATACACAGTTATACTAAAAATAAAGGTACTTTATTTTTATGACAATATGCCAAAGTATCTTAGAGTGTACCCTCAGTGAGAGGATAGGAAATATACACAAGACATATATACACAATAGCAAAAATATGCAGTATAGTCTTAGAAAACAGTGCAAACAATGTATAGTTACAATAGGATGCAATGGGGAAACATAGGGATAGGGGCAACACAAACCATATACTCCAAAAGTGGAATGCGAACCACGAATGGACCCCAAACCTATGTGACCTTGTAGAGGGTCGCTGGGACTATTAGAAAATAGTGAGAGTTAGAAAAATAACCCTCCCCAAGACCCTGAAAAGTGAGTGCAAAGTGCACTAAAGTTCCCCTAAGGACAAAGTAGTTGTGTTAGAGGAATAATGCAGG
Source organism: Pleurodeles waltl (assembly GCF_031143425.1). Classification (NCBI taxonomy): domain Eukaryota; kingdom Metazoa; phylum Chordata; class Amphibia; order Caudata; family Salamandridae; genus Pleurodeles; species Pleurodeles waltl. The sequence continues at coordinate 307,542,699 of NC_090446.1, forward strand.
AAAGACACAAACCAGCAATGCAACAACTGTGGATTTCCAATCTAGGGTACCTGTGGAACAAGGGGACCAAGTCCGAAAGTCACAAGCAAGTCGGAGATGGGCAGATGCCCAGGAAATGCCAGCTGCGGGTGCAAAGAAGCTTCGACTGGACAGAAGAAGCTGAGGTTTCTGCAGGAACAAAAAGGGCTAGAGACTTCCCTTTTGGTGGACGGATCCCTCTCGCCGTGGAGAGTCGTGCAGAAGTATTTTCCCGCCGAAAGAACGCCAACAAGCCTTGCTAGTCGCAAATCGTGCATTTAGCGTTTTTGGACGCTGCTGGGGCCCAGGAGGGACCAGGAGGTCGCAAATTGGACCTGAAGAGAGAGGGGACGTCGATCAAGACAAAGAGCCCTCACTGAAGCAGGTAGCACCCGGAGAAGTGCCAGAAACAGGCACTACAAGGATGCATGAAACGGTGCTTGCCGAAGTTGCACAAAGGAGTCCCACGTCGCCGGAGACCAACTTAGAAAGTCGTGCAATGCAGGTTAGAGTGCCGTGGACCCAGGCTTGGCTGTGCACAAAGGATTTCTGCCGTAAGTGCACAGGGGCCGGAGTAGCTGCAAAGTCGCGGTTCCCAGCAATGCAGCCCAGCGAGGTGAGGCAAGGACTTACCTCCACCAAACTTGGACTGAAGAGTCACTGGACTGTGGGGGTCACTTGGACAGAGTCGCTGGATTTGAGGGACCTCGCTGGTCGTGCTGAGAGGAGACCCAAGGGACCGGTAATACAGCTTTTTGGTGCCTGCGGTTGCAGGGGGAAGATTCCGTCGACCCACGGGAGATTTCTTCGGAGCTTCTGGTGCAGAAAGGAGGCAGGCTACCCCCACAGCATGCACAAGCAGGAAAACAGTCGAGAAGGCGGCAGGATCAGCGTTACAGAGTTGCAGTAGTCGTCTTTGCTACTATGTTGCAGGTTTGCAGGCTTCCAGCGCGGTCAGCAGTCGATTCCTTATCAGAAGGTGAAGAGGGAGATGCAGAGGAACTCGGATGAGCTCTTGCATTCGTTATCTAAAGTTTCCCCAGAGACAGAGACCCTAAATAGCCAGAAAAGAGGGTTTGGCTACCTAGGAGAGAGGATAGGCTACTAACACCTGAAGGAGCCTATCAGCAGGAGTCTCTGACGTCACCTGGTGGCACTGGCCACTCAGAGCAGTCCAGTGTGCCAGCAGCACCTCTGTTTCCAAGATGGCAGAGGTCTGGAGCACACTGGAGGAGCTCTGGACGCCTCCCAGGGGAGGTGCAGGTCAGGGGAGTGGTCACTCCCCTTTCCTTTGTCCAGTTTCGCGCCAGAGCAGGGGCTAAGGGGTCCCTGAACCGGTGTAGACTGGCTTATGCAGAATTGGGCACATCTGTGCCCAAGAAAGCATTTCCAGAGGCTGGGGGAGGCTACTCCTCCCCTGCCTTCACACCATTTTCCAAAGGGAGAGGGTGTCACACCCTCTCTCAGAGGAAGTTCTTTGTTCTGCCATCCTGGGCCAGGCCTGGCTGGACCCCAGGAGGGCAGATGCCTGTCTGAGGGGTTGGCAGCAGCAGCTGCAGTGAAACCCCAGGAAGGGCAGTTTGGCAGTACCAGGGTCTGTGCTACAGACCACTGGGATCATGGGATTGTGCCAACTGTGCCAGGATGGCATAGAGGGGGCAATTCCATGATCATAGACATGTTACATGGCCATATTCGGAGTTACCATTGTGAAGCTACATATAGGTAGTGACCTATATGTAGTGCACGCGTGTAATGGTGTCTCCGCACTCACAAAGTTCAGGGAATTGGCTCTGAACAATGTGGGGGCACCTTGGCTAGTGCCAGGGTGCCCTCACACTAAGTAACTTTGCACCTAACCTTTACCAGGTAAAGGTTAGACATATAGGTGACTTATAAGTTACTTAAGTGCAGTGTAAAATGGCTGTGAAATAACGTGGACGTTATTTCACTCAGGCTGCAGTGGCAGGCCTGTGTAAGAATTGTCAGAGCTCCCTATGGGTGGCAAAAGAAATGCTGCAGCCCATAGGGATCTCCTGGAACCCCAATACCCTGGGTACCTCAGTACCATATACTAGGGAATTATAAGGGTGTTCCAGTAAGCCAATGTAAATTGGTAAAAATGGTCACTAGCCTGTTAGTGACAATTTGGAAAGAAATGAGAGAGCATAACCACTGAGGTTCTGATTAGCAGAGCCTCAGTGAGACAGTTAGTCACTACACAGGTAACACATTCAGGCACACTTATGAGCACTGGGGCCCTGGGTTACCAGGGTCCCAGTGACACATACAACTAAAACAACATATATACAGTGAAAAATGGGGGTAACATGCCAGGCGAGATGGTACTTTCCTACATCCATCATCTGTTGTTTTTTATTTTTTTCACCCTAAGTGGTAAGGGTATGCCCAGACCTGGTTCCTGTGCTCACTGTACAACTGGATTCAAGCTAGCCTGGCTAAACAGGGGTGATACCGTCAAACTGGTCTCAGGATGCTTGTTTCCTGGCCGGGAGGACCTAGCTTGGCACTTAGGGCTGGACTGTTACCATGGGGAGCAGGATCAAAGCTTATTTGCTTATGGCTGGGTGGAAACTGTGGTGTTGTGGTGTGCAAAAAAGGATGGATTAAACTCAGATCTCTGTGACAGGAGGTAAATGTTTGCGTTGTTCAGCATTCTGTCTTTCATCTGTTCTTTCTGCTTTTGTTGCCCGAAGTGGGAAGGGAATGCCTAGACATGGGTCCCATGCTCACTGCACCACTTTATTTAAGCTAGCCTTGGATTAAGATAGGCAATACTCCCAAACTAGTCCTAGAATGCGTGTTTCTGTTTCAGGGAGGACCTGGCTTGGAAGTTCCAGCTTGACTGTTCCCATATGAAGCAGGGTCAATACTGATTTGCATATGTTGGATTCAAACTTGGGTGGCATGGTGGGCAAAAACACAATGGATTAAACCAGATCTCTGTGGCGGGATGAATGTTTACATTGTTTAGCATTTTGTCCATCATCTGTTCTTTTTGCTTCGTCACCATAAGTGGGAAGGGTATGCCCAGACCTGGTTCCTGTGCTCCCTGTGCAACTGGATTCAAGCTAACCTGGCTAAACACCAGAAACGGTCCCCGAATGCTTGTTTCCTGGCCGGAAGGACTTAGCTTGGCAGTTTGGGATAGACTGTTCCTATGAGAAGCAGGGTCAAAACTTATTTGCTTACGGCTAGGGGGAAACTGGGGTGGTGTGGTGTGCACAAAAGAATGGCTCAAACTCAGATCTGTGGGACACAGGGTAAAATGCTTGCATTGTTCAGCATTCTGTCTTTCATCTGTTCTTTTTACTTTTGTTGCCCTAAGTGGAAAGGGAATGCCTAGACAATGGTCCCAAGCTCACTGCACCACTTTATTCAAACTAGTCTTGGATGAAGATGGGTGATTGTTTGCATTGTTCAGCATTTTGTCCATCATCTGTTCTTTTTGCTTTTGTCACCCTAAGTGGGTAAGTTATACCCAGATGTAAGTCCAGTGCTCACTGCACAGCTGAATTCAAGCTAGTCTTTATGAATAGTGGTGACACCCTGAAACTGGTCCCTGGATGCTTGTTTCGGGTCCAGGGAGAACCTGGCTTGGAAGCTTGGGCTTGACTGTTCCCATGGGAAACAGGGTCAAGACCGATTTGCATATATCCCTGCCTAAACTGTGGTGGTGGGCATAAAAATGATGGATTAAATCTAGATCTCTGTGAATTGGGGTAAATGTGTGCATTGTTCAACATTCCGTCCATCGTCTGTTCTTTTTGCCTTTCAGACCCTAAGTGGGAAGGGTATGCCCAAACATGGGTCCCAGGCTCACTGCACCACAGGATTAAAGCTAACTTGGCTAAAAAAAGGGATGATACTCTGAAACAAGTCATAGGATGCATGTTTTCTGTTTAGGGAGGACCTGGCCTGGCAAATTCATCTGGACTGAGCCCATAGAGAGCAGGATCAAGATGGATTTACATAATGCTCAGTCCAAACTGTGGTGGTGTGGTGGGCAAAGAAACAATGCATTAAACCCAGATCTCTGTGACTGGGGGGTGAATGTATGCATTCTTCAGCATTCTGTCCATCATCTGTTCTTTTTAATTTTGTTGCCCTAAGTGGGACGGGTATGCCCAGACATGGGTTCCGTGCTTACTGCACCACTGGTTTCAAGCTAGTCTGGTGATACCATGAAATGGGTCCCAGGATGTTTGTTTCCAGTCCAGAGAGGACCTGGCTTGGAAGTTTGGGCTGGACTGTTAACATGAGGAGCAGGGTCAAGACTGACTTGCATTCGGCTGGGTCCAAACTGCGGTGGCATGATGGGCCAAAAAATGATGAATTAAACCCAGATCTCTGTGATAATGGGTGAATGCTTACATTGTTCAGCATTCTGTCCATCATCTGTTCTTTTTGCTCTTGTCTCTCTAACTGGGAAGGGTATGCCCAGACGTGGGTGCTGTGCTCACTGTGCTACTGCATTCAAGATAGCCTGCCTGAAGAGGGGGTGATACCCTGAAACTGGCCCTAGGATGCTTGTTTCTGCTCCACAGAGAACCTGGCTTGGCAGTTCGGCTGAACTGTTTACATGGGGAGCAAAGGCAAGACTGATTTGCATATGGCTGGGTCAAAACTGGGGTGGCGTGGTGGGCAAAAAAAAAAAACAATGGATTAAGCACCTATCTCTGTTACTGGGGGGTGAATATTTGTATTTTTCAACATTCCCTCCATCTTCGGTTCTTTTTTGCTTTTACCACCCTAAGTGGGAATGGTATACCCAGATGTGGGTCTGTGGTCACTGCACTACTGGACTCAGGCTAGCCTCTCTGAAGTGGGGGGGTTATACTCTGAAACTGGTCCCAAGATGCTTGTTTCCAGCCCAGAGAGGACCTGGCCTGGCAGGAGTGTTCTCTTGGGAAGCAGAAACAAGGCTGATTTGAGTCCAACTAAGAGCAACATGGTAGGCAAAATCATGATGGATTAAATCCACATCTCCATGAGTGGGGGTGAATGTTTTTAATTGTTCAGCGTTCCATCCATCACCTGTTCTTTTTACTCCAGTGTATGGCACTTCACTCCGTGCCGCATCATTTTACACTATTCCATTGGGTGCCACTCCATTGGATGCCATTCAACTGTGTGCTATTACCCTCTGTCCCATTCCAGTATATTCACTTTACGTCACCCCATTATACGCTACTCATATACTATTACACTCAATGCCACTCCACTGTACGCTAGTCCTCTATATTCTACTACACTGTATGTAACTCATTTATTCCACTCTATGCCATCCCACTGTCGCCACTACAGTGTATGCTACTCTGCTCTATGCCACTCCATTATATGCTATTCCATTGGACACCACCCCACTACATGCCATTCCACTGTATGCTAGTACATTCTACCCCACTCCAGTGTTTATCACTCCAGTTTACACCACTTAACTTACTGTATGCTCCATTTCATGCTATTCCACCCTATGTCACTCTGCTGTACACTACCCCACTCAACACTATTCCACTGTATGCCACTCCACTATACCATACTCCACTCTACTGCACTCAAGTGTACACCACTCAATTCTACGATAGTCCACTGGATGCAACTCTACTCTCCACCTCTACTTTATGTAATTCCTTTCTACCCCACTCCACTGTATGACATCCCTTTCTCCACCACTCCACTGTACACCACTCCACTCTACATTATTTCACTCTATGCCACACCACTGTACTTTACTCTATGCTATTCCACTGTATGCCACTCCACTCAACACTATTGCACTATGCACAACCTCAATCTTTGCCACTTTCCTGTATGGTATTCCACTCGACCCACTCCATTGCGTGCCACCCCACTATTCACCTCTCCAGTCGACAGCACTTCACTGCATGGCACTCCACTGTTCGCAATTACACTCAATGCCACTACAATTTATGCCACTCCTCTCTATGCCACTCCACTATGCTACTCCACTCTACATCTCTCCAGTGCACTCTCTTCCTGCACAAAAACAATTTTAAGTGGTGATTTGCTCTTTCTATGTGTGCTGCAGAATGTAGCACACATGGAAAGAGCAAAAAACGAGGAGAAATGAAAAAAATTCTCCTCATTGCGCCATGCTAAGGCCACCCCTTGGGAAGCGTTAGATTTTGGCGCTGCCTCAGGAGTACAAAATTTGTAAATCTGGGGCAGGGTCAAAATGCAATGGGTGTTGCTGTGACATGCCCTCACCAACACACATTGCACGCCCCTTCCACGCAAAGTGCTAAGTGTGAAGGGGCCGTATTTACAAGGTGGCATTAAGCCACAAAAAGTGGCTTAACGCCACCTTGTAAATATGGTAAAGGGCATAGCGCCACCAGAGCATCACTAAAAGTGACGGTTCGGTGCCGCTAGAGGCTGTTAAATATTGCCCTACTAGTCTCTATGCCACTCTACTAGACTCTACTCCACTCTATTCCTGTACACTCCATTGTCCAAATAAGTTCTCAACTCTGTGCCCATACACTCTACTGGACAACACTCCACTCTAAGACAGTTTCCAACGCTGTACAACACAGCACTCCATTTTCCTTTATGAGATGCCACTATTCCACTCCTCTATGCAAACACTCCACTCTGCAGTATTTCACTGTACACTTTTCCACTGCAGGCTACCCCACTTTAGGGTAATCCACTCAACGCCACTCCACTCCATGCCACTCCACTGTGTGAATCTCTCCTCCACTCTACATAACTCCACTCCATAAAAGTCTACATAAAGGACACGTTACCTACCTTCGGTAATACCTTTACTGGTGGAGACATTATCTAGTTGTAGATTCCTTACCTAAGAATTTCCCCCAGGTGTCAGTCTGGATCCTGAGATTTTTCTCCGCCATTAGGTGGCGTCAATCGGCTCTATGTTCAGCAGGTGCTGCACTGAATCTGTTGTAATGGGTCCTATAGAGACTCCACCTCAGGCGCTGATGTCAGTTTCTTTTCACAACTTTCCATGGCAGAAGCACAGAGCCATTAGCAACACTGACAGTGATGTGTCAAAACTAGGGCCCTGAAAGGGAATCCCTGTTCATAGAAATACGTTCACAGAGCAGGGAGGATAGGTAAGAAATCTGCAACTGGATGGTGCCTCTACCAGATAAAGAGTTACCTAATGTAACTAACTTGTCTATCCGATAGAGACATCTAGTTGCAGATTCCTTACCCCAGAACAAATACCCAAGCAATACAATCTGTGGGCATGGCTCTGCAAACTAAGATCATATTAGAAAGTCCTGCAAGACTGAACAGGCAGAGTGCCCGTCCCTATGGACCTTACTGTCCAGGCAGTAGTGTTTGGTAAACGTAAGCAGAGATGCCCAGGATGCTGACTGACAGATGTCAAGGACTGGAACACCGTGTGCTAACACAGTGGTCGCATCTTTAGCTCTGATGGAATGAGCACGCAAACCCTCAGGGGGTAATGCGTAGCACATTTTAATGCAGAGTACAACCCATCTGGAGATAGTTCTTTTCTGCACTGCCTGGCCTTTCTTTGCATCCACATATCCAACAAAGAGTTGATCATACACCCAGAACTCTTTGGAACAATCAAGGTAGAACGCCAATGCTCTTTTTGGGTCCAGGTAGTGGAGTCTCTTCTCTTCCTTAGAAGGATGCAGGAGTGTGTAAAAAAGTAGGCAAGGTGATGGATTGATCTACATGGAAGGGCGTGACCACTTTTGTCAGAAAGGAGGCCCTAACGTGAAGCACTACTTTGACAGGATGTATCAAAAGGTAGGAGTGCTTAGTTGACAATGCCTGCAGTTCACCCTGCGGACAGATGCAATTGCCACAAGGAAGGCTGATTTCAAAGTGAGAAGCCTAAGAGGACAATTGTGGAGAGGCTTGAAAGGAGCGCACAACAGAAATGCCAAAACTAAATTCAAACCCCACTGAAGCAAAATGAATAGAGATGGAGGAAACAAATGAGTAAGGTCTTTAAGGGGCAGAAAGGGGGTCAACAAACTTGTCTGTGTACCATGCCACAGATTTCTTCCATTGACAGACATATATCATTTTGGTGGAGGGACACCTGACTGCCCAGATTACATTACAGACTTCAGGCGGAAGGTCAAAAGCGGTCAATCTCCATGCAAGAAGGCAGGGACTGAATAGGTACAGGTGGACAACCCTCCCCCTGCTGCTGCGCCAGAAGATCAGTCATGAAGGGGCAGTCGGATCAGCAGAACCATGTCCATATTCAGTAGCTCAGGATATCAGATTCTTTGTGCCCAGTTCGGAGCCACATGGATTACTTGGTCCCAGTTGTTCTGGATCTTCTTGAGAACTCTTGGCAGAAGTGATATGGGCAGAAAGGCATACGTGAGGGCTGAGTGCCACGTGAGATGAAAAGCTTTGCTGAGCAGTTGCCGCCCTAGAAATCCCAACGTGCAAGACTGCTGACATTGCGCATTCTCAGCAGAGGCAAACAGATCTAACCAAGTCTCTTCCCACTGATGAAAACAAACCTTGTATCTCCTCAGAATGTGGATGCCATTCTTGATTGACTAAGTATTAGTAGCTGAGTTTGTCTGCTCTGTCATTCAGAGAGCCCTCCAGATGTTAAACCACCAGGAAAATGCCCTGGTGTCCCAGCCACATACAGAGTCACAGAACCTCTTGACAAAGGGTCGACGACCCCATCTCGCCCTGCTTGTTGCAGTATTACATGGTATTGGTGTTGTTCGTGAACACATTCAATACCTTGATATCGGGAAGAAATGCTTTAAAAGCTAGCCGGACCACAAGCAGCTCCAACAGGTTGATGTGGAGTCCGGACTCCGCTGGAAACCAGACGCCTCTGATACCTGCCTCTCCCATATGATTTCTGATGCATCTGTAACTACTGTCGGATCTGGTTGGGGAAGGGAGAAGGATCTGCTTCTGACCCAATCGCAGTTCATTAACACCCACTGCAAATCTTGTGCAGCTCCCTCCGAGATCTGGACCTTGTCAGAGAGGTTCCCCTGATGCTGAACGCACTGGAACTCCAGGTCCCACTGCAGATCCCACATATCCCATCTTGCACGAGTCACCAGCAGGATGCAGTAGGTCATGAGGACCTACAATCTCAGAGTCATTCTCACCGAAATCCTGGATAGAGACTGTAACATCGGAATCATAGCCTGGATACTCTGGGCCTGATGCTCGGGAGGGTGAGCCTGAAACTGCACTAAGTCCAGAACAGCTCCAATGAAAGGAAGCATCTCAGAGGGAGACAGGTGTGACTTCAGCACATTTATAGGGAACCCCAGCAAATGCAGGAGTTTCACCCTAGTCTGGAGGTGGGAGATGAAAGCCTGGGGCAAGCCCGCCTTTAACAGCCAGTCTTCGAAATAGGGGAAGATTGGAACCTCTGATCTGCGCAGATGGGCTGCGACTACCGCCTTCACCTTGGTGAACACACAAGGGGTACTGATAAGGCCAAAAGAGAGCATGGTGAACTGAAAATGCTTGTTGCCTACCGTAAACCTCAAGTAACATCTGTGGGCAGGCAGGATGGGAATATGGAAATAAGCATCCTGCAGGTCCAACACTACCATCAGTCTCCTGGGTCCAGGGCAGTCTGAGCCAGAGTAGGCATTTTGAACTTCCCCTTCTGGAGGAAAGATTTAGGGAAGGGTAGAGGCCCTTGTCCTTTTTGGGACCAGAAAGCAGTGTGAATAGCAACCTTGACCTACTTATGGCACAGGAACCCTTTCTATGGCTCCCGTGGCCAAGAGAGCTATAACTTCCTCTCTGAAAAGTGCAAAGTGATTCTTCTTCAGCAGATCATGGGTTGGTGGCATGGATGGGGGGGTTGTCTCAAAGGAGAGGGAGTAGCCCCTTCAGACTATCTGCAAAACCCACTTGCCTGACGTGATTGATTGCCAGTAGAGCAGGTGATGGTTGATCCTGCCTCAGACTGGTCCCAGTTGGGGAAGAGTCAGACTAGGAAGGTTTGAAGGCAGCTGCAGGGGGGCAGTGAACTGGTTAGACAGCTGACTCCCTGATCCACAAGGGTGGTGGATCCCACATCCCTGGCCATGCAGAGGCTGGGCAGCATGTGTGGCAAATTTGCTAGACGGGAACAGACTTGGCTGTGCACCTGTTTCATAGCCATGAAACAGGGGCTACCGCAAGGCCCAAGTACCAGGTCATAGCACTTGGTTCCTTGAAGTGCTCGAGCGCCGAGTCTGCTTTCTCTTCACAGGGATGGTTGCCATCAAAGGGCATTCCATAAGGTTGGCTTGAACATCCACCGAAAAGCCAGGCTTCCTCAACCAGGCGGGCCCCTCAGGGCCGCTGTCACTGCAACCGCTCTGCCCAGTGAGTTGGTTGTGTCCAGTCCACAACGGATTTTGAACTTTGCTGCTTTCTCCCATCAGTAACTGCTTGTGAAAGTACAGCTCGGGCCTCATCCAGGACATGTGGCAGCACTTGCGCAACCGTATGGGAATAATGGCCCAAATGGGCTGAGGTGTTCATAGTCAGCAATACCATACTGGCGGAAAAAAACATTTTCTTTCAAGTGTGCCAGCTTCTTGGCTTTCCTATCCAGGGGTGTGGAAGGGAACATGCCATGGGAAGTAGAGGCTTGGATAACCAAGCTCTCAGGGGTGGGTGTTGCATAAGGAAAGAAGGGCAATGGCAGCAAACAATTGTCCTGTTTACAGGAGTCCCTGGGTGGGTGTTGCATAAGGAAAGAAGGGCAATGGCAGCAAACAATTGTCCTGTTTACAGGAGTCCCTGTGCTGGGTTTGGACCAGGTACCCAGTAGGCCATCTGTAAGGGCTTCCTGGTAATGCAGGAGATTGAAGGGGAGCAGGGGTTCAGAGGATATAACTCCAGGTTGAAGCAGTTCTGTCAGGAGGATGGTCCTGGCTGACACCAAAGCAACTCATGGTCTGGGACCTCAGCTGCTCTTCTTGCCACCATAGAATATGATGCTCTCTCCTCTGTAGCCACAGTAAGGGAGAAACATGCCAGTACCTGTGGAGGTATCCAGGTCACTGGTTCACTCAAGTCCATACACCAGTCCATAGATTATTTGAGCTGGTATTTCATAGGGTCCAGAAACCCATCCCATTCCTCACCGTAACCTAGCCCATAGGAAAAAGGTTCAGCATCCGACATAGGCCACAAGTCCCCTGTTGGCATGGAAGTCTGCGTGTCGGAGTTGGCAATGAGAATGGATACGGTGCTGCCCAGGGGCATGGGTGGTGCTGGAAGATCGAGGTGGTATGACCAATGCTATTCCATAGCTAAGCATTGATCCTTGGGTGCCCCTTGGAGCTAAGGCAGAAGCTGCCAACATGGAACCTGAAGGGACCTCTTCTGACTTCACGGGGCCTGAAGGTGCACCAGCGGTGTCAGACTGCCCAAAAATGAGGCTGATGCTCATAGAACTCCTTAAGATGGGCAGGTGTTGCTTCAGCTCATGGAAACTCTGGAGAGCCCAGACACAGGTGCTACATAGGGAGGCCTAGAATGACAACACTCAATCTTCCCGAAAGATGGGAGGAAATCAAATTAAATCTTTCCTTTTTCTTATTCCTCAACTTACCCGAACGTCCTGAGGACATGGAGTGGGACGATGATGTGGGGGACTCTGCAACGAATCCCAAGACCTTCCTTTCGACCAAGACCATAACTTGAATGGAGTTGAGCCCCAGGCTGCCATCATCTTGAGGGACCTCTCCCTCAAAGCCTTCGGGTGCGTGGCCCGACACCCAGAGCACAACTTCGGGTCGTGGTGTGCGCTCCAGGCACCTGAGGTCTGGATCTGTCATGGACATCACCCGAAGACAGGACCAGCAGGATTTGAAACAGGTCTTCCTCGAAGACATCCTCAACACACCAGGAGTCAATCAACTCGAAAAATTTCAACAAAATTTCAAAAAAGACCAGTCAAAAATTGACTGAGGGGTAGCTCTTTCTTTGGTTCAATGCTGGCTGAAGCAGAAAGAAGAGAACTGACATCAGCGCACCAAGGTGGTGTCTAAACGGAGTGGTGTCTATATAGGACCTGCAATGTCATATCTTGTGCAGACAACACCGAAGATGAATGCGGAGCCGATCAACGCCATCTAATGGTGCACAGGGGTACTGCTCGAGAAAAAACTCTGGATCCACACTGACGCCTGGGGAAAATTCAAAGGTAAGGAATATAAGGTAAGGAATTGGTAACTAGATGTCTCTTTCAGATAGTCATAAAGCCACACTTCATGGCACTCTATGATATTCTACTCCACTCTACCTCTGTACACTCCACTGTCCAACTCTATATTCCACTCTATGCCCATACTTCTAGTTGTACAACATTCTATTCCACTATACAACACTTTTCTATATGACACAGCACTCCACCCTGCTGTACAAAAACCCAAATCCCCTCCATAAGCGTTTACTACCCACGCTACGCCACTCCACTCCACTCCATGCAGATATGCCCTACGAGACACCACTACACTTTATTGTACCTTACTTCAAACTACGTTACATCACTCCACTCAATTCTACTCCAGTGTACAAGACGTTACCTCACTCTATGCTACTATACTACAATCAACTCTACAGAGCTCCACTGTTTGTCACACTACAGTACTTTTTGCAACTCCACTCTGCAACACTCAACTGCACTATAAAACCACTCTCCAACACATTACTCTTGTCTATAACACTATACTTCACTGTACAACACTGTACTATATTGTATGCCACTGCAACTGTACTCCACTCTTTGATTACACTTTGAAACTCAAGTTTACTATACGTCACTGCATGCAATTCTTTTTATGCTTCATTTTCCTTCACTATATTCTTTGACACAGTACTCCACTCTACTCCACTACTCTACTGTATGCCACTCAACTCTATGCCACTCTATGCCATTGTACTCTATAACACTGCATGCCAAACCACTCCGCCACACTCTATAACACCGTACTGTACACCCCTCCACTTTACAAAACTCAACTAGACTGTATGCCACTCTATTACTGTAGTCTAGGTTACTTTCTAATACTGTGCAACATGCCCCTACAGTCTACTGTACTACAGCACGGTGCTCCCATTTATGACACTTTATTCAACTGTATGCAATGCCATTTCACTCTACTGCACTCCCACTGTAGTCTACGAAAGCCACTTCTCTCTATGACACTATACTCCACTCTACACTACCCAACTTCAGAGTTCTCGAGTACACTATACTCCACTCTACCACACTTTATCCCACTCTACGCAACTGCACCATACTCTGTTGTATGCCACTCCACTGTCTGACACTGTATTACGACGATACGCCACTCAAATTCTTTCTATGACATGCCACTCCACTATATGACACAGCACTCCACTCCATAACCACTCCTCCACTGTACTCTGCGACACTCCAACTGACAATACTCTACTTCACCCCACTCCACTCTAAAACACTCTACTCCACTCTACGGCAGTCTACAACACCATGCTCTACTGTTCAAAATCCCATTCCACTTTACAAAACGTTGCTCCATTCTAGGATACTTAATCCACTTTGAGACACTGTATCACTAACAATGTAACACTCTACTACACTGTATGACACACCACTACACTCTACTCTGCTCCACTCTATTCCAATCTACAATACTCCAGTCTATGACAATAGATCTTACAATAACTCCTCCACGCTTGCATAATATTGCAGATGTGCACCAGCCTGGGAGTTCCCCACCACACCTTGATACCCAAAAGATAAGTTGGTAATTCCAATCAGGGAGACAGAGATACAACACTGGTGGCAGTTATTTCAGGACGGTGAGCTACTCCCGGGGAAGATATACAAAAGGCAGCTCAGGGTAAAATTACAGGTTTCAAGCTTCTGCAGTTAAAAAGTTGGGCCCGAGATCGGAGGGCCGAGGGTGGGAACTCAAATGAACTTGAAGGGGAGAATTGAGTAATAGGTCTCACGCTGGTACTGGATGATCTTATATAGCATGGATGGAGACTTCATACTTCCAGAGAAGCTATGGGGAAGAAGTCAGCTGCTGCAAAACATTTCAAGGTTTATGGCAAGTATCAATGCTTTTACTTTACACTGCAGTAAAATCTGTACATCTGAAAGGAACCCTCTCATTTCCCTTCATAGAGCATTCTGGTCTACGAATAAGATTTCGAAAATGTGGGAAGAGACCCAGCGTGCTGCATGAAGTGTGGCCTGGAAAAGGCCGATGATATTTATTTTTTTATGGAGTGCCTAAAGATACAGCAGTTCTGGGATGACAGAAGCAGGCGCATAAGTCAAGTGATGTAAGTAGACATTAAGGTAAACCTTGGATTAATACATTTTGGGAAAGTAGAAGATGCGGTGATATTGAACAAAATGACCAGTATTCTACTTCATCCTGTTGGCGAGGAGAGAGAACTGCAAGAAGTGGGTACCAAAAGACCCTCCCACTAAATGTGAGTGGCTAGCCTCCCCTAGGCTTTCAAGGTGATCATATGTTTGGGGGTCGCTAATTAAACAGCTGGGGGAGAATGTGGTGGAAGGATAAAATCAAAGTTCCATGATTACACTAGACCTAGAACTTGGAAATCCAGTTGGCCTGGCTAAGTTCAGAAAAGGGTGACAAATCTTCCCAGGCTTGTAGGCCTAGGGCCCCAGATGAGCACAGAGGGCAGCGTCATATAGGCTGTAGGTTTGTAGATGGAATTGAAAAGGTGAAAGAGGGCTACAAACAAATCTCCACTGAACTGTACTTCACTCTGCAGAACAATTCTCCACTCACAACACTAGACTCTATGATTTGGAATACATGTTTATTTAAAGTTTGAAAAAACAGTGAAATTCAATGAAAAAAGCAAAGGTTACATCTTAGTTTAGTAAGGAAAACCTTTTTTACCTACACAAAGGAAGCTTTAACTCACACAAAGTTAGATAGTTATAACTTTCATTTATAATTTATCCACCACCTTCAAATTATTATAAGTAGCGGATCTCATTACACACTCTTGTCAGCTCGCTAACCAGACAACACTAACTATAGCATGCCACTATACTATCTATAGCTAAACTTTGATTTGTTCATTGAATATAAATGTATATATATATATATATATGCATGTTTTCATACGAATAAATGTAAAATGTTAAAATAAAGAAAATGAATATAATGTAAAATAAATATTTTTATCTCTGATGTTTCACTATACATATAGATTTATACAAACAAAACACGTGTTTCTGTGTTTATAAAAGTATACATTTATATATAGCGTTTAATTTGTATACTAAAATATTTAACATGTACTACTTTAAACTCTATTTATATTAAAAACAATATATTTGTATATTTTTGGATGATATTGGTGTCAATCATATTCTGTCACTTGTTAAGGAAATGCTGCATATGCACAAACTACAAGAACACAGAGTAAATTCTACATAATGCAGTGTGGGCAAAAACAAAAGAACAGACAACAGGTGGACAGATTGCAGTCAAAAGGAAGCTATGACCTTGCTGGTGGGTTGGCCTGACGGGCTGAACCTAATCGGTGAGACGGAGCTAAACTTAACATGGCTTGGAGAGGTTTGTTTGCACAGCTGGCATAAGTGTCAGAGAGGTTAGCAGGGAAGCCTTGGTTCAGAGCTGAAATAGTAACGTGAAGTAGGGAGAACCACTCTGCGAATGAGAGGGGAGCACATGAGCAAGCAGCTTGGTCAAGAACAGGAATAAATAGCTTAGTGGATTTCAGATAATGTGTGAGAGAATTGGAACTTAAGTATGATATCACTGTGGTACAGAAATATGGACATATTTTTTTTTCTCAACATCAGTGATCCTGAAATTGGCTCTCATTATGCAGGCGAAATATGCATATGTACTTCTACTGAGGATAGAAGAGCTCACACACAGCATGTGGCCCCTAATCGATCAGCCCAGGCACTTTGTTAAGGTTCTAGGCCCCCACAATTGGTGAACTCTTTCTTGGCTGTTAGACCAGAACATTTAGTGGCAAATTATCTGGCTTCAAACTTTGAAGCAGATGCAAACTGACACTGCCTCAGTTTACAGAAGACAAAAAACAAATGCATACAAAAAAGAGCCTGGACAAGTATTTTTTAGGCTGACAAGCATTCTTGATTTAAAAATCCTGAGGAATTATTCCTTGGCAGTTAGGTCATTCTTTTTTTTATAAAGTGAATTTTGTAGATCTGAAGAAACATTAACTTAAATAAAATCAAGCTAGTGAAACCAATTTGAAGAAAGTTGGGTTTGGCAAAAATTTAAAGTAAAGAATACCACTATTCATAAAAGGATTACAAACACTATAAATCAAGTGCTGAACTCAAAAGGCCAAATCTTAAAAAAAAAATTCAAGCTTACACCTAACGTCCTACAGTCCCTAAAACATAGGAATTTGAAATATGTTCCACATATATCAAAGAGATGTAAGTGCTTACATCTTGTAGTAATGTTTTAGTCTTGTCTACAAACAGGTTTTTCCTCTGTGATCTTTATTTGTTATTTCATATCCCTGCTCCATCGCACCCCTCCATTCCAGCCTCTCCCAATGCGCAGCGCTAGCTGCACTTCTCATCACTACACTTGCCTCGGTTTTACTTAGGTATCCAAGCCACATTGTAGTTTTGGTTTCTTTCTTGCAGAGTGTTTTTTCTAAAGTATGTGCAGCTTTGTTATGAGCAGGAACAGAAAAGCTCATGGAAGAAGGAGAGTTGATTGTGGTAAAAAGCTCCAAGCTACGAAAATTGCACCATGTTATCTAAAAGATGTATCAAAATATAGTAGGATGTCTTCAGAGTATGACTGCCTGAACAAACGACTTTATCCCTGAACCCTTTCAGAAGGTAAATCTTACCTCTGAAGTACAGATGCTTCCTGGCAGCGTAAACTTTCCCTACCAGAGTCCTGAAACATGGAAAACATTGGCCCAGAGTTAACAAAACATTTGCCACAAGTTAATCCATTCCCTAGTACCATCTGTGCACCATATGCAAAAAATGACACACAATGGCATAAATGAATGGTTAGCGTAAAAATAATAACCCTAACCACTTCGACATGCTGCTAATGCTGCAAAAGTGGCATGAGACAGTTTTGCGGCACATTGTTTTTATGCAAAATGGGTTAGCGTCATATTTAACTGCATTAGCGTAAAAACAAATGCGTGAGCAAGGAAAAAACATTTGGGGACACAAGATGGAGAATGCAGGCCAAGAAAGACCCCAGGGAGAACCCAGTCAGCCAAGAACCAGGCAGAAGGGTTCAGAAAAGTCCCAGCAGAAGGAGAAGAGGAAGTGGAAGTGTCACTTTAGAGAGGTGGAGCATGACATCTTGGTCAGAGAGGTGACAGAGCTCCAACACCAGCTCTTTGTCACCCACCTCCAAATTGCCAACAGATAGGAGAGAGGCCATATGGCAGGCAATAGTAGACAAAGTAAACAGCATGGCAGTGGTGACAAGGACTGTCACCAATTGCAAGTAGCGCTGGCATAATTGCAAGCACAGAACTAAGGAGAAATTGGCTAGGAACCATAAGGCAGCTCTGCGGACTGGAGGTGGAAGTCCCGCACTGTCAGAGTCACCAGATCCTCGGGGTCTGTGCACGTTCCCAACCACCACAAGACAGCTCCAATACTCTGATTAGATTTATCACAGAGTCTAAGAGAGTCCAAGTGGGGAAAAGGGGATTAGGACGGGAACAACTGGGAAGGAGACCTGTAGGAAGCAAAAGGTTAAAACACAACATCAAAATTACATCTCATGAAATCAGTACCATGCTACAACTCTAAGCTTCGTCTTTTCCGAAAAACATGAACAACCCTAGAATAGTCCTAAAACTGACTAGGCTTTAGATGACCGAATGCCTGAGGAGGAAACAGGAAAAGTTAAATAGGACTTTCAGATTCGAGTACTTTCTTTAGCATGAGAATCAGGAAACACTCTGAGCAATTTCTAAACAACCATATGAATCTCCTTTTAAGAATATATATCAGGAACACACGGCATTACATCTAGAACTCTGGTATTGTTGTGCTCATCTAAGAAAAAACATTGGGAAGTGAATTGCGCACATTGCAGATTTTTATTTGAGTATTAAACACCATAAAGGATTGTGCACCATGAAATCACACAACGTAGATTCAACGAATAAATCACGCAACGTGTCAACTTGAAATGCTACCAAGAAAATGTCTTAGAATAGTAGCGCACAGTAATTTACATTATTTATACACGAGGAGAGAATTGCGCGTCTTGCAGATTCAAATGCCACCATACAAATGCCAAGAAATGGTAGCGCACAATGAACAACATGAAAAGCACTCAGGGAAAGAATTGCGCGTCTTGCCGATTCAAATGCCACCATGCAAATGCCAAGAAATGGTAGCGCACAATGAATAACATGAAAAAACACTCAAGGAAAGAATCGCGCGTGTTGCCGATTCGAATGCCACCATGTAAATGCCAGAAAATGGTAGCGCGCAATGAACAACAAAGTTAAATGCTCATGAAACGAGTTGCACATCTTGCCAACTCGTAAAACATCATGTAAATGTCAAGAAATATCAGCGCGCAATGAACAACAATGTAATAAAAAAGTCAAATCTTTATGGAATAAATTGCGCATCCTCCCTATTTGCAAACCACCATACAAATGTCAAAAAATGGCAGCACACAAGTAATCTGTTATTCATTTAAGAATTAAAATCAAGAATATGAAAATTCTCAATTACGGTGTTGGGAAATGTCCAAACACCGTCTTACCGCCTGGAAACAGTGATCACCAATGAGAGATGAGCGCAGAAGACTGGAAAATCCAAATAGGCCGCCGGGACAGGAGCTCAGGAAGAAGTTGCTGCTCTGCACCGGGACCTCTGAATAGTGAGCACTGGAAGTTGGGCTGACTCTCTTTTATAGAGTCTTGGCCCAGCCTAGAACCACGCCCAGGCATGTTGCAGGGAAAGTCTCTAGAAGGCCCTGGAAAGGGACCACACCCTAACACACTCTGAGGCCCGTATTTATACTTTTTGACGCTAAACTGCGCTAACGCAGTTTAGCGTCAAAAAATTTTGCGCCGGCTAACGCCATTCTGAAGCACCATGCGGGCGCCGTATTTATTGAATAATTTTGAGCCCACAGGCCCCTTAACGCCTACCCTGACCCAGGCGTTAAAAAGTGGCGCAAATGCGGGGTTTTTTGACCCGACCACTCCTGGGCGTGATTTTTGCCCGGGAGTATAAATACGACGCATTTGCGTCGCCGTCATTTTTTTAGACGGGAACGCCTTCCTTGCATCTCATTAACGCAAGGAAGGCGTTCACGCCAAAAAATGACGCTATTTGCCCATACTTTGGCGCTAGACGCGTCTAACGGCAAAGTATAAATATGGCGTTAGTTTTGCGCCGAATTTGCGTCGAAAAAAACGACGCTAATTCGGCGCAAACGGAGTATAAATATGCCCCTGAATGTCTGCAGCAATACATAGCAAATGTACAGTATTTATAAGCACCTTAAAAATGAATCTTTTGGATGGAATTCTGCAATGCAAAAGGTTAAACAATAACATATCATCACAATGCATAAATTACATTATCTTGCGAGTGTTGGGTTTTTGCATTCTAGATGCCCGTAGAGCGCGCACTGTCCTGGTGTTGACAGCACTGCAGTGTTGTGTAGCCATTTTAGCTATAGTTTTTAAATACATTATTTCAGCACTTTCCCCTAGATATATTTTATTTTAGCTTTGTTATAATTTTTTAACAGTAGCCACATTTGCAGTCTTGTTTTATTTTCTCTATCTAGCTGTTCTTCGCCTAGGACAGCACTGCGTTCTTAAACATGACATTTTTCACTCTGTGCTTTTCTCAAGGCTGCAGTAAGATAGGTTGCTGGCAAAAGTGGTACACTTGGTCTCCAACCAATGTTCACAGAAGCATACACACTCTTACATGGAGAACCTTTCTTGGAATATCAGCTGTTTTATTATAAATACTCTACTTTGACCCATGTACGTTAGAGGGAGATTTCAGCCAGATGACCACGACTGTATGCTGATTGCTGATTGCTTCGCTGCAGCTGCTTATGTAGACTACAGGCCTATTGCTCGGGTATGAGGGATGATGTCTTCCCAGGGGACCCTAAAGGGCAGAGTTGGAGCTTAACATGCAGTGCTGTAACATAGCTTAGGTAGGAACTACCCTTAAAAACCTTAGTGACAACATGGTAGTGTTATTCTTGTGTTTTACTCTCCTTGCCACAATTTTAATCCTGTTGTGCTTCATCGTCCTAGTTATTGCAATATGTGCCTTATTATCTAAGATGCAGTTACTTCAATATAAACCTTATTGAACTATACTCTGCCTCTGATTGTCCTACCTGTACTTTGCTGCACTAGTGCCATCATTCATGGTGCCCATGCATTATAGCACCAAAAGAGTGACAGCACACATTACATTACTGTGGGAATATCCACCATTGTAAATAGGAAGGCAAATGATGTGCCAGAATGGTGTCACTGGCAGGGGCAAGGAGCCTGCAAGGAAGTTTGTGGTGTGGAATCAATGCACAAAATAACTTGAAAGATTGCCCCATGTGTGATGCACGATGCAACACATAATTTACAACTACAACCTGGGGTCTGCAACTTGTCACTGAGCCTCCAGTAGCAAGTAAATGATGAGCCATGTGAACAGCCACCACAGTCAAAGATTGACATTTCACTATCTCATTGCAGAGGATGATGCCTTACTTTCTACCAACCTGCCTGTCTTGGATTTTACAGATGACACGGATGACCAACTGCTGACGATCAATGAAGGGACTCTCCAGGATGTCCTGACACCACCTACAGTCACAGGGAGGAAACACAGCATTGTGGGGTCTCCACATGAACCACCCAGAACCAACACATAGTGCCAACCAGTCCTGCTACAGTCCTGGACCCCGAGGACTCAGACATCACCTTTCAGAGGACAGTGGTAGGAGTCCAGTGGGAGCTGGCCAAGCAGGTGCAGGTGGGGATAGAGACCATGGCAGACAGCCTAGAGGAGTGCAGTGGTGCCTCAGTCCAAATAAGGACAACTCGGCTGCCATCAGAGGTACCCACTCCCTGCTACATGGACTCCAGCAGTCCCTGGCTGACATAGATGCTGTAATGAGGCAGAGACTTCAACAATAGCCCTCCCAAAGTGGTAGCAGCATGACTAACAATAGGCTGGGGCTATACAGAATACCCTGGGGTCAATACAGCGGGAAGTGGCCTCCCTCAGGGAAAACATGGCTGCCTACCACCGTGATGTTGCTGCGCAGGTGAGAAATCAGCAGTTCCTCCTTGCTGCAGTGATGCCTTATGTGTTCTCACAAATGGCTGCTGCCGGGACCTTTGATTCCACATCTCTATCCCTCAATGTGTGTGGTCCCCACAACCTCAACAACAGCACCACCCATCGCCCAGGAGGCACCACACACATCAGAGGATGAAGATGTGGAAGGAGCAACATTCACACGGAAAACCACCCTGTAGCTCCATTCTGTGCCACATGGACAGTATCTCCTTAGTTCTGCCTGTGCTTAAGATCATGCCAGTATTGTGACAGCTAGCAATGTGCCCTCTTCACTTAACCACTGTTGACTTTTATTCTATTTACTTTCTTTGTCTCAATTCCTACCTATTGCCAATTTGGACACCTCCTCACTAATGCACACTTCTTCTACCCATGTCTCATGCCATGTCCCTGACCCTTAGACTCTGAATGTACAACAAATGGCTCAGGATCTCTCATGGTGTCTGTGAACTGGACATTGTATTGCATGGGAATATACACTTCCACATGTAAATAAATCACAATAATAACATGTATCATGTCAACCTTTACTGTGATCCAATAATTCATCTAAATGTATGCATTGTGTGAAGCTTTGTCAATGAAAACTGAACCTATTTACATGTGTGGCTCACAGTCTGACAGAAAGCCACACACTAGGACTGTAACATGAAAAGGTGACTAGTGGTGTTGTGGGATACAACCAACTTACAGAGCCTTCAAAACATGTATTGAACAGATATCCATACAAGTTCACATATGGCATGTATGGGTCAGAACCAAGGGGCATATTTATACTCCGTTTGCGCCGAATTTGCGTCGTTTTTTTCGACGCAAATTCGGCGCAAAACTAACGCCATATTTATACTTTGGCGTTAGACGCGTCTAGCGCCAAAGTATGAGGAATGAGCGTCATTTTTTTGCGTGAACGCCTTCCTTGCGTTAATGAGATGCAAGGTAGGCGTTCCCGTCTAAAAAAATGACTGCGACGCAAATGCGTCGTATTTATACTCCCGGGCAAAAATCACGCCCGGGAGTGGGCGGGGCAAAAAAACCCGCATTTGCGCCTCTTTTTAACGCCTGGGTCAGGGCAGGCGTTAAGGGACCTGTGGGCTCAAAATGAGCCCACAGCTGCCCTCCCATGCCCCCAGGGACCCCCCCTGCCACCCTTGCCCACCCCAGGAGGACACCCAAGGATGGAGGGACCCATCCCAGGGACATTCAGGTAAGTTCAGGTAAGTATAATTTTGTTTTTTTTAAATATTTTTTTTGGGCATAGGGGGGCCTGATTTGTGCCCCCCTACATGCCACAATGCCCAATGACCATGCCCAGGGGACATAAGTCCCCTGGGCATGGCCATTGGGCAAGGGGGCATGACTCCTGTCTTTACTAAGACAGGAGTCATGTAAATGGCGTCTGGGCGTCGTTAAAAGTGGCGCAAATCGGGTGGAGGCGATTTTTTTGCCTCAACCTGACTTGCCCCATTTTAAGACGCCCTAACGCCATTTTCCCCAACGCCGGCGCTGCCTGGTGTACGTGTTTTTTTTCCACGCACACCAGGCAGCGCTGGTCTGCTAGCGCCGGCTAACGCCATTCAATAAATACGGCGCCTGCATGGCGCTTCAGAATGGCGTTAGCCGGCGCTAAACTTTTTGACGCTAAACTGCGTTAGCGCAGTTTAGCGTCAAAAAGTATAAATACGGGCCCAAGTGTCAGAAACTTTTCCCAGATGACAGCCCCAGTATGTCTAATAATTGTGGATCAGAAGAGGTAAGTTTCATCAGTGCGGGAAGCTGTCAGTGTGCCAGGATACGTATCCAAAACTAATTAATTAATTAATTAATTATTTCTGACAGACCTCTGCGATGGCAGTTAAATTGTTTTACTTACCTGTCAAAGATTCTGTATACATACACAATGTGAATGTCTGGAACTAGGGATGACCAATGTTTTGGGTAGCTGATGTCATATTTCAGCTGATCTGACAGCTCCTTGGTCATAGGGGATACACATTGTCATACATATAAATCAATCCAGAAAGCATAGCCTAAGGCATTCCTCTAACTTGGCCAGTGAGCACATGAGAACAACCACACACTCAATCAACATGGAGACATATTTGTCTAAAACTAACTGGATTTATTCATACTTTAAAATAACACCTTATTAAAATCTAACCTATACAATCCTACACTATAATACCCTATCCTAACTAATCTTAACTTACCCCTACAGCTATCTACCATAATCAAAACTAATCTTAAACATTTAACACCACACACTAAACACTGTCCCGCCCACCCCCTTAAGGGACAAGATAAGAGTAGGACAACATAAACTAAGGCTACCCATATATTAACCTAAGCTAAATCCTAAACAAATATATGTGTGTGTGTGTGTGTGTGTGTTGTTGTCCTGAACAAAAGAACACTCACAACAGGTCATTATGGAATGCAGCAAAGTCAGCAACTTAGAGATAATTCTTTGACATTTTCATTATTTCAGGCTTTATGTTTTCAAGCATCTCTGGACACATGTTTCTGGGTTCCTTTCTTTATCAGCAGAGAACAAACAATTTCTTCCTTTTTCAAAGGCCAACTGCCTGGATGCTCAGCAGATTTATTTGCAGGCACCTGATATCAGATGAATGCCAGTTCTGTCGCAGTGGACCTCAAGTGGGCTGCAAAGTGCATCCTGGTAAAGGGTAGTCCTGCACATTTGAAAATTATATCCCAAGTGGGTTGCTGAAGCCAAACAAAATAACACAACACAATTAATTACCCAAGTGGTCAAATTCAAAGTGAGAAAGTTGTTTATGCTGCTAATGTTCCAACCTTCTGCTCTGAAAGTGACCATCTGTAAAGTCACACATAGATCTGCTCCTTTATGCAGTGGTGCTGCCTTCTTGGCTGGACAGGCCGTTTAATCTGTACCAAAAAGAGTTGTCCTGAATGAAAGCGCAGTCACAAAAGGTCATTATGCAATGTAGCAAAATCAGCAACTTTGAGAGGATTCTTTGGCATTTTCATTATTTCAGACCTTATGTTTTGTTGACTTTGCTAGATTCTATAATGACCTGTTGTGAGTGCGCTTTCGTTCAGGACAACTCTTTTTGATATATATACGTGTATATATATATATATATATATATATATTTAAATACATATATATATATATATATATATACATACACATATATGTATGTATATATACATATATATATATACACATACATATTTGTTTTTTTATAGATTGCATAACTCCCACCCATCCCCCAAAATAAAAAAATGCTAAAAACCACCCCCCAACTGTACATACTTTAACCTACAACTAACCTAGCTAACCTAACCTAAGCTATTTAACTAACCTGTCACGTCCGACCTAAAACCCACTAAAACACATAACAATAGAAAATGTGAGAAGGGAAGCAACTGGGAGGCTCTGAAACAACAAGATGTCTACATCTTCTTTAGCCTTTTCTTGCAGTACTTTAATTACTTGTAGTTCCTGGCATTGACCTTCTCCAAATGGACCAACCTTGCCATTATGGCTGCCATGTCCCTTCTCATGTCCACCTCAAAGGTAGAGAATGTGTCTACTGCAGGTGGCTGTGGCGGTGCCTGAGTAGGAAGAGGTGCCGGTGGTATGGAGGGGATAGGACCAGCGGAGGCCTCCCTAACCCCAGATGTAGTGCCTGATCTGGCCTGCACTGTTGTAGCCTGTACCGGAGGTCCCCCATGTAGAAATGCAAGCCATGCCCCAGTAGATTTCTCTCGCCAATACTTCTTGGTCATCCTTTGGTACCTGGCCTGTACCTCCATGATGTGTCAGTAATCATCTGCCCTCTTTTCAAATGCATGTTTCTGGGCTGTGGTCATAGTGACATCTAAAACATGAGGAGAACATTGCTTCAAATTCGGCATTGGGTAGAGGCAGAACAAACATGCAATGTGCACAGCATCCTCACATGACACATAATGTCTACCACACACTCCACAACAATGTCAATATCCAAATCAAGACTAAAGCTCCTACCAGCCTTCTACAGTATCATGTACATGTCGCT
This sequence comes from Pleurodeles waltl, assembly GCF_031143425.1. NCBI lineage: Eukaryota > Metazoa > Chordata > Amphibia > Caudata > Salamandridae > Pleurodeles > Pleurodeles waltl. The sequence goes on from NC_090446.1 coordinate 307,568,157, forward strand.
GGGCAACGCTTATCCGTTGTTGGCCATCAGGGCCCAGAGATAAGTGGACTACTGCATCCTTGCGCAAAATTTGTGTCATCATACTAGTGAGGCTCAAGTGGCCCATCAAGTCCCAAATCCATGTGCCATAGTTAATAAAAAGGTGCAATGTATGCAATTCTCCACTTTGCCACCCCTAGTGCTAGTATCAAGCCTTGACCAGGCATCATGGATGCAGGTGGGGGTCATCAGGTAGGGGGACAGGAAAAAAGGCACCGGAAGCTCAAAGGTTTGCCAATGCATCCTTCATGTGCTACCTGCTCAGAGCACCCGTTTCAAGGGGGCACACTATTGCTTACAATGGGCCCCTATGTACAGTTCAGGGTTAGTGCCCATATAGTTTGTCCTAAGCCTGAACTGTATATCTATATTGTCTACAGATTTTGTACATATAGCCCTCTACCTTGTGGTGTGGAGTGCAAAACGTGTAATGTGGCACACACATGGTGGCTATATGGGTGCCCTAAAAGGCACAGGCAGACTGGCTCTGCACTTGGTACAGCTACAGTATTCCTACATATTGAACTGCCTGGGCACATGCATGTCCAACATATCCTAAGTACCAGGTATACACTCAGCATTCACATTCTATGTACATGTGATGTGACCAAGATCACTCACAAATATCATGGTGGGTAGACCATGTTGATAAATCTGCACACCTCTAGTTTGCTACAATCCGTAGACATGTCCCACATCCATCTGGAGCAGAGTTGTATTCTCATTGTGTACTCAAATCACAGTTGGCCAGCACAATAAGGCACCTTGCACGGCCGCTGCCTCACTTAAAATCTGAAGAGTAGTGAGGCACCAGTGGTGCAAGTGTCTCCTACATAAGCCCCCTAGAGACCTCAACACATGCACGTCATCTGTACCATACCCATAGTAACTGAAAGCTACGTGTGACACACAGTGCTGTGACAAATATGTTGTTAACAGGCACGCTGTTCAGATAAACAGCACCTCTGACACATATCTTGACTGACATCTCTGTATATGTGGGCATGCTTTCCTTGTCATATCACTGACAATTCCATAGAAGCACACATTGGCACTTGTGCAAAAATCAACTCATTCTCCATCCTCAACATAGCATCAGATATGATGTCCATATCCTAACTCAGATGACGTCATCTCACTGATCACACATTGTAGTGGAACCTATTTAGTTTTAAAGGGAATCATGAGTTTAGCTTAGCCTTCTGGCTTGCAGGCCTGTGCCCCAGTCACCTAGAAACCTATTTATCTTGCTCTGTTTTAGCACATTTATTTAATTATTTCTTCCAAGATGGCTGCTATGTTTATAGTTAGGTAGATGTTTTAGTTTCATGTTATCAGTGCCACTCTGTAAAGGGTCACTATCAGCGTCAAAGATAAATGAGATACGTAGGTATTCACATCATGCACTTTCCCACTTTCGTGTGACAGTAAGATATGTACCTTTTAAGGGAATTGTTTATATAATTGCCGCCCCCAAGCATGCCATCTTATCTATTGTTTGGGAACATACCTGCGTCAGGGGTCCTACAAGAGCTATAACAATACAGCTCACACAGACAAGATTATCAGAGGGATTCCTACTAGATGCCATCAACTCTATCTACGCTACATGCCGCCTTGATGCAGACCCAGTCTTCATGTCACCACGGAGTCTGATCTAGAGACCTAATTCCAAGGTAACACAGGTTGGGGGGCTCTTCTCTTGGACATGGTACTGGCAGATTAGGTTTAACACACATAGGTCTCTTTAGGTTAAAGATTAGATTCATCATGCTGGGGTATGAGGGTTTATTTCACACCTACTTTACATCTTATGTTATTGCAAGTTGGTGGGGGTCTTTGTATTCATGACCCTCGTTTTTACAATTCTGTTTCTTGTATTGTTCATTATCCTTGCAATTTACAGTAGATTGCAGTCTTGTTAATAAAACCTATTGAAAACTTCACTGCATCTCTTTCATTGCCTGAGTGTGAATGAGACTCGTTGCTCATGTGAGAAAATGGTAATCTCTGTTTAACCACAACTCCCCTGAGATGTTGTACTCTATGTTGTACTCTAGAGTCCATGCATAAAGGCTGCCACAAATCACTTTTTGCTATTTGGGTTTGGTGAGGTACTGCTTGTGAGCTGGGAAGGCTGGGCAGACAGTTGCAACTTGTTGTAGGATTGGCCTAGTCACCTACAAACAAAAGTTCTGTCAGCTCTAGACCAGCAGTCTTGCCTAGAGCAAGCGTCCAACTACGACAACATTACATTTTATAATTGCATTGCACACATCATACCCTCTCACACAAGACCATAGAATGACACATGTGACACACAAGGTGACACTTTCTGGCTGCATCAGTATTTTCAAATAGAGACACTTCTCCAATTGTGTAGGGTGCTGCAAGACATGACAGGAACACATAGCTAAGTGACTTATTAACATTTCTGTGCATGAACAACTATTACACATTCAACTTGTTAAGCTGAGTAAGCAAGTCAACCTAGTGGTAAGACACAACAAACATTAAAATTATGTCTGTAAGACAAAGGGCCAGATAATGGAGGCCCTGGCACCACCAAAGCGTCACCATCCCTGACGCTTTGGTGCATTTCACTGCACCATATGTACATGGATTTGTTATGCAGCTTTTTGTAGCGTTACACCTCCATGTACACATGGTGCAGCATGACACTGTATTCTGCATCAGAGCGGCATGCAATGGTTGTTGTAGTGGCTGTCCCATTGTAACACACATTGCTGATTATGCTGCCCCAGAGTTTGAAGACCTCTTACTCACTATCAGCGCTAAAAGACTAACAACTGTCCAGAAGTGGTGTGAGCATAGCAAAGTGTTGAGGAGTGTATTGATGTATCCTTGTTTCCTGCTTCTTATATGTGTGTGCCATTTGAAGGCACACACAGTAGAGCTAAAATGCCAGGGACGTTTCCTTATGTGTACGCAGTTGGCCTTCCTGCACAATAACAGAATAACATTACGGATGTCTTGTCATTACTGTGTGGGCAGCCATTGTCACCATTGTAGACTGTTATGTCCTGGAAGGGATACCAACAGGCACATAGACACTCCCCTCAACACAGACACACTTGCACTATTGTCCAAGTATCCCTGTGTTGGTGCAGGCTGCTGAGTAATGTGCCAGTGCTGGCGCAGATGCAGGCCTGCTCTATACTCTTGGAAATACAGGGCAGGCCTGTAGCACAAAAACAGCATGAGCGTCTGCTATTTGACACTTTATGGGGTGAACGAGATACACAACACAAAAAGGAATGTGCAAGTAGTCTGGACCCGGTGCATTGCCAGGCTCCTTAAATGCCGTTACCTAAAGACACAAAGTGGCAGATTAAAGAAAAGTGGCACTGCATTCAGTGCAGTGCCACTTTCCTTGCACCCCCTACCCACACTATGTGTGCTCCGTATTCAAAATACGGCGCAGCATGGCGCAGGGTAGGGGGCAATGACATCATTTTACGTTGACGCTATTGATGTACTCTGCAGGAATAGCCCCAATATATTTGCGCAAATCCAGCAGAGTACACAGGGACTCATTATATATAATGGTATGCCCCCTTTTATCGCCAGCTCGGGGCAGGCGTTAAAAGTGCTGATAAAAATGGAGCAAGGAAATCTTTAAGATTTCTCTGCCCCATTTTTTTGGTCCCCCTAATGGGGGAATGCCATCATTGCATACATTATGTCTGGTGCAGGCAAAATGTTGCACAAGGGTTAACGAAATGGCACTATGCATGCATTGCACCACTTTGTAAATATGGTTCGGGTAAATTGCCACTTTAGCACTGCCATAGCATCAAAAATATTTTGCAATGGGGTGCCAAGGTAACACTAAGGGCTCTTAAATCAACCCCAAAACCTCCTGTCCTGACTCTTGACAAAACATGCTGCAGTCAACCTTATGTCCGCCTGTCATGTGAGGTCCGCCTGCCAAATGAGGATGTTACAATGCAAATGGGGTACTTACCAACAGGTCCACCAATCTGAATTCCCAGATGAACAAGTAGATATTGCTCCCATGCAATGAGGTCTGTCCAAAGGTATTTAATCTGTTGGTCGCTGCGCACAACGCCATAAATCCTGCATAGGTGGTGGAGCACCTTGCCCCAGCACAGCTTCCTTGCCTCTGTTGGGCAGCCCTGTATGGCGTGGCCACCCAAAGTTAACATCATGGGGAGGTAGTGTCTCACCGGCCAGATGAACTCACCCAGTTCATTTCCACTCATCCTAGTTGTTCTTCCTTTCACAGACATTTTGCAGTTTCACTTAACTGCAACTGAAAAAAAAAAAAAATTATAATAAACTACCCCACCTAGCTCAAATACCCCAACAGACTATACTGTGCCAAGACAAACACCCCACAATACAATAACAATAATAGGACAAAAACACTACACAAAAGGGGGTTATTACAACTTTGGAGGAGGTGTTAAACCGTCCCAAAAGTGACGGTAAAGTGACGGATATACCACCAGCCGTATTACGAGTCCATTATATCCTATGGAACTCGTAATACGGCTGGTGGCATATCTGTAACTATACCGTCACTTTTGGGACAGATTAACACCTCCTCCAAAGTTGTAATAACCCCCAAAAAGCCCAGAACAGCAACATCACAAAACTCTCCAAAACCACCGCTCCTCAACCAACAGCAGCTCCACACACCCTCTCACTATCACAGACAAAAAGACTGTAAAGTAAAAGTGAAGGGGAAAGCACTGTACCATGCATGCAGCAAGTAAGTCCAGTTTCATCACTTCCTGGGCGTGTGCATCCCGTTTTCTGATGTGCGTGTTTTTTTTTACGCATGACGTTCGTGCGTTGATTTTTTACCATTGAGGCTGGCAAGGCCTGTCAACCTGCGATTGACGCGCAGGGGCCAGGCATCATTTTTTTGACTAGCGAAGTATGAAGTTTTGGTGTTTGCGTGAAAAAATGTGACACATGACAGTCATGCGTGGTATTTCTTTACATGAAGACTGACAAGGCCAGTGGACTTGTGATTGATGCGCAGGGGGTTTACGTCAAAATTCTTGATGCATAACAGGAATGCATAGATTTTGTTGGAAAGGCTGACAGTGCACCCAGATTCACATACCATGTAACAGGGTCTTTACATGTATGTAGTCAGTATGGTATGGCTATCTGTGTGTGCCTATTGTAACGGTAACATTGGAATGTGGTACCATATGTTTGTATGTGTGTGTGAGATGCATGCGATGACTGATACCGTTTGCATATGTGCATGTGTTGGTAGACTTTGTCCACATATGTGTTACCATATGTGTACATATGTGATGTAACACATATTTGTGGATATACCACATTGTCATGTCAGATTTCCAAATGTACGTTTGACAACAACACAATAGATAAGATGGGCTATGTCCAGTACATGGTCATGCTTGTAATACCCTGGATAACTCGTACTCAGAGGATGCAGTGAACTACAGCTGGGTCATATTCACGTAACCCATGGCAATGTGAATGCATGTGTGACCACACTGTGGTGTGTTTTATGGTTCAGGGTTCCTGATGCTATGCTACATGTGTAACATATGGTTCTCCATGCATCTATGATGCAGGAGATGGTGTACTCACATGTGTCAATGAAGGTTGTAATGTGACGTGTGTGTAGAAAGACACGTGAAGTGTCATATGTATAAAGAATGCCACAGCTGTGTGTTCATGGGATATGAAACCCTCACAAATCTCTCTTCCTGCATGGACATATGTTGGACATTGTTAAATACCTGTGTAGTCATATCAGTGCCACCTATGTATCCGTATGTCAGAACACATCTGAAGGCCATTTAAGTCTCTCAATGATCATGTGATACAAATACATTTTCATTAGTGGTAAGTTGACTTTTGTGCAGACTCCAGAACACAATACCAAGCCAGTACCAATGAAGTGGTACATGTGTGCTGATAAATCAGACATATGTGTGCAAGGGACAAACTAGGTACAGACTATCGACCACAACATGTTTGCTGTGACTGTCACATACAATAGCATATACCTGCATAGCAGGGTTGCAGTCAGACAATGAGGGCACCCTATTCAGCATTGCTACTGTGGGACTTTTTGTGCCCACACAGACCTATGTAGGTTGCATGTTGTGATGCAGGTTAACAGTGCTCCACTCAGTTCAGTCCACTATGCACTTGCATCAGGCCCCTGACTGTGTCAAGAGTCAATGTAGCCTCTGTGTGGGAGTTAGGGGGTGTTGGGCGGGAATCTACACTCATCATGATAGCTTTTCAGCAGATCAATGCGCAGCCCTCTGCAGACAGACACCTGCACAAATGTGATCACATGGCCTGAGATTTTCTATTTCCTTTGGGGTACTTGATGTCAGGCTTGCCCTATCACGTACAGGGGACTGGCTGCTTGTACGTGTAGGACATATCTCATCATTTGGCATGGTCTGACATGAATTTTTATACATTGTTAGTAATTTCCATATGCAGCTAGGTTAGGGCATGTATCTCTAGTGTAACTTGTTTATGTTTTACGACCCAGGGGACAGATGATGTCATATGCCTTCGGTCAGAATGGTATGCTATGGGCAACTACAGCTTTGTTGTTGTAGCAAACATAAATGGGTTATGTACTGACTTAGACATCCTCTGTGAAACATATGTCGGATGATCACATGGTAACATTGTTGGTCTATGTGTGTACCTTCTCCAACACTAATAGCATATCTTGTTTGGAATAGATTTGGCTGGCATTATATAGGCTGCTTACACTTTGTACACATCTTCTACTCAACATTGTTCGGTCATACATGGACAGGATGCTACATGTGACTTGTGTAATTTGAAGATGTACACATCTTCTACTACTGGCTACGTGATAGTTTCCCTTCCATTTACAGGCTTTGCACAATTACATGATTACATGATTTCCACACACACAACATTACACCGGCCACAGCACTTGTGTAGCCTGCAAGTGGCCTCCCCATGTTGTATCTCCAAGTGTCTGTGGGGTCTCTCAGCTGTTCATCCACATCCTTTGGTGTACATGAGGGTGCACTCACATCTGCATTCCACATCTGCATTCCACACTGTCATCAGATGTGTATCTTGTTAGTGTGTGAAATTATTTCAGCTCTCGATTTTTTATTTGCCACATGCAACATATCTGTCTCCTTTTTCACTCATATAATTTAGGATGGGCCTGTAACATATTTGGACATTGCTAGACTTACACATCCCAAACCAAATTGGCATGTTGGAGACCTACACATTTTAGGGATTTAGGGCCAGATGTAGCAAAGGTTTTTACCCATTCTGTGTCTGGGAAAAAGTGTTCGTACATATGGCCCTTAGTCTCAGTAGGTGACTTTTTCTTGGTCAGGCATGGGATTGTCAATTGGAGGTGTGTGTTCATATGTGGTGTGTGATGGTCTCATACAGTCTATACTAGATTACCTTGCTTACCCATATCATCCATTGTAGGTAATTGCAAACTCTTTCCTACCTAGGCCATACAGTGGTACATCAGTCTTCAATGTATAGACAGCTTATCTGCAGGCATGTATCAAGACAGCAGATTTGTGGGACATGTGTGTTAGAATGTACATAGGAAGTGCAACAGACTCTGCCTACATTCCACTCACTCATTCATGTCGTGGTGCATTTTCCCATTTTACTGTTAATTTCTGGCTATGGGGCATCTGTGTGGAGAGTGGATCAGTGCCCATTGCTGCTTCACTTGTCCAGCAACCCTTAGCGCATTCCACAGCCAACATGTGTGTGCTATATTTGAGGTACAGCACACCATGTGGCAGGGTTGGGGTCAATAGCGGTGACGGTACGTAATACCATTGATATACGGTGCAGGGTAAGGCTGAAACTTTTGTTCCTAACCCTGAACAGTCTGTGAAGGTCCATTGATACCAATGGTGTTCCCCCTTGTCACATGTGCTCAGTGCTGGCATTACAACTACCCGCCTGAAGTGTGACAATGTTTACTGCCTCATTTTCATTTACACCATTTGGAAACAGGCCCTACTATATGTATGCCCCCCTTGCATACATCTTGCCTGGCGTGGGCATAATGTGGGTAAAGGGGTAGGAATTTGCACTATGCCTACTTAACTCCTCTTAGTTTTTTGGTGCCTGGATCTGGGCCTTCCAGAGCCACATGAGTGTGAGTTATGTGATGCTGATGTGTGGCATGGAGGCGCTAGACCCTCTTACATCACAACCGATGTCCCAACCATCTATGTAACTGTTGTGTTTTTTTCCTGCTCTCTCAAGTATGAGCAACATTCCAATGGTATATGTAGTGGAGAATGAGTACACCACGGACATTCTGGTGCAAAGTGATTTATTGGTGATATTTATAAGGCAATATTAGTTGTACAGTGTCTAGGTATAGAAGTTCTGTACAATTTGTTGTCTCATATGAACTCCAGCTGCAGTGTTTTGTTGTTCCCCCTCCACTTACGCTGCACCATTGTCATCCTCCTCCTCTTTGGGGACATCTACCATTTCGTCCCAGGGGGCTTAAGTCTGAATACATATATTAAGCAAGATTGCACATACAAGGATCATCTTTCATACCAGGGGTGGTGTATACAACAGGCTTCCTCCTGTCCAGGCCAGGCACCTGAACCTTCAGAAGCCCAAATGTCCTGTCCACCACATTTCGTGTCCTTGTGATCTTTATTGTATGCTCTCTATTCCACCATTGTCAGATTGCCAAAATGAGTCATCACCCATGGCTGGATGGTGTAATCTTGGTTGGCTGCAAAGAATGAGAGAACATGTATCGATCATGCATATTTGTGGTTTCGTATGTGCCTTGGGAGATGTTGGTTTTAGGTGGAATGGTGACTCAGACTTGCTTCAGGTATTGTGTGTGTTCCTGTTTGTGGAATGGTTGTATTGGTGTATAGTGATGGGCATTACTATCAAGTTGTTGTGGCTCAGGGACCTGGTGATTGTCAAATTAAGGCCCATATTTATACTTTTTGACCAAACCCAACGCCGGCACTGGTTTGCGTATTTTTTTTTACCACCGGTTAATGCCATTCCAACGCGCCAGGCAGGCGCCTTATTTATGGATTGACATTAGCCGGCGCTGTGGGCTCGTTAGAGTTAAAAAAAAATGACTCCAACTGGGCAGCGCAGGCGTAGGGAAGAATGGGGGTTGTGCATCAAAAAATGGTGCAAGTCAGGTTAGAGTAAAAAATCATGGCTCTAACCGGACTTGCGCCATTCTTTGACGCACAACCCCCATTGAAACGACTCCTGTCTTAACAAAGACAGGAGTCATGCCCCCCTGCCCAATGGCCATGCCCAGGGGACTTCTGTCCCCTGGGCATGGTCATTGGGCACAGAGGCATGTAGGAGGGCCCAAGTTATGCCCCCCTATGCCACTTTAAAAAATAATTAAAAATGACTTACCTGTACTTACCTGGGATGGGACCCCCATCCCTGGGTGTCCTCCGGGGTGGGTGAGGGTGGCAGGGGGTGTCCCTGGGGGTAGGGAAGGGCACCTGTGGACTCCTTCCATGGTCAGAGGCCATTGAAATGAGCCCACAGGTCCCTTAACACCTGCCCTCACCCAGGTGTTAAAAAACAGTGCACATCAGGCTGCGCGCCATATTTTAAGGCCCATCCCCCCCTGTACGTCAAAATGACGCGGGAGTACAAATAAGGCACACAGGCTTTAAAGTCATTTTTTGGACGGGAATGCCTACCTTGCATGTCATTAACGCAAGGCGGTTTCCCGCATCCAGAAAATGACACACACGGAGGAATTTTGACGTTCGTGGGATCGGGTGTCAAAGTATAAATATGGTGTTGGGTTTGCGCCGTATTAGCGTCCAAAATTTAGATGCAAATCTGGTGCAACCAGGGTATAAATGTGCCCCTAAATCTGGACTGACAGTTTAACCATGCCAAATATGTGTTGTGCTGTCCATATTTGAGGCTGTGTCCCAATGTTAGTGGAACCTCCCACCTCCTTGCACCACAATGGTGTCATTTGTATTGACACCATAGTAGCCGTACAAGGGCAAACTCAGCCTCCATGTTACCATGTGGCATTACGCATGCACTGTGACACTTAGTGACCCTTTGTGGCAGATTGTGCCTGTGCCAGCCATCATGTGTACAAGGGTGAGATTCACACAATTGGAGGAGTAGCAAAATGAGTGCAGAGGAACCTTCAAGGTTCCTAGACATTATTTATCAAAGACACTTTCAACACCTGCACAGAGCAGGCGTTAGGATGGGGCACACCATAGTTTTGAATGGGTCCCTATGTACGGTACATGAAAGGTCAGGTATGTTATCAATACTCCTACAGAGTCCCATTATGGCATCCATTATCTTGACAGATTGCACCTACTCTGCACCGTGGTGTGTCAATTCTGGTATCCAGCGCATACACAGTGGCATTAGGGGGGCACTAAGGGGCAAAAGTAAAGTGGGACGGGACTAGGTGCTGCGCCACTTTTCATTAATCTGCCCCATGGTCTTTTATGGCTGGTGATGTTGTATTCCTATCGGTGCGCCACAATGCACTAGACAGGTGAAGGTGCACACAACGGGTATGTCTGGTATGTTTAGGTGATATGTAGTTGGTAATGGCAACACTTGGATGGCATTTGATAATGGTGCCACCAGAGGCTTCAACACCTTGACCAATTTGTGGCTGTGCCTATATGTGAGTTTCTTCACACTAGCATGGTCAATACCATTCACATTGCTGGGCTATTCATTGTTAGGTGTTATGTTTGTGGGGTCTGTAGTCAGTTGGCAAACAGTGGACTCTTGTATTGGTTTGGGCTCAGCTTCTGTATGCCCCACCTGTCCTTCACATAGGGGGTTATTACAACATTGGCGGTAAAAGCCGCTTACTGCCGTGCAGAAGACTGCCAATACACCGCCGCGGAATACCGCCACAGCTATTATGACACACATCTCGGAATCCTCTGAAATTCAGACACCCACACAAGTCCGCCACACCAAAGGTCAGTGTTAAACTGGTGAAAACAATTTCTCCACCGTCACGCCAACAGAAACACGCCCATGCTATCACGACCCACGAACCACGGTATTCCATTGGCGGTACACACCGCCGCGCTCAAAATACACACACATCTCCAAAACACCGCCACATTGGACAATTCCAAATACACACACCTGATACACATACAAACACCACTCCCACACAATCAATACGATATAAAACACACACCCACATCACACACAAACCCCTACAACCTGAAATCTTGAGGAAGCCGAGAGACAGAGAGCACAGCAATTGGGAACCCCACCACACAGAGGCACACAACACCATCACCCATACAACATTCCACCCACAAAACACCACACACCACTACACATCACCACACATATCAACACATACACCACCCCACACATCACCCACACCACCCCATGTCACGCCAAAGACACCCCAGGTTTTCCGAGGAGGAGCTCAGGGTCATGGTGGAGGAAATACTCCGGGTAGAGCCACAGCTATTTGGCTCACAGGTGCAGCACACCTCCATAGCCAGGAAGATGGAGCTATGGCGCAGAATCGTGGACAGGGTCAACGCTGTGGGACAGCATCCAAGAAATCGGGAGGACATCAGGAAGAGGTGGAACAACCTACGTGGGAAGTTGCGTTCAGTGGTCTCCAGGCACAACATCGCGATACAGCGGACTGGCGGCGGACTCCCACCTCCTCCCCCACAACTAACAACATGGGAGGAGCAAGTCTTGACCATCATGCATCCAGAGGGCCTCGGAGGAGTCGGTGGAAGAATGGACACTGGTAAGTCAAATCTTAACTATCATACCCCCCACCCTACCTGCATTCTATCACACACCCCCACCCTCACCCCCTCTCCTATCACTACAACTCCTCACTAATGTACAAACACAAACCACACATCCCAACCCCAAGCCCTGCATGACACAACTAAGCATGGTCACCCCTCACTAAAGCATGCTCACTGCACATACCCATAACAACCCCCTAACCATCATCACACAAACCCCCACACAGGAATGTTTGCACTGGGGTACACGCACACCCACCCATTGCACACCATGACACACACACATGCAATAATCATGCTCTTATACCCCTGCAGTACCACTACGGAACGTCACCACGCAGGAGGGTCCAGACATTTCCACTCCACCCACAGAAGAGGCCCACAGTGACGACAGCAGCTCTGGCCAACTGGATCCAGATGACCAACCTGAACCATCGTGGGCCTCGGGACAGTCGGTTCCCCTCGCACAGGCACAGCCCAACACTGACCTTCGACCCTCTGGTAACACCAGCACAGCACCCACCCAGCGGGCCCATACCTCCGTACCCAGGACACGTCAATCAGCGGTGTGTCCACTACTACAGGGAACCCAGGATAACCCACCACCCCAACAACAACAGGGACGTGGGGGCAGTGGTAGTGGGCACACAGTCCAGGGGACGGAGGCACAGGAACACAGGGGAACTGGGAGGGCTGCTGTGCGACAGGGGGCGGACAGGCCAAGGGAACCCACTCTCCACAAGGCCCTCTCCTCCATCATGGGAGCATACCACCACTCCCAGGAGACGATGGCGGCGGTCCTGGCCAAGTTTCAGGAGACCCAGCGCCTGCAGGAGGAGCAGTATTTGGGGTTCAGGGAGGAGCTCAGAACCATCAGCTCTACCCTGGGCACCATCGTAGGGGTGCTGAAGGACATACAAAAGACCATGAGGGACACCGTGGCACTCCAAGGGGACCCTGACACTAGCATGGACGATGAACTGCCCACCACCTCCGCCGGTGATAGTGGACAGGACGCCCCGCCACAGGACCACCACACCAGCACCCCACCCCCTGCAGACGGAGAACCACCCCGCAAGCGGTCCTTGAGACCCAGGAACAGGACAGAGCACAATGGCAAGACCCCCGCCAGGAAATGAGACCACCCTGATTGTCCTCCCACTGTCCCACTTTGTTACCCTGTCCAGATTGGGACTGCCCCAGCTCCACTTCCTATGCCCATATGGGCAAAGCACCTGTGAGACGAATAGCCTGGACTCTGCCATGGACATTCCTCCACCATCCCCCATCACCATTTCACAACCCCCCTCCATTTTTGAGCACTTAAATAAACACTCTTAAAGCACAAAACAATCTGGAGTCAGTCTGTGATTTGGTAAATTTGTATTATCAATGACAGTGTCAAAATGCGTTTTCAATTGTAATGCCAACATACCTATGTCACACATCACAAGTCCATGAAGGATGCAAGCAGATGACACACGTTGGTAACCACACCTGTGAAACCGTAATGGAAAGGTACAACTCAGTTACCAAATACTGCTACTAAATGACAGACAGGATAGAGGTAGAAGTGTGAAAGTGAATGTAATAGTAAACAAAAATATTCTCACCTGTGTGTCACTGGAAATATTGCTGTATGACTGACTCCCTGTTGTCTAGGTCTTCTTCCTCAGCTTCCTCCCCATCACTGTCCACAGGCTCCACAGGCTCCACAGCTGCCACAACACCGCCATCTGGACCATCCTCCTGCAGAAAAGGCACCTGGCGTCGCAAAGCAAGATTGTGACGCATCGAGCAGGCGATGATGATCTGGCACACCTTCTTTGGTGAGTAGAATAGGGAACCTGTCATATGGAGGCACCTGAACCTGGCCTTCAGGAGGCCGAAGGTGCATTCGATCACCCTCCTAGTCCGCCCATGGGCCTCATTGTAGCGTTCCTCTGCCCCGGTCCTGGGATTCCTCACTGGGGTCAATAGCCATGACAGGTTGGGGTAACCAGAGTCCCCTAATAGCCACACCCGGTGCCTCTGGAGTTGACCCATCACATACGGGATACTGCTATTCCGCAGGATGTAGGCGTCATGCACTGAGCCAGAGAACATAGCATTTCCCTGGGAGATGTACTGGTCTGCCAAACATACCATCTGTACATTCATGGAATGATAACTCTTCTGGTTCCTGTACACCTGTTCACTCCTGTGGGGGGGACCAGAGCTACATGGGTCCCATCAATAGCACCTATGATGTTGGGGATATGTCCAAGGGCATATAAGTCACCTTTCACTGTAGCCAAATCCTCCACCTGTGGGAAAACGATGTAGCTCCTTACGTGTTTCAGCAAGGCAGACAACACTCTGGACAACACGTTGGAAAACATTGGCTGGGACATCCCTGATGCCATGGCCACTGTTGTCTAAAAAGACCCACTTGTAAGGAAATGGAGCACTGATAGCACCTGCACGTCAGGGGGGATTCCTAGGGGATGGCGGATTGGTGAGATCAGGTCTGGCTCCAACTGGGTACACAGTTCCTGGATTGTGGCACGGTCAAACCTGTAGGTGATGATCAAATGTCGCTCCTTCATTCTTAAACCAGCGGTCGGTACACTGGAGGATTCCGCCATCTCCTCAAATGTCCCAGCTGACGGTGCCTAGGAAGGACAACAGCGACCACAGAGTCAACAAATTTCCAGGTATGTACCCACAGCTACACAGAACACGACACAAAATACAAAACTCTTCCTGTATGTGTGTTGAGTGTAGGCCTAGGTATGTGTGATGCAATTGGTAATTAGGCCATGTGGGCCCCTGAAATGGCGGCTGCCTGACCTCTAAAGTGGGACAATGGGATGTGAGGTATTTGCGCTGGCGTTGTACACCGTCGCAGTAGGCGGTCGTAGACCGCGGCGCAATGCTGCATTGGTTAACATTGGACCCTATGGGTCCCAGGAGCCAATGATGAAGTGCACCGCCGGTGATGAGAAGCACTGCCGCGGACGTCACCGCCGCGGACGTGACCGCCATTTTCTATCTGTTCAGTCACTCGATACCTGATCTTCGACAGGAGAGGACCTACACTGCAAGTGCTGCTGTGACCTCGGTCTGGAAGAGACAATGGCTGCTGCGTCTGGGGAAAGGGCCCCTGCCTTCACTGCTCAGGAGTTGGAGAAGCTCGTGGACGGGGTCCTCCCCCAGTACATGCTACTCTACGGTCCTCCAGACCAACATGTAAGCACACAGGGAGCATGTTGTATGGGCTATGCCTGGGTGGAGAGGGCTGGATGTCAGTAGGAAGGGTGCAGAGTTCAGGGAACATGAAGGACTGATGCATGTGCCACATGGCAAGGGTAGGGATGGGGGCCACCCACTTCGACGGGGCTGTTGTTAATGACTTCTCTTCTTCCCCTGTACATGTCATGTAGGCCAGTGCCCACCAGAAGAAGGACATTTGGCGTGCCATCGCCAAGGACGTCTGGACCCTGGGGGTCCACCAGAGACGTGGCACCCACTGCCGGAAAAGATGGGAGGACATTCGCCGCTGGAGCAAGAAGACGGCGGAGGCCCAGCTGGGGATGGGCTCCCAACGTGGAAGGGGTGCCAGTCGCACCATGACCCCCCTGATGTTCCCGATCCTGGCAGTGGCCTACCCTGAGTTGGATGGGCGTTTGCGGGCATCACTGCAGACACAAGGGGGTGAGTACACTCTCATTCACCGGACTTTGCGCGCAGTGGAGGGGTCTGGGTGGGGGAGGAGAGCTATGGGTTTACCTAGGCCAGGGCGAGTTCAGTAGGCTAGGCCCCTCCGTAATGCAGGCCATGTGCCACTCCAACCCACCTCTGTAGAGTGCCAAGTACAGGTATACATGCCCCTGTGTCATCTATGTGTGCAGATGACCACCATAGCCATGTAGGGCAGATCCCAGGAATTGCATCTGTAGAGGCCAAGAGCATGGCGTAGTGCAGGGGGCTGCTGTGTCTGTATTGTCCGCCAACGGTAGCGGTAAGCCATGCACTCAACCTGTCTTTCTTCTGTCGTCCTCCCCCGTTTTTGTGCTCTCCCTGTTCTTTTGTGCATCAGCATCATCAGTAGGAGGTACAGTGGCACCGGAGCACGAGGGATCTGCATCCCACATGGCCATGGAGGGCCACACCCCAGACTCTGAGGGGCATATTTATACTCCGTTTGCGCCGAAATTGCGTCGTTTTTTTTGACGCAATTTCGACGCAAAACTAACGCCAACTAACGCCATATTTATACTATGGCGTTAGAGGCGAATAGCGCCAAAGTTCCCGGAATGTGCGTCATTTTTTAGCGTGAACCCCTTCCTTGCGTTAATGATATGCAAGGGAGGCATTCCCGTCTAAAAAATGACTCCCAGGCCTTTACGTGGTATTTATACTCCCGGGCAAAAGAGACGCCCGGGAGTGGGCGTGGCTAAAAACGGCGCATTTGCGCCGCTTTTTAACGCCTGGGTCAGGCATGGCGTTAAGGGACAAGTGGGCTCAAAATGAGCCCAGAGTGCCCTCCCCTGCCCCCAGGGACCCCCCCTGCCACCCTTGCCCACCCCAGGAGGACACCCAAGGCTGGAGGGACCCACCCCAGGGACATTCAGGTAAGTATTTTTTTTATTTTTTTTAAATAATTTTTTGTGGCATAGGGGGGCCTGATTTGTGCCCCCCTACATGCCACTATGCCCAATGACCATGCCCAGGGGACAGAAGTCCCCTGGGCATGGCCATTGGGCAAGGGGGCATGACTCCTATCTTTACAATGATAGGAGTCATGTTGATGGGGGATGGGCGTCGAAAATAAATGGCGCAAGTCGGGTTACGACGATTTTTTCGACGTAACCTGACTTGCCCCATTTTAAGACGCCCATGCGCCATTTTCCCCCTACGCCGGCGCTGCCTGGTGTACGTGGTTTTTCTCGCGCACACCAGGCAGCGCCGGTCTGCTTGCGCCGGCTAACGCCATTCAATAAATACGGCGCCCGCATGGCGCTTCAGAATGGCGTTAGCCGGCGCAAAACTTTTTGACGCTAAACTGCGTTAGCGCAGTTTAGCGTCAAAAAGTATAAATATGGGCCTGAATACACCAGTGGGACGGAGGGCGAGGGGAGCTTCACGTCGGTCACCGGATCACCAAACAGCGACACGGACTCGTCTGCCGATGGGAGCTCCCTTGTGGTGGCGGCACCATCTGTGCCCCCCACTTCTACAGGTACAGCCGCCACCTCCCCTACCAGCACTGCCCTCCTAGCAGCCCCTCAGCCTTCGCTCTGTGCCGGCTCACCCAGGAGGGTGGGCATCACCTTCGCCCCAGGCACCTCAGCCCCTGCCCCTGTCACCCCTGCTGCCCTCAGTGAGGAGGCCATTGATCTCCTCAGGTCACTCACTGTTGGGCAGTCTACCATTGTGAATGCCATCCAGGGTGTAGAAAGGGAGTTGCAACACGGTAATGCATTCCTGGAGGGCATTCATTCTGGTCAGGCTGCCCTTCATCGAGCCCTGCAATCTCTGGCCTCAGCACTGATGGCAGCCATTGTCCCTGTGTCTAGCCTCCCTCCTCCAACTTCCTCCACCCAGACCCAGTTCCCTGTACCCCAGCCTATCCCAACCACACCATCAGACAAGCATGCATACACCTCAACACACAAAAGTAGCTCAGGCAAACATAAGCACCACACAACCCACAGGCATTCAAACAAGCATCACCCACATACAGACACAACATCCACTGCCTCCACTGTGTCCCCCTCCTCGTCATCTCCCTCCTCCCTCCCAGAGTCATCTACACTCTCACCTGCATGCACTACATCTACAGGCACTAGGACTCGCACCAGAACACTCAGCACCACACCCCGCTCACCTGCACTAACCACCCCCACTACCATTTACACGTCCCCTGTGTCCACTCCCAGTGTGTCTGTGACGCCCCCTCCCAAAGTACACAAATGCGGGCACCCACACACCCAACATCCATCCACCTCACGACAGCCTCCAGTACCTGCACCTGCACCCAAATCACCTAAAGTTACACCTCCTACAACCACCTCCTCTTCCTCCACTCCCAGACCCCCTGCAGCTACCCATCCCAGTCTTCGTCAGCAACTCTTCCTCAACAAAGTTGACCTCGTTGCCACCACCCCCACCCCTCCAATTCATAGGTCCCGTAGCAGCACCTCAACCAAAAAAAGTCCAGTACCAGTGGTGCGTGTTAAAGGTGTGTGTAGTGCACCGGCCACCAGGGCAGCCAGTGTGACACGGAGCCAAAGCACTGCCAGTATACCCCCTGTAAAGCACCTTAAGTTGGAAAGTGGCCGACGGGACAGGGTGAAGACTCCTGGCGGCAAAACTGCTCACAAGGGTCCCAGGGGTTGTGCCGAGTCAGCTGTGACTACTCCAAAGGTGGTGAAGGGCCAGAAGAAGTCTGCACAGTCTGGGAAGAGCAGCACGGCGGAGAAGGGCCCCATCCTCCCCGGCGGCCGGGACGCCACCGCTAGCACTATCATCACAGGTCCGGAGACCACCGCCAGAGTCATTGCCCAGGAGGGCAGCACAATCGTCACTGGTCAGGAGACCACCGCCAGAGTCATTGCCCAGGAGGGCAGCACAATCATCACTGGTCAGGAGACCACCGCCAGAGTCATTGCCCAGGAGGGCAGCACAATCGTCACTGGTCAGGAGACCACGGCAAGCGTCAGTGCCCTGGAGGGCCCCGGCAGCCACAGCCCGCTGAGCAATGAGGGACCGTCATGCCACACACCAATGCACAGGTCAGACAGCAAAGTCAAGCACCGCTGAACAGGGCACAGACCACCATGGCAATGCACTGCTGAACAGGGAAAAGACCGCCATGGTGAAGACCGCTGAACAGGGCACAGACCGCCATGGCAATGCACTGCTGAACAGGGAAAAGACCGCCATGGTGAAGACCGCTGAACAGGGCACAGACCGCCATGGCAAAGCACCGCTGAACAGGGAAAAGACTGCCATGGCAAAGCACCGCTGAACAGGGCACAGACCGCCATGGCAAAGCACTGCTGAACAGGGAAAAGACAGCCATGGTGAAGACCGCTGAACAGGGCACAGACCGCCATGGCAATGCACTGCTGAACAGGGAAAAGACCGCCATGGTGAAGACCGCTGAACAGGGCACAGACCGCCATGGCAAAGCACCGCTGAACAGGGAAAAGACCGCCATGGTAAAGCACCGCTGAACAGGGAACAGACCGCCATGGCAAAGCACTGCTGAACAGGGAAAAGACCACCATGGCAAAGCACCGCTGAACAGGGCACAGACCGCCATGGCAAAGCACAGCTGAACAGGTCAGAGACAGCAAAGGCAAGCACCGCTGAACAGGGCAAAGACCGCCATGGTGAAGACCGCTGAACAGGGCAAAGCACCGCTGAACAGGTCAGAGACAGCAAAGGCAAGCACCGCTGAACAGGGCACAGACCGCCAAATCAAGCATCGTTAGCCCATGTGCAGCTGGGACAGTGACGGAACAGGAACCGTCACGGGGAGCCTGATGCAGTCTGGGCACCATTCCCCCTCCAGAACCAGTGGAGACTGTTATGCACTTGTGAGACTGTGGCTTTGCACTCCCCCAGGATAATGCAGTGGGCAACCCACCCACTGCAAAGACTTGTGAGACTGTGGCTTTGCACTCCCCAGGATGGTACAGTGGGCAACCCACCCACTGTAGAGACTTGAGAGACTGTGGCTTTGCACCCCCCAGGATGGTACAGTGGGCAACCCACCCACTGCAAAGACTTGGGAAACTGTGGCTTTGCCCTCCCCAGGATAGTACAGTGGGCAACCCACCCACTGAAAAGACTTGAGAGACTGTGGCTTTGCACTCCCCAGGATGGTATAGTGGGCAACCCACCCACTGCAGAGACTTGAGAGACTGTGGCTTTGAGCTCCCCAGGATACATCAATGGGCATGGAGCCCCGTCGTGGATCTGGCGTGGTGCTGTAATCCGGCTAAGGTGCCCCCGCTTCCCTTCCCCCTGAGGTGTCTGTTGTATTACTATCTGATGCCCCTGCAGTGTTCTCTCCGTTTGTGGACAGGTATCTAGTGTGGGCCTCGCCCATGCATTTTGGGACCAGTGGTGCACGGACATTGATATGTGCATACCTGCACTACTAATCGTGATGTATATTTTGTTTAAAGTATATATATATCTGTGTATATTTGGTTACTGTATTTTGATACATTACAATGTTTGCACTGATTTCCTTTTGTCTTTGCATTCTTCCGGGGGGGAGGGTGTTGTTACTGTGCTGTTTGGACATGCATTGGTGTGTGTGTTGTAGTGGGTGAGGGTCAGGTAGGGGGTGAGGGAGTTGCGTGTGTGTCCCCCTGACTTTTGCCTCCCCCCTCCCCTATGTCATAGGTGCAGTACTCACCGTTGTCTTCAGCGCCTAAGTAGATGGTGATCGTAGAGGAGCAGAAAGACAAGCGCAGGGAGTATTTGTAGTTCGGGCTCCATGGTGGGCTCCTTCCTCGTGGAGTGTGTTAAGGTGAGCGTTTTCCCATTGCAAAAGCTGTTTCTGCCGTGTTTTTATCCACAGTGAATCCGCCCCGGAAAAGGTGGTGGATTGGCGGGTTGTGATACTGTGGGCGGTACATTGTCTTCCGCCTGTCTGTTGGCGGTGACCGCCGCGCTGCTTGTCTGTACGGCCGTGGCGGTCGGAGTGTTAAAGTGGCTGTCTATGTTGGCGGTTTCCGCCACGGTCATAATTCCCTTTTTTTCCGCCGGCCTGTTTCGGTATTACCGCACCTTTAACACCGTCCGCCAGGGTTGTAATGACCACCATAGTGTGCTAGTCAAGTTGTGGCTGTATATTGTACATATGTGTGTTTGTGTGTGTGATTTGCAATGAATGTGGTGTAGTGTGGCATGTGTCATATGTGTTGTTGTCTATACATCTGTGTTCCCCTACCCCTGTGTGTTTAGTGTGGTGTATGTATTGTTTGTCCTACAAGGTTGGTTTGCTGTCTGTGTACTGATTGGTATGGTGGCTTACCTTCAAATAGCCCTTTGCCATATTGCCCATCCTTGAATCACTCGTTGAAGGGGGAATGCCAGAATATGTAGCCATCATGGACGCTGCCGGGATATTTGGCTAGGATGTTTGCGAAGAGCCCATGGGGGTCCACAATGGCCTGCACATTTATCGAATGGGTGTGACTGCGGTTCCTGTAGAGGTGTTCTAATGCAGCAGGTGGCAAAAGCTGGACGTGAGTGCAGTCCATTGTACCCAGTGCATGCAGGAACCCAGCAATTTGGTAGAAACCTTGCTTGGTCTCCTGTTGCAGTTAGGGAAGCTGATGTTGGGGGGTGTGAGGTGGATGATTGCATCCAGAACCTTTGGTAGGAAGGCTGAGAAGGATAGTGGGAAGATACCAGCCACTTGTGCGCCGATTGTCTGGAATGATCCTGATGCCAGCATATGGAGGACAGCCAGGAGTTTGGTCATGGGTGTAATAGTTGTTTGAGTTTCTACCCTTCCAGTTATGTCTGGCACACTGTGGTGCAGCAGGCGTACAATGGATTCCCGCTTCAGATGGTATGTTCTGATGACATTTGGTTCCCTGAGTGCAAGGATGGTTGTACACTGTGGAAATATCCTCTCCTGCCTTCTGCGCTGCCTTTGTGGCACTGTGGTGGTGTTTGGTGTTGCTACGATGGTGCTGGAGGAACCTGTTGTCATTGCTGTTGTCTGCGGACTTTTCCAAGTTGCAGCATTAACAGTTACATGTTGTCCAGGAGGTTGCCAATGCTCCTTCTTTGTGTTTTCCTTAAATAGTAGTGTGTGGGCCTCATTTTAATGCCTGGTCTGACCAGGCATAAACATTTTATGGTAATCGGACTTTGCATCATTTTTTGGGACCAGTTCCTTAATATGCATTGTTTTACCATCAGGCTGTAAGTATGGCGCTGGAGGGCTAGAGTTATTTTTTGGAAGAGAACGCCTACCTTGCATATCATTGTCGCAAAACAACGCAAGGTGGGATGGAGCTCCCCAAAAATTATGTAAACTCTGAAATTTTTTCGCTCTATGGGTCTAGTGGCAAAATATAAATATGGCGCTCGGTTAGCGCCGCTTTTCTGCCAAATAAATTACGCAAAGGCAGCGCAAACTTTTCCTAAATATGGGCCATTGTGTTTTTCATCTGCTGTTATCTTGTGGGCTCTAGTATATTAAAAAAGCTCTCTCCCACATAAAATGTACTCAACCTATTGATATGGACTAACAGAGGTGTTAAGACATTTTTATATATGACGCATGTTGCCATGCGTATTACCCAATACATGTTCAGTGCTTTATTTGTATAAAAAAACATAACTGCCAAGGCCCTTGTCAGGGGCCACTGCAGCTTGCACCACTCACTGCCCCCGCCAGAAATGCATGACAGAATCAACACAAATACTAACAATCACACCCTACAAGTTTGAAAAGTCGGACTATTTCAGGCCTGAAAAGCTTTACGAATGGCTTGGGTGGCAGGTATTCGTCATTTTGAGTGTATTGAATTAGTAAACAACTGTTGTACTCATCTCTAATTTAGACAAACGGGCGCTACCTTGTGGACACTATAAAAAGTGCTGGTGCTGAAAATTAAGTGCCAGTGCCGAACACAGGTAACCACCTGCTCAAATCAAGCACTGCTTATGTGACCTGCTGGTTCCGCCTTTGGCAAGTAATGAACGTTCAGCTCATACAGCTACCCATTTCAACATTCCAGTAGAGGCAAACTGTGCAATGTAGTGTCATTTTCATGCATGGGGTCTGTCATGCTACACTCTTCTCCCATCTGTGAAGCTGACTGCTTATATGGCGGATGGGTATCTATATGAGTTGTAGGTTTGTCAGATGAGGAAATGGTGGAGCCCTACGAGTTCACTCATACCTTCAGATCCTTGCATTCACTCACAATTCCTGACCCGTCTGTCACTCATGCCTCTTGCCACCACTCACCTCCTGCCCCTTCCTGTTACTCATACGTCAAGTCCTTCGCTGTCACTGGCATCTCCTGTCACTCATTGTCAAGCTTCTTACCAACTGCAGTCACTCAGAATGACTATTGTTAGCTAAGACATCTCCTGCGCATTGGTATCTCTCGCACCTACTGCTCCTCAGTCACTAACACACTACATTGCCCAAAGTTTCTCACACCTCCTGACCCTTGCGCCTCCTGCCCCTCGATGTTAATCACTCTGCCTGTCTCTTTCTATCACTCACATAGCCTGTCCCTCAATGTCACATTCACCCAGCCACTTGCTTTGACTCACACCCCCTGTTAATCCCTGTTACTCTCACCTTCTGGTCCTCCCTGGAACAACCAGTTCTGTTCCATCATTGTTGGTCAAAGCCACTACCTCCACTGTTGATTATGCCTTCTCTCTCTCACTGCCAGTTGCATTCCCTTTACCTTGGTTTCACTCCTACAGACTGCCTGTGAAAGTTACTCACAAGCCACACCTCAATATCTCTCAATCCTCCTGCTCATTACTGTCACTCACCTCATGACCTTCGCTCTCTTTCACCTCCCCCTACCCATAGCTGTCATTCTCGGTGCCACATACTTCTCACACAGTGTGAGTGCAACAGCAGCTGGCAGCAGAACCTAGAAAAGAGTCTATCATAAGTTATTGGATTGTAGTGATTAGCTCTGGCAGGCACACCCTCAGATACGGAAATATCTCACTATATCCTGCAGCCCAGGAGCCTGTCATTCAGGGTACTTTTAGTGCCAAGAGTGGGATGTTTACAGATAGTCTACTATAAAAACACAGTACTTATGCCAGGTAGCACATATTAACTCTGAGCAGGAATCAGCCACGGATGAGGAAGGGATGGTGCAAATCTGAGTGCCTGTATGTACATTACCTGTCCCTGCATCCAAATATATCATACAGCACAGTCATTAAAACAAGCAACAAATATACCTAAGATGAGCCAGACCTACTGGTTTCAATGTTTGGTAGTTCTCTCCTAAAACTGTCTGTTGTTAAAAGATCTAGGGGCATATTTACAAGGGGCTTGTTCCAACGCTGCATAATTTTTTTGACGCAGCGCGGGCACATTCGGTGCTCCATATTAACTAAGTGACGCATTAGGCATAAGGTGCCTCTTTTCTCTCCTGGCCATCATTTTTTACCTGCACTACAACCAGCTGTGCCAGGTAACGTTAATCATATGCAATGTAGGCTTTCTCTGAAAATCCCATGCAGAACTGATGCATTCATATTTACAAGTTTTTAGGGAAGTGACGCATTGTTGGTGAATGACTTGCAGTCTAAAATGCGTCACAAATCCTACGCGTGCTTAACCCCGGTGTAAAAATTATGTATTGGCTTTGCAATAAGAGTCTGACCAGCTGACGTCACTTTACACACACTGGAATATGTCTGTATTTCACATCCCCTCTGCTAATAGTGGGTGCGCACATGTGCCAATAATGTTGTAGGACCCCTTGACCAAGCTGGGACCATGGCACCTATAATTCTCTCATCCTCTGCAGGAAGTTAATGTGAAGTTGTATACATTTTGCAAGGGACAGAACAGGATTGTCACTTCCCCATGGAGGAAGGGGTCCCAAGTCTAGGCCTGCGTATAGCAAAGGACAACAGCTAGGTACACACATAAGGTAAGTAATACATGTATAACCACTTTACATTCCAACATATACTTTTATTCACTTACTTTACACTGTCACTCACTATGTCGCACATACATACTCAGATTTCTACATACACATACGTACACTATACCGACTGTAATGTGACACATACACACACCGCATACATTACCTCTTACATCCAGGACTAATGTAAACGTGTGTAAGGTGAAGAAGAAGAAGAAGTTTATTGACAAGGTTAATTAAAACCATCACAATTCAAGCATACGTCCAATATAAATACTTAACATACTCACTAGATAAATCAGGAGCTCTTAAGACCATAATTTGCTTATATGAAACTAAATCATACCATGATGTTAAATTATATGTAATTAAAACCTGCTCTGCTAACTTCAGCCTTGTTTTTAATCAGGATTTTCTTACTCCCATATTACAGCTGCACTGTTAGTTGCTAAAAATAATTCAGGGAGTATCCTTAAATAATTAACACTAAGTCATACCTATAACTAATTTTTGGCTGCAGTTAACCATTTAAAACTCTTCTAACACCAATTAATAAATCATGCACTCTGGGCTTACTAGAGTTTATGCTCTAGTTCTTTTTGGGCCTGTACCATAAATGTGTTCCCTCGACAAGAAAATGGGATTGAGAAACCGCTAAGCCAACTAATAATGGCTGGCCTAAATGAGCGTATATTTAATGACCTGAGGAAGTTTTTCAAATACAATATCCTGAGGCCTAGCAAAGCCGGGCACATGCAAAAAATGTATTCTAATGACGCTAATCTGTACCCACACAGCCAGCAAAAGTATGCCTGTACTTGCTGTCTCCATGAAGGGACCATGTCTTTCGTTTCCATCAACCCAAATCGAAAAAGCATAAACGGATGTTTCAATGACTGGTTGAAGGATGCTGCTAGATATTCCTGAGCCTGTAAAATTTTATATGATGTTAAAGCAGACCATGCATGCTGTCTTTTTGCGAGTTTATGTTTATCAGAAATTAGAGACTTCATTTTAGTGACATGTATGCAATTGTTTAAGTGATTACCCCAAATGCTTCTATCGTTGTAATGCTGTTGCTCTTCGATTTCAATCCAACATAGATTGTTAATGGTACCAGTCTCTGCAGCACACATTCTCCAGCATAATTTGATGAAGGCCATTTACTCTGATGGTCGTAGTTTTTTAAACCCAATTCTAAGTGGACCTGGGCTGGAGATGCCGGACGTGGAATCTAAAAAAACAATTTATAGGCCTTCATCTGTACTTGATTGAAATAAACTGCCTCCTTCCCCAGCATAATTTCACCTCTGTAGGTGACAGTAGGCATTAGCCTAGTTGCCATGACCAAAAGTAGGTGAGTATGACGGGCAGTTCAGTTTTGGCTGTAATACTTTGAAGCCATAGGTCAATGAGTGGGCTTTGGCCTGAGCAACAGCAAGCTGTGATTTGAAAGACAGGAGGCGATCCATAGTAAATCCTAAGTATTTATATGTGGGGGCGACCTCCACCGGGTACCGTTTAAGAACCACGAAACAGATTTAAACTTCTTATCGACCAGGAGGACAACCTATGTTTTACTAAAATTCTGTTCCAGACCTTGCTTTGTTATATATATGTGAAGTACATCCATACTCTGCTGTAATCCGACTGCTGTTTGGCTGAGTAAATCTATGTCGTCTGCATACTGTAACCATGCTATTCCTTTCCTGGCCAGTATTGGTGGATGACTATTTACGGGTGCGAGAGCCTCAGCTAGGTTTGCAAGATATAAATTGAACAGCGTGGGAGCTGATACACACCCTTGTTTTAATCCTTTTGCTGTTGATATTCTGTTGGTAAAATGGCCGCCCTCTCTGATTTTTACTTGCACCCAAGTGCCCGTGTACAGATCCATCATTGCATTAAGAAGGCTGCAGGGTAAGCCCCAGCCTTTCAGTTTCTCCCACAGACGGAGTCTTGGTACACAATCAAAAGCTGCCTTCAGGTCAATAAAACACGCAAATAACCTTTTGTTCCTGAGTCTGGCTCTGTTTCCCAGCAGGGCCAAGGCATCCAGGTTGGTGATAGCTCCCCTGCCTTCTCTGAAGCCTCTCTGGCATTGTGGAATTAGATGTCTATCATAAATCCATTCCGCAAATTGTTGCAGTAGACAGGCTGCATAGAGCTTTGTTTCCACATCTATCAGGGCTATTAGCCTATAATTTGAGGGAGTTGCTGGATTTCCTGTTTTGTATATTGGATGAATAATGCTACCTTTCCATGCTTCGGGTAGCCCCGTAGTGCCCTGGAGGTCAATAAAAAGCAGTGCCAGATAGTGAGCCCAGTATGAGGGGTCCCCTCTGAAAAGGGCATTCGGAACACCGTTTTGGCCAGCTTCCCCTACCTGTTTTAGTATGTTAATAAGAATTGCCTCCTCCTTCCCGTGGTTCTCTGAGAGTGAGAAGATTGTTTGTACGTGGGATTCCCATGTAGCTGCATCAATACCTGCGTTCATGTGTCGATTTTGTTCCCTGATTTAATCCGTTTATCAGTTCCCAGAACTGTTTTTTTTTTTTGTTTGTTGGACATGAGTAGCTTGGTTCACAAGTCCTCACGGTATCTCTGTTTTGCAATTTTTCTAGTATTTGGCGCTTAGTTCAGATAGCCTTGTGTTATCAGATTTTATGCCCTATTGTATGTCCTTTTGGACATTTTTTTTATTCTCTTGAAACTTGATTTTTCTGATAACGCAGTGCATTGTTACACCATGGCTTTTCTGTTCCGCCACACTTAACTTTGTTGTTTGCCTCTATGACCGAAATTGGGAGATGATTTTTTGATGGAACATTTTTTAATTAGGGAATCGCACAAATGCTTCCAAGCTGTCACTCGTTTTCCTGGTAGATGATCTTTTTGTTCCTGCTTTCTTAATGTTTCTTTGAGCTATTCAAGTGTGCCTCCATTGCAGTGCACTTTTTCCATTACTTTGCCTAGGTCATGTCTCTTTCATTTCAATTTTTTTATATCATAAGTCACTGGAGCAGAAATTATGATATTTGCTGAGGGGAGCCGATTCCATTAATTCCTAATCTTAATAAGTTGTGGGAAATGATCGCTCTCTGTGCGTTGTTGGATTCTGTATGCTAAGATCAATGACAGTGCGATTTTGTTTATCAATGTGAAGTCGATATTCGATTGTTTGGTACCACTTGAGAAGGTTACTTGTGCAGATGAAGCATCCTCGGAGAGAGGCGCTAGGCAGCACAAACCCAAATTATCAAACTTTGTATTTGCATGTGTTCCGTTGAGGTGTTTTGTGCTGCCCTTTCTCAAATCTAGGTTGGCTGCTACCAATAAAGTAATAAAGTTCCCAATTGAACATGTGTAAGGTGATATGCCACTATTTAGCACTCTTTTACATTGGTCCTAAAGCATTAGACTACTCGGGCCAATTACTGATGCAGCACCTGTTAATTTCGACACATGGCTGACGTTGCATCAGTTATGAGGCCAACTTCAGCGATGTGCCACTTCTGAGGCTAATCCGTTACGTCAAAGTTCCAACAGATGCATCAGAATTTCTGATGCACCTAGCGTCCTTATGCGTCCTTATGCCATGGTGCTCCATATTGTAAATATGGCACATCCATGGCATCATAACACATTTCTGCGTATTGTATTTTTGACTCATCACTGCTGCAACATAGCAATGTGTAATTTCTTGTAAATACGCCCCCTAGTGTGTACAATACCAATAATTACAGTGGGCTTTGCACCAGCAAGTGCTTATCACTGGTTGGTTTTCTTACCAAATTCATTTGCTTACTTTTTATTCAATGGCTTTCCATCCATTTCTGGAATTTGCCCTTTCCCTGAAGAACATCTATTTTACATCATTTCTGATTAGATGAGCTCTATCTCTCCACTTCTTACAATGAGGAAACTATTTCTTTCATTTACCTTTCAGCACTCCATGCTGTGTTTCCAGTTTCATAAATGCTCACCACCACACTTCCAACCTCCTCCCTTCATTTATCTGTTGTACCCTCATATGTTCATGTCTCTGCTTCATTATGTTTTTCATTTAAATGTTTTAAAAAAAAAAAATATCCCAAATTCATTGTGTGTGGGCCAGGCAGCTTCACACTGCTTCTGGACTGCTCAATTCTATTGCTTTGAGCTGTGTTGTGCATACATTGACTTTATCTGCCTCTCAAGAGCTGTTCCCTTCTTTTATTTTTTTTTGGTATTTAGTTAACTGCTCAAAGATAACTGTTTGCCATCTTCAAATAGTGAATTAAACTTAAAAATGACAAGCCAGAGTGGCACTTAGGGCCCGATTTCGAGTGCAGCAGTCCGACCCCAACATTACAACCCTAACGGTGGGGCCACCAGGGAACTGCCAGCTCCGGCAGAATCTCAGATATCGGCAGTCTGGAGGTTGGTGCCATTCCTAATCTACCAGGGCAGTGCTGCAAGCAGTGCTCCCCAGGGATTGCAACCCCCTTCTCCGCCAGTGATTTCATGGCGGTAGCACTGCCATGAAAAGGCTGGTGGAGAACGGGTGGGGCACACTGGCCAGCACCCTTGCAATGTAGTTGCTTTGCAGACAGTGAACATTGCGAGGGTGCTGGTGCACCCTATAGACCACAGCATTGCCACAGCTCGATTATGAGTTGGAGACAATGCTGTAGCCTGTTTCCTGCTAGGCCAGCAGGCAGAAACTCAGGTTTCAACCCGCCGACCTAACTGGAAACTCTTGACACCGATGCGGAGATCGTCACATAGGTAGCGGCCACCCTGTCAGGAATTTGGCAGACCAACATTCCGGCCCACCAAACTCATTATAGGGCCCTTAGTGTGTCACAAAGTGTGTGCGTGCTTTGTGACATGACGATGCATGTGCACGTACATGTGGCTGCCTATGCTTTGTCACAAGCTGTTAGCCATCTTGGAATGGGTTTTAAACCAAACAATATTCCAAGATGACCGCTGGTACTTGCGTAGGCATTGTGACACTTTGGTGGCCATATTGATTTTTTTTTTAAACAATGGTAAAGTCAAGATTTGGACCTTTTCTTTTTAAAGGCAAGACATAATGGCTTTGACAATGCTTGTTCCATTTCTTGTGTGATACTAAAAAGAAAACATACTGAGAAGGAGAACGAGAATGGACAGGGCAGCCAATCATATTAGGAAAATGGGTAGATGGACTTAGGGAAGGCAAAAATCAGAGAAATACAGAGTGGAAGGAAAATGGCAAAATAATGAAAACATGGAAATGGCAACACAAGGGAAGAGGAAGGAGGAGTGAACAGGAACGGCCCGGTGACAACACAGAGGAAGGATGGGGAGTGTGTAGTGTCTTCCCAATTAGGTATTGTACTTCAAAAAGAGTAAGGCACAAGAGGAAGAAGAGGACAAATAGAATAGGGGAAAGCAGCTACATAGGAAGAGTGAAAAATATTTTATGCGCTACTCATAGCAAATTAACATGGTGAAGTAATTTGTGAAAGAAAGCAGGTTCATCAAGTTCAATCTGCCAGCATGTTGAGCACTGCTCATTTTAAGAAAATACAACAAACCAGGTTGGTTTGAATGGCTTTATGAAAACGTGTTTCCCTAGAATCCTTTTTCACTAAGAGCATATATAATCGGTGTGTCTCAACAGGTAATGTTTGGCTTCACTGTCCTTGCTGATCTGAGAAGCCTGGACAGACACTGTTTGAACTGGTCACATTTACCAATTTAATGACCAGCATGGCAGCTATTTCATATTGATTGTACATTACAATCTGGAAGGGCCAATTAGATGGCTTCTTGGAATCTAGTGCACAAGTATGAAGGTAAGTGGCAATTTCCATTCAAAAGTTACTTAACCCCTTGCGTATGTCGGACAGCCGGGAGCCATCCAACGCTGCAGTGCTCATGTGTGTCTGCCGGCTCCCAGCCGTCCACGCACATGGCACATGAAATCCCTCTGGTGTGGGCACCATAGGGATTTCATTTGGACATGTTTAGACGTGGTTGCTGGGGAAGAGCTTCCCCAGCAACACAGTAACCATGTCTAAAATATGCACCCCCTGTAATGACGATCATTACAGGGGAAAATAAAAGTAAAATGAGCCGATCAGCTCATTTGCTTTCATTTTCTTGGGTGCTCAGGGGCATATCTCAGCCCCCGGACACCGATTTCAATGGGAGAGGTACCGTTGGAAAGGGAGAACCTCCCCTTTCCAAAGGTACCTTCCTCTAGTGGATCCCTGCTTGGGGATCGCCTCAGGAGGGCGATCCCCAACCAGAGATCAATGCCACTAGGCCACCATGGAGGGGGAGCGGCCCCTTGGGCAAGGGCTTTTTCTCCCCCTGAATTTATTTTATATGATTCGGTTTTTCTGTCTCCCCTCAACCTGCTGGGTGGCAGATGGGGGCAATAGCCCCAAATCTGCCCCCCGGAGGGCATAAAGGCAATTAACCACCAGGGAATTTTTTATTTAGTAAAGTGTGGGGGGGTTGCCCAGAATGAGCAAGGATATGCCCCCACCCACCTTCAAAAATAGGAACAGTCTTTCTGTCCTTGTCTTTTTATAAAATAGGGGTGGGTGCTGCCAGGAATGGACAAGGCATTGCCCCCAGCCCCAAAAGTAGACACAATATTCTGCTGCCCCTGGGGAGCGCATGAGGGTTATTACCTCCAATCTGCCCCCTGGGGGACAGAAAGCCCTCTAGGCACCAGGAATTACTGTTTTATGAAAGGTCTGGGGGTGGGGGCTGCCCAGAATGGGCAAGACAATGCCCCCATCCGTGGCCCTAAAAACAGGCACAATCTTTCTGCTCCTGGGGGGGGGAGGGAGGGGACAGAAAGTGTTTTTTTTTGTTTTTATGAAAGAGGGGTGGGGCCACCGTCCATGGGCATGTCCATACCCCCACCTCACATAAATGGGTACCAATGTCTTTCTACAACCCTGGGGGGTGGGAACGGGGCAGATAGGGTAACTACCCCAAATCTGCCCCTTGGGAGGAAGAAAGACCACTAAAGGCCAGTGAATATTTTTATTTTTTTTAAAAGAGGGGTGGTGGCAGGCCACCATTGGCATGGTGATTCCCCCACCCCAAATAAATGGGACCACAGTCTTTCTGCTCATCCCCTCCAGAGGGTGGATGGAGACAATTATCCCCAATCAGCCCCGGGGGGATTGGGCAGCAGAGACATCCCGCTAGATGCCAGGAAAAAAAAATAGAGGGGTGGGCATGATTATGTCCCCACCCCAACTAAAGGGTGCAATGGACTAAAGCATCTCCTCTGTATGGCATGCAGGAGGACATTTGACTCTTTTGGGTTTTGATTTTACATATGGACCTTGACTATCTCCAAATATCTTGCATTGGTGATCGGCTGCACTTTTTGGGCTTGTGTATGCTGCCACCTTGAAAAACTCAGATACTTCTGAAAACTAAACATTTAGGGGAGTCCAGGGTGGTGTGCTTCATATGCACCCCACATCGTTTTCTTACCCACAATGCCCTGCAAACCTCCAACTTTGCCAGAAAATACCCATTTTCGCTACCTTTTGTGATGGACACTTATTGAATCTGCAGGAATCCACAAAATACCTACCACCTAGCATTGCCCTATCTATACCGATAAAAACTCTGCCCCACTTGTGTGACTGCCCAAAGCAGAGTCAGCCTAAAAAATGCCCGAAAAAAACCTGCTCTTCTGGACCCGCTCTGGTTCGCCCTTCAATTTCTACATGTTTTTGGCCCTTCCCTGTCGCAGGTACTTGGCGGTGAGGTATAATTTTTATCGGGAGACTGAGGAGAATGCTGGGTGGTAGTAAATTTGTGGGTCCCCTCAGATTCCAGCACTTTACATCACAGAAATGTTAGGAAAATTTGTTTTTAGACATATTTTTAGGTTTGCAGGGGATTCTGGGTAACAGAACCTGGTTAGAGCCACACAAGTCACCTCGCCCTGGATTCCCCTGCTGTCTAGTTTTAAAAAATTTACAGGCTTCCTAGATTTCCCAAGGTGCCGGCTGAGCAAAAGCCCAACATCCACAGCTGTGCACATTGCAAATAAAAGGGTCAGTTTTCACATGCTAGTATGGGTATCCCCTAATTCAGAAATGTGCAAATAACCACTGCTTCTAAACGCCGTATCTTGTGCCCATTTCAGAAATACATATGTTTCCTTGGTACCTATATTTCACACTTTATGTTTTAACAAAGTAATTATTGTATACCCAGTACACAATGAGGAACCATTGCACGGTGAAGTAAGTTACTGGCTCTGGGAACATAGGGTTCTTGGTGAACCAACAATGCCTATACATCCCACAACCTGATGGGTCCAGCGGACAAAATAGTATATTGCTTTTGAAAATCTGCCATAGTTTGAAGAATTTACAAAAATGTAGACACAAATGGCTGCTTTTTTCAACTCAATTTCAATATTTATTTTTATTTTAAATTACTTTCTATAGGAAGACCTTGAATGATATACTCAAATGGCCCCTTACTGAATTCTGATTTTTTTCCACTTTTTTTAAATATATAGCTGTCTTGAATCCACCATTGGTTTCACACCTAATGCTAACACTAAATGGAAGGAGGCTGAAAGCACAAAACATAGGAAAAATGGGCTATGTCCCAATAAAATGTGTAGAAACATTTTGGGACATATTTAAGAAGAGTGGCGCTGTACCCAGCACAGCATCACTTTTTTTGTTCCCCATATCACCCCAATAACGCCACCATGTGTGTGACAAAATTTAAATATACATTATGCATAATGTAGTGCAACGGGTTACAAAAATGTGGAGCAAGGAGGTGCTGGGGCACTTAAATATGCCCCTTGGTTTTCTGATTCAAGGTTGCCTATTCCTAAAAGCTGGAAAGATGGTTATTGTACCTCCTCAAACCCTTTTTTGATGCCATTTGCAGGGACAGAACAGGTGCTTTATTCTGCAGCACTTTTTTCCCTCTTTCCCCCCCGCAAAAACAAGATTTAGCAGCATTTAGGTTAATTTTGCAGTCCCCTACAGGGGAATCCACAAACCCTTTAGAATCAGGGTGCAGGAAAACATTTGACGAGGATATCATATGTGGACAAAAAGTTATGGGGGCCTAAGCGTGAACTACCCCAAATAGCCAAAAAAGGCTTAGTACTGGAGGGGGGAGGAAGATGGTGAGGAGGATGGGAGGCCTAGCAGCGAAAGGGTTCATGTTTAAGCTATTATTGTTGATTTAAAGCCTTTCATAGTTTAACAGCGATCAAATACACTTTGACGTGGGTGATGGTTGTACACATAATGGCCTACCCATAAAGTAGGTATGAGACAGTGATGAAAGAGGTACCCCTGCCACAATCTGTCAAGCTCTACTTTAAATAGGTGATAGCTCTGCTGTCAGGACTCCGAGCCTCTAGAACTCAGGAATTCACAAAATGCCCCTTTTGGCAATTTTTCGTGGATAGTCCGGACCTGTACCCTGGTAATGAGAGCAGTTGAGCAAAATTAACACTACTCCAGCCTTTTCTGTGTGAATCACTTCATGAAATAGTATCCCGAGTTAGCCTTGTCAAAGTGCTACACTTTGTTCTGCTGAGGAGACAGCAGGAGGGAAAGTGAGCAACTCTCATATAATGTCAGCATATAAACACACTGGAGCCGCCTGTGTTCTGTTGCCCTAGTCAGGAGACTCCCAAGTGCCTGCATATTTGAAAACAGCAATTATATAACTGGGCCATAAGAGCAGGAAGGCATCAAAGAATACGATAACAACACAAAAATGAGAAAAACACTCAGTTCTCATTTATTTCACTTTCAATTCAAATATATAGTAAATACTCTTCACTGAATGTTGCAGGAGTTGTATCCTCTGCACGGCTGTTCCCTGTTGCAGCTCATTATTACGAGCTCCAAGTGAGAAGTACATGTGTGCAGTAGATGTCTCTGATCTTTTTGTCCCTGTATATTTTCCCATTTTAGGTGAGATAGTCACATTGCTGATTGTGCACAAACCAATATTTCAACAACAGCAGTCTATAAGAATCCACCTGGAAACGCCAAGGAGGACCAGATTGTTGGAATACAATGGAGAATTTATTTCATGTCTTATATTTTAAGTGGCACTTCACATACAAAATCTCATCGCTTTCACTTCTTCATATCTAAATTGAGGTTGGTGACCACAGGTGTTGAATTCTAGAAGGATGTTGTGTCTGCTTAGCTAATTTGGAGAAGATTAACACAATTGTCTCTGCGATGCTGAAGCTGTCACAATATTGGGTTGAGGGTAGAAGTTCTTGGCTCTTTGATGTGAGATTCATCGCCGATGTTAAAGTGTTTGATAGTTAAATTCCATTTCTTTGCCAACGTTAGTGCTTATTTTAAGATGTGCACTTTGGAGTCTTCATTGATCACAGAAATGTTTTATTCTGGCCTGGGATCTGTGTCTGTTGGTTGTAGATTTGGAAGTCTTTACATTGTTGATACCTTTGTAATACAATTTGTTGGTTCTGGGATGTGTTAATTGTTGTTTATGGCTGTCTGTTTATTTGATAGGCATTGTTAAGATTAAGGAGCTTATGTCTAGTTGTAGTATCAAGTGTGTCAGGTTGGACATGTTTAAAGTGTTTGCCTCTTACTTGATGAGTGTAATAGGCATATAGTTGGTTTAATCAAGTATGAACAGGTCCCTGGGGTTAGCAGAATGTTTATTTGTTTGATGAAGATTTGAGTAATTGCCCTTTGCTGTACATTGCTGTTTATTGATTTGGTAGAGTTGGTAGAGTTCAAGTGGTTGTATATAACTTTTGAATGGCGTTTATAACGTAGGTGTATAATATTATATGTTGTAGGCATCTATGAAATTAAACAGATTGAGTCTTGCAGTAGGATGCATGTAGTTAGCACTGTGGAATCTGAACAGAGGTCCGTGCCTGCAGGATGGAGACAGCAGTGTTTTTGAAGCTGAAGGGGTGGTCTCTTGATGCAGAATATGTTCTGTTAATTTTGTTTTAGTTTCATTGGTTTTGCCGGGTGCAGAATGCTTTGTTATCATTGGAAGTAGATGTCTCTGACTGCAGGACTCATTTTGCTGGATTAGTCAAATTATCCAGGGCTGTAGGATGCAACTTGCAGAACTGATGTAATTGATTATATTGTCTCACGCTGTAGGAAGTGTCTTGCTTGTTTAGTTGAATTTTAGAAATTGTCCTGAAGATCCATTTGGCTGTTATGAAGTAGAACAGATCGTCTCTGGATGTAGTATGTGTCCTATTTATTTGAAATAGTTATCTCGGGGTTCAGAGCACACTTCGTTAGTTTTGGTGTCATTTGAAGCAGCTGTCACTGACTGCAGACGATACTTTGTTAGTATGGAGTCATTTTAAGCAATCAGTTACTACAGGATGCACTTTACTAGTTCGGTGTTATTTGAAGTATTTGTCAGAGCCTACAACCTGGAGGACCTCAAAATACTCATCTATAGCTGGAGAATGCACTTTATTACTTTACTATCATTTGGAGTTTTTGTCTCTACCGGTAGAATGCACTTTCCTAGACTGGTGACATATAAAGTGGTCGTCTCTGGTTCCAGGAGTAACTTGTTTTTGGCTGTCAGTTGCCTTGTGGACTTTGAAGACACTGAGCATGACTGTAGAATGCAGTGCGCTGTAAGTTATCAACGGTGCAATGATCCATTTTGTTACTTTGTTGAAGTACTGAAAGGTATGGTTGTGGGACGCGATTTGTAGTGATTGTGCTGTTTGAAGAAGTTTCTAATAAAAGGGTGCATTGTAGGTGACGCAGTAGTGCTCTCTGGTTGTAGTATGTAAAACACATTTTGGTAGCTGGTTCCATTTAAATGTAATTCGTTGTCAGGAATCAGAGGGTTTTATGGTCACCTCCCTTGACATTTACGAATGATTATTCTTACTCCCTCGAATCTTTTGGATAACAGGAGAAATTCAATCATCTCAAGCAGGACCTCTCACCGCTATGGCAAAGAACAAAAATCAAAAATTAAAATAACCCATTGAATCAATGAGAAATGCTAGTTTATACTGAAGAGATTAATCACCCCAAATATTAATATGACACTCCCTCCACAGGCAAGCATATGTTACAACAGTAAAAAACTGTAATCTCATTGCGCAAAAAATAACTTAATCAGTATGCATTATAACAAGGAAAAATATAGGGTAACAAATCTACAATAATATGCAGCACACTAAAACATTTCTTGTGAATGTCTATCCTACATGCAAGCCCTAGAGCCCATCAATATTTTGAATGTATCATACTGACTAAGCACAGTTGTACAATCATGAATAAGAAAAATAGATAAAAGGTAATCTGCTGAACTAGACCTATAAAAGGCAACAATTATATACAATGAAACTGTCACCTTCTAGACACCTTCAATTTTTATCTTCTACATACTTAAAGTTAAAAGTGAATAACTCGAGTTAAAAAAAACAAGCATTACAAAGCACATTATTAAGTATATGATCAGAATATCTGACCAACCCAGACTAGTTAACATATCATTTTAATGGTTACGCAACAAAAGCTGCCTGCACTTTTAACACAAAAACATATGAAGCAATTTGTATGACAAACCTAGAACAGACCTACAGTATATGAAGCCTTTTATTATTGTTTATATATACTAGTGGAGAAAGCTGTTACTGGTTGAGAAATGGAACCGTAAGTGAGTTGTGTTTGATTATGGCAGCCTCATGAATGTTCATAATCAAGTGGTTTGACCTAATGATTTTAAGAGGTTCTTGTCAAAGTGTCTCAGGACCAGCATACTCTTCAAGTGAGTTGGGATTGACATGTCTAGGTGTACTTAGTTCTTATATATTCTCAAAATGTGTTTGTTTAGGCAGCAATTGAATGAACTATGCCAATGAGAAGAGAATAAGATGGAGTTGACTTGCGAATGGGGTAGCCCCATGCCATGTCAAACACCCTCAGCCAGTTCTCGGCCTTTAACTCAACAGCATTTGGCATGAAAGGATTTATAAATGTTAACTTATGTTGATAAATATGTACATTGGTAAATGCAAAGCTGCCAGTCCTGGAAATCAGGTGATGACTAGACACCTGAAAACGATGAGCAGATGCATGCACTCTTGGCTTGCCATGGCTACCGTTTTTCATTATGAGGCAGGCTCTATAACGACAGACTCCAACCAACTGCAGGTTGATAGGCTGTCTATGTTCCAACTGATTGTTATTCTCTTCCCCTACTTGTGTTTCCATCCCTAGGTGCCCAGAGACCACCCTGGAGTTCCTTGCACTATTTCTTTCGGCACTTTTAATACCTGCTCAGAGAAGGCATTAAAAGGGGACTTCCATTATTTATAATGGACCCCTATGTACTCTGCAGGAGTAGTACCAATATTTTGTCGCTACTCCTGCAGAGTACATCAATAGCGTAAAAAATATGATGCCATTGCCCCCTACCATTCGCCATGGTGTGCCGTATTTTAAATAGGGCGTACACATGGTGGCAGTAGGGTGGTGCTCTGGGGCGCAAGGAAAGTGGCGCTGCATCCCCTATCGCAGGCATCTTCAAACTTGGGGATGGGTCCCCCTAGGGGGGCTTCAAGGGACCCCAGTGGGGAGCACCACGCTCTGGCCAAAAGCAGCATTACACAGATAACAGTGTTTTGTTTTAAGCAGAAACATGCTACTGCATTTTTAAAAAGGTAACAGTACTTAACTGCAATGTTTAAATATGTCTATACATATTTAAACATTGCCATCTTTATAAAATATTTGTGAAAAATTCTGAGGGGGGCCCAATGATTTTTATTTTTCAACTGGGGGGTGCGGCATTAAAACGTTTGGAGACCACTGCTTTACCACCACCTAACGACACTATGGTTGTACCGTATTTATAATATGGCGCACCATGGCGGTCGTTAGCACAATGGTGTCAAGATTTTTGGTGCTATTTTGGCACTTTGCTGCACTAGTGTCAAAAATGTTGACGCTAATGCAGCATAGCACAGGGAGGACCATTGGTTACTATGGGTGCATCATTTTAACACCTGCCTTCGGCAGGCATTAAGAATGATGGAAAAAATGGCGCAGTGAAATCTTGTAAATTTCACTGTGCTATTTGTTCGGGCCTCCTTGCGTCTGAACACCCCCCTTGCATAAATTATGACTGACGCAGTCATAATGTGGCACAAGGGGTCACAAAGTGGTGCAACGCAAGCATTACGCCACTTTATGAATGTGGACAGCAGAAGAGGCCACCTTAGCGCCTGCTGCCTTAGCGTCAAAAAATAAGGCTAGGCTGATGCAAGGTGGCAAAAGGGGCTTGTAAATATGCCCCTAAAATTGGGAATTCTATGGAGAAACTAAGTGAAATTACTCATTGGCAGATGAACTGAGGTAAAACACAAGCTTCATTCCATATTCGAGTCTCCTCAAATGACAGGACCAAAGGTTTACTGGGGAGGGGAACGCAGTGGAACAAAAGGGACAATAGTACATTCTATATCATTATGTGAGAAACGGGGAAATGGATGGTATCTACTGTGACAAACATGTCTTTTAGACAGATTATAACACACTTTTCCCCCTACATGGGAACATTTTACTAGTGCATAATAAAATCTTCATGCCATTTGTGAGTAAATCATGTCCTTTGATGAGAACTTCCCTGACCTTGTTCAAAGTGTGTGTTGTCACAGTTACCATTGCGGCTGTGGTTAAATGTCGCAGTAGCATGGACATTTTCAAATCTGTCCATGCTCCATAGTTGAACATTTTCTACTTTACGCACATTATGTTTTACTTAAACAATTCAAATGGGGTTTGAAATTGTATTGTAATTTATTGCCTGTTTTTTTTGTCACTACTAATTCTCGAACTGACTACTTGTTCATTTTAGTTTAGTTCATTTCATTTAGAGTCATAGACCATTTGTATTTGCTCTGGTGGTCAGCAATTTTCTTTTGGTTTTCACTTGTATTTATTGATACTCCTTCCCCTCCTCCTAACCAGCTTGGATTAATTCTTGTGAGTGGGTTTCTTCCCTTAAAAGAGGCAAAAGGTGAAATGCCCGTAACCGTGGTAGCTGTAGTGTGATAGGTCCCTAAAAGTTCTTGTATGGATTTCTATATGGGATGCCACTGGTGATTGCTAATTGTAAGCCTTCCTTTATCATTCTATTTGCCCTTTCTACTAGTCCATTTGCTCTGGGGCAACATAAGGCAGTCTTCTCATGTTTTATATATAATTTTTCCAGGAATTCATTTAGTTATTGTGATGTAAATTGCACCACATTGTCGGTAATTAGGGTAGAAGGAAATCCTTCTGTTTAGAAATTATCCCACAAACATCCAATGAGGTCTAATTGTAATCTGATTTGCCATTCTAGTGCAGATCCAGTGAGAATGCTAGTCTATCATTAGGAACATGTATTTTGTATGTACTCCTAGTCAATTAATAAGGCTAATGATGTCTATGGCTAGTCTGATCCATGTCTTATTAGGAACCTCAGCAGGAGACAATGGTGGTTTACGTACAGTTTTGCTCTTGTCACTTAAGGAACAGCAAACACAATCCTTAACCTTACGCTCTATATATATGTGTCCATCTTTGAAAACAAAACATAGATCTCGCTCGATTGTTAGTGAGGCTTCTGCCTAGATGTCCCTCATGAGCTAAAATGACTATTTTGCTTCTCAAACCCATGGGTGGTATTATGTTTGTATTATGAAATACCAAATCATGATCTATAGTTAATTCATGTCTGACCTCCCAAAAATTCCTTCAAACCTTCTTCATGTTCTCTGCACTTTGTAGGCCATCAGCCTGTGATGTACTTCTTGACACCTTGTACAACTGAATCCTCTTCCATATGTTTCTTCCATTCAGACTCCTCTAACTTAGTGCAGTTATTAGGCATGATCGGGGCATTCAAAATGTGTTTTTGTTCCCCTCCTTCTATTGGTACTCTTGAAAAGTAGTCTGCTCCTGGGTTATATTTACCTGGTAAGTACTCTATCTTGAGA
This sequence comes from Pleurodeles waltl, assembly GCF_031143425.1. Lineage (NCBI taxonomy): Eukaryota > Metazoa > Chordata > Amphibia > Caudata > Salamandridae > Pleurodeles > Pleurodeles waltl. The sequence continues at coordinate 307,608,725 of NC_090446.1, forward strand.
GAAAATCCTTCTAATCCCCAGTTCTATTTAGCAATTCTTGGCGTACTATTGTTGGATCCTTTAGATGTGAACACAAATGTGAGGGCTTTATCGTTTGTGTGTGTAGTGAACAGTAGGCCCTAATAAAAGGAACTTGAAATGTTTTATGGCCTAGAAGCAACCCAGTGTTTCCTCTTCAATTATGAAGTAGTTTGTTTTGCATTAGATAAGCACCTCTTAGAAAAAGCTGCAATTACTTCTTTGCAATCCACTATTTGTGAAAAAGTGGCATCTAACCCTTTGTTGCAGGTGTCTGGGGTTAATATAGTTTTCTTTTTTGTGTCTAAAGTTCCTAGGGAAGGTGCACTTATTATCGCTGGCTTCAATGTCTCAAATACTTCTTGAAACTTCTGACTCCAAATGAGTGAAGAGGCTTTTTTTTGGTATAGTTCGGAAATCTGCACTGTTTGAAAAGTTACTTACATACTTTGACATGCACTCTGCCAAAAGAATGATTGAGCTCCTCCTTCTTCTTAGGGTGAGGTGCCTATCTGCTGTAACAATAAGGCACATTTGGGGTCTAAAATCTTCTTTTGATGGAGTGTGTCCCAATTAATCAATGATGGTGTCCCACAATTGCCATAGTTCTCTTCTTAAGGTTAATCCAACATTCATCAACCTCTCTAGGACTTGTCTTAGAATTTGATTATGTTCATGGAAATCCTTTCCATATAGTAATATGTTGTCTTGGAAGCATAGAGTGTTGTGGACCCCTTCTAGGATTTGTTGCATGTGCTCTTGAAAGGTAGACTGCTTCTGGCTTAAGTTTACCTGGTAAGAACTCAATCATGAAAGTGAATCCTTCCAAACCCAACTTCCATTTACCAATTCTCATCATACTGTTGTTGTATCCTTTAGATGTGAACATAAAAGTGAGGGGTTTGTGGTCAATGTGTTTGGTAAATGATGTGACCCATAAAAAAGAAATACATGTTTTATGGCCCAGAAGCTACCCATAGCCTTCTTTTCAATTATGGAGTAGTTTTGTTCTGCATTAGATAAATTACCACCAAGAGAATTACAGAAATTCATAAAGAAAAATCCCCTAAAGAGGTATGCAAAATACAAAAAGAAATAAACCTTCATACAAAAAACAAACAGGAAAGAAGTAATTTAAAATGTTTCCTATGTGGTAGCACCAACTGCCTCTCAAACAATGCTAACTGTCAGGCATACAATGCTACATACAGGAAATGTGACAGAAAGGGACACTTTGCTAAAAACTGTAGAGAGAGGGAAGTTAAGATGTTAAAAAGGCTCTTAACAACTCCCTACAATGTAGAAAGAGGTATCTACCCTTCACAGGACCAAGTGGAGTCTCATGAAAATATCTGCTGAGGAAAAGAAAATGTTACCCTTTCCTAAGGATGGAGCACCAGCAGCTTATACCACAACCTATGCCAAAACTAGTGGTGACATTTCAGAATCAAACTTTTAGCTTCACTCAAAAAACCTTTTTTACCATAGACTGCTGATTCAGAAAGATGAAGAAAAGGAATAAGAAAGAGAGCTTGATAAGAAAAAAATATAAAATATATTGGGGGGTGGAGATTTTGAGGTACGTAAGTAGGATGAACTGGACAAGTGAGAGTAATATATGGCCCCTTAAGGAATACAAGCTACTGTAATGTTGCACTTTACTTGTGTAGTACCAGCACTTAGTCCTGCTTTGATGTTCACACTCCTTTGGAATTGTTATTGTTCAATGCATCATATGTTTCTCTGCCTGTGTTCATTTCCTTATATCCCTGTGCAAGCGTTTCTGCCCTGTGGGTTCTAAGTGCAGCTGCGAGGCAGTTGCTCCTGGAGGCCGCAGAGCAGAGACGCTCCAGACATGGGCTCCTTCAATGAACTTATTTACAAAGAACTTCATATCCTCGTGAGTTTTTTTCCCCTCTTCATTTTGGTGACAAAGGAAACCCTGGGGGAGCACACCACCTCCCTGCAGCAGTTTAAACGCTTCCGGTTCACCTTTATCTACATATACTCTGCTTTGTTTTCAAGGGCTGACACAGGTGGCAGGTCTTAAACAGCGGCTTTTAGGAATGTGTGTTTGCTCCACCGCAATTGTCTTCCAGCGTTTGTCAGTTAAAAGGTATGTGGTACAATTGTCAATCCATTTTGAAAACTGATTGTCCATAGAAGGCCACCAAAAATGTTGTTTCAAGTTTCTTAAAGTTCCCCCAATACCTTAATGGCCTTCATGAGCGATTTTAATACATAGCTCTCAAATTAACTATGGGAGGTATACAGAGATCAGCTTGCTTAAGATTACCTTTCACAATGGACAGTTCACTTGTAATTTGTGCAAAAGGCTTTAGAGGGGAGGGCAAAGATCTTTCTTTGGGCCAACCCTTTTAACAAAACCAGTGGCTTTGCATAGAACTCCATCTTTTGCCATTGCTGACAATCAATCTTTATATTGTACAACACCTGAAGACTTTAAAACATCTTCCAAAGCGGCTAAAACACATTCCACCTCATCTGAATCATCTTCACGTTGTGAGAGACATTCTTTAGAGACAGTCAGCCCTGCCATTACATACACCATAAATATATTTAATGGTAAAGTTAAACTCTTGCAGACGTGACAGGAGTCTTACTAACCTAGCTGAAGCTTTTCCAGTTCCATTTCCATTCAGTAGATGCAAGAGGGGTTTATGATCTGTGTAGATCTCAAAACGTGTTCCCCATTTGAATGTTTTAACATTTTCAACTGGCCAGGAACAAGCAAGGGCTTCTTTTTCCATTGGCTGCAGTTATCTTCCACGTGCTGCAGGCATCTTTCAAACTCCGGCAGGATTCTATTGGTCTTGTCAAAATCATGTGACTGTCACATGTCGGTGACATCATCACTTTACGCGTGGCGTCCATCTTGTATTGGGCTACCCGACCATATTGCAGTATAGAAATTGTGTATTTCAACGTGCTAAAACATGATTATTCAATCATCGATCAGAACATTTACTAGGACATTTCTGAGAGGAGGCTTTTACCTCAACTTTTAGGTAGGGGCAGAACCCTATTGTTTGCTTATTCCTACATAATGGCAACTCAACATAAGTTGGTACAATTGATACCTTTTCTCATATTTCTAGCAAAGCCACTAGTACCTTGGAAAGTTTGGTTTCGCTCATTTGAGCATTTTTTTAATTAAGATTGATGCTGAAAGGTTTACTCCTAAGAGGAAACTTGCCCCACTGTTCAGTCACTTGGGGCACGAAGGCCAACACTTTTTTGATAACTGGCCTGAGTTAATCCCTCCCTCAGGAGATGGCAATAACTGGGTGTATACATTGAAGCTGTGAAGAAATTAAGTAACAAGTTTATGGACCAGTCCAGTGTATTACTAGAAACATATATTTTTTTCAAATGCAAACAACATCAAGATGAACCTGTCAAGGAGTATATTTCAGATTTACGTAATCTGGCTTCAACATGCAATTTTGGTCCATCTTTAGAAACTTATATAAGGGATCAATTTGTATAAGCTGTTCTTCTAAACAAATACAAGAACTTATCCTCAGATGTAGAGATATATCCCTTGCTGAAGTAATAGATTTAGCCAAAGGCACTGAACGTGCTATCATATCAAGCACGTATTTCTAGTGACACAGCTAACATCACACCGACTAACACTGACTCAGAGGATGCTCTATCCATCAGAGACAAAGTCATCAAACCTTCACAAAAAAGAAATATTGTTTCATCTTACAGGTGTGGATCACATGAACATTTGGGCAACAGCACTGCTCGTCCTGCAATTGGTAAATGCTGCATTAAGTGTTGCAAAATAGGTAATTTCCAAACTGTATGTAGAGGGAGTAAAACTGTTTTCCAAGTAAGCAATGTAGATCTGGACGAAGAACACTTTCAAAAGAGTATGTGATTTGAGCCAGATGATAGTTATCACTGCTGTAGATACTCCTATGACTAAAAAGGTAAAAGGTCCATTTTGTGATGTTAAAATTGGCAACATGTTGATAAACATGTTGGCAGATTCTGGTGCTCCAGTAACCATAATTTCAGCAACATATCCTTACAACCTACTGCCATCCTACCTAAAGCATATGGGGATCAAGACATTACCATGCTGGGATACTTTTTGGAACAGGTAACTTGTCTAGGTAAACACATAAAAGCAAAGATTTATGTGGAAGTAAAATGTAAAAACATTGTTGGGTGGCAGAAGTTAGCAAAAATGGGTCTTATACTTGCACCTGGAGCAGACAATCCTGTACAAATTAATGACATTTGTATTTCCCTTGTAAATAATGATCACATTGATGTGGATACTATTGTAAAGAAATACCCTGAAGTATGCAACACTAAGATTGGAAATATTAAGAATAAAGGCCCATATTTATACTTTTTGATGCACAACTGCGCCAACGCAGTTGTGCGTCAAAAATTTTACCGCCGGCTAACGCCATTCCAACGCACCATGCGGGTGCCTTATTAATGGAATGACGTTAGCCGGCGCTGCGGACTGGAGTGCGTCAAAAAAATGACTCACACCAGGCAGCGCCGGCGTATGGGAAAATGGGGGTTGTGCGTCAAAAAATGGTGCACGTCAGGTCTGAGGCAAAATTCAGGCCTCAAACCGGATTTGCGACATTTTTTTTTACGCCCAACCTCCATTGACATGACTCCTGTCTTAGCAAAGACAGGAGTCATGCCCCCTTGCCCAATGGCCATGCCCAGGGGACTTATGTCCCCTGGGCATGGCCATTGGGCATAGTGGCATGTAGGGGGGCCCAAATCAGGCCCCTCTAAGCCACAAAAAAAAATCGGAAAAAAATACTTACCCGAACTTACCTTTACTTCCCTGGGATGGGTCCCTCCATCCTTGGGTGTCCTCCTGGGGTGGGCAAGGGTGGCAGGGGGTGTCCCTGGGGGCAGGGGAGGGCACCTCTGGGCTCCTTCCGAGCCCACAGGTCCCTTAACGCCTGCCCTGACCCAGGCGTTAAAAAACGGTGCACATCAGGCTGTGCACCGTTTTTTAAGGCCCACCCCCTCCTGTGCGTCAAAATGACGCCAGAGTATAAATAAGGGGCACAGGCCTTAAAGTCATTTTTTGGAAGGGAACGCCTACCTTGCATATAATTAACGCAAGGCTGGTTCCCCCTTCCATAAAATGACGCACATAGTGGAATTTTTACACCAGTGGGGTCGGACGTCAAAGTATAAATATGGGGCAGGGTTTGCGCCGATTGTGCGTCAAAAAATTTGACGCACATTCAGCGCAAACAGAGTATAAATATGCCCAAAAGTATCCTGAATTTTTGTCAAGGGGTGACAATCTACAACTATGTTTCTATTAAGAGAGTGCACATCAGCACACAAACGAATGTCCCTGCTTTTGTCCGAACTATAACAATGGGGCTGACCCATCCAGAAAAATCTGTGGTGGTTATTACCCCATCAGTAACCCGTTTGTCTAGTAACAACTTGAGATCTTCTCTCGTTCTAAGTGGCACTGGTTCCACTTTGTATACAACAAGAACTGCATTTCAACTTAATCAAGAACAAGCTAGAAAAATAATGTAGTCTAAAAAGCTGCAGGGAAATGAATTGTGCATTAATGCATTTTGGCTAACCATGAATACCACAAATTTTGATTTATTCAGAGCAAATATTTCTAGACTTACATTGCCTGATTTTGATGGTAATGTTTCTCATCAGTTAAACTGTTCAAATATTCCCAATAAGGGATCGTCATCTTGTTGTACCAATGACTTAGATACAGGTTTGCATGCTGCCAATGTTAATGAATTGCAACAACCACAAGAGGAGTCAGCCAGCACAGAATGAGGACAATTTGAAAACAAGATATTCTCGCAATGTTGCAATGCCAGCATGGTAGAAATATGTTGTTTTTCATTAACCAACTTGATAATTTTGCTTCTTTCTTTTATTAAGGGGAAGAAAATGTAATGCTGTACTTTACTTATGTAGTACTCGCACTTAGTCCTGCTTTGATGCTGACATTCCTTTGGAATAGTTATTGTTCAGTGCATGATATGCTTCGTTGCCTATGTTCATTTAATTATTATACCCGGGCAAGCGTTTCTGCTCCGTGGGTTCTAAGTGCAGCTGCGAGGCAGTTGCTCCTGGAAGCTGCAGAGCAGAGACGCTCCGGACGTAGGCTCCTTCAATAAACTAATTTGCAAAGAACTTGACATCCTCCTGCATTTATTTCTGCTTCTTCAAACTCCCTGACAATGGTATTGTATCCACTGACGTAAACAAAAATATCAAAACAATTCAGTTTGATTTGTTAGGAACAACATTAAAGCATTTTGTACATGATGCAACAGAACATCCTAAGAAATTACCAACACTTTCTTTTCTGGATAATATTAGCCATTTCAAGTCATTTAATTCAGAAAATTCTTGCCGCGCAAAAGACAAACTCAACTGCTTTACTGAGTCTCACAAGATCTCATCACACAAGCCGAGAGCTCTGTGCCTTCAGCGGAGTGACCAACGTGGTTGGTTCTCTGAAGGCATAGAAGTGGGTGCAATGTTTAATGTGCCTTCTCAGCAAACTAGTCTGTTGTTTTTTTAAAAATAAACCCCAAAAGTAGGAGTTTGTTACTAAAAACAAAAGACAAACGGCCATGACAAGCTTTTCTTCAGTGTATGGGGTCATTTCTTTGGTTTTCTATTCAGGACCACAATGCTTTCCCTAGCAGTCCTAAGTAAGAAAAATGTATGCTAGAATGCCAGCCCTAAATATGGCGAATGTACTGTCACAGTGACTGAAGGCCTATTGACCGACGGGCCTTCATTTAAACGTTCCCATCGCCAGAGGCTATGCCATAGGACACCGGTCACGTCCGACTCTAATTAAAAGGAGGAATAGTATGTTTGACTGAGGGAACAACCGTCTCTTTTTAGGATCTGTACTCTATCTGCAAAACTGAACCCCAAAGAATCGAAGACTTTGGAGGTGCAAAGTGAAAAGCTCCTAAAGAAAAATGACAGAGTCCTGTGCAACTCTGCTGTTCTAAAATGTGAGCATCACTATGGGCACCTCTGAGTGACAGTGGGGCAAACCCTTTTTTTGTAGTCAAGTTATATCCATCTTTGGTGGGACATCTGGTTGAAGGGGTTAAGGGTGGGGTGAAGCAAAACCTTGCCTCATGGAAGTTGGATGAATTTGGGTATCTTCTTTTTGAAAGACAAAGATTTGTGAATTTGTAGGCAAGTTGTATTTAACTCAGTCCTGCCCCTGCACCCACAATCTACCTAACACCTGTAACCAAGCTCACATTTTCGCTGAAAATTAGCAAAAATAGGTGCCATCCACCACCAAGGCTAAATACATCTCATAACATACTCCATTCTTACCAATAAGACTTCAAACAGAAGTGTAGCACAGAAATCTCCACTCTCCAGACACTCATTAGGGATCTCCTGCTCAGTGATGAGGTGATGCATGCTTACATGTGTTACTCAATGGTTCAGGAGATTTCAGTCTTCTGACAACAAGACAGTTCTCATCACTTCCACAAGTATGGTAATTAGCTGTATCACACTAAAATATTTCTTTGTGTTCCCCTCTTCTGAAACCCAGTTTACACAAATTTGATATTCTCAGTTTGGCACTGCTTTGTTATCCTTCTTCAATAAGGGCCAAATAAGAGTGTTTGCACAATACTTATAGGCTCCATCTATGAAAATGGTCCCTGATGTGACTTTGTTGATTTGCTGATACCTTGTTGTCCCTCGGCAGTGAGTTCCAGATCGCAGAATGGCTGCTTGGGATGGTGACTTTGCTGCTTGGGGTTAGTAAAAGAACATGTGCCATTGACGTGGACTCCAAGAATTTGCCAAAACTTTTGACATTCTTTTACCATGAGGTCTGAATCAGAGGGAGGCAGGGTTGAATAACAAATTTTCAACAGCATAGTCAAAGCCAAAATCATCCTAAGTTTCTTAAAAGAACAGGCAACACTTCAGTGGCACAGTGTTGTGAATATTTGTTGCAGTACATGAAACTACAAAGCATGGGTTCCTGTAAAGCAACCAAATAACCAGTGGCCTTGCTTCTCCCCGCAGACCCCTTCCCGGATCATAAAATTTACTTTAGGATTCTTGATTGCCTCCACCCTTAAGAAAAGCTATGGTTGGGAACAGTGAGGTGGTTACATCTTGGTTGGCTTAGAACTATATGGCAGGTACCGTGCCACAGTCAGGCAAGGAACTGTTGAAATGAAACTGTCTCAGATGTTGAGGAACATGGATAGATGAATCTTGGATATTCCTGCCTTTGCTGTAATGTAAGCAGTGGGACTCTGCACTTAGCAACGTTGTCCCCATGAAGACTCACAAACCATAAACAGAACGCACTGTAACTCCCTTAACAAGAACAAAGATATCCTGCTGCACGCTTGGGGGTAAAGTGTGGTGGAAAAACAAAGTGCCTGAAAATTAGGCTACTTCTTGGATAGCATCAGATTGTCTTGGGAAGGCACTTTAATGAGGAGATTGGTATAAGTGTAAGGCATCAACACAAGATCTTAGTCACAAGTGAATTTGATATGGTGACCCAAAGAGGTGTGAAGGATATTACCAATAATTACAAAATAACATTTAAAAAGGTGCTCCAGTTCTATTTCGACAAAGGAGCATGCCATGCTTTAATCTCAAAGCCAATCTTAGCAGTGAAATATGAGCAAACATACAAAATATGATTGCAGGAATCCTTGCAGTTAGTGGACCCATTTACATTTGCTCCAGATAGCATCCCAACCCATCGTTTTTTGGCCACTATGCCACCTCAGATTACACCCAGCATATACATATCCGTCTTCAGCCCTCTCCAATAGGAACCGTCCAGCCTGAATTGCCAAGCCAGGTCCTCTCCGAACCAAAAACAAGTAAGCCAAGACCAGTTTCGCCCTGATTGTGACTTGTCAGTCAAATGCAGAATGGTTCCAGTACTACAGCAAGCAAGGGACCCATGAGTAGGCATACACTTAGCCTCTTAGGGCGTTACATCAAACATACAAAAGATAATGGGTGGGATGATTGCAAGTTGTCCAACTAAGGCAGTCATTCGGGGTAACATTCCAACCCATCATTCTTTTGCCCACTATGCCACCTCAGACTAGACCCAGAAATATGCAAATCAACCTTAATCTTGTTCCAACAGGCCCAGGCCTGCCTCAACGGGCAAACTGCCAAGAAAAGTCCTTATGTTGGGCTACACACAAATTAAGAACCCCATACCTGGGCAAAACCTTGGTTTGCTTGTGATCCAGTTCAGGCAGGACTGACCTAGCAATGCAGGTTGGACTGTTTCTATTGGAGCAGGGTCAAGACTGATTTGCACACGGAAGGACTCAAACTGAAGTGGCATGGTGGACAGAAGAACATGAGTTTGGAATGCTATTTGGAGTGACTGTCAGTGATTACACTTTTTGCAAGAATTCCTTCCATCTCCTTTTGTGTGTTTGGTGATATATGATAGTGAACAATTGCGCCATATGCCATAGCTACTGCTGAATCTGTAAACTATTAAGAGTTAAAAAGTAAACTTTTTCCATAGCCCACATTTTGACAATTTAAAAATATTAAATAAATTAGTAATGTTAATGTAGTATGCTTGAAGATGGATGAATTTTCTATTTATACTCAAAGTAAAATAATTAGCATTCACAAGTACGCAGAACAGCCACTTGCACAGATACATTTAAAATGGCATGACATGACTGGGATGGGAAAATGATGAGAAATTAGATCTTGGTGACAGGTAGATAAATACTGGTTAGTTTCTCTGATTCTCCCACGCAAAGTAATTGCAATTTATGAAGGAGAGAAAATATGACGAGGGTGAGGTGACATTGGGGGTTACAGCTAAATTTAGTGGAGGAATAAATCCCAAGAATAATCAAAGAGCTGTAAAAAAAAAATCATGAGTGAAACTGAAATTCACAAGTTGAATAATAAGCATCCGCGATTAAAGTCGACATTCCCATACTTGAGGTTAGCTGAAGTAAAGTGGAGGCTGCTTAGGATAAGATTAATTTGGATAGTGAAGTTGAAAATTTAAGGGGATTAAAAAAATAAAAATAACTAAATATTGAGGAAAAAGACGAGAAAGAAAAAAATGGGACTTTAATGAGAAGACAGGCTAGCATTACCAGCTACTGTGGTTCTCTCTGCTTCACATTTGGGGCAAGGGTGAGCTGAGTAAAGGGACATATTTATCAGTAAACACCTTTAAAGGTAACACGTGGGGAAGCAACATGAAAAGAAAATTAAAATAAATATTGGAGGTGTTAGTGGTTAAGAAGGAATCTGCCCCAGAGTGAATATCTAAGATTTAGTAATACCATTGTCAAGAAAGCACTCTCTTCTGTGAACACATTTGAGCATTAATGACTTGTGACACATGAGAATTACTGGAATTGTTGCAGATTTTGCCTACAGCACATTGGAAAACTTGAAAGCTTGTTTCACAAGTGTTTATTCCTGAGTTGGTAAGATGTATTCTTACAATTTCAGTACTAAGGACCTTATTTAGAATACGTCCTATTTTGATGGAGTATCTAGTCTGCCGTAGTACAAATCTCATAGGCTATAATGCTCTTCTAATACCTCAGATAGGACATGCCCCACATTTGTGATGGAATATTTTTCTTCTTTATGCTTGAAAGTCAATCATTTTATACCCTAGTAAACAGTTGAGTGGTGAATGCAGCCACTGGTAATACAACAGCTATGTTGTATTTCAGCAAACTGGGAGGGGAAAGCTTTCTTTTTTATCCAGAGAACCTATGAGGTTAGAAACACTTGCAATAAAATAAAAGAGGCACATATTTGCATAACCACTAGATTCTCTGAGACCATTATGGATATGTAATAAGAAGGCTTCCAAATCAGGAAGCTCTGACTTTGCAGCAGTCGTCAATGTTCTCTTGTTCAACACATCTCAACAAATTACAAGGTGGCCTGGAAACTCTGGCATCAAAACAAGGAGGAAGCCAAGTCAGGTGAACTACATCCTAATCAGATTAATAGAACAGTTCTTTACCACAGTTATTCCATCATGGATTTGCAGCTTTCACCTCAATTTGATGCTGTGGTGTTAATACAGGCGACTTGCTCGGAAACAAAGATAACAGTAATTCCTACTCACAAAAATCAGTGCCATTGACTCTCACCACCATGAGATCTAGGTTTGAGGCACTGCCCATCTAAATTATCTGCAGGCCCCTTTCAGAATGCAGAACGCACATAATAGTGTGAAACACAAAGCAGGTTTAAGCTAGTCAGTGGCGGGGTGGGAGTTCATAAGGAAAAGGATCCGGTGAGCCATGACAGGAATCACATTTGGGCTCCACACAGAGAAGGATCCAGTGATCCAAGACATAAATCACTTTTGGCACCACACCACTATGCTGTCCCTAAACCAACTTATATGGCATATGAATGATTCCATAACACCACCTCACCTAAAGTACCTTATCTGATATACTACTCTCTATCCCTGTAAATGATTCCTAAACAACAGCTATCAAGACATAAGAAAAACAATGTAGGGTACAACACCTATGCTAAGCCTGCTTTTGTGATATATTCATAATGAGACAGGTAAGGTCAGGCCTTACTAGATGGCACCATATTCCAGCGCAGCCCTGACTTAAATACAATGACATTGATTTCCATTTGAACACAGTCCTCATACACCGGGAAAGAGCCCTGCAAAAGCCCCACCTGACATTAGAGACCCAGACAGAGCAAAAGCTTCTAACAGACTTGACTTTTGGTGGTTGTTCTTAAACTTCAGTCACAAAAATATAGGAATTTTCAAACAGAATTACAAACAAGATTTTCAAGCAACATTTAATATTTATGTGAAAACAAATGTTGCTCTGTGTTTACAAGTGCACAGAAGCTGCTTGGCACAAATTGCAGCCAACTGACATCTGAGATTAGGAGTAGTGTGTTATTTATGAAACATGCAAATTTGTAACTTACTTTTCTAAAATATTAGTATGCAGGAACCCTGCAGTTTTGGACTCTAAAATGATTCATTTTTTTCCAAATGTCAAAACATCAAAGCATGTGCGGAAATAATCTTTGTGAATTTAAACATGCAACCAAAGAGAGTTATGGCCAAGTGAGAAATGTTCCAGCTATTAATCATGTGCTTTAGATTTCAAATTTATATTTTTAGGTGTTCCCTATTTTTTAAGGCACCGCGTTCTGGTTGGCTGAGGCGAAGCCCTAGCCAAGCAGAACCTACCACACTTGTCAGTGGTGGGTGATTACACTCATTGTATAACCTGTGCTCACCCTTGGATAGCGTGGCACAGAGCAGTCAGGCTTATCACATGGGCAACGTGTAAAGCACAAGACTTCACACGAGGTGTATGTAAATAAAGTTTGTATTCAACACAAACTTTAATTAACACAACATGATCATCATGTAAATCTAGACATCATTCACATTTAGAAATATAACTAGTATTATTAGGCCAAACTGTGCTAATACAACACTAGCATTATGTGCACATGATACATAAATCATACTTTCCCTTCAAGCACACTCATGCGGTGCAACCATGTTGGCAGCAGGAGACCCACCCTAGGGATCACCCCAATTCCATATCAAACTGTTATATGAAGCATCCTGGTTCCCAAAAATAGCAGCAATGTGTACTTACAGAGAATCTCAGCACTTTTCAAAATAGCCCTGCGTCCTAGGCCACACTGGTAAACTTCAATGGCAACCGAAACAATGAACAATGTGCATGGCAACCCGTCAGTGTGGTGTAGTCAAGCAGGGAATCACTCAAACACACTCACTCCACATCACTATGCGTTGCTACGGATATCTGGCAGGCTAGTATACATGCACTCGTTCACTTCCAGCACCCTAATTGTGTTCTCTGACATTCGGGCAGGTGAGTTGTCAATGAATTTGCAGACTCCTCTTGGACCCAAACCTTTCTCCACTCTTTAACCAATTCCCACCCCCAAGAGCTACAGATGGAGTAACATTTCCTCTGATACTAAACCACTCGACACTTAGTCAGGATCCTGGAGCAAAGGTGGTGGAAAGAAAAAGAGATTGGCTGATCAGGCAACAGTCACCAAATGGAGGTTTGGCCACAACTCGGGAAGTTCACTCAAGGGTCTGTACAGTGGCCTTCTGGCATAGGCTCCGGTCTCCAAATCATGGGGTGGAGGGTAACCTAGAGACATATGCTGTTTACAGTGGCGCCGCGCCAAGTCATACACTTCCAATCCACAAACAGTTACCAATTCCGCACCTCCCAGGAATGGAGGCACCACTTCTGGGGCAAATGACTTGGTTGCACACAAAGAGTTACCAATTTCCGTGCCCTCCTGATATGGGCACAATGTCAGGTGCACGATCACCTGAGTCACATCAGACAATTCTGATTGCACACACAAAGGGACCAATGCAGTGCCTCCCTGGAAGGAGACACAATGTCTGGTGCGTGATGACTTGAGTTAGCCTGACGATTCCACTTGCACATGAAAAGTTACCAATGCTGTACCTACCTGGAATGAGGCACAATGTCTGGTGTGTGATGACTTGAGTCACACCACTCAATTCTGCTTGCACACAAAAAGTTATCAATGCAGCACTTACATGGAATGAAGCACAACGTCTGGTGCGCGATGACTTGAGTCGCACCAGACACTTCCGAACACAGTTCCAATACCGTACCTCCCGGGAATGAGGCACAATGTCTGGTGCATGATGACTTCAGCCACACCAGACAACCTGGTCACACACACACAGATACAAGCTCAGCGGTGCCACATGAGGTAGGATGCGGCACTGCTCCGGGTACACCTCCACCTCCTAGGGTTGTAAACAGTTACACAGACCCCTCACACAATCAGCATGCAGTCAGATGTCGCACAAGAGAAATGCATCACGCTTGACAAAAGCGGGTCCACGTGGCTCCTGCAACTGGTGAATCCACTCACTACCAACCAGACGCTTATGATTGCCATGGCCTCACGATGAAGGGCCACACTGCTTGAATGTGGGCAGTACTTTGAAGGCTTTGCACTTGGCAAATCCGGTCTCCAGGTGCAATACTTAGTTATATACTCACACTGCTGCTACCCAGTGGAATTCAGCAGATGATGTAATTCCATAGGTGGGCACTGCTTTCCAGATGACAGAGGTAGAAGGTGTAGCTCTCTTGCAGGAGGCTTTTGATATCCTTGAGACCTCCACAAAGAACAGGGGGCAAGCCAATAAGCCCTTGGAGAGCACACTGCAGCAAGCAGTTTGCCCAGGCCAACCACGATGCAGAAATGGTGTGCGGTCCCTGCCCAGGGCAGTAAATACTCCTGCACACAAAAGATTTCTCTGGCAGTGTGCAGCACACAGTTCTAGGTCTCCCTCCTGCGTTCCTGTAAGTGTATCTCTAAGTTGCTGAAGTGTGGCACCCCTAGTTATACAGAAATGTACCTCTGAAGTTGGGGATAGTTCATAGGGTTCCCCTTTGAACCACAGATTTCTCTCGTACATTTCAGCCCTGTCTACCATGGGGCTAAGGAATGCAGATCTTAATCTTTAGTGTGGCAATGATCTGGCTCTGAGAGGCCAAGTGTCATAACCTCTCCCTCCTATCTATCCAGCCACACCCTCAAATAGCTGAGGTCTGTCGTTCCAGTTGCCCACATTTTATAGCTGTTGCTGGGGAATGCACAGATGTGTTTCCCCCCAGCCTCCAGAGGAATTAAGCTGAATTAACAAGACACACATAAGGAGCTTTAAAACATAGAAATGCTCACTTTCTAGAAGTGGCATTTCCAAAGTATTACTGACAAAGCCCCTGTTACCATTGGTAAGAGTTTGTCATTGTGAATCCAATTATAGTAAACACTATAAGGCTGCTCCACTGCAATCCACTATTGCAGCTAGGATTATTTTAAAACTTTCCTCCATATTAACTTATGGGCAAAGCAGCTCTAAATGGTAGTGAAAATGCACATGGGTATTCTTCAATCCCTGGGCACATATGCACTGGCGCATGCACAAGCCTGCAGGGGCAGGCTGGACGCAGGTTTTAAGAATACCACAAAGGAATAAGTGCACCCATACAGGCTTGCTGTGCCAGGCTGAGTATTACAGCAGATTGCTTTTATTACATACCAGGACTCCAAACAAACTAACACCAACGCGTTTCGACCTTCCCGGTCTTGGTCACGGTAATTACCCAATCCATTACAAGCACTATTTATACTAATCCTCTAAGCCATGCCCTTAAGTGTCATTCTGGGATATGTAGTCAAAACAATATGTACTGTTCCTAAAGCCAAACACAAAGCCTTTTACACCCTAATGTGTGTTCCACATACAGATAAAACTAAAAAATAAATGAAATAACCAACTTAGTGCATATATACAATATTGTTGAAACAATGTACAGCGACCATAACAACAGCTACTTTCTTCATCATTTCAGTTGTTAATATGTGCCATTTTTCTCTTTGCTTGCATTCCCACGTCAACAATGTCCAATAGTTATTGACAGTTTTCTCATTCCAAACAATTTTTCTTCCCCATTACTATATGGGGATCCAATTCCCAATTACCTTTTCACTTATTTCAATTGATGTACTCTATTACATTTTTTACATTGACAGTGGGAATTAATCCATATTATACAATCAAGCATATAGATGACAATACAGTTCCTCATCGTAGTTAATCCCAAATGGCATCTTAGTCTTTAACCTAATAATGTATCTGGATTCCAACCGTCTTAATCTTTGAACCCTATCACCACCCCATTCACGCTTTTGTATTGTTGCAACACCATAGTACTTCATGGACAGCCAATCGAGTTCCAAGTGAGTTTTTAAATGTTTAGTCATTGCATATGTAGTATCCTCATTATGCACCGCCCTTATATGTTCTAAAATACGCTTTTTTAAAGGGCATACAGTGCTCTCTACATACCTCAGACCACATCGACATTCCAACACATATACCACAAAAGATGTTTCACATGTAATTATTTCTCTAATTTCAATTTCTCTGCCTCTATAATCTAGTACAGCTTTTTTATTACATCCAATTCTACATGCTTTACATTTTCTGCAGCAAAAGAAACCCTTACTGCCCTCTGATAGCCAGTTGGGAGATTTTGGTATCTCTAGATGACTTCTAACTAACATATCTTTCAAAGATGGCGCTTTCCGATATGTAATTGAGGGGCAAATGCCCACTCTTTGTCCAATGTCACTGTCTTTTTTAATCAAATACCAGTATTTCTTCAATATTTTCACAATTTGTGGGTTTTCTTTACTATAATCAAGAATTAATCTAATCTCATTATCCAACCTAGACTCATCTGATGCATTTCTATTCTTCATCAATACCTGTTCTCTGGTCTTATTTCTTGCCTTTATCTCGCCCTGTTTAATCCATTTCAATATGTATCCCCTATCCAGGAATCTTTGTCTGATATCATCAAATTTCTCATTCATATCTTGTTCATTTGAACAATTTCTTTTAATACGAATAAACTCCCCATAAGGAATACTTTTGATCAGTGAACTGGGGTGAAAACTCGTTCCATGCAAGATACTGTTGGTTGCTGTGGATTTCCTATGTAATGTGGTCTGTAATTCTCCATCTACAATATGCACTAATACATCTAGGAATTCAATTGAGCTTTCACTTGTCTTATATATAAATTGTAATCCAACATAATTTTTACTCAAAATATCAAAGAATTCCTCAAATTCTTCCACAGTTCCCTGCCAAATCAGGAATAAGTCATCTATATATTGTAACCACATGACCACTCTATCCATATATTTATCATTCTCCTGACTCCAAGCTATGCATTTCTCCCACCACCCCATCGTGAGATTAGCATAGCTAGGAGAAAAGGACACTCCCATCGCTGTCCCACAGACTTGTTTATAGATCTGATGGTTAAACAAAAAAATATTGTTATTGAGGCATAATTCTATCATTTCTAATAGCATCTCAGAGTGTTTTAGGAAATGAATACTTTTTTGCCACAGAAACAAATGTCACTGCATTAATCCCCACTTCATGTGAGATTGAAGTATATAATGAAACCACATCTACTGTTACTAGTAGATAGTCGGACTGCCATAATATACCATTCAATGATCTTAGAAAATCTCCTGCATCTTGTATATATGAGTTCAAATCCCTTACCATTGGGGCCAGATAATAATCTACATAATTTGAAACACCTTCATATAGTGAGCCACAGCTTGATATTATCGGCCTGCCTGGGGGTTTATCAATTTTGGGCAGAAAGTATATCGTTGGCATAATTGGATTGTCATTCATCATAAATAATTTCTCATCACAACTGATCAAACCTTCTAGGTACCACTTCTCTAATCTTTCATTCAGGTCCCAAATCAAATCATTAATAGGATTCTCCGTCAATTTGCAGTAATTCACATTCATATTTAATTGTCTGTATGCTTCTTCTAAATAATCATAATATTCCAAATTACAATATTCCCTCCTTTATCCACAGGTTTGATCACTATTGATTTATTGTCCATCAGGCCCTTCAATGCTATTCGTTGGTCTTTCGTCAAATTCTCTTTATGTCGTTTCCAAGAGGACTGTACTTTTTCTAAATCACTCACAACAAGATCATGAAATATATCAATTTTATTTCCTGGGGACAGGGATGGGCAGAATTTAGATTTTGGTTTAAATTTCGTTCTCGCCTTTTGATCTATTTCAATACCCAATGTGGCCAGTACTTGTGCTTCAGTTAACTCCTCATCTTTCAAATTATGAGTCAAATCATACATTGTTTTCAGATCAGTACTTTGTTCAATGGTTAGACCTAAGTTATCTGTACTGGAGCTTACTCCCAATGTCACTGTGGGCCCCATTTTCGAAAAAATATTCTGCCAATTTCAATTTTCTTACAAACTTGTATAGGTCAGTTCTTGTTTGAACAAAATCATGATGTTGCTCCGGACAAAAACGTAGTCCCTTCTGTAACACTGATGTCTCTACCTTACTCAGTTCATAATTTGACGCAGGTTTTAAGAATACCACAAAGGTTTTTAAGAATGCCAGGCTGAGTATATATATATATATATATATATATATATATATATATATATATATATATATGGAAAATGTCACTTACCCAGTGTACATCTGTTCGTGGCATGTAGTGCTGCAGATTCACATGCTATGCATATATTTCGCCATCTAGTGTTGGGCCCGGAGTGGTACAAGTTGGTTTTCTTCTAAGAAGTCTTTTTTCAAGTCACAGAATCGAATTACTCCTCCTCTTGGTAATAGTGTGCATGGACATCGACTTCTTTGTTAGATAGTTTTACAGCAGAAGGGTATAGGAAGGAGTGATAGACTGAAAGAATGTAAATGTACAACTAAATGTAATACGTAAATAGGATGTCCATTCAAATGCAATATATATATATTTACAAATAAGAAATGCAATGACTACAGGCTTCCAGGGAGGAGGGAGGGTGCATGTGAATCTGCAGCACTACATGTCATGTACACTGGGTAAGTGACATTTTCCGTTCGATGGCATGTGTAGCTGCAGATACACATGCAATGCCTAGACTAAAAAGCAGTCCTTCTCCCAAAAAAGTGGTGGCTAGCCCAGGGTTCTGCAAATTCGGTCCTAGAGAGCCAGGTCCATGCTAGATTTTTAGCATATCCACATTTAGAAAAAAGATGTTTCAGAAATCTACATTTTTCTAAATGTGGATATGCTAAAAATCTGGCATGGACACGGCTCTCCAGGACCGACTTTGCAGAACCCTGGGCTACCCTATATAAGTTGAAGTAGTTTGAAATAATGTTTTAAGTACAGCTTGACCAACATTGACCTGTTGCTTTGAAAATACATCCACACAGTAATGCTTTGTAAATGTATGTGGTGTGGACCACATGGCATCTTTGCGTATGTCTGCCATTGGTATGTTTCCTAAAAATGCCATAGAAGCATCTTTTTTCCTAGAGGAATGAGCTTTAGGAATTAGCAAAAGTTGTCTTTTTGCTTTAACATTAAACTTAATGTTTGAATACATCTTACAAATCATCTGGCTAATTCTTGTTTAGAGATAGAATTTCCTTTATGTGGCTGTTGGAAAGCTATATAAACCTGTTTAGTTTTCCTAAACTCTTTTGTTCTATCAACATAGTACATTGGAGTTCTTTTAAGGTCAAGCGTATGAAGAGCTCTTTCAGCAGTAAAGTCTGGCTGTGGGAAGAAGACTGGCAATTCCACTGATTGGTTAATGTGAAAAGGAGAAACTACTTTTGGCAAAAATGTTGGATTTGTCCTAAGTACAACTTTATGTTTGTGTATTTGGAAAAATGGTTCCTCTAAAGTGAATGCTTGTATTTCACTTACTCTTCTTATTGAAGTAATTGCTACTAAGAAAACAACTTTCCAAGTGAGAAATTGAATTTCACATGAATGCATGGGCACAAATGGTGGTCCCATTAATCTTGTGAGTACAATATTGAGATTCCATGCAGGAACTGGTGGGGTTCTTGGTGGAATAATACATTTAAGTCATTCCATAAAGGCTTTTATGACAGGGACTCTGAAGAGAGAAGTATGTTGTATGGTTTATAAGTACGCTGATATAGCAGTAGGATGAATTTTAATAGAGGAAAAAGCTAAATTAGCCTTTTGTAAATGAAGCAGGTAGCATACAATATCTTGTATTGATGTTTTAAGTGGGTCTATATTTTTGGGCTGATAGTACTAAAAAACCATTTCCAGTTGTTAGCATAGCATTGTCGAGTTATACGTTTGCGTGCTTGCTTTAGAACTTCCATACATTCTAATGGAAGGTGTAAATATCCAAATTCTATGACTTCAGGAGCTAAATCACTAAGTGGAGAACACTGGGATTGGGATGCCTGATTTGACCTTTGTTCTGTGTTAACAGATCTGGTCGGTTTTGAAGTTTGCGATGTGGTACTACTGAGAGATCTAGGAGTGTTGTGTACCAGTGCTGTCATGCCCACTCGGGTGCTATGAGTATCATGTTGAGAGATGTATGACACAGTTTGTTGACCAGAAATGGAATTAATGGGAGAGGGGGGACAGCGTGAGCAAATATCCCTGACCAGTTGATCCACAGAGCATTGCCCTTGGAAAGAGGGTATGGATGTCTGGATGTGAGGTTTTGGCATTTTGCATTTTCGCTTGTTGCGAAAAAGTCTATGTCTGGTGTTCCCCACAATTGAAAGTACTGTTGAATTACCTAAGAGTGAATTTCCCATTTGTGTATATGTTGCTGCGTACTGCTTAGTAGGTCTGCTAGCTGGTTGTGTATCCCTGGGATGTACTCCACTAACAAGTAAATCTGATTGTGAATTGCCCATTTCCATATTATTTGGGCTAGAAGGGACATTTGAGATGAATGTGTTCCTCCCTGTTTCTTGAGATAATACACACTTGTCATATTGTCTGTTTTCTTAAGACTGTTTTGTGTCTGAGTAGAGCTGGAAAAGCTTTTAGGTCGAGAAACACAGCTAACAATTCTAAATGGTTTATGTGATAAGTTAACTGCGTTGAATTCCATTCCCCTTGTGTGGTTAGGTTGTTGAGATGAGTTCTCCAACCTGTCATTGATGCATCTGTTGTTATTATGGTCTGGGGCACAAGGTCCTGAAATGACCGCCCTTTTATTAAGTTGTTGTAATTCCACCATTGTAGAGATTTGTGAGTTTGGTGGTCTAGCAACACTAGATCCTGTAATTGACCCTGTGCTTGAGACCATTGTTGTGAGAGACACTGTTGCAGTGTTCTCATGTTTAGTCTTGCATGTGGTACTATTGCTATGCATGATGCCATCATTCCCAATAGTTTCAAGATCAATCTGACAGTGTAACTTTGATAGGGCTGTATCTGTGAAATGAGGTTTTGAAAAGCATCTATCCTTTGTGCATTTGGGTAGGCTAAGGCTTTTTGGGTATTGAGAATAGCACCTAGGTAAGGTTGAACCTGTGCTGGTTGTAGATGTGATTTTTAGTAATTGATTGTGAACCCTAATGTGTGTAGGGTATCTATTGAGTATTGAGTGTGTTGCTGGCATTGTATAATGTTGCTTGATTTTATTAGCCAATCGTCTAGATAAGGAAAGACATGTATGTGTTGTCTTCTTAGGTGAGCTGCTACTACAGCTAGGAATTTTGTGAAAACCCTTGGAGCTGTTGTTATGCCGAAGGGAAGTACCTTGAATTGATAGTGTTTCCTACTATTACAAATCTTAGGTATTTGCGATGAGCTGGATGTATGGGAATATGAAAGTAAGCATTTTTGAGATCGTAGGCAGTTACATAATCTTGTTTTTGTAGTAGGGAAATTACGTCCTGTAGAGTTACCATGTGAAAATGTTCTGACAGGATATATAGATTTAGAGGTGTGAGATCCAGAATGGGTCTGAGAGTACCATCCTTTTTTGGAATGAGGAAATATAGTGAATACACCCCTGTTGTGATATTGGAACCGTTTCTATTGCTTCTTTTAGTAATGGAGATTGCACATCTTGCTTTAGCCGAACGTTGTGTTCTGGGGAGAGTCTGTGAGAGCGAGGGGGAATGTTTGGAGGAGTAGAAATGAGTTCTAGGAAGTAACCATTGCGGATAATTGAAAGCACCCACTGATCTGTGGTGATGTTTTGCCAGTAAGAGTGGAATTGTTGCAGTCTTCCTCCCACAGGAGTTGTGTGGGATTGTGGAATGTTGAGGAAGTCATTTTTTGGGGGGAGTGGTGCCACTCTTTAAAGGTTTGAAATTTGCCTCTGGCTCTAAAGTGTTGACCTCTGTAGGAGCCTCTAAATGATCACCTTGGATAATACTGCTGGGTTTGTTTAGGCTGTGAGGTGGAAGCCTCTGTAGTTTGGGGTTTGAAACCTCCCCTAAACTGCTGTTTGCGAAATGGTAAGGTGTGGTGCGTAGGGCTCTCATGGCCTTTGCAGTGTCAGAGTCTTTCCTGAGTTTTTCAATAGTTGTGTCAACCTCAGGTCCAAATAGATGCTCCCTATCAAAGGGCATGTTAAGCACTGCCTCCTGTATTTCCGGTTTAAACCCGGAAGATCTTAACCATGCAAGCCTACGAATTGTTCTGCTAGTGTTGATACTTCTAGCTGAGGTATCGGCTTCCTGGAGAGCAGATCTAATTTGGTTATTGGTGATTGCTTGTCCCCCTTCAACAATTTGTTGTGCTCTTTTGGTAAATATTGCAAGAATTCTTGCATTTCATCCCAGTGTGCCCTATCATACCTTGCTAACAGGGCTTGGGAATTGGCAATACGCCATTGGTTAGCTGCTTGTCTAGCTACCGTTTTACCAGCCAAATCAAACGTTCTGCTTTTCTTGTCAGGGGGAGGAGTATCCCCTGAAGATTGGCAATAGGCCCTATTCCTTGCAGCACTGGCTACAATAGAGTCTGGTGGTACCTGTTGTGTGATATAAACTGCGTCGGTTGGTGCAGGCTTGTATTTTTTATCTATTCTTGGGGTTAAAACTCTAGCTTTGACAGGTTCCTTAAATATGTCATCAGCATGTCCAAGCATACCAGGCAGCATTGGTAAACACTGGTAATGTCAGTGAGTGGAGGACAATGTGTTAAAAAGAAAATCGTCCTCCAAAGGCTCAGCATGCATCTGAACTCCATGGTATGCAGCTGCTCTAAAAATGACCTAAGTGTAAGCCGTACTATCCTCTGGTGGTGAAGGTTTGGACGGATGGAGATCTGTGTCATTTAGTTGTATAGGATCTGGGTCACATAAGTCCAGGGGTCCACTGTATCTCCCTTGTGAATATGTATGAGAATGTGTTCGTGAGGGCCATGGTGGTGGGGTAGTAGGTGGTGGAGGGACAGAAAGCTGTGGCGAATGTGGTTGAGAAAGCTGTAAAGGTGATGGTTTCTCCGTTCTTTTAAATATCTTTGCTGGTGGTGGAGCAGTATCAAGAGTCTCTTGAAACGCCAGCTTTCTCTTGGTTTGTGAAGGAGGTGAAGCAAAAATGTTCCCCGTCTCCTTATGAATATGTATCCTTCTTTGTTTACCATTCATAATCTTGAGGATTGGCTGGATATCAGAGTCCTTAGAATTATATTTAGATGTTTTAACTCCTTTGGAGGATTGTTCAGTAATTGTCTTCGAACTGTGTTTTAATCGGCTCGAAAGTCCTGTCTCCTCTGTAAAGAAAGATTTTTTCAGCTCCAAAATGGTACCTAATTTTTTCGGTTCCCAAGATACAGCCTGTGATTTTGGATCCGAAGCCGGATGTTGAATTTTTGACTTCGAAGAGTGTGGACGTCAGCTCGCCTCAGATGTGGAGCTTTTAATGTGTTTGCTCGACTCCGGCATCGAAACAGGTGTGGCCTGTTGATGTGGTGACTTGGCCTTTTTTGGCACTGAACCAGAAGGTCAGTCGCCAATAATTTTCTTTCGGGTGGAACTATGGCTTTCTGGCAGTGGTGCACCCAAGGCCTTAATATGTCTTTTGGTAGTGGGTGTAGTGGCAGGTGTACTCACATGCTGGGCCGCAGTGATAGGTTGGCTGTCTTCATCCGAGTCTGCTTCGGAGTCGGTGCCCTGAATTGAAACAGCAGCCTGTGCCTCCTCTTCCTCTAAGGTGTCAGTGGACTCTGTATGCTTCGACAACATCTCAAGTCTCCTTGCTCTCCGGTCACGCAGTGTCTTTTTCAATCGAAACGATGACAAGCTTCACAATCTTCCTCTCGATGTTCAGGAGAAAGGCAAAGATTGCATACCACGTGTTGATCAGTGTAAGGGAATTCCGTGTGACATTGAGGACAGAATCGGAATGGAGTCCGACCCATCAGGGTATGGTGTGGTGGGCCTGAACAGGTGGGAACCTTTGGGCACCAAATTGGGCACCTCCTTTTGGGCGCTTGCACCAAATAGGGTGCAAGCGCCTAAAAGGGTGTTTTCTTGTTTCCAACTGTACTATCGACTCGATTACATATGGAAACGCGATCGAAACAATACTGACGGTAGAATAAAATTAATCTAAAGTTTCTGAATGGAGAGTCTTGCAGCGAGAGGAAACAAGTCCGAACCCGACAGCAGAAAGAAAACAATCTAACAAAGGAGTCGAAGACCATGCGAACTATTACCGAGAGGAGGAGTCACTTGATCCTGTGACTCGAAAAAAATACTTCTTTGAAGAAAAACAACTTGTAACACTCTGGGCTCAACACTAGATGGCAGAATATATGCATAGCATGTGTATCTGCAGTTACACATGCCATCGAACATATATATATATGAAAACACTAACCTGCAAAGGTGCACAAATTGGCAAGCTGTGCCAGGCTCACTATAAATATATGCAAAAAAACATAGTGCAAATGTGCACATACTGGCAAGCTGTGCCAGGCTCAGTGTGTATGAAACCGCCACTGTGCAAATGTGTACATACTGGTAAGCTATGCCAGGCTCAGTATACACACAAAACACTGATGTGCAAGTGTGCACATCCCAGCACGCCGGGCCAGGCTCAGTATATATATGATAACAAAAATGTGCAAGTGTGCACATGTTGGTAAGTGCCACTTCCCAACATATGTAGGTAAGCTGTACACTCTTTCAAATTGTATTTTGACTCGTAAAGTATCTAGGGCCATAAGTCTACTCCAGGAGGATCAGCAAAATCTCAGGGAACAGCCAATCTCCTAGGTAGGGAAACCCATGTGGGGATTCTCCCCTGCCAGGGCATGGGACACCCTTGTGTATCTGCCCTGGCTTCTGCCTACCACCTACTCCGCCCTCCGGGGTTGCTCTAGGGATAGCAGAAGGCCTACTCAGGGTTGGCCAGGGTGTGGGAGAAGCCATTCTGAGCGCAGGCCCACCTGCGCCTCCACAGGCCTTCAATATCAGAGCCTTACAGTCAGTGCAAAGAGGGAGTTCCTTTGATTTGTGTGGGGCAAAGAACATGGGAACTCCTGCAAGAGAATAAGATGCAATAATGCTATTTTGTACATTTTGTTGTAAATATTGCTTATAAAATTACCGGCTCAGACAAGGAGTACATTCTGTTAAATTCTGTTGTTCATTAGGAATAGTTGGAATGGCACAGTCAAACTGTCATACTCCTGGTGGAGAAGAAGAAAATACTCTGGGAGTTTTGGGACTCCATCTCAAATGTCACCATAATACTCTGCAACAGAGTCCATAGTTGTGATAATGGTTCTATAATCTTTTTCCTCAGAGAGCTACTCCAACAATGAATGGTAGCCTCCGGCAAAATAACAATTTTCATGACAGAACGACAGATGATAATTAGACAGCACTGGTTTCCCAATAAATATATGGCTTATGCTTCACCTGCCAAAGTAAGTCAAAGATCACTGGCAATACCATCAAGGAAGATAGTCTTGTAGAGACTTCTAACTGATATCTTCATTCAGACAGACACTGGGGACCAGCAACCGTTTGGACCTGTTCCAGAGTTTTCATTTGATTATAGTGAAATCTGGTAAGACCAGGCCTAATCCATTTCCAGATCCAGTCCACAAGCTCCAGACTCCAATAAGGCTGTAGCTGATATTTTTTACTTGCTTGAAAATTCAAATTGGACCAGGATCAGAAATAATAGTGTAAGGTTAAGAATTAGTCCTGACTTCATCCCGAGTTTTCGGTAACTTCTGGAAGATCGAACTGGGAAACTTTTAATCAGATAGTACTGTGCTTTCTTTTGCCTTCTCAGCTTCAGGAAGAGGACCTCTAGCTGTACACACCTCCATGGGATCCTCTGTTGAACTACAATCAGAAGAGCTCACAAGATAAGAATGTGTGGAAAGAAAAACTTGAGGTTCCAATGCAGAATGATTTGGATAAGCACAGTGCATAATAATGTGTTCTTTCTCTCCCCTTCTCAGCTTCAGGAAGGGGACCTCTGGTTGTACAAATCTCTGTGGGATTCTTCTGTGGAACTCAGAACAGAAGAGCTCACAAGATCAGAACTCCCAGAATGAAAATGTTGAGGTTCCAATGCAGAACCAACTCCTTTCATCTTTCCAACTTTCTCTCAGGCAAACAATACTTTATTAGCAAGGCCAATTCAGTTAACTCCGACAGACTCTTAGGACCCGAAGATGTGATCCACACATCTTTTAGCTCTTCTTTAAGCCCTCAACAGACAGGGTTATAAATGTCCTCAAGACACAAGTGGTTTATCCTGGCAGCCAATGAAAGTTCATAACATATGAGAGTACATCCATTTTTTCTTGTGAGATACTGCAAGGGCATCTTCAAACAAAAACGATCTAATCTCTCAAACATCTTGAACAAATTCAGGAACGGTGGGCAGTGTATAGGCTCATCTGTAGTGAATTCCCAAGGCATAACCCAAGGCTTCCACACTTAAGAGGCTCCTCAAATATCCAACCTTTGCTCTGTCCGAGGAAACCTGAAAGGCCTAAGAGCAAAATATACTGTTTGGCTGTCCAAAAGTCTTACAACTTAGTTGAATCCCAGGAGAAGCGAGGAGCACTGGAACTAACAACAGGAATGTCATTTGCCCTACTTGCCAATTCCTGTTTAAGGGCTGCCTTCTCACCCTAGAGGTCCAGAATGTATTTGTTCTGTAACATCAAATTAACATCAATATTTGAATCCATATTAACACCAGCCAGACCTTTTTTTGATGCTTGATGCTGTCGAGTCTTCTTCCACCTGGACTGGTCCGTCCAAGGTACAGGCAAAGTTGTCCAGTAGCCTCTTTTACTTTGCAGGATATGGAATGTGGAGGAGCACTGTGAGGAAAACCACAGTGGATTAGGTATAGCTATATACTACAAAAGGAAGGTAGCAGATGCTGGAGGTAGACAGGAAGATAGATCCGGTCGGACTAAAGAAAAAAGCAAACTGGAAAACACAATTTCCAGTGCAGCATCGGAACTCAAGAACGTGGTAAGGAAACTGTTGAGCTCCAGGCTTCAACTGCATTGCAATACAAGGAGAAGCAATTCTGAAGATTTTTGTATGCAGAAGAAACAGGATGTTGTCACAGGATGTTCCCCCTTCTTGGACTGTAAACACAAGGAAGGTTCCCAAGCTCTCTGGAAGATAAAGGAATGTTTCGGAGCGCTCTGAAAGGAAGGTTGAATGAAGATTCCATAACTTAATAGAATGTGTTAAAGAAAGATTTGGCATACATTATAAATCCCGCTTGGCCATTGAAATGCATATCTTTCTTCAAAGATATAGCCTTCTGTTCTTTTTATCAGATCTCTATTATTTGACTGGCCCTAAAGTGGCTGGCCACAGCACAACGTAGGTAAGGAAGTAATCCCCAAGCAACACAGGAATTCTCCCAGGGAATGTAGCCTCAAGACAGGACTAACTGCGGCTGGCATCTCTATGTTTTATCCAAGTGCACAACATCTGTTTTGAAGAGGTGGTGGAGGACAGTAGACTACAGGGTAAAGAGAATACATGGCTTGAAGAGGGAAGCCAGTGAATCTTAGCAAAAGAAGCAGAAGGTTACAGTCAAAACACAAAGTTGTTTTGATTTCTTGGCTTGATGATTTTCCAGCCTTGGGCTTGGAAGAGGTGTATCCTTATAAGCATGACAGAAAAAAATTGGATAAAAAAACATCTCAAGTCAAATAGAGAATGGGAGGGGTAATGGGAAAGAGTCTCTAGTTGGGTAACCAGGTGATAATTGTGTGAAGACACCTCAATAATTATATTAACGTATGCAAAAAAAAAAAACATGTAAATAGTGAAATAACTCATGCAGTAAAGCCACATGAAACAAAAACAACTTATGAACCTACCTATGAGACATTCGCTTGATGTAAGTTTTGATAACAAAACTATACAAAAGACTTCACTCTTGACCCTTACCTTCACAGGGTGCCTTAGTTCTGATTGCTCTTGCCTGCCCACAAGTGGAGTCAACCTTGGTGAAGAATGCTGGTCAATTTGCCGCAGGGCAGTGCTGAGAGAGGATGCCTCATCAACTTCTCTACCAATCATGGATAGGCAACTAGGATCAGAACTGCTGAATCCACTAACGCTCCCCTCAGAAGACCCTGAGCTGTCAGCTGCAAATGGATACAAAACAGATTAGATTTCTTTCAGGCTCTGAAAGGAAACATACTATGAGAAAGGTAGGCAATTG
Organism: Pleurodeles waltl; assembly: GCF_031143425.1. Lineage (NCBI taxonomy): Eukaryota > Metazoa > Chordata > Amphibia > Caudata > Salamandridae > Pleurodeles > Pleurodeles waltl. Next base: position 307,636,947 of record NC_090446.1, read on the forward strand.
AAGGATGAATAGGGAAGGGTGGGTGCATATTAGCAGAGTGACACTAAACGCTCTATTCATAAGAAGATCTTTAAGTTTAAGAACCTGAGTCAGATATTGATAATGAAAAGTTTAATCAGCTGTTAATAAAAGAGAAGTACATTGGCTACTTCTGCTTTAGATCCACTGGTATCTCTTCTTTATATTTTGCATTTATTTATTTAATCACTCCTGAAGGAGCAGTCAGGTGCACACTTGTGTTTTTCTGCCATACTTTATATGCTCTATGTTTTCTGAGGGCATGTAAAGGAGACTGTTTTGGATCACGGGTCCAATCCACATGCGTGTACCCCCACAATTCAATAACTCTTGCAATGACATCGTCATAAATATTATGTTCACATGACCAGTGCTTCAACATGGCTCTACAGACCAAATTTCTGGCAGTTAGATTAGTAAACAGACCAGTTTAAGAAGAGCAAGGTCCAGTTATTGGGCATATTAAATTAAAGTTTTGGATGAAGTGAAAGGAATGTTTTAAAAGTTGTTGATTGATGAAATATCTCCATGTACATGTGAGCTACATTCACATAAGCTCTACAAGAATCATCATTCTTAGAAGATGCATCTATGGCCAAATATTTAAACATTGAACCTGTGCAGTTTCATCTCTACAAACAGGAGAGAGGGTTTTATTTTTTACAATTTTTATGTACACAAGTCTCCATGAATTGCAGTGTATGTGCACTTGATTTGTATAATTGTACCAACAAAGGCTGTCAAATGTCCAAACTCCATTTAGAGGAGCAGTATCGCTCTGTATACATACATCACATTTATGCTCTCAATGTCTCTTAGGAGGTAATCTCGACACCTGGCTCTAGGTATAGTAATTGTGTGGCCCAGTAACTAATGTGCAAACAATCTTGTATTCCTATAACTTTGACATCAATGTCTCCATGCATCCTACACATCACAGCACGCACTGATTTATTTTTATAATAAAACATTATGTTGTATTGTTAGCTCTTGAAAGTGCCCATCAGTCTTAATATGCCTGCGAAGATTTATGGGTCTGGTATGCCTAGAAGCCTTTTTATTCAAAGTAGTACATTTGCACATTTACTGCAGCTCGTAGTAAAGCATAGCCCCGCTTTCCATATTGGCAACCAGAAGCGTAATTTTAAGAAATTAATGAAGTCAGCAGTGTTTTCATGTAGTATATCTATGCTTCAACGATGTCTCACATTTTCTTTATGAGAACATCCTTTCACCTGCTCATTAGATACGTTTAGGTCAAAGAAACAAGTTTTTGTCACATGTTTGGATTTCATAGACTTGTATACAGGGAAAATGCATAAAAACTGTTCAATTCTGAATGCATTTTTGCAATGCATGCTCCAAATTGCCATTTTGGGCTAGAGCTCTGGTCATTTGAAAAGACACTTGTCTTTTGATTATTTGCTGTGCTGTTCGCTATTCTTGCATTGAACACTTTCCAACATGTTGAATTTTATTTTAACGCTATGTTATTTAACTAAATTAGTCTATGCACAAAGGTTCTTAAGATCAATGCTTTGCACACAAGACCTGCCAGACATTGATGTTTGCTGTTTGTAAAGAATACAGCGTACTATCAAATTTTAAATTATCAAACCTAAGATGCACTACTTATAAAAGTTGTGATTTTGTACTCACTCAAAAAGACGGGCCCATCTCCTTCATGTGTTGCTTCTCCTTCTTCTGGGCAGACATGAAGACCGTAGAAGCACCTGCTGAGCTCTGAAGACCCATGCGGTAGGAAACCATGTGGACTAAGGGAACCCCGACCAGAGGAAGATGATGATTTGCCTCCAAGGGATGAAGCACTGCTTGCACTGCTCCCGGAGTCATTGCACTTAGCACCTTGATTGAAGAGAGAGTCGTGATATGAGGAAGACTCTTGAGCAGAGAAAATAGATGATTTAACACCTGTGGAGGAGTAAATTGTCAAAAGAACTTTCAGACGGATTGCTAGTGATGAAGCAGAAAATGAAGGTTTTGATTTATTTACGCTTAAACGTAGTGCTGCAATAATCATGTGTGACTTTAACCGAACTAATAAAGATTGTACGGGGACAAAATGTGCCCTCAGAGTAGTTTGCCAACATTTATAAGCGTGCTTTATATAACGTGATGTACTAGAATTGCACTAATCCGACATAATCATAAACGTGTGCTACGATTTGCTTGCTTGAAATGTTTTAGCTTAGCATAACTTTAGCGGAGGCTTTGGCCTAGTTGCCTGGTCTCACGGTTTAGATGCTCGTAATTTTCCAATGTGCTATTAAACGTGTATTTTTGCTTGAAGCTGTACTTTTCCACTGAGATCGTTCACATGCTTATCTTAAAGTTTCGTGCCAGCCTGGCATATTTTCTCTTTACTCCAAGGTCGATCTGCAGGTGCGGACAATGGAGGCTCTGAAAGTGAGCTAATTGGTATAAAATGTTGCAACTTGCGTACCCATCTCCAAGGATAATGTATGCTTAAGTAAAAGCTTGAGAACTGTCGTTTTTGATTGGACAATTTGAAGCTAACCTATGAACCCTCCAATGGAAGACCCTACTGGATTTGAACTGTTGTCTATAAAAACCAGGTGCACGAGAAGAAAGTAGCCATTGCAGCCATTACCAGCTCGATACCCGCCATTTTGCAGACTTCGTAGCTATTATGGCCCACCTTGCTGCGACGCCATTTTGAAAGAGACTTTGATGCTTTCTCTAATCGAGAGAAAGAGACTTTAAATGATTCTGGCCCTAGAGACTTTAACTTTGATTTGATCCCTTTGCATGAAGTAATAGTTTTACCTTGCCGCCGTGAGGCAATTGCCCCGTCCACCCTGCCCCTTTGCCCCGTCCCATGCCGATCGAAATGGTACTCATGCTGATCGAGAAACGGTACCTGTGAGACGAAGACTTCCTTGTATGCTGATCGTAATTGGTAAATATGAAAGGAAATTGTACAATTGCATTGTGTTTCTTTTAAGTAACCAACTGCTGATTTTTTATAAGAGCCCTAGCTAGGAGTTTTACTAAATTAATGTTGCTAAATTGTTTTTGCATGAAGCCCCATATGCCGATGCTAATTTGAGGTTAGACGAGGATTCCTTTTGTTGCACGATGCAATTTGAGACCTTGTTATGCTGACTAAATGTATGCAATTAGTTCATTACAGATTATCGTATTAGTGATTTGCATTGCTATTATCGAGTGCCTTGTTATTCAAATGCTGCATAGATTGCACTTGTTTCGCCGCTATGGACAGCTATTAATGTTCATTTACGTTTATCATTTGGTGTTGAGACACATTTATATTGTGCTAGCTTTGTTAATATAGGGAAATAAATTCACTAACTTTGCAATAAACTGGTGTGGTTATTCCTGACTGAAAGGTCAGGGTTCGCCGAAATGTATTCTGGATTAATTGTTAAGTGTTATGTTGATCAGGGTATTGCTTACGTTCGATATTGATTATTTGATTTTAATGAAATTGATTGATTAAGAGTACGGAGAGTCCCACTTAGTCAAAAGATTCATCGGCCTAAAGAGCGTCCAAATACAGGTAAATTATTAGTACGGACCGCTCTATCAGTAGATGGTAGCAGAGGACGGTTTCGTCTTTTGGGACCCGGTACTCTTAAAGTACATGGTGTTGAATTAACGGTTACGCCCTTTGAGACCCCACTCGAGAAGTTGAATTAGATTTTTCTTGGATAAAACTGATTGACAGAATGATGATGGGCTAGATCCACCGCGACTTTCCCGGGATCTCGGAGCTTGCGAATGGAGAGAACGGAGGTGTGAGATCAGCGTTGGCGGTACTAGTGATGGTATGAGTGAAGTTAGGGTTTTGCGCTTGCACAGCTTATTGCCGCAGGGTGTGTGAAAAGGTTGCGAGTATTTTTCTTCTTAGAGGATAGCGGAGGTGCGACTCCGAGTGTAGAAGTAGAGAAGTCGTCGAACTTCATAGAAATAGCGGAGGTGCGGCTCCGAGTGTGAGAGTAGGGAAGTCGTCGAACTTCATGTGCGTGTGGCGCTTTGTGCATAAAAAGGTCCACGTGGTTGTTGTTGAGACGGGCCCTGCGAGGTCAAGAGACTCCGGAGTATGTTGTTTTATGTTGTGGTCTGGGCGGTTTAATAGGTTGATCGGGCGTGGTCAACGAGTCGGTACGTGTGTAAGGGAGTGAAAGAAACTTCGACTTCGGGCTTTGACAAGATTCTAAGTGCACTAGAATAGATCATTGACAAGTTGAGAGTAGGTCTGCGGGTCAGATTTGCTTGCGAACGTGGGGACCGAGAAAGACGGAATAACTGCCGAGGCTAGTGAAAAGTCCCTAAGGTCCTGAAGCGACTGTGTTACCCTTCCTGTAGTAAACCGACAGATCTGTTTTAGTTTTTGTAGCTCGCGATACATGCAAGAAGTTGTTACGAAAAGAGCTGAGTGAAGGAGGACTAGCCGCGAGGCTTTGTCAGCCGCAGTGTGTGTGAGTGTGACGTCACTAGGAGCCGCGCTGGGATAGGTTGGTTGTAGAGAAGGGTCGCGCACGGATTGGACGCAGTCCGTGGGGCTCGATTGGAAGGGGAAAGGCAAGCGAAGAGTATTCCGGGAATTAAAGTCACCTATTGATTACAAACTTTGTGAAATAAAAGACGAGAAAATGAAATTCTTTAAAGCATTCAGGAGTGCGATGAAGGGGGAATCTTACATTAAAGCGAGCGTAGGAGAGGAGACGCCGCCCGAAGGCACACCAGCTTACATTGTAATGGAGGAAAAGGGGGTAGCTCCGTGCCTTTGGCTAAAGCAATGGCACAAGTTGACAGAGAAACATGGGAGCGTAGCATTCCCGATCCACGGGACATTCAATATAAGGATTCTGGAGAATTTGAGGTTCACGATGTACGACATGAAGGTGCCTCCAAGGCCAGCCCAGTTTGAGGCTCTAGCGATTTGGGAATTAATGGCCAGACAGCAACAGAAAAATAAGTTCGAAACAAGGATAAGGAAGGTAGAAAAGACACTAGCGGACGCTAGGTGGGATAATGCACAGAAGTTGTGGAGGTCAGATATATTGCAGGGGATAAAATTGTTTCCCGCAATTACTAAGGAAGAAGAGGAGACAGGTAAGAAAGCTACCTGTAAGACCAACAGGAGGTGTTCCAAGGATAGAGAGGACGAGGAAAAATTGAGAAGAGAAGAGGAGTTAGAGGATGAGGAGCTAATAATGCAATTACTGAACGACCGTCCACCACCTTATGCAGAGAGTGGACAAGGTCCAAGTAACAGTTCTGCCCTTCCGGCACCGATACAGAACAGTGAAACTCAGGGTTCAGGAGCATCATCGGGGTCTAAGGACCCGAGTTTGCTGTTCACCCCGCAGATACCGCAGGTTAGGAGAATATATCCAGATGTGCCCATGTTGAAACCAGCAGAAAATTATCAGCCGCAGATGTCAGGGTACTACAGCAGTGACAACAGTGCAGGGATGATTATAGATCCAACCGTAAGAGGAGTACAGAATGGTCACAACCCAACATTGGCACAAGCTGAATCAACCCAGTTTTTGATGCCTCAAAAGCAGATGCAGGGGGGAACAGCACGTGCTCAGATGACGGGGAGTCAGATGGGCATGCCGGCAATGATGACCCATGGTGTGGGAATGAACATGCCTCAGAACATGGGGAATGGGCAAAACCCAGATGCAATATCACTACCCATTACTGTAGGTCCACCGGTACCTCTGTACAGTCAGTCTAATTTGGGTATGAGCGGTCAGGGATCAATGCTGCAGAATGGGACCGAAAGAAGGTGCATAGAAAACACTCCAGGGATAACTCCTATAGCGGCTCAGCCAAATGGACCCGGATCCTTGATGGAGTTTAGTCCCGTATGTGCTCAGTCGACACTGGTGAGGTCGAGTCCCCCACTGATAATACCTCTGTCATCGAACACTGAAAAGTTGCCGCAGCCATCAATGGCAGTCGATGTGAACGCTACACTGATGGGGTTGAATGCGCAACAGCTGACACAGTGGTTCAACAGTTTGAATTCCACACAAAGCTCGGACAGTGGGAAGGGAGAAGATTATGTGAATAGGCTGAGGTTGAACATGGAAGCACAAGAATTGGTGGAAGGGACCATGGGTGTGAATAGGCTAGAGTCCTACTCGGAAGAAGAGCTGAGGTATCTATGTCCCAGGATTACGAAAGAAGTGAACAAGGTACATAAAAGCTTGCAAGAAATAGCTGACAAAAACGGGGTTGACATAGACAAGACAAAACACTTGAGCAGGAGCTATAGATTGGATTTTGGGACCACAGATTTTGAACACATGAGGTCAGCAGGCATGAAGGCGCACCTTAGAGAATTGTTGCAGAGTGCACAAGTGTGGAGATGTTTAGACAAGTGGGAAAGCAGATGGGTAAAGAGAAAGGAAAAGAGGAGGGACAGTGCTACAGAGCACAATGCGAAAAGACCACAGAGTAGCGAGGCAGTAACAATGTTACCAATGAGGGAGACAGCAGGGGGAAAATTAATACATGTACCATGGCACAGAAGTGACATTCAGTCTTTTACGGATGATTTTCCCAAACTGAGAGAGAAACCGATTGAATGGTATCAACAGACTGACAGGTTTGTGAAGCTTGCAAAATGTCTTTGGGAAGACCTGAATACTCTCTTTGAGATTGTGGTTCCGGCAGATTTGTGGGAGGATTGCAAAAGAGCTGTAGGTTGGCCGACGAGTGAACCAGAGAGAGACAGGGAGACGGGTGCACCATCGCCTATGGTGATGAGCCTGTACTATAAAGTGATTGAGCATTTGAAGACGAAGGTTGCCGCGAAAAATGTGGATTGGCAGAAGATCGATCGAACTGCCCAAGAGGCTAAAGAGTCGATTCATAGTTACTATGAGAGGTTGTTGAAGGCGTTCAAGAACTACAGCGGCACGGAAACAATAGAGGCAAAGGACATGCTTCATTTTGTGTTCAGATTTGTGGAAGGGCTGAGACCAGAGATAAGTCAGATGATAAAGTCGCATTTGATTTGCTGGCAGTCGAAACCGATTGATGAGGTGTTGGATTATGCGAAATACTGTAGCGACGATATTGAAGTGAAACAGAAAAGGTTAAAAGAGAAGGTGATGATGATGCAACTTAAAGCAGCTCAGACAGGTCTGCAAGGTTTGCAAGGGATGCAAGGGTTCCAACAGCAGGTACCGCAACCGCAGCCGCAGTTGCAGGGAAACATGGCGTTTCAGCCACAGGCCAGAGGCAGAGGAGGTTTTGTGAATAATGGTCCGGATTTGAACACTGTTGTGACTGGTGTGCAGGCAATGAAGAAGGTGATGCCGTGTCACGTGTGCGGAATTGTCGGTCATTGGAAACGCGAGTGCCCGATGGTGGTGCAGGAAGGTGCAGGTGCAGGTGCAGGTGTTGGTCAGCAAAACAATGATGTCAATGCATTTCAGACAATGAGGGGACCGAAAATGAGAGGTCCAAGCCCAAATTTTCAGACCGTAAATCAGTTGCAGGGGTTACAACCTATGCAGCCGCAGCAGATGCAGATGCCTCGTATGCAGATGACGCAAATGCAGCCGATGCAACAGCAGTTACCCATGGTACCTAATCAGCAAATGCAAATACCTTTGGCACCAATGAGTCAGCAGCAAGTGATGGTTCCTCCACAGGTCTCGGGTCAGGTAATGAGTACAAATGGCACCGTACAACAGTTCCCATTACACAGTGAGAGTGGAATAAACAATGTATGGGAGAGTGAAAGCTCAGAAGAAGAAGGAGATTGTGTGCTTGCAGCATCCTTGGAAGTTGATCAAAAGGGTCCGTACGTAGAGGGAAGAGTAATGGGTCATCGTGTTTCATTCTTGGTTGACACAGGAGCCACACGTTCAACTGTTAAGAGCAGTGAAGTACCAAATTTGCCACTCTCAGGGAGGACAGTTCAAGTGGTGGGAGTAGCAAACAGGCACCTGACGAACCCAATAACAGATCCGGTACCAGTCAGCATCTGTAACTATCAAGGGGTGCATCAGTTTGTGGTATGTGACTCAAGCCCGATAGCACTGTTAGGGAGAGACCTATTGTGCAAATTGGGTTGTTCGATCATGTGTTCGAACGAAGGAATAACAATTCAGACGAGCAGTGATGGGGAAGAAGAGGACAGTGTAGAGGGGGATGAGATGGAAACTGTCGATGAAGAGTATCCTCTGATTTGTCTTTTCCCGATGATAACTGAAGAAGATATTCCAGCCGAATTACGGGAAACAGTCGGAAAGGAAGTGTGGGATATGACAGGGAAAGAGGTGGGATTGATGAAAGGAGTGGAACCAGTGAAAGTGACTGTAAAGCCCAATGCAATCTTTCCCCAGACCCCACAATACCACATGGCACAAGACACCCTCATGAAAGTTGCTCAACTTATTGACGAATTTGTAAAGCAGGGAGTACTGAAAGAAGTGTTAAGCAGTCCATGTAATTCACCAATAATGGGACTAATAAAGCCAAGTGGGAAGGTCCGACTTGTGCAGGACTTGAGGAAAATAAATGACATCATAGTCAAGTGTTGCCCTGTCGTACCAAATCCAGCTGTGATAATGTTTCAAGTCCCTTGCGATGCCGAATGGTTCTCAGTCATCGACTTGTCACAAGCATTCTTTTCTGTGCCTCTTCATGAGGACAGCCAATTCCTCTTTTGTTTCAAATTCCTAGACAGAGTATACAGTTGGTGTCGAATTCCTCAAGGGTTTTCTGAGTCACCGTCAATCTTCAATCAGATCCTAAAGAAAGATTTGGAAGCATTAGAATTGCCATTCGAGTCAACTCTAGTACAGTACATTGATGACTTACTGGTTGCATCGAAGACAGAAAGTGGCTGCACAGCCGATACCATTGCTCTGTTGAACCATTTGGGAAGGAATGGACATAAGGTGTCTCCTTCCAAATTGCAGTTCTGTCAGAAGAAAGTGAAATACTTGGGTCACCAGATAGAGAAAGGGTCAAGGAAAATAATGAAGGAAAGAATAACAAGTGTACTTCAAATGAGTCCACCAAAGACAAGGAGGGAGGTGAGGAAGTTTTTGGGAATGGTGGGCTACTGTCGCCAGTGGATTCCCAACTTCTCGACCCTAGCAAAGCCTTTACTGAAACTGACCCAGAAGGATGCCTTGGATCAAATTGAACTGAAAGGAGATGAGATGGATGCTTTTGTTGAATTGAAAGAGTGCATGTGCAGGGCTCCAGCTTTAGGTATGCCTGATTACACAAAGCCTTTCACATTGTTTTGTCATGAACGTGATGCATGTTCTTTGTCTGTCTTGACTCAAGCCCATGGTGGCGTAAACAGACCAGTAGCGTATTTTTCAGCTACTTTGGATCCGGTCGCAGCAGCACTCCCAGGGTGTTTGCGCGCCGTAGCAGCAGTTGGTATCAGTCTCACTCAGAGTGAAGGAATATTGATGGGACACCCAGTAACAGTCATGGTCCCTCACTCAGTTGAGATACTTTTGACCCGCTCCCGAACGCAACACATGACCGGAGCAAGACTCACAAGGTATGAAACGATAATTCTGGGCTCACCGAATGTGCAGCTGAAAAGGTGCACTACGTTGAATCCAGCAACCTTGCTCCCTGGTGAAAATGCTGAAATTGAGAACGCTGAAGACGTCGAGCATGACTGCCTTCAGGTGACTGAATTTTGCACAAAACCTCGACCTGACATTAAGGATACTAAGCTTGATGAAAATGACCAAATTGTTTTCGTTGATGGTTCATGTCTAAGAGATGGGATGGGAATTTTGAAAGCAGGATATGCTGTATGTACTGTAACAGGTGTCCTGGAAGCAGGCTGGCTTCAAGGAGTCCATTCTGCACAAGTAGCAGAACTTGTAGCCCTTACAAGAGCATGTCAACTGTCTGCATTGATGAAAGTCACCATTTACACTGATAGTCAGTACGGGTTTGGGATTGTGCATGACTTTGGACAACTATGGTCACAGAGAGGTTTCCTGACTTCTTCAGGATCCCCAGTGAAAAACGGGGAGAGAATAAGGGAATTGTTACACGCCATTCAAATGCCAGCAGAAGTTGCAGTGGTAAAGTGCAGTGCTCATACAAAAGGACAGGACTATGTTTCTCTGGGAAATGCATATGCGGATCAAGTTGCAAGATTTTGTGCCTTGAACTGTATATTACTCAGGGATTAATGGAATTCGATAAGTGAACCAGAACTCGAACCAGCTGAAGCATTTGCCTTGAAGGTCGTAGATACAATAGATGAATTAAAAGCATTACAGAATAACGTCAGGGAGGATGAAAAAGACTCCTGGATTAAATCACAATGTATAAAGAGACCAGACGAGTTATGGGTTTCAAATGAGGGAAAATTTGTTTTGCCAAACAGTCTCTTATCACAACTTGCGCGGTTCTATCATGGGCAGGCTCACCTAGGGAGAGATGCCATGATAAGATTGTTCAAAACTGATTGGTTTAACCCCAGATTTCGTCAAGCTGCAGAAGCAGTTTGCCATCGATGTGTCACTTGCCAGCAGATGAACCCAGGAAAGGGAACAGTTGTGAACGCCAGCCACATTGGCAGGGCCAGTGGCCCATTTAGTCGAATGCAAATGGACTTCATTGAGATGCCTGTGCATGGAGGTTTGAAGTATGTGTTGGTGATTGTGTGCATTTTTAGTCACTGGATTGAGGCATACCCCACACGTAGAAATGACAGCCTTACAGTTGCAAAGCTATTGTTGAGGGAGTTAATACCACGTTTCGGATTCCCGATCTCTTTAGAATCAGATAGGGGAAGTCACTTCAATAACGAGGTGATAAAGTTACTCTGCGAAGCGCTGAACATTGAGCAAAAGCTGCATTGTAGCTATCGCCCTGAAGCATCAGGACTGGTGGAGCAGATGAATGGTACACTGAAATCAAGAATGGCGAAAATATGTGCATCGACAAATTTGAAATGGCCTGACGCATTGCCCTTGGTGCTAATGTCAATGAGAAACACCCCTGATAGAAAGACTGGATTGTCTCCGCACGAAATTCTCATGGGCAGGGCTATGAGGCTTCCTGCAGTTCCTGCAAACGCGCTTTTGAATATTACAGATGATATGGTGTTAGACTACTGCAAGGGTCTGGCTGACGTGGTTCGCTCTTTCTCTCACCAGGTGGAAGCAACCACCTTGACACCGATCCAAGGTCCAGGACACGCACTGAAAGCAGGTGACTGGGTCGTGGTAAAGAAGCACGTGAGGAAGTCGTGTCTGGAACCCCGTTGGAAAGGCCCTTTCCAAGTGATCCTGACGACAACTACCGCTGTGAAGTGTGCGGGGGTTCCCAACTGGATTCATGCCAGTCACACAAAGAAAGTGTTGTGTCCCACAGATGAGGAAGTTGAAGCGCTAAAACTGCCAGTGTCTGATAAAACAGTGCTAAGTGCTGAGACCGAGCAAAACCGAACTGAAAGCGAACAGGCAGGAACGGAAGAGAGAGAGATATTCTCTGAGGACGAAGAGACCAACTCACTTGGGGAAGACCAAGGAGAAAGTTCAGACAGCGACGAAGCAGCTGAAGGTGACAAAGAACCTGAAGCAGCTGAGGGTAGCAAAGAGCCTGAAGCAGCTGAAGGTGGCAAGGAACCTGAAGCAGCTGAAAGTGATACAGAGCCTGACGAAAGTAACGGTAACGAAGGGCTCGAAAAAGATGAAAAAGCAGGAGAGCCTGATCAGAGGAGGGCTTTCCCAGAAGCAGACGATACAGAAAAAGAAAAAGAGAACGTGTTTGACTCCCCAGAAGGAGGGGACAAGGCCGAACAGAACGAAAGGGTTCAAGCTTCCACAGAAAAGATCGCAGGTCCATCAAATGGACATGGTGCAAAGAGGAGACTAAGCATATCACCAATAAAACAAAGGACTGAAGAAGGTTTGAATGACGGAGAAAGGCCAAAAGTGAAAGAGAAAAGAAAAGAAGTAACTGTTGTGGTACCATCCCCGAGTGAAGAAAAAGACTTGACAAAAGTGGAAAGTACCAGCGAAGCAGAATCGAAAAGAGAAGCAAAATTGAAAAGGAAAAGGATACCAAACAGGAGATATTCCGGTCCAGAATGGGCATATGTAGTCAATGACGATTGGACTGACGAGTTTGTATCTCTAAGCATCGAGAACGAAGAAGAAGAGATACCAATAGAAAAGAAAAGTTTTATGGACAGTGTTGATTGAAAGGGTGATAAATGACATTGCCTGCTACAATCTAAAGTGCTAAAACCAGCTGAGAAATTGCTAAACCGGATGAGACATTTGCTAAACCGATAAAGACTGAGTTATTGCCGAATTGAGACAAATGCTGCTAACCGATAAGTGACTGGCCTCCTGAAGAAGACGGTGTGAACATTGCGCTCGTTCAGCTTTGTAACTGAATTGCTAAGTAGTTTCTTTATAGGTGCTTCTAGCTCTCTGATTCTATACAGATCATGACGCAAAACAGTAGAAAGAAATATTGTAAATATGTGTGTATAGGCTTGATAATTGCATGTGTACTAATAATAATGGCAATTGTACTTGGAATGCATGGTAAGGGTGAGAATGAGAGAATTGATGCTTCTACTGTTACTGTCACTGAACTAACCGCATTGAAAAGACTAGAATTAGATGAGAGGCTCTTGCATGATAAGAAAGAACTTTCATATAATGTTTTCTATCGCTTGCTAACAGAATATGTTGAGACGATGGATGCGAAAGATTGTTATGTGTGTACACAGATACCGACATCAGTAAAGGAAGGGGTGACTTATCACCACATGCCTCTTACATACAGGATTACATGTAGTATAGTAATGTCTAGATTTTATGGTCAAACTAACATACAGTATTTTTACTCAAATTATGATGTTACCTTTGCATATGTTCCTATAATAGCGCAGCTAAGCCAGATTGCTAAAGATTGGGATGCTAAAATAATGAGGGAATTTTTCGAGCCAATGCAACCTTTTGAAACGGCTCACGCTCATAGGGAAAATCTTACCTGCTCGCTCTCTGCAGTAGAAATAAGCTTTTTAGATCGCACAGATGATAGAAGGGCACAAATGAATGCGAAATTAGAAAAAGAGCTACATAAGAGGACTTCCGTAGATAATTATGATTTTGCTGCAATAAAAACACAAGGGAAAATAGCTTTAGATGCTTGGCATGTCGGGAAATTTTGTATATATAGAGGTGAATCTTATTATGATAACATTTTTGTAGGAGCGAGTGAGTGTAAACATACGTTTATCTTTAAGGCCAAATGGACATTCATGATGAACGGACTTGACCCTGTCATTCCAGGTGTATATTACATTTGTGGGTATAATGCCTATTATCGTCTTCCAAAGGGATGGTGGGGGAGATGTTATTTGGGTATAGTGTTCCCAAAGGTTTATCAACTGGATGACCTATCGATGATTCAAAAGACATCTGGATCCCATCGTATCCAGAAAAGAGAGACCGCAGCTGCTGTGGTAGGAGATATATTTGGAGCCATGATTCCTTCATTGGGAGTTGTGTTGAATTCCATCAAAATAAGAAAGTTGTCTACTATAGTGGATAACATGTTGACAAAGTTTTCAGGTGCTATAATCCTGATAGATGCTGAACTTGCAGCGGAAAGAGCTATGACTCTTCCAAATAGGCTTGCTTTAGACATTCTTTTAGCAAAGGATGGCGGCGTTTGCAAAATGCTTGGTGCACGACACTGTTGTACATATATTCCCGACAATAGTGTGAAAATTAAAACTATGCTTGCTAATCTAACAAAAGAGAGTGCGGACTTGAAGGAATTGAAAGAACCAGGAGTGTGGGAGAAGGTTGGAAAAGGACTTGCTTCAGTGGGAAATTGGATTGGGGGAATTTGGAATGGAATATTGCTAAAAATAATAGAGGGAATAATGATAGTTATAATTTGTGTATTTGGAATTTGGGGAATAAAAAGGGGAATAATAATGATTATGGAAAGAATTAAAAGAAGGAAGGAGGAGAAAATAATGAAAAGAATGGCAGAAGAATACAAAGAGAAAACTAGGGGAATTAAAAGGAAAAGAGAACTGACAGAATTTTTATGGAATAAAATTTGTGGGCATAATTTGGTGTGATGACAAGTAGTCATCAGAGGAGGGATTGATGAAGCAGAAAATGAAGGTTTTGATTTATTTACGCTTAAACGTAGTGCTGCAATAATCATGTGTGACTTTAACCGAACTAATAAAGATTGTACGGGGACAAAATGTGCCCTCAGAGTAGTTTGCCAACATTTATAAGCGTGCTTTATATAACGTGATGTACTAGAATTGCACTAATCCGACATAATCATAAACGTGTGCTACGATTTGCTTGCTTGAAATGTTTTAGCTTAGCATAACTTTAGCGGAGGCTTTGGCCTAGTTGCCTGGTCTCACGGTTTAGATGCTCGTAATTTTCCAATGTGCTATTAAACGTGTATTTTTGCTTGAAGCTGTACTTTTCCACTGAGATCGTTCACATGCTTATCTTAAAGTTTCGTGCCAGCCTGGCATATTTTCTCTTTACTCCAAGGTCGATCTGCAGGTGCGGACAATGGAGGCTCTGAAAGTGAGCTAATTGGTATAAAATGTTGCAACTTGCGTACCCATCTCCAAGGATAATGTATGCTTAAGTAAAAGCTTGAGAACTGTCGTTTTTGATTGGACAATTTTAAGCTAACCTATGAACCCTCCAATGGAAGACCCTACTGGATTTGAACTGTTGTCTATAAAAACCAGGTGCACGAGAAGAAAGTAGCCATTGCAGCCATTACCAGCTCGATACCCGCCATTTTGCAGACTTCGTAGCTATTATGGCCCACCTTGCTGCGACGCCATTTTGAAAGAGACTTTGATGCTTTCTCTAATCGAGAGAAAGAGACTTTAAATGATTCTGGCCCTAGAGACTTTAACTTTGATTTGATCCCTTTGCATGAAGTAATAGTTTTACCTTGCCGCCGTGAGGCAATTGCCCCGTCCACCCTGCCCCTTTGCCCCGTCCCATGCCGATCGAAATGGTACTCATGCTGATCGAGAAACGGTACCTGTGAGACGAAGACTTCCTTGTATGCTGATCGTAATTGGTAAATATGAAAGGAAATTGTACAATTGCATTGTGTTTCTTTTAAGTAACCAACTGCTGATTTTTTATAAGAGCCCTAGCTAGGAGTTTTACTAAATTAATGTTGCTAAATTGTTTTTGCATGAAGCCCCACATGCCGATGCTAATTTGAGGTTAGACGAGGATTCCTTTTGTTGCACGATGCAATTTGAGACCTTGTTATGCTGACTAAATGTATGCAATTAGTTCATTACAGATTATCGTATTAGTGATTTGCATTGCTATTATCGAGTGCCTTGTTATTCAAATGCTGCATAGATTGCACTTGTTTCGCCGCTATGGACAGCTATTAATGTTCATTTACGGACAAACTCACATGCGCTCTGAGAGGAGTGCACTCCACTCAGCTTGTCACCCCCAAAGCCCCACCCCTTTCACATGGAAAGGATAATAAATAAAGTTTATTATCCTTTCTATGTAAAAGGATTTGCAGCGGTTGCTGCTGGCGAGGGGGGTGAAGCACCCATACGGAGGAGCCGTGCCTGATTTTCACATGCTAAAGAAGCAGCAGGGGACCTAAAATAAAAATAGTGATACTGTGACACAGTCAAATAAAATGTTCTGCTAATAGTTGAACATAGTTTACAGTCAGGTTTTGAAGTTATGTTTATTATACGCTCCACCACTAGAAAACGGATCCTTGGGATGATTACATCCATCCCAACTTCACTTAAAATCTCCCAGCAGTATTTTATCCTCTGTGGCTGTTTTACGTTGCAGGGAAGCATGATAGCAGTTAAAGGGCAAGCAATAGAGGGGGACTCATCTGAGAAAACATTAGTAAGAAAAGACAGATGTGAAACATGCCAGCTTCATAAACTAAGACCTTCAAAGATTGGATATTCTCGTGTACGTTTCGTGTACGTTTCCCATGTTTTATTATGGACGAGTAATTCTCACTTCTTCAGACATTAAACACATGCTTGGGAACACATTTTTTCTAGTGCACTAAATCAGCGCTCGCCAGTCTTTGGATGTGTTATGCCAAATACGCTGAGGTTATTTGTTTTTTCCTGCGATTTTATATAGTACAAAATTGGTGCAAAGTCATTAGCCTGCTTTACATGATCACTGGATTACATTACAGAACGTCAACTATTGCTGTTTTTAAGGCACGTGGAGATTAATTAATTTGACTCACAATCACAGAATGCTGAGCTGATGCTGGGACCTCAGTTGGGTTCCCCAGCTCCAAGGTTGGCAGTCCTTGACTTTAGGCCAGATCTCCTCCCAATAAATGCCATTCTTGCAGACTTGTCTCCTACCTTGGCATCATGGACTCTATAACCTTCAGTGTCATGCAAACTGATTTCCTGACACGTGGGAACTGAAGCTATGATCATTCCAGACACTCATGTTGCGCTACCACACAAATTAAAAATTAAAGAAAGGCTGGTGCATGCAGGTGTTAGAAGGTTATGGGAGTTCAACCACTGACAGTAAAGGAAGCTAAAGGAGAACGTAATTAGTACACTACTCCATCTATCCTACATAAACGTCCTTGAGAGGCCATGGGTGACTGGGAATTCCTTGTACTCAGTAGATGAAGCTGAATACTTAAGATTAAATGCCATGGAGACTACAGGTTGATTGACAATTGCTAGAGGAAACATGAAGCATTTACGAACTGATTGGTATGAACATTTACCTTTGCCAATGAGTGCACAGTGGACTGCTCTGTCATTGATAGCTGCATCACTTGGCTGGATATCTGTGAATGGCTTGCAGCCGAGGCCAGAGAATATTCTCTCCTGCCGGCGTACTTCTGCAGAAAAACACATAAAGTCAGATGCTAATAGAAAGGTAGTACATTCTGGATGATCCACTGAAAACAATTTTTATTACAGAAATGTAATACCTGGTAGTGCATCTTTTTCTATTTTTCCTAAAGCAGAAATGTACGGTATCTCCCTAACTTCCAAGAGTCTCCAGCACCTGGAACTTTAGAATTTGTTGTGCAACTTTGGTCCAAGGATCCGCCTTAGAGTCCCCTTTTTTGTTTTGTTTCCTCTTTTGTATGTGTTAAAGAATTTTAAAAGATAGATTGAAGTATATGGTATTTCAAACTCAGTAAAAGGGAACTAGATATCGTTGGTGTACTGTGTATGTTTATCATAACATTTCGAACTGCATCTCATCCCAACACCGCCCCATCACTACCGTTTGTCCAGTAAAAGAGATAAATGAGTCTTGAAAAATATTGATGTTTACTTTCTGTTTGCTGTTCAGTTCAAAGCTGTACTCAAATGTATCAGTATGACTTAGCAATTGCCTATATCAGTCAGGCTATAATGACTTTACTGTCCTAGGCAGAAGGCAGAATCTCTTGTACTCAGACTATGTTGTTACACTTTGTAATCAGATCCTCACCTTTGAGTTGCATTATTAAAATTAACATACCAGCACTTAGATTCACAAATACCACTGTACAGCGGTCACTCTGATCACAACTTAATTTGGGTCTATTTATGACTGCCATGTTGACTGACTAGAGGAGGGCTGCTTGACACCTACCACGGTTCAATGTCATTACTGGCGATGAACATTTCACTGGTAAAACTGCAGCCAAAGCCTCTCTGATACGGACTACGAGTCACAGCATCCACAGAATCATTGGGTACTTCGTAGAATATATGGCAACTGCCATGGCCAAAATAGGGTACTTTCTACTACATCCAATTTTCGTAAATGTCATTGTTCTTCCAATCTAGCCATTGTTTTGTGCTTGCTGCCTCTTGAATGAAGTACATATCTGGCAACACTCACACACTCAGCACACAGCTCTGTGTTCTTGCACTGAAGAATTTTCAGCATTCCCTATGTCAGTGGTTAATTTGTAAATAAAACCGTGCCGGTGCCCAAAGCCCTCCTCTTAAACACGCGGCTGCTGCAATTAAACGTGGGAACACAGAATACTGAGGCAGCGTAATCCTGAAGCCATCTCGGGCCTCTTAAATCCACATAAAGCCACTCCCTGCCCCTTTGGCTCACTTTTGCAGCTTTCTACTTTCTCCCTTTGTGACGCTTTTTTGTTTTTCTCTTCCTCCGTCTTTCCCATACGTGTCTTTTGCTCGCAGCAAATGCGTGAGGCAGAAGAATAAGCCCCGGCCCTCAAAAATAAGTGCCGGTGCTCAGCACCGGAAACAACAAGCACAAATTAAGCACTGCCCTATGTGCTTCTTGCACCAAGCTTGACTGCTCCTCTCATCTACTCTCTCAACCACTGGGTCCACATTATGCGGTTTCACGACCAGTGTGCAATGATCAGAGCTCTTCCGTGGGCCATACTTCCATCACTCACAATCACTACATACGTAACTCTAACCAACACCCCACACACAGTACATGCACTCCCTGGCCTATTCTTCTCGCCATAGGTACGAGTTTATAATCACACGTGATAGTGATATGCCATATAAACAAAATGACCATCTATTTTGAATCTACGTTGTCACTGTACATTCTTGTGCATTAAGAATCACACAGTGTGAATGACAAGTGGCACCAGCACACTTACATCAAGAACCACCCTAGCCACTTCTGCCAGAAGGCTTGTGTTACAGCGACTCCTAGTGCTAACAGGATCTTGGATCAGTCCTAAGTTTTACAGACATCTCAGACAACCGTCCGCAAAACGTACACACTCAGATTGGAGATTAGCACATGCAGCCGTGAAAATTCCGTTCTACCATAGGCCGATACTATTTCATTCTAGATACAGAGATATCAGTAACATCAACTTAGTCCTACAACTCTCCCAGCACACCAGTCATTATCTAGTCATGACCTCCAACAGGATTTTATTTGGGGAAATACCCCTATACACACATCGTTCACAGTCCAATCTACGGTCCTGATAACTTTCTACTAGAATATTGTGATTTTAATGTCAACCTGCCAAAATATTGTGGCCAAAATATCTATATGTAGAGGTCAGTATAGATTTACTATTCTTGACTCCCTATTTATGTACCTTGATGGTATGTATGGATGAAACGAAGGAGTTGCAAAAGCAGTGGAGTAATGAAACTGAAAAGTGCCCCCTGCACAGAACATGGAAGGGGTCCCCTTCCAGACTCTCAGGCCAGGTGCTGTGCTGAGGGGGCCCCTTGGAGCTCCCCCTCCACCCTCACACACTGCAGGGGCTGCGGGGGCCTTTGTTACGCCCCTGTGCAAAAGGCAAACTAGAGCAGTGATTGCTGCTCTGAGCTGCATTACATAACTTTGGTACCCTAAATATGGCCTTCCAAACCACGTCGCACCCTCCCTCAGTCAGCAAGAAAGTGAAACAGTTAAATTAAGCCTTTAGCAAGGTTATGTATACGTGGCCCAACTGCAGCAAAACAGCATTAGCCAAAGTTCCAATAAAAACACAGAGCTTCAGTGGAGCATTCACACGAGGCAGGCAGGCTGGCATCCATGCCGGCGAGCACCTGACGCACGTTCCAAGAGTCTGGCTGTGCTCCAGCCAGAAGCAGAAGCGAGGCCTTGCTACGGTAGGATTTAGGAATGCTGGAACTTGACTTTTGTGAGTCTTGGAAGGAATTTTGGACAAGATGTCCACCATATTTTCATGTCACATTGAAGCTGCTATCGTGCCATTTTGGACTTAAAATGAAGATAGAGTATGGCGGGCATTGATTAATTTGTAAAACATCAGGTGCCAGAGCCTAAAGTTTCTCTTAGTCCATGGAACATTTCTACTGAGTTAAACAGGCCACTGAGAAGATGACATTTCACGTGGCCTATCATTTACCATGGTATCTATGTACACATTTATATGCACCCCTACATTTTGCTGCCAGTCGTTTTTCGATCCTACACTTTACTAGTAGATTCTCAGTTGTAAGCTCAAACTGACAGTCTCCATACAAGGGACGGGTGCAAAGTAGAAATATGCAATTCTCAGCGAGTACTGCAGAGCTAGACAGATTTTGTATGCTCATGCAGTAGTGCAGTCAATCAGGTTACGAAGACTTTGAAGGTCCAGGAAGCACAGAGGTTACACTAGACTTGAAGGTTAGGAGTTTCCAACAGTGGTGCTGAGTAGGCCTGGTGTGTAGCTGAGGTCCTGGGTTCTGTGGCGCTCCAAAATAACCATATTAGAGTTCAGAAGGTGAAGGAGCAATAACCATGCCTATAAATTTAGTTTTTATCTTGTCACATTTGAGGAACATTCATTGACAAAGATCAAATGTCAGGCGATGGCTTCTGACAAGCCATTGCTTATTCTTATAAAATGGAGACTGTGTTTACTTTTCTTTCTCTGACTACAAAGTTAGAGAATTTTGTAAAGTCAACTTTCTGACAATCTTGCTGGGGGTACGTGGAATGCGACAGAAAAGGTTGTGGCATTTCATTTATTTTTTAGCACACAACAAAATGTAAATACCTGTAAATAAACTGTCTAAACATTTCTATATATATCAGCAGTTAGGAATGCAAAAATGAAACACATTTTCTATAATTTTAAAGTGTGATGGAAACAGAAATTTAAATAGAATCAAAAAACATAAAAACAAATAAAGGCACTGTACTTGTCAATGTGCAAATGGTGCATATTTGTTAAACCCAATTTCCACACAATACTTTTCTGATCTACACAATTTTGGTAAGTAAAACGGAATGTCAATGCGAAGTTCAATGGGGAATGTGCACTCTGTAATTGACAGTGTGCTACCACATTTTCAACAGTGTACTCCAAAATGCATCACAGGCTACATACTAAACCTTTATCAATATCATGCTGAACGGACATGGCTATTTTGCTGTACTTATTCTTTGTGTGACAATTGGATTTTTCAAAATCCCTATGACTTCAGTAATATAACATTGATGCACCACAGCTGCTCCGAAAATTGTTCCTGCACCACTGGTGAGTAGCACACAAATATCTGTTCCAATATGCTTTTAGAAGTGAACTCAAGTTTTGTGTTTCAAACACGTGCTTAGGAAAACATTTTGCTGTCACAAATATGTGAGTTACAGAATGCCACATACAAAAACAAACAAACAAAGCCTTGAAATACCAGTTTTTCATTATCAGTGAAATTAGGTGAACAAACATCTCTTTATCATTTTCATCAGGTACTTCACTTAGATGTGTTATTGCCACACAAGATGGATTCTTCCATGCACGACCATTATGTGAAGGCCAGCAGTATGACTAGGATGGACACCACCGTGCCATGGATGCAGGTACAAGGCCAGGAATTAGCACAATTAGGCCAGAACGAGGATTCAACCAGCGCTGTACCCTTTCACATCACAGATACCACCAATATTCCGGGACCTGCTACCAATAAGCTACAGCATCACACTCACACACAGGCATACACAGTTGGAGGCATGGCCAGAGCCATGGCAGCATTTTCCGCTCTGGAGACAAACTGTGATGCGCAGTGACTGAGAGCTGCACCTCCGGCATAAAACTACAGCTACAACTTGTTTTGAAATAAAATGGACAATTGATTCCACGGCAAATTGCAGGGGTTGCCAACAAACAATCCCTGACCCCAAAATATAGGGACTAGTGCTGACTTCACCATGCACCAAAACGAATTATGCACTACAAATGGCCTATGAAATGAGGGTCACTGGACAGCAGTGTGTTCAGCTCAGGATCTCCTACAAATTCTGTGAAACGTAAAAGGTCAGGCCAACCTCACCTAAGTTCTGCCATTTATGACGTTCTGAAGCCTCCTCCTAACGTAGCTGCTCAACCGGACCCTCTGCCTAGCACCAGAATTCTGGGAAAGTGATTAGCAGGACGAGAAGATGGACGAATTTCAAGCGAGTTGTGAATGTTAAAATGTGTTACAT
Source organism: Pleurodeles waltl (assembly GCF_031143425.1). NCBI lineage: Eukaryota > Metazoa > Chordata > Amphibia > Caudata > Salamandridae > Pleurodeles > Pleurodeles waltl. The sequence goes on from NC_090446.1 coordinate 307,658,957, forward strand.
TTTCTTCCACCTGTTCTTTCACTTCCTTACTCCCTTCCTGCTTTCCTCCGAGCCTCCCTTCCTCTACTCCTTGCTCCCTTCCTCTTTCATACTTAATATCCTCCTTTTATCCACTCACTGTTGCTCTCCCCTCCCTTTTCTATTTCCTTCCTTCCTTTCATCCATCCATCCTTTGTTCCTATGTTTCTTTCTTATTCTGATTTTTCACTATTCTGTTTCTCTCTTCCCAGTCTCTATTTCTCCTTTACTTCCTAATATTCCATAATTAATTCCTCATTTCTTCCTATGATCCTTTAATTCTTCCCATCTTTAATTTCTTCTTTGTTCCTTCTTTGTATCCTTTTCCTTTCTTTCTTTGGCATCTGTCCAGCCATATCCTTCTGGCTGATTTGCAACTCATGGGCTTATATACAAGCCCCTCTGCGCTGCAGGAACATCACTTTTAGTGAAGCACACACAGCATGACTATATTTACAAGGCCACATAAAGGCACCCTGCATGGCTTTTCATGGCCTTGTAGATATGGACTGAGGCAATGCAGCGCAAGTACCCACGTAACACCCATGGCATTTGACACATTCCCAGATTGACGAGATTTGGTAAAGCTGGGAATGCGTCAACAGCCTATGCCTCCCAGGGAAGGTGTAAGGGAGGCACAACAAGGAGAAATACCATTACTTCTCGTATTTAGATAGAGACTAGCAAGCGTGCATACTCTGTTTATTGACATGCTGTAATCTACATCTGTGGGTCTGCATTACACCCATGACACGCCCATCTCTTTAATTCATTCCATGGCCTGCCTTTCAATATTAATTTGGTTTCTTTGGTAAATGCTTTACTTTTGTTCCGCCTTTTGGCTGTTTTGTTCCTACCCTGGAGATTGACCCTGTTACAAGGATTATTGCACGATTGCCCATATACGTTCTGTGGGCGCACTACCTTTTTCTTTTGTTTTGACCTGATTTTTAGTTTCCTGCTCATGTTTTGCTCCATATCTAAATGGTTCATTTCAGAGCACTTGGCTGGTGTCCACGAAATTCACTCAGCTGACGCGATTTGACAACCAGAATGTAGCTGTGTATACGTGTGTAAACAAACTTTCATTCCTGATAGGCTTTTGGAGCCCATGCGGCTCTGTGCCATGCTTAATGTTTCATATTATTGTTCTTTTTCAATGCACTGCTCTTTGGATTGAAACTTAAGTTTTATAGGTTTTTTTAACTGCCGATGCCGAGACTTGAACCCGGCTTCCCAGGTCTAAAGTCAGTACTCTAAATGTTATGCCACATCCTTTCTCCAAGACAATTGCCATTTCTTTAGGGTTGTGTGTAGCTAATGTGTAGCTCTTGAATCCCAGCAGCATAGCACACAGTATAATGTTCTGCATGGTTAAAACTTACATGGTCCCAAAGGCGAGAGCTATTGGCTATGCCAATGCGTGTTCTTTTTTTGTATGTGTGCTGCATTCTGCTTGCGTTGGCGCATGGCAGCCCATTGTGTCACCAGCGCGGTGGAAAAGGACAGGAATGCTCTCTATTTGTTAGACATGGCACATTCCTGCCCTTTTCTTTTGATGCAGGGCAGCGCAGCAAGAAGGCTTACGATGCTGCCCTGTGCCAAAACCTCATAAATGTGCCCCTTAGTCTACAACTGCAGACTCATGCTCTGCAAAAAGAAGCCCTGAGCGGTCAAGTTTTTGATGTATTATGTGTACAGCATGCAACAAAACGTTACACATTTTTGATGCATTATGTGAACAACATGCAACATAACCTAATATAAATTAAGCGATAAATCCGATTAATTGTGACCTTTGTAGTCTAATTTGGACTGATACAGTTGCACTACCTGTTTGCATTGGTCCAAAAAAGGAGGCGCTATTGCTATCCACATTTATGCAAAATGTTTGATAAAATAAAATTGGAAAGCGTGTATTCTTTATTTATTTAAACACAGTCAAGTTGCAAAAAGTGGCATACATATAAAAGATATAAATTACTGGAGTGGTCCAAGATCCGGTACTGAAGCACACTCTTTCCCAGATGGCAGTGCTCGTCACCAGGAGAAAAGACATCACTCGCAGTTCAAGAAAGAAATGTCTGAGTTTAAGGCTTTTATTTAACACTTTTGCCGTAGGGCCTGATTTAGAGTTTGTTGGTTGGGGGTTACTCCGTCACAAGCGTGACGGAGATCCTGTCTGCCATACTATGGTTCCATTGTATCTTATGGGAATGGTAATAAGGCAGGCAGGATATCTGCCACATTTGTGACAGAGTAACCCGTCCGCCAAACTCTAAATCAGACCCTTAGTTGTGTTTCATGCACTTAATGGACAAACCTGTGCTTATACCGTAGATACATAAAAAGTTCACTAACATCAATACTGGGGAATCAGACAGTAAGTGCCGGACACAAATGTCATGGTAAAAATATTCAGAAAAAAGTTTCAAAAAAGGAAAGTGGGAGAGGAAATGTGGAAAGCTTAAGGCCCATATTTATACTTTTTTAGCGCCGCATTTGCGCAGCTTTTTGACGCAAAAGCGGCGCAAACTTACAAAATACAATTGTATTTTGTAAGTTTGCGCTGCTTTTGCGTCAAAAAAATGACTCAAATGTGGCGCAAAAAAAGTCTAAATATGGGCCTAAGTGGTAAAAACTAAAAACATGATCTTAAAAGCTAAATATGTGAAGTCAGCGTGTTGCACAATGGCATAAGTATGGAAAGTTAAGAAATTATCTGGGACTGATTGCAGTTGATTGAATCATGCATTGAAAGAAATAGGATTTTAATGTTAATATGTCAATTTTGATCATGATATATGACCATCACCCCTTAAGTGTGCGATCAGTGGCATGGTCAGTCTTAGGGGTCACATTTCCTTTGGGTAACATAAGTAGCTTCTTGAGAGAAGAAATATTTGTGAACCTAGACTTTTTCTAAGAAAGTCTTGAAGATTGCTCTGGCCACACCAGTTGATTATACAATCCTACCTACTGCTGTCAATCTGCTAAGCTTAGCCTTTGAGCAAACTTTATATTCTGCGACCTGACATAGTTATTGCCGACTTTTTCTATCAACCAGAACGATAATGTGTTCAATTAGTTAACACAGGTGCACAGTTTTGGGCACATATGTGCTGATGATGTCCCATGTGTCATGATTTAAGCCTCAACAGGTGACTTTCTGCAGTGATTTTGTCTGTGTACACTTTGTCTGCTACTTGCTTCCTAATGCTAGCCTCTTTTTACTTCTTAATTCATCATTTGGAAGGTTATTCGCATTGACTAAGGCTACCACCTCTGTATAAGTAGCTCTGCTAAAAGAAATAACAGACTGGTGGATATGCAAAGGCTCAAATCAGAGCACCGACAAGGCTGAGCAATTATGCATTCCACTAACACACTCTTATTATCTCTGTGGACCTAACAGAAACATTGGAAATGTGAAGTGTAAATCCTTTGATTCTGTAGAGAATGATTGTGTGAGATTTGTATGGGCAGCTCATTTCCTCAAAAGTGAGTTCTGGGTCTAATCTATCATTTTTATCCGTTTAATTCCTTTAAATCCCTGGAACTCTGTCTTGAGAGTATTAGTTATCAATCTTTGAGTCTTCACCGATGGCAGCAAGTCTATTCAAATAGCCTGCATGTGCAGACTGGTAAGCCTTCCTTGAGTCTTGCCCACTCATCTCACTCTGTTGTAAGCTTACTTGTATATTGCTCTTCGGGGTGAACAACTCCTGCAAAGAGCCTTTTAGAAGATGAGAGCAAGCTAAAGTTGTTTTACTTTCCTTCATGTTCAATTACTGCATTTTCTGACAATTATCTTGCCACTGCCCTTCATCACCAGTCTGTAGTGGCTGAATGTCAGTGGCCAGTGGGAGCAGTGGCTTTGTTCTGTAAACTGCCGCCTTTCAGAGCAGTTTTCCTGATTGTCTCTCTATTGTCCTTTAATCTTCTTCTTCTTCTAGCACTATGGTTCAGACTTTCCTGGATCAAACCCCGATTAGCATGGTGACTGAAACCTTTCTGTCATCCTTTCTGTCGATTTAGGCATGTGCATGTCTATCTCTTCTTGAGACAAGAACTATGTTGGGGCTTATGACCCCTCCTGCACTGCTTTCTGGACCACCGGTCTCCCAAGGGGGAATAAGCTGGCACTATAATGAGCTGTGAGAGACTTCTACCCCCTTTGTATTCCATGCTATCCTCTACTGGAGGTACCACATGATGCGTCTATTGAATATCCAATAGTGTATGTCCGTGCTTAAGTCATTAGAACGCATAGACTTGGGAAATTGTTTACCAAATCGCCAATCAGGTCACCTCAGAGATGGCAAACAGGGTGGTAGTGCTAAAGGAGAGTTTGACTGCTGGTTTCAAGCCTCTACTTGTAAGGTCATTCGTGCAACCTGTGGTTACAAACTGTGCAATCAACCTCAGTGGGGGACTTTATGATTCGTAACTAGAAACCTACAACTATTGTTCAACTCACTAAACAGAGCAAGAAGGAAAAAACACGGGTTCAGTCCTAAGAGTTCAGACTTAAGGGAACATCGTGACTGGAGCAACAAAGAAAGATACCGGCCAACTTAACTTTCACTTCATTCCAGCCTCCTCCTCCAAACACTTCACACCGCTCTCTCAGATCAAAACACAGGATGGAAAGAAGAAAGGTAAACAGTGCAAGAGGAGTTCCCCTCCACACAACACCACTGCAGTAAGCACGGCCTCAATTAATTTCCATTCCACAGCTCTGTTGAGAACCCCTGACCAGCAAGCAGCTGAGGCACCAGTGGGGCCCGGTACTAAGGATACACCAGTCTAGGTACACCAACAAGAACTGCGTCACTTCTACTGCGGCAGGCCACACAGGCAGAAAGCCAACTACGACCTAATCAGTGCAGCATATCCTGTTTGCGACACTGTCGACCTGTGTGTGACTACAAGGAACACAAGCTTCCAATGGGATTTATGAAAGAACCAATGGATGAAATGAGCCGATTCATTGTTCTATGCTGTATGCTAAGGTGGGAAGAAGCAAAATGTCAATAACACTTGAATGTCCAATGGATGACAAGAGTTGACTAAAAGCTTCATGTAACTATATTCGCATATATTTTGACTACGATTTTTTTCTGAAAACATGGGGCTGACAGATCTAAATTAGGTAATAAGTTTGCACACTGTGGTAAGAAGGTGACTTAAAATGATTTCATTACTTTAGGGGTGCCAGACGTTATTTGTGGCAGACATAAATCTAAGTACAATAAGCATCCACGCTCACAGTCTTGTAACACCTGTTTTGTGTTACTGTCCAGTGTAAACTGATGATAGCTCTCTTGCTGATCACATGGAAGGAGGATCAAAAACACTTGGCTCTGACTGCTTTGCTCTTCTTTAACAAATGCTTAACTGAATTAAGGAGCATATTAGTGTGTGCCGTTAGAACTTTGTATTTTCTACATTTCCACTATCAAACAGTAAAATCAAATAATATCTCAGGGAAATATATTGGCATTGGTCTCAATGGGCCATTAGTATTAATTGAGGCAGGATGCTGACACATTAAGATGAAGAGGGAACAATGGACTGTCTACAAAATGGAAGAAGTTGGTGTCCAAAACACCCTTGCAAAATTAATGAAGCATTTTTGCTGCTGTTAAAGTTTCCAACTCGTTCCAGGTGATGTAGAGCTGAGATACAGTTTTAGAGTCTTTTTAGTGAGGGAGTTCAGATTTATTCGATACTGTCTTTTGGGCTGACAGCTCAAGTTGAGTATTTCATCAATCATTCGCCAGTTGACAGGTGTTCTGTTCCGGCCAACTATATTACAATGAAGTATGCTTCTCAGCAGTGAGAAACTGTATTTCAGAGGTCGAATATTCCATGTTCACTATGGAATTGATGCATGAGCTTGGAAAAATTGACATAAACACAGGGGAGGCTGGTACCCTTTGAAAGTGTTGGGGTGAGTGCAGTGCCCCACTGATTCCCTCCCAAAAAAACCTTCCTCCAAAACCCCAAAGTAAACCACCATCCTCCATTAGCCTAAAATAGAATTTGCCTCCCTCCAAAGACCCAACTAAAAGCATAACATTAACTACAAAATGAAACACAAGTACTACACTTACATACATATCAAATAAAATGAAATAAAACATAACTACCCACTGGTTGTGTGTCCTGCTCAGTGTTCTTCTCCTTCTCCGATGCACAAAGAAATTCCCTAACCAATCCAGGCACTGCACTCATGTTTTTAACCAGCATGAGAGGAGCACCTTGATTGGATGGAGCAGGCTGGCTGGATGCTACTTCAGGCCTTGGAGGCTCGTGCTTGGTCTCCAGACAGCTGTCTTTAAATAGCTGAATGGAGAGCTTCAAAATGCGCGTGTCACTTTGGCCGGTGTAAATCAGCCAGCTAAAGTGACATGCGCACTTTGGAGGATCCAGCCAGCCCTGCTGGGGGGCGACACTCCTCTGCCCTCAAGAAGAAACTGCCACTGCATATGAAAGTAGAGGGTACATGACAAAATGGGACAACGTATGGAGAGCATGCAGTGATAACTTCATTGTTGGGGAAACACTGGTGTGGTTGAGGGACTATTGCTCCATACAAATCTGTCACTACATATGTAACCCAAATAACCATTGTTAGAAATGGGGTCTTTGGTTGACAGTCAGGTTACCCCCTGTTCAAGCAAGGACCCTCACTCTAGTCAGGGTAAAAGAGAATCACCCTCAGCTAACCCCTGCTTACCCCCTTGGTAGCTTGGCAGAGCAGTAGGCTTAACTTCAGAGCGCTAGGTGTAAAGTATTTGTACCAACACACACAGTAACTTAATGAAAACACTACAACATGACACAACACCGGTTTAGAAAAATAGGAAATATTTATCTAAACAAAACAAGACCAAAATGACAAACATCCAACATACACAAGTCAAGTTATGAATTTTTAAAGATTAAACTCAAAAATAGCGCTTAGAAGCAAAAATGCTTCGATGAGATGTTAACACGGCGTCGTGACGGAGTCGTTCCCAACAAGCCGACACCAGCGGCGCCGGACACGGAGTCACGTAGACCCCCAAGTACAGTACCTTTGGTGAAGAGTGAAAACAAGCCGATGCGCGAAGTCGGGAATCGCGGCATCTGTGCGAAACGTTAAATCCGTGCACTTCGAGCGGCGTCGGTCACGACGTGGTGCGGCGACTTCCACGGAGTCACGGACTTCAGCGGGCCAGCAGCGGCGTCGGGCCTGCGAAGAGCGTCGCGTTCCAGCGGGGGTCACGGCATCAGGTGCAAGCGGCGTTACCGGATTCAGCAGCGGCGTTGGTCCGGAGTCGCCCGAAGTCGATTTCCTTGGATTTCCACCAGCTTTCCTTTCAAGGGCCCAGGGACTGGATAGGGAACCACTTGTCAGAGCAGGAGTCTCTCCAGAGACTCCAGGTGCTGGCAGAGAGAAGCCTTTGCTGTCCCTGAGACTTCAAACAACAGGAGGCAAGCTCTAACTCAAGCCCTTGGAGATTTCTTCACAAGATGGAAGGCACACAAAGTCCAATCTTTGCCCTCTTACTCTGGCAGAAGCAGCACTGCAGGAAAGCTCCACAAAGCACAGTCACAGGCAGGGCAGCACTTCTTCCTCAGCTATCAGCTCTTATCCAGGCAGAGGTTCCTCTTGGTTCCAGAAGTGTTTCTAAAGTCTGTAGATTTGGGTGCCCTTCTTATACCCATTTTAGTCTTTGAAGTCACCTTTCTTCAAAGGGGACTCACACCTACTTGAGAAATCCTGCCTTGCCCAGGCAAGGCATCAGACACACAGCAGGGGGTTGGAGCCGGCATTGTCAGAGGCAGGCACAGTCCTTTCAGATGAGAGTGACCACTCCACCCCTCCCTCCTAGCAGAGATGGCTAATCAGGAAATGCAGGTTACACCCCAGCCTCCTTTGTGTCACTGTCTAGTGCGAGGTGAAAAACAACCCAACTGTCAAACTGACCCAGACAGGGAATCCACAAACAAGGCAGAGTCACAGAATGGTTTAAGCAAGAAAATGCTCACTTTCTAAAAGTGGCATTTTCAAACGCACAATCTTAAAATCAACTTTACTAAAAGATGTATTTTTTAATTGTGAGTTCAGGGACCCCAAACTCCACATGTCCATCTACTCTCTATGGGAATCTACACTTCAATCATATTTAAAGGTAGCCCCCATATTATCCTATGAGAGAGACAGGCCTTGCAACAGTGAAAAACGAAATTGGCAGTATTTCACTGTCAGGACATATAAACCACATTACTATATGTCCTCCCTTATCCATACACTGCACCCTGCCCTTGGGGCTACCTAGGGCCTACCTTAGGTGCCTTACATGTAAGAAAAGGGAAGGTTTAGGCCTGGCAAGTGGGTACACTTGCCAAGTCGAATTGACAGTGTAAAAATACACTTACAGACACTGCAGTGGCAGGTCTGAGACATGATTACAGGGTTACTTGTGTGGGTGGCACAACCAGTGCTGCAGGCCCACTAGTAACATTTGATTTACAGGCCCTGGCACCTCTAGTGCACCTTACTAGGGACTTACTAGTAAATCAAATAGGCCAATCATGGATAAACCAATTACATACAATATACACGGAGAGCATATGCACTTTAGCACTGGTTATCAGTGGTAAAGTGCTCAGAGTTGAAAAGCCAACAGCAACAGGTCAGAAAAAAATAGGAGGCAGGAGGCAAAAAGACTGGGGATGACCCTGCATAAGCAAAAGTCCAACACGACCCCCTACCAGCCTAAAGCCAGGAGAGAACAATCAATACCTTGATGTACTTCCCTGATTGGGGCGATAGAACAAGGACCCAGGCCCACAACAGCAGGGGCATGTTCCAGTTCTACGCCTTCCTGACTCCAGTTGGATCCCTCTGTCCATACTCTCAGGGCCCACTAAGCTAACCCATGGGGAACCCTTCTCCACATCTGCAGACACCATCTGTGCGCGCCTAACTTTACTTTGCTCACAGATGTATTGCAATGGGCAGATAGTACCACCAGGGCCAACACAGTGGTGTTGCCCACTCCACCCCTGGGGTGTGACTCTTGTTCCCCCCCCAGGGGCAGCTCTGTCCACCAGGACAGCAAGCCACAGTGACCCCTGACAACTGTCAGGGGTGAGAGCCTGACCTCAGGCCTCTCCAACCACTGTGACTGTGGAGAGTGGGGGGCAGTAGCCCCAGGTGCCTGACACCCTTTGACCACTCTACCTTCCACCAGGTCAGAGAAGATAACCTGACCCTGGTCCTCCCCTCTGGGGCTCTGTACCCTCCCTCCAGGAGCGGCACTCCCAGAGTAAAACATTGTCAGGGTGCTTGTAGAAGCAGTCCTGCACAATTCTTCCACCAGTGCAGGGATGTTAACCTGCAACTGATCCTCCAACCTGGGGTCTGTACCTTCAGGTTGGACCAGGGCCAGGGGTGAGGCTTCCCTCCCCCTGCCCTCTCTTCTGGGGTCCTGAACCACCCAACTAGGAGTGGCCCCCCCAGAAGACAAAATGGTAGGGGCACTGTTAGCAGTAGCCCCTTCCTCCAGGTCAGGGGGGACACCCTGAACCTGGCCTTCCAATCCAGGGTCTGTACCCTTAGATTGCTCTGGGGTCAGGGGTGAGTCTTTCTCTCCCCTTCCCCTACTCTCAGGGTTCTGCACCCACCCCTCAGGGAGAGTACCCCTTGAAATCACACCAGGGGGGGTGATTGGGCAAACCGCCGCCCCCTTCAGGTCAGGGTTTATCCCCTGCACCTCATCCTCCAGTCCAGGGTCTGTACCCACAGACTGGACCACTGCCTGGCAACCCAGGAATTCCTGGGGGGCATACCTACCCCCCACCAGGTCAGAGTTTACCCTCTGAACCTGGTCATCCAACCCAGGGTCACCACCCTGCGGTTGAACCACTGCCTGGCATACCAGGACTTCCAGAGGGGCACACTTACCCCCCCTCAAGGGACACACAGTCCTGAAGGGCCACACAAGAGTCTGGCTGGCGCAGGTCTCCTGACCTCTGCCCATCTGACAGAGTCTGGATTCCCCCCAACCCAGAAATGGTCTCACCAAGGTCATTCATGGGGGGCTCTGCTCTCAGAGCTGACCCCTGACCCTCCAGGTTCTCCACTGGGGTCCGCAACCCCCTCTCAACCCTCTGTCTGGACTTCTGCACCTCCTTACTAGGAGTGGTACTGCCAGACACCAGAACTGGTGGGATGCTGGCTACAGCCGCCCCCCAAGTTCTCCTGACACTGTGGGATCTCCCTCAACAGATGGCCCTATGGTACAGGCTAGGATCCCCTCCTGGTGTTCCCTCATGGAACCCTCCAGGACCTGGGACCGGATCTCGGGCACCTTGGACCTCAGCCCATCCCCATTCCCTCTCCTCAGAGACTGGACATGGGGTCCCTCACCCATCCCACTACACTGGGACCTACCTGGGACACTACAATCCTTCCCTACCTCACCTGGTTGGGAAATACCTAGACCACTCCTCTCAGGAGCCCCCCCAAATGCCTCTTCAGACTCTCTGGTACTCACCAAGAGGTCTGCCTCCATTGTAAGCTCCCTGGGGTCAGAGAACTCACAGTCCACCTGGTGTTGGCGTAGCTCTGGAAAATAAGGACAAGACATATGCTCTCCAGCAATTACATCACTCAGCCCCTTACATGAATTAACCAAAGTACCCTTCACCCAACCATCCAGTGACTCTGCTTTGAAAAAGCACCCCACATCACCCTCCTGAGACTGGTGAGACAGTACCTGACTGTCCCTGACACTCAACCCACAATCTTCTGGGATGTCTTCACACTCCATAACCAGGACTTCTACCTGGGGGGAACCCCTCTCCCTGTCACTCTCACCTAGAGTCAGTAGAGAGTCCCTCCCACCAGTAGGAATATGACTCCCCATGCCAGTTCCCCAATCCACCTCAAGGACCCTGTGCATCACTGGAGCTACCTCATACCCCTGAACCTCCTGGCGTGTGTTAACTCCCTCCTTCAAGTAGGGCACCACATCTCTGGGCATGTGCACTTCTTCAGCAGCACTGGATATAAAATTGTTGCTGCCACCATTCCAGCTGGACTCAGCCCTTATGACTTCCAGGTCCTTCATTTTGAGCTCATAAGCCCAAATCCTCTTTTTGATCTCTAAGTCCCTCCTCCTTTCTTCCAACTCCTTCTCCCTTTGCATCCTCAACTCCTTGAGCCGGCGAGCCCTCTCTGCCTGTCTGTCCTGTAACTCTTAGGAGTCAGACACTTGGGTGGCACCCTGCTACCCCTCCTGGGGACCCTTCCCCCAGGCGTAACAGGTACCTCCACTACACCACTGTGTATCCTCTGCACTTCCCCACCCACATTCTCCTCCTCTGTGTGCCCTCCAGCCTTCTTGATTGTCACCCAGGCCCTCTGTGCCTTTTGCAGCTCCCCCTCCCTGGTGGAGCTCTCAGTGGGACAGTCAAGATCTTTAAGGAACTGTTTCAATTGAGCAACTGAGTACTCCTTCAGTTTCTCTATTTCAAACACAGCTCCAGCTGTTGCATCTTCAGATTGAGACATGATGAGTCACAAGTGCAAAGTTCCAAAGGCAGAAAATAAGTTCCCAATGAAGTAAAAAGAATCCGTCAAGGGATCAGCAAAATCATGGAAGTAGAACAAAAAGGAGTCCTTAAGAGAAAAAGCAAAAGATCACCAAACAAGTAGTATGTGGTCACGTAGTGGTCTGAACTCAAACAGTAGTGTACACTTAATCACTGTATGTCAAGTACAAATACAAGTCCAATCCCAACCGCTGATCACCAATGTTAGAAATGGGGTCTTTGGTTGACAGTCAGGTTACCCCCTGTTCAAGCAAGGACCCTCACTCTAGTCAGGGTAAAAGAGAATCACCCTCAGCTAACCCCTGCTTACCCCCTTGGTAGCTTGGCAGAGCAATAGGCTTAACTTCAGAGCGCTAGGTGTAAAGTATTTGTACCAACACACACAGTAACTTAATGAAAACACTACAACATGACACAACACCGGTTTAGAAAAATAGGACATATCTATGTAAACAAAACAAGACCAAAATGACAAAAATCCAACATACACAAGTCAAGTTATGAATTTTTAAAGATTAAACTCAAAAATAGCACTTAGAAGCAAAAATGCTTCGATGAGATGTTAACACGGCGTCGTGACGGAGTCGTTCACAACAAGCCGACACCAGTGGCGCCGGACACGGAGTCACGTAGACCCCCAAGTACACTACCTTTGGTGAAGAGTGAAAACAAGCCGATGCGCGAAGTCGGGAATCGCGGCATCTGTGCGAAATGTTAAATCCGTGCACTTCGAGCGGCGTCGGTCACGACGTGGTGTGACGACTTCCACGGAGTCGCGGACTTCAGCGGGGCTGCAGCGGCGTCGGGCCTGTGAAGAGCGTCGCGTTCCAGCGAGGGTCACGGCGTCAGGTGCAGGCGGCGTTACCGGATTCAGCAGCGGCGTCGGTCCGGAGTCGTCCGAAGTCGATTTCCTTGGATTTCCACCAGCTTTCCTTTCAAGGGCCCAGGGACTGGATAGGGCACCACTTGTCAGAGCAGGAGTCTCTCCAGAGACTCCAGGTGCTGGCAGAGAGAAGCCTTTGCTGTCCCTGAGACTTCAAACAACAGGAGGCAAGCTCTAACTCAAGCCCTTGGAGATTTCTTCACAAGATGGAAGGCACACAAAGTCCAGTCTTTGCCCTCTTACTCTGGCAGAAGCAGCACTGCAGGAAAGCTCCACAAAGCACAGTCACAGGCAGGGCAGCACTTCTTCCTCAGCTATCAGCTCTTCTCCAGGCAGAGGTTCCTCTTGGTTCCAGAAGTGTTTCTAAAGTCTGTAGATTTGGGTGCCCTTCTTATACCCATTTTAGTCTTTGAAGTCACCTTTCTTCAAAGGGGACTCACACCTACTTGTGAAATCCTGCCTTGCCCAGGCAAGGCATCAGACACACAGCAGGGGGTTGGAGCCGGCATTGTCAGAGGCAGGCACAGTCCTTTCAGATGAGAGTGACCACTCCACCCCTCCCTCCTAGCAGAGATGGCTAATCAGGAAATGCAGGTTACACCCCAGCCCCCTTTGTGTCACTGTCTAGTGCGAGGTGAAAAACAACCCAACTGTCAAACTGACCCAGACAGGGAATCCACAAACAAGGCAGAGTCACAGAATGGTTTAAGCAAGAAAATGCTCACTTTCTAAAAGTGGCATTTTCAAACGCACAATCTTAAAATCAACTTTACTAAAAGATGTATTTTTTAATTGTGAGTTCAGGGACCCCAAACTCCACATGTCCATCTACTCTCTAGGGGAATCTACACTTTAATCATATTTAAAGGTAGCCCCCCGTATTATCATATGAGAGAGACAGGCCTTGCAACAGTGAAAATGAAATTGGCAGTATTTCACTGTCAGGACATATAAACCACATTACTATATGCCCTCCCTTATCTATACACTGCACCCTGCCCTTGGGGCTACCTAGGGCCTACCTTAGGGGGGTGCCTTACATGTAAGAAAAGGGAAGGTTTAGGCCTGGCAAGTGGGTACATTTGCCAAGTCGAATTTACAGTGTAAAACTACACTTACAGACACTGCAGTGGCAGGTCTGAGACATGATTACAGGGTTACTTGTGTGGGTGGCACAACCAGTGCTGCAGGCCCACTAGTAACATTTGATTTACAGGCCCTGGCACCTCTAGTGCACCTTACTAGGGACTTACTAGTAAATCAAATAGGCCAATCATGGATAAACCAATTACATACAATGTACACGGAGAGCATATGCACTTTAGCACTGGTTATCAGTGGTAAAGTGCTCAGAGTTGAAAAGCCAACAGCAACAGGTCAGGAAAAAAATAGGAGGCAGGAGGCAAAAAGACTGGGGATGACCCTGCATAAGCAAAAGTCCAACAACCATCAACCGATGTTTTGAGCTATTTATGCAGTAGATTAAGAATTACGCGCATTGCTGGTGCCGGGGGCGGAGCCATTTGCAACAGGGCAGGAGCCCTTTAAAAACTTTGTTGCGCTCCCGCCGTCGCGGGACGCGCATTGCTGGTGCCGGGGGCGGAGCCATTTGCAACAGGGCAGGAGCCCTTTAAAAACTTTGTCACGCTCCCGCCGTCGCGGCCGCGCATTGCTGGTGCCGGGGGCGGAGCCATTTGCAACAGGGCTGGAGCCCTTTAAAAACTTCAACGTGCTCCTGCCGTAGCGGGACGTGCACGGGCGGCGCCCGGGCAAAGCCCGGGCCAAGGGCGGGCCCATCCTTCGCCCGTCAGCGCCCAGAAGAGGCAGGGCTGGGCCATACCCCTTAATCTCTCGGTTTTTGTGCTGCGTCAACCAGCGGTGACCTGTGGTGCTGAGTACGTTTCCTTCTTTTTTCTCTTCCCCATTCTCTATTCAGCATGGGAAAGCGCAAGGTTCGTTCTAGTCCTGACCTGGCTATAGCCAAATCCAAAAGCTCTAAATCCAACAGAGCAACGCAATTCCACTCCAATTGCGTTTCTAGAGAAATTGATCACTTAATTGAGGAAGTGGAATCCATCCTCAAGGAAAAAGAGGGCAATGCCTGTAAGAAACTGAAATCAGGATCTTTACTTCCATTTCTAACGACTAGCTCCACTAAACCTACTGACATTCAGCCTCAGAAAACTTTAGCCCAGGTTGCTGCCCCTCCCTGCTCGACTGGTCTAGCTAATTCCTCGCTTTCGCCTGGCACTAGTTCTAATTTGGAAGTAAACCGTTCTGTTTCCATTGTCAATGGGATTCCATGTACAAATCGGTTTTCTGTCTTGGACCAACCAGAATTAGCAAGTGCCATACAGCCTTCGCTCCGTGTGCCTTTTAAACCCATTTTTGATCCTCCTAATGATGATGTCTCAGCTCTGGTATCTAGTCTAAAGCGTGAAGTCGGGGAATTGAAGAGTCTTTTATTTGAGGTCCTTAAATTCCTCAAAAAACCTGACCTAACTCCTCAGCTTATCCCGAACTCAGCCACTGCACAAGTTTCTCGGCCATTGGCTCCTGTTGCTCTGCCAGTAGATTCCCCACTGCCACGGGAAATGGTCAAGGGTTCTAGTTATAGTCATCATCATGGAAATCACTCGACTTCTGCTCAAGCAAATTCGCCACACTTTCCTCTTAATCCGGGCCAATCTGTGGCCCATTCTACTCATGTGCCCAACCGAAATTGCATCGACATGTGTAACGTCCCTCGACTTCCATCTCATACGAGGGAAGACACTTCCTCTCTTATTAACAAGGTGTCGTATTGGATTCGCCACACTAGGGGTTGTGGCTCTATCATCCACGCGGATATTGCCTTTGCTTCTCGTGTGCGAGGCCCTGGTGGGCGGGACACTATCTAACTTCATCTTGTCAGCCCCGCTTTAGTTAAAGGGATCTTGCAGATGGAAGCTCGTAATTTTTCAAGATCTGACTCTGACATTTTTTTTAGAGAAAGTGTGCCTGCTACGGGTCACAAGATCACGTCCTTGCGTCCACCCGGAGCCAACCCAATTCCTCGAAATGTCTCTGTTTCAACTGTCTCCCCTGGCTTGTTGCCTTTTCCAGGCGACGGGGCTGCTTTGGTTTGCAACAATAAAGGTAACTTCATACAAGACCCCGTCACCTTAGGGGATACATCTGATGTGGATTGACTACCTCATTCTAATTCTTGCAAACATAATGTTCCACATGTCTGGGCAACGACACTTACAAGATCTTCACTCGGTTTGGGTGACAATACTATAAGGGCTTTACCCTGCACCACTAATGGGACTTCCAATTCTGCTCCCGATGCCGACTCTTGTATGTCAGCTTGTAGCATTACAAAAAGGAAAATATTGTCTTGGAATGTGGCTGGCATCAAGAGCAAATTATCTGATCCGGACTGGGGGGCTTATGTTGAATCTTTTTCCATATGTACGTTTCAGGAAACTTGGGCTATGGATTGTGCGTATAGGCAAGGCTATTGTTGTTTCACTCAAAAGGCGACTCCGTCCACTAGGGGAAGGGTGACTGGGGGTCTATGCACTTGGGTCAAGTTGACTGAAGTGGGCAGGGTAAAGGAAATCACTGTTGACTCTTGTGATATCCTTGCAATAGCAATATGGCCTATCACAGGCACTTCTGTGTTATGTATTAATATTTATAATAGGCCAGGTCCATCTAACCGCCAGTCTGGTACTATTCATCTGTTGCACAAATTTTTATCCGATCTTTATTCTAAATATTGTGTTATTATTGCAGGTGACCTCAATGCCCAAATTGAATTCGATTCAGCTTTTGTCGAGTCTATCCAGGCCGAAGATGAAGTATGGAATCTTCCCCCGCTTTCAATCCAACCAGTGCCATGTACTTCTCCCCTTAGGGTCATGCAGATAATAGACCTTGTAGTAGCTTATGGCCTGCGTTTTGGAAATGGCCATTTTTTAAATGACAACTCTAGACCCACCTTCTACAGAGGCCACTATAGCAGCACTCTGGATTACGTTATTTTTGATCTGCGAGTCTGGCATTTTATAATCAATGTTGAGGTTGGTTCTCGGTACACTAGCGACCATGCCCCCTTACAAATTGAATATAATGCAACTCTTTTTTCAGGGCTCACTCCACCTTATGTTCTGGATGCTCCCAATGATTGGCTGGAATTATCCAGCAATAGGCGTGTGGTGAGATGGTCTTCGTTTTTTAAATCTAACCTGCTTAATGATAAGCTTCCTGACCTAGTTTCTTGCCACCAGCTTTTTGATGACTCTATTGTCTTATCTCCCTCAGAAGTTATGTCCTCTCATGCGACCCTTTTTATGGATCTCAAGGAGCTTTTTACTAAACCCCCCTCAACCCAAAACAATTCCTCCTTGCCCAATTGTAAGTGGTTTGATAAGGAGTGTCGGGAGGCTAAGAGCCTTTTGTCCAAAGCTCTAAAGCTAAAGAGCCGGGATGCTATCATACATGCAAGAAGGAACTATGCTTCTACTTGTAAGTCATCTAAACTTAAATACGAAGAAAAATTGTGGGATCGTCTGCTGAGGGCAGCTAGTGCCTGTGACCTTAAACTTTTTTGGACCCTGGTCTCACGCAGAGACCCCGCCCTTTCATCTACTCCTGAATGTCACATTGATGCAGAATCCTGCCTCTCCCATTTTCGGGAACTTTACGGGTCTTGCCCCAATCCGAACAACTCTCCTATTGATTCTTCACTGTGCTTTTCCCCTGTGTCACCCTTTACCCTAAAAGAAACTGAGCTGGCAATCTGTGCTCAAAGACCAGGGAAGGCTCCTGGCTTAGACAGTGTCCCATCGGACCTGTATAAATCAGATTTATCTGTTTGGACCCGGTACATTAATAGGCTATCGAATACTGTTCTGATAACTCGTTCTTACCCAGATACGTGGAAGGTGGCTATTATCGTCCCCATACATAAAAAAGGAGATAAGAGCTCCCCTGGGAACTACAGACCGATTAGTCTATTAGATAACCGGCAAAAATATTCTCTTCCAATTGTTTTCCAGATTAAAACACTGGATAACAAAAAAATCAGGTTTTAAGCCATCTCCAGGCTGGTTTCCGGGACAAGGTCAGTACCATCGATCAGGTCTTCCGATTTACTACCATCAAGTAGAAGACCGTAGACGCAGACAAAGGCCATTTATTTGTGGCCTTTGTCGATTTGAAATATGCGTTTGACCTTGTCCCGCGTGCTAAGCTCTGGGAGGTCTTGAGCAATATTGGAGTTCCGGGTTCTTTGATTAAAGTTATCCAAGATCTTTACTCTGACAATTACGCCAGAGTGCGCTGGGGTTCGGCTGGTGACTTGACCCCAGCTTTTTCTACAACGCGAGGTGTGAGGCAGGGGTGCGTCCTTGCGCCCACCCTATTCCTATTGTTTATTAATGCTTGCATCCCATACCTCTTAGATTGTTATGGTGATGCCCTGAATTTGGGTGGCCAGAAGGTCCCCTGTCTACTGTTCGCAGACGACACCCTGTTACTCTCGCGAACTGCCATGTGCCTTTCCAGACTGCTATTGCGGTTTTTGGAGTTTTGCAAAGACCATGGGTTGGAAATCAACTCAGCAAAAACAAAGTATATGGTCTTTGGGGACAGTAGGTGCAAAATGAAGAGACCAGTATACCTAGATGGTGCTCCCTTGGAAAGAGTGGGCACTTTTGACTACTTAGGTATCAAACTGGAAGACTCACACCTTTGGCATACACACCGCCAGAAATCCTTATTGGGCCTGAAGCAAAGGGCGGGTGGCATTGTAAGATTTGCTTCTAGATCTCCCAAGTTTGCAATGTCTCCCGCCCTTGAAATATATAAATTCCAAGCCCGGGGGGGGGGGCTTATATGGTGCTGAACTTTGGGGCCATTGTAACCTGGCGAATTTGGAAAGGGCGGAAAATCAATTTTTGAAATCATTGTTAAAAGTTCCTTCTAGCACTCCATCTCTGCCCATCCGTATGGATTTAAATCTTTTTTCTATTTCGCAGATTGCTGCTTTAAGGCCCTTGCTATATTGGATCCGGCTCTGGATAACAGACGCCCTTTCTCCATTTCGTTGTGGGCTTCTCAAATTGGTGGGCAGTAACACTATCAGTAAAACAAAATGGTGTACCTATGTCAAAGAATCCTTATTCCATCTAGGTTTTGGGTCCTATTGGTTGGACCCTTCTTCCATTCCTAAAAATGCTGTGCAGCTACTAAAGGATGCTTTTTGGCACAAGCTCAGATTGTGCAATTACTAAGATTGTTCCGCTGTCAATGTCTGATAATTATTTATTACTCAAATGCCCCTATGAATTTGAGCCTTATATGGATATAGCATTATCTCCATTTGCGCGAGCTCTTTTTGTTAGATTCAGAATAGGGTCCCTCCCTCTGTGTTCCCTAACGTACAATTGGCATTGTTCCACTAATAGTTCTAACCTCTGCCGGATGGGCTGCCAACGTGAATAGTCTATTTCACATGTTCTCTTTTATTGTCATGCATATCACAAACAAAGAGTTTGTTGGATTATCCCGCTCTGCAAATCTATAGGTGCCAGGTCTCATTTGTATGCTGAGAGAATTTTTAAATCTGATCCATCTGCCGAGGTAGTTTTACCAGTGGCAAAATTCCTCGAATCAATCTGGCGCCCCAGACTAGCAATTTTAAAGAATAAGAATGGGTAGCTAATTTTTAGATCTATGTGTGCACTTTAATTGACTTTTTGATGTCCGATTTTAGTATTTAACTTTTAATATTAAGACACTGTTTTATTGCATTATTGAACACCTATGGGCATAGGGAATAGGGTCCTTGTTGTGTGGTACACTCTAAATTTATGAGATATATATTGTGACCATTCTGTTCGAATTTTAACTCTTTATTATCTATTTTATATTTTTACTGTGCTTATATTTTTTAGTGTTCTACCAATTTCAAAAATTAACAATTTATGATACTTGTATTGTACTTTTATGGTATGTTTTTACTTACTGAAATAAAGTTAAATGAAATTAAAAAAAAAAGAATTATAAGAAATCTCTAAAAAAGATATTTCATTCTTAAAAATTGTTCCTGTAGATCTATGATGTAGTGAAAGTCTTCCTTTTACCACCTTGCTAAAACAGTTAGTAGGGCCTGATTTAGAATTTGTTGGACTGGCAAACCTGTCACAAGTGTGACGGAGTAGCCTGTCCGCCACACATTCTGCCCACCTACTCAAATATGAGTCCAGTGGCCCATCAATTTAGTGGTGGGGTGCAGTTAGAAAACTTATTCTGACAGCCTGAAGAAGCAGGAGCTGTCAGAGTAAGGCATCGGAGAGACAACCTTTATTAGACTGGACAGTCTCATGTCCTTCTTCACCAGGTAAAGCCTGCCGGTCACATAGAGAAAAAAAAAATACTCACACCGTAGGACAACACTCCCAGGGTATGAGGGCCATTCTTTTTCAGAAAGGTAGTTAGTTTCTGCAAAACTAAAAAGTTTGATGCTCGGTCACCTAAAAGACTACAGTCAGGCACCAAACTTTCAGTGCCTTCACAGGAGCTGCCTCCATCCAGGGCCGGCAGTGATCTCTTAATTCAGTGGGTTGCAATCCAGCCAAAAAGGTGGACCTCTACTACCCTGACCAAAGGAGGGCCACTTGCCAGGGTCTAAATCAGGCCCTTATTATCATCTGTATGCGTCTGTAGTGAATTTTAAAACTTTCGCATGTGCAGGCAAAATGCTTAGTTAATTTTACTAAGAGTGCTTTGGATGTCAACTCCTCATTATATTTGTACATTTACTGGGTAGGAGGGCGACATCCAGCTATATTCAGAAGTCTGTCTCAGACAGTTCCCCTGTTACACACCCATTAGGATTATGTATAATCTACTTGGATGAAGACCACAAGCTAATCAATCACAATGCACCAAACATTCCAGGAGATTTATAATATTTACTCTGCTCTTCTACCTATATTTGAACCGCAGCTAGAGCTGAAGAGGCATGTAGTCCCAGAAGTGCAAACACATCTCTTGCCAGAATACAACACAACACAACACTCACCCCGATTTGTAATGGCCTGGTCCCACAGAATCTTCTGCAAGTCTGTGGTCCAGGCCTCCTTTGCTTCCAACGAAGGTGCCTGGAGCATATACGTGTCCTGTAACTTCCTCCGCCGAAACCATATCTCGAAGCAGAGCCCACTGCCCCCAGATGTATGGGTTAGGCCAATCTCTGAGGTCTGTCATAGGGAACAGAGAAAAAAGACAAGCATTGATAAATACAATATGTTTCACCTATTTGATTAATAGAAAACTGTTTTTTGTTGTAAGTTGCAGCTTGGTGAGCGGCTGTGCAATATAATATGCAACAGATGTAACAGATTCGATGTTTTGCTTATTAGCCCCAGGGTTGTTTCAAGGCACTTTACATTTACAATTTGTCAATAGATTTGTATTTGTGTAACTTTTTCCAGTGATAAAATGAATAGGTAGGAACCATAATTAAAAGAAAGCTTTCAGAAAAAAATGGTCAGCGCTAAAACGAAGCAAAAAGCCATGCCCTATTCTGCAAAATAATACAACATTATGGGGGTCATTCTGACCCTGGCGGTCATTGACCGCCAGGGTCAACGACCACGAGAGCACCGCCAACAGGCTGGCGGTGCTCTCAAGGGCATTCTGACCGCGGCGGTTTGGCCGCGGTCAGAAAGGGAAAACCGGCGGTCTCCCGCCGGTTTTCCGCTGCCCTCAGGAATCCTCCATGGCGGCGCAGCTTGCTGCGCCGCCATGGGGATTCCGACACCCCATACCGCCATCCTGTTCCTGGCGGTTCGCCCGCCAGGAACAGGATGGCGGTATGGGGTGTCGTGGGGCCCCTGGGGGCACCTGCAGTGCCCATGCCAATGGCATGGGCACTGCAGGGGCCCCCGTAAGAGGGCCCCACAAAGAATTTCAGTGTCTGCTTAGCAGACACTGAAATTCGCGACGGGTGCAACTGCACCCGTCGCACCTTCCCACTCCGCCGGCTCCATTCGGAGCCGGCTTCCTCGTGGGAAGGGGTTTCCCGCTGGGCTGGCGGGCGGCCTTCTGGCGGTCGCCCGCCAGCCCAGCGGGAAAGCCAGAATGGCCTCTGCGGTCTTTCGACCGCGGAGCGGCCATATGGCGGTTCCTGCCAGGCGGGCGGCGACTGCCGCCCGCCGGCCTCAGAATGAGGCCCTTTATTTTCAGTGCCACTAGGCAGCATCGGAATGAGGAACTGGGCCATAGCAGGGTTTCAGTGCCTGGCATTACTCTCATGCGCTGTTTGACATTCACCACAGACCGTCACTTTTGCAAAGTGCTGAGGTAAATTAAATCTCTAAAAGCAAAGATTATAATCTTTAACTCATATGCTCTTCTAGGTCTCAAGTTGACATATGCCAGACCAGGCACGATAAGGTTTGAAATGTTTATTTTTAGTGCAGCCTCAAAGGCGAAACATAAAAACTGACTAACACAGATAGTCAACTTTATCCCAGGCATACTGGTCATAGGGCCCCATTACATGTTTTGTGGTCCGAGGCCTGAAAAACCTGCTGCGGCGGTCTGTCTGCCGCACTCCTGGCGGTAAGACCGCTAGATTACAACCCTGGCAGTCGGACCACCAGGACACCGCCACTAGTGCCTGGATCGTAGATCCCAATAGGGTGGCAGCAGTCAGAGTCGTGGTCAGCCACGGCGGCCATGAGTTCAGCACCGCCGTGTTGATCACAAGTCCTCTTTCTCCCAGCCTCTTCATGGCGAGGCCCTGCCATAAAAAGGCTGGCGGGAAGCCAGTGCTGGGGCCACAGGGGAGGCCCTGCACTACCCATGCCCATTCTGACTGCCAAAGTCGTAATGAGGCCCTTAGATTTAAAAATGGTTTGCAGGGAAATATTAAGTACTTAGAACTTTAGCTTTAATTAAGCATTGTTTATGTGTCGAACATGACAAAATCGTCTGGTGATTATTGTTGCTACTGGAGAGAGATCAGAGTTTTTTCCAGTGGCTGCTTTGCCTCATCATAACGTTGGGCAGAAGAATAAAGTGCCTGCTGTGAAGAAAGTGCACCATGCGGATCACAGAACTGAGTGAGTGAACTATGAGCAGCGCTTTACAAAAATGAAATGTATGTGAGAAAGGGGCTAGAGAGAGATTGTTGGAGAGTGTCAGTGAGGAAATCCGTGTAAAAGGAGGTTCTGGGGCAGGGGGTGTCACCAGAAAGGACTGTCGCACCGGGACTCACGTGCACTAAAGCCAGCCCTGCTTGACAGCCTTGACATTCCTAACTCCCGCTGTTTGATAGTGGCGGACTTGTGCTTCTAAGCAAAACTTTTGGCCCAAGCACTTATATTGAAAACAAACTGAGCACTGGATTCATCTCAGTCAAACCCGTGACCAGATGCTAACCACGTATTTACAGCAGTGTGCTAAATGCTTCATATAGGAGTCGTTAATAGCTGGATGAATACAGCACTTATTTTTAAGGCTAGGTGACCGGGTGCTAGACCTTCCACGTTTTTGGGACATACCTTTTTAATTGATCGGGTTTCACACAGTAGTGCACTCTGGGAGTTGTTGTCTTGACAGCTTAACCAGTTATTCTAAGGCACCTGATAGCAAAGATGTCTTTAAAGGAAAGGCCAAA
Organism: Pleurodeles waltl; assembly: GCF_031143425.1. Taxonomy (NCBI): domain Eukaryota; kingdom Metazoa; phylum Chordata; class Amphibia; order Caudata; family Salamandridae; genus Pleurodeles; species Pleurodeles waltl. The sequence continues at coordinate 307,682,155 of NC_090446.1, forward strand.
ATTGGAAAACGTCCCTGTTCATAAACGTATTTTCAGCCAAAAGGCCATAAAACGTCAGAATAAACACAACAGTCAACCAAGACATTTAAAATCGTTCATACTGAACGTAAACTTAAATAAAAACAGAACTGTCGTAAAAGCAAACACATTGCAGGTGCAAACATTTAGCACCCAAAAATATAATTAGTAACATGTTCCCTGAAACCTAACGCTTGTTGAAGTCAGTGTAACACAAGCTACAAAGCATGCACTAGAAATTAAGCTAGATACATACAAAATTACTTAATTTATTGTGTATGGTAAAGTGCTAGAGCAATAACCAAGACAAAGAAGCAATACATTGTTAGAAAACCTATGACAACTCTTCAAATATAAAAAAGTCAAATCAGAGATGTGGAATTAAAACAAATTATTTGCACCCTAAAGCTAAGATCGGGCTGGAATAACAAAGTAGATACACTCTTCATTTACTAAATACATTAGTATCCAAAAAATAACCCAACCCACCCCGAGCTTTTAAATAAGCAAGGATTATGGTAGGGTTTTGTCTGCATGATTTAGCTAGTGACTCTAAAACTCTACCCCTCTGCTCTCCTGTAGGAAGATTAGCATACCAGCTTGGTCTCTATCCCCTTTGCCACCCCATATATAAGGCATGTAGTACACGAAAAAGAACACAGTCCAGTTAAACAGTAATCACTTCCCCAAAATACTCCTGGCCTTAACAACGGAAGAGATGTAAAGATGCAGCATGACACATATTTGATCCGTGGGGAGCAGTTGCAGAAACAGCAAGGCGTCATTGCACCATCTAATATTAAGGGCTTTCAAAAGTGGAATGAGTATCCGAGATCTCTGCTCGTGATCTAGTCCACAAAAAAATCATATGTAATGGGGATTGCAGTGTTATCGCATCACAAGGACACAGAGCCATTTCTTTAGAAGTGTAAACTTTAGAGGGTAGGCCACCAGAAAGTGAGCAAGGCCAAGCCTAAACCTTACCAAATAGTATCCATGGTGCCGTGGCACCATGAAAAATATGGCTCAATGTTGGAAGTTGTAGATAAAGGGAAATATGCAGCCACCATTTCCTACAGAGATCCCTTCTCCACCTTTCTTCCCCATCAAACTTCTAAGCTCTCCTTTAACTAGAGCTTTAGTGTACATGTTAATAGTCCCTGGATTAGTAAAGAGCTCAGTCCTGCCAATAATACCAAAAGTATTTCTCATGTACGTGAGCCACTTGCTCTTAGTTGACCCATCAAGGCTTAAACAGTAAGAAATCAAAGACTGATTTAGCACTGCTTCCGGTCTTGACCAAACTAACAGCCAAAACAGAATTGGAGTCTTCCTCACTGTATCTCCCAAAAACTGCAGTATGCTACCAGGAAGTGACAGGAGCCTTCTCAGAAATGTATTCTCACTCACCTGAAGAAATGATGGATCAATGTATCCCCAGACTCCCATGCCATAGGTGGCAATAGACATAGGCCTGGCTTTGTAAATGGTGATGGCCACAGTCAGGGGCATAGAGCCTATCCTTGAGGCGAACCTACACAAGGATCCTACTGCCTGCTCGTATTTCGTAACCCTGCACGTCTTAAGGTGGCACCATGTGACATTATTATCAACCTGCAGGCCTAGATAAGAAAAGGTTGAAACAGTTTTAATAGAGATCTCATCCATTGTGGAAGGGGGATATCCTGCTTCTCGGGTGACCGCACACCATGGCATATGATTTAGATTTATTGGTGGTGAGCCCCAGATTAGACATAAACTGCACAAAATTATCTAGTAATTTTTGAAGGCCTCTCCAAGTCCAGGCCATGAGGATGCAGTAGTCTGCATACATAAGAACAGGTGATGTTGTGATCCAATCCTGGGAAGATCCGCTGCTGCTTTAATCAAGAAGTCCTCAAGACCACTGATAAAGAAACTGAATAGGAAGGGTGCAAGGGTGCAACCTTGCCTAACCGCTTTCCTGAGCTTTAAATAGGGTGTACATTCCCCATTTGGCCCATATCTAATCCTACCTTCTACATAGGGGTGTAGTTGTGTAAGTAGATGTACGTCGTTTGGGTTAGCCTCTTTCTCTAATAGCATATCCCACAATCTGCTCCTGCTAAAATTGTCAAAGGCTGCGCATAGGTCCATGAACGCCAAGTAGAGACAACCCCCCACGGCACTCACACACCTAGCCACAAACAAGTGCAGATTTAGGCATTGTTCCGATGTTCCTAAGCCCTGCCTAAAGCCATATTGTGCAGGTGTCAAGATACTATTATCATTAACCCAACCCTCCAGAAGATCTAAAAGAATCCTGACCAAAATCTTTGCTGTAGCATCAATCAGTAATATAGGGCAATAACAATGTGGATCGCTTCTATCACCTTTTTAAAAAAATCAAGACAATGGTAGTCCTGGACCAAGCAATAGGCAGAGCTGTCTTTAGCACACTCCTGGAAACTCTTAGTAGAACAGGGGCCCACAGCTCAAAATTGTCTTTAAAGAGATCGACTGGGACCCCATCTGGGCCTGGGGCTTAGTTCGATGTACAACCATTAATGGCTGATATTACTTCACCTAAAGTAATGTGCAAATCTTCTGAATCCGCCATACAAGATGGATTAATTAGAGGAGTGCTATCAATCTTAGCAAAGGGAGACAGTTCTTTGCAATCATAGAGTTTGAAAAAATAATCAACCCATGTGTGTTCTGGAATAGAAGCCTCTACACCAGAGTTTCAATCAAAGAACAAAGAGTTGACTACTTTCCAAAACTGGTTTATGTTCCTCTCCAAGGAGGTAATGACCAACTGCTCTCATGCCTCATATCTAATTTCACCCTTCCGGATCCTTATGGCTTCTTTAGCTTCTTTATATAGTAGCCTGGTTCTTCTTACTTCTGCAGGATCCCTTGGAGATTTTTTTTAAAGCCTGCATAAGACTAACATGAGCCTCAGTGCAAGTCTTATCGAACCATCTAGCTGGCCTCCGTGTTTGCCATCTAACTGGGTTTGCTACTTGTTTCTTGACCCTCTCACAGATATTCGCAAAGGCATCTACAACTACCTCGGGATCAGGGTCATCACTAAGGCACAGCTCAAACTTATCTTAACATTTCCCCATTAGAGTCCAATACAATCCTCGGGGTCAATATCCCTCCATTTCCTTTGGACCCCCCGGTTCCTTGTATATTCAACTGGACACTACATCACACTTCCCTTAATCCTGTGCAAGCCCACAACAAGACTAAGCAGCAGTGGGTTATGATCGCTATAGACACTATCAAGAATCTCATAATCTTTTACTTTTTTAGCTCAGACCTATAGCAAAATCTATTACTGAGTGTTTACCCTTCCATGTATATGTTACCTGAGGAAAATAATAATTCAATATTAGATCAATGGCCAAGATTAAATCATATTGACTCAGTATCATATTAAGTGTGTCTCCACATGGTGTGTGCTCAAAATGCGAGAGACCGGAAAAAGTGCCATCAGCTAGCACACATACGCGTTCATCTGCAATGGAGTATAGCCTAAGATTAAAATCACCTCCCCACATTATGATGAAATCACCCTTCAAGGGGCTACCATCTCCTCTAAACAAAGAGCTAACGAATCCCCTATGTGAACACTACTTCTCCTAAAATTACGGTGATAGAAATTAATCAATATAATTGGAAAATAGTCAGTCATAGACGGGGATATTAGTTGGGAAAAAAGGGGAATCCACCCAGCTCTTGACCACTTTAACCACCAGAATCGTATTAATGAGTGTTAGAAGCCCCCTGCTAGGTAGCACAATGGGAGATGGTGTAGTATGAGGAAAAAAAGATTTAAAAAACATTAATATGGATATTAGACTTTGCCCAGGTTTCCTACAGACAAACTGTATGTTAGTTGGAAATCAGTGCAACCCAGCTTTTGTCTACTACTTTACCATTAATGCCGACGATGTTCCAGAAAATTACATTTAAATCCAACACCACTTCCCCATTATCACCTATTTCTGTGGGTCCATCAGCAGCCCCTATTACAATGCCTATTCTCAATAATTTCTCTGGGTCCATCAGCAGCCCCTATGACAATGCCTATTCTCACCTATTTCTCTGGGTCCATCAGCAGCCCCTATGACAATGCCCAACACCATGTGATCTCTATTTAATTGTGCAAATGGGGCAACTGCAAGTTCAGAACAGGTATCCTTCTCAGCCATCAACATAATAACAGTGAGTGAAGAAGTTACAGCTTTGTCCGTATTATCACCAAGATAGTCACATTAATACCTTTGTTCTCACTGGCTAGGATGATTACAAACCCACACAAGTCACCCTCTGGGAGTCAATCAACCTCATCCTGTGGGGAAAAGCAGTTGAATGGGGGTACAGAACTTTTTTAGAGCCCAGAACAGAACCTCTATTACTCAGAATAGGCTGACAGAAAGAGCCCAAAGAGGCCACTTGAATTATTTGAAAGGGTTCCTGGAAGTTGCTCAGCTTATTTGAAAAAAGACCCACCAAACGCAGATCATGGAAATTGACTGCAACATAATCGCCAATCTCCTTCTTTCCAGTGTTGCCCAACCAGTGAACTCTCCGAACACCGATGATGTCCCTAGTAAGCACATCAGCTCTAACCCACTGAGAGATTCGCTCAGGCAATGTGTCACCTTATTCTTTAGTTAGTGTTCTTGCTCACTTTGCACTGAATCAAAAGAAGGTACATTCTTTAAAACTACAACATAAGGCGCGCACTCAGGAGGGAGCTGTAACACCGGCAGTTTACTAAGTTCCACTCTACCTGCCAGCACTGCTACACCAGACTTCATTGAGGTGGCCCTATCTCCTGAGCTTTCCAGTTGGTCCCTGTGTCATATTGCTAAGGCGTTTGTAAGGGCATCCTCAGTTGCCGAAATGGTTAGGGGACAAGCCATGTCCACAGCGGCCCAGTCCACGGCAGCAGTCCCCAGCCCAAGGGCAGTGGCTAGATTAACTTCCCCAGGGCCAGAGCACCCTTCGTTCCATCTTTGAGTTTCATTAGTCTTGGGATTAACATTCCTAAGGAGCTCTTTTAAACTATTAGCAATACTCTTCAGGGCTTCCACCAGGGCAGCAACAGCCCTTACAAGTGCAGTCTCCCTGGACTCCCCAATATTCTTGCCTCCGCTTATTTCTTCAGGGAAACCCAGTATGCCTGGGTTGGTCCTTGTCCCCCTTAGTTCCCTTCTGCCTAACCAGGTTAGCCAGGGCTAAATGCTTCTCCCCATGAAGATTTAAGGAGCACGACTGTCGTGGGACAGCTTTCTTTCTTTTACAATGGGGAGAGGCACTTTTCTCTGGTGTGGATTATTAATATCACATGACTGGGTTTGAGCCTCCACGTGTAAAACAATTACATCTAGGGCACTCCCACTAGCATTCCAGTTCGGCAGAGGCACAGTACTATTGCTAGGCTTGGATGCAGGGCCGCCTGCCCCTCTATTAATTTGGCCCCTGTACTCCCTTATGCAGTTATTTCAGGTAGTAATTCTCCGGAAGCACATAAGGACAGCGAATTTCCTACAATGCCCAATCTCTCCTCCACTGACTCAATCTCAGTATTAATAGCAGTCATAGCAGACAATGGGAAGGTAGCAATGGAAACTGCCCCCCGCTTTCCTTTAGAGCTTGATGAGATTGCACTCACCTTTCTCTTGCCCATGATCATCATGCAGTCTTTGCTCGTCCCTGTATTTCCTTCTTGCTGCAACTTGAGATAACAAAGTGTCGAATCCCCAGACCAAGAGTGGAGGGCCTAGCCCAGCCTCCTCTAGGATTGGGTGGCGCAGCTGATCCCACTCTTGGCCTGTTCTTTGGCCAGGCATGGCCTGTGCACGTCCCGCATAGCAGAGAGCAGAGATGCCTTTAGTAGCACTCCTCTGGGCGCTACTACAGGTATGGCAGGTGATAGGGCCCTTGCCGCAGTACCTCCTCGGGCAGTTAGTTGCTTCTGGTCCCTGCCCTGCTGAAAGTGCAACCTGCACAGCAGGAAGCAGAGATGCCTTTAGTAGCGCCCCCAGCGTGAAACAGGTATAGAAGGCATTGGCAGCCCTTGCCACGGATCCTCCGAAGGCGAGTGGTTACTACTGGCCCCCGTCCTGCTGAAAGCACATCTCACGCAGCGGGAAGCGGAGATGCTTTTAGAAGCGCCTCTGGGTGCAAGACATGAATGGCAGATGTTGGCAGCCCTTGCCGCTTTACTCCTGGGGTGGGTAGATGCTGCTGGCCCCCACCCTGCTGAAAGTACATCCCGAGCAGGGGGAAGCAGAGCTGCCTTTAGTAGCGCCTCCGGGCGCGAAACAGGTATGGCAGGTGTTGGCAGCCCTTGCCGCGGTGCCCCCTGGGGTGGGTAGTTGCTGCTAGCCCAGCACCCTGCTGTAAGCGTGTCCCGCGCAGCAGGAAGCAGGAACATCTTAAGTAGCACCCCCAGGCGCGAAACGGGTATGACAGGCAGTGGCGGTCCCTACCGTGGTTTCTCCTGGGCCGGGTAGATGCTGTTACTCCCTGCCCTGCTGAAAACTTTTATTCCCGTGAAGTGGTACCATATCTTGTCACCCTGTTTGTTCAAGGCATGTGTGCATACTGCCAGTTTTCTGTTGCAGGGCACAACCTAACATTCCACCTAATGAGGTGGATGCAGTGAGTGCAGGTGTGTTGGGCAATAGGGACTTTGTTATTTGCAGCACTGCAAAGTGTTAAACTACTCTCCAAAGCACTACGTTTTAAAAAAAGGCTATTCCTACATTAGGAAATATTTCACAGACTATGAAGGCCAGTATTGTAGTGAAGCAAGTACCTCTGAACTTTGAGAAGCGTGTTCCTCCTTTCCACTGTATGTTGATGTGGTGGCGTGTTCCTCCATCTTGTTTATACGTGGACAAAATGGCTGTGGTGATGAGCCTGAAGAACGGGCTATCCTAGCTACTAAGAGACTTTCAGAGAGAGTATAGGTGACCGAGCCATTCAGATGGTTTAGTAAGTAAAGCAATCGATGCTGTCATCTGATGTGAGCAGAGGGGCACAAGTCTCCCTTCCGACAAGATGTACTCAAGGTGATAACTAGAAGCGTCAACAACACCAAATTTCACCCGGAAAACCTACGGCAGACGGCATCCATGTCCTACGAGGTTTATTACTGATAATTTCTGTTAACATAATAAATAACATTCTCATAAAAACCTGTGATGCATGTCTCTCTTCTGGTAGAGGTACACCATAAAGTTTCAATACATGGTGCTCCCGGACTTTATCGGCAATTTATAATTTAAGCACTTGATCATCCGAGTCCAAGAAGTGACGGGGGATACGGGCCGGGCAAGCGGCGCCCTGGGAGGGGTGGTGAGGCGGGCAAGCAGTGTTGTGGGAGGAGGTTTGAAATAACGAAGCTTGCACGTTGAATCACCCAAGTATGGGCTACAGCAGAACGGGTTTCCTGCTCTTCTATGATTTCTCTACTCCCGTTCGCTTGTCAGTGAGCAGTGAAAGGCTTGTAAATAACACAACCAAATTAACTTCAGCCTCAAGCGTTAGTGTATTTTAATTGAGAGACTCACGTTTTAATGAGGGAATGAAGAGAGATTATAAAAATGAACATACATTAGATGACGAAGGCATGAAATGCTGTGAGAAGCAACACTGACGAATACAAAAGAATAGTACAACAGTTAAATAAAAACAAGCACAGCACAAGTGCTGTAAAGGCAAAACCTTAAAACAAAAACTCCCACCAAGTTTTCACAGATGAAAATGGTACTTGGGCCTCAAGACACTGATAAGAGCAAACACACGAACAGGCACTGGTAAATGTAGTAAAAAGTATGCTACAGCCAATAGAAATGGATGAAAAGTAAGTGGCAAGCACAGGAACCAATGAAAAGCCAGGTCAGTATGTAAGCCGCTCTTAGGATTTATATTGAATACAATAGATTTCACAAGCACAGCACAAGCGCTGTGCAGGCGAAAGCTAAAAAAACAGGAAATAGATGAGAAAATAGATAGATGGGAGTTATTCATTCTTTATGCACATTGATAAGTGATCTGCTTTTAGTCTGCTGAAGGCCTCATAGGATTCTGACGATTTGTATTTCACCAACAATGTAATTGTTGCATTTTTATCCCATGAAATAGACTTCTGGACAATATCTTTTGAGTGTTGAAGTCGTTCAAGTAGCATCAGTGTTTGTATACAAATGTTTCTTTTTACATGATTTCCCCCAAGTTTTTGGACTGATGCTGCCATTTTTTACATCCCTCTTAAATTGCTTTGAGCCCTGCCAAACAGGCCTAAGTCCCAGTGCTCTGACCCTTAAAAATTTGCATGTCTAACCCACAATTGGCATAAGTTAACTTACTTATAAATCTTTAGTATATAGTACCAGGGGTACTTACGGCCTGTGCGTTGTGTACCTGTGGGCTGCAGCACTTATTGTTGTAGCACAACTGTGACAAAGCAAATCATAACTCCCAGTCCACCATTGTAGACTGGCAGAGCAGTTTTAAACTGCTAACTCGGCTTTGCCATTTAAACCAATGGCAAAGCCTAAACCTTCCTTTTTAATACCAAATAGTCACCCCTATGGTAGGCCTACAGAGCACTAAAGGCAGGGTGCCTTAAAGCTGCATTGGTATTTTTACTGTGGAAAGGACAGTAGCCCCATTGGAGAGTATAGAGTTAGACGCTGACAACTCAGCAGTGCCAACTTCCAAATGTAACTACTAAATATGGTACCCCAAGGTATTGAGCGAATCCTGGTAGCACATTAGCTAATTAGTCACAATATCCCGAAGGGTCGTAGTGGGCATATAAGTGGCACCCCAGCATCAAGAACTCAAATCATGTGGGGACTGGAGAGAGGAATGAAGAAGGACAACCCAGCTGTTCCCTGGACCCAGCAAAGAGAAGTTGCACCAAAGCCTGAATTATACTTGCTGCATCGTTGACTAGCAAAGGAATGGCTGTACCTGTGGTGTCCCCTTGAGGAAAAGTCATCCCTGAGCCACGGACAGAGCAGGTGACTCCCTGAGTCCATTGGCTGACTCCCTGTTACTGCCAAAAGGCCATGTAAGTGGAGAGTCCATCTCCTCTGAGAGCGCAGGTCAAAGAGGTCTGGCTGCTTTAAGACTCCGAGGTGCAGCTTTGGAGACAGAGTCATACCCTCAAAAGTTGCACCACAGTCTGCTGAACCTAGGAGAGTCATCGGAGTGCAGTTTCGTCACCCAGCACAGAAGTTAATGCATGTTAAAGGGAAGTACTGGTTTGGCTGTAACTGGTGACCAATAAACTAGTTTTGTGATGGCGTCCACCCGAACTTTGACACTTCAGGCCAAAGTTGCCCCTCTGTTTTCTTGCACAAGGGGAGGCCACAGAAAGAACTCTTACACCTGCTTAGGATCCCCAGTATCCTAGAGCATCTTCAGCACCCTGCATCCCTTGCATGAGGACCTCTTCATTGCTTCCTAGATGTTTGCTCATAGATTCTGGAACTGTACTGGAGAGTGCTTAAACTTCAAGGTAACTGTTCAGCTGGTCCTGACTGAACCCTGTAACTAGCTCCCTATTGGAGTGTTTCACAGGTGGGTCCTTGAGTACCACTACCTTCTCTCTAGAGGTAGCGGTTATTTCCCATTTACTACAGGCAGCATTTAGGCTAAGCCACACCAGTAATCTGAGTCTCAGGAGGCCCACTCCAAATCTTATTAAATTGAAAAGAGTTCCAGCACCAAACCACTATCTGGCAGGCAAGTTCCCACGTGTCTGTCCAGCCTGTAAATCAGTATTACCTGCACCAGCAGAATCTCAATGATCAAAGTCTCTAAGCATGCCCCCTTTGCGGGTGTGGAAGCTGCAACAATTGACTCTGGTAAGTCTTTCACACACAGCCCGGCAGGGCTGTGGTTGAGTGTCTGTGAATTCCTCATACCCTGTCCTGTAGCGGCTGGAACATTCTAAAAGCTCCTCTGATGCTTGTAGGTTCCTTGGGATCCTTCCCACAGGTGGGGCGATGCTCCTGTTTCTGCTCCTCAGTTGCAATTTAGGCCCACTCGGGTCACCACAGTGGCCTCCATATGCCTCCTACAGTCTCACGGGGTCACATTCATCCTCTGTACAGAACTACGGCTTAATCCGCACAGCAGCAAGCTTCATGGAGGCCCTACCTGGCATAGGCGGTTACCGACTTAGCTATGTACACTGGTGATGGCCAGATCACCATATCAGCACTCTTCACAGCAGCCTGCCAGACATACGTAGTTGTAAACTTACAGCCTGCACACAGATGATGACCCATTCAGGGCAGTGACGTACACAGCTCACTTCACAGCAGCTCTCCTCTGGCATACGGGGGTTGACGACTTTCCTGGGCAAGCTGCCAATGACCTGATCAGTGCAGCAGCTGTCTCTTTAAACCTCATTACAGGGATCCAATAGGCTGGATCCCCCACTGGGCCTCATTCACTCCAATTCTAGTCTCTACCTCACAGGGCACAGGGGTCTTGGTAGGTAGGCAGGCGCTGGTGTAGCACACTCCAGAGCCAGGTGGGCTTGATGTCCCTCGCCCAGCTGGGAGGCTGGCAGGCCTTGGCTCCCAGCCCTGGTCATAAGCAGATGTCTTGCACAGCTTCTACTCCTTGCACAGCCCAACTGGCTAGTTGACAGTTGACAGTCCTGAGGACCCAAGCCTCCCTTCTAATAGTCCATTTCCAGCCACACAATGTGATAAAGAGATTGAGTCTTTGAAGTCTATGTTGGGGGTTCTGCTTCCTTTTGAAGTTCCAGGTCCTCTGCCCTGTCCTTCCTCCAGAAAGCTGATGGACCCACAACACAGGCCATGGGAGTGTCTAGACGTTCCTACCTGGATGTCAGCCGCAGTGATATGTGTATCAAAAGGTTACCCCAGGGCCTCAGCCCCACTCTTTATGATTCTTTATAATTCTCTTATCAGCCATTTTTCCTTCCTGAGCTGTGTTCAGCCCCCTCCCCAGTGACCTTGCTGCAAATTAAAAAGCACCCTTTGAAGTGTACTGAAGAGCCTGTTTTTACGAACCAACCTGACTGGACTTAATATGGAATTGTACCTTTTTCACATGGTGAGGTTGCACTAACATATGATATAATAAGCCACTTTCCTCACAGTGTTGTAACCCAACCCTGCTCCTGTAGTTTAAAGGAAAGCCGGGTAATACAAAATTTAGCATTATTAATGAAAACCATCTGGACTAAATTCTGAATTCAAATTATTGGTCCTATGTGATTTTGTTTCAGTGCAGATTGAGGGAGTGAGTTCAAGTGGGAGGATTAAATGGGGATGAGTTCTTAGAATGTAGTCAGCAGAAGGGAAGGTGGGGCAATATAAAGATATGCTTCTACATCCATACCTATCCAGTCACCCCAGCAGAGTCCTTGCCTAAAACCAGTCAATGATAGACAATCACTGCTGTTACTGAACTGGAAATTTCTGTGGTCTAAAAAAACAGCAGCCTCATTCATTTTTTCTGAACTGTTGCCTCTTGTATTGAGTCACAAGCCTATGGTTTGCTTAATCCATGTTAACCACATCCTCTTATATTCACTTTACTTACTTCTGAGCCTTAATAAGAGTTCAAGAGACATGGCGTTGAGTAAGACCATTCTGGTACGAAAAGAAAATGTACTTTTTTGCGGTAATTCTCATGTTGGCTGCACATTGCATAACTCCTAGTACGTGCCTCCAGTGCACTTATGCCAAGACCAGTGACATCTGGAATTTGCAGTACATCTGCCATGGCAGCCAGCACTTCCCTTATTGTATTGTATTATATTTGCATTTAGCATGGTTGTATCTCTGAAAATCAAGGTAAGTATGAGTTGGTAAGTATACATGTATTGTGTTTAACTCCACATCTAGGCACCTTGACAATCGTGTGGTATATACATACCGGTCATATATCCTCAAAGTACGCACATGTGAAATTAAGAATATTAAGTCTATACTTACCTATCCATGATTACCTTTTTGATCTTCTGTTCAACAGTATTTTTCCTATAATATTTCTCCAGCACAATATGTTAAAATAAATATTTTAAAAATTTAGCCATTTGTTTACCACTTCCTAAGCGCCAAAACGCATTATCGTAAGGGTAACATGTTACACCATAAAATGATGCTTGGGTGTAAAAATGCTCTACCGCAGAGTGGTTTATGTGGGAAGTATTTTGGTACTGTGTATAAGTGACCAGAGTTCTTCTCTTATCCTGTATTGGGTCAGAATGTGTAATAGTGCATTTCTGAAAAGAAGAGCAAGGTAGAGAGTGTGTAACATTGATCAATTGCTATGAATTGTTCTGCACCAGGTAGAATTTTTAAAATGACTGCTAAAAATCAACAATGCCAGGTCCTGTGCTAAATACAGCAGCCAATACAGATATTAAAGAGATCAGTGTTGAGAAAGAGAGTATAGGAACCTGCAGGGAACGTATGAAGCAGATTTAGAGTTTGGTCGGTGGAGGTAAATCAGTTGGTATTGCAGTGTATTTCACTCCCTTCAAATTGAGGGTCCTCTGCCTGCCAAATTTAGAGTTGGCCACAATCCCTGCAGACAACTCTAAATACTGGCAGGTACTGGTGTCACAGTGGTTGTCAATATTACAAGTGTTTGGTGGACAGCTCCATCAAACATGTTGGTCACCCGTCAAACTTTTTTAACGTTTTCATTTTTCAAAAAACAAAACAGCCAAAGTGCGAGTTTGTTTTGGAAAAAGTAGACATAATGGTACTACAACATAGCAGTGGCGTAACAAAACGTGAGGGGGCCCACCTGCAAAGTACATGGAGGGGACTCCCCCACCCTGTCCTACCATTTTTGCTGAGGAGACCCCCTGGACTCGGGGCTCTTCGCGGACCGCAGGGGCTGCGGGCACCTATTTTACGCCACTGCAACATAGGTGTGTTCTCCACATAAAACTGTCCCTTTAAATCAGGTGGATAGTTTTATATGTGAACCTCCGATGGACCACACTCTGTCGGCCTATTGGAGGAGTATATCACTGAGAGAGCTGGTGTGGCTCCATTGCTGCCTACCTGAGTTCCCTCCGTGGTAAATCAGGCGTGCCGACCTTCAGTTTGAAAGAGAGGGTACTCTGTCGATGTTGCACTGGAGTATCTCTCCCCAAACTCTAAGTCATTCCCTTTTATTGAGGCACTCATGAAACAAGTTGTTATTACGAATATTTTATGAGTAAATTAAGCACTATCACTGTGGTGAGTTTCACTACAGGAAAGGGATTTAATCTACTGCGTTCCAGGAAGGCTTTTATTCTTCTCTCCTAAATGAGAGGCACTTAGCCTGAAGGTCGGATTCGTAGATAAGGAAGAGGAAGTCTTTGAAGCGCCGTCAAAATGGAAACGGCCTCTTGTGAGTGAAAGCGGGCCAAGTCATATAACTGTGCTCACTTTAATTCTGGGTAAAAAGGCGGTGTTTCATGTCTGTTTGTGGGTTTTATGTAGTCCGAGTGGCCCATATCTTTGCTTAGGGAGGGGTTATCTTTAAAAACAGTATCGTTGAACAGTTGATGCATAGTTTTACAGAACACTAACAGTGCAGCCACATTCAAAGGTCCCATTTAGGACAAAGAAATAGGGAATTTGTGAGCTACATCGTCATCTATAACAGTCAGTTTATACGGTTCTGTTTTATATAAAAGACAGAAGAGCACTTCTGAAATAAGTCTGGCAACAAGACTACCAAACATTAAAGCCCAAATAGGCCCTTTTGCAATCTCAATTAGTATTTCTCAATTACTAGACAACGCTGAGTTTGTTTTGTTGGGCACTCTTAAAGGCATAAAATCCAGCTGCAACTGAACTGGGCCTGCAAGATGGTGGTACTGTACGGATCATGGTAATTTAATGTTATTATCAGTAGTGTTGCAAAGCAAACTCTGTGTGATGCGTCCAAGGATTATCCTACAGGCTCACTAATAGTCGGGCACTTCGGCGCTGCTTGCAAATCTGCAGGATAGTCTTGCACGAACTCTAAAAAATTGAGAGGATCCGTTTTTATGAAGAGTTTGGCGTTGACAATGTCATCAGCCATGCTTCCACCAAAAATTGTTTTAGCTACACTCTAGGCATACTGTGATGGAGCATTTAAACCAGTGGTGTCTTGTTGGACATTAGAGATCAAGGTTCTCGCTCCATCACAAATCTCTATGCATTGATAAGCACCTAGGAGTAAGCCACGTAATGTGTAATGCTGCAGAAATTACACATTCCATTTGAGACTATCATGCAATATTCCATCTGCTCCTTGTTTTTAACTGGTTTCATTTGTTGCGAGAGATTCACACAAATCAAGCTTTGCTACTGTTTTGCATTGGAATTCAATGGGTGTTTACAGTGCTCTCACCCAATACTCTCCATTTGCATTCATTATCATGGGTTTGGCACTATACCAAGAAAAGCTGCTTGCCTCAACTTTTCAGTGCAAAATATATTTTGTATGGGAAAATTTTGATCGAACTATTGCTCAAATGCACATGCAAAATTAATCTGGGGTACTGTGGGTGTTGCTTAAAAAATGTGTGCATTACCTCTTTGACTACTGTACTAACATTTACAGTGTGGAACATAGCTAAGGATTAGTCACTTTCCACAAAATTAAATGTTTAATTACATATATAATTAAATATAATTATCAATTAGGTGTCTCGTATTTTTGCAAAGGAAATTTCAGTTTATAGTTTAATATATTCTCTCGCCTAACCACCGTACTTTAACTTTTAAAGGCCAGGGAGCCAGACAAGTGACTGGTAACTTAGTGGATCTCTGATGAAATTCTTTATCCTGTGACAATCAAAGGATATTCATTAGGTTTCAAACAGTTGCTTTATGTGTTATTTCGAGTTACAACACTACTTTGAACAGTTAAACAATGTAAGTAGCCAAGATCTTATATGCGCACATCCCGTTCCATAAACCCTTCCTGAACTTCAGATTTCCAGACAACCCTTTAGCTATCTGTGCCAGCAATTGGCAGTTAGTTTGTGCTTCCTGGATGTACTTCATAACCTCATGTTTTAAAGCTAAGCAATTTGTCATTAAAATCGCTCTCATTGCCATATGCCGCCTCATTGCCACTACAGCCAAAAAGGTGGCGTTCTCCAACCTCTTCCATACTACTGCATTATGAGAGTATGAGAAAATGCAGAAAAGTCTACCGGTCCTTCCAATTTCCCACAGCAACAGTAGTAGGAGAAAACAATTGGGAAGTTCTATCTGAAGTTCTCATCATCTGAAATTCGCAATTAATCTTAGTAAAATAATAGATTTCTGGCAGAGATTATGGCACGTACGATATTTGATTTATTGCAATGCAACAAAAGTAATTTAGTCCTATATACAATTTGAATGAATGTGGATTTGTCACCTTTAGCGACTCAATTCTCAATTTCAGTTTATTCCCCATTTTCCATTCTGCTTTCCATTTTCATTATACAGTCTTTTAAATGATCATCAGACCTACCAGGTATATCCATCCCACTAATAGTGCCCATGCTTTGGTTTTTGCCTAACTAAAGTTGTTTAGCTGGATTTTCCTTTAAAATGTGCCCTTTGCCAGGAATCTTGATGGGAATTAAGGGTTTTTTGTACAAATATAGGACCAGTGCCAGTTGTGTTCTTGCTTCTACAAAGATGATATAGACCTCAGAGTTCACTGCATGCACGAGGTGAACTTTGGGAGACTGAAAGCTAGGCCCATTTTCTATTGGCATAAATAAGAACAGGACTAACTGTGCTTGATCAAACTTTCTACATTTAGCAAAGCTTTCATGCGTGTGATAAAAGCTCACCATTGAAGTAACCATGGGGTGATATTTCAAAAGAAGACGAAAGCTGCCCATGCCAGCAAAGCATTTCACTAATTTTACTTTTTTCATATTAAGGATCACTTATACCCCACTAATATGCAGGCATTATATCACAATAATATTATTTCATCCTCTACATCGACAAAGCCGCTAAATTGCAAGGTAGATAAAGCTAAGTAGATTTGGAGGTAAGAACAATGATTATGTACTTACCAGGGTGATGCAGTGATAGCCATTACACTGGATGTAATACTATCATTGGTCGATATTGTGTCATAAAAAAGAGGTTCATATTGTAACCAACTGTAGCCAATTGCTTGTCAACTTAAATGTGCAATTTTGGACTTAAACATTCAGTTCAAGTTCTTTGGGGGTCAGAAGATTATGTCCCATGGCACAAAAAGACCAGCAGTGTAGTGCTGTCAACGTGTAGCAAGAAGGGATAACTAAACTCATCCAGTTTGTGCCTATATGTCCTCCAGGAAAGAAATGTCATCCTCAAAACAGCCCAGGAACAAAAAAAAAACGGAAGCCAGTAAGCATTCATGTCTAGCTCCCTTCGGAAGGGCAATAGGTTAATAGCTAAACAATTTCTTTTTCGTACTGCACTGGACCGAGGCTCTGGTGTCACACTAAAAATGGGTTTGAAATAGGCCTAGGCGGAGGTTTTAATTCTGTTGTTGTAATAGAAGGAATTGGTAATTCCAAGTTACTCCTGTAAAGCCGAATTACTGATTAGTTAAAATCCGCAGTGGTTTCTAAAGTTTAGAAACTACTGTATAACACCCGAGCCCTTGCATACTCGGCAGTGATTAACTTTTAATCACTGCAGAGTACGTAAGGGGGCCGAGTGATATATGCAGTGATTTCTAATGTTTAGAGACCAGTGCATATCAGCCACTCAGCGCCCTTACATACTCTGCAGTGATTACTATTTTTAATCACTGCAGAATGTGGAAAGGCACTGAATGGTATTTGGCTGCGCACTTTTCATAGCGCAAAATGCACCCTTGCATTCCCTTTTGGACGTGAGGGTGCATTTTGTACTATGAAATATAGCACCAAACGTTTGTTCACTCCACCCCGGTGTGGAATTCCATAGAAGCTGGCAGAATTTCAATGTAATTGTGCATGATTTCTCTAAATCAAACTCCGCAAATTCAGCTCAACTTACGTTTTAAATTGAGCAAACATTTTTTATCCACTTTGGCAAGAATTGGGCCCAAAACACTTTTTGTAGACTAATTTGATAACTTGTCTGAGGTGTAAGAGAGCCACATACTGCAACCCCAGATTGCCCGAGATGCGGGTCCCCGGAAGCTGACTTTATACATATGACATGGAGTTGCCCACCGGTACTCCGCATATGGCAGTTTGTAACGACGCAGACGGCTAACTGGTCGGGATTACCCTTACTCTCAACCCCGGAATCCTGCCTATTGGGCGTTTGCCCACGTCGAGGAAAGGACAGACAGAACATCGGTATGCCGACCTTGCGTTTGTTTTACTAAAACGGTTAATAGCGATACAATGGAAATCGCCCAGCGCACCAGATATACACCGATGGACATCAGAGATGTTGCATTGGGCCAGGGCAGAAGCGCAAACAATACATACAATGCGCGATAGCGGGATGGAAATCAAGGGGGCGGACATATGGGATTCCCTCATAGAACAGCTGGAACAAAAAGATGACCTCCCTGAGCTAATACTATTTCATTAGCATGCATGTATACATTCCACCTCCCTTTTATTTCTGGGGTCTTCTGGCGATAGGCAGCCTGCTCCCCTCCTCCTGCGTGTTCCCCCCTCCTTCCGGGCCCCCGCCCCCCCATGGCACTTCCCCCACACACTATGGGATACGTGTCGGGTCCACTGACACACGATAATTCTTCTAAATGGCGCTTCACTGTTAATCTTTTTTCTTTTCTGTTCTTTTCTATTATTTTTTAATGTTAATCGAGAGATCTACTAGGGTATCAAGTAGACAGAAGAGATATCCTGGATGTAAGATGAATTGACACAATAATTCGAAGTTATGATTAACGCATTGTAAAGTACTTGACAAAATTAATAAACAGATTTAAAAAAAAAAAAAAAAAAAAGAGAGCCACATACTGTCCCTCTGTCTTCTATGTGTATTCTTATGATATTCTTGAGTAGGATATAATGATTAAAGTTGTGAAAGGACTGTTGAACATATGCAGTAATAAGGGATAATCAACTCTTAAGCACATGTCAACTCTTGCTTTGGTAAGGGCCTACATTGAGGGACCTTTAGCAATAACATTTAGAAGGCATACCAGGTGGTAACAGAAGCAGTCACAACCAATACGGTTCTTTGAAATAGGTGCAATAATCCCTTCTGTTAATAAATCTGTGGCTTTGCACGAACTGGTTATGTCATTTGTAACCAGAAAAGTATTAGCCTAGAAACCTGAGGGTTGATGTACTAATAATTCACAGAGCACAGTGCAGCAAGACAAATTCGTGCACTGTTTTGTGTAAATGGGAGAGAGTGGGAGAGTGCCGTATTTACAAGGATATGGCACTCTTTAGCTCTCTACCAGTGCTGGCGCCCTGGTGGTTGCCTAGCATCAACATAGGCAACATGTCCCATGTTGCATGGGTGCCTGTGTGAAGGGCAGGATTGTTTTGTGCAGGAATGACCTTCCTGCACACAAACAATCCAAAGAGGCATTTCCCTCTTTCTATGCGTGACACAGAATGTATCATACATAGAAAGAGGAAGCAATAAGGAGAAATAACCATATTTCTCCTCATTGCAAGTCTTTGTGGTAGGTGAACCAATTTAGAGCAATGACAGTCTCACAAACACTAGTAAATCTGAAATTGCATGAAATCCATTGGGTGCAGCAATGCCCATACTCCAACCACAGAATGTCTACCACCAAGGAATGTAAAGGACGGAGCGCAAGCTGCTGCTTTGTGTTACATTTCTTAACATAGCCTCGCAAGGCCACAGAAATCAATCCTTGTGTGCTTTTGAACATCCCAAATCAGCTTGTGCGTTGTATTGCGTCCCCTTGCATCACACAAAAGTGATACAAAGGTTTAGTAAATATGAGCCCAGAGTACCAAAATACTTCAGGCACTAATGCACTCCTAGGTCAGTCTTCCTCCAACCACAGTAATAAATCAGTTAAAGGATAGATAGGCTCTTCTCTAAGGCACCCAATTTCAGTTGCGCGGGACTGAGGAGCACTTCTGCGAGGCATCTAATTTCAGTTTCACAGGTCTGAGAAGCTCTTCTGGGAGCTCTAAATTTAAATTTCACATGACTCAGGAGCTCTTCTGCAAAGCACTCAATTTAAATTTCACAGGACTGTGGCGCTTTTAGGGAAGGTACTTGATTTCAGTTTCCCAGGACTGAGAAGCTCTTCTGGGGGCTCTCAAATAAATTTTCAGAGGACTGAGAAGCACAGGATTTAAATTTTACAGGATCGAAGAGCTCCTGTGGGAAGCACTCAATTTAAATTTCACAGGACGGTAGAGCTATCCTGGGGGGCACTCTTATTCAGGGCCAGATTTACAGTTTTGAAATGTTTTATTTACAAGAATATCACCCACCCCTGCATTTCCCCCCAACGCCAACGCTAAATTTAGCTGCCAGCAGTGCCAACGCAGGTACCCTTGCATCATAGTGCAAGTGCAAGGGTGTCTACATTGAGGGTATTGAGGGTATTGATTGTTTATGTGCAGGAAGGTGCCCCTTCACTGGGGAGTGGTCTCAAGTAACACCTGGTGGGAACTGCTGAGATACATCAGAGGCATACATTCCATTCTCTCAACCAAGTACCCTTGGATCTTGCCCGACAAAGCCCTATGGAACAAAATCGATAAATACTTAGGAGTCATCAACCCCACATAGACATCACCTCTCCCCTTCTCAGATTCACATCATCCATCATATTGAGGCAGTACTCGATACCCATAATATCCACTCCCCCGCCAAAATACTATCCCGCCATGACTCCTTGGCGCAGTCTGGACATATTCATAACTTATCCTAGAGTTATGGATGGGTCACGATACCTCTCTCTCCTCCCACCCTTCCCCCTATTCTCATGGTCTAGCCACAAGTGAAGATGGCCACTTGAATCGGAGCTCTGCTCGCCAGCGGACCCATGAAGGAGGAAGCAGCCCCCATACACGCAGCAGGAGCTTACACTGGAGCTTTAGAGGCTCCCCTGCACACTGGGCCAACAGGTGGATGAACGGAATGCGGACTCCCGACCTGGTGACCACCCTGGTCATAACGGCAGTGTCAGGCCTGGGAGACTGAACAGAGTGGTGGCATGTAACTAGGCCTGGCAACAGCACCCCGCTCCATCCCAGAAAGACAACACCTATATATTTGCCCAACTCTGCCACAGGCTGCGAAAAAGATGTCGCCAGAGGACCTGCTTAGAGCTCCGGGGCCTTCCAACTCACGCTCTCAGGCTCTCTTCCCCACCCCGGAAGAAAGGTCCAGAGCAATGAAGGACCAGGACCTTCGACCAATAGATGGCCAAAAGAGGTATCAGTGCACATCCTCCACCCCCAGAGCCCAGCCCCCCAATGTGAGCTACAGGGGCACTCCTTACCCTCGCCCTCCCGGGACAGAATGACTTGGGTGTCCTTCCTGCCCCCTGCTGTGGGAGACACGGCTTACTGGCTGGGATGTACTGCTGGTCGAATCTGACTCTGTGACACAGAGTCTTTCACCAGGGACCTCTTCAAACCTGTCCTTAGATCCATATCCTCTACAACCCCAACACTATCTGTAACCAGTGACTGGGGAGATGACAGTGATCAAGCATGGATGTGGAGACCAGTCGCCCACCCTCCCTGGGGCTTGCCTGATCCTGGCGTACAACCTAACCTACTGCTGTCCTCTGCTCCCAGAGGCTAGAGATATTTGCGCCTAAAGGTAACAGAGTGGCCTGAGCACCTGCGACAGGGAAACCAATGGAACTGAGATAGAAAGGCCCAGCCTGGTCTCTTATCTCGGCCTTATCTCTCACACCCGTTAGCTCACCAGGAAGTATCAGGCCTCTGATTATTATCATTATTGTTACCATCAAACACTTTCCTGCCATCTTTACTGCTCAACATTAACGTTTGAAGGTGGACTGACCCAGGAGACACCCTCCCTGCTTCAGGCACAGGCTCAGAGGGCGAAAACTCCCTGCAGGGTACTCCTACCAGGACACACCGCTGTACTCCTTAGGCTCGGGTGGCCCTAAGTGAGTAACGGACGCTGAGGGACATTGTGCACAACTCTGACTCTAGGTAGCCAGCCTGGAGATCTCCTCCAGCCCCTCTCCATGGCCAGTGCCTGGGGATCGCCAGCGACGGGTCAGCATGAGATCCCAGTCGACCAGTCCGCAGACAACACCATGGATTTATCCTCCAGGAAATCACAGCATTAGGTCACAGGCTGGCTGGAAGGTATGGACTCCAACATCTCCACACTGACACCCGGGAACAAATCCATCCGCTTGGACATCGTGGGATTCCAGAACTGTATGGCTGGCCTGGAGCTGCGTGTAGCACCGGTAAGGACCTCCTCAACACAATCCCAGATTGGGACAAGGAACTTCTATTCCTCCGCAGCAAGGTCATAGACCTAGAAGACAGGAGCCGCAGAGACAATGTCCACTTTTTAGGAATCCCACAACATATGGAGGAACCAGACATCAAAAGTTTCCTCAGGGACATCTTCTCTGCCCTCACTTACTATTGTGCTTTAGTGCTCCAGCAAGCGCATCGTCTGGGCTTAATGCACCAAGACCACCTGGGGCAGCCCCGTTCCATCACCCCCTGCTTTCTGAGACATGAAAAGGCAGAGCAGCTCCTCAACTCATCTCGCTTCCATGGCCCTCACTCACACAAGGGACATGAAAGACGCATTCCTGCAGACTTCTCCAGAGAAACCAACGACTTTCGTAAAGAGTTCCTAACTCCCGACCCCGGCGCTGTCAAATGGACATTAATTATGGCCTGTTTGAACCACCCCAGAAGTGGATAAGGAAGAATGGCAAATCAAAGGACTTCTTCGACCCATGCCTTTTCTTGGACAAACTCTCTGCCCAGAACACGGATTTCACTTCACCAGAAATAACAACAGTCCTGGAAGATCACCCCCAGACATCACCGCCATACCCACCAGAGCAAACATTGGCACAAGGATGGAGGGAAGCACAGGGGCAGAGACTCTAGGGATGAGGCACTCCTAGCAGTATCACACCTCACCCACACCAGGACAGGGACAAATCACGGTCCCCTTTGAAGCCCACCTTCTCTGCTGCAAGCTGACATTACATAGAATTACTGTATCCTGCTCACATCCACATCTTGGCCCAAGATCATGTGAACTGTGACTGTCCTCCACCACAGCTGAGTATCCGGCTAATTGCCTACATATGCCAGGGTCAATGTATGATGGGTATGGCTTTGAATTGCTTCGCCAAAGGGGGAGAGTCAGGTCATGTTGAGAGTTGAGTTACTTCATTCCTGACCTCCTATGTCCCCGCTACACCCCTCCCTCATCTACCCCTACCGCCAAGCAGTTGCGCTTGTTAATCTTTTGTACTGTATTGTTGCACTCTGCCATGTTATATGACATATGTCTGTTCTACTTTGTGATACTGCTACACTGCAACCTGTCCCTATGCCCGATACCCCACCCCTGCACCTTTCCTGCAGGGACCACCCATAGGACACTGGGACAACCATTAGAGGTAACTAAGCTACTCCAGGTGAAATGGCACCTGCCTTGCTCCAACGGCGCTTCTCCCCTTTGCCGGCCTTTACAGCCCCCTGAACCACCAAATCACACTAATTATGTCAAGGAAGGAATCTCTCTATTGTGAATGGGACTGCAAGTGGTACCCAGGCCTTCTGCACCACTGTGGCTCGCGACCTTGCTAGCTCCACCATTCTGCAGGGCTCCCCACCCATGTCCTGAGTCCAGATTGCTTTACCATCTTAACTGACAGCTCTGCCTTCCTGGAGGGGTCACCCCCGGTGTGCTGGCTCAAGTTGGGACAAACCTTCACTGACCACACTCAAGCCTCCTCGCCACAACAATGGCTGGTCCATTGTCCTTCAACCCCCACCCTCTGCACATCCTTTGTGGAATGTTAACACATGACGTGGAATACAAAAAAGTGCTCCCCTATTTACAATCGGAGAGCGCGGATGTGCCCCTTTTACAGGAGACCCACCTCAATGATCCTGAGTTAGACAAACTGCGTTGAGTCTGGGCGGGGAAGCTGATCCACAGCAGCAGCCCGTAGCAGCCGAACTTAAGGGGAGGGACCACCCAAAAGTGTGGTTTGGCGATCGTGCTACGTAAAACACTACTCACCACAGTCATTAAAACATGGCCTGACCCAGATGGCAGCTTTGTGTTCGCAAGATTCAGAACCAGGGACAGATTGCTCTGCGTGGAATCTGTATATGCAACCACGGTTTCTAAACATACCATCTTACTCTGGCTGAACTGCCTCCTAACGGATATTGCGGCCTTGTGATATCTGAATGGGGGCGACTAGACCTCACTCAGAATGCGCTGCTGGACCTGACCTCTAGAGACGGGCAACAACTCGGAGAGAGCCCTACTAGGAGACACTGTCTCAGACCATGGACTGGTTAACCACTGGATGCTTACCAGTCCGACGGACAGGGAGTACCTTCGTTCAGTGATACATGGCATCCAATCACGGCTTGACTACTTCCTCGTTTCTAATGGGGTGGTGGCAGGCGTTCGACACTCTCAGATCCTGGAAACCGTGATCTCCAATCATACTCTGGTCCCAATGTTCATGGACATGAGCTTGGCTTCTCTGGTCCACAAACCAAAGCTCCTGGCCGTACACCAATACTACACTCACCAGGGTAAATCACTATTGCAATCACACGTCTCTAAATACCTGACGGACAATAAGGGCTCAGTGGTGTCCCATAGGGTGCTATGGACAGCTGCAAAGGCAACCATTTGAGGACAAATGATGAGCGATGCAGCAATATCAAACAAACAGAAAATAGCCTGTCAAAAAGAACTGGAAGATGAAACTGCTTCCCTTACCCAACTATATACAAACTGCCCTTCACCTACAGTCCGTTGCTCTCTGGAACAAGATACGGCCCTAAATACCCAGAATAAATCTAAGGCAGTATATGCACTATAGAGGCTAAAGGGTCGCTTCTTCGAGCAGAGGGAAAAGGCCGGACAAAGCTTGGCAGCTCAACTGCATCAACTGGAGGCAGTGCAGGCTATCGCAGCCATCCACTCCTCGAACGGTGAAGTCCTTACACAGCCTCAGGACATTGTCAACAAGTTTGCAAAGTTTTATCAGATGTTATACACACCAGAAATGGTGGCTAGTACTGATAAGGTGGAGAACTTTCTGGAAGGGGAACAACTCCCCTGTGTGATGGATAAAGGACGAGCCCTCTTGGAACGTGAAATCAGTAAGTCAGAGATTGCACAGGCAATCTCCTAACTCCCATACCACAAAAGCCCCTGGAGAGGACAGCTTCCCCGCTGAGTTTTATAAATGAGCCGGGGAGGAGATCACAAACACCTCCATGCAGCCTTTCAGGAGGCTGAACAATCGGGCTCCCTGGGCTCGATCTCCAATTTAGGCCCATATCCCTCCTCAACTGGAACGTCAAAATTCTTGCCAGCGTCCTGGCAGCCCGTTTACGGAAGGTCATACGGTCTATGATACACAACACTCAAGTGGGGTTTGTACCTGGTTGCACTTCTAGAAACCATCTTCGCTCCCTCTCCCACCCCCTCTGGGAGGCCAGGGACATGCTGGATGAGGCCTTGGCCCTCCTCCTCGATGATGAAAAGGCATTTGACTGCTGCCTTGCGGAGGTTCGGACTGGGAGACCAATCTATCGCCAAGGTTTGCTTGTTATACGACAGCACCATGGCCCAGGTCAACTGCGGTGGCTTCCTGTCTGATCCTTTTCCAATAGAGAGGGGGCTCTCCGCTCTCACCACTCCTGTTCCTACTGGCATCCCTGGCAGTAACAATGTGTCAGTCACATTTGCTCACTGGAATACCCCTTCTGGGGGGAAAGTTAAGGATTTACCTGTACGTGGATGATATCCTGCTAACCTTGACGGACCTGTGCCAGTCCCTCCCGGCCTAACTGGAGGCCACTTACAAAATCAGAGCCCTGCCCGGTTATGGGATAAACTGGGACAAGAGTGACGACCTGCTCCTCACACAGGTCACCACGTGTGCAGTTATTCACAGGCACCCTTCTGATGGATGCCATCACATCGCAAGTACCTGGGGATTTTTATCTACCAGGGCTTGGAACTAATAACTATAGACAACTTAGACCCCTCATCGCCTGCATGAAACTCTACTTTGACGAGTGGTCGCATCAGGAAATCTCCATGTAGGGCAGGCTACAGGCAGTGAGAATGGTCACCTTGCCGCGCTTTACATAAATGTTAGGCATGCTCCCCTCCAAGTGCCCTTGGCGACCCTGCAATTTATAGACGGAAGGATACAAGCCTTTGTATGGGGCTCCTTCTGCCTGTGCCTGGCATCTGCGAAAATCATGAGTACTGCTCGCACCGGGGCTTGGGGCTTCTATCGATAGCGAACTGTGCCCTAGGCCCTCCACCTCTCACAACTGGTGCATATGCTACCCAAGACGCCGGATCCACCACAATGGGTCATCACTGTGCGACTGTCACTTGCCAGTCGACCCAGTCTCAGTCCTTAATACAAGGACAGCCCCCACCCCCAATCACACCTTGGCAATCCGATGCTGCATGCCATACACAAATCCTGACACAGGGCGCACTGACTTCTCAGAGTTCACCCGCGCGTGCCTCTCTAGGGGACAACGATTGCCTGCGCATCGGCGGGGAGTCTCTCTAATGGGTATTACTAGTCTGGATCAAGTCCTGGCTGATGGCGATCTCAAACCATTTGGACAACTGCAGGAGGACTTTGGCCTCTTGCCTCACCAGGTGTGCAGCGTCTACAACTGCAACATTGTCTACGGCACTGCCTGGGGGCCTGACCATGGATCTTATAGACCTCGTCCGTGCTGTTTTAGTACTCGGGTCATCTAAAGGGCATGATGTCAGGTCTTTATGAACTCATTACCCACCCTCTTACCCGCAACCTCTCCTCACCAGCCTCTGCCCAAAGTGGAAGTCCCGTCTCCAGATAGAAATCGAGGAGGAGGACTGGCCTGATATTTTGGACGCCCTGGATAGGGGCACACGGAAGCCTGCCTGAAATTCTGCCTTTTGAAGATGCTTCATGATTGGCACTAGACCCTAGCTAAACTACACAGAGTGGGCCTACTGCTCATGTGAATTGCTGGCAATGCCCAGCCACTTGTTGTGACCTTGCCCACATACTCTGTGAATGCCCCTCAATTCAGCCCTTCTGGCAGGCTGTAGGTGCTGTTCCGACTGGTGGGAGGTGCTGTCCTGATCGGAAGGTGCTGTCCATGACATTGAGGACATCCCTCCTGCACTCCTTAATACTCCTACATGATACAAGAGATTCCCCAGACCTCTCCTGCCCACAAAGACACCTCCTGAACACAGCCATCACAACTGTCAAACTTTGCGTCCTTCGCCAATGGCGCTTCCCCATGTAGTGGATCCTGGCGTTGCTACCACCTGCACCGCCCCACCAGTAGGGCGCCTCCAGCTGTTTTAAGACCACTAAAACTGCCTTGTGGTGTCCCGCTGGTGGGGCGCTGCTGGTGGTGGCAGTTTCCCTTCTTGTTCCCTGCCAGATGACCTCCTCGCCAGACAAGGTAAGTCGGGCGTCTGACAGAGGAGGGTGGTGATGTGTGTGAGTGTGTGGTGTCTACGTGTGTGTATGAATGTGTATGTGTGAATGTCACTGTGGGTGTGGTGGAGTATACGTGGTTGTATGCATGTATGAATGTAGAAGTGAGTGCGTGTCTGCATGTCAGTGTGTATGCATGCGAGTATGCATGTTTGGATGTTTCTGTGTATGCGTGCCTGAATGCGTGTGAGTATGTGTAAGTGAATGTGTGCATGGATGAGTGTGAGTATTTGTGAGTGAATGTTTGTATGGAAGTGGAGGTGAATGGGTGTATGCGTGGTGCGTGTGTGTCTGTGTGCATGTATGCGGGCGTCATGTAAGTAGGGGGATGGGAGGTGTCATGTAAGTAGGGGGTGCTATGTGAATAGGAGCGCTATGTGAGTAGGGGGTGGGGAGTGCTGTGACTGTAGGGGGTGGGGGTCAGGTCCTTACTGGGGGGTCAGGGAGCCAGCTACTGGTGACAGAGAAGGAATTCCCTGTCACTGGTAGCCCTACCACCATGGTTTTCATGGCGGTGCTACTGCCGCAGAAACCATGGTGGTAGGCCGGCTCATAATACCGCCGGGTCGGAGATGAACATCTACGGCCCGGTGGTTCATACCCCCATGGCAGTATGGGTAGAGATGTGGCAGGTTGGCAGCAGCAAACCCGCCACACTCATAATGTGGCGATAACGCCACATTAACCTTGGCTGTCGGAAGACCGCCAGGGTCATAATGATCACCTTTATGACATAATATGCCCTGATTTCTCTAGCAGACACTGTACAGCAGAACATACATTTATCCTTAGAGGATTGCAATAGGACATGCTAGAAGCAGAACACTTACACACCTGTGATAACAAAACAAATTTGGTCATCAGAATAATTGCTGGTGACAGTGGGTTCACTTATGTCACCTTAATGAAGGGGACACTGTGCCCATAGCATATTAATCACATCTATACTCCAACGCAAAACAGCATTTTGCATCCACTTAAAAAATTGTAACTACAGTACAGATGGCTGTCATTAAGGAGAGGCCATTTGCCCAAGGGAAACACATTATAGTCATTACCCCGGTGCTAGCCTTAAAGGCCGCCGCCAAAGCAAGCGTTCCTAACGCTAAAGCATTACATCCACTTTGGATTCATTGGGCAACCTCTCTGACTGCCACCGATGTTGATTACATCTTTGATCCAAAACTCCAGACACAAGAATACCTCCAATACGAACAGGAGTACCCTGCATCTCTAGACATCTTGCCACTTGACAGATACCATACTGTCATTTACACTGATGGTTCAGCACAACCAGCTGTGGGAACAAAACATCAATACTCAGCCTCTTGCGCAGCCGTGAGAAGGGTGATGAAGGATGATGTATTCCACCCTCACAATACCTACACGTAGACCCTAGGGGACTGCACAGCTCAGCAGGCGGAACCTAAAGCCATTATCATAGCGCTAGAACAGGACAACTCACTTTGATTGTCTGTGATTCGTACTACTGTGTCCAGTCCTACAATGATTACCTTAATCACTGGCGACTGAATGGGTTCAGAGACTCCAAAGGAAACACCATAAAACACAGAACTCTGTGGGGGAGGGTTGCTGATCTGAAGGATAAGGTACAGAGTGCTCATGTAGTCCATACCTTGGGCCACCAACGTGTAGGAGTACACATTACTGGTAACACCTTGGGTGATGAAGCGGCCAAGTCAGCAGTAGCTACGGCTTCTGCAGCTGCAGTGACTCATTCTCAGAGGAGATTAGATAATTAAATTTTGGCTGCTGTGAAAGCTTCAGCTGAAGGTCCCAAAAGCATACCCTATGAAATACTCTTACCACAGCAGTGCACAGAATGTTACAGCACTTCCTGGGGTTGGAGACTGAGTGATCCCCAATGAAGACCAGAGATTAGATCTAATGAAAGCAGCCCATGAGGGTGTCGCCTCCACACATGCGGGTACTGCAGCCACAACAACACAATTACAGAATCGCTTGTAGTGGCCAGGTCTATACAAGCAAACCGAGCAATATGTCCTTTGCTGTGACATTTGCCAGCAGATAATGGGCTCAAACATCAAATGCCCACTGCAGCGCCCAAGAGGCCCCTACAATGTGTGTACCTGGACCATTGTGGTCCCCTTCAACTGGATGGTGCATATAAATACATCTTAGTCGTTGTAGATTCATGTTCTGGATTCCTGTGGGTATGGCCTCAGGGGTCGGTTGACGCTCGAACTGTTATCAGAGACTTTCTGATCTTTATCAGTACATATGCGATAGCAGCATTCCATTCGGACCACGGCCCTGCTTTAGCCTCTAAGGCATTCTGGGATGCCATGGGGATGATAGATGTTGAACTCCATTACTTCTCACCCTACTATCCCGAGGGAAAGTTGGTTGTGGAGAGGAGGAATCGAAATCTAAAGCAGTCCGTAACAGCTAGAGTATTAGGTTCTGGCCGCAGCTGGCTTCATCACCTATACTAGGTCCACAGAGCACTGAATAATCTGCAAGAAGGTCCTTGGGGGGACGCATTCCCTATGAGGTTCTTTTTGGGATACCTATGTATGTCCCAGATATGGATGGCCCTGGTTTGGCGGCAGCAGATACACCTTCTGACATAAATGAAAGTCTCACTGTCTTACAGGAGTTTCAGCAATTTAGTGATGATAATTCATCCGCCAATGCTGCCACCTTAGGAATAAGGGATTTGCCAACAACTTCTACTGGCTAGATTCCTAAAGTTGGGGATCTGGTTCGTGAAAAGATTGCTGCGAAGAAGGAATTCGGCTGATCCTACAGGGCACCGTTCCAAGTCCTGGGAATACTAGGTACCAGAACTGTCATCCTACCACCACTGCCTCATTCCAAAGCAAACAGATTTGTCTCCATTGACAACATCAAACTTCACCATGTGGTCGATTCTGCACAGCAGACCCAGAGGTCCCTTGGGTAGTTCCCAGACCCCTCTCACTAACCAACAGGACATACCTCTTCAAAGAAGTAACAACCGCACTTCTGCCAACAACAGCATGTACAATGCCTCCCCGAGCATGGGGAGGGCGGAAAATGATCTCTTGCTGAGTCCTGTCACCACTTCAATGACAACACCTGTCCAAGATGTGGCTATCTTCTATTCCAACACAACACAAACTGATGACATAGTCTACTATGAGCCTCCACGGGAAGTGGACCTTTCACCAGTAATGCACTGGCTCCTGTGTTTGCTGAGACTGCTTCTGGTTATTTCATCGACCTTAATGACTTTTCTTCAACTTCATCCACACCTGTTATTGACATGTAGTCTGAAACAGAGACCTCATTCCAAGGTAATAAGGACTGTGGGACTCTTCTCAAGGACACGGTACTGGCAGGTTAGGTATAACACACCTAGCTCTCTTTAGGTTAAAGATTAGGTTCATCATGCTAGGATACTAGGGTTTATTTCACACCTGCTTTAAATTGTATGTTATTGCAAGATGGTGCGGTCTTTGTATTCATGACTCTCGTTTTTACCATTCTGTTTCTTGCATTGTTCATTCCCCTAATCGTTGCAGCCCATGCTATTTATTGTAGAATGCAGTCTTGTTAATATAACCTATTGAAAACTTTACTGCATATCTTTCATTGCTTGTGTATGACTCAGACATGTTGTTCATGTGAGAAAGGGGTAATGTACGTTTAACTACAATCTCCCTGAGAGGTCGAACTCTTGCGTCCATGCATAAAGGCTGCCACAAATCACCTTTTACTTTTTGAGTTTTTGGTGAGGTACTGCTTGTGAGCTGGGAGGTTTGGGCTGACAGTTGCGACTTGTTGTAGGATTGGCCTAGTCGCCTACAAACAAAAGTGCAGTCATCCCCACATCAGAAGTGTTGCCTAGAGCAGGAGTCAAACTACGACACCCACCCCACCCTCGCAGGCTGATTGGCCAGTGACAATAATTCAGGCGGCAGCCCATGAGCCTGTTATCTATAACCTACAAGATCAATCAGCAACATTTTAAAGATAAGGACACCCTTTAGCCAGGATGTTAGACTTTTCATCCTTGGTGTGGTCTCCCTTAACCTTTTCCCTCTGTTCCCCAGGTTGTTGATGTGTGCTGGACTCTGATTTTGCTGTTTTTGTTACTCTGGGCACTTTACCACTGCTAACCAGTGCTAAAGTGCAAGTGCTCTTTTACAAAATGTGTATGTAACTGGTTTATCCATGATTGGCATATTTGGTTTACTAGTAAGTCCCTAGTAAAATGCACTAGAGGTGCCAGTTCCTGTAAATCAAATGCTGCTAGTGGGCCTGCAGCACTGGTTGTGCCACCTACATAAGTAGCTTGGTAATCATGTCTCGGACCTGCCACTGCAGTGTCTGTGTGTGCAGTTTTAACTGTAAATTTGACTTAGCATGTGTACCCACTTGCCAGGCTTATACCTTCCCTTTTCTTACATGTCAGACACCCCTAAGGTAGGCCCTGGGTAGCCCCAAGGGCAGGGTGCAGTGTATGGTTAAGGTAGGACATATAGTAATGCAGTTTATATGTCCTGACAGTGAAATATTGCTAAATTCATTTTTCACTGTTGCAAGGCCTGTCCCTCTCATAGGTTAACACGAGGGCTACCTTTAAATCTGATAATAGTGTAGATTCCCTTTGGGAGCAGATGGAGATGTGGAGTTTAGGGTCTCTGAGCTCACAATTTAAAAATACATCTTTTAGTAAAGTTGATTTTAAGATTGTGTGTTTTAGAAAGTGAGCATTTTCTTGCTTATACCATTTCTGTGACTCTGCCTGTTTGTGGGTTCCCTGTCTGGGTCAGTTTGACAGTTGGGCTGGTTGCACCTCACACTAGATAGTGACACAAAGGGAGCTGGGGTGTAGCCTGCATATCCTGATGAACCATCTGTGCTATGGGGGAGGGAGGAGTGGTCACTCACACCTGAAAAGGGCTGTGCCTGCCTTCACACAATGCAGTCTCTAACCCCCTGGTGAGTGTCTGGGGCTTGGCCTGGGTAAGGCAGGATTTCACATTCAAAAGAGACTTTACTTTGAAGTAGGCCTACTTCAAAGAAGAAATTGGGTATAAGAAGGGCATCCAAAACCACAGACTTTAGAAACACTTCTGGAAACAAGAGGAACCTCTGCCTGGATAAGAGCGGAAGAGATGAGGAAGTAGAGCTGCCCTGCCTGTGCTTTGTGGAGCTATCCTGCAGTTGCTGCTTCTGCCAAAGTAAGAGGGCAAAGACTGGACTTTGTGTGCCTTCTATCTTGAGAAGAAATCTGCAAGGGCTTGATTTAGAGCTTGCCTCCTGTTGTTTGAAGTCTCAGGGACAGCAAAGACTTCTCTCTGCCAGCACCTGGAGTCTCTGGAGAGACTCTACTCTGCCCTGTGGTGCCCATTCAGTTCCTGGGACCCTGAAAGGAGAAGCTGGCAGCCTAAAGACAAGGAAATCCACGCACAGAGCGCCGTGCGGGGAAAATATCGATGCGACTCCGGTCTGCGGCTGAAGAATGACGCGCCGCCTGCTCCGCAGCTGAGAATCGACGCTCGCAGGAAACGTGACCGAAGAATCGATGCACGGAGCGGGAGAAACGATGCGCAGCATCGCTGACGGAGGCTGGGAGATAACAACCCGTGCTGCGATTTGAGTACTACTGGGTGTGGAAAAATAACGCAAGGCCTGCCTGGTCCCGAGAGTGCTGACCGGATCGATACGGAGAGAAGAAACAACGCGCCCGTTTATCCATGATTGGCATATTTGGTTTACTAGTAAGTCCCTAGTAAAATGCACTAGAGGTGCCAGTTCCTGTAAATCAAATGCTGCTAGTGGGCCTGCAGCACTGGTTGTGCCACCTACATAAGTAGCTTGGTAATCATGTCTCGGACCTGCCACTGCAGTGTCTGTGTGTGCAGTTTTAACTGTAAATTTGACTTACAATTTGACCGGCAAAAGGAGAAACGACGCAAGGTCCCGCTCATGAGTGGAATCAATGCATCGCAAGCCCTTTTTGACGCTCACTCGACTGTGCAGGGTTATTTTTGACACACACAAAGTACTTTTTCATGCTAACAGCATTAGTGTGTGTTTGAAACTACTTAAAGACTCTTTTTGCATTTTTATTAATAACTTGACTTGTGTATTTGGATTTTTGTAGTTTTGGTCTTGTTTTGTTTAGATAAATATTTCCTATTTTTCTAAACTTGTTGTGTCATTTTGTAGTGTTTTCATTAAGTTACTGTGTGTGTGTTGGTACAAATACTTTACACCTAGCACTCTGAAGTTAAGCTTACTGCTCTGCCAAGCTACCAAGGGGGTAAGCAGGGGTTAGCTGACTGTGATTCTCTTTTACCCTGACTAGAGTGAGGGTCCTTGCTTGAACAGGGGGTAACCTGACTGTCAACCAAAGACCCCATTTCTAACACAGGGTAACTTCTGAAAGGACATGCCTGACAGCTCTTTCTGCTGACTGACTGAAGGCGTTGGTGAGCCTCTTGTGTCTCATTCTCCAGTACCCCTTCAGCCCCCTCCGCCCCCCTACAGATCCATCCTTGACCCAATGCTAACTCCTGAGCCAGGTCTGTCATTCTGTCATCCTGTCCTTCTGTCCTCCGTCCATTTTTCAACCTCATTCTCCCTTCCACACCCCCTCCCTTGCCCCCCTTCAAATCTACCTTTATTCCATTCTACCTTCTGGGCCAATTCTGACATTCTGTCATCCTGTCCTTCTGTCCTCCATCCGGTTTCCCATGTGTACACGTGCAATGACCCCCTCCTCCTCCCTGACCTGCTACTCACCACTGGCACCTAACCTGGGGCACCAATCATCTCACTTCTTTGCCAAGTCCCCAGCCACCACCCCACATCACACCCACACTGTTGTCCTCCTACCACCTACACTGGGCATTCCCATCCACTCCCACTAGCTGTCACGAAGTACTCCTTCCCCTGTTGGGATACTCTGATTCCCTGATTTCTCATCCCTGATACTGAGATCTTTTATACTTGAGGCCACTGCTAGCATTATTTGAAATATGCACATCCCCACCCTCCCTCCTGTCCCTTCACCCTCTTCCCCACTACGCTTGGATATTATCATGCACTGCGCACTGTATTGCAAAGTATTGTTCTCCTGTACTATCAATAATTACAACACAAAAAAATTTGAGGGGGGGCGGAGTCTGGCTGCCGCCGCCTCAATGTAGAGTTCCGAGACTCGAGGGGATAAGGATTACCCAAACAGCTGTCAAAAAGCCTCCTTGGAGTCAGAATGAAAGGAAATATACATGTGATAACAGCGACATAACTCTGAAGTTATTTTCGAAGTAAGAGATGCCAGTTAAGACAGAGTTCTTAATTGAAGCCCTGAGCCTGGCTACAAATCACCTGAACAGGGCCCCTCAGCTGAGCAAAGAACAACACTCTGTCAGGACACAGAGTCAGCTGCTGAAGAGATAAGGGTCTTTCTTCCCGTTTAAACTGTGAGGCTGCACCAGGGGAATTAAATTACTGTTGACCTTTGGTTGAACTCTCTACACAGCACAGGGAAGCCTCTGACAACTCTCAACTCTGAGGTATTTTCTCTTCACTTAACTGTTCAGACTCCATTACCTGAATGTGTGAGCACAGGATTTTCTTGTCAGCCCAGTGTGTGGAGAAAATGCAGTTCGGAAAGTGAGTGTTGTACACCATTTCTGCAGCTGAGAGAGTCTGTGAAAGTTACTCATTCTGTCAGGAAATACAGCCAGTTTCTTAACAGATAGGTGGAATTCCCTTTCTTGAAAGGCTGCTGTAGGGGAAACATATGGACTTTCACTTCTGAGGTATTTCTCTTGATTTGACAGTTTAGAGTCTGCTAGCAATTAAGTAAATGCTGGAATTCCTATCAGCAAAGGGTGTAAAGCGAATTTGGATAGGCAGACAAAAGATGTGAGCTATTTCTGATGCACTGATTCTCAGGGACACCTGTCTGAAAGCATTCAGTCATTATTTGTTAAAATTCTAGAAGTCTGTGGCAAAGACTAATTATGTCAGGAAACACAGCCAGCTGCTGGTGAGATAAGTGAAAAGGCTGCTGTAAGAGAAGCTTCTGACAACTCTCAACTCTAAGGTATTTCTCTTCACTTAACTGTTCAGGATATATTACGTGATTATGTAAGCACAGGAATTTCTTGTCTACAGGTGTGTGGCGTAAATACAGTTTGGCAAGTGAGTGTTGTACATCATTTCTACAGCTGAGAGAGTTTGTGAAAATTACTCATTCTATCAGGAAACACCGACAGTTTCTGAAGAGATATGTGAAATTCCTTTCCTTGAATGTCGAAAGGCTGCTGTATGAAAAGCATATAAACTTTCACTTCTGAGATATTTCTCTAAATTTGACAATTCAGACTCTACTACGAAATTAAATAAACGCCGGAATTCCTATCAGCAGAGGGGGTAAAGTGAATTTGGGTAGGCAGGCGAAAACTGTACAACATTTCTGATGCACTGTTTCTCAGCGACACCCGCTTGAAAACATATAGCCATAATTTTAAAATCCCAGATGTCTGTCACTATTTACAGTGTTAATATCTACCTACTTTGTGAGTCAATTGGGTATCATATTTGATTTCTAAGCTGTACTTATTTATTGTCTTCTCTAACATTAAAATATAACAGTATGGCCAGTGGCAAATCTAATAGAAAGCCTTTGTTTACACAAATAGTAGGGAACACTGTACCTCCAGGCACATCTACTATTGTCCCACAAGACATTGCTTCTATGGACCTTATTTTAAAAGAGATCTCTGCCGTGGGGCAAAGATTGGGATCTATGGATGTAAAAATGTCAGATCTCGCAACAGAAATGAAGACAATACGGATGGATCTAAACTCTTTTCATACCAAAGCGGAAATTTTAGATCAAAGACCACTTTTTTGGAAGAGAAATTAGATAATGCAGAGTATTGGGGTCCAGATATCTGGCACCTAAAACAAAAAGTTATAGATTTGGAAGACAGGGCCCGAAGAAATAACATTTGTTTTTATGGAATTCCAGAAAAAATGGAAGTCAATAATGATGTGACGAACTTGCTACTAACGTTAACACTGCGGCTACTGAACATATCTTTTGAGCATCCCCTTGAGTTGCAGAGAGCTCACAGAATTCGATCAAGAACTTCAACTTCAACTCTTGAATCAAGACCTAGATCGATTGTAGCATGCCTCTTACGTCATGAACAGGTCCGCCAAATATTAACAGCTGCTCGTAAACATGGTCCGTATGACTTGGAAGGCCATAAAGTATTTATTGCTGCAGACTTCTCCACTGAAACCAATGCCAAACGAAAAGCGTTCCTGCAACTTAGGCCAAGACTTCGCAAATGGGATATCAAATATGGTCTTTTAGAACCTGCCACAATGTGGATCACAATTGATGGGAACTCAAGGGATTACACAGAGCCTGAGGATCTGGTACGCTTCCTGGACAATTTGGATGACCAACATATGGACTCAACACCACTGAACAAAAGATCTATGAATAGTCCGCTTCAATTACAGAAAGATCCACAAAGCCATCGCACCGGTAGATTACACGTCCGTACCCATAAGAAACAGTTTGACAGAGATAAAGCAGTCCACTACGAAAAGTCACTCACACAGGAAAATACCAGAGAAAAATCGAGATCACTTCTAAAGTCACCCACGTCTTTTAATAAAGTAACTGATGCTCAACCTTCCACTATCACTTCTTCCAGCTAGATGAGTATATTTATACATGCTATGTATTAATATAATGTTATTGCTGTTTTACTGCAGTTATTCATTCTGATGGATATGATTCATTTTCTATCCTCATATATTGCTGTTCAATAACCATGTACATTTCCTACTGTATTTGTATTTGCAGATTTTCTCTTGGATACATTTTATAACTCCATGGAGTGGTTTTTCTTATAATCTATTTACCATGAGTGGTTTTCCTTTCTTCCCCTCCAGAGTCTGGGTTTCGAATTGAGGTTTAGACCCACCGACGAAAGATACATATTATTTGATCTGCAGTGTTCTTTTACATTCTAGCACTTAGAACGGTGTACTTACACCATTTAGAGTTTAGTGTAAACAATATTTTATGATTATAGTTCCACATATTGGTTTCAGGTTTACTATACTCCAGATAGGTTTTTTTTTCCCTCCAGTAAGTTCTCATTATCACATTACCATATAATTTATCTACTTCCTTTTCACATAGTATAAATATACTCTAACATTTTCAGTCAGCATCATGACAACAAGTCCTATGCAAATTGTCTCTCTCAATGTCAATGGTTTTACTAATTACATTAAAAGGAAGAAAATTATTTCCTATTTAGCCCCCAAACATACTGACATTGCTCTCATCCAGGAGACTCATCTATCTGATATAGAATCAGAAAAATTAAAACGAGACTGGATAGGCAAGATTCTTTACAGCTGCAAATCCCCTTCTCACATATCAGGAGATGCTACATCCAACACTACTACTAGAAAAAGTGGTGTAGCCATTCTAATACGGAAAACACTACAATGCCAAATACTTCAGTCATGGTCAGATGAGGATGGTAGATTTGTTTTAGGCAAGCTTAAAGTTGGTAACAATATATTAGGAGTGGGTTCCATTTATGCTCCTGTTGGGACTAAAGCCCCCTTTTTCCTTTATCTAAATAGAATTCTAACAGAAATGGGAATTTCCAGAATAGTTTTGGGAGGCGATTGGAATCTTGCGCCAGATGTGATCTTAGACAGAACAGGTCCCCTGGACACAACTCATGGTAGAGATAGAGCCATACTGGGAGACATCAGAGAAGATCATGGTTTGATCGATATCTGGCGTTTACTACATCCATCAGATAAGGGGTTTACATATCACTCAACAGTACATGATTCCCATTCTAGAATAGATTACTTCCTTATTTCACATTCTATTACACCACAAGTACTAGATTGTGATATTTTAGAAATTGCACTGTCAGATCACGCTCCTATCAGTCTCCAGCTTGAATGGGGTCTGAAACGCCCTTGTAGGAAACCATGGCGATTAAACATATCGCGCTACAAACTACTGGCAGAAAAGTCACAATTACAATCACATTTGACTACTTATATGAAAGATAACAAAGGATCAGTTTCTTCTCCACAAATCTTATTGGCAGCCACAAAAGCCAATATTAGAGGGCAAATTATGAGGGATTCTGCCATAACAAATAAACGCAGAATAGAACAACAGGCCATTTTGGAAAATTATATCAAAACACTGACACATACTCATTTTAGTAATCCAACTGAAGCTTCCAGATGCAGATTGGAAAAAGCTAAGATGGAACTTAATACACTATGGTGGTCATTACAACCCTGGCGGTCGGTGTTAAAGCGGCGGTAAGACTTCCAACAGGCCGGCGGTCAAAAATTTAGAATCACGACCGTGGCGGAAAACCGCCAACAAAGACAGCCATTTTAACACTCCGACCGCCACAGCGGTACAAACAAACAGCGCGGTGGTCACCGCCACCAGACTGGCGGAAGACAATGTACCGCCCACAGTATCATGACAAGCTTTTCCGGGGCGGATTCACCGTGGATAAAAACACAGCGGAACAGGAATTTCGAAGGGAAAACGCTCACCTCTACACACTCCACGAGGAACGAGGACATCATGGACCCGGACCTCCAAATCCTACCCGCGATAGTCTTCCTGCTCCTGTACCAGGAGCACGAACGCCGGCGGCGAAGAGCACGGTGAGTACTGCACCTACGACATAGGGGGGGGGAGGGAAAAAACAGGGACACACACACGCAACGCCCCCACCCCCACCCTCACCCACTACAACACACACACTAATACATATCTATACATCATAGTTACACCCCTCAAACCCCCCGGAAGAATGCAAAGACCAAAGGAAATGATTGTAACCATTGTAATCTATCAAAATACAGTATTATAAAATATATATACACTATAAACAAATATATACACCAATAATACAAGTCCAGGTATTGCACCATTTATAGTCCGTGGACCACTGGGCCCAAAATGCATGGGTGAGGTCTACACTCGATACCAGATCAAAACAGAGAGAACACTGCAGGGGCATCAGATAGAAATACAACAGGCACCTCAGGTTGAAGGGAAGGGGGGGCACCTCAGCCGGATGAGTGCACGATGCCAGATCCACGAGGGGGCTCAATGCCAACTGTTCAATCCTGGGGAGTGCAAGGCCACAGTCTCTCAAGTCTCTACAATAGGTGGGTTGCCCACTGCCATATCCTGGGTAGTGCAAAGCCACAGTCTCTTAAGTCTCTACAGTGGGTGGTTTGCCCACTTCCATATCCTGGGGAGTGCAAAGCCACAGTCTCTCAAGTCTAACAAGTGGGTGGTTTGCCACTGCCATATCCTGGGGAGTGCAAAGCCACAGTCTCTCAAGTCTAACAAGTGGGTGGTTTGCCCACTGCCATATCCTGGGGAGTGCAAAGCCACAGTCTCTCAAGTTGATAAAAGTCTCCACTGGTTCATCCTGTGAAGGACAGAGGTAGTGGATGCATGTCTCCACTGGTTCTGGAGTGGGACTGGTGCCCAGAGTGCTTCATCCTGTGAAGGACAGATGGAGTGGATGGATGTCTCCACTGGTTCTGGAGGGGGACTGGTGCCCAGAG
Organism: Pleurodeles waltl; assembly: GCF_031143425.1. Taxonomy (NCBI): domain Eukaryota; kingdom Metazoa; phylum Chordata; class Amphibia; order Caudata; family Salamandridae; genus Pleurodeles; species Pleurodeles waltl. The sequence continues at coordinate 307,721,551 of NC_090446.1, forward strand.
TGCTTCATCCTGTGAAGGACAGACGGAGTGGATGCATGTCTCCACTGGTTCTGGAGGGGGACTGGTGCCCAGAGTGCATCACTCACCCCGTGACGGTCTGAGTTGCGTCAGTGCCCCTGCCGCTCATGGGCTAGCGGTTCAGCGCTGTTCAGCGGTGCTTGAGTTGGCGGTGCCCTGTTCAGCGGTGCTTGCCCTGTTCAGCGGTGCTTGAGTTGGCGGTGCCCTGTTCAGCGGTGCTTTCCCTGTTCAGCGGGGCTTGTGCTGGCGGTCCTTCATGGCCCAATGGGGCTTGTGCTGGCGGTCCTTCATGGCCCAGCGGGGCTTGTGCTGGCGGTCCTTCATGGCCCAGCGGGGCTTGTGCTGGCGGTCCTTCATGGCCCAGCGGGGCTTGTGCTGGCGGTCCTTCATGGCCCAGCGGGGCTTGTGCTGGCAGTCCTTCATGGCCCAACGGGAGGTGTCACACCTGAGTCCACACTCCCACCGGGACCCCTGGGAGCGGCTTTGGTGCTGGAGTCTTCCCCCTCTCCCGCCGGGCATTGGACAACTTCTGAAGCTTCACGTGGGGGACTGGCTGTGCTGTGGCTCCGTGCCACACTGGCTGTCCTGGTGGCCGGCGCACTCCACATACCTGTGACTACAGGCACCACTGGTCCCGGAGATGTTGTGGCTGAGGTGCTAGTTCGGGACCTATGAGATGGACCGGGTGGGGGAGGTGTGGGAAAAAGGTCAAGGCTGGACAGGAAAAGTTTTTGGGACACACTGGGACGGGTATCTGGAGGGGTTTCGGTAGTGGAGGAAGAGGTGGTGGTAGTAGGAGGTGTACGTTTGGTGACTTTGGGTGCAGGTGCATGCGCTGGAGGCTGTCGTGAGGTGGATGGCTGTTGGGTGGGTGTGTGCCTGCGTTTGTGTATCTTGGGAGGGGGCGTCACAGACACACTGGGAGAGGACACAGGGGACGTGTGAATGGTAGGGGTGGTGACTGCACGTGAGCGGGGTGTGCTGGTGGGTGTGCTGGTGAGGGACGTAGTGGCTGAAGAGGTAGTGCATGCAGGTGTGTGTGTAGACGAGACTGGGAGGGAGGAGGGAGACGAAGAGGAGGGGGACACAGTGGAGGCAGTGGATGTTGCTGTGTGATGCTTGCGTGAGTGCCTGTGGGATGTGTGGTGCTTATGTTTGCCTGAGCTTCCCTAGCGTGGTGAGGTGTGTGCAGCCTGGTCTGATGGTGTGCTTCGGATAGGCAGAGGTACAGGGGATTGGGTCTGGGTGGAGGAAGTTGGAGGGGGGAGGCTAGACACAGGGACAATGGCTGCCATCAGTGCTGAGGCCAGAGTTTGAAAGGCTCGGTGAAGGGCTGCCTGACCAGAATGAATGCCCTCCAGGAATGCATTAGTTTGTTGCAACTGCCTTTCTACACCCTGGATGGCCTTCAAAATGGTAGACTGCTCAACAGTGAGTGACCTGAGGAGGTCAATGGCCTCCTCACTGAGGGCAGCAGGGGTGACTGGGGCAGGGTCTGAGGTACCTGGGGCAAAGGTGATGCCCACCCTCCTGGGTGAGCGGGCACGGGGCGAAGGCTGAGGGGCTGCTGGGAGGGTGGTGCTGGTAGGGGGGGGGGGTGGCGGCTGTACCTGTAGATGCATGGGGCCCAGATGTTGCCACCACCACAAGGGAGCTCCCATCAGAGGACGAGTCCGTGTCGCTGGTCTCAGCTCCTGTCCCCGCCGTGGAGCTCCCCTCGCCCTCCGTCCCACTGGTGAATTCAGAGTCTGTAGTGTGGCCCTCCATGGCCATGTGGGATGCAGCTCCCTCATGCTCCGGTGCCACTGCTCCTCCGCCTGATGATGCTAATGCACACAAGAACAGGGAAACCACAAAAGGGGAGGGGGAACAGAATAAAGACATGTTGAGTGCATGAGTTACTGCTACCGTTGGCGGACAAGACAGATACAGAAGCCCCCTGCACTACGCCGCGCACTTGTGCTCTACAGTGCAATTCCTGGGAAATAGGCTATGGACGACATCTGCACACATAGATGACACAGGGGCATGAATAGCTGTACTTGGCACTCTACAGTGGAGGGGTGGGGGGCCACAGGGCCATGCCTTACGGAGGGGCCTAGCCTACGGAACTCACCATTGCCTAGGGAAACCCACAGGCCTCCTCCCCCACACAGACAACTCCACTGCACGCAATGTCAGCTGAATGAGAGTGTACTCACCCCCTTGTGTCTGCTGTGATGCCCTCAAGCGCCCATCCAACTCCGGGTATGCCACCGCCAGGATCCTGAACATCAGATGTTGCCGCCACCACAAGGGAGCTCCCATCAGAGGACGAGTTCGTGTAGCTGGTCTCAGCTCCTGTCCTCGCCGTGGAGCTCCCCTCGCCCTCCGTCCCACTGGTGAATTCAGAGTCCGTAGTGTGGCCCTCCATGGCCATGTGGGATGCAGCTCCCTCATGCTCCGGTGCCACTGCTCCTCTGCCTGATAATGCTAATGCACACAAGAACAGGGAAACCACAAAAAGGGGGGGAACAGAATAAAGACATGTTGAGTGCATGCATTACCGCTACCGTTGGCGGACAAGACAGACCCAGAAGCCCCCTGCACTATGCCGCGCACTTGGGCTCTACACTGCAATTCCTGGGAAATGGCCTACAAGGCTATGGACGACATCTGCACACATAGATGACACAGGGGCATGAATAGCTGAACTTGGCACTCTACAGAGGTGGGGTGGGGGCCACAGGGCCATGCCTTACGGAGGGGCCTAGCCTACGGAACTCACCCTGGCCTAGGGAAACCCAAAGCCCTCCTCCCCCACCCAGACAACTCCACTGCACGCAATTTCAGCTGAATGAGAGTGTACTCACCCCCTTGTGTCTGCTGTGATGCCCTCAAGTGCCCATCCAACTCCAGGTAGGCCACCGCCAGGATCCTGAACATCAGGGGAGTCATATTTCGACGGGCACCCCTCCCACGTTGGGAGGCCATCCCCAGCTGAGCCTCCGCCGTCTTCTTGCTCCAGCGGTGAATGTCCTCCCATCTTTTCCGGCAGTGGGTGCTCTATCTGTGGTAGACCCCAGGTCCGGACTTCCTTGGCGATGGCACGCCAAATATCTTTCTTCTGGTGGGCGCTGACCTACATTAAATGTACAGGGGAAGAAGAGAAGTCATTACCAACTGCACCGTCAAAGTGAGTGGCCCCCATCCCTACCCTTGCCATGTGGCACATGCACTCACCGTCTTACATGCACGCAACACTCAGCCCCCTTCCTTCTAACATCCAGCCCTCTCCACACAGGCTGTACTTACCTGTTGGTCTGGAGGACCGTAGAGTAGCGTGTACTGGGGGAGGACCCCATCAACGAGCTTCTCCAACTCCTCTGATGTGAAGGCAGGGGCCCTTTCCCCAGACGCACGAGCCATTGTCTCTTCCAGACTGAGGTCACAGCAGCACTTGCAGTGTAGGTCCTCTCCTGTCGAAGATCAGGTATTGAGTGATTAAAGTGATAGAAAATGGCGGTCACGTCCACGGCGGTGCGTACCATCACCGCTGGCGTACATCGTCATTGGCTCCTGGGTGCATTGCCCATATGGGCATAGGAAGTGGAGCTGGCGCAGTTTAAGTATGGACAGGGTGACAAAGTGGGACAGTAGGATGACAATCAAGGTGGTCTCATTTCTTGGCGGGGGTCTTGGCATCGTTCTCTGTCTTGTTCCTGGATCTCAGGGACCGTTTGCGGGGTGGTTCTCCGTCTGCAGGGGGTGGGGTGCTGGTGTGGTGGTCCTGTGGCGGGGCGTCCTGTCCACTAGCGCCGGCGGAGGTGGTGGGCAGTTCATCGTCCATGCTAGTGTCAGAGGCCCCTTGTTGTGCCACAGTGTCCCTCCTGGTGTTGAGTACTTCCTTCAGCACCCCTACGATGGTACCCAGGGTGGAGCTGATGGTTCTGAGTTCCTCCCTGAAGCCCAAATACTGTTCCTCCTGTATGCGCTGGGCCTCCTGGAACTTGGCCAGTACCGTTGGCATCGTCTCCAGGGAGTGGTGGTATGCTCCCATGATGGAGGAGAGGGCCTCGTGGAGAGTGGGTTCCCTTGGCCTGTCCGCCCCCTGTCGCATGCAGCCCTCCCAGTGCCCCTGTGTTCCTGGGCCTCCGTCCCCTGGACCGTGTGCCCACTGCCACTGCCCCCAGGTCCCTGTTGTTGTTGGGGTGGAGGGTTATCCTGGGTTCCCTGTAGTGGTGGACACAGAGCTGATTGACGTGTCCTGGGGACGGAGGTATGGGCCCCCTGGGTGGGTGCTGTGCTGGTGTTTCCAGAGGGGGGAAGGTCTGTGGTGGCCTGTGCCTGTGTGAGGGGAACCGACTGTCCAGAGCTCCCGATGGTCCGGGCTGGTCATCTAGATCCAGTTGGACAGAGGTGCTGTCATCACTGTGGGCCTCTTCTGGGGGTGGAGTGGACATGTCTGGACCCTCCTGTCTGGTGACGTTGGGTAGGGGTCCTGCAGGGGTGGAAAGGCATGATTATTGCATCTGTGTGTGGCATGGTGTGCAATGGGTGGGTGACCGTGTACACCAGTGCTGGCATTCCTGTGTGGGAGCTTGTGTGATGATGGTTTAGGGGGGTGTATGGCTATGTGCAGTGTGCATGCTTTAGTGATAGGTGTCCATGCTTTGTAGTTGCATGCAGGGCTTGGTGTGGGGATGGGTGGGTTGTGATATTGGTACATTTGTGAGGAGTTGGTGTGATGGGAGTGAGGGTGGGGGTATGTGATAGCATGCAGGTAGGGTGGGGGTTGTAATAGTAAAGATTTGACTTACCAGAGTCCATTCCTCCACCTACTCCTGCGAGGCCCTCAGGATGCAGAATCACCAAGACCTGCTCTTCCCATGTTGTTAGTTGTGGGGGAGGAGGTGGGGTTCCGCCGCCAGTCCGCTGAACCGCCAGGTGGTGTCTTGAGACCACGGAACGCACCTCCCACCTTTTCCTGATGTCCTCCCGATTTCTTGGGTGCTGTCCCACTGCGTTGACCCAGTCGACTATTCTTCGCCATAGCTCCATCTTCCTTGCAGTTGAGGTGTGCTGCACCTGTGCTCCGAATAGCTGTGGCTCTACCCGGACGATTTCCTCCACCATGACCCTGAGCTCTTCCTCCGAGAACCTGGGGTGTCTTTGCGGTGCCATAGGGTGGTGTAGGTGATGTGTGGGCTGGAGTGTGTGGTGATAAGTGTGGTGATATGTAGTGGTGTGTTGTGTGAGGTGCATGGAAGTTGTGTGGGTGATGGTGTTATGTGCTTGTGGCTGCTGTTGTACTTGCTGGTGGTGTCTCTCTCTGGCCTTCTTTCTGTATTTTTGGTCGTAGGGGTTTTTGGGTGATGTGGGTGTGTGTTTTATATTGTAATGGGTGTGTGGGAGTGGTGTGTGTATGTGTCTCAGGTGTGTGTATTTTGAATTGTCCAATGTGGCTGTGTTTTGTAAATATGTGTGTATTTTAAGCGCAGTGGTGTGTACCGCCAATGGAATACCGGAGTTGAAAGACCGCCACATGGATTCGTGTGTCGTGATAGTGTTGCCGTATTTCTGTTGGCGTGACGGTGGAGGTTTTGTTATCGCCAGTTTATCACTGACCTTTGGTGTGGCAGACTTGTGTGGGTGTCTGGGGTGTCTGAATTTTGGCGGGTTCCGAGATGTGGGTCATAATAGCTGTGGCGCAATTCCACGTCCGCGGCGGTGTGTTGGCGGTCTTCTGCACGGCGGTAAGCGGCTTTTATTGCCAATGTTGTAATGACCACCTATATACTTCCAAAGCAGAATATATGCTATATAGATTTAAGGCTCGCAATTATGAACAAGGAGAAAAAGCAGGCCGTTTACTAGCGGCACGATTAAAACAGCGAGAAGCTATGACAGCTATTCCAGCTATATATAACTCTGAGGGTAAACTAATAACTGAGACTCAAGCAATAGCTAATATGTATGCAGATTATTATACCAAGTTATATAGTTCAGAAGTTGATGATGACCTCCTCAAAGAACAGAAATTCTTTGATAAAATAACACTCCCCTGTCTCAATGAACAGGACCGGCTCATACTGACTGGCGAAATAACAAAGGATGAAATTGCGCAAGCAATCTCCAGTCTCCCATACAATAAAGCAACGGGAGAAGATGTTTTTCCTGGGGAATTTTAACGTTGGGTAAAACCAGAAGCAATAGATGTCCTTTATGAGGTTTATAAAGAAGCAGAGGAAACTGGTAGTCTCTCCTCACTCTCAAATAAAGCTATCATAACTGTCCTTCCCAAACCTGAGAAAGATCCATTATACTGCAGTAACTATCATCTGATTTCTCTTCTGAATACAGATTTAAAGCTATTAGCCTCCATTCTTGCCAAAAGACTCAAACAAGTTATCTCTAAACTCATACATAATTCTCAAGTTGGATTCATGCCAGGCAGAAACTCTCGTAGCCATCTCCACACTTTGGCTCACATACTTTGGTTTTCCAAGGATGCTGGAGAAGACAGAGTAGCATTATCCTTAGATGCCAAGAAGGCCTTTGACCGCATTGAATGGAGCTATATGTTCCGTACTTTGCATAGGTTGGGATTAGGTGATGATTTTATCTCTAAGGTTAAATGGTTATACAAGACACCATCTGCACCAGTGAATTGTGGAGGTTTCCTATCAAAAACCTTTTTAGTGCAAAGAGGTACCCGCCAGGGTTGCCCTTTATCGCCCCTCTTATTTCTTCTTCCACTTGAACCACTGGATGCAGCAATAAGACAGTGTTCACAAATAGCAGGCATTCCTACACCAGCAGGCATCTCAAAACTACTTCTATACGCGGATGACATATTACTCACACTTATGGATCTACCTACTTCACTCTCTGCACTCATGTCTACTATTTCTCACTTCTCAAACATTTCTGGATACAAAGTCAATTGGAATAAGAGTGAAGCTCTTCCATTGTCCCGGGGCACAACAAAAGCAGCTATCTCAGGCTACAATTTTCAATGGAAAGCGGTTAGCCTGAAGTATCTAGGTATTTATATCAACACAGTTTTAGAATGTATGATTCCAGATAACTTAGATCCACTCATTGCTAAAACGAAGTCAGAATATGAAAAATGGTCCCATCTTAACCTGTCCTTTTGGGGTAGAGTCCAGGCAGTGAAAATTATTATAGTGCCTCGTTTCACATATGTTTTAGGTATGTTACCTTTGACAGTTAAAATATCAATACTGCGAGACATTGACAAAGGTATTAAAACCTTTATTTGGGGATCTCTGAGACCTAGACTCAAAATCTCCAAACTGATTGCTCACAGGCGATCTGGTGGCCTTAGTTTACCATACATTGAACATTACTATACAGCCCTCCATTTATCTCAATTGGTTTATCTTTGGCCAATACAGGATGACCCCCCACTATGGGTTCTTACTGAAAAGCAATCTTTACAGGTATCTTCAGGTTTGCAAATGTTTTATACTCATAAATCGCCTGCTTTACAAAGTTCTAACCCTATTATCCAGTCTATGGTTAAGATTTGGATACACTCCCACAAACTCTTTAAGAGTAATCCGAGGCTACAAAATAAGGCTCCCATATGGCATAACGCTGATATTAGAATAGGGAAACAGACAATTTCCTGGGATACATGGGAGAGAGCAGGTATTCTAATGTTGGATCATTTATTCACTTTAGAAGGCGAGCTTAAAACCTTTACAATGCTTCAGATAGAATTTCAACTCCCTATCTCTCAAAAGGGGAAATGCTTACAATTGAAACAAGATCTACTTAGTAGAATAGGACCATTTCCGTGGATACCTGGGGACTCCCCAATCGTACAATACTTAAAAACTTGGGGGAAATTGAAAGGAGCGGTCTCTGGATTTTATAATCTCATTGTGCATAAACTACATTCTTCACCAATACTAGCACAACTCCATGTCAAATGGCAAGGATTACTTAATGTAGCGTATTTCAATGAGGACTGGACAGATGTTGTTATGAACATGGATAAAGGAATCAGAGAGGCAAGAATGAAATTTACTCCTGTCAAAATTCTTCATAATTGGTACTGGTCACCACAAAAACTCAAGGCAGCGGGTTTACTACACCATTCTACCTGTTGGAGGTGTCCTCATGAGGACTGTGATATCCTACACATTTTATTTTGATGTCCAGTTTTGACGGAATACTGGTCTTCTATAACTTCCTCTCTACACAGAGCTATATATGTGCCCATTCCTTTAACAGAAAAAATTGTTATATAACATGATGTTACTGATCTCCCAAATCTAACAAACCATACAAGACGATTGATTGCTATTGCACTCACTGTAGCAAAAATATGTATATTACGACATTGGAGAACACCACAACGTCCTACACTTGATGAATGGCTTATTGAAATGTTTAACATGGCATCATATGAAAAGCTGATTTACAGATTGCAAGACAATGTTGGGATTTTCATCCAAATTTGGAAACCCTCTCTAGCTAATACATATTCTATTAATATTCACACTTAAATGTTTTCTTCTTCTTTGTCTCCTATCTTTATTAAGACTTTTTTATTATTGTTTTGAGTCATGCTGTTATTAAGACAATTGACACGTCACCCATTAACACTGTTATTTTAAGTAGGACTTACTGTTCACCAATTCAAACCCTGTTAAATTGGCAGGAATATCTCCATTTGAAATGTTATATATGTGGATTTGTATGATATTACTATCTCGACTGTCTTCTAACAACCTATAATATATGGTTTAATACATATTGCATAATTCTTTCTTTCCAGATTTTCTTTTATTGGTCTACTTCTAAGAGTTCATGCACAGTTGGATGCCTTATAAATAATCTCATATATTGCATTTATTGATATATGTATTTTTTTTGTGTTTAGAAATCTGAGAAGTTAATATTTCATAATATTTTTCATATATGGCCATAATTTGATTTATTGTTACTCTATTTAACACAGTTTGTATATTGACATGTACTTCTCAATTCTCAATAAACATATACAACCAAAAAAAAAAAAAATTGAGGGAAGTTGTCATCAGTTAGTACATCAATTAGTATATCATCATTAGTGGTTTTCTTTCTGAATTCACATAATGAAGCCTTAGAAAGCCTCTCATCTTTCAGACTCTGATTGAGCTTTGAAACCGTATATCCATTTATTAAGCTGGCCGACATTTTTTAGGTCGAGCCTGCATGAGCATGCGCTAGCACATGCGTTCTCGCTTGTGAAATTCTTGTATTTTTGTAATGGGCTTGGAACCTTCCACCACTTACCATTTGTTTGTAGTCTTGTCACTTTTCTTTACTGCCTTCGAATTAGGCAACACTTTCAATGGGTCACTTATTTTCCTCTCAGTGGCGCAAGGACCAAGCACAGATTAAATACATTTGATTGGTGTCCATCGCTGGCCATCTGCTTTTCGCACTGTGATTAAGTTATGATTTCTTATTAAAAGTGCTATGACGGGGTCAACGCTGGTTGCGTCACGTCATAACACTTTTTTTTACCTCCCCATGTGCCCCATCCTGATTCTTCTCTCCCTCGCCTTTCCGTCCCCTTTTCTTTTACTCCTAACACCCTCCTTCCCATCCGTGTTTCTTTTTCCTCCACAGTATATTCCAGCACTGGCCACTTCAAAGCATTTTCTTTCAATTGTCCCATTACCCACCCACGCTACCCCATTTTCCATACCTCCACACGCCTGTTACCCAACCCACCCAATTGACAAGGTCAACAGCTTGCCCATAAGCAAGATCTATTGGCTTTGCCAATGCTTGTCTTGTATTTAAACTTGTAGTCAACTTTCAGGACATCAATGGAACGAGGGCTGATATTTGACATGAACGCCATCAACAATTATTTTTACTGTATTTTTCTGATTTTTTATTAATTAATCAATTGTTGCTGACAAATAAACATTTTCAATCATCGCCCAGCATGAGAGGGAGTACACTACTAGAATACTGTGCACTAAATATTGTTTTAACAAAAATATTGTGTCCTAAGTAGTGTTTACAAAAATGTATCACAGCTGGAGTTAATAATTGATATTCTATACCCAATGGAACAATATTTTTCAAAATGACATTTACAGCACCATATTTATGTCATTTGATAGAACTGTCAACAGTATTCTGACACACAGCCAGGACGTGCATTGTAATAAGAGTGACTTTTGTACATGTATACCCTGGTTGTCTTTCGTCATGATCACAGGGTTAACAGTTCCATTTCTGATTAATACTGGTAGCCCACCTCTTCATCTCTGGCCCTTCTTGCTTGCGCTACAGTGTTCTGGGTTATTGAGCAAGGGAGCATAGCAGACATAACTGGAATGTAGAATGTACCATGGATACGGCATACTTCTCTTCCCCCTTCCAAGCAATAAAGGTCTACATTGGGAAAAGACCCCAGGTTGTTGTGGGCTCATAACTACAGTCCAAAAAGCTGTGCATATGTCGGATGATCTAGTCAGGCATAGGTTGCAGTGAATACCTGGTAAGAGTACTTTTTGCACAATTTTGTCTAAATGCACATCTGGATTTTACATCTATAGATCCAAGTCTTATGACATACACTCAAACATTCTAAATTTGCTGTAACTAAATATCATGTTTACCAAACCATTGAATACTGAATGGTGCACAGGGGCGCTAGAGGCGAGGTTTCAGGTAATCCAAATATTTCCACTTACCAACCCAGACTGTCAATGTTAGATAACCAGCACCCCTGACCACAGTACTGTGAGAGGCCTGATGTTTCTTTGAATATTTACGCATTACCCCACACCACTTTATTTAATGCCTCATTTCTTTCTGTAACTCACCTTGAAGGACTGCTTGTACACATATATCTCATTGCCATGGATGGACTTTTTTGTCTTGCTGAAGAGAATGAGGTCCTGGAACAGGAAGATGCGTCGGAAGCACTTCTTCTTCCTGTAGGAGACCATGAGCTCGCCCTGCCGCAGGAGCTGCCCCTGCTCTTTCAAATTCACCTGGTGACAAGATATCACAGTGAATGTGCATCCTAAAGTAAAATGGCCTTGCATTATACTTTCTTTTCTAGTTAAGTGCACCACACTTCCAAGTACTGACTACTTTTATTCACAGTAGTCATCATTTCTGTTCACTATTACGTTAACTGATGGGTTACTTACACTGTGGGCTTTACTGGAATAGCAGGTGAGCAAGCGCTGACACTAATAACCTGAATAAGGTTTATATGCAACACAATTAACCAGTTTCTGTTCTCAACTTAAAATCTAGACGTTCTGTAATGCAAGCTACACGTTGGTCAATTCTATCAAATTCCTGGGAACGTACAGAAATTGTGAACATCAAACTAGGTACATCTATTGAAATATGGAGGGATGTCCTTCCGGACTTTTGCTAATCTTCGATCAGAAGACAATCCCTATAAGGACTACCACTCTTCTTATCCACACCCTCTTAGACCTGCCAGCCTAAGGGTGGCATTCCCCCTAACATTTTACCTACCTCCTCTACTTATCTGACCGTGTGTTTGCTGGCTTTAGGACATTGTGCACTTTACCAATAGTAACAAGTGCTAAAATAATTGTTCTCTCTCTTTAAAACATGGTAACATTGGCTTAGACCCAATTGTCATTTTTAATCTATCCATAACTCCCTAATAAAGTGCTCTACATGTGCTCCAGGTCTGTAAATTAAATGCTTCTTGTGGGCCTGCAGCACTGATTGTGCTAACCACTTATGTAGAACTCTAAGCATGCCTCAGGCCTGCCACTGGACAGCCTGTTTGTGCAGTTTTCCACTGCCACGTCGAACTGGCAAAATATCCCTTTTGTCAGGCTTAAACCTTCCCTTTACATAATTATGTCACCCTTAAGATGAGACCAGGACCACCCAAGGGGCAGGGGGCAATGTATTTAAAAGGAAGGACATCTACTTTTAAGTTTTGCATGTCCTGGTAGTGAAAAACTCCCAAAGTAGGTTTTCACTACAGCAAGGCCTATCTCTCCCACAGGATTACATTGGAATGTCCTTATTACACCTTATAAGTGTAAATCACAATCTGGTAGAGATACACCTTTCGAGCTTGGTGTCTTTGGAATCACAATTTAAATGGCAACGTGCAGTGATGCTAGATTTTAAATTGCAAATCTGAAAATGCTCCTTTTAGCAAGTTGGCATTTTCTTGCATTAGCTATTTGGTGCCTGATGTCTGTCTCTGATTACACACAATCGGAGATTAGGTGTAACTTGATGGGCCATGATAGGCCATCCTGGCAGGATGGGAGGGAGGAACTGGCCACAGCTTCACTTACACCTGACTAGACTGTGCCCTCTCCCCACACAAAGAGCTGCATAACCCCCTGTAGTGAGTGTGGAGCCAGGGCAGGAAGGGTAGGACCTTTGTGCACCTCAAAGGCCTTTCTCTGGAGTCTTCCCCACTTTAAAGGCTCAACTGGATATAACTACTGGACCTCTGACACCACCAACTCAGTACACTTCTGAACGTTTGACTACTCTGCCAAAAAGAAGGACTTCCGAGCTGCTGAAGGACTCCCACTCTGCTGGACTGCTGCTTTGTTTGACTACTGCCTTGATGTGCTGGCCTGCTGTTCCCCTGCAGGAAAGAGAAGTACTGGACCTGCATTACTTTGAACCCAGAGTGACTCCAAGGGCTGGTTGGTTGTCCTCTTGATCCTAAGTCTAAGGGACTTAACAGACGTCCAACCACCGAGCTCTTGATCTGGACTCTGCCATCTGTGAGTCTGTCCTACTAAGTGGTGCCACTGCAGTCCTGGACCCTTAGAAGTGGGCCTAAGGTGTCTGCTCCAGCACACATCCTCTGCTGCAGGAGTAGAAACCACACATCGCTTCTTGGATGTGGAGAAAATCAACACATCACATGTACTGCATGGCCTGGACCGGAGCAACCAGGATTCACATCACCGCTGTACCTCTCAATACTAGTGCATCACCCTCGAAACCAGCACTGTGGTACTTTTCTCGGCGCAAGGTACTCACATCCCCATTGATGGCAGCCTTGATGCTGCCACCGAAACACTGCTACACAGCCTATGTGCTCATATGAACCAACGCATTGCCCCAGCTTGCCCTATGCTCCTCACCGTCGACCCAGTAGGAACCCGCATTGTAGTTTCACCATGTTTCAGAACAGACGCATCACTGCTGTTGCATGGGATACAGCTACACATCCCCTCTACGGTGTGCTTCAGTACCGAGGCATTGCTCTGCAACCTTGATTTAAGGTACTTTTGTTCAGCTGGCCCAACAGGGTCCCTGTAGCTGGCCTGCACTCCATTGCAGTCGGCCTGAACTTCTGACTTTGACTGGCACAATCAGATATCTCCGCTTGGCACCTATTGCTTATGAGCACTATTCTACACTTTAATCTTTAAAAATTCATAAGACAAGTTTATTATTGGATTTTTGTCATTTTGGTCTCGTTTTATTTATTCAGATCTATATTTCTAAACTGGTGTTGACTCATTTTGTGTGGTATTTTTACAATTTTGCTGTTTGAAGTGTTGCACAAATACTTTACACCCTGGCTCTAAGTTAAGACTGACTGCTCTGAGCCAAGCTACCAGAGGGGTGAGATTTGCCTGACACTTACCCAGCCTAGGATTGTGGTTGCTGCTTGACTAAGGTTCACAGCCCAGTCAATCAACAACCAGATGCCTAACACTATCCTGCTAAGTATGCTGACCTGCAGCATATGGTGTGAAAATCAAAAGAGGAAACAGCCTTCTATTTCATTGGGCTATAATTCCACCACTAAACTATTCTACCTTCTAGGTGGTTATATAATTGTGTGTATATTCTTCTTGGAATATCTCCTCCATGGCTTTAGAATGCTTTACCTTGTTCCTTTATACTGTTGATCATGTCATTTTACTTCTAGTGAGGGCCACAATCATGCAAGCCCATTGAGGGGCTCCTACTCCTGTTTACAGGCTACAACCCCCCAGAGACAAGCATTACCTACTGTAGTCTTTCAAGGGAGATTCCCCGTGGTCAGTGCTTAATTTGTAAAGGATTGTGCCCAAAGCTCTGCCAGAGTGTTGCTTTCACAAATTCATATGCCGAATATCAAAGCTGCGTAGTCTTGAATTCACCTCAGACGTCTTTAATCCACTACAAAACCTTCTGCCTCTTTATCTCACTCTTGCTGGTCCCTTCTTTCTTCCTTGTGATTGTTTTACAGTCTTTCCCTTCTCCTTCTCTTTCGTTTGTGTTTTTTCTCTTTCTTGCACACCATCAATATTTGATGAGGAAAATAAGTGGCGATCCCCAAAAATGAGTGTGTATGGGCCGTACTGGATACTAATTAGGTACTGCTTGTCACCACCTTCTTGTAAAAGGCTGTTCAGTGCCCAAAACTGGAGGAACTGTTGCCTCTACAAGTCAGGAACATGCAGGAAAAGCACATATGTACAGACAAATACATGTAGATTGGTGTTGGAGTGGGAACATGTCTGGCTCTGCACATAGGGGGTCATTCTGACCCTGGCGGTCATTGACCGCCAGGGCCAACGACCGCGGAAGCACCGCCAACAGGCTGGCGGTGCTTCCTGGGCCATTCTGACCCGGCGGTTTCCCGCCGGTTTTCCCCTGGCCCAGGGAATCCGCCATGGCGGCGCTGCTTGCAGCGCCGCCATGGGGATTCCGACCCCCTTCCCGCCATCCCGTTCCTGGCGGTTTCTACCGCCAGGAACTGGATGGCGGGAACGGGTGTCATGGGGCCCCTGGGGGCCCCTACACTGCCCATGCCACTGGCATGGGCAGTGCAGGGGCCCCCTAACAGGGCCCCACAAAGATTTTCAGTGTCTGCTTGGCAGACACTGAAAATCGCGACGGGTGCCACTGCACCCGTCGCACCCCAGCAACTCCGCCGGCTCCATTCGGAGCCGGCTTCATCGTTGCTGGGTCTTTCCCGCTGGGCCGGCGGGCGGCCTTTTGGCGGTCTTCCGCCGGCCCAGCGGGAAAGTCAGAATGACCGCCGCGGTCATTTGACCGCGGTGCGGTCTTCTGGCGGTCTCTGCCCGGCGGGCAGCGCCCGCCGCGGTCGGAATGACCCCCATAGTGTAGTTGATTGCACTCCCCATGTTTTTGTCTTGAAACTGATATTTGGCTTTGAGTGATGCTGCACAGCATCCATTCCAGATTTGGAAGCCTTATGTTCACATTTCTTTCCCACCTGATACCGTGGGTGAGGGAAGTAGTCCCTAAACTCTTTGAAGTAGCCGCAGAGAAGCTGCCAGAATATTACCAGCATTTTCCACACTTCCAGCGGAATCTGTATGTCTGAAGAATCTGCCTCCTGGTCTGGGTCAGATACATATTCGACCTGGACTAGCTCATGCTGGTTTAGCATATACTGATATATGGCCTCAGCATACCTTATAATGCAGTGGTCATGCCTCTTCAGGACTGGAAGAACTTTCCAAGATTTAAAGACTGCAAATAATTGAAGGACAGAATTTCATGACATCTCAAAGGGTGAAGCTGCACACCAGTTTAGCTGAGAAGGAGAGAGGGACTTGCTGACTGCTACCTCTCTTCATGTAATGGAATAAGCCTTGGCCAAAATCCTGACAGAAGTGCAGCTCTTACCAGTGGAAAAGAAGCTTGATTGCATCTTTCAGAAAGAGCCTGCCTGGTAGAAATGTCCAGAGATTAGCTCATGGTCAGGATATTTTGGAGCTATCATTGAAGCACGCCACTCCAGGTCACAAGCCACTCCATGATAGGTTTTCAAGAGGCCATCTAACATTTAACATAGACATCAGCTCCTGCACATTGCCATTGGACTCAGGAAAGGAGTTGGCACCAGCCATGCTGCAGCTGTGAAGGTGAGTAGTATATGTCCCTGACTCATCTGTGCCAGAGGGAGACTGCGTAAACACTCTAGTAGCATAGCCTAACGTAGCATCCAGCTGACTTGCCGATTACCTCAAGTTCACTCGATGGCCTAGTAGCGAGAGGTGAAGGGGTATTCAAGGGATCCAGAAGGTGTTCTGAGCAGGAGGACTGAAACCCATTAATAATTCACCATTAGTAACTGAAATTAACATCAAAGAGGGATAAACAGAAAGATAAATTCCCTCTTTGAAGTGTAATGGTATTGAGCCTTGAACTTTGAAGAGCATCTGCAAGACTATCTGAGATGTGTTGGTACTGTTTCTCGATTCTTTCACAAGAACTATTGTTTGCTGTACTTTTTCTAGTTTTCTGAGGAATTTAGCTTGGGCTTGGTAAACACTTTCATTGAATGACAATGCCAAAGGACTGCACCAAAAATCTTTTTCATAGCACAGGGAAACGCCCCCTTTGCATACATTATACTTGGCGCAGGCATAATATAGCGCAAAGGTATACAAAGTTGCGCAATGCATGCATTGTGCCACTTTGTAAATAAGGCGCAGGGATTTCGACCTCGTTGGGCTACATAAACGTAAAAAATAATGATGCTAATGTGGTACAAGGTGGTGCTAGGGGATTATAAAAATGCTCCTAAGTGTGTAAGCACCATACTAGTGTTTTGAGATATAACACAGGCCCGGAAATAGTCAGAGACTTCAGATGAAGTCACAATGCTTTTGAGGTTCCTAGATATGACTTCCTTTTGGTGTATCCCCAATGTGTTCCTCAATTCTAGGAGTGCAATAGGAGTACTCCTGACTCATTCCTGGAATGCAGGAGTAAGTCAAAAGTGCTCAAACAGTAAGTCACATCAAAATCATTGTGAACTGAGCATCTCTGCTTTTCCTTAGCAATGACTGTGTTTGTGTAGTGTATTATTCTTGATTGTTAGAAATGGGGTTTCTGGTTGGCTAGGTCATGCAAAATGTCTAGACTTATTTAAACATTGCAGTTATGTTGTCTTTTTACAAATGCAATCAAATACATGATTGCAAAACATACTATTCTGGTCTGGCAGGCCTTACTAAGATGCAAAACTATCCACAGTGTGATTATTAGAAATGAGGGTGGGGGTTTGAAGAATTTTTTGGAGTCCCCCCCCCAAGGATCATTTGAGACCTCCCTAGGGGGACCAGCCCCCAGTTTGAAGAACCCTGCCAAAAATAAATAATGCGTGATAATGCTGCAGATTATGCATTACTGACATAGCACACACTATCCTGACAGTGTAGGTATCAAAAAAGAAACCCCTTATGGTACGCGGGTAAGAAATGTAGCAGGTTAGGAAAGGAAAACACATAAGTCACCACATAGCACCATAAATTCAAGGGTGCAGTGCCCCTGCACACCTACTCATTTTTAGGTGGTAACTGGACCCCAACCGTAGGTCACAGCCTCACCTGCAGCCCTATTACAGGAAATACTATAATGTGTGGTCAGTCCATAAAGGTAGAGGGCCTGACATGTATCGCCAATATAAATACTTCACTTCACTAGTTAGTGCGCTGTCCCCGAAGTTAGGCTGCGCCCCTGCACTAGTTAGCCGGCACTTTGAAGTTTTAACAAAAAAGGGGCACCTGTGTCTTTGTTATTGAGCATGAGGTGAGTGACCTACCCAAGTGATGAACTTCTACATGCGCTTTTTACGGTCTTGGTGGGAACTCAGGCAGTTGAAGCCAGAAAGTCCTGCAATGTTGGAAACGCCAGGACACCGTGATGTGGAGCTCCATGACCCCACTAGGAATGGGGTGAGCACTCTATGCTCTGGACTAATGCTTGAAAGCACGTTTGAGATTTGTAGAGCATGGCAGGCGGCAGTTGTCTCTCCTCTTCCAGCCCAGCCAGGCTACCTTCTTGCAGGCTGAAGCAGGAGAATTCAAATTAATGGTGCAGCCAGAGTGCCTTTGTGGCACCCAGCAGACACCAGGCAGCAGGGCAACAAAAGAAGAGCAGTACCGATGAGTCATTTGTGAAGTCCAGCAGTCCATCCGACAGAGGTTTGGTCCCAGTTCCAAAAGTGCTCTAAAATCATGGGGTCAGAGCCCCTGTACGTATACCTGGTGCCCTGCTTCTAGTCAGCTCTGACCAGTTCCAGGAGTTTCTTTCCTCCCCTACTTGGACTCCAGACACCAGTAGAAGGTAAACAAGCCCTTTGTGTGAGGGCAGACACAGCCTATACAAGTGTAAAGTGTGCCCCGCCTCCCTCTCTGCTAGCTGAGGAAGACCATCAGTATGTAGATGAAAGCAGATGTAACCCTGTTACACCTAACTCTCCCTGATTGATGGCCGTCTGGAGAGTCTGCACAAAGTGTGGCTGTCTCTCTGCCCTAAACGTGGATTGGAGTCCAGCTGTGCACTGAGAAACGTCCAATTTCCAAAGGTGGCATTCCTAAAATAGTAATGTAAAATCCACCTACATCAGTAAGCAGAATTTTTCACTACCATTGCAAACATACCAAACACGCCCACACTACTCCATACAGATCCGAAATTACAAATTAGACAGACATAAGGGAATTCCCAATGCAAACCTATGAGAGGAGCAGTACTCACAGTAGTGAAAAACAAAACAGGCTGGTTGTCACTACTAGGTAACATAAAAGTATATGGCCTTTTACATACACAGCACCCTGCTCATAGGGCTATTTAGGGCCTACCTTAGGGGTGCCTTAGGTGTAGTAAAAAGGGAGGTCAGGCATTGGCAAGCAGTTTGACTTGCCAAGTCAGGGTGGCAGTACACTGCGAATGCAGGCCCTGCAGTGGCAGGCCTGAGACAAGTTTTGAAAGGCTACTTCTGGGGTTGGCGCAATCTGCACACCAAGCCCACCTGTAGCTTGTAATTTACAGGCCCTGGGTATATGGAAGCGGTGGCAGCCGCATAACATAATTGGAGGGGTGGGGGGATAGAGACAAGGGAATTAAAAATAAATAAAAGTAACTTACCTTGCCTCCATCCCTGCCGCCTCGTACTCCTCTGTTTCCGGTGTCCCAGCAGTGAATGCTGGGACACCAGCACAGGCTACCCAGCAATCCCAGTGCTGCTTTCATGCAAAACCTTGCATCAAAGCAGTGCCAGGATTGGTCTGAGTGGCGACACAAGCCTGGGGTCTGTGAAGTTTCTCCAGCCAGGCTGTGCCGAAGAAACCTACGTGCGCATGGGTGTTTGGCTGGCCTAAGACGGCCAGCCAAACACCCTTACGCACTTAGATGCACTCTCCCCTCATCCCACCCCCCTCCCGTGGCCCAGCCCCGTCCCTCCCTGCACTGCTGGCTGAGTCAGAAGCAGGCAAATAAAATGATCTATCATTTTATTTGTCTCTTTGTGGCACAGCCAGTGGGGCGGCGCTCATTTCTCATAGCGAAGGAGCTGCCCCTAGTTTATGGTATACTATTTTACAAGGACTTACCGGTAAACTAAATAAGGCAAACAGGTGAAAGCCAATTATACCAAGTTTTTGGGGAGAGAGCACATGCATTTTAGCACTAATTAGCAGTGGTACAGTGCCCAGAGACCTAAAGCCAACAAAAAGAGAGTCTGAAAAATGGAAGGAGAAAGGTAAAAAGTTTGGGTGTAACCCTGCAGAAAGTTAAATTTCCCACACTGATAACATTAAAACATGTTTCTTGTTTAAAGTATAGCATGGTCTAAAGTGGTAGCCTCATGGAGTGGTATTACTGAGTTAACTGTGTTCTGGATGACTTAACCTTAAAAAAAAAACAGTTCAAGTACGCCTTGGAATACTCTGCTTTGCTATCCTGAGAAACAATTTCTAATGGGGTGTGTTTTGGATCAGTGCTAGGCAGCTAATATTAAAGAATGCACAATAACATGCCGCTGATCTGAAATCAGGAGACAGGCAGTACATTTGCTGTCAGACCTTTATGCCTTCTATTCTGTACTTACGTCACAATCATGGATGTCCTCCATAGCAAGAAGGTCGTTGCCATGGCGGAGCTGGAACCTGATGACATCCTGTGCAGTGTGCAGCTCACTCCGGGCCTTGTCCCTGCTGAAGGAGCATTCTCTCAGCATGTCCTCCAGCAGAAGGTTGTACTTGCTAATCCTCTGGATGGGTTTCAGGAGGTACGACGATAAGTCCATCTTGTCGCCCAGCTCCTGCTGCTTGCGCTATTCAGAGGATATAAGGCAATTATGAATCACTCAAGTAAAATAATGTATTCCTGACTATGTTTGTCAAAATATATCATAGAATGATAATTTAATAATGAGGAAACAAAGTGGCATTATGTATAGGTTCCTTAAAAAAATGTAGAGAAACTCAACAATGGTAAAAAGAAATAACTATCAGAAGGGGATGCAAACAACATGTCAGGAGTAAATACTATGTAAAAGGTTTTTTACATGTGACAGTAAAAAATTTAATTATGTATTAAAATGCCTATGCAGGCAGTTACAAGTTGGCCAACTATTCAAACCCCTTAATATCAGGATAAATGAACACCTGTGGAATATTAGGATTAGAAATTTGAAACTAGGTGTGGTGAAACATTTTTTGGAAGTTGTACGTAATATGTTGCTACTGAGGTTGAGTACATTCCTTAACTCATCCACCCAAGAATCCTTATAAAAAGGCAATAATAAAACTAGAGTGTTAATGTTCAATATCCTTTTTTTGCAGCTTTTACTGCTATTTTTACTTTTCACAAATAAATCATTCCAGTTATGTCTATCTAAGTCACACTAGAAAAACAGGTTGTAATTCACCATATAAAAGGGTAAGAAAATGAGGCCGTGCAAGATAAAATTGATTGCCTAGATATCATAGAATGATACAAAGTGGTGGGAATGCAAATCCACAACTTTCCTACCTACCAATTATGCTTGTACATCATATTCGTAGTAGATACCAGATGTAAATTTATATCTGAAATTAAGTGTTCTTGTGTACCTTAAAGAAGGCGGTACCATGCTCAACCAACAGCTTGTCCGACAATGGCTTGTTCTTGCTGTAGAAAGCATAGAGCCCAAACCGTTCTTTCTGTAACACAGAAGAGTCCATGTTTGTTTACACTGTTGTTAATAAAGTACATTCAAATTCAACTCTTTGTGTGCTACTTCTCTGCACACCACTAAAAGTACCAGACCATAAATAAAGTAAATAATGGCAACACCTTCAGAAACACAATGACACCCACAGGTCAAGTGAATAAATGTTTATGACATTTAGCAGAAACATACATGTCTGAGAAAGCAGCGCCCCACTCGAAGAGGGTCCCGCCAGCAGGCATTCAGCTCCTGTAAGAAGAGTTGGCTGTGGAACTCATACAGCCGTTCCAAATTCCCAAACAGGTTTGGGTGCTGACCACGTAGGCCTTGTGGCAGATCAGATCTCTCCATTTCAGGGATGTAGTGGGTGATAACATAGCCCAGGGAGCTGACATAGTCCCTTTCAGTGGTAAGGAGTTCCTCTAGTATCCTCCGGAGTTTACTGTGAAAAGGAGAATTAAGGAATGGACAATAATTACTGAGGTTTGCAATAATAAATGTGTACACATAAGTAACGCTTCTGAAACAAAATGTAACCATTAAACAAAGAATTAAATATTTCAAGTAGAAAATCCAGATATTCATTCCATAATCGTTTGCTATAATCTCTTAAACTGGAATCCTCTTAATGAATAGAGTGGGCCAAGGTTTATGCCCATAAAGATGAGCATTTGGATTATCTCATAAGGTATGGTATGATAACGGTAAGAACGAATGAGCTTGGGAGTGAATCAGTAAGAGAGTTTATGCACAAGTGAACCTTTTTTACAGATCTAACCAAAGCATCATTGAGAGCAAACCATGTGGTCAGAAAAATGGCTAAGCACTTTACTATCAAAGTAAAGGCGTCTTATAACTGGTAAAGGCAGAACTAAATCCACCCACTGCCAAATCAAAGTCTCAATGGTAGAATAGCCTAGATTTCAAACTCTTTCCTGAACCACTGATAGCCAAAACAGCATTGTAACAAATATGTTAAACAGTATCTGAATTTGATCTTGCCTCTTCCACTCGACCCCAAACACTCATAATTTCCTAGCTGCACTGAGGTCTATGAAGGATTACAAAGAGCCTAGCAGGGCACCACAATGATTCTTCATCCTCGGCGATTTGTAAGTCCCTATTTATTACTTTATTAAGTCTGAAATGAAGGTCTAAGAATTTGGAAGCTGCACTAGTTAGTACTTCTCCCAGTATTGAGAAACTGCTGCATCAAGATAATTCTTGCACCAGAAGTCCTGCCTTCCGACACTTTTGCTGCTGGCATTTGTAGCATAATGAGGATCTCCTACATGACTAGTGTCTCTCAACCGGGCCAATCAATTTATAGGAACTGCATCACCAGTAAGTCAATAGCCTCAGACTAATTCATTGGTGATATGCCTAGAACCTGCAGTTTTGCTGCTTGACTTGCATTGATCAGTACTTTCATGTCATGCTCTAGGCCGACCTTGGTGGGAATATTGTAATCTTTGAACATCTCCTGTTGTCTCTGGACTCAATTTGCTGCAAAGATGACAAGATGACAGAAGGAAAGCTTCAATTAATATCAGCAAATAGCATCCAGTCTGAGTCACATTCCAGACTATCATTTTTCACCCAATGTGCCATGCTAGCTGTAACAGTCTAACCTGAACTGTCAGTCCAGGTCCCTCCCACATAGGAACAGAAAACAACCGCAGACCGTTTTTGACCTACTTAGGTCTCAGCACTTAGGTATAGCTTGAGTCCATTTGAACAGTGAGCACCAGACGCATATTTGGGCAACACAGTGATGCAGGAAATGTTTGAATCAATCTCAGCCACTGGTGATCGCTCGTGCTGCATTCAAGACCATTGGTTTTCACCCACTGTGCCACTGAAGACTGTTTTTTGCAGACACATTCTGCCATGTAAAACTTAGCATAAAATGATGTCAGCAGAAAAAAGTCTGTATTGAGGGAAAAAATAAATCGTTGAGGAATGATCAGTTTCCAAGGAATGTTCCCTTACTTAGTGTTCTATCTCATAATGGTGAGCTTATAACGATTACTGTACCATAGGCAATCTGGATTTTCGGGTACAATACTACCACATTTGGTGTCCTGCAACATATCTATTGAGGACATTCTGACTTGAATATGCATCACTTTGGCGAAACAGTGATGAATTGTAAAATCATGGTTTTGCATAGATGTTAAGAATAAGTGAGACATTTGCCACCAGTGATTAATTTGTAAAATGAAATAGGTACTGGGGTACAAAATCTTTCTTAGGAGCTGGCTGTTGGCACTGCTGAATGCAGAGGTTGTCCAATTCTATGGTCCTCATTACGATTGCGGCCGTCTTCTCTTCCGACTGCTGCAGCCGCCAGAAGACCGCCAATGCTGGCGGTCTTCTGACTGCCGTATGACGACTGCCGCCAGATATCCACACTGCTAGCGGTTGGATATCTGGAGCAATTTGCGACAGCGGTCGGCGGTGATTAGGTGTTCCACCACCATGCCAGAAAATGACCTTCCACAGAATTATGACCTGTAATTCTGTGTGGGGGGCGGGGTCTTCTGGTGGCAGGGTGCTGCCGGCGGTAGGAGCGCTGGGTCGCGTCCCCTCACGGAGGAGTACCTCTTCTGACGAGGTAAGTGTTGTCCGCAAGGGAAGGGGGGCTGGGGGTTTGTGAATGTGTGTGTGTGAGTGAGTGCGTACATCCATGCAGGTGCGTGTATGTTTGTATGTTTGTGGTGTGTGTGGGTGCGGTGAGGTACGTTTGGGGGGGTGGGGAGCGAGGCTGTGTAAAGATGAGTGAGGAGGTGTGGGGGTTGTGTATGTATGTATGTAGTTGAAGGGAGGGGGTGGGGTATGGAGAATGTATGTGTCCGTGTGTGATGTGTATGGGTATGTATGCATGTCTAAGGGGGTGAATGTTTTGAGTGCGTGTGTGAGTGGGGGTCTGATTGTGTGTGTGTGGGTGCATGCATGCGTGTGTGCGGAGGTGTTTGGGCGGTATCCCGACAACGAAATACCTTTCCGCCAGCATTTTCGTGGCAGTGAGACTGCCAGAAAAATGCTGGCGGTGTCCCGAGTTGAAATAACCTTGGCGGGTACTCAACTCCTTCTGTGCTGGAGGTGGAAACCTCCATCCCGGCGGGCCACGGTATAGTGGCGGGACGGACAGGGAAGCAGTGGTTTGGCATTGGCCAAACCTCCGCGGTTGGAATATGGCCGTCTTCACCACCGGTCCTGCGGTGGTGTGACCGTCACAGCGGCCCTGGCGGTCCATGGGCCGCCAGGGTTGTAATGAGGACCTATGTCTTTCAAATCTTGATTTTCACTGCATGCCTTTTTCTTCCATCATCGTACCCTTCAAGTCTCTATCTCTTCCTTGCAGATTCTTTTGAATCCCTGCTTGCACCATTTGCCACTATTTTTTTTCTGTTCCTCCTTCTATTTCTTTTTTTCACCTTCCACTCTCTTTGCCTGAGTCATATTTTGAATATGAAGAAATAAGTTGCAGTCCCTAACAATGAGTGCTGGCACCCATCACCAGCAACCACAGGCACATATTAAGCACTGCATTCAATCTGCAGTGCCTTTCAACAGCATAAATGTAAAATAATGAAACTGATGTTAAAATTTGCCAGGCAGCTTTTATCTGTGTCAGCTCCCTCTCACCAAGCTGTTTGTTCTTCCTTGATGTCTAAAAGGACGAAGGAGTGTAGAAGGGAGAAAGAACGTTGGAGAAAATAAGGGAAAATATGTCATTCATGACAGAAGAGCACAGGTGGCATCTATGTCAGGAGTGCAGGTCGGCAAGCAGGAGGTGTATGTGAAGGGCCTTTCATTGTTTTGGATAACAATGCCACAGTGCGTAGGGCTGATAAAAATTAACTGCAGAAAACAAGAAAAGAGTAGATACAAACAAAGGCATGAGGCTGGGGTCTGAGGTGAAGATATTGTTCTGGGTTTGCCTTCACTCTACAAAAAGAGCGATAATTGGAACTTAGGTGTCATGTCAGGGGCTATTCAATTTAAAAAACAGAATTTTTACAGTGATCTAATTAAAGAGAATGAAACTAAAACTAGTTACTATTTGTTACTACTGTATCATGGACAGAAAAAACAATTACATAAAACAACATGCAATGGTCATGAAAATATATAAGTTGTGAACTTACGCAAAGTTTGCATGGTCTTGGTAGCTTGTTTCTTGGCTTTCCTTCTGCAGTTCTTCTGAGGAAATCCGCCGGGCCCAGGGCAATCCGTGCGAACTGTCGTCTAGGGAGCAATGGGAAGAAGTATCTTCTGTCGAGAAACTAGAGTGTCTTGAGAGATGAAAGTTCTGGGATGTCTGCATCACTTTTCTTGAAGATTGGCCTTGGGTGGCAGATATCGAACAGGAATCATCGCTATGAGACCTACTCAAAGGAGGCCAGGGAAAACGTCTGTTATTTGGACAACAGGAAGGAAATGATGTTGGTTGGGTTTGTGCAGGGGTATTAAGATTCTCCAAAGCCTCATTGTTAGAGTTCTGAGCCATGACTTCCTTATTGTCCAGATCTTCCCTTTTAAGGACTTTTGCTCTGACATCCACATTGGTGACACATTTATGAGAGAGGGCAAGAAATCCCTCTTTTTTCAAATGTTTGTACTGATTGTCTTTGCCATGCCTGGGTACCTTTTGAGAGACCCTGGTCCCTTTGGTATCAGAACGCAGACCAAAATTACAACATGTTATGATGGTAGACTCAGCAGGTTTCATGCCTGTGGGTCTCCATTCTTCATTGGACTCTTTGCATTCTGAGGAGTTGTCACTAGACTGAAAAGTCAATGTGCGACACTGTGGATACTCATCCACCTCCAAAGACCCAGAGTTTTGATAGGTGATTGAACATTTCTCTTCTTCCTTGGAACAAGATGGGGCATCAACCCATTGGCTGCTCCTGGATTTCTGCAGTGTCTCTTCAAGCATCTGCTTGGTTTCTTGGCACCTCAGCCACATATCGTTCCATACTGCTAGCCCCTTGCAACTGCTCAAAGCATAGGCTTGTGTTTTCGTCTCCTGCAGGATTTCAGGGGTTAGCTCCACTGAAAACC
The DNA here is from genome assembly GCF_031143425.1 of Pleurodeles waltl. Taxonomy (NCBI): domain Eukaryota; kingdom Metazoa; phylum Chordata; class Amphibia; order Caudata; family Salamandridae; genus Pleurodeles; species Pleurodeles waltl. The sequence goes on from NC_090446.1 coordinate 307,747,604, forward strand.
TTTGATAATAATTTTCTATACACTGCAGCATCATTGGTCTGGACAGTTCACTCTCATCTGGCTTTAGATGGGCCAAAAACTGATTGCAGTCAAAGGTCATCCCTGAGATCTAGAAAACAAATGTGCCTTTGGTTACCCTGTGCATCTATATGCAAATTCGTAATTCAATCTGGAATGAAAGCATGAGCATTTTTGCTTTGTATGTAATCAAATACTTCTCAATTTTTAACACGGTGTCTGTTTAGTTGCAAGAAGGATGTTACCCATTCTCCATGCTGTCTTAAGGTGACAGAAGGTAATATTAATGACCTTCAAAAGTTTGATCAAGCCTTTCTAAATGTAATTTTCCATTGATAACGTCAGGTTGGTTGGATGTGTTCCATTATGTACCCACTCAGACTCTGTTACCATATGTTGTTATAAATCAGCACACACTACCAGTTGAACTTTATAGCAATATCAGGCGAACTGTGCAGTGCCACTTGTCTGTATATTGAAAGTGGGATCCTTTGACTTCTTACATTTGACCTTTCACTCCTATACTTGCTACCTTTACACACTAACTACCTCAATATTATATATTCTAGAGTTTTCATGTGTTATGTGAGTGAAGATTAGAGACCCACGGCGATGATGATTATTATGAGAAGACTATCGCAAACAGTGGTCTTTACGAGTTTTCTCAGCTTCTCTGTTTCCCTTCCTCAGGAGGTTTCAATTTAAACCATTTTGTGTCACCTAAAAGGTGCTTGTCCTAATATATCCCTTCTATGTATTGAATAGTTTGCAGGTTGCAGGGGTGTCCCAAACCATGCAGGGCAAGGATCTTCTCTAGGTGAATATCACTGAGATTAGAGATATCAGATAGCTTGATCAAGCTACTTCATTGGTGGTCAGTAATACATGAAACTACTTATCAACTGATGGACTCTGACAAGCGCTACCATATAAAAGGTGATGCTTCAATATCGCTCATCAAATAGACTAACATATTAAGGCATGAACAGTCAACTCATGCTATCTGATCCACTCATCAATCCAGTTTTACAGATGCTCTGAAGCCCTGGTGCCTTGATACACATGGGGGCCACTCAGCTTCATCCTGTAAAGGTGGGACCACTGATAAAGACTCCACTTTCAGGCAAGGAGCATGGTATTTGCTAGAGCACTAGTCTATAGAACTGACAAAATGTATTTTGGGTGATATTAGGTACAAGACTGAAATCCTTGGTTTTTACCTTAGAATGACAGCACAATTGTTAAGGGTATCCCTTAGAAACTCTTTGATAGGTATCTAGGGCACCCGTTATTCAATCTTCCCCACCTTCCAGAGCCTGGAATTCAAATAAAGGGATTCCTAAGTGCCTTAATTTTCCCAGAAATTAGACAACTAATGGACATGAAAGGTCCGAGCAATCCCTCTTGTTTTATGATTGGTGGTGGAGAAGTGATAGTTAAGAATAGTTCATCTTACTATTTTTCTCATGGTTCTATTTTGTGACTTGGGTGAGTGAAGAGGCATGCTCCGAAGAAGTAGTATAGATTTCCACTAGCACCTCGGCTCCTTACAAAGACATACATCTTCAAAATAACAGAGTTTTTGGAGCTTACCTTGGAGTAAGACAGGCACCCGTTTACGGTGTTAAGTGGGCCTTACTATCAATCGTGTCAACTTGTGTGGGTGAGGGTCTGTCATCACTTTTAACTGCAGAATGTGAGGTAATCATGTGAAGCGTCAACTAGTTCAGAGGATGTAGTCCATTGTAACAGCCACTGACTAAATGTATGAGGGACTACTGCTACTGTGTTAGTCAGGTTCATGTATGGCAGGGAGTGTATACTGCAGGACCCTACACTGACTTCCTTCTCACTCCTCCAGAGTTGTAGAGTACCATGGTGTGGGGCTTTCAAAGAGCCACTTAGCAGCTGTAACCACCTACCACGGCAGTAACAAAAACAAAACCAACAAAGAGATCAGAAAGTAGAACAGAAAATGGCCTTTTGGTTAGGTCCATCATTGTGCAGTTCATTTATGAACAGCCTGATGTTGCTAAATTTATCGTCCTTATCCTTGATGACGATTTGCATAGCAGCCTGAAGTAGCTATGAGATTTGCTGTTTGATAGATGGAAGTATCCGGAGAATTGCAAACAGTGACGGCGACCCCTATAACTGGATGCATGTCCCCTGAAGGAATGTCTGACGGTGGATTTGTCTTCATGTTGACATGGCTACCTTCCTCTGCTTCTAATCAGTAGTATTTGAGAGAGTTACAGCATATAACATCAGAAATATGCTTCACATTTTCTAATTAGTAGTATATGAGAGAGTCACAGCATATAACATCAGAAATATGCTTTACATTTTCTATTAAAGACATTTTCTGAACAATGGTCAGTAATTCAAATTACATAATAATCGATAAGTTGAGGACAGCAAGATACATATTTTACTGATTTGGTAGAGTTACCAAGACACTTTCAGGGGGATGTGATTCTTGCCTTGGGGCTGAGCTAAGACTAAGGTCTTGGAACGTTGCATGATGCATTTTGCAGAAACGTGAGCTGTTGTATTATGGGTAGATTTGACATAGGAATGAAGAACGAAAATTTGGTGTCATTGACATTTACATGTAGCTTTACATTTTCTTAAAGGATCACATCATATTTTACTAACAAAAGCTAGCTTGAAGAAGCTTTATTGAAAAGCCTTGTCAATGTGGTAGGTTTAGCATGAACCCTAACCATATAGATTGGATGAAGTTTAAATGCAAACACTAGACGCTGCTCATGTGATGGAGGCGTTTGCGATGACACAGTTGAATTCTTGCATGCATCACAGGAAGGAAATACTCAAAGGACCTCTTGTAACCACTATGTGAAAGCTGAATTTATTACTAATGATTTCATGTTGTATGAGTTATGAATTTGCATGGAATTTAACCAATAGAGAATATAATGTGAAACTTGGAAAATATGACCACTTCAGTGGCCGCCATGAACTACGAAGTGTCTTTATTATATGCTTATTAATATTAATTGAAGTACCTGCATTTAGACTATGATAACAGTGTGTTATACTAATGATTTAATGTTATGTATTTGCTTATTAATTGTAGACCTTAAGTTAGCTAGGTTTGGGCCTAGTTTGCATAGCCTCATATTAAGATGCAATGTTTAATAAAATTGTGGGAATGTATGCAAAAATATTAAGCTGCAATGTTTAATAAAATTGTGGGAATGTTAGTATTGCTTTCACTTTGTTGACCAAACGTTAGCAGATGTTTTGAACTTTCCCATGAGAACTGCTGGTTAGAATATCCTATATTAGTAGTTGTTACACTGTATAGTTTGATGCGTGAGACAGCGATGTTCTCAGGAGCAAACATTGGATGCACTGACTGGAGCATGGATGGATACAAAAATGTTACCTGACGAGCCTGATGGTGGAAACAGGAGAAGCCAATCATCGACATGTCAAAGACAGTTTAGTTATATCTTAGATTTGAGGTTAAATCCTTTTAAGACTAATTGTAAACGTACAATTCTTCGACCAATGACAATGTGGGAAGTTCTTTAGACAATTCTAACTTAGCCTGACTGCACAGAGGGGAAGAGGGCATTCTTCTCATTCTCATTTTTCACGCTCATTCTATTCTGTTTTGGAAGGTGAGCAGTTTCTGATGACTTTATTCTTAACTTTAACTTTGAAGCTCAATGTCTAAATGGATTTGATGCTGCCTTTAGATATTGCTTCTTAAATGATTCAGATTGCGTAAAGACCCAAGTGTCTGAACCATTCCCTTTCACTGTCCTTTTGCTGAAGAAGACCAGACTGATGTCCAACTGACGAACAGAATCCTAGCTTGCCGATCCATATTGAAGAGAGGTATAACAGAATGCTATTGCTTTATTTAAAGATGTTTTTATTTGTTTCTACGTACCAATAGCTGTTTTTTAAGCGCCACAGCTAGATGTTTTCCACATTAACTTTTGACTAAAATAGTTTTGCATGGAGCCCAAACATGCCATTCTAATCTGAAGGTAGGGAGGGAAACACTGAAAATGCTAACAGATTAATTACCAGAGTTGGTGTTATGCATTGGCTGAACCTTAATGTATATCATTTCAAATGTGCAGTTATTCTTGTTGTTGAATTCTACTGTGATTTTAGAGTGTTTAATGCACAATGCACTAGCTAAATTTAGATTCTTTAGAAGATTTGGTCAACCAGTGTTGTTCTTGAATGTTTACCAGTTGGTTTTGAGACTAATTTACGTGATATTAGCATTGTTAATCTAGGGAAATAAACTATCTAACTGTTACTAAATGGTGTGGTTATTCATGACCAAAGGGGCCATGGTGAGTGATAATTAATGGACGCTTAAGAGATATTGTTGATGTTTATTGATCATGCCGATGTATTTGCATTTGCAGTTTAGGGACTTATGGTGGAGTCACCCTAAGAACAGTCAAAAGGTCCATTGACCTATGACGTGTCCCCTTATCTATTAACATAAAGGCCAAATAAGACTGACGCGCTAACAGAAATGGTAGCAGAGTAGGATGGTTAGTCTCCTTGGGTGCCGTCATAGAGTCCTTTGTAAGGTTACACTTCATTAAGAGGTGACTATAAAGTCCTTTCCTTAGAAATAGGTAGAAAGTGGGAAGGTTTGTCTCCTTAAGAGCTCATCATAAGGTCCTTTTTTCCCTTTAGAATTGGTAAGAGAGTAAGAGGCAATCATAAGGACCGTTTCCTCAGAAGTGGTAAAAGAGTTGGATGGGTAGTCTCCTTAAGAGATCAAGATAATTCACAGATTTAATAAGAGAAATTGGTAAAGGTTATGATTTTCAGATTTGATGATACAAAGAGGATAGGAAATGTCTCCCTAAGAACCCACTATGACTTTCCCAAAACCTTGCAGTTTGCCAATGCTTGTTTGAGGATGTTCTCTGTGTTCTAGTGACAGTGTGAATGAAATAGGTTTTGCGCTTGCACAGCCTAAGCAAATCGCAGGTGAAAGGTGATGTTTATGAGGGTTTAGGGAGTTTGCGTACTCCAAATGAAGTTGTTGAAGGAGTTTGCGTGCAGTGTAAGAGTAGGGAAGTCGTCGAACTTCACATGTGTGTGGCACTTTGTGCTAAAAAATTGTCCATGTGGTTGTTGGTATATTGACCCTGCGTAGTCTAAGACTCCGGAGTATAGAATAAATGTATGAGACATCTGGTTTATGTTGTAATTTGTCTGTTTAAAAGGTCAATTGGGCGTGATTGACAAACTCAAGAGTGCATGTTGGAGTGAGCAATAGGTTTTCAACTGAGATTTGGTGAGTTCTGTGAGCACCAGAACAGACCCAATGATCAGTTGAGAGTGAAATTTGCGGGTCGTATTTTCCTTGTGAGTCAGGGAAACTGAGATAGAAGGAGTATTTGTTATAGCGCAATGTCACAGTGAAAAATCAGTAAGGTATCTGAAGCACTTGTGTTATACTACCTGTAGTAAACAGTCAAATTTGGTTTTGATTTTGTTTAGGTCTCGCATTATTTGCATTTCGTTTGTGTGAATTTGAGCTGAGGAGGGCAAGCTGAAAGGCTTTGTCAGCCGCTGTATGTGTGAGTGCGATGTCATTGGAGGCGCGCTGGGATAGGCTGATTAGTGAGAAGGGTCGCAAACGGATTGGTGGACAACCGTGAAGCGTAATTGGTTGAGAAGGTCGGCAAAAAGGATTTTGGGACAGAAAGTCACTACCTGATTTGATTGAAAGTAGCGTAAATTACTGAAGTTGAAATTTTTCAAAGCTTTAAAGAGTGCCCTAAGGGGAGATACGTTCTTTCCAACTAGAATAGGAGAAGTTACACCGCCAGAAGGTACACCCGCCTATATTGTGTTTGAAGAACAAGGTGCTGCGCCATGTCTTTGACTGAAACAATGGTGCAAAGAAACCGAGAGAGAGATGGGAGATTAGTTTTCCCTGCTCATGCAACATTTAATTTGAGGATTTTGGAGAATTTGAGGAGAGTACTGTATGATTTGAAACATCCTCCGAGACCTGCGCATTTCAAAGCATTAGATATTTGGGAACTAGTAGCCAGACAGCAACAGCAATTGAAATTTGAGAGAAGAATGAAAAAAGCTGAGAAAACTCTAGCAGGGCGAGATGGGATAGTGAGCCAATATTCTGGAAAACTGAGACTTTACAAGGAATTAAGCTGTATCTGGCAATGACCCATGAGAGCAGGAACACGACTAGCAAAAGCACTAGTAAGAGGGATTCTTATCCTTCTGATGACAAAGAGATGAGATCGACAGAGTCTAGAAAGTCTTTGACTTGCGGAGAAGACTCAGATGATGATGAATTCATTTTACAGTTACTGAGGAATCGTCCCTCACCATATTCAGTGCATGAGAAATGTCCAAATTCTAATGTGGATCCTACAGCTTCGACATCAGTTGAGTCCACCCAGAGCCAAATACAGGTCAGCCATAGTGTTCCAAATACATCTGCAATTCAAAGGCTTATGCCGCCTGTTGGAAAATGGGTTATTGGTAGGGCAGGTAGGTACCTACACCTAGCAACAAGCCACTAACCTCCACCTAGGTACAGTTAGGTCTCAGTAAATTAATCCCAGCTCAACCCTTGGTAGCTTGGCAACGAGCGTCAAGGCTTAACTTAGGAGACAAAGTGTAAAGCATTCAAATATCACAAAACAGTAATTAAATAAAACACAGGAAACAGTTTAAAAAACCAAAACCAATTTATAAAAATAGTTTATATTTTTATCTTTAAAATGACACAAAAACGATTAAAATCGGTTCAGGGGAACTGGAGATATGAATTTTTAAAGAATTATTACTTTTCTAGCGCTTAGAAACAAAAAGCGCCAATCGGGTCATCTGGTTGCACCTCGACCGGGGCAAAGTCAAACTTTCAGGCCGACCGCAATGGAGCCCTGCTCGGCTACAGGTCGCGGGAGGCCTCGGTTAAAAAGTTACCTTCTGACTTAGTCTTTATTTTGAAGTTTTTCTTCACCGGGACGAACCTGCCAGTTGAATCCGACCTCCTGGAGCCCTTGTCCGGATACGCGATGTGGGTTTCCTCGGTGGAGACTTTTACCTTCGGACTTAGTCGTTTTTTCGAGATGAAAATCCTTCGACCGGGGTAAACCTGGATCTTGATCCGACGTCCATGGAGCCCTTCTCGGATACGATGGCTGGGAGGTCCCGGTCAACTTTTTACCTTCGGACTTAGTCTCTTTTTTGAATGTTTTTCTTTACCGGGACGAACCACGAAGTCAGGCCGGGTCGCGGTTGAGGCAAGCCGGCTAGAATTTCCGCGGCGGGTCGGTCCCTCTCTGGAGCTTTTTTCCAAAAATTCTCAAATCTTTTCCAAACTTCTGGGGCTTCACCCAGATGTTCTTTTAAGGTTCTTTTGGGGTCCACAGCTCACCCCAAGGGTCCAGAAGTTCTGTGATGGTCCTTGGGGGGTGCGGACTTCAACTCCCAGAATGCACCTGGCGCAAACTCCTTTTTGGCCACTGGACAGTGGTCAGCTGGTCGCTTTCTTCAGGAGTTGGTGCAGGGGACTCTGGTTAGCAATTTTTCACCTGTAGCAAACAGGGAGTCCCTCCTTGAACCAGTTGAAGCCAGGCAAAGTCCTTCTTGTGGTGAAGCCCAAGTGTGCAGCTGGTGCAGTCCTTCTGAGTGCAGGTTCCAGGTGCAGGCCAGGGGTCCAGCAGGGCAGTCCTTCTTCTCCTTAAGTTCTTTCTTCTTGAAATGTGGTGGGGATCTGAGGTGTGGGTGCAGGTCTGCCAGTTTTATCCTTGCTCCTGGGTGAAAAGCAGGGGGGCCCTGGTTCTCCAATCAGGGACAGGGTCGTCCCCCTGTAATGACCACTTCCTGGGAAGTGTGGCAAAAATCCATCCCAGAAGGCAACAGTCTCTAAAAATCCAACATGGATGAATCTGATTTTTGGAGGTTACATCTGGCTGAGCCCACCCACTGGTGTGGCTAAAAATCATAAACACACCCCTCTCCTGCCCTCCCCTAATCTAATCAAGGGGGCACCTAATTGTCTGGGGTTGCAGGATGTGGGGGTGTTGCTGGGTGCTCCAAATGTCCTTCTCTGCCTTTGAAGACCAGTTTGGCAGCCCTCCCCCTTCCTGCCTCACCATCTGCTGAGGGGAGATTCTCTCCCCCAAGCACATTCCTACGTGTGAAGCCAGGCCACTTCACACCTCATCAAGGCAGCCTGGCAGAAGCTGCTGCAGGCTGGCCAATCAGAGCACAGCAGCAAAAACAATGCAGAGCTGAAATTGGCAACTTTTTAGGTAAAGTCTAAACTTTTTACCTGGACAAGTTATATTAAATCCAACAACTGGAAGTTGTGGGATTTATTACAACAATCAATTTGATAACAAATGCTTGGTATGTAACATTTAAGGAGACTTTAAAATTTAAAATAAAGTCTGCCCATTCTAGCCTATGAAGGCCATTTACTTCAATGAGGGAAAAACGAATTTGGCTGTTTTTACCTCACCAGGGCTTATAAATCTATTTTTATAAAGACCCTGCTTATAGTTACATGGCACCCAGCCCTAGGGGCACATAGGGCACACCTTAGGGGTGACTTATATGTAAAAATAAGGTAGTTTAAGACTTTGGAAGTACCTTTAATTCCAAAGTCGAATTTGCATATAACTTTAATTTAAAAGCAGCCAGCAAGGCAGGCTTGCTTTTAAAATGACACTGGGCACCTCAGCAGTGCACCTATGTGTGCACCACCTATGCTGTGGTCCCTAAACCTACATGCCCTACCATATACTAGGGACTTATAGGTAGGTTAACTTAGCCAATTATAATTAGCCTAATTTGCATATCCATTTTACACAGAGCACAGGCCCTGGGACTGGTTAGCAGTACCCAGGGCACCATCAAAGTTAGGAAAACACCAGCAAAAAGAGGAAAATGGGGGCAAAAAGTTATGGGGCCTCTGCAATCAGCCCTGTTTTCTCACACAACCCCCCCCCCCAGCCCACACGCCCAGGAGACTCAGCCCAACCCTGGGAGAGTCTTCCTGGCTTGTTAGGCGAGGAAGACAGTGAAGAAAACTGGCTGTCCCTTTGCAGGGCCTACTCTGCCTTATATCCTCCTGTCAGGGTCACTCCCTATGGGTAGTGAAGCCATCCCAACAGTAAAAGGACCCAACACAAACTGAAACTTTCCTCTAGGGGGGTCTTCCTCCTTTCTCTCTGCCAACTTGGGTAGTGAGGTGCCCACCTCCCCTACTCCAAACTTTGCTAGGGCAACACCTAGCTTACCCAAAGAGGGCACCCAACACTTGAGCAACCCCACCATGACCAATAGGGTCAGGGGGCCTACTTTGCTATTGGCCCTGGGGTCTGCCTCCCAGGCCAAGTACATTGCTGCCAGGAAGGCTAGCACCCAGCAGAGGCTACTGACAGCTGTCAGTACCCAGAACCACACCCTAAGCTCTCCACTGACAGGTGGCTGAGCTGCTTTAGGGGCATCTTTGGGGTCCTGGCACCCCTCTTGCTGTCTAGAGTGGGGGACTACCACCTCCTGTGGCAGACACCCTCCTTCCACTCTCTCTTCTGTCAGTGCAGGGGCAACACCCTGCATCTGGACAGCTGCCTGACTACTCAGGACTTCCTTGGGGTCAGGTGAGGCCTCACCAGTGCCAACTCTGGGCTCCCCCCTTACTGGGGCAGAAGGCCCTTGGCTCCCTGGAACTCTCTTTAAGAGTGGCCTACCCTTCCTTTTCTTCTTTCCTTTTCTTGGGGACCCCTGTCTCCTAACTGTAGGGACTGACTCCCCAGGACTTTGGGTTGGGGGGGCGCCCTGGGCGACCACCCCATCTGGGACCAGACTCACCTCTGGGAGGTCATTGCCCAGGATACAATCTAGGGGAAGGTCAGCACTGACTACCACCCTAATCCAGTCAAGGATACCTTCCCTCTCTAGGGGCACTATGGCTACAGGTTTGGAGGTGACCTCCCCTGTGGCTATCCTGACTTTCTTTGTCTTTCCTGGGACATACATGTCTGGGGTCACTAACCGGTCACTCACTATAGTGTGACTGGCACAGGTGTCTCTCAGGCCAGTGGTAGGGATCCCATTCACTTGAATGTGGTGGAAGTGCCTACTCCCACCCTCAGGGATCACCAGCTTACCATCTGGTCCTGTCTCCCAGCTCAATGCTAGGAGGACTTCATCATCTGAGGAATCCTCCTCTATGGCTACACTGGACAGCCCAGTGCTAACCACCTTCTTTGGACAGGCTGCATCTCCTCTGAAGTGACCTGTCTGCTGACAGTCAAAGCAAGCCCTACTGTCCAAGAGCTTTTTTAACCCTGGGTCTAACTGTCTCTGCTGGTCAGAGTGGGAGTGGGATTTACTCTCCTCCTTCTTAGGGTTCTGGGGTACAGAGGGAGTCTCTGTGGTGGGCTTACCACCTCCCTCCTTAGGTTTTTGGGGACCTGTCCCCCCCTTCTTGGAGTCTCCCCCCTGGGACTTGACAACCACCCTGGTTCTTAACCACTCATCAGCTGCCTCCCCTAGCTCTCTAGGGTTGGTCTGCTTAGAGTCCACTAGATGCTGGCGTAACCTTTCTTGGGTACAATTGGTCAAGATGTGCTCTCTCATGATCAGATTGTATAACCCCTCATAAGTATCTACTTTGTTACCAATAATCCAGCCCTCTAGTGCCTTTAGTGAAATGTCCACAAAGTCAACCCAAGACTGGGTACTAACCTTCTGGGTGTCCCTGAACTTCATTCTATATTGCTCTGGGGTCAGACCAAACTTCTTGGCTAAGCACCTCTTCATACTAGGGTATGAATCTGCCTCCTCCCCCCTTAAGGTCAGAAGCCTATCCCTCCCTGAGTTGGGGACCAACTCCCACAAAAGGGAAACCCAGTATTGAGGCCTAACCCTTCTCATTTGGAGTGCCCTCTCAAAGGCCCCCAGCCACTTATCTATGTCATCCCCCTCTACATAAGCAGGAACTACCCCCTTGGGTAATCTGGGGCAAACTCCCCCACCCATGGACACCTCAACTTCTTTATCGCTGCCTCCATCTCTTTTCTCTTTGTATGCCCACTTTTTCTTTTCTAGGGCCAGCTTCTCTGCTTCCAAAGCTATGTATGCTAGCTGGGCCTCCAGCTCTCTTTCTCTGATGGATGGGTTCTCTCCTCCTGAAAGGACCCCCTTCCCACCACTAGCTTTGGATCTGCCCCTAGTGACTGTATTTACTGAGGACCGTTCTTCCTCATCCTCACTTGGGCTCAGATGCCTTCCCTCCCCTGAGTGGTTAGAGCTTGCATCCTCCCTTCTTTCTCCCTCCTCTGGAGCTTCTTCTGACTCTACCTCTTGGGCCTCAGCCCATGCTGTCAGGGATGTGATCAGGATTTGCTTCCAGTGATCAGTGGTTGCAGGCAACCCTCTTTCAATACACAACCCCCTAAGCTGGACTACTGTCAGTGTGGGTAGGCTAGCCAGATCAAGCTCCATGGTTCCCTAGTTTTGTGTCAACAAAAACTTTTTGCAAAAATTGGAAACAAGAATTTAGAAAAATTACAAAAATTCAATAATTGAAATAATCCAAATAAAAAATTAAAACATTTTTTTGCACTAGGACAATTTAAAGGATTTTTAATTTGTTTTACCTAAAACTGTAACGTGATATTGAACACAAGTACAGGATCCCGTCGCTGCTTCCAATTATGTTGGAAAATGGGTTATTGGTAGGGCAGGTAGGTACCTACACCTAGCAACAAGCCACTAACCTCCACCTAGGTACAGTTAGGTCTCAGTAAATTAATCCCAGCTCAACCCTTGGTAGCTTGGCAACGAGCGTCAAGGCTTAACTTAGGAGACAAAGTGTAAAGCATTCAAATATCACAAAACAGTAATTAAATAAAACACAGGAAACAGTTTAAAAATCCAAAACCAATTTATAAAAATAGTTTATATTTTTATCTTTAAAATGACACAAAAACGATTAAAATCGGTTCAGGGGAACCGGAGATATGAATTTTTAAAGAATTATTACTTTTCTAGCGCTTAGAAACAAAAAGCGCCAATCGGGTCATCTGGTTGCACCTCGACCGGGGCAAAGTCAAACTTTCAGGCCGACCGCGATGGAGCCCTGCTCGGCTACAGGTCGCGGGAGGCCTCGGTTAAAAAGTTACCTTCTGACTTAGTCTTTATTTTGAAGTTTTTCTTCACCGGGACGAACCTGCCAGTTGAATCCGACCTCCTGGAGCCCTTGTCCGGATACGCGATGTGGGTTTCCTCGGTGGAGACTTTTACCTTCGGACTTAGTCGTTTTTTCGAGATGAAAATCCTTCGACCGGGATAAACCTGGATCTTGATCCGACGTCCATGGAGCCCTTCTCGGATACGATGGCTGGGAGGTCCCGGTCAACTTTTTACCTTCGGACTTAGTCTCTTTTTTGGATGTTTTTCTTTACCGGGACGAACCACGAAGTCAGGCCGGGTCGCGGTTGAGGCAAGCCGGCTAGAATTTCCGCGGCGGGTCGGTCCCTCTCTGGAGCTTTTTTCCAAAAATTCTCAAATCTTTTCCAAACTTCTGGAGCTTCACCCAGATGTTCTTTTAACGTTCTTTTGGGGTCCACAGCTCACCCCAAGGGTCCAGAAGTTCTGTGATGGTCCTTGGGGGGTGCGGACTTCAACTCCCAGAATGCACCTGGCGCAAACTCCTTTTTGGCCACTGGACAGTGGTCAGCTGGTCGCTTTCTTCAGGAGTTGGTGCAGGGGACTCTGGTTAGCAATTTTTCACCTGTAGCAAACAGGGAGTCCCTCCTTGAACCAGTTGAAGCCAGGCAAAGTCCTTCTTGTGGTGAAGCCCAAGTGTGCAGCTGGTGCAGTCCTTCTGAGTGCAGGTTCCAGGTGCAGGCCAGGGGTCCAGCAGGGCAGTCTTTCTTCTCCTTAAGTTCTTTCTTCTTGAAATTTGGTGGGGATCTGAGGTGTGGGTGCAGGTCTGCCAGTTTTATCCTTGCTCCTGGGTGAAAAGCAGGGGGGCCCTGGTTCTCCAATCAGGGACAGGGTCGTCCCCCTGTAATGACCACTTCCTGGGAAGTGTGGCAAAAATCCATCCCAGAAGGCAACAGTCTCTAAAAATCCAACATGGATGAATCTGATTTTTGGAGGTTACATCTGGCTGAGCCCACCCACTGGTGTGGCTAAAAATCATAAACACACACCTCTCCTGCCCTCCCCTAATCTAATCAAGGGGGCACCTAATTGTCTGGGGTTGCAGGATGTGGGGGTGTTGCTGGGTGCTCCAAATGTCCTTCTCTGCCTTTGAAGACCAGTTTGGCAGCCCTCCCCCTTCCTGCCTCACCATCTGCTGAGGGGAGATTCTCTCCCCCAAGCACATTCCTACGTGTGAAGCCAGGCCACTTCACACCTCATCAAGGCAGCCTGGCAGAAGCTGCTGCAGGCTGGCCAATCAGAGCACAGCAGCAAAAACAATGCAGAGCTGAAATTGGCAACTTTTTAGGTAAAGTCTAAACTTTTTACCTGGACAAGTTATATTAAATCCAACAACTGGAAGTTGTGGGATTTATTACAACAATCAATTTGATAACAAATGCTTGGTATGTAACATTTAAGGAGACTTTAAAATTTAAAATAAAGTCTGCCCATTCTAGCCTATGAAGGCCATTTACTTCAATGAGGGAAAAACGAATTTGGCTGTTTTTACCTCACCAGGGCTTATAAATCTATTTTTATAAAGACCCTGCTTATAGTTACATGGCACCCAGCCCTAGGGGCACATAGGGCACACCTTAGGGGTGACTTATATGTAAAAATAAGGTAGTTTAAGACTTTGGAAGTACCTTTAATTCCAAAGTCGAATTTGCATATAACTTTAATTTAAAAGCAGCCAGCAAGGCAGGCTTGCTTTTAAAATGACACTGGGCACCTCAGCAGTGCACCTATGTGTGCACCACCTATGCTGTGGTCCCTAAACCTACATGCCCTACCATATACTAGGGACTTATAGGTAGGTTAACTTAGCCAATTATAATTAGCCTAATTTGCATATCCATTTTACACAGAGCACAGGCCCTGGGACTGGTTAGCAGTACCCAGGGCACCATCAAAGTCAGGAAAACACCAGCAAAAAGAGGAAAATGGGGGCAAAAAGTTATGGGGCCTCTGCAATGAGCCCTGTTTTCTCACACCGCCGATGAACATACCAAGAATTTACCCAGAGGTACCAATTGTAGAGACCACAACAAACTTAGGCCCTCATTACGACCCTGGCGGTATAGAACCGCCAGGGCCGCGGCACGCGGGAGCACCGCCGACAGGCTGGCGGTGCCCCGCGGGGCATTCTGACCGCGGCGGCTTAGCCGCGGTCAGAGAAGGGAAACCGGCGGTCTCCCGCTGGTTTCCCGCTGCCCCCAAAGAATCCTCCAAGCCGGCGCAGCTTGTTGCGCTGACTTGGGGATTCCGACTCCCCCTCCCGCCATCCAGTTCCTGGCGGTTCTCCCGCCGGGAAACGGATGGCGGGAGGGGGAGTCACGGGGCCCCTGGGGGCCCCTGCAGTGCCCATGCCAACGGCATGGGCACTGCAGGGGCCCCCGTAAGAGGGCCCCAAAATGTATTTCACTGTCTGCATAGCAGACAGTGAAATACGCGACGGGTGCAGTAGCACCCGTCGCACCTTCCCACTCCGCCGGCTCGATTACGAGCCGGCTTCATGGTGGGAAGGTCGTTTTCCCCTGGGCTGGCGGGCGGCCTTTTGGCGGCCGCCCGCCAGCCCAGGGGAAAACTCTGAATACCCGCCGCGGTCTTCCGACCGCGGTGCGGTATTCACGACGCGCAACTTTGGCGGGCGGCCTCCGCCGCCCGCCAAAGTTGTAATGAGGGCCTTAGTAATGCTGACAGGACAGGTTTATCAGAAGCAGACATTGGTTCAGATAGAGTCCACACTGAATTTGATGTCCCCAGTACAAGCACAGGCAATCACGAAATATGTCCCGATAACAGGGTCACAGGCAGTGATGTCTGCATTGATGAGTCAGAATACAGGAGTAATGTACCGGAGAGATTCAAATGTCACATCCAGTCCAGATGCAGTGTCAGTACCAGTTACCACAGGTCCAGTCATACCATTGTTTGCCCAAGGAAATAACGGGAACAGTGGGCAGAAAATCCTGAATCAGAGTGCAGAAAGAGGAAGGTTCAATGAGAACGCAAGAATAATGACTCCCATGAGACCGGCATTTGATGGAAGTGGTCTGTTAATTGATTAAAATCCTTTCAGGACTTCTCCAAATAATGAGGTAAGGTCATAGATAGGTCCTAAGTGAAGTATGGTGACACCAGAAACTCCAAGCCTAATGCTACAGCAAATGAACGGTGTGAGTGTTAACAACATTTCATTACAAGGTTTCACAGCTCATCAGTTAACCAAGTGGTTGGAGAGGTTGAATAACAGCCAAGGGGATTCCAGCAGAAGAAGCGCCCCCAATTTGACCAGACTTAGACTAGAGGCACAAGACCTAATTGAGGGAACAAAGTGGTTGGACAGGATTGACACTTTCAGAGAAGATGAGTTGCGTTACTTGTGCAAACTGATTACCAACAAAGAAGGAATAACCCATTAGAAATTAGCAGATCTGGCAGAGAAATAAGACGCACAAATTTAGAAAACTAAGCATCTAAAGAGGAGTTACAGGTTAGAATTTGACTTTAAATACTTTGAGAACATGAAGGTACCTGGAATGAAAATTCACATTAGGGAATTAGTTCAGAGCATTCAAACATGGGGAGCCTTAGACAAATGGGAAAAGAGATGGGTGTAAAAAGAGATAAAAAGAAAGGGGATTCTGGGAACCTTACTGTAAATGTGCAGCAGGTTGATGACACAGTGAAAATATTAACAATGAGAAAAATTCCGGGAGGGAATTTTGGTCATGTCCCTTGGAGCAGAAGTGACATTCTGTCATTTAAAAATGATTATCCCAGGTTGACAGGGAAGTCAGTGGAGTGATACCAGCAAACAGAGAGGTTTATAAAACTCACAAAATGCCTGTGGGAGGATTTGAACACCCTTTTAGAAATAGTGGTTCCAGCAGATTTATGGGTTGAATGCAGGATGAGTGTACACTGGCCAACAAGAGAACGTCGGAGAGATCCAGCAACAGGTGCACCGTCTCCTGACGTAATTAAATATTACTATAAGGTGACTGAATTTTTTTAAATTAGAATTTCGTCCAAGAATATATATTGGCAAAGAATGAAGAGGACAGCTCAGGAAGGCAAGAAGTCGACACATGCGTATAACGAGAGACTGTTACAGGCGTTCAAACATTACATTGGAACAGAGACAACTGAGCCGAAAGACATGATTCTTTTTGTGTTCAGGTTTGTTGAAGGACTGAGACCTGAAATCAGTCAGATGATTAAGAGTCATTTGATTTGTTGGCAAGCAAAGCCGTTTGATGAATTATTGCAGTATGCCAAGTACTGTAGTGACGGGATTGAATTGAAGAAGAGAAAGTTGAAAGAAAAGGCAATGGTGATTCAGATTAAAGCGGCACAAACAGGGATGCAGGGAAATTTTCCACAGCAGCAGCAAGGAAACATGTGGTCGCAGAACCAGGCGAAAGGTAGAGGTTGTGGTGGAATTGGAAATGTAAACCATAGACCTGATTTGAATACGGTAGTTGTTCAGAATGATGAGCAAGGAATGAAGAGATTGTTGCCGTGTCACGCTTGCTGAGGGCTCGGACATTGGAAACAGGAGTGTCCGATGTTAGGTCAGGAAGGTGTTGTTCAGAAAACAAATGAAATCAATTCTATTTCCAAAATCATGTGAACCCAATGCAAAGTTTTCAGCCTATGCAACAAGTGCAAATGCCACGTTTGCAGATGCCCCAGTCACAGAAAATGCAGCCTTAAGTGAAAATGGTACCTAGATAACGAATTCAAGTACCCCAAACCCCAATCGATCGGCAGCAGGTGATGCTTCCTCAGCATGTCAAAGGTTTAACCAGAGTAATAACACAGTACACCAATTCCCACTACAGAGTGAGGATGAAGCAAATGATGATTGGGTGAGTGAGAGTTCAGATGAAGAGGAATGTGTGTTAGAAGCTTCATTAGAAGTAGATCAGAAAGGTCCATATGTGAAGGGAAAAGTAATGGGTCACAAATTCTCATTCTTAGTCAACACAGGAGCGATACACTCAACAGTGAGAACTGCAGAAGTTCCAAACTTGCCCCTATCAGGGAAGACAATGCAGATTGTAGGAGTTACCAATCAGTATTTGACCAATCCAATCACAAACCAGTACAGGTTAAAATTGGCAATTTCGAAGGACTACACAAATTTGTTGTTTGTGATTCAAGTCCAGTATCCCTACTAGGGAGAGACTTATTAAGCAAAACAAGGTGTTCAATTACTTGCTCGAACGATGGGATTGCAATTCAGACATACAGTGATGATGAAGATGACTTGCCCACAGAAAAAGATTGTGACACCGTGAATGAGCACTACCCTTGATCGGTTTCTTTCCAGTTTTCACAGTGAGAAATCTTTCTCCTGATTTACAGGGAACAGACAAAATGAAAGTGTGGGATCTAACAGGAAAAAACATTGGTCTAATCAAAGGAGTTGAGCCATTTAAAGTTCCAGTCAGGCCAAATGAGATTTTTCCTCAGATTCCTCAATACCACATGACACAAGAGACGATTGAAGGGATTGCCCCCATAACTGCAGAATTTGTAAACCAAGGTGTTTTGAAAGAAGTGTTGAACAGCCCATGTAATTCACCGATAATGGGCTTGCGGAAGCCATGTAGGAAATTTTGAATTGTTCAGGATTTGAGAAAAATAAATGACATTGTAATTAAATATTGTCCCGTAGTGCCAAACCCAGCAGTGATTTTGTTTCAGATCCCAAGTGATGCTGAATGTGTCACTGTAGTGGATCTGTCTCAAGCAATCTTTTCTGTACCTCTTCATGAGGATAGTCAATGTCTTTTCCGTTTCAAATTTTTGGATTGAGTTTACTATTGGTGCAGATTTCCTGAAGGGTTTTCAAAGTCACTGTCCATTTTCAACCAGATCTTGAAAAATAATTTGGAGTCAATGGAATTGCCTTTCCAATCAACATGAATCCAGTACATTGATTACCTATTGGTAGCATCCCACACAAAAGAGGCATGCAAATATGATACTATTGCCTTACTAAATCATTTAGGGAAGAATAGACACAAAGTGTCACCAGTCAAATTACAGTACTGTCAGAAAGAAGTTTAATATTTGTTGCACCTAATTGAGAAGGGACTCAGGAAACTCCCCGCAGAAAAGGTTACAGCCACATTGCAGATGAATCCCCCAGATACACAGAGAGATGTTAGAATGTTTTGGGAATGGTGAGCTACTGTCGTCAGTAGATTCTCAACTTCTCAATTATTTCAAAGCCCCTACAAAAGCTGACTCTCAAAGAAATTACTCATCCCTTAGCGCTAGATCAAGCGTGCATGAAAGCCTTTACTGAGTTGAGAGAGAGCCTGTGCAAAGCCCCGGTTTTGGGAATGCCTGACTACACAAAACCCCTCATGTTGTTTTGTCATGAGTGTGATGCGTGTTCTATGTCTGTTCTGATGAAAGTCCATGATGGTGTAAACCGCCCAGTAGCATATTTTTCAGCTACTTTGGATCCAGTTGCAGCAGCCTTACCAGATTGTCTGCGTACAGTTGCTGCAGTTGGATTAAGCCTCACTCAGACGGAGAGCATTGTGAAGGGACACCCTTTAACTGTTATGGTGCCTCACTCCATTGAAGTTTTACTCACCAGAACCAAGACTCAGCATTTAATGAATGCCAGGTTGACACGGTAAGAGAACATCATCCTGGGGTCCCCAAACAACTCACTGGAAAGGTGTACAGTGCTTAACTCTGCAAACTTGCTTCCAAAAGAGATTATTGAAGCCGACAAATTGAAAGACGTTGAACATGAATGTCTGGAGGAACTGATTGGTGCACAAAACCAAGACCTGATATTAGGTATACTCAATTGGAAGAAAATTACCAATTATTTTTGTTGATGGTTCCTGTTTAAGAGATAACATGGGAATACCCAGAGCAGGATATGCTGTGTTCACAATATCTGGTATACTCGAAGCGTCTTGGCTCCGAGGAGTGTATTCTGCACAAGTGGCAGAGTTGGTAGCCCTTACGAGAGCACGCCATGTTTCGGCACAGCTTAAAGATACTATCTATCCAGACAGCCAGTACGGATTTGGAATAGTCCATGACTTTGGCCAGCTGTGGTCAAAGAGACATTTCATGACCTTTTCTGGTTCGCCAGTTAGAAATGGTAAAAGAATCCATGACTTGTTGCAAGCTATACAACTGCCTGAAAAGATTGCTGTGGTGAAATGCAGTGTGCGATGTAAATCTCAAGATTTTGTGCCAATGGGAAATGGATATGCGGATCAATTAGCAAGGTTTTGCGCATTGAACTGTATATTGTTCAAAGATAAATAGGAATTGTTACCTGAAGAAGAGGAAATATGCCCAAGTTATGATTTGCATGTAATTGACACATTGGTTGAACTGAAAGCACTTCAAGAAAATGTTGACAGGGAGGAAAGGAGAAATTGGGTGAAGTTAAAATGTGTTCAATATGAAGATGACGTCTGGGTGTCCGGGGAGGGACAAGTGGTTCTGGCTAATAGTTTGTTGACTCAAATCGCGAGGCATTATGGTCAAGCACATGTTGGAAGGGATGCGACGATTCAAAATTTTGACAGTTTTGGCTTAATCTAAAATTTAGTCAGTTTGCCGAAGCAATTTGCCATTGTTGCATCATCTGTCAGCAAATGAACATAGCTAAAGGGACTGTGGTCAGTTTGAGCCACATTGGAAAAGTGGGAGGTCCATTTAGTAGAATGCAGATGGATTTCATTGAGATGTCTGTGTTTAGAGGATTGAGATATGTGTTGGTGATTGTTTGTATCTTTAGTCATTGGATTGAAGCTTACCCTACACGAAGAAATGACAGCCTCACAGTAGTGAAGTTACTGCTTAGGGAATTGAGACCATGTTTTGGTTTTCCGGTCTTTATAGAATCAGACAGGAGAAGTCACTTCCACAATGAAGTAGTAAAATTGCTATGTTCAGCTTTAAACATTGAGCAGAAGTTGCATTGTAGCTATCACACAGAAGGCTCAGGACTCGTTGAGCAGATGAATAGTACCTTGAAATCAAGAATGGAGAAAATGTGTGCGTCCATGAGTCTGAAATGGACAGATGCACTGCAGATAGTTCTGATGAGTATGAGAAACACACCAGACAGGAGGACTGGATTGTTGTCGCATGAATTCCTCATGGGCTGAGCAATGAGGTTGCCAGCAGTTCCTGCAAATGCTCTTGTGAACATAACAGATGTTATGCGTTGGACTACTGCAAAGGCCTGGCTGATGTAGTTCGCTCTTTCTAACATCAGGTGGAAGCCACCACACTGCAGCCATCACAAGATCAAAGCCGCAGCCTGAGAGCCAGAGGCTGGATTGTGATCAGAAAACACATAAGGAAGACTTCCTTGGAGCCTCATTGGAAAACCCCCTACCAAGTAGTACTGGTTACTACTACAGCTGTGAAGTGCGCTGGAGTTTTGAATTGGATCCTCACCAGCCATACTCAGAAAGTACCCTGTCCATTGGACAGTGAAGAAGAGTTGTTGAGAGTACCAACAACTTCCAGACAAAACTCAGGCTCAGAGGAACACACAGGAGAATCAGCGGCTGAATGTGAGCAAACTGAAAGAGGTTCAGACACTACTGTGAGAGGCAAAGCAGAAGAAATACAAGAGAGTGGAAGTGAACCAACCTCAACTGAGGCAGCAGGAGAGTCTGTTAAGAGGAGGGCTCTCCCAGAAGCAGACGGTCTTGAAAAACAGACAGAGGGAACGATAGACCCCGAGAGGGAAGGAGCCGAGGCAGATCAAAGCCAAAACGATCTGACTTCTCTGGAACCAGTAGCGGGTACATTAAGAGAAAACTGCAGAACCAAAATAAGTTACGAGTCCAGCATAGAAAAGAGCATTGACAAGAGGTCCACTGAAAGGTGGTAAGTGGCTGAAATCACAAGCCAAGAGGTAAGAAGCAGTTACAGTGACAACAATCATGGAAGAATTTGACACAACAAGGAAAGAAGATTTGAGTGATGAAGAGTTAAATAGAGATTGAAGATTGAAAAGAAAGAGAATTGCAAAACGAAGGTATGCAGGTCCTGTATGGGCGCAGGCAACGATAAGTGAATGGCAGAATGAATTATTGTCCTTTTGTTTTGATCAGGAAATTCCAGGCAATATTTTGCCACGGGAAGAAGACAAAGAGACAATTGAGAGTAACCGGAACAGAATTTTTGAAATAACCTGATTTAACAAGCTGCTAAACCGACTTTGGCAAACTACCTATTTTTGACAAAATGGTCCTGGAAGAAAGACTTAAAGCTGTAAATAACGGCTATAAGAAGACTGCAAGTTTTGTTTTTGTTTTATTTTATTTTTGCTGCATAGCTATAATTTTCCACTTCTACTTTCTGATTCTTTAAAGATCATGAATAACCATAGTCAGCAGAACAAGAACAATAGTGCTGTAAAATTATGGGTATTGGTTTGGCGATTGTGTGCATGATAGGGTGCTTGGTATTGACTGTGAGCATGACTTTTCTTGACAAAAGTGTGACCAACCATACCTCTGCTCTAGAGACAACTACTACACTCACAGAGTTAGAGAAGTTTAGGTTAGATGAGAAATACTTGCATGGAGACAAGAACCAAGGAGTTCTTTCGTCTAATGTTTTCTATCGCTTATTACGTGAGTATGTTGAGACAATGAATACAAGAGAATGTGTGTATGTAGATTCCTTTGCCAGTCAAGGAAGAAGTTACTTATCATAGCTTGCCTCTTACTTATGGAATAAGTTGTAGTTTTTTACTAACAAGATCTGTAACCAGGAGTACATTAAATATTTATTTCCCAATTGAGACGTGTTTTCATTTGTACCTATAATTGAGTAGCAAAGGAAAATAATATAGAGTTAGTGAGAGGATTCTTTGAACCTACATTAACATTTGGCACAGCTTACACACACAGGAACAACTTGACATGTTTGCTGACACCCAAAGGGCTTATTAGATCAAACGGATGATAACAGAAAGGCATTAATTGAGAAGTTAGAGAAAGGCTTAGAAAAAAGGACACTCAGTACTGATCATGCATTTAGAAACATAAAGACACAAGGGAAATTAGCTTTAGATGTGCAACACGTAGGGAAACTTTGCGTATATAGGCCTAAATCTAGAACCAATACATAGTTTGTCAGTATAAGTGAATGTAGGCATGTCTTTTTGTTTCAGTGGACATTTATGTTGAAGGGACAAGATCCAGCAATTCCAGGAGCTTATTACATCTGTAGACCAAATGCATATTACCGTCTTCCAAGAGTATGGCATGGCACATGGTACTTGGGGATAGTTTTCCCAAGATTTTTCAACTTGAGAACTTGAACATAGTACCTAAAATTGCTGAATTCCATCATAATAGACAAAAGCGAGAATCTTCTTCTGGCATAGTGTGAGATATTTTAGGAGCAATGACTCCTTCAGTGGGAGTTATTCTAAATTCAGTAAAAATTTGAAAGTTGTCTACTATTGTGGATAACATGCTGACAAAGTTTCAGGAGCCATGATCTTAATGGATACAGAAATGGCTGTGGTAAGATCTATGACTCTTCAGAACCACCTTGCGTTGGACATCCTTACAGCAAAGAAGTGCGGACTTTGTAAAATGCTGATCTCGCAACTTTGTTGTACGTTCATAGCTAATAATAGTAAGGAGATTAGAAGCTTAAATAACAATCTGACTAATAAAAGCACTGCTTTAAATGAGCTGAAAGAACCTGGAGTATGGGAAAAGGTTGGTAAAGGTTTTGCTTCTGTAGTAAATTGGCTTAGCAACCTACGGAAAATGATAATTTTGAAAATAATACAAGAAATATTGATTATTGTGATCTGTCTATTAAGAACATGGGGGATTTATAGATTGTATCATGTGATTAAAATGAAGAAATTGAAAAATGATCACAGGAGGGAAGAAATGAAAATGGAAAGATTGTTTAGGGAAAATTCGAAAAGGGATAGAAGAAGTAAAATTTATAGGGAGGACAAATTGTAGATGAACCAAAAATTTGGGGTAATTGTGAATTGTGATGACACATTTAGTCATCAGAGGAGGAATTGTTAAAGCTGAATTTATTACTAATGATTTCATGTAGTATGAGATATGAATTTGAATAGAATTTAACTAATATAGAAAATAATGTGCGACTTGGAAAATGTCCCAACTTGAGTGGCAACCATGAAATACGAAGTGTCTTCATTATATGCATGTTAATATTAATTGATGTACCAGCATTTAGACTATGATAATAGTGTGTTAAATTAATGATTTGATGTTATGTATTTGCATAATAATTGTAGGCCTTAAGTTATAGAGGTTTGGGCCTAGTTTGCACAGTCTCATATTAAGCTGCAATGTTTAATAAAACAGTGGGAATGTATGACTAGAGAAATCAATTAATGTATTGTTTTCACTGTGTTGAACAAACGTTAGCTGATGTCTTTAACTTTCTTGTGAGAACTGTCTGTTAGAATATCTTGTATAAGTGGTTGTTACACTGTATAGTGTGATGCATGAGACAGCAATGTTCCCAGGAGCTAACAATGGATGCACTGACTGGAGCACGGATGGATAAAAAAATGTTACGTGATGAGCCTGATGGTGGAAACAGTAAAAGAGGAGCCAATCATCGACATGTGAAAGACAGTTTAGTTATATCTTAGACTTGAGGTTAAATCCTTATTGGACTAATTGCTAATTGTGGGAATGTTAGTATTGCTTTCACTTTGTTGACCAAACATTAGCAGATGTTTTTAACTTTCCCATGAGAACTGCTGGTTAGAATATCCTATATTAGTAGTTGTTACACTGTATAGTTTGATGCGTGAGACAGCGATGTTCTCAAGAGCAAACAATGGATGCACTGACTGGAGCATGGATGGATACAAAAATGTTACCTGACGAGCCTGATGGTGGAAACAGGAGAAGCCAATTATCGACATGTGAAAGACACTTTAGTTATATCTTAGACTTGAGGTTAAATCCTTATTGGACTAATTGCAAACTTACGACTCTTTGACCAATGACAATGTGGGAAGTTCTTTAGACAATTCTAACTTAGCCCGACTGCAAAGAGGGAAAGAGGGCATTCTTCTCATTCTCATTTTATGCACTGAATTTATTGTGACTTTATTCTTAACTTTAACTTTGAAGCTTGATGGCTAAATGGAACTGATGCTGCCTTTAGCTATCGCTTGTTAAATGGTTCAGATTGCGTAGAGACCCCGGTGTCTGAACCATTCCCTTTCACTGTCTCCTTTTGCTGAAGAAGATCAGACTCATGTTCAACTGACGAAGAGAATTGCAGCTTGGCGATCCATATTGAGGAGAGGTATAACAAAATGCTTTTGCTTTAATTATAGATTTTTTATTTGTTTCTATGAACCAACCGCTATTTTTTTAAGAGGCATAACTAGATGTTTTCCAAATTAACTTTTGACTAAAATTCTTTTGCATGGAGCCCAATCATGCCATTCTAATCTAAAGGTAGAGAGGGAAACACATGCTAACAGATTAGTTACCAGAGGAGTTTATGTGATTCATTTGCTGAACCTAAATTTATGTCATTTCAAATGTGCAATTATTCTTGTTATTGATATTTACTGTGATTTTAGAGTGTTTGGTAGCCAATTCACTAGCTAAATTGAGATTCTTTAGAAGATTTGGTGAACCAGTGTTGTTCTTGTATGTTTACCGGTTGGTTTTGAGACTAATTTACGTGATATTAGCATTGTTAATCTAGGGAAATAAACTCTCTAACTTTTACTAAATGATGTGGTTATTCATGACCAGAGGGGCCATGGTGAGTGATAATTAATGGAGGCTTAACTGGTTCTGTGCCAAGGACGTAACCATTACACCCCGGCACTGGAGCTTGGAGGGAGTGCTAGTGTTCCCTCCGTGGGTTTTCCTCCCACCTCCCCAGAGCAGGTATGGAAGGGGAAGCCCTTCTCCTTCCACCCCGACACACCCCTTTGACATCATTAGAGGGTGCCGGTCGTGCTGGATGCCATTTGCTTCCAGCACGCAGTAGAAGGAGGAAGAGGTGAGTTTCTCCTCCTGCCGGGGGGTGGGAGGGGGAGATTGTACACAAAGAGGCATCGGCAGGAAAGTAAAGGGTATTCCTTTCCCTCGATGTCTATTTGAGCATTCCTGCTGCCCGATGGCATCACTATCGGCAGCAGCAATGCCCACTAGACACCAGGGATTTTACTTATATGTTTTATTTGTGTTTATATGTGTCAGGGAGCGGGCCCCTTAGGCAAGGGTCACTCCTCTTTGGGGGGCATATATTTTATGGCCATTTCTGCCTCCCTCTGGGGCACACTGGCCTATTATTTTTAGGCTGATCTGCCCCCAAGGGTGTTTGTCAACTGTCAAAGTATTTGCCTTTGTGATTATAACAGTTTATTTCTCCTTTTTGTTCTAGTTCAAAGATTTTGCTTCCTTTGCTGTGGCTTGTTGCGGTTTTGGCAGTGGTTGTCCTGCGGTTTGCGTAGTTGCATGTTTTAGGTAAGTAAATTAATTTACTCCAAAGGAGAATTGTTGCCATGCATGAATGACATGTTTGTAGGTGGTGTACTAAATGCAGGATTGTGTGTGAAATTGTCCTTAGATTTATGCACAATGATATTTGTGTTGTCTTATGTCTAATTTGCTTTTCTTTTTTCTTTAGTGGGATATCATTGGTGATTGCTGTGTCTGTGCAGAGTAGTTGCTGGTGAGTATAGCTTTTTCAGGCAAGTGACTTGTATAGTTTTTGAGTTTATAACTCTTAGTGATAAAGCCACACTTTGTTTATTACTTATCTTACACAGTGCTGGTTGTTGGTGGGCCTTTGTCCAGTTACTTTTCGTAGGAAGGATCATGGCTAGCCGTAGGATGGCTGCTCTGCAGGTTGTCGGTGTGCTTTTTGAGTCATCTTCTGGCCATGATTATGAGACTGACTCTGCATCTGAGGCAGAGGAGGAAGTGCAAGATTCTGGAAGGGAATTTTCTGTCAGAGAGGGATTGTCTGATGATAAAGCCACTCTTAGTGCTGATGAAGTGCCTGTTTTAGAGGAGGACACTGATGTGCCATTGGTGCAGCAGCCGGCGGTTGAAAGGCTTCCCATTGGAAGACCTGAACTCTGGGTTGCCCCAAACATGGAGTAGCCACATTTGCCTGCCTTTACTGGTCTCCCAGGGTGCAGAGTGAATACAGAAAACTTTTTGCCTGTCAATTTCTTTCAGTTGTTTATGGACGATGTTTTTTTGGAAAAGATTGTTGAGCTGACTAATCTGTATGCGGAGCAGTATTTGAGGGACAATTCTGCCAGACTTGGGCCACACTTTAGAGCTACCCAGTGGATTCCCACAAATTTGGAAGAGATTAAAAGGTTTTTGGGTTTGACTTTTTTTATGTGGTTGATAAGGATTATTGGTCTACTAGTCCCTTGATGGCAACGGCTATATTTCCTGCAACCATGAATCATAATCGGCATTTGCTTCTTCTTCGGATGCTGCATTTTATTGACAATGCTTTAGCCTTGCCACGAGATCACCCTGATTCTGACCGTCTTTTTAAGATTAGGCCTGTCCTTGATCATTTTGTAGATCGGTTTTCAGAGGTCTATACTCCACGCAAATAAATAGCTGTGGACGAGTCTCTGGTCCTGTTCAAGGATTGTTTGATTTTTAGGCAGTACATTCCTAGCAAGTGGGCAAGGTATGGAATTAAATTGTATATGCTGTCTGAAAGTAGTACAGGATATGTGTATAATTTTCGGGTCTACACTGGTAGGGATTCCGGTATTGATCCCCCTGGTTGTCCGCCCACTTTTGGAGTTAGTGAGAAAATTGTGTGGAAACTTGGTAAACAACAGTTTAACAAAGGTCACCATTTGTGCGTAGACAACTTCTGCACTAGAGTGCAGTTGTTCAAGGAATTGTTTAAAATGGACACTGTTGCTTGTGGCACAATCTGTTGTAACCGGAAAGGCTATGCAAGGGAGCTGGTCTATAAAAAACTTGAGAGGGGACAGTACAGTGCCTTGCGGAATGATGAGCTGCTAGCCCTGAAATTTACAGACAGGAGGGATGTCTACATGCTAAGTACCATCCATGATGAGAATACTTCCCCTGTGAATGTTTGGGGCCAGGTTGCCGAAGTGTGCAAACCTGTGTGCATTTTAGATTATAATAAGCACATGGGAGGTGTTCAGAGGTTGGAACCTTATACTGCTGTTCGTAAGTCTTACGTTTGGTATAAGAAGTTAGCAAATCACCTGTTCCACTTGGCAACTTTTAATGCTTTTATTGTGTTCATGGATAGTTCTCCAGAGTCAAAAATGTAATTTGTGAAATTTAAGGAGTCAGAGATAGAGAGCCTTATTGGGGTGGAACAGGCAAGAGTTCCTAGAGAAGCAGTGGTGGAGTATGTGGTCTAGATTGAAAGATCACCACTTTGCTGAGCACATTCCTCCCATGCCCAAAAAAGACTTTCCAGCTAAGAAATGTAAAGTCTGTGCTCGAAGAGGTATCCGGAGGAAGACTCCAATGTACTGCCCAGATTGTCCTTCAAAGCCTGGGCTGTGTGTGGATGGCTGTTTCAGGAATTACCACACCCAGAAGAATTATTTGGAACTACTGTGAGCGTAAACTGCCTGCTTTATATTTTCTTGTGTTCAGTTTCATGGTTGGCATTTCAGTCATGTTTTTAGTTAGAGCTTTTGTGTTTGTAGTTTTGTACTCATTTCTAATTAGTGGTTTCTTTCTTGTTTAAAAAAAAAAAGTGATGTAATTTTGCGTGGAGTGGCGCTTGGCTGGCAGTGTAAATACTGACTTGCTGTTGGCTCCTGCAACACACTGCCTGCCAATTGCCAGTCCACACACTCCTATCACCTGGTATGATTGCTGTATCAGGCATGTGGGCGTATGTAAGTGATGAGGCCTTGAGTGGCCCTGTCTGTCGATGTGAGTGTTGTAATGTGCTGGGCCCGTGGCTCCCGGCGTGACTGGTTTTGTGCATGTCATGTATGAAAGGTGAGTGAATGGACTGTAAAGCGGTTGGTGCCTAGTCGTGGTTTTACAGCTCATGAGCTGTGAGTCATTGGTTCAGTTTTTTGTTTGGCCTTTCAGTTATTAACAATGCATTTCATTTTTGTGAAATATCTTGTTAAGAACATTTGATCTACTGAACCATCACTCACCCTCATGCCAAATCCAACCAGTATGTGTGGTAAAAATGACAAAACCTGCTTCGCTGTAATCAGGTGTTGCAGAACACCCGTGACACGCTAGGTGTCTTGGGTGGGACCCCGATGATAAAGCATGCCACCAACTTGGTTGGTGGGTGAGGGGTCTTTTTAACATAACCTAAGTGTGTTTCTTTTCACAATATTAATGTTTGGAACATCACAGAAGTATGTGAACACATCAAAATATTCTATTGCAAAACTAACTATGTTTGGGAGGGGCACCTATGTTTTTGGTCCCGGGTGCGGCCTTCATCTAGGGAAACTTACCAAATCCAGAAATGTTTTAAAACTAGACACCCTAAGGATTCCAGGGAAGTGTGGCTTGCCTGGATCCCCCAACATTTTCTTACCCAGACTCCTCTGCAAACCTCAAATATTGCTCCAAAAAGCATGTTTTCCTTACTTTTCTTTGTAGGATCCCCACTCTGGCACAAATGTCCTACCACCCAGCATTTCCTTAGTCTCCCAAGTAAAATGATAGCTCACTTGTGTGGGTCCCTGAAGCAGAGTCACCCTAAAGATGTATAAAATAAAAATATGTGCTTACCAACTCGATGTGCTATCCCCTCAATCTCTAAAGGTTTTTGGCCTTTTTCTATTGCAGGCACCTGGGCCATCAGTTTTATCGGGAGACTTGGGGGAACGCTGGGTGAAAGGAAATTTGTGGCTCCTCTCAGGTTCCCAAACTTTCTGTCACGGGAAAAAGTGTTATTTTAGCCAGATTTTGAGGTTTGCAAAGGATTCTGGGTAACAGAACCTGGAGGGGGCCACACAAGTTACCCCATCTTAGATTCCGCTAGGTGTCTAGGTTAAAAAAATACACAGGTTTGGTAGGTGTCCCTAGGTGACGACTGAGCTAGGGGCCAAAATCCACAGCTAGGCACTTTGCAAAAAACAGCTCTGTTTTCTTTGGGAAAATGTGATTTGTCTGCTTTGGGTTGTGGGGCATTTCCTGTCGCAGGCACTAAGCCTACCCACGCAAGTGAGGTAGCATTTTTATCGGGAGACTTGGAGGAATGCTGGGTGGAAGGAAATTTATGGCTCCTCTCAGATTCCAGGACTTTCTATCACCGAAAAGTGAGGAAAAGTGTTTTTTTAGCCAAATTGTGAGGTTTGCAAACGACTCTGGGTAAAAGAAGCTGGTGAGCGTCCCACAAGTCACCCCATCTTGGATTGCCCTAGGAGTCTAGTTTTCAAAAATGCACAGGCTTGGTAGGTTTCCCTAGGTGCTGGCTGAGCTAGAGGCCAAAATCCACAGCTAGGCACTTTGCAAAAAACAGCTCTGTTCTCTTTGGGAAAATGTAATGTGTCCACGTTGTGTTTTGGGGCATTTTCTGTTGTGGGCACTAGGCCTACCCACACAAGTGAGGAACCATTTTTATCGAGAGACTTGTGGGAACGGTGGGTGGAAGGAAATTTGAGGCTCCTCTCAGATTCCAGAACTTTCTGGCACCGAAATGTGAGTTAAAAATTTTTTTTTTGCTAAATATTCAGGGTTGCAAAGGATTGTGGGTAACAGAACCTGGTGAGAGCCTCACAAGTCACCCCATCTTGGATGTCCCTAGGTGCCTAGTTTTCAAAAATGCACAGGTTTGGTAGGTTTCCCTAGATGACGGCTGAGCTAAAGGGCAAAATCCACGGTTAGGCACTTTGCAAAAAACAGCTGTTTTCTTTGGGAAAATGTGATGTGCCCAAGTTGTGTTTTGGGGGATTTCCTGTTGCGGGCACTAAGCCTACCCACACAAGTGAGGTAGCATTTTTATCGGGAGTCTTGGAGGAACGCTGGGTGGAAATAAATTTGCGGCTCCTCTCAGATTCCAGAACTTTCTGTCCCCGAAATGTGAGGAAAAAGTGTTTTTTTAGCCACATTTTGAGTTTTGCAAAGGATTCTGGGTAACAGAACCTGGTGAGAGCCCCACAAGTCCCCCCATCTTGGATTCCCCAAGGTGTCTAGTTTTAAAAAACGTACAGCTTTGGTAGGTTTCCCTAGGTGCCGGCTGAGCTAGAGGCCAAAATCCACAGCTAGGCACTTTGCAAAAAACAGCTCTGTTTTCTTTCGGAAAATGTGATGTGTCCACGTTGTGTTTTGGGGCATTTCCTGTCGTGGGCACTAGGCCTACCCACACAAATGAGGTACCATTTTAATCAAGTGACTTGGGGGAAAGCTGGGTGGAAGGACATTTGTGGCTCCTCCCAGATTCCAGAACTTTCTGGCACCGATATGTGAGTTAAAAGTTTTTTTTTTTTGCTAAATATTCAGGGTTGCAAAGGATTGTGGGTAACAGAACCTGGTGAGAGCATCACAAGTCACCTCATCTTGGATTTCCCTAGGTGTATAGTTGCCAAAAATGCACAGGTTTGGTAGGTTTCCCTAGGTGCCGGCTGAGCTAGAGGCCAAAATCCATGGTTAGGCACTTTGCAAAAAACAGCTCTGTTTTCTTTGGGAAAATGTGATGTGTCCAAGTTGTGTTTTGGGGCATTTCCTGTTGTGGGCACCATGCCTACCCACATGAGTGAGGTACTATTTTTATCGGGACACTTGGAGGAACGCTGGGTGGAAGGAAAATTGTGGCCCCCCTAAGATTCCAGAACTTTCTATCACCGAAATGTAAGGAAAAGTGTTTTTTTAGCCAAATGTTGAAGTTTGCAAAGCATTCTGAGTAACAGAAGCTGGTGAGCGCCCCACAAGTCACCCCATCTTGGATTCCCCAAGGTGTCTAGTTTAAAAAAATGTACAGCTTTGGTAGGTTTCCCTAGGTGCCGGGTGAGCTAGAGTCCAAAATCCACAGCTAGGCACTTTGCAAAAAACAGCTCTGTTTTCTTTTGGAAAATGTGATGTGTCCACGTTGTGTTTTGGGGCATTTCCTGTCGTGGGCACTAGGCCTACCCACACAAATGAGGTACCATTTTTATCAAGTGACTTGGGGGAACGCTGGGTTGAAGGAAATTTGTGGCTCCTCCCAGATTCCAGAACTTTCTAGCACCGAAATGTGAGTTAAAAGTGTTTTTTTTGCTAAATATTCAGGGTTGCAAAGGATTGTGGGTAACAGAACCTGGTGAGAGCATCACAAGTCACCTCATCTTGGATTTTCCTAGGTGTATAGTTGCCAAAAATGCACAGGTTTGGTAGGTTTCCCTAGGTGCCGGCTAAGCTGGAAGCTAAAATCCATGGTTAAGCACTTTGCAAAAAACAGCTCTGTTTTCTTTGGGAAAATGTAATGTGTCCAAGTTGTGTTTTGGGGCATTTCCTGTCGTGGGCACTAGGCCTACCCACACAAGTGAGGTACTATTTTTATTGGGACACTTGGAGGAACGCTGGGTGGAAGGAAAATTGTGTCTCCCCTAAGATTCCAGGACTTTCTATCACCGAAATGTAAGGAAAAGTGTTTTTTTTGCCAAATGTTGAAGTTTGCAAAGGATTCTTGGTAACAGAAGCTGGTGAGTGCCCCACAAGTCATCCCATCTTGGATTCCCCAAGGTGTCTAGTTAAAAAAAATGCACAGCATTGGTAGGTTTCCCTAGGTGCCGGCTGAGCTAGATGCCAAAATCCACAGTTAGGCACTTTGCAAAAAACAGCTCTGTTTTCTTTCGGAAAATATGATGTGTCCAATTTGTGTTTTGGGGGCATTTACTGTCACGGGCACTAGGCCTACCCACACAAGTGAGGTACCATTTTTATTGGGAGACTTGGAGGAACGCTGGGTGGAAGGGAATTTGTAGCTCCTCTCAGATTCCAGAGCTTTCAGTCACCCAAATGTGAGGAAAAAGTGTTTTTATAGCCCGATTTTGAGGTTTGCAATGGATTCTGGGTACCAGAACCTGGCGAGAGCCCCACAAGTCACCCATCTTGGATTCCCCTAGGTGTCTAGTTTTCAAAAATGCACAGGTTTGGTAGGTTTTTCTAGATGCCGGCTCAGCTAGAGGCCAAAATCCACACCTATGCACTTTGCAAAAAACAGCTCTGTTTTCTTGGGAAAAATGTAATGTGTCATTGTTGTTTTGGGGCATTTCCTGTCCCAAGCACTAGACCTACCCACACAAGTGAGGTACCATTTGTATCGGGAGACTTGGAGGAACACTGGATGGAAGGAAATTTGTAGCTCCTCTCAGATTCCAGAGCTTTCAGTCACCGAAATTTGAGGGAAAAGTGTTTTTTGGGCCACATTGTGAGGTTTGCAAAGGATTCTGGGTAACAGAACATGGTAAGAGCCCCACAAGTCACCCCATGTTGGATTCCCCTGGGTTTCTAGTTTAAAAAAATGCACAGGTTCGGTAGGTTTCTCTAGGTGTTGGCTGAGCTAGAGGCCAAAATCCACAGCTAGGCACTTTGGAAAAAACAGCTCTGTTTTCTTTGGGAAAATGTGATGTATCCACGTTGTATTTTGGGGCATTTCCTGTCGCAGGAACTAGGCCTACCCACACAAGTGAGGTACCATTTTTATCGGGTGACTTGGGGGAAAGCTGGGTGGAAGGACATTTGTGGCTCCTCTCAGATTCCAGAGCTTTCAGTCACCGAAATGTGATGAAAAAGTGTTTTTTTGCCAAAGTTTGAGGATTGCAAAGGATTCTTGGTAACAGAACCTGGTGCGAGCCCCACAAGTCACCCCACCTTGGATTTCCCTAGGTGTTTAGTTTTAAAAAATGCACAGGTTTGGTAGGTTTCCCTGGGTGCTGGCTGAGCTAGAGGCCAAAATCCACAGCTAGGCACTTTGCAAAAAACAGCTCTGTTTTCTTTGGGAAAATGTGATTTCTCCGCATTGGGTTTTGAGGCATTTCCTGTCGTGGGCACTAGGCCTACACACACAAGTGAGGTAGCATATTTATCGGGAGACTTAGAGGAACGCTGGGTGAAAGGAAATTTGTGGCTCCTCTCAGATTCCAGAACTTCTGTCACCGATATGTGAGGAAAAAGTGTTTTTTAGCCAACTTTTGAGGTTTGCAAAGGATTCTGGGTAACAGAACATGGTGAGAGCCCCACCAGTCACCCCATCTTGGATTCCCTAGGTGTTTAGTTTTAAAAATGCACAGGTTTGGTAGGTTTCCCTGGGTGCTGGTTGAGCTAGAGGCCAAAATCCACAGCTAGGCACTTTGCAAAAAACAGCTCTGTTTTCTTTGGGAAAATGTGATTTGTCCGCATTGGGTTTTGGGGCATTTCCTGTCATGGGCACTAGGCCTACGCACACAAGTGAGGTAGCATATTTATCGGGAGACTTGGAGGAACGCTGGGTGAAAGGAAATTTGTGGCTCCTCTCAGATTCCAGAACTTCTGTCACCGATATGTGAGGAAAAAGTGTTTTTTAGCCAACTTTTGAGGTTTGCCAAGGATTCTGGGTAACAGAACATGGTGAGAGCCCCACTAGTCACCCCATCTTGGATTCCCCTAGGTGTCTAGTTGTAAAAAATGCACAGGGTTTGTAGGTTTCCCTAGGTGCCGGCTGAGCTAGAGTCCAAAATCCACAGCTAGGCACTTTGGAAAAAACAGCTCTGTTGTCTTTGGGAAAATGTGATGTGTCTATGTTGTGTTTTGGGGGATTTCCTGTCGTGGGCACTAGGCCTATACACACAAGTGAGGTCCCATTTTTATCAGGAGACTTGGAGGAACGCTGGGTGGGAGGAAATGTTTGGCACCTCTCAGATTCCAGAACTTTCTGACACTGAAATGTGAGGAAGAAGGTTTTTTGGGCCAAATGTTGAGGTTTGCAAAGGATTCTGGGTAACAGAACCTGGTTAGAGCCCCATAAGTCACCCCATCCTGGATTCCCCTAGATGTCTAGTTTTAAAAAATGCACGGGTTTGGTAGGGTTTCCTAGGTGCCGGCTGAGGTAGAGATCAAAATCACCAGCTAGGCACTTTCCAAAAAACACATCAGTTTTCAATGTAAAAATATGATGTGTCCATGTTGCGTTTCCTGTCGCAGGCATTAGGCCTACCCACGCAAGTGAGGTACCATTTTTATTGGTAGACTTGGGGGAACACAGAATAGCAGAACAAGTGTTATTGCCCCTTGGCTTTCTCTAAATGTTTTCCTTCCAAATGTGGGACAGCATGTAAAAAAGACGACTATTTGAGAAATGCCCTGTAATTCACATGCTAGTATGGGCACCCCGGAATTCAGAGATGTGAAAAAAAACACTGCTTCTCAACACCTTACCTTGTGCCCATTTTAGAAATAAAAAGGTTTTCCTGATACCTATTTTTCACTCTTTATATTTTAGCAAATGAGTTGCTGTGTACCCGGTATGGAATGCAAACCCATTGCAAGATGCTGCTCCTTTATTGGCTCTGGGTACCTAGGGTTCTTGATAAACCTATAATCCCTATATATCCCCGCAACCAGAAGAGTCCAGCAGACGTAACGGTATATTGCTTTCAAAAATCTGACATCGCAGGGAAAAGTTGCATAGTAAAACGTGCAGAAAAATGGCTGTTCTTTTCACCTCAATTTCAATATTTTTTTAATTCAGCTGTTATTTTCTGTAGGGAAACCTTGTAGGATCTACACAAATTACCCCTTGCTGAATTCATAATTCTGTCTATTTTTCAGAAATGTTAAGCTTATCAGGATCCAACATTGGTTTTATACCCATTTCTGTCACTAACTGGAAGGAGGCTGAAAGCAGAAAAATAGAAAAAATGGGGATTGTCCCAGTAAAATGCCAAAATTGTGTTGAAAAATGTGGTTTTCTGATTCAAGTCTGCCAGTTCCCGAAAACTGGGAAGATCGTGATTTTAGCACCGCAAACCCTTTGTTGATGCCATTTTCAGGGAAAA
The DNA here is from genome assembly GCF_031143425.1 of Pleurodeles waltl. Classification (NCBI taxonomy): domain Eukaryota; kingdom Metazoa; phylum Chordata; class Amphibia; order Caudata; family Salamandridae; genus Pleurodeles; species Pleurodeles waltl. Next base: position 307,782,867 of record NC_090446.1, read on the forward strand.
AAACACAAGCCTCTTCTGCAGTCCTTTTTTCCCATTTGTTTTTTAAAAAACGAAAATTTAGCTGTATTTTGGCTAATTTCTTGGTCTCCTTCAGGAGACCCCACAAACTCTGGGTACCTCTAGAATCCCTAGGATGTTGGAAAAAAGGACGTAAATTTGGCGTGGATTGCTTATGTGGACAAAAAGTTATGAGGGCCTAAGTGCAAACTGCCCCAAATAGCCAAAAAAAGGCTCGCCACACGAGGGGAAAAGGCCTGGCAGCGAAGGGGTTAAGAGATATTGTTGATGTTTGTTGATCATGCTGATGTATTTGCATTGAGTTTAGGGACTTATGGTGGAGTCACCCAAAACGCAGTAAAAAGGTTCATCGACCTAAAACGCGTCCCCTTTATCTATTAACATAAAGACCAAACAAGGATTGACGCGCTAACAACTATGTTTGATATGCAGCCTGTTACACTAGTCAATGTAAAATGCCATATAATGAATTGAAACAGAACGCGTATGCAGATCTTTCAAATTACACAGAAATTATCTAAGGGGCCTGTGGTACTACAAATAAAAAGAGGATGCCCAGCTAGGGAAAACATTGGGTTGGACAAAATCATGGTAAGCACTAGCCTATGGTGGACATCTATGGCATACTGCTGGCCACAACATAAACGTGGTAATTAGTGAAATATTGTAAGTTTCTATGGCATGAGAAGTGAATTACCCGGGCAGGCAAGACATAATCTATTAAAATGTGTGGGAATACTATTTGGCAATACTTGATTAACAAGATATTTCAGCAGCAAATTAGTATTAACTAAAAATGAAAGTGACATTGCAGAAAACAAATGTTATAATGAAAATTGTGTATATTGTTCTAGAACTAACAGCCCATATTTGGTAGCAAAATAATGTATTTTTATAAACAAACAAACTGCTTTTTGGGAGAATATGATTGTATTTACACACATACATTTAAAGAAGATACTTGAGGGATGATCATTCTTCTCTCTGAGATCCTAGCCTATTTAATTGGTATAGACTGCATGCTGTTCGATTGTGTACGTACTTCGTAACACGAGCAAGCAATACTTTTTTGCGCCTGTAAAATCTGCCAACCCCTTTTGTGACACTATATATATCCCTTTAATCTGCTTGGGCAAGATCTTGAAAGTATTTATATATTTTTATCGGCTTCCTGCTAGATCGTTAGAGTCGAAGAGAATGGAAAGGCCCTTTTTGTGATGTCATCGGGGCCAAGGGTTGCGTGATGCCAGTTCAGTTACTGGTATGGTATATAGGGGAGGGGATTAAAAAGATTGTGATGCCAATTACACGGTCTTGATTTTTTTTTAATGCCAGCAGGAGTGTCAGTTGCACCGCATTTGAGAGGTGGTGGGCCATGGCATCATGAATGTCAATTCGCCAAAATGCCAGGGGTAGTGGAAGTGACATCACAAGCCATTTGACTTTTAGTTTTACTCACACACATGTTTACACATATATACTTCTTTTACACATTCACACCCACTCTCTTATAAACAGTCTCACCCGCAAGCACGCACAAACCATACATTTAAAAGTATGTTTACTTAGCTCAGATGCCAGTGAGGGTCATAGTCTACCTAAGTGTACTCAGTGTATCTATTCTTTATTACACTAATAGTGAATAATATATTTATTCACTATTAGTGTAATAAAACACTGACAGAAATCAAGGAAAATGGAGCTTCAAATGGAGCTCCAACCTCTGTCTGCAAGGACGCGCAACCCCTGTGCTCCTGGTACTGATTTTGCCACCTCTGAGGCCAGCAGTTGCAAAAGGCAAGGCAAAGGTCGCAGCTGTGACCCATGGCAACCCTAAAATGACGTCCATGCTTGGCATACAGGCTGATGATGGTGTGTTTGACAGGCTGACGAGACACTGTGGTTCAATGTATTAGTGGGACGGCTTATCCGTAGCAGATTGGAGAATGGTAGGGTGTAAGTTCAGAAGTCTTCACTCAGCCAACAGTGAGTGAGGCAGCGAGTGCATCTAGCCTGATTATTTAAAATTCACTTGAAAATATAGCCCTCGCGAAAAGTAGACAAGACCAGCAACACAAGCCAGATTCCTCCCAGAGGTATTTCCATGGTAGCTATATCTGCCAGAATCGGAATTTATTGAAACAAACGTGTTTTCATGCCACAGGAAATGATCCAAGTTTACCTGGCACAGATTTTGGGTGTATGTTAACTACGTACATTTTGTGCTTTGGCATCAACATTTCGAGAATTTACAGTGGAAAAGTCACCTACACGTATTTAACTTTAATACTTAGACAACCCTCAGGATACTTAAAGGCCTCTACCATTATTACAGATGTTTGTATTGTCTTACCCTGAAACATAAAGGTCAAACCTCTTGTCCAGCTATCTATTAATGTGAAAGCTAAAGACTATATACAAATAATCACTCTGAAAACAGAAAATTGGTCTGAGTGAAATCATTTAGCAGTTAGCAAAAGGTATTGACCCATATGCCTTGTTATCCAGTCATCATTTCATTTCTGCCATCATAGGGATAAGCAGCAAAGGAAGTGTGAACCAGTCTAGGGTCCGTTGACATTGTAATATTTGGGAAAGTTTGATATTATGGTGGAGCTCTCTACACTAAGCGGAGTACAGAATCCACACTTGTTCTGGTGGATTGTTGTTCAAACAATGCTGAACTATTGTTTCACCATGAGGTGTTGTGTCAACATCAGGACAGTGCGCGGTCTACAGGAGACAAAAATGCAAAAACCCATCCTTTATGCAAGAGCATAATTCATGCATTGCGTTTATTTGCAGTATGTTAACCTTTTGCATTGCAGAGTTTAACCTTGAAAAACACTATTAATGATGTTTGCAATAACTGTTCATTTGCAAGGTATTGCTGCAGGCTTACTGATTGTGTTAGGGTGTGGTCCCTTTTCTAGGACGTTCTAGAAGCTTTCCCTGCAGCATGACTGGGTGTGGTTTGTATATAAGGGAGCCAGCCCAGCTCCATGAGCTCACTATTCAGAGGTCCTGGTGCAGAGCAGCAGCAACTTCCTGAGCTCCTGTTCCGGAGGCCTACCTTGATGTTCCAGGCCTGCCCCGCATTATATTGGTGATCCTTGAGCAGGGCGGTAAGGCGGAGGTTGGGCTGGGCCCCGACCCCGTTCTCAAAGACTCTCAAGTTTTGGGGCTACTTGTGATTACTGAAAGCTGGGGACCTAATCTGTTAAACTTATTACGTTTTCTAAGTAGTCGCAGACCCCCTGGGCAGGCTTCGTGGCCCCCCCAGGAGTCCCCCAACCACAGGTTGGGAACCCCTGACTTATACTATTATGGATTTGTGGAGGGCAGGAATTGTCTGAAACAATATTCAAGATGAAGCTCATAAAAGTTTGAGTACATATAGCTTAACACCTCATGTTGTAACCTGCCAGACTCCTTTTGTTTCAATATATGCCAGGGTTCCTTGATCTAAACTTACACTATAATAATCGAGATGGACGGAAAACAATGAAGATGATTTGTATACTGATTAGAGGAGAGTATAGGTGGAATAACATAATGATTAGCCCTAATATGTAGGTCAATGTGAATGTGAAGAAGTTATTAGAGTCAAGAACCAAATATATGTTTCCAAGGGTTTTGCAAAGGCATCTAGAGAAGTAGAACTAGGCAAAGGTTATGTGACATAAGTGTGTGATACAAGTGCACAAAAACTAAGGTGGATTTTATGTTTTGTTTTTGAGCTGCAAACTCCATTGCTGAGTTATGGTTTTAGATGGAGTATGTGTTCCTGCTTGTGGTTAGTGTTGGGGTGAGTGCGAGTAATGTGCAAATTCGGGGTGTGGCGTGAAAGAGCATTTTATATTGGATAAATATATACATGGGATAATGTGATTCTAACCTTGTGTGGGCTTCGGTTAGTTTTATCGACCAGCAACATAGTCTGAATGTTTATTGTAAAGTGCTTCTTTTAAACAAAGGTTGATCTTCAGCCTGTGCACTACACTCATCTGACTTTCTATGATGTTTTTAGTTTCAAAATTATGCCTCTTGACAAATTTAGACTCCCTAATAAGTCCATGAAGAAATCTGAAGATAGACAGAGCAATAGGGACCTCTAAAGAATGGGTCATATATTTAAGCTAATGCTGCCAACTCTCTGATTTAGAGAGTTAGAGTTGTGAGTGTTAGAGATTTGACTTTAATTCATTTTCAATTACTTTGGATACAACTAATACTTTGTATTGACTTTTGGATTGAGAATGTGTGTGTGTCATTTTGCAGGGTGAGGAAAATATTTCCACTTCTGAAAAGTTATATATCATAATTAGTGAACCTACTGACTCGGGGGCAATAAATTGAGCTGTATTTGTAAGATGCAACAACATTCTTTATCGTCTGGGGCGTTTTGCCTACAGGCTATTTTATACATGTGTTAACCTCCAACCTGGTGTCTTTGCGTGGGCGGAGTCAGGGGTGTTGCTGCAGGATTATTAATCCTGACCAAGGTCATGCTGGGAATGAGTGCTGAGCAGGACACATCAAAGACGTCTTCAAGGGACTTTCAGGAAATGGGAGGCAGGTGAAGAATTTAAAGGGATAGCATCCATTTTACTAGCGTCTTGTAGAGAATCACCTGACAGGGGAAACGTCCTTAATCACAAGTCATTAACAACGTGGACATTTCTCAAGTAAGCGTAACCACGCTTGCCGGAACAACACGTCTTTTTGTGTGCCTTAAACATGCATGTGCTAAGCTATGCATATGCATGATTAAAGCACAGAAAAATGCATGCATTGACCGGGAGAGGACGTGGAGGACACAGTGAGGTAAGTGGGGCAGGGGTGGTGGTTGATTGAGGGATTAGGGTGGGTGGGAGTAGGGCAGGCTTTGTTTTAAGGGGCAGGGTGGAGGGGTTTGGGAATTATTTTGGGGCTTAAGGTGGGGGTTGGGCTACATTTTTTTGGGGGGGGCGGGAGTGGGGTATTTTTTTAATCTAGGGCCTATGGTGGGGCGGGCAGTTTATTTTTAAAGGGGAGGGGGACAGTTTAAAGAAGGGTGGGAGGAAGGAGAAGAGAAGAGGAAGGATCGGGAGAGGATGTGGTGAGTTAAGCGTTGGGGCAAGGTTGGTGGGAAGTTTTTATTAGGGTCGAGCCTGCGCTTGCGCATGCGTATCACTTGCAAGGACCTGTAGTAGGTAGAAAAGGGCTCGGAGCCCCGTCCATGTCACGTCAGTGTCTTTCATTGGTTCCTGGGCTTGCCTTTTAAAATCAGCTTGCTTTCATTAGTGGAAGGCATGCGTACGTCATGCCTTTTCAGGTGGTTAGCCCTCCTCGAGCACAGCGACAACGTACTGAAAACATACGAGGCTCGTTGTTTTCCGTCCGGTTTGTGGACTACTTTTTTGACACCGCGATCTCGCTTGGCAGAAGTCGAGCGCTTTGTATGAAATCGACCCTGTTACTTAGTTAATTGCACTTTTGCCAGTTATGTAGATAATTGCACTTTTGCCTATAGTTTTCACTACGAGTGAACTGTAGCAGCGGGATCGCGCTCTTTTTCCCCATTTAATGAGGGAACAAAAGTCCGATTGGGAGTTTACAACTGCTAATAGCTCTAACTCGGAGAAATGCGAGACCCGTTGCATTGCAAATGCTTATTTAGCAGTGGGATGGATTTAGGGCTTAGGGTGGGTGGGGGAGTTGGGGTACTTTAGTTTGTAGGGCAGGGGTAGGAGGGGTTGGAGGAGTTTTTTTAGGGCTCAGGGCAGGTGGTGGGGTCGGGTAGTTTAGCTTTTAGGGGCAGGGTTGGGTGGTCAGGTAGTTTTTTTAGGGCTCAGGGTGAGTGGGGAGTAGGGGTAGGTTAGTTTTTAGGGGTAGGGTGGGGGTTTGGGATCGTTTTTTTTATATATAGGGCTCAGGGCAGGTGGGGGTGTCAGGGTACTTTAGTTTTATGGGGAAGGGGTGGGAGTAGTATTTTTTTAGGGTTCAGGGTGTAGGGGTTGGGTTACTTTAGTTTTTAGGGGTGGGGGATTGGGAATTGTTTTTAGGGCTTTGGGATAGTTTAGGTATTAAGGGTGGGGCTAGTTTTGGGCCTAAGGGAGGGTGGGGTGGTTGCATGAAAGAACCACACATACCGTTTCAAATGCCTTTACTAGGCATGGTTTTGCAATGAAATTCGTTGTATATCAAGCGTGGTAAAGGCTTGTGTGGAAACAACGCAGTTATGTTTCCGACTGCATTGTTAAGGCATGTGTAGTTCCAACATGCGTGATTCCATCATACAACTACCTGACAGAGCTCCTGGGTATGTATGATGAGAACACAGGTGCACTATCTCCAAGTGGAAAGACATAGGGTCTCTATTGTGTCTGATGTCATTGTATGTCTGAAGATTTTCAAAGGCTTGTCATGTGATAAGAAGGTACCTTGCTGCTATCGAGAAGGTGATGGAGACACAAACCAGCACATTAGCATCAACGACATCCACAAGCATGGCACAAAGCAGAAGCATCCGCAGTCGTGCTCACCCTCACCATGCTCAATCAATAGGCTTCCCTAAACTCTGAAAATGTCGATCATCTAAAATATAAATATTTCTAAAGCACAGTGGGTATCTTGGCTCTAAATAGCATATTTTTATTGTTGAGCAGCTCAATTGTTCCTATTTTTATCGACTAGACCAAAATACCTGCAGGGATTCTAACTTGTTACCAGTGGGTCAAACATAGATCTATAAAGTATTTGCATTGTCCACATAGCTATAAGAACCAAAGAACGCTCCTCTATTCCTAAAGGCACGGAGGCCACATTCAGAAACAGACCTGAGCAGTTACCTAGTCAGCGGTGTATAGCCGCACACTGTGCTGTGTATGTTTTGATGCTTATACTGGAGGACATGCTTTCCCTCCTTCTTTCCCTCCCTCCACTTTGACTAATCTGGCCATGAGCTTCGCTCTTCGTTATCCCTCAGGATAAAATTTAATGAACCATGACTCAGCCAGGCAGCTGAAAGGCACTCAGAACATGATACATTTTAGTTTCCTTGACCTGCTACTGCACATCAGTTTGAAATTTTATTTAACCATGTCTGCTGCAGTGTGCTGCGTAAATTGTGAGATGAAGTGCCTGGTCTCACATTAACTGCGTTTTTCTAACGTGCAATGTGCTGTTTTCCTGAAGGACACAAAGCTGTACTTTTCCAGAAGCTAGAGATATGTGTGTAGCCGTAGTAAATTCTTTCTCATGGGACCCAATTTGCTCAAGGAGACATTCTTGCTGAATGCAACAGTGTAATTCACAACAGTTGCAAGGTTGCCTGGACTAGGAGAAGACAATGGAACTACTGACTGGAGCGACAAGTGTAACTTTTTTACCTGACATTCTACCCGTTGAAGACTTCAATCACAGGAACCAATAAGCTGCATGAGAACTGTCTTAGGTGAAAATTCTAGTAAGGTGTAGGATGGATTATTGGACAGAGATAACGATGCACCAAATATTGCCCAATGGGAAATTAGAGACTTGTTCTACAACTTTGATATAACGGCGTGACACAAGAAGAAATCAGCCATTTTCTTAGCCATTCTTTGGAAGCCATTACTCGCCTTTACCCTGCCGCCCTTAAAGCCATTATTCCTCTTAGCCATTCCGTGCTACTCTGAGAGAGTTTGTCTTTAGCTGTTTGATACCTTAAACCATCCTCACCTTCTTCCTTGCCTGATACTTACTTCTCCTCCTTATGAGGGAAGAGTTCCTTCTTGCTATGCCCTGCTGAGACTTAGCTGTTCTATCCTGGCTGATGGCGAATTGACTGATGTCCTGGGGACGAAGACTGATGCTGTATGATGACCCATTCGGATGGGTAACTATCTAATGATATATTGTAATTGTCTGTTTGCCTTTTCTTTCTAGGTACCAACTGCTCTTTTGATAGAGGCCATAGTTAGATGTTTTCTAAATTTGTGTTGCTAAATTGTTTTGCATGAAGCCCAACATGCTAATGCTAATTCAAGGTTAGTTAAGGAGTTCACTAAATCGGATGCAAATAGACAAATGACTGAATTCTTGCTTTGTTGAATAACGTGTTAATGATACTCTGCTAAAGTTGATTCATGTTAACATAGTGCTTTGTGTTAATGTTCATGAGCTATGCTCTGCTAAAGTCCTACTCGAGTTGCCATATTGTAGTGGTTTTGATGTGCTTACTGATATTGAGACTAATAAACATGCTATTAGAGTGTAACTAATAGGGAATAAATATCCTAACTTTTACTAGATTTGTGTGGTTATTCATGACCGCCAGGTCAAGGTGTGTGCGATTCTTATTAAATGTTATTGAATAATTGATTGATTAATTATTGTGAATATTGGTGAGGTTATTGATCTATTGATTGCAATGCTAAACAGATATCTCGTTCTGGGAAGTCCCCTAACGTTGTCAAAAAGGTCTAAAACGAGTCCCTTTGTAAGTTAAATTATCAAGGTTGGGATGCGTTATCAGTTCCAACCCATTTAAAGCACTGTTTGCACCTAATTTCTTAACTGAAACCTACCATTCTGCATTGCATGTAGCCACACTTGTGAATTAGGCAAAGCCACTCTGCGTCAAATGGTGAATACACATTGTGTTCTGTGGGTATACATTTTTGGTAGAGGCACGGCCCAGTGTATGTTGGCACTAATGACTTGCTAAATGGTACAGCAGCATGAGCCAAAACCACGAACTGAAAACTTCATCTTGGGAGCTGGTGCCCGTAGGCACCTGAGAGCTGCCTCAGTGGGAGTGGTGACCCTCCTGTGCCAAGGGGCACTGTCGCTCGCTCTCTCTGGTCTACAGCTGCTTGCAGGGAGGCTTCGCTCTGAACGTTACTAAATGCCATCTGAATGTTAAAGTTGACCCTAGTTAATTGATGAGGATGGCAGTGTGCGAGTGTAACCGTGGTATGCCTCACCTGCCCAGCTGACGGGACTCCTCTGACCTGTAGGTATCGGGCCACATCCAGCCTCATATTTCTTCCACTGAACTGTTGTTGCTAGGCTCACGCTACGAACACAGGGATGTCTGCACAATGTGTTCTTGTTAATTACCGCAAGTAGAGAGCGACAGGCTCTATCAGAGGGCATTGCATTGAGAGGGCCTGGTGACATGAAGCTATTTTACATAGCTTAGTGTTATTGTCTAATGAAGGAGATGGGGGCATTGCCCATGCCTAAATATCGGCATATAGGTCTGTAACTTAATGGTATAGTTTCTAATATGCGTGGAGCTCTTCAATTCCACTAGTGTGCCATTGCAGCGCTCAGACATCCCGGAGAGATTACATTGTGATGTATATGTTTGGCTAAGGGTGTAAAATGTTGGTCTGTAACTTAATGATTTAGCGGCATATTTATACCCTGCTTGTGCCAAATTTGCACCATTTTTTTTTACACAAATTCGGCGCAAACTTAACTCCATATTTATATTTTGAAGCTAGACACGTTTAGTGTCAAAATATAGGAGTTTGCACCATTTTTTGGATGTGTGAACCTACGTTGCTTCATTGAGCTGCAAGGCAGGCATTCTTATCCAAAAAATGGCGCGATTCCCATAGCGCCATATTTATCCCCCCATGCAAAAATGAAGCACAGGTGGGATGCGGCACCAAATAATGTCGCTAAGCTTGCGTAGCGCCATTATTTAACGCCTGGGTCAGACCAGGCGTTAGGGGACCTTTGGACACATTTCCATGGTCAAACACCATGGGATGGGCCCACAGGTGCCTGCCCCAAGCCCCAGGAACACCCCCACCCATACCAGAGGGACACCACAGGATGGGGGACCCCTGCCCAGGTAAGTAGGGTAAGTATAGGTGAGTATTAGGGGATTTTTTTTAAAGTGCCATTGGGGTGCCCTAACAAGGGGCCCCCTACATGGCACTGGGGGCTGGGGGCAGGGGACATGCCGAGGGGGCACAGGTCCCCTGTGCTGGCCTTTGGTGTGGTGGGCATTACTCCTGTCTTTTCTAAGACAGGAGTCATGCTTTAGGATGTTGTGCACCTGGAAATGCTGCATGCTGGTTAGCGGCATTTTTTTTTCCACTAACCAGCCTGATGTAATTTTTCTGGCGCACAACCTCCTCACCCCATACCGACACCCCACCCAGCGGGCATCATTTTTGATGATGCTAGCCCAATCTTAGCGCCGGCTTGCACCATTCCTTAAATATCGTGCCCAGTGGGCGCTGTCAAATGGCGCTAATATTTCTGCTGCAAAACTGCAGTTTTGCGGCAAAAAGTTTAAATATGCCCCATAGTTTCTACCATGTGCGTAGTGCTTAACTTCCACTAGAATGGCATTGCAGCACTCACACGTTCCGCTGAATACAATCGGTGAAAGCGCGTGCGGTTGTGTTATGCTCTATTGGAGCGCAGGCAGCTAACACTGAATGTGACTGCATAAGAAATCTGTGGCATCTGTTGAGCAGCACCAGAGCCAAGCCCGGAAAATCTCTGTGATGTGAAATTAAAATGTATACTTGCTCCTCCCATCAACTGCACAAAAAGAAAGGATGGGAAGCAAGAATTATTTTTACCCAAGCGGAACGGCCAGCAACTGATGTTAGAACTCTTCTGCAAGTACTATCATGTTACTATCATGATACATACCAGAATCTGAGAGACTCACACAGAATGAAAGGACATGCGGGAAGGCATAAGACTGTGGACTGGAAAACTATCAGTCGCTGAATGCAGGAGAGCTATAACTCGGGACAGAGGTGAAGGTCAATGTGATAATGTCAATGTGCATGATGTAAAAAACTCTCAAGCAAAATCCTAAAGCTCGCTTTTTTCTGTTTCTGTGGTTCTGCCTCCTTTTATTTCCCATTATTTCACCCACCGCTGCCCCTCTTATTTAACGGGGCACCTCCTTCTCCTTCTTCTTGAAATCCTTTGAATGATAAGTAAATAAGATTGACAAGAAAGCTAACCAATTGTAAAGAGTGGGCTGACCCAAAGACCACTATAACAGTATTGTCAATAAATGGTCTTTGAAACCAGACAGTTAGCAGATGTCTATGGGTGAGACCTAACAATGCTTCTTTTGAAAATAGAAAACACCCAGGGATTGTGCCCTGGCCATACCAGTATATTTATGTCACTTTCTTAAGTCACATCCTATTGTGTTATCATTCTTGGCTCTGATGCACCTAAAGACAATTTAGCTGGTGAAGTTGAGCTACATAAATACAATAATACATAATTACATTAAAAGTTCTTAAGACAAATAATAAACCATAGACCAATTATCCAGTATCCGGCAGGGACACTTGGTAAATGTACAGAAGTTTGCACATTTTAGTACAGGGTAATTGCATGAAAAAGTAACATTCTGTAATAGATGTACGTTTAGTGTCAGCTATCCCTAAGTTCCCATTTCAGTCCGTTTTCAGTCTCCCAGATCTTGACCACCGCCAAAATGTCCTGACTGCACTGCAGGTCATAAATATTAAGAGCACATGGATAATGTGTGTAGATCGTTCCATTCTTGGGAGGCAAAATATTTCTTTACCCTTTTAATAGATGTACCATAATATGGTTGTATTCGTTTCGAAATTCTGCAGATATGTAAAAATTTGTGAAACAAATTATATATATAACAAACAATATATATAAGGGTTATGTCCTCTGTGGAGTTTTCTGATTGTAACTAAGTTGGTGCATTGAGAATACTTTCAAAAACACCAGAGATATGCTAAGAGATCACTATATATTAGGTAATACTATATTCATTTTGTTGTTCAGACTAATTCAAATAAGGCCAAAAGGCTGCATACAGGATTGTATGACTTTTTACGGAGCCGTTTTTAATTTTCCTGGTTAACTTGAGAACAACACATTTTGCATATTTGGAAGTCACAAATGGCTACAAGCTCTGTGCAGATTACCTTCTATCTTGCTTTCAGTGGTTGCCCGAACAAGACCCTGATTATTTCCGCTAGGGTAGTCTTGGTTCACTGTTGACAGGTCTGCCATTTCGAACATATCTTACCTTGTCACAGAATCTATAGAGATTCAACATGGCAGCCAGCTCATCCCTCTGTCTCTCTGCGCTCACGTAGAAGGTAGAGAGCTTAGCCTGAAATGAGCTTTGCAAAGATTTGAAATCTTCCATCTGCAAGAGTGCTGAACTTTTGAACTTATGCACTTCATCACAAAGAGACAGTCCATGATTGTAGTGTGCCTAGAAGAGAAAGGAACAGAGGGAAATGGAACAGAACATGCACATACATCTATTGCAGTACACAAATACATTTAAAACAAGTCTGCTACAAATCTCTGGGTAAATCGAATTGTGTGAGAGAGGCATCAGGAGCATGCTATCATGAGCAATTCAGCCACTTTTCACGGCCAATAAAAAGAGGAAACAAAAGGGAAACAAAGGAAACAAAGGATTTATATCCAGTGATCTGGGTGAAGGTACGAATCCCATAGAAAAAGGGACGTGAGTTGGAAAAGCCGGTGTGTTCAAGAGAGCAAACAACTAAACAATGAAGCAGGAAATAAAAGCAGGGCTCAAAGGAAGAGAGATGAAAGTTGAACAGGAAGAGGAAAAGTGAGAGAAGATGAACAAGAAGACAAAAATGAAGACGAAAACAAAGATATATAGCGATTCAAGAAGGTGTAAGATAAAGTAAATAATACATTCTGAAATTGGAATTGAGTTTGTTCTAAATAGCAACAATTTACCTACTCTAGCTTTTTGATCAAGGGCATCTCTCCTAAATGTGATATTAGAACCCAACATGGTCTTCAACACTAGACCGCAAAATAACTAATTATTTTGAACTCAGCTTTTGAATCTTGCATTCACTGATTAGAATTTGGGATTTTTAATTCATAATTCAAGTGCATGCTATTCCATCAAGAACATGCCATCTATTTGACCTACTGATGCCAGAAGGAAGAAATCCTGGAATCTACGATGGGATTGCTCTATATTTTCCAAAGACCATTCCATATTACTGAACTCCCGCAGCTGTCCTTCTCCTTCTCCTTCGATCCAAGAGCTCACCTGTGAATGAAAATAAGACAGATACAGTGCAGTGAAACCACAGTTAAATTGTTTTCAGCAGAATACTGCAGCTCTGAGAGACAGGTCTAAGCAGAAAGCAAATGTGTTGACCTCCTGTAGGGTCATAGTTCTCTCCTTGAAAAAAAGATCTTCCTTCCTGGCTTGCCTTTGTTCTGAGATTGAAATTGTGTTAGGGGCAAACTTATTTTCAGGACATCCCTTTACCATCTTCAGAATGTAATAGGGCTCATCTGGTGGCCAATCAAAACGTGGGGCTGGGATTGCGATTACAGACCCAGAGATAATAGCTACTGAGCACCCAAACAAGTGAATCATTCCCACTGAAAGTAATACCCATTTATGTGATAAACACCAGACAAAACATCTCCACTAGTTACCTGAGACACAAAGGACACAAGGGCTCAGGGTAATACTTGACAGAAATACTGCATCTCAGTGGTGCCCTTGGGACATGGAGGGCGGCCCAAATGAGTACAGAACAGCTCAGCACCATCTTTATAAAAATCTGCCAGTAAAAGGAGTGGAATAGTACCTCCCTGCAAGACTCATAAAGACCTGGAGTCTGTCCAAACCCCTGAAGAATATGCCACACAGACAAATGTTAACATCAAACGATTAGATAATGTTACAGAACACGTTTTTGAAGTCTGTACGTTATCAGGCGCTTTATCTTGTAATTCGCCTCTGTTATTGTCTTCTGAAAGCCCATAGCCAGGTAAGCTGTTTCAAGAACACGATAAAACTCACAATAACCTACTTTCTTTGGTTTGGCATCTTTATAGCTGACTCCACGTGCACTAGAATGTGTTAACCCAATCACCATTTTACAATAAGAATGCTATTTTCTATGATACTCAATAAGCAAATTGTGTATACACAATTTTGTCTACCACAGATTTCCAAATTGTTAAACATGCTTTCTGCTTCCATAAAGAAAGTCAGGGTCAATCTGCTCCAACTTGCCTCATGGGCAAAATCTAAGAGCCAATGGTCTCTCTTTTTTAACTCATTTCTTTATTGGTTTTGCATTTCAATATAAATAGCCCCCTTGTGAAGACTAGTCGCAGCATACATATAAGAAAGGACAAAAGGAACTGACACATAAAGGCATAATCAAGGCCTAGAAGAAGCAAAAAGAAAAAACAAAAGGGGTAAAATAAAAGTGTTAATGAGACTCCTATGTACACTACAGTCCTGCCACTTGCGAATCCCCTGTACAGCCCAGAACACAAGGTCATAACCTACCCTGCAAACAGCATTATAACAGTGACCAAAACAGAAGGTTTACGAAACCACAGAGCCATAAACGTCAAGTAAAATCACATACAACACACCTATCTAACCCCTACCCATGAGTGTGATGCATGCACACTCTCCAACCACGACAGACATAGGTAAAATAAAGTCCACTTTCACAGTTACAATACGTGTCCTGCTCCCTCTACTCTTGAACCTCCTCCTGAACAAGCATGAGAGAGATCACAGATGCATGTCACAATTGTCCATATCTGACCCAAAATGCCTGTTAAACCGTTCAGTGCAGCCCTCCCTTATACCCGAGACCGAATATGTGGGAGTGCAACTAAAGGGAGAGTGGACCACCCAAGACACACTCTAGGGGGCATATTTATGCTTGTTTTGTGCCGAATTTGCGTTTTTTTTTTTACCAAATTCAGTGCAAAACTAACTCCATATTTACAACACAGCACACCATGGCGGTCATTAGCACAATAGAGTCAAAAGTTTGTATGCTACTGTTCCGCTTTGCTGCACTAGCGTAAAAAATGTTGGCGCTATCGGGGAAAAGTGCAAGGCGGCCCATAGGGTTCTATGGGTGTGTCATTTTAAAAATGATGCCAAAATGGCATAGTGAAATCTTGTAACTTTCACTGCGCCATTTTTTAGGGTCTCCTAGAGCTGGAACGCCTCCCTTGCATACATTATGCTTAACACAGGCATAATGTGGCACAAGGTGTCACAAAACACAGTGGCGCAATGCATGTATTGCACCACTGAAAGCACGCACTGCACCACTTTGTAAATATGGTACAGCAAAATGCCTCCTTAATATCACATTAGTGTCAAAAATATGACGCTAATGTGGCGCAAGGAGTCGCTAAGGGCTTGTTAATATGCCCCTTGGTGTGTTAGCGTTACAGCGAACACCAATGCCTTAATGTACAAATCTTTCCCTTGTAGGCTGTCAACATCCATCTCCACCAATGTGAGGGGTGTCTTCAAAGTCAAGATGTCATGCAAAATGTCAAGCTTGGCTGTGTCCACAACGTGAACAAGGTTAGTGGCATGGAGCATACACCATATATCACGCCAATCCGGAGCCAGACATGGACAAAACCACAGTATATGGTATATGTTGCAACCCTCTCTGGCACACCCAATAAGCTGTACTCTAGCCCTGCATTTGCCAGTACTTCCATAACTGCTATTGAGGCAGCAAAATGTCTGACCTAAGTGTCTCAAAGGACCGAAGGTATCCTTGGTGAGAAGGTCCTCAATCATTTGAAACCCTCCTCCCCTCCCACAAAGACTACTTAACCATTTCACGTCCTCTATTAATGTCCTCATTGGACTAGAGGAACCCATTTTTATGGAGGCAGCTGTCAAGTCTCAGTAGTCTATCAGAACCTTTCCAGACGACCACATCTCTTTAACGGTAGGGGAGCAGAAGGTGGACTACTATCAAACAGTATTCCCAGGCCTACATTCCAGGGCTACCCACTTAGATTGCTCATCACTGGAAATCAAAAAGTAGACCAATTGTGATAAAAAAAGATGGTACAGTTGTGTTCCCGGTAGCCATAGCCCCCTAGTTCTAGTTTCTGCACATAGTCTTGCTAGACTGAGGCGGGCTTACCAACCTGAATATATAAACATTTTAATGCACTTGTACAGGGTGTGGAGCAAGCCCTAGTGGACCGCAAGTGGCAGCAAACAAAGAACATCATTAAATCTGTGTGCAGGGGTACCATCAATTGTTTGTTATTTTTATAAAATCAGTGGGGAAACCATCATCCCCTAGTGTTTTTATGCTGGACATGGCTGTGATAGCCTCCAATGTCTCAGAGGGTGCCTGCAAACCTCAGATAGTGTATGGATCTGAAGACCATTTAAAAGATCCGTTCATACTGGAATTTGTCAGAGGCCCCACAGCAGTACAGGACTCAGAGGAACCTGGAAAATGTGCCCCCTATATCCATCGGTTGTGTCACCAGTCTCCTGGCATCATCACACAAACCGCTGATATGGCTTTGCGCTTCCCACTGCTGCAGTTAAGCCGCTAAGAGTCTATCAGCTTTTACCTCCTCCTTATTGGCTCAACTTATGGCACATAGGAGTATATTCAGTCTGTGTTGTGAAAAAAGAGTTCAGGTCATATTTCGCAGCCTCTTGCTGATGTAGGTGGTAAGACATGGGGTGGTTTGTATACTGTCTGGTGAGAACCCATGCCTTGCATTCCAGCTGAGCAAGTTTGTTCCCAATCTCATGTTTACACACAGCAAAGTCTCTCATAAGGTCTCCCCTTAAGGTGGCTTTTTTTGTGGCCCAGAGAACTTAGGGTGAGGAAACCGCAGGTTCATTGAATGACAGATAGAGGCAGAGGTGGGCTGTCAGTTTCTGTTTGATTTTAGGCAACTTGTAATGGCACATATTCAATGTCCAACTTTTGGACATGGGCAGAACATGTCCTAAATCCAGCTCCAGGACCACTGGAAGGAGGTCCGCAATCCCACTTTCCAATATAGTACAACGCGGAGTTGTTCATGAGGAAGTAATTGATCCCCAATGATGTTGCATGCACAAAGGAAAGAAAGTAAATTCTGTGTCACCTGGGTATGTCTGACACCAGGGGTCCTTCAGACCATGATCTACATCTAACAATAGACCACAGTCTCAAGTTGTGACCATATCAAGGTGTCCTGATCTATCCAGGAATGGGTCTATACCCAGTTCCGATTCCTACCCACTATCATCTTGATATTACCGACTTGAGGCATGAGTTGTGTAGGAGAATGGCCACGTCACAGTTCTACAAGGATTAGGAGGTCCCAGGTGAGGTAGGAGCTCTAGAGTATCCCTAATGAGGCTACTACTTATGACCCTACCTACCCAATCTCTATTCAGCCAATCTGACTCCTGGCCCGATAAATGAGTTTCCTGCAATTAAGCTGTCAGTTTTTTTTGAAGCAATGTATGTAAGACCCTTTTTTGCCTTATATAATAATATAAAGGATAAATGCTTAGGTATCTGGGCTGTGGGTGGGCTGCCATGGAGTTTGGGTCGTCTACTGCAATTATAGGTCAGATAAAATTGGAACCCTGCTCCCAAAGTGGAAGTCACTGTTTTGGAAGTGAACAGAGTTCAACGGAGTGCAAGGGAGTGTGTGGCTAGTGCGGTGAAACTGATGCAGTGATGGACATGTTTATAACAGGGTAGGTCACAATGGTGCTCAAAGAAGAGGTGAGTGGTCTTGGAATAACAATTGGGCAGAATGCACTACAGGAGGCACCACAGAGAACAATACAAAAGTGAATCAGGATATCAAAGTGGTGCATAGGAAGAGCACCTACGATCCCCAAGGTCAATAAACAATGCAAAATGAAAAAAATACTTCGCACTGGCGAGTGTACCTCCCAACCCACACACTGCCCTGCACCCCTACAAACTATTACGACCAATAGACAATCCAGGTAAAGCCTGGGAGGTAAGGGTCCAACAGAGAGTGGCACAATTGCACCAAGAAGGTTAATTTATTGAAGGAGCCAGCAGACTCTGAGGAAAGTGCGCCAGGTGGAAAGACCAGGACAGACATCCTGCTCAGGACAGCACACATAAAGTACTTGCAGGTACTGTCAACTATCAAGGAACTTCATGCAGATTTCACCAAGTAGAGGGTCAGAAAATGTTCCAATATCCCCCTCATGCACCCTCTGAGAGGCACTGTACTCAATGGGGGGGAGCAACAGTGTCCAGTCTCTGGCGCTCAGGAGAGGTGTCTACATGAACATGCCGCGGATCTGGATGAGAGGCCAGTCTGTGATTATCCACGCCTTTCTCTCCATACTCAGACGATGATGTGTCCATGGCCGTTGTGTCATTGTGCCCTTGTAAGCGAAGAAGTGGTCAAGGCCTTTCAGGTCCTCAAATTCCCTGTTCCTGCCAATTGATGGTAAACAATATGGTGGCAGGCTCAAGAAGTCTATAGCGAATGCCCAGCTTTCAGTGTGTCATATCCAATGCCAGATATTTTATACAGTTGCACCACAATATCATTAGAAAAGTCCATCACAATATGAATCCTGCCATCTTTATATAGGAGTATTTGTTGTAGTGCTTGGCTGCCTTGACGAGTTGCTGGGCCTTCTGGTGATGTAAAAAGCATGCGATGATCGCCAGGGGTATTCCACTGTGCATCCACCATACTATGTTTTCAATGGGCCCTTTGAAATTCCAATTGGGGAATGAACGACAGGAATGTGAGCAGACGTATTGGCTACCCTTGTGGCATCTGAACCAACAGCTGGGGTGGAGACGAATGGGGCCAGGCAGGAGGTGAAGGACAAGATGCACCCCAAGCAATAATTGGGGCGAAGAACAAGAGGTTGCACTGCCCATCAAAGGACAGGTTCTACAATGACAGGCTACAAAAGTGTCTAATAGCTGCCCCCCCAGAGTCAGGTTAACATAGGCGAGGGCCAGTCATCTCCCAGCATGGGCACCAGCCTTCTCTCCAGTCATTTAGCTCCCTTGTACCGATGGATGCCATATTACCCCCAGCTCTGCACACAACATCATTGGGCATTTGCAGATGTCCAGGCGACTACTGTCACTGCAAGCCCTAAAGGAACAACTATCCATGAAAGGAGGTCAGAAACAGTCCTTGTGATGGGTTGTGCTCCCTTACCCCGCAAAGGGCAGGTTGAGACTGGATGCAGGTGAATAATGGGCCAGGCAGAGTGCAGGACCGCAGTCAGGTCTTCATGCCTGTGGCACTATTGTGAGGCAGTCAGGGCGAGCAACCAGTAGAGGCTCTAGCTTTGTGTCTCTGCTGAGGCTCCTGCACAGACTAGGCTGCGCCCATCACCAAGAGTCGCAGAGGTGGCTGGGGCATCCTCTACAGTGCTTAATTTGTAAATAAAAAGGTGCCGGTGCTCAAAGCTCTCCTCTTAAACATGCAGCTGCTGCAACTAAAAGTGTGAGCACATAATACTGAGGCAGCGTAATCCTGAAGCCACCTCGGGCCGCTTCAGTCCATTTATAGCTACTCCCTGCCCCTTCAGCTCACTCTGTCTGCTTCCTGCTTTTCCTCTTTCTGACGCTTTTTCGTTTTTCTCTTCCTCGGTCTTTCCCACGTGTCTTCTGCTCGCAGTAAATGCTTGAGACAGAAAACTAAGCACCGGCCCTCAGAAATAAGTGCTGGTGTTCCGCACCGGAAACAACAAGCACAAATTAAGCACTGATCCTCTAGGAAGATGACAGTGCCATGAGGCAACAGATCAGGTCCTCGTACACTCCAGTGGCTATGTGGCTAGAAGGCTGACATCAGGGAGCCCAGGGTGAGTACAGAATACAGAAAGGGTGCCCGGGGTTGGAGCACCGTAACAGGAGCCGGCCAACTTGGACGCGGCTCAACTCTGTCACGAGCCCCAATACCCTTTGATCGTGTATAGGACCAGGTGGTTGACTGTACACAAGAGCAAGATGGAGTAAGGATCTGCATGAAGCAATGCCTATTGGCTAAATAAACTACACTTATGTCTGTTCCTGCAAAGTACAAAACTGACCTGTAATTAGACCTATGTTAATAAATGTATACTTTACAGGGGCCATAATTTAATTTGCCAATTTAACTCTTTTTTGATTTCCTTTACTTCTCTGACTTGAATGTATTGGGACAAGCTTGTAAGGCATTGGGTTAATTTTGTGAAATTATAATTTACAACTCTATATAAGGAGCTGAACTAGAAATCTGGGAATGTACTTTATTTTAAGTTTCTTTAATTGTAAGAAATGTTTTCAGGTTTGAACGACCTAACACTGTGTAACTATTCTGCTATGAAAATCGAATTAAACAATCATGTTATCAAGCAGACTTTTTATTTGCCTAAGGAGGATGCAAGTTTGAGTCACTGTAGAGTGGTTTTTAGGTTGAGCAAAGCAGCACGCAAATGCTGCTTTTCTGACATGTTTGTATATATCTGGGCTTTTAACCACACCACCTCACGCCCACAAATCCTTTGTTATCATTGGTAAATGCTTTACATTTGTACCTCCTTGGGGTGGTTTTGTTACCTTCTTGGCCATCATCTCTCTTACATGGATAATTGCAATAACTTTGTGTCCTTTTTTCCTTTTTATGGGTGAGCACAAAGTGCTCATTCCATTCTGTAATCTCTCTTTGGGCTTGAAACCACGCCCATGTCACGTCAGTCACTTACATTTGTTCGTAGGCTTGCCTTTTAAAATGTGCTTGCTTTCATTTGTGAAAGGCATGCATACGTCATGCCTTTTCCGGTGTTTAGCCCACCTACACAGCACCGGTAAAGTACCAAAAACATACGAGGCTCGATGTTTTCAGCCTGGAGTCTGGACTACTTTATCTGTGTGTTTTCCACGCAACGCGATCGTGCTGCGTTTTTTTTTTTGCTTTACAACGCTAATAGCTCTAACTCGGAAAAAATGCGAGACCCGTTGCATTGAAAATGGTTGTTTCCTTTTGTGGCTCTCCTTCGCGCATACGCTCCTGGCGGCTGTGGTGCTTTGAATAGGCCCACTTATGTCAACTGTTTTACTTTTTTTATTTTCAGTTTGAATTGTTTCTCCCCACGACCCAAATCCTGTTTCTTCTCTGCCCCCTTGCCCGTTTGTTCTCCCCCTCCCACACATATTGTCTCTGTTCATTCTCCCTCTCCAAATGGAAGAGCTGATTGCTTCATAGCGTTTGATTTTTGGTAGCGGACGGGTTGTGCTGAGAAGAAAGGAAATAATTCCACATGTGAAAGTATAACCGCCGGCAGCAGCACCGTCTGCAGAGTGGCACAGGAGAAAGCTCTGCACACACTAGCAGGTACATGGCGGATTGCCACAGCTTTGTGCGACGTGAGCCTTTCCTTGCTTTGTTTCTTGGTTTATTAGGGTCGACCTGCGTTGCGCAACGAGACGCTTTAGTTATTAGAAAAGGGCTAGGAGCCCTGTCGACGTCACGTCAGTGTGTTTCATTGGTTCGTGGGCTTGCCTAGTAAAATCTGCTTGCTTTCATTAGTGGAAGGCATACACACATCATGCCTTTTCCGGTGGTTAGCCCCCCTCGAGCGCAGCGACCAAATACAGAAAACATGCGAGGCTCGCTGTTATCTGTCGGATCGTGGACTACTTTTTCTCTATTTTCCTAGCGGGATTTCGCTTGGCAGAAGTTGAGCGCTTTACACAGTTAATTTCACTTTTTCGGGTTACGTACATAAAAGCACTTTTGCCGATAGATGAAAAGTCGGGTTAGGAGTTTACAACGCGATCAGCTCTAACATGAGCAAACACGAGATCCGTTGCATTGCAAATGCTTGTTTGACTTGCACTCGTAAATGGAATAAACTATTCGGCTTGTCTTCAGTCTTCACACGCTGACTTTATTGCGCAACAGTTTCACGAAAATACGGGAGCTATAGAAAAACACACTTTCATTAACGCCTCTGTAAGGATGTCAGAGAACAACAAAAATACAAACAAGTCGTGCTTTACTGTGCTACCTCCTGCCACAAATTTCATCCCATCTGAGCGTCCGTGAAGACATGGAGCCTGCTAGACTGCATCCCCAAGTGTGATTTCTTTTCTCTAATTAATGTTGGAAAGGCCCACGGTTAACAACACTGGGGAGTGGGAATTAGTTGCCCAACACACTCCTTAAACAATATCTAATTCCCTATGCTCGCAAATTAAATTGCACTCTTTTCGGTTTCCATTATCTAAAAAATGTATGGTATCTGCAGGTAATCATTGTGCGCAACTGTTCAGATTGGAACGCGCAAGTACTAAGACTTTGATAAATAAACCTAAGTTTAAATAACGACTTTCCATAAAGCGACAACTTGACAAAACATTTTTGTGAATAAATTAAACTGAACATTAACAGGTATTTGGCGCACAGCAATGAGACAGGCGCTACTTTGATAAATACTATTCTTTAACTGAAAAACAATGGGAGTTATGTAACATAATGTAGGTTGTAATGTGAAAATGTATTTTGGTTAGCTTTGCATGGCGCTATGCGTCACAGAAGCCACTTCAGAGCGCTAAATGACAATCACTACCGACAGCTGTAGCTTGTCTCTCGAACCTCTTGATCATTTGAACATCTTCTGAAGTTGAGACAAAGAAAGGACAGACTGGCTGACAGCGCTGAAACGTTCATATGTTAGTAGCACTGTACATCGAATGTCTGTAGGCATAGACTGCTCAGTCAGGGGCTATTGGAATTCCTGTCTCTGTTACAGGCCCGAGACATTTAAGTTGCATAGATCGCTCCCAAACCCACACCTTTGATTACTTAAAAGTATTTTTTCTTAAATAGTTCTGCAAGAACCGGGCACCGCAAGTACACAAAAATGTGAACATCAAATATTATTTATTTGGTACCCTAAAGACATTTACTGTGACGTCCATATTTCAAATACATCTAATATTTCCTAAGGAGCATCTAAAAATATATTAGCGGTGGAACTCTTGCTGTTGTGGGTTAATCGTGACAGGTTGCTTTGTGTGATGCATTGTGATGCGCTACAACCAAGGAACTGACATTTATCCGCTTGCTCGCTCACAAACTATCTTGAGTTTAAAACATTCTGCATGCTGCCATTTAATCTTCTCCATTGCCTCGCTTCTCACAGACTGCTTAATTCCCTAGCACTCTGGAGCATGAAAACAGATTGTTTAGCTTTCATACAAAAGCATGTTTACATCACAGACCCTGTTCTTAAACTAGCAGTTATTTTAAGAGGACATCTTGATTTTAAAGGGATTCCAATCCTGTTGCATTTCATAAGCTCTGATCTCTTGAATCCCTATTTGTTTCCTAGAGAGAAACATATAAATATATAAAAAATATACTTTCCAGTGCTACAGGGCAGGTTCTTAAAGGGGTGCTTTCAAAGGTCATGTTAAGTGGCCATAAAGAGGACCCAAAGCTGAAGGCACTTTTTAGAGTGATTCCGGGATGAGTGGTATAAATGAGCAAGACCTTTTAGGTCGACCCCAAATTAATAATATAAATATAATACATAAGGCAAGAGCTGGCTGACCAGGCACTGGTGTGACCATCTGTTTGGAGTATTGGGCTGCCTAAACTATAATGAGAATGTATTGCGTAGCATGTGCTAATGGTGGGCCCGGTTGCCGGGCGTGGGTCGCTGTCCTGGGCGGGCCGGGCGAGCCGTTGCTGGTATTGTAACTGTCTCCGAGTGTGGTTAATAACTGTGGCCAGCCGCTGCCCCCCCGTTATCCACTACAGCCGAGTTGTCTGGTTTGAGAAGGGTTTGTTTCCTTGTGTGATTGGCCTATCCAACTCTCCTACTGATGGAGAATTAGAATGTGTGATTGCGATGTTGAATGTTTAAGTTGTTGGGTTTGGGCGGAGATCAGTTGTTTATCTGCTCTGATGGTATTGGTTTTGTTTTGGTTATACTGGAGGCTACATACAGAGCGCCTGCTCGGGTGTTGGGAATCTTCTACTGCTAGCGCAGCGCTATGCGTGAGGGCGGGATGGGCGAGGGGTGGGTGTGCTAGGCTCTTAGCGTCATGAATACATACACCGCGATCACTTGGAATGTGCGGGGCATACATACCCCTAAGCATAGGTACTCTATATATTCATATCTTAAAAGGCACTCAGTGCATCTAGCTTTCCTGCAGGAGACCCATTTGGCGCATTTGGAGCTCCCACACCTGCAGAGGCGCGGGAGAGGGCAGCTATACGCAATAGGTCACCCCACTTACGGCAGGGGTGCCCTGGTCTGGATTAGAGTGGGTGTCCCCTTTGTAGCAGAGGAGCAGATCATAGACTCGCAGGGGAGATTTTCCCTGGTTCGCGGGAGGCTAGCGGGCCGGGCCATAGTGCTGGGCTCTATCTATGCCCCGAATGTAGATCACGCTTCCTTTTTGCATAGTCTGTCTCAGCGCCTGGCAGGTTGGAGTGACTTCCCTTGGTTAATGGGGGGAAGGGGTGGTTTAAACAGTGTGCTAGACACTGACTTAGACCGTTCCTTCCCCCCATTGCAAAACGTCCCCAGTTGTGACAGCCACGCGTGGTTTAGTGACTTGGACGGAGCACTGTCAATTGAAAGATATATGGCGGCAGCGGCATGCTGCGGACAGTGTTTACTTGTATTATTCTGCCCCGCACTCCCTGCATGTGCGCCTGGACATGATGCTTTGTATGCGGAATCTGACCCCTGTGATCGTAGACATAGATTACCTGGGGCGTACGCACTCGGATCACAACCCGCAGCTTATGCGTCTGAGTTGGGACTCTTCTCCCCCAGCTGTCTCCACCTGGAAACTTAGGCCTGAGCTTTTAGAGGACGCTGCCTTTAGGGCGTCACTGGGCATACTGATGGTACTGCCTCGACGGGCTTGCTGGAGTGGGATGCCTTTAAGGTCTTCATTCAAGGGCATTGTCTGGGGACTCAATGGAATTTGCGCCGCTCAATTGAACGTGACCTTACTTGGATAGAACGGGACTCGCTGCGACCAGAGAGGGAGGCAGCTAGAAGCCCTGCAGAGGAGGCATTGCTGTTCGAGGCCCGTGCCGAGTGTCTGTCGCTACTTGAACGGCTGCGCTGTCTGAATTACACTGCACACTCAGCGAGAACGCATGCCTCGGCAGACAAGTCGGGCAGGCTATTGGCCTGGCCGGTCCGACGCGATTGCGAGAATGGCCCGGTTATGGAGGTTTGCTTGTAGGCTGGGGGTCTGTTGCATACGCCTTGGGAAATACATTCTGAGTTTACGTGGCATTACCAGGCGCTGTATGCCTCAAGAGTGCTTCCGGCTGAGTGGTCTTGTAGCGAGTTTCTCGCTGGAGTGGAACTCCCACGTTTGAATGAGGACCAGATGAGGGCGCTGGAGGAGCCTCTTAATCTTGATGAGATAAAGACGGGCATTCGTGAGCTAGCATCAGGTAAATCGCCGGGCCCAGACGGTCTACCGGCTGACATTTACAAAGTTTTAACTTCAATTCTGGCACCTAGGTTACTCCGCGTTTATGAGGAGGCAGTTCAGAGGGGATGTTTGGTGACATCTCAGAGAGAGGCGTTGCTGGTGTCCCTTCCCAAGCCTAGTAAGGACCCAGTGGAGTTGGGCTCATACCGGCCACTGGCGATGCTCAATACTGACTATAAAATTCTGCGCAAAGCACTAGCAATGCGTCTTGCGCCGATGACGCTGGACCTGGTACACCTGGATCAGAATGGGTTTGTGCTGGCAAGAGATACGCCGCACAATATCAGGCTGCTGTTTCGCGTCATGCCATATGCGAGACGGGATTGGCCGCGGGCGTGATGTTATGTCCTGGATTTGGAGAAGGCCTTTGATTCCCTATAATGGTCATATCTGTTCAAGGTGTTGGGCCCCACTTCACTGGGATGATTAAGCTGTTATATACTAAACCACAGGTCTGGGTTAAGATGGAGGGCATAGTATCAGAACCGGTTAGTGTGTGCAGAGGTACGAGGCAGGGTTGCACCCTTTCCACATTTCTGTTTTCCCTCACCATGGAGCCCCTGGCACCGGCCCTGCGTGATAAGGGAGCTGAATGGGGTATTATTCTGGGGATGGCCTACATGTGGCATCGTTGTATGCTGATGATCTTGTGCTGTATTTTAGGGATGTTGCGCAGATCCCCCCAGAGGTTGGGACACTGTTGCAGTGATTTGCTTTGTTGTCTGGCCTATGGGTCAATTGGTCCAAATCATGCCTCTTTCCTTTTCACTCTATGCTTCCGAACCCAGAGCTTTGTCTTGCTGGGAGTATTGTCCCATGGCAGCCGCACACATTCCAGTACCTAGGTGTCTGTATTTATCACCGGGAGGGAGACTTAGTTGATGGCAACCTTAAGAGAGCGGTGTCTTCGATCAAATCTCAAATGGCTTTCTGGCAGACGCTGCAGTTGTCGGTGGGAGGTAGGATCGCACTCCTAAAAATGATAATCTTACCGCGCCTATTATATTACTTTTCTAACCTTCCGCACTATATCCCCCCAGCTTTTTTAGGAGACTGGAATCAATGTCGAGGGAATTTATTTGGAATGGAGGCCGTAGCAGAGTTGCGCTGAAAAAGCTGTACTTGCCGTTGGAGAGAGGTGGCCTGGCGGTTCCTAATTTAGAGCATTACTACCTGGCCTCTCAGCTCCAATGGGTGTCCAAATGGCTGGCGGGCCTTCATCTCGCGGATACGGCGTCCACGCAAGGCTCTTGGTACCTAATGCAGGTATCGCACTTATTTCATCCACTCGCATGCGTGACACTGCCGGAACAATTATTCCTCAAGGTGGCGTACAGCTGTTATCGCAGGTCCCTCTGCCTCACCGGGGGGTGGTCCCTTTCGCTCCAGCCTTGGCGTTGTTGGGTACTCCGCGTGGCCCTAAGATCACATCGGGCTCTGAGTTGCCTGCATGGCATGAGGCGGAGTTGTATACACCATGTGATCTCTATGAGGATGGCAGGCTACTTCTGTTTTCTAGGCTTCAGAAGTCGGGGCTGCCTGCAGGGCAGTTTTTGCTATATAACTTGTTGTTGAGGGCCTTGACGTCCAGGTGGGGTGATGTGTCGGTGGCCCCTCCCACACACTTGCTGATACAGTACATACAGGTGATGGGGCAGGGGCGGCACCTGATTAGAAGATTTACTGATGCGCTGCGGGTGCATACAGTCCTAGAAAGCGATGCGCGGTGTGTGGCTTGGGACTGGGATGCGGGCACCTCGGTTACGGATGCGCAGTGGAAGTTAGCCCTCTCTGGCCACACTAACATACCTCACATCTCTAGATTTCGTTTGATCCAATTTGATATCATTCACATGGCCTACCTCACTCCAGTCCGAGTGAACAGATATTTTGCTTGTCAAGATACAGCTTGTCCCCGTTGCTCTTATATAAGTGCAGACATGATACATATGCTATGGTCCTGCCCATCCTTGGGCTGCTTCTGGAGGGCAGTAGTGGGCCGCCTCTCTGAGTGTACGTCGTGGCTGGTTCCGTTCACCTGGGAGGCATGTGTGCTGGGCTTTTTTCCCTGAGGCGAGCGGCATAGAGCTGCAGTGCGATTCACGGACCTGGGCCTGATAACGGCTAGGCGTCTGATAACTCGTAGGTGGAAATCGTCTGACCCACCGGCTGAGCAGGCCTGGAAATGTTTATTTGAGGTGTAGGCAGGAGCGGAGGGAGTGGCGTTGAAAAGAGAAGACGCACTGGGGCTGCGCAAATATCTGCTGTCGGATAGCTGGGAAGAGATGTTGTTATGCCTGCGGAGTATGAGTGGGGGCCCGGCTGCGGGGGTACCCATGTAACTGTTGAGGTGGATGTGCGTCTGCTGAAGGAGAGAGGCGGTGTGATGGGGGGGGGTTGATGCCTGATTGCTTGATTCAGGCCTAGCTTGTAGTCGGAGTTAGAGGTTAAACGGGCGATATGGATCTGTGGCCTGTATGAGCTCCCGTCCTCCCCTGATATGATGGGATGATGCAGAGAGGTTTCCATGCCGATTGTAGAGTGCTTGAATTGCAATCTACTGACTGTATAAATAGTACTCCAGCAGTTGTTACTGTTTGCACTGTTATTTGCAATCTGTTTACACTGTTTGCCTACCAGCAAGAATCAAACACATTCAAATGTAGGCAGGAATGAGCTGATCTTCCGGAATGGTTTGCAGAGTTATGGAACTGCCTGTTAACCTTTCGAGGACGTGCAAGCTTCCAGATTTTAACATATGAACCCTCTTTCTGTGACTTATACGACAGTTAATAATGAGCTGTGTGAACTTGGGCAAACTACGGCTCAATAAGTTGTCTGGAGGTCTGGTTATAACGTGCTCTGATTTTTTCGAATGTGCCTATACAAGTGAGTTGTAATTGCACAAAGTTGTTATCCAGGTGCTATTGATAGTTCAATGTTATGATATGACAAAAGGCTAATAAACAGATTTGTGAGAAAAAAAAATTATATAATACATAAGGCAAATATGTTCATTTTTGCTGTAGATAGAGGAAGAAGGTAAATGAAATTGCTTTTGTTATATGCAGGGCCACTGGAATTATGTGGCAGAGAGGATTAAATTATGATGCAGGGTTGACGAATTTATGGGGAAAGAAAAGTCCAGTTATGTATTTACAACACCAATAGCTCTAACTCAAGCAAATGAGAGGCCTATTACATTGCAAATGCTCGTTTAATGCAGAGTTAGAAGATTGACCAGAGATATCTCCAGCAAGTGCATGATCCCACTGAGGTATTTTGAAAGCATATGATAAAAGGTTGACTATTACTGAAATTACAGTGAAACCTTAGCACCTTCCAAAGGAGAGAAAGTAAGTTTTCCTTCAGCAATACTTTACCAGCTGAGATGCAAAATTACTGCATTCTGTTCAGGAAGAAATCTGCCTGCGTTCAATCTTCTACAGTCCTGTAAGAATCTTAAGACTCAGCTCAACATCGGTCACTTTGGTACTCTTATGTGACCTCTTTCCTTAACCTTTTTGTAGGGACCTGAAGAAGACCTACCTTTTCCTCTCTATACATCACTGTTGTTATTGTGTTCTTTAGCTAGTCTTCCCTCAAGTACTAGTGGAGTTACGATAATAAATAAAAGAAAACGAAGTTGTAATGTTGTCAATTTAACACAAGACAGGGGAAGGTGCACAACATGTGAACCTGTAACAGACACATGCTGCAAACTTTCACTCACAGACAAATCAAATGATTTATGTCGGAAATAAATTTAACACATCAGATAAGACAGACAACTATGTACAACAAATGTTAACAAAACAATACTGATGCATACGCCTCGTGTCCAATAGTGTTAACACACGGCATGCCTGCCTTCAGCACCCAGCAAGAGTCTGACCACTAATGGATTTCTAAAGAGACTGGTGCCAGCAGATCACCCTTCCTCACCCTGCAGAACTCCAACTCCAGGTTTCTCATCTTCAGCAGAGACTCTAACAACTCCAGGCTCCTGTTTGATTTTGTTACAAGAGTGTGGACCAACTCCTCAACACGGTTGTAGAGGGTGACTGCTGACTCCACAGCATCCCTACAGAGAAACAAATGAGAAAGTGCATGAGACACTGATTTCCACAGTGATTCCATATTCCTTAAAGCATTTTTTGTAATTCTGTGATAATTCAGTTTCCATGAATTACAGATCCACATAGTACCAGAAGGTCTGAGTGCAAAAATAGCAGTGTGGTGTTCCTGCATACAAGAGAATTGCTTCTCTTCCCATTCAAGGGGGGCGTAACTAAGCAGTGAAGACTGGGCTGACACTTTTGGGGCAAGTCCTCTACTGAGATGCAAATTGTTTCATATAGTTGATCCAAGCCTGCAATGGCACAGATATAAATGATTAAACAGAATGTTTCGAGTGATTACTACTGTGCCTGATGATTGATAAGGAGAGGCCTTGCACAGTGCTGCCCCCACATGGAAAGATTTGGTTCAACTAACCCAATCACAGCAACTCTGTAAATGTACATCAGTACAGGAAAATCCGAATAGAGAATCTTTTTCGCCTTTGTAATTCCTCCATTGTCTGTACTCTTGTTGCATGCTTTAAAAGAAAAAGAAACAAGGTACAACTGTACCCTCATACCCTTTCCATTGGGCAAAGGTTGCCCACCTCAGTCCCTGTTCTAAGATATTTTTACAAAGTCATAGTATGATCAAGTGACATACTCTCCTGTACAGATGGGCTCAACACTTCTTGGATTACAGGATATTTTTTCAGAAGACCTGTTGCCGCTAAATAGATGTCATCTGTAATCTGTTTACCTGAATAAACATTTGTATGATTCCCAAATATGCCCATGGGAACCCATCCAGTGGTGGTGGTGTCAAGTAAGTTTACAAACCACAATACTAGCCACCCTATCTGAACTTTAAAACTACCCTGTTGGCTGGTACCTGTAAATGACACCATGGAAGTTCAAACTGTTACCTTTAGGGTCTGCCTGCTATCATAGTAATGGTGAAAAAAGCATGCTTGATTGGAAAGCAGCAGGGTTGCTAAAACTGATACAGTTCCAATAACTTTCATGTACCTAATTATGGCACGTCTGTGTGTGTATATACACGCACACACCTGTTAAGACTTCAGCGCCCTGTTTTCCTGAACTCTGATTGCTCCAGTCCAGAGGGAGCAAGCAAAGACAGATGCTACCTCCATGTGGGAGAAAATCTAGCTCCTGCAGCAGCAAGCTGGGGGCGTGCAGGCCCTTCTCCTGTGGCCCGTAAGCAGTGGTCTGTGGGTGCTTCGTGGTCACCACGTCACAAGTTCACCTACCTCTGGGCCGGGGGGGATGAGGTTCAAGGGGCCGTAAAGGCTTTGGGAGGGGGTCCACGTGTCCCTTCCCCTTAATTTACTACATAGGCCTTGGGGATTGAGGTCTAAAATAGGCCCCAGGCACACCCCCACGCCAAAGGAGGGGGAGCTGTGCACTCCTCACCTTATTGTATAAAATAGGTCCCGCAGGCTGAGGTCCCAGAGGCCATAAATGCTCAGTGAGGAGGGATGCACGTCTACTTCAAAATAACTTTTTTTTATAATAGAGTTTCCTAAGTGGGTACTTGGACACCAAAGTGATAGCAAATGAGCGGCAGGAGCTGACCTAAAGTGAAGCAGCACTTCAGATAATCCATTGCTTTTCAAAATAGGGCCGCATAGGTTAAAGTGAGCATTTTCACTTAAGGGAGATGCCCACAGGCCTTCCATTTACATTAAGTTCAGTAACCTTTTGCAAGGATCGCTTCAGTGTTATTTTTTTAAAAAAGAGAATGCAAATATTTGCAAGCATTAATATGTTTATAACCAGTACACTGATTGTGAACATAAGATTGACTGCAGAAATGGAAGTGATCGTGATTGGGTCAGGTTCTTCTAAGGTGGTTACACACACAGTTGATCATGCCTTAATTTTGCCTAAAAGCTGAGTGCAAGATGGGCAGTAAAATCAGCACCAGTTTGTCATTCAAGATGGGCAGTAAAATCAGCAACAGTTCGTCATCCATATGTCCCACTCTGCAGTAGCTGAAAAGTGGGATACAGAAGATGTCCCACTAAAAAGAAACCCTCCATGTGCTCTCTTTTGTTTGATGGTATAAAACCACAGGGGAGTGAAATTCATGCTAGGAGTATTACTTGTCTACATTGTACTTCCCAATAACATCTGCACATTCGTGGGAAGTGGCAGAATCCATTGTTCCAAGAATCTTAAGTCTTATGGTACAAACATTTGTGACTTTTAGATTTAAGGACCAATTTTGCTGTAAACTGGGAGACAAAAGATATACCGGATCAAATTATGCTGAAAA
Organism: Pleurodeles waltl; assembly: GCF_031143425.1. Classification (NCBI taxonomy): domain Eukaryota; kingdom Metazoa; phylum Chordata; class Amphibia; order Caudata; family Salamandridae; genus Pleurodeles; species Pleurodeles waltl. Next base: position 307,814,549 of record NC_090446.1, read on the forward strand.
AACTCTAAAGCACGAACTGTGAATAAAGTAAATGTTTTTGCAAACAAATGTTATTGACATTTTCAGCATTGCAAACATTCTTCTTCTGGGACAATAGTTAATAACCCATGTACGTTTATAGATATATTACCGTAAGCTCCTTACTGGAGCAGCAGATAGAAACAACAGTATTGCCGAACATCATACATTGTGTGTGCAAGTTTAGCCCACCAGTTCCATAACGTTACAACTCTCATGCCGAACCCCCTCCACCCACACACAACCTATCCTGCTTCTGCACAAGTGGCCCTATATTATAAGCTGTTGTACATTCATCCAGGGTCCATGTGGGAGTGCATCAATTCACCGTTATTGCTCATGCAACCCAGAGAAAAATATTGATCCTGATCTTTGGGGTGCAGTAGTCGCTAACAGTCCACTAGCCCCAAAAACTGCTGCCAATACGAGAATATCGGCACAAGATGCCAAACAGAGGAATCACCCAGTGTGGGACTGGGTCAACGATACTGTTCATCACCCGATAATGTAATGCTCTGTGTCATATATGGTGTCAAGTCTCGGCCTGCAATCCAACTACATATGCCCCAGGGCCGTGTGATACACCTTCATGCTCCTCTGTGTGCTAGTCGACAGGATTGGGCCCTCTGCTCCTCATCAGCTCTCAAGTGTTAGTCCATAAATGGCTTCTCTCATCTCAGTTGCAGTCAATTCTGGTCGGCTAACATGAATCATAGCAATAATCACCATTCCACTAGCTCACTTCTTCAGCTCTGGCCCTGACAGCAGCTCCGATCCGTCGACTATGTAGTGTTGCACCCGGGACGCAACGGTGTTGCAACCACTACCATGTGGGGTATGTTCTGAGGAGTATCTTGCGATACCCCCAGTGTTGTTTGTCAATGAAGTGGCCCATGGGTCACATGAGTATGACTTAATAAAATGGGCACGGCCGGCGTGCATGCGTAAGTGTATGCCTCTGGCCAGCAATAACGGAGGGCGCCTTGGAGCCGGGGCCCTGAGTTCTAAATTACCCATGTGAGCAGGGCCTTTATTTACTACGCGCTATAATGTCTCTTGACTGGACAGAATCAAGTGCAGGACGCAACTCAAACTATTTGAACTGTGCAATCAGCTGGTGAAGGGGAGAGAGCAGGTCGACCCTGAGGAAATAGGGCAGATCTGAGAAAAAAAAGAAAGAAGAAACACAAGATGAATAGGATACCCCCCCCATAGAATTATTCATAGTGGAGGGCACCCCATTGGCACAGGCAGTCAGGCGGAAGGACTGGGTTGAGAGAGTGCTGCTATTTTTCGAAGCCATGAAAATTGAAAATGTCCAAAAGAGGGCCATGTTACTGCATCTAGGAGGGAAGGATATATATCAGATATCGAAAACGATTGGTGAAGCAACACTAAAAACACACCTGACCCTCATCGCAGCCCTTAAAGCCCACTTTGAGCCCATGGTCAATGTCGACTACGAAAGATTTGTATTCAGGCAGGCCCGGCAAAGCACCGGGGAGTCCATTTACACGTTCTATATGAGACTCAAAGAATTGGCCACCAAATGCAACTTCGAAGATGAAAATGCTGAAATCAGAGGGCAAATTATTCAAGAGTGTGCTCATCAAAATTATGGCAACGAATCCTGGAGGAGTCAGGACGGTCACTAGCGGACGTATTGACAATGGGAAGAACAAAAGAAATGTCAAAAGCGAGAGCCTCACACACGGAGGCAGCACTCCAGATCCCAGTCAAGGTAGAGCAAGAGGCCGCAGTCACACCCATGCCTTATAGACCCAAACTTAAGAAACAAACACCATCGCAGAGCACACGCGGGCGATGCAGAGGATCACCGCACCCCTTGTCAGGCTGTCCAGCCAAAGGAAAGATGTGCGCAGGATGCAACAAGTTAAACCATTTTATCAAAGTGTGCCACCTGACGAAAAGTATACCAACCTGAACCACTGTAAACACAGTCCTTGAAGTTCAAACAATGGGTAGTGACCTGGACAACGATAAAGACGAAACACAAACAGTGCACTCCATCTTCAGGGTCAGCGCTTCCTCACAAAAACACGAGAGACTGCCCAAGTGCAAAGTACTCAAAGCCAGATGTACGATAGTGGCTATAGTAGACACTGGAGCATCCATCAATGTTATGGCAGATACCACGTATCAAAGCTTGCAGCTGCGACCACCCCTAACGCCCACCCGTATTAGAGTGTTTGCCTATGGACAAGATCGCCACTCACCATGAGTGGAAGATTCCGATCTCCCGCCTGTCCCAGACCACACGAAATAGAGGCATATGTATACGTTGCGGAGGAGGGCCATTGTACACTTCTGGGATGTCACACGACTGAAGCTCTAGGCATCGTGACTTTCACATTCGATGTCCATGTCAAATCTCTCAGTAACATTCTCGATTCTTTCCTGCAAGTATCTGAAGGAATAGGGTGCCTCAAAACCAAGGAAATCACCCTGCACATAGGTTGGTCGGTTCAACCAGTGGCACTCCGTCACAGACGGATTGCCTTCCACCTCAGGCCTCTTGTTGAAAGAGAACTGGAGAAACTGGAGGTTGCAGGCATTATCGAAAAGGTAAAGGGCCCAACGCCATGGGTGTCGCCGATTGTAGTGGCCAGGAAAACAAAACAACCAGAAGGCAGAATCTGCATAGACATGAGGTTATTGAATGCCGCAATCAAGATAGAACGCCATTTGACTCCTACCATTGATGACTTCATTGAGAAACTGAGAAAATCCCGCTGGTTCTCAAAATTAGACCTTCGGTCGGGGTATCACCAACTAGTCTTAGCGGAAGAGTCGAGATACATCACAACTTTCTCAACTCATGTGGGCCTTCACCGCTACCGGAGATTAAATTTGGGAATTTCCAGTGCGGCAAAAGTCTTTCAGAACACCATCCGTGAATTATTACTAGACTTACCTGGAGTCATCAACGTTAGTGATGACATTTTGATTTACACCAAAAACATTCCAGAACACCATGCGCAAATAAAGAAGGTCCTTCAGTGCATCCACAAATCTGGCCTGACTCTCCACAGAGTAAAATGTGAATTCCTAAAGGACAAACTGCAGTTTTTTGGCTATGTATTTTCATCTGAGGGAGTTGCTCCTGACCCCGACAAAGTTGCAGACATCAAGAATGATCTCCCACCCACCAGTGTAACAGAAGTCCGTAGCTTTCTAGGCATGGTGAACTACTGAGGGAGATTCATTAAAGCCCTCACGTCCCTCACACAACCATTGAGGGATCTGATTAAAGCCACAACATCATGGTCATGGGGTCCGGCCCAAGAGAGTGTGTTCCAGGTGACAAAAGATGCCTTGTAGCAGTAGATGCCAGCCAGACATGGCTAGGATCAGTACTCCTACAGAAGCTGTGAGAGGACGAGTGGGCTCTAGTGGCATACGCTAGCAGGTCACTAACGGACAGAGAAAGAAGATACTCGCAGATCGAATGAGAAGCAATTGCCATTCATTGTGGGTGCAAGCATTTTCATCTCTATGTAAATGGCCACCCGTTCACGGTCACAACTGACCACAAGCCACTGATCCCCCTATTCAATGGCACTGCTTCCAAGCAACCCCCTTGCATCGAAAAGTGGAGATTACAACAGCAGGAGTATAACTGTAAGGTGGAATATCGCCCGGGCCCGAGCAACCCAGCGGACTATCTCTCGAGGCATCCGAGGCTAGCCATCCTCACCGCAGAAAGTGAGGCTCAGGAAACAGAAGAAGATGTGAAATGTGTAGCTGTGAAATCTTGGCCTCTACCCATCTCTGTTGAGGCCATCCAGCAAGCAACGGCCCAGGATGAAAACCTACAGCGAGTTTTGAGAGAGATGGAAACCCAGGCATGGAACACAATGCACAAACAATGGCATAGCCTCGCCACAGACGAGCAGGCCACTATGGAAGCGCTGTACCACGTCCGTCAAGAGTTGACTGTCAGTGGTGAAGGCTGCCTTCTTCGAGGACACCGGCTGGTGATCCCTGCCAGCCTGGCCGACACAGCGGTTCAACTAGCGCATGCTGGCCATCAAGGTATAGTTAAGACTAAGTCAGCTGAGGACTAAATTCTGGTTCCCAATGATGGACTTGAAAGTTGAAGAGCCATTCGTGTCAAGTGACTGGAGAGCAAAGTACTCCAGTCCCTATATAAACCGAAGAGCGACCACAGAGACCTTGGGTCACAGCCAGCCTTGATTTCGGGAGCCTTCCTGATGGCAAACACATGATGGTACTAATTGATGATTTCTCCCGATATCCGGTGGTGGAGATCATCCTGTCTTTGACATCCTGTTTTTTCTACCAAAACTAGAAAAAATACACTCATGGAGTGCTCCAGGAGATTAGAACTGACAATGGCCCCCCTTTTCAAGGAAAGGAGTTTGCAGAATACATCATTTCTCTTGGCATCAGATACTGGAAAATAACACCATGATGGGCGCAAGCCAATGGAGAGGTAGAACGATTCATGCGAACGCTAAACAAGGTGGTACAAATTGCTTTTGCAAAGAAGGAAATGCCTAAACTAGCAGTATACTCATTTCTGCAAGATTACCGCCAGACACCACACTCTACGATGGGGGTTGCCCCAAGTCACTTCTCCAAGGGGCGGGTTGTTGTGGATGTCAGTCCTCATCATGAATGAAGGACTCCTGAAATGGTTGATGAAGCTAAAGAATATCTCAAAAGAAAGCGATCCAATGACCAAGCCAGTGTTCGGTGGCGGTCCCGTCTCTCAGACTTGCAGGCCGGAGATTGTGTCCTCCTAAAGGATAGGTTCCCAGGCAGCAAGTTCCGAGCACAATTCGAGGAAGGCCCATGGATCATAGCTCAGTGACAATGATCCATGGTAGATGCGCAGAGGGGTACAGAATAGGTTGCGCAAAACCTCTCCTATTTCAAAAGATTCTGTTCCCTGGTCTCTCACACTGATGTAGACGCTGTGAGTAACCCCATCTTACCGGGCGCTGATGACGTTTCAGATGATGACTGACTGAGGAGCCTGTTTCAAAAAATGAACAAGTGAGTGGCGTTCCAGAATCCCATGATCAGGAGAACAGTCCTGGTGCCAGTCGTGACAATGCCCTATCGCCGGCCAGGAGAACGGTGGGGTCACGGTATGAGCTGAGAAGCAAACCTGCACCTTCGACTCAATTGACAGATCACCTTGTATGAATGTCTATTGCTACTCCTGTGCACAGTTTGAACCCTGTTACTCTGTTTTGTGTTTTGGGAGGGATGAAGTGTCGCGCCTGTGACGCAACAGTATCACGACCACTACCGTGTGGGGTTTGTTCGGAGGGGTGTCTTGCGATACCCCCCAGTGTTGTTTGTCAATGAAGTGACCCAAGCGTCACATGAGTACGACTTAATAAAATGAGCACGGCCGGCACGCGTGGTTAAGTGTATGCCTCTGGCCGGCAACACCGGGGCACGTCCGTGGAGCCGGGGACCTCATTTCTAAATTACGCACGTGTACAGGGCCTTTATTTAATGCGAGCTATAGTATAATGGAGGCAGCGCTCCCCTGACACCCCACAACTCAACAGGCTAAGCCAGTAAGGGGTTTCTCAGCACAAAGTGCCAGGCGTCATTGCCGTTTTGATGTGCAGCCACGCTGGCCCTCAATGAAAAAACAATGTAGCTGTGCATGCAAGGCACTCAGCAGTGGTGGAGGCTGGTCCCATACGAGTGGGCCATTGGCATTTCCCATTAGATACCAGTTGTGTGGGCAGGTATAAGGCAGGATGCCCTCAGATTGTGGACTGTCCAGGAGCAACGCTGCTTCCGTCCTACTTCATTGATGCCTAGCCACGCCCCCCAAAGTAAAAAAAAAAAAGGTTGAATTATGTTGCATCAATTGAGTTGTTGTTGTATTTTGACAGTTAACACGATCAGTTTGTGATGACGAACAGTGCAGCATGGCCTATTAGTTATGGGGAGCATTATCAATAGTACCTGTCTCAAAAAATACCTTCTCATAAAAATAACTGAGCCCACTGAGTTTTGGAGTCCATTGTTGTTGAGTCCTTATCGGACTCAGATGACCCCGACGTAAGCAATTTTGAAGATTTGAACCACAAAATATTACACAACTTTACAGATAACACAAATACAAGTATACAAACATTATTTAATTCACAAATAAAAAAACAATTTTCATGTTAATGGGAAGCTGGGAGCTTTTCTAAATTCAATTGAGGCAATCCATTTGTCCAACCTACATTCTGTATGATGCACTGCCACTGCTCTCAAGAACCAGTCTGAGAAAAACAACTTAATTTTTAGAATCCGAATTCAAATTCCTTCCCATTTACAGAAATTTAGGGGCATATTTATACTCTGTTTGCACCGAATTAGCGTCATTCTTTTTACTCTAATTCGGTGCAAATTTAACTCCATATTTATACTTTGGTTCTAGACCCATCTAGCACCAAGGCCCTGATTTATACTTGTTTTGCACCGCATTAACGTCATTTTTTAATGCAAAAGTGGCGCAAACTTACAAAATATTGGCCCTTATTTATACTTTTTGCTGCAAAACTGCACTAACTCAGTTTTGCACCAAAAAGTTTAGCACTGGCTTGCACCATTTCTGTGCACCAGCCGGGCACCATATTTATGGAATGGTGCAAGCCGGTGCAAAGGGTAGGCTAGAGTTTAAAAAAAAGACTTTAGTCGGGTGGGGCTGGCAGTATAGAAGAAGAGGGTTTAGCACCAAAAAAATGGCTTTAGGCAGGTTAGAGTAAAAAAAAATGACTCTAACCAGATTAGCGTCATTTTATGGTGCTAAACCTACCATGCCACATGACTCCTGCCTTAGAAAAGGCAGGAGTCATGCCCACCACCCCAATGGCCAGCACAGAGGACAGGGGTCCCCTGGGCATTTCAGGGCCCCCTATGGCACTTTCAAAAATAAAATGCACTTACCTGTACTTACCTGGGATGGGGTCCCCCATCCTCGCAGTCCCTATAGTGTGGGTGGGGGTGCCCCTGGGGCCTAGGGAGGGCACCTCTGGGCTTATTCCATGGTGTTCCACCATGGAAATAGGCCCTCAGGTCCCCTAACGCCTGCCCTGACCCAGGTCTTAAAAAATGGGGCAAAGCAATCTTTGCCCCATTTTTTGACCCCTACTCCCTAACTTGCACCATTTTTGCATGGGAGTATAAATATGGTGTTAAGGCCATAGAGTCATTTTTTGCACGGGAACGCCTACCTTGCATCTCATTAAGGCAAGGTAGGTTTCCACTTCCAAAAAATGACTTTAGCTCCATAAATTTGGCGCAAGATGGGACTAGCACCAAAGTATAAATATGGAGTTAGTTTTGCACTGAATTAGAGTAAAAAAAATAAATACGCTAATTCAGTGCAAACAGAGTATAACTATGCACCTTAGCGTCAAAAAATTATGCTAATCTGGCCAGAATCATTTATTTTGACTCAAAACTGCCTAACGTCATTTTTTTTAAGCTAGCCTACCCTTTGCACCGGCTTGCACCATTCCATAAATATGGTGCCCAGCTGGTGCTAAAAAATGGTGCAAGCCGGTGCAAAACTTTTTGGTGCAAAACTGCGTTAGTGCAGTTTTGCACCAAAAAGTATAAATAAGGCCCTTAGAAACTTTCTTTTTCACATTTTACTACTTCATTTGTATACACTTTAAAAAAAAACTGTTTATATCATTTAGTTTTCCAGGCAGTTACGGAGCCCCGGCGGTCTCCGGACCACTGGTTATGGCCAATTGCCTTAGGACATCAGCAATCATAGTTTTCTTTATAAGAGGTTCAGAAGTCATATATTTTTACAACATTATGTTATGAACAGCACAGTGATCACTGTCTTGGTCCACAAACCCCTTATTCTGAGCCTACTTTTGTGTTACTGGTAAATGTCTCTCTCCCAAACACATAAAACACGCAATTGCCACTACACAAGTGTCCATACCCAGTAATGAAACGAACAACGATACAAAAAACGAAAAGATACCCTTTAGAGATTTTATATTCTGTACTCCTGTGTCATTCGGTGCCGGTTCCTACCCACCATCGTACAATCTTAACAGTATTTTGGTATCGGGAGTCCTAGCTAACGAATGGTCAGTTTTAGGCTGAAGCACTGTGTTAGGATAACCAAAATGGCCAAATAGTACCACCTAGTGGCCATATTGGAAAATTACATGAATCTGACAGCAAACCGTCATTCTTATTTCCTGAAGCTCAAATGGTGCCGGGCAAATTTATGGTTAACAGTTAAACCATGGAGTGGCGTATAAATATGACTCTAAGTGTATCAGTGTGATTTATTACTGCTGTGTGGCGTGCGCTCAGTGTCCCACACTTACCTAGTGTCATACCTGCCTCTCACATCACAAGTACATTGGCAACTAGACTGTAGAGCAACCTCCGACTTCGCCTGCACAAGACATCTATACCCCCGCTACGTGGCACCGGCCTATCACTCTTTGAAAGTGACAGCCGCAAGTCGGTTGTATGACACAACCACGCACACAAAAACAACGCATGCCTGAGCAACGCGGTCAGAACTATGACTGCATCTTTAAATCAAATCAAATCATTAACATTTATAAAGTGCGCTACTCACCCGTGCGGGTCTCAAGGCGCTAGGGGAAAGGGGGAGTTACTGCTGCTCGAATAGCCAGGTTTTTAGGAGTCTCCGGAAAGCGGAGTGGTCCTGGGTGGTCCTGAGGCTGGTGGGGAGGGAGTTCCAGGTCTTGGCCGCCAGGAAGGAAAAGGATCTCCCACCCGCCGTGGAGCGGCGGATGCGAGGGACGGCAGCGAGTGCGAGACCAGAGGAACGGAGGAGGCGGGTGGGGACGTAGAAGCTGAGGCGTCGGTTGAGGTATTCCGGTCCCTTGTTGTGGAGGGCTTTGTGTGCGTGGGTGAGAAGTCGAAAGGTGATCCTTTTGCTGACTGGGAGCCAATGCAGGTGCCTCAGGTGTGCGGAGATGTGGCTGTTGCGGAGTAGGTCGAGGATGAGGCGTGCCGATGCGTTTTGAATGCGTTGCAGGCAATTTTGGAGTTTGGCTGTGGTCCCGGCGTAGAGGGTGTTGCCGTAGTCCAGGCGGCTCGTGAAGAGGGCGTGGGTCACGGTTTTTCTAGTGTCGGCGGGGATCCAGCGGAAGATCTTGCGGAGCATGCGGAGGGTGAGGAAGCAGGCGGAGGACACAGCGTTGACTTGCTTGGTCATGGTGAGAAGAGGGTCCAAGATGAAGCCGAGGTTGCGGGCGTGGTCTGTGGGGGTCGGTGCAGTGCCGAGGGCCGTGGGCCACCAGGAGTCGTCCCAGGCGGACGGGGTGTTGCCGAGGATGAGGACTTCCGTTTTTTCAGAGTTCAGCTTTAGGCGGCTGAGCCTCATCCAATCTGCGACGTCCTTCATACCCTCTTGTAGGTTGGTCTCGGCGCTGGCGGGGTCCTTGGTGAGGGAGAGTATAAGTTGGGTGTCGTCGGAGGTGATGATGATGTCGTGCTTGCGAACGATTTTGGCGAGGGGGCTCATGTAGACATTGAAGAGTGTCGGGCTGAGCGATGAGCCTTGAGGTACGCCGTAGATGATCTCGGTGGGTTCTGAGCGAAACGGAGGGAGGTAAACTCTTTGGGAACGGTTTGAGAGGAAGGAGGCGGTCCAGTCCAGGGCCTGGCCTTGGATCCCAGTGGAGCGGAGGCAGGTGATTAGGGTGCGGTGACAGACGGTGTCGAAGGCAGCCGAGAGGTCGAGGAGAATGAGGGTGACTGTTTCACCATTGTCCATCAGGGTTCTGATGTCGTCAGTGACTGAGATGAGGGCGGTTTCCGTGCTGTGGTTGGTTCGGAATCCGGTTTGTGAAGGGTCGAGCAGGTTGTTGTTTTCCAGGAAGGTGGTCAGCTGTTTGTTGACGGTCTTCTCTATTACCTTGGCTGGGAAAGGCAGAAGAGAGATGGGGCGGAAGTTTTTCAGGTCGCTCGGGTCAGCCGTAGGTTTCTTTAGTAGGGCGTTGACTTCAGCGTGTTTCCAGCATTCGGGGAAGGTAGCAGAAGAAAAAGAAGAGTTGATGACGGTCTGGAGGTGCGGGGCGATAATGTCGTCGGCTTTGTTAAAGATGAAGTGAGGGCAGGGGTCCGAAGGGGCGCCGGAGTGGATAGAGTTCATGATGGATTTGGTTTCTTCAGTGTTGATGTGGGTCCAGTTGTTGAGGGTAATGGCCGGGGGTGCGGGTTCGGTGGTGTTATGTTGGGTCTGGTGTCCGAAGCTGTCGTGGAGGTCGCTGATCTTGCGATGGAAGAAAGTGGCGAGGGATTCGCACAAATCCTGTGAGGGCGTGACGGCGTTGGCGTTGGGGTTGGAGAACTCCTTGACGATGCTGAAGAGTTCTCTGCTGTTGTGGCTGTTTTTGTCCAGTCTGTCGGCGAAAAAGTTCTTTTTAGCAGCGCGGATCAGGCGGTGGTGTTCGCGGGTAGCGTTCTTGATGGCGGTCATGTTGTCAGCGGTGTGGTCCTTGCGCCAGGCCTTCTCGAGGGCGCGACAAGTTTTCTTTGATTCTTTGAGGGTGTCAGAGAACCAGAGAGGTTTTTTGGTGTTGGTCTGTCGATGCGTGCGTTTGAAGGGAGCAAGGTTGTCTGCGCAGTTGGAGATCCAGTTTGTGAGGCTGAGGGCTGCGTCGTTGGGGTCGGTGGTGAGGGTGGGTTGGTTGGCGGCGAGTGCTGAGAAGAGTTGCTCTTCGGGGATCTTGTTCCACTGTCGACGAGGGATGGGTTGAGTGCGGAGGTGGCAGGTCTCGCGTCGGAATGTGAAGTGGACACAGCTGTGGTCGGTCCAGTGTAGAGCGGAGGTGTGGCTGAAGAAGACGTGTTTGCTGGCGGAGAAGATAGGGTCAAGCGTGTGTCCGGCGATGTGGGTGGCGGTGTTCACCAGTTGTTTGAGGCCGAGGTTGTCGAGGTTGTCGAGCAGGGTGGTGGTGTTGGGGTCGTTGTTTTGTTCCAGATGGAAGTTGAGGTCGCCTAGGAGGATGTAGTCCGGTGAGGCGAGGGCGTGCAGGGAGATGAAGTCGGCGATGGCGTCGCTGAAGGGGGCGTGCGGTCCGGGAGGACGGTAGACGAGGGATCCTCTGAGGGTGGTCCTCGGGTCGGTGCGAATCTGAAAATGCAGGTGTTCAGCGGCGAGAGGGGTGTCTTCGGTGGAGGTGGTGACGCTGATGGAGTCTTTGAAGACGATGGCGATACCTCCTCCTGCTTGGTTGGTGCGGTCTTTTCTGGAGATCTTGTAGCCTTCGGGGATGGCGGTGGCGATGTCTGGAGCAGAGGAGGCGTTCATCCAGGTCTCCGTGATGAAGGCGACGTCCGGTGCTGTGGAGTCCAGGAGGTCCCAGAGTTACCACCCATGGCTTTACCATGCATGCTTTTACAACTAACTTTGCTGAAAAAGCATATGTGGTAAAGTAAAATCCACCCTGAACCAACCAGCCCTGAGCCCTAAATTCCAGAAACCAGCCTGATCCCTCCCTGAGCCCTAAAACTCCCCATGCACCCATCAAATACCTCCACAAACTACCCTCCCCGCCCTGAGGCCTAAATTCCAAAAACTACCCTACCCCACCCCCACCCTGAGCCCTAAAACACCCCATGCACACCTTAAAACCTCCCCTCCTAAACTACCCCAACCCGCCTACTCTTAAATCTATTCAGACTCCCCCCCCGGCCCTGAGCCCTAAACTCCCCCCACGCACCCCTAAAATAACAAAAAAATCCCCCACCCCTAAAAACCATCCCCATCCCCACTTACCTCGACTGATCTTTCTTCCTGATCGTTCCTGCTTGCTCGCCCATCCCCCCCGTCCTGAGCCCTAAGCACCCTCCATGTATCCCTGAAAGCCTCCCCTGGCCTCCCTGCCCTTTAATCTACAAGCCCCCCCGGCCCTGCCATCCACCAAAGTACTCTGACCCTCCGGCCTGCCTTCCCTTAAATCTACCCTGACCCACTGGCCTGGAGCCCTAAACCATCCCCCATGCACCCCTAAAATTAAAAAAAACTCCCCCACCCCTACAAAACACACCAGCCTCACTTACTTCGACTGATGCATCTTCCTGCTTCTTCCTGTTTGCCCGCCCATCCGCACAGCTAGACCGCTGCCTGAACCACGCATCTGCGGCCTGCCTTAACCACGCAAATGTGTAGTTAAGACATATGCTTGGTTCAGTCAAGCGTTGTTCAGCTTGCAGCCTTCCGGTACACGTGGCTGTGCCATCGTAGTTTAGGCCATTCACCCTGACAGAGCCAGAGACTCCACTGATGTAGAGGACCCTTGTCAGTGGTCTCAGCCTCTCAGCTCCTATGTGTGATCCAGGGCAGTGAGGCACCTCCAGCAGGGAGGTTCGGTTCTCTGGAGCCTTTTCCCCACCTCGTATTGCCTGCATCCAAGGCCAAGTGACTCCAGAAGCTCCATACTTCATCTGGCCTAAAGAAAAAGTGCTACTGTGTTTTTGTCCAGCGTCTGAAGAGAGAGCATCACAGGCTGCAGTGACTGGACTCCTGGGACCACAGGTATGTCTGGCAGCCCTTCAGCTCATGCTCCTACACCACCACTCCTCAACTGACACAGTGCCAACATGTCCAATGTCCCCTCCAAAGAGCCTTTCATCATTGAGGGCACCCCCTCCTCACAGGTGCCCAAATGTAGAGAATGGGTAGAGTGCCTCGAGTTATACTTTGAAGGTGTAGACATAGCGGTGCACTAGCACCATATCTCCTGCTACACCTGGGAGGCAGAGACATTCACAGAATATAAAAAACCCTTATGGAGGAAAAGCCAAATACCTACACCACACTAGTAAGAGCCCTAAATACGCACATTGAGCCAATAGCAAACAGGGACTACAAGAGGTTCGTTTTTAGACAGTCCCGCCAAGAACCAGATGAATCACTTTACGTTTTTCATGATAGACAAAAAACTTGCAAGCATGTGCAGATTTCATGATGAGCAAAAGGAAATCAGAGGCCAGAGCATCCAAGACTTTGCGTCGTCCAAATTGAGAGAAGCAGTTCTCCAGGAGTCTGGCAAATCACTCCAGGACATCATCACATTAAGGAAATCAAAGGAGCTATCAAAAGTCTGTGCGTCCTACATTGAAGCTATTTTACACAGAACAGTCAAAACAGAGCCGATCAATGTGATTCAACCGTGACGCAGCAGTGAGCACCCAAAGAAACCACCAGAGAGCAGCAAGACATGTAGGTATTGCCGGGGGAGCCCAAGAGACCAAATGACTATCCAGCCAAAGGCTGAAAATGCACCACATGTGGGAAATACAAACAATTTGTCACAGTTTGCAGGTTCACTAAATGCACATCTCTGAAAGAAACAGCTCAAGCAGTAGCAGAAGCAATGAGTAGACCAGCAGACATTGATGATGATGGTGTTGAGAAGTACATGGTGCAAACTGTCTTCGCCGTATACACTGACAGCTTCCTCTGTGCCAGCTCAGGTAGGCCAACACACAGTCACAGCAAACATCACCATTGGAGCTTCCATTGACCTTATGTCAGTGGACACTTATCAGAACACTTGCGAAAGCCAAAGTTAAGGTTTTTGCACATGTCAAACCCAGCCTCTGCCCGTGTTAGGGAGTTTTAAGTTGTTGGTGTCTCATAGAGATGGAAGCATGGATACCATCATCTATCTGGCTAATGGAGGTCATGGCATGCTAGTGACCGACCACACCTCTGAAACACTGAACCTCATTTCCTTTGCATTTGCTGTGATAACTGTAGAATTGGCAAGCATATTGGCAGAGCATGAAAGCGTATTTACAGAAATTAGATGCCTGAAGGACAAAGTTGTGCAATTGTACATTGATCACTCCTTAAGGTCAGTGGCCAACAACTTCGGCACACAGCGCTCTATCTCAGATCCAAAGAAGAGGATGAGTTAAGAGAAACTGGAAAGTGCAGGGATCATCAAGAAGGTCACTGGCCTCACATTGTGGGTCTCTCCAATAGATGTAGTGAGGAAACAAAAGCAGCCAGAAGAAGTCTGCATCTGTGTGGACATGCAACTTCTCAATGTTGTGATCAAGCAAGAACGCCATTTGACTCACATGGTGGATGACATCACAGAGAAACGCAACGGAGCACAGTGGTATAAAGGTGATTGGCGCTCAATTTATCACCAACTGCCTCTGCATTCTGACTTGTGGTACATAACCACATCCTCCACCCATGTGGGACTCCAATTATACTGGTGACTCAGCTTCAGAATATCAAGTGCCGCTGAAATATTCCAAAATACTATCTGAGAGCTACTTACAGGGTTCCGAGGTGTCCTCAATGTCCGTGATGACATCCTTATAGTTGCCAAGTCCATACGAGAACCCCACGAGTACCTGCGAGGAGTGCTACAGAGGATTAGAGACTCAGGACTCACCCTTAACTAAGCAAAATGCAAGTTCCTTAAGCAGTTAGTACAAGTTACTTACCTTCGGTAACAAAATATCTGGTAGAGACATATTCTAGTTGTAGATTCCTTACCTTAGAATTTCCCCCAGGCATAAGACTGGATCTGGGGATTTTTCTTTGAGCAATACCTTTGCACGTTGTTAGGTGACGTCTGTCGACTCCGCGGGAGTCATTGGCGTTGTAATCGCCGTGATGACATCGGGAGTAGTTCATAGATGCCGCCTCAGCGCTGTGACGTCAGTTTCTTTTAACGACTTTCCATGCCAAAGCGCAGAGCCGCTAGAGACACTGAGATTGGTGCACCAGAGCTAAGGACCTGAAGGGGGAATCCCTGTCCCTAGAAATCAGTTTGCAAGCGGGGAGGATTGGTGGGTCGGTATAAAATCTGCAACTAGAATATGTCTCTACCAGATATTTAATTACCGAAGGTAAGTAACTTGTACATCTGATAGAGACTTCTAGTTGCAGATTCCGCAGATTCCTTACGTTAGAATAGATACCCAAGCAATGCCAGCCTCGGAGGTGGGCTGCGAACCAAGATCATACTAGAAAGTCCTGCAGGACCAAACGAGCAAAGTAGCCGTCCCAACGGACCTGACTGTCCAGGCAGTAGTGTTTAGCAAACGTGTGCAGGGACGCTCACATAGCTGCCTAAGAGATATCCAGGATAGGAACTCTGCGTGCTAACACAGTGGAAGCAGCAGTCGCTCTGGTGGAATGAGCACGCAAGCCCTCAGGGGGGTTGCTTCTTGGCCAAAGCATAGCACATCTTGATGCAAAGAAGTACCCATCGAGAAATGGTACGTTTTTGCACGCCTTCCCTTTCTTCGCACCCACATACCCGACAAAAAGTTGATCCCCCACCCTAAAAATCTTTAGTACGATTAAGCTAGAATGCCAACTGTCTTTTTGGGTCCAGAAGGTGGAGTCTCTCCTCCTCATGGGAAGGATGTGGGGATGCGTAAAAAGTAGGCAGTGTGATGGACTGGCCTACATGAAATGGCATAACCACCTTTGGAAGGAAGCGTTAGTGAGCAACACCACTTTATCAGGGTGCACAGACAAGTATGGAGGTTTGGACGAAAGGGCCTGAAGCTCACTCACCCAACGAGCAGATGTTATGGCAACAAGAAAGACAGTTTTAAAGGTGAGGAGCCGTAAGGGACAATTGTGCATCAGCTCAAAGGGAGTACACATTAAATAAGTAAGGACAAGACTGAGGTCACACTGAGGCATGATAAATGGAGTGGGAGGAAATAAATGGGTGAGACCTTTTAGGAATCTACTCACAATAGGAGATTTGAAGAGTGAGGGCTGATCAGGTAACCTAAGAAAGGCCGAAATGGCAGATAAATACCCTTTATGGGTGGCCAAAGCAGAGCCCTGCTGGGCCAAAAAAAGAATGAATAAAAGAACCTCAGATAGAGGGGCAGAGAGAGCATCAACAGATTTGTTGGTGCACCATGCCACAAATGTATGCCAATAACAGGCATATACCGCTTGGTGTAGGGACACCTGGCTGCCAAGATATCACCACAGACTTCGAGTGGAAGGTCAAAAGTCGTCAACTGGCGCCGCTCAATCTCCACGCATGAAGGCGGAGATTGGACAGGTTTGGGTAGAGAACTGTCTCCTGCTGCTGCGACAGAAGATCTGCCCAGAGAGGCAGTCTGAATGGAGGATCAATGGCCTTACTCAATAGTCTTGGATACCATACTCTCCGTGCCCAGTCCGGAGCCACCAAGATGACTTGGGCCCGGTCATTCCTGATCTTCTTGAGAACTCTTGGCAGAAGTGGTATAGGCGGAAAGGAGGCCAGAGTTCCACTCAAGACAAAAAGCGTCTCCGAGCGAGTGCCGCCTTGGAAACTCCAACGTTCAAAACAGCTGACACTGCACGTTCTCTGCGGAGGCGAACAGATTTAACCAAGGCTCTCTCCACTGCTGAAAGAGACCTTGCACCTCCCCCATGTGGCCGCCCCAACCCAGAAGCGACGCACCTGTCACTATAGATAGATCTGGCTGGGGAAGGGAGAGGGATCTGCTGTGGACCCAATGCGGATTCGAAAGCCACCACTACAGGTCTTTTGCAGTCCCCTCCGAGATCTGGACCATGTCGGAGAGATTCCCCCGATGCTGCGCCCTCTGCAATTTCAAGTCCCACTGCAGATCCTGTATATGCCATCTGACATGTGTCATTAGCAGGATATAGGAGGCCATGAGGCCCAGCAGCCTCAAAGTCAGTCGCACCGAAACCCAAGACAGAGGCTGAAAGATCGGAATCATAGCCTGAATATCTTGGACCAGCTTTTCGGGAGGATAAGCCCAAAACTGCACTGTGTCCAGAACAGCTTCGATGACAGGGAGCATCTGAGAGGGAGTCAGGTGTGACTTTGCCACGTTTATAGTGAACCCCAGCGTGTGCAAGAGGCTCGCCGTAGTCTGAAGGTGGGAGATGACTTTCTGGGGTGAGTCTGCCTTCAACAGCCAGTAGTCGAGGTAGGGGAAAACTGAGACTCCTAACCTGCGCAGATGAGCTGCAACCACCGCCATCACTTTCGTGAACACCCGAGGGGCACTGGTAAGGCCGAAGGGGACCATGGTAAACTGATAGCGCTTGTGACCTACCACGAATCGTAGGTAACATCTGTAGGCAGGCAGGATGGGGATGTGAAATAAGCGTCCTCGAAGTCCAACACTACCATCCAGTCTCCTGGGTCTAAGGCAGAGAGAAAGAGAACATGAGCCAGGGTGAGCATTTTAATTTCCCCTTCTTGAGGAAGTAGTTGAGGTCCCAAAGGTCTAGGATAGGACATAAGCCCCTGTCCTTTTTCGGCACCAGAAAGTAGCAGGAATAACAACCACAACCTACTTCTGGCACAGGCACAGGGACCTTCTCTATAGCTCTCTTGGCCAAGAGAGCTGCGACTTCCAGGTAGAGAAGTGCCAAATGATCCTCTGGGAGTTGGCTGAGTGATGGAGGCATGGCCGGTGGGGCATATTCGAAAGGGATAGAGTAGCCCTTTCGAATGATCTGCAAAACCCACTTGTCCATAGTGATGGATTCCCAGGGGGGCAGGTGATGGCGAATCCTGCCGCCAACTGGATGGGAGTGAGGGATCGGACGAGGAGAGTTTGGAGGCTGCAGTGGGGGCAGAGGTGGACTGGGCAGACCTCTGCTTCCCTGTTCCACGTCCAAGTGGGGTTCCGCATCCCCAGCAACGCAGTGGCTGAACAGCATGGGTGGCACAGAGGCTGGGCTGGGGTAAATACAGGGAGCCCCTCCCGTGGTCACTTCTGGGGTCAGGGGCAGCGGAAAGACCCAGGGACCGATCCGTAGCCCAGGAATCCTTGAATCTCTCCAAGGCCGAGTCCACTTTGTCTCCAGAGAGACGGGAGCCATCAAAGGGCATGTCCATGAGAGACTGTTGGACATCCCCCCGAAAAACTAGAAGTACACAACCAGGCGTGGTATCTCAAGGCCACTGTCGTAGCAACCGATCTGCCCACAGAGTTGGTTGTGTCCAGCCCACATCGGATCATGAACTTGGCTGCATCTCTCCTATTGTTGACAGCTTGGGAGACAATAGTACGGGCCTCCTCCGGTATCTGCGGCAGGACTTGCCCACAGAGAGTGGATATAGTGGCCCAAAAGGCATGAAGGACTGCAGCGCAAGGAAAAAAACAACTTCTTCCCAAATTGTTCCAGCCTTTTTGATTCCCTATCCGGTGGTGTGGAAGGGAATGTGCCTGAGGAAGAGGAAGACTGGATGACAAGACTCTCAGTCATGAGGTGTAGGGACAGGAATTTAGGGTCATTCAGAGCGGGCCGATGGCGGAGTGTGATAGTCCAATTCACAGGAGCCCCTGTGTTAGGTTTGGATCAAGTACCCAAAAAGACATAGTTGAGGGCTTCACTGAAAGGTAAAAGGGTCTCAGATGTGGAAGCCCCTGGCTGAAGCACCTCAGTCAGGAGGTTGGACCTGACCTCTACAGTAGGTAGCTCAAGGCCAAGAACCTCGGCCGCCCTACTGACCACCATACCATAAGTCGCTCCCTCTGCCGTAGCCACGGTAGGAGGAGACAGCATGCCAGTGTCTGGAGAAGTGTCCAGTCCACTGGCTTCACCCAATTCCTGTGCCCAGTCCAAAGATGGGTCATTCTGGTATTCATAAGAATCCAGGGACCCCGCCAATCCTTCCCTAAATTCGTACCCATAGGAAAAAGGGTCCAAATCTGACCTGGGGTGAGTAGGCCCCATTAAAGACAGAGGTGGTGTTGGCCGACGCCGCTCTGACTCCGAGTCGTAGGGGATTAGGATCGGGTGAACGTCGACAATGGGCACTACCGACGTCTGGAGCGACGACAATTGACCTGGCTCCGGTGAAGGTCTCAGTGGAGTGACCGGCGTTGGTGCAGATCTGTCACCGACATCATGCGGTGACAGTCCTTGCACAGCTTGAACCCGGTCTTCAGGGACATCCTCAATGCACCAAAAACTCACTTGAAAACTCAACAAAATGGTCGAAATCGGTCAAAAAGAGACCAGGTTAGCTCTCTCCCGATCAGCGTGTGGCGTGGAAAGAAAAGAACTGACATCACTGCGCTGAGGCGGCACCTATGTACTACTCCCAAATTCATCACGCGACTACGATGCCAACGGTGCCTGCGGAGTCGACCGACGCCACCTACCTACGCGCATGGGTATTGCTCAAAGAAAAATCATCGGATCCAGTCTGACGCCTGGGGGAAATTCTAAGGTAAGGAATCTTCAACTAGAAGTCTCCATCAGATATAATTTTTTGTGGCTAGACGTTCTTGGCAGACAGATTGGCTCCAGACCCAGAGAAGGTGAAGGATGCACAGAAGGCCCCTGCACCGATCAGTGTTGTAGGTCCAAAGTTTTTTAGGAATGGTAAACCACTGTGAGGTCGGGGTTTATACCCGACCTCACAAGCCTCACACAACCCCTCAGAGAGCTCCCAAAAGTCACCACCTCATTGACTTGGGGTGTGGAACAGGAGGAAGCATTTCAGAAGACAAAGAGAGCACTTTCAGTGGACACCACACTGTTATACTTCAATCCCTCTAAGCCAACCAACATTGTAGTCCAACCCAACCTAAAAGGTCTGGAAACTGTCCTTACAAAACAACAGCCCCAGGGAGATTCGACCCCATTAGATACACCAGTCGATCATTCACAGCCACTGACCAGAGGTATTTGCAAATTGAAATGGAGGTCATTGCCATACACTGAGCGTGCCAGTATATGCATATTTACATTGATGGTCAGCCTTACGTAGTCACTACTGACACACAACCTCCTCATACCCCTGTTCAAGAGCTCTGCATAGAAAACATTACCCCACATAGAAAAGTGGATGCTCCAGTTGCATGATTATGATTGTCAGGTGGAGTACTGACCAGGGGCCAACAATTCAATGGATTACCTATCCCACCACCCCAGGGCTGCCACCCTAAAGGAGGCAGAATAAACAGACGAATACATCTGATATGTGATGGAGTGGTCAAGGCCACTCCCTCTGTTCCCTCGATGCCATCTGCACTACGACAGAAGCAAATGAGTACCTATAACTTGCCGTCACAGCAATCTAGTCAAGAAGGTGGTACTTACTCAAAAAACACGGATACCAAAGGACTCCAGAGGGTATGAAGACTCTGGACACACTGTTCGATGTACGTCCTGAACTCATGACCAACGTAAGTGATAGTTTGATTCCAGGACTTCGTCTTGTTATCCCGCTAGTCTGACAGAACAAGCCGTGACAGAACTAGCTTGCATACCATGACCACCAAGGCATGGTAAAGACAAAGAATCAGCTCAGGACAAAGGTCTGGTTCCCGCAGATGGATGAGATGGTGGAAGCCACTGTGAGATCTTGTCAGTGGTGCCAGGCCTAGCCCTTTGGAAGCTCCTGCCCCAGTACTCACAGAACCAGGTCCCCAGCAGCCCTGGGAATGCACCATTCTAAATTTTAGGCATTACACACTTGTCCTAATTGATAACTATACCAAGTACCCTGAAATAGAACTGGTAAGTTCCCAAGCTTCAATGGTGGGCATTCCCAAGATAGAAACAATGATAGCCACCCATGGCCTCATTAAGGAAATCAAAACTGACATAGGACCACCTTTTCAGAGACAGGATTTTGCAGACTACCTACAATCTTGGCATTCACCACCCAAAAATAACTCCATACTGGCCCTAAGTGAATGGAAAAGTTGAATATTTCACGTGCACTCTAAATAAAGTAATACACATTCCTCATGCCTATCGCCAGCCCATGGAATGAGCCATCTATGCATTTTTCAGGGAATACCGACAGACTCCACATTCCACCAAAGGGCAAGCACCTAGGCATGTATTGGGCAAGTTGTATCCGACAAAATCCCACATCAGACGTAATGGACTCTGGGCACCATTGACGAAGAAAGGGTTTTTCAAAAGAGAAAAAGCACGAATCATCGAGCAAGTACTGTATATATATATATATATATATATATATATATATATATATATATATATATATATGTATATATTTGTAAAGCACCAAGAGGTTTAAAAAGAAACCTGCCATCTTTACGAAGGCCTGGGAATATTTTACAATCATATGAACCCCGAGAGGAGTCACAGGCTGCCGGACTGGTGGAACAGGGAAGTGAAGAGTCACCCCCCTTAAGCTGGGTGCAGAAATAACTGAGTCATCTGTCGCTCTGACAAGAAACGCATTGGCCGCCAAAAGAGGAGGAACAAACCAATACTACCTTTGCTTCATAACAAGAGTGGTATTGGTTCTCGCTCATACACATACAAACGCACACAAACAATGACATATGGATAGAAACAGACAGTCACAAAGTTAAGAGATGACTTATCAGATGAGGCAACACATGTAAAGGTAAAGACAGGCATTCAAATAATGAGACATACTTCATCAACACTATCAATGTAAACTAAATCAACAAACACAGAGGCATAACCATCCAAAATACTGCCATAAAAAAGAACATCACTCATTTAAATAATGGGCTTACTAAGGGTTACAAATGCACCCGCCCAATACAGTGTCATCCTAGAAACCATAACATGCAAAAACCTAATGCAAATGCACTTCCAACTACAGGAGGACACTACGAGAAACTTAAAGAGGGATGTTCAGAAATATGCAAGGCTACGTTTCGTACCAAACGCGTACAGTCAAGCACAGAAACACAGGCAAGATCCATTACACACCAATACACTCACATGGTATACAGTCCCCGGGTAGAAGACACCAGCTAGTCCCGTCAGAACCTCAAAAAGAGGAGCACAAAACTCTAGTTTCTGACAAGAAAAGAGAGATTTCCAGGGTTCGAGGCAGGGGCAGACAAATCTCGACTTCAGAGCAGAGTGCTCATAGAAAGACACACCTGCTCAACTTCATAGCACACTGAGACTCCAGTTCAGACATATACCTAAGGATGGGTCACTCACAGCCTGCAAAGCCAGGCTGTGGCAGTGGGGTTGAGGGACACCCCTGAGCCTGGGCCGAATGGGTGCCAGCATGGCACAGTCTACAGAGGCACAGAGAAGAGCAGAGGGGGCAAGGAAGAGCGGCGAGGCCATAGAGGACAGGATGGAAGGAGGGAGGGACAACAGAAGGGGGCAGTGACACAGAGGGCACGAAGGATGGGAGGGACAGAGGACGACCAAGGAAGAGGAGGGTACAGCAAGGAACCTTAGTGCACATGAAAGGGTGAGAAAAGACGCTGAGGTAAGGGAAAAGGCAGCCATCACAACATCAGCTATCTTATATGGAAGACTACTGCAAGCAAAGCGCCAACAACACGGCCAATAATTCATCTCAGAATTGGGTGATGTAGGGGATGAGAACGAAGATGGAAAGAGGAGGAGGGTAGCGAGCCAGTTAGGGGTTGGTGTGGAGCTGGCACAAAGAACTGAACTTCCCTGATGAGGATATTGGCCGGACCACGAGGTTTGCGGGGACAGGGAGGACATGAAAGCAGAGAGGGTAAGGAGGGGGTGGAACAATAAACAAGGTCGGCGCGCAGTGGTCAAGGGAAACAAGAGAATAAGAAATTTAAAAGAACGTTGCCATACTGGAGGTGCAGGAAGGTTGGCAGCAACAACAAGGGAAGGATGGGGGCTCAAAGCAATAAAATACGGGCGGCGAAGCGCCCACAGTGTAACACGAGCAGGGAAGAAATAATAAAATAGTCCCCCAGATGAACAGATAAAAACAAAAGTGTGAGGAAACAATACTCGGCTGGTGCTCCATGGGTGGAAACAAAAAAACTAAAAGGAGGGACAAGGAGGAAGGATTGACCATTATCAAGCAAGGATTTTTAAAGGACACTGACATAGACCATTGAAAAGCAATGGGCAGGCCTCGAAGCTCGCCCTAAAAAGGAGCTGGTACAGTGACATTGTTTGTCTGTGGGTTTGCATGATTTCGATTGACCTAACTTTTACATCATCAGTCAGCTACATTCAGGGAGGGGTGCAGGCTTGGACAGTGCTGTGGCGTGATGTTCTGCTAGAATGAATTATTGAGAATGGGAAACATCAGGGGCAGGGCCTAGAGGTGGCTGTTGTGTCTTTAGAGGCAACTGTCACAGTCCCTTTTATCACTGTACGCAAAGTATGACCTTCCGTCCAGCAGTGCGCAGGTCAGGCAGGAGCCCTCTGGCGGGTGACGGATAGATGTTTTCTGGTACCTCACTGCACTTCGGGTCGACTTGTGGCTGTCTGGCAGCTGCATGGGAGCCAGTGTAGATCTTGCAGCAAGCTGGAAGAGACATTTAGTGGGTCATTCTAACCCTGGCGGTCGGCGACCGCCAGGGCTAAAATGACGGAAGCACCGCCAACAGGCTGGCGGTGCTTCCTTGGCCATTCTGACCGCGGCGGTAAAGCCGCAGTCAGAAAAGGGCAACCGGCGGTTTCCCGCCGGTTTACCACTGGCCCAGGGAATCCTCCATGGCGGCGCTGCTTGCAGCACCGCCATGGGGATTCCGACCCCCTTACCGCCATCCTGTTCCTGGCGGTTTTCACCGCCAGGAACAGGATGGCGGTAACGGGTGTCGTGGGGCCCCTGGGGGCCCCTGCAGTGCCCATGCCACTGGCATGGGCACTGCAGGGGCCCCCTAACAGGGCCCCACTAAGATTTTCAGTGTCTGCGAAGCAGACACTGAAAATCGCGACGGGTGCCACTGCACCCGTCGCACCCCTTCGACTCCGCCGGCTCCATTCGGAGCCGGCATCCTCGTAGAAGGGGGTTTCCCGCTGGGCCGGCGGGCGGCCTTCTGGCGGTCGCCCGCCGGCCCAGCGGGAAAGCCAGAATGGCCGCCACGGTCTTTTGAACGCGGTGCGGTCATTCAGCGATTCCTGCTTGGCGGGCGGCGACCGCCGCCCGCCAATGTAGGAATGACCCCCTTAGTGTTTGTGGGCTGTTCTCGAGGCAGCGGAAAGTGTTGGGCTCTGGGTGGCAGAACAGTATCCTGGAACTGGAAAACTGGCAAGGGTGGAGGAGAGACTGAAATACTGACACATGGGTCATCATGTACTTTGTGAAAGAAGGTCTTGTGGGCTCCTCCCTGTATATTTTCCTGAAAGTGAGCCACGGAGTCTCCTGACAACCGCATGTGAGGCTGAGCAGCTTCTGTGCTGTGGCTGGCTTCATGCTTGGACCCCCATTGTCTCTTGCCTTTAGGCCGGCACACCTCCGTGTGCAACACTCCCCTCTTGACCAACATGTGGAAGAAGGCTTGTCCACATAGGTGCATGAGTAGGCATCAGACAGGTGCATCTTCAATAGAGCTTGGTGGTTGACTGAGTGGTACTTGCACAGATGGAGCTGGGAAGTTTCATGCACGGGGCGATTGCATACCACGTCCCTTCCGTCTCACCACCAGTGTTCTGTTGGAAGGCATAGGCTCACATGCTGAGATGAATAACAACACAGAAACTATAAGTTCTGTGATTTAACTGGCCCTGGACTTGTGCATCCAAACCGTTTATTAATGGGGGTCACCTGACTGGAGACACCTGTGATGGATGGGTGTGTGATGGGTATAGTTACAGCCCTGAGGGAGGGCTGCCTTCATTACAGGTCACTACATAGTGGGTGAGCATTCCCTACTTCAGTGCTGCCAAAGTTTCAGCAAAGGATGTGACTAACAACATTTATATTAATAACTTGCTTCTGTGCAGCCTATGATGCCACATTTAAGCCCAGAAATAATAGGTGTTATTTACCAGAATTAATGGTATTCATTTTATCTAACTCAAAAAGATGGAAAACTATGATAGCCTTGCCAGGTTTCAAGCATTTGACCTTCGGCTCTGTAGCATGTTAGGCAGGGCCCGCCGGATGTGCTCGGGACCTAGACTGCAGCAAGGAAGACAAGAAGACTTGGTTGCATTGCAGGCATGATATGCCTAATTCAGCCCCGTCTATGTGCTCCTTTTATTTCCTGCTCTAGCGTAAGCCAGAATGAACCATTCTACCCTGTGCACACAACACGTGGTAAGTTATTCAGACAGTTAAAAAAATTACCAGGTCACCAATGGCGACCAACGGGGCTGCTCTCTCACAGCAGGAAGTACCCCAGTAGGGAGATTGGAGCAGGGTTTCGCTGCAGGTGATATCTTGGATGTACCTCAAGGGCTCTCCGGGCTTCAGATACCAGGCTTCCACTCAGGCTGAGTCAGCAGAGATCGCAGGGCAGGGCTAGACAAGAGCGGCACACCTCAGGAAAATGAGAGATGTTCTTTCAAGGTCTATGACTGATGAAGTTCTGGAGTAAGTGCCCAGGCTGTGCTCTCTACTGTTGCAAGAGGATGCAGAATTCCCATGGGAGAGTCTTGGACTTTTTTGAAAAAAGACACATTCCCTATGACTGTGTCATCACCTTGACTTGCAGTGATGATTGTGTCATGTCTCTTGACTACCTTCCAGGGATTCTGTTCATATGGCAACTGAAATTTGTTGCCAGGGTATCGGTCTTTAACTAATACCCAGTCTCCCAGCCGGATATCACTATGTTTGGCGTGCCTTATTGCACTGGCTCTCCGATTAGTGGCTCTTCTTTTGTTGAGGACCTCAGCATCATTGATTGGATTTGGAGACCATTTTGGGTGGTGAGCCAGCAACAATCTGTTCCATGCTAGCATGTCCTGGAGCTTGGAGTCGTTGAGCGAGGTGTTTTTCGGTATTCACACAAGAATCAATAGGTAGCTCTTTCAATAGACGGGTTGTCCGCATAAGCTGTACAAACCACCTTATTCAGGGTCCTCATAAACCTCTCCACTTCTCTGTTTGCTTGAGGCCACTTTAGGGTTATCTTGAGGTGCCGGATCCCCTAGGATTTGAGGTAGTCCGCAAATTCCCATCTCTGGAAAGGAGGCCGATTGTTGTCTTCACAACTTTCATTATGCCATGGGGCAGAGACCTTTTCTAGCTTTGCGATTATTTCTATGGCTGTCTGTGAGCCTACTACCTCGACTTTTGGGTATTTGGTGTAATCGTCTATGATGACTAAGAGGTGTCTCCCATTCAGGAGATGGCCGAAATCGAGATTAGCGTGTTTCCATGGTGTGTGGGGGTCCTTTTCTGTGGTGACTGGAGGAGGGGGGATCAGCTGAGCTCATTACTTGACATCAATGACAAGATTTCTCTGTGGTCTCCACCAGTTCATCAATGCCTGGGAACCAGACTATTGTGCAGAGCCTATTCTTTGTTTTGACGATTCCCTCATGGCCAGGGTGGGCTAGTTGAACAGCTTGTTGGATGAGGCTAGGAGGGATGATGAGGCGAGGACCTCTAAGTAGACACCCACTCATATACATTGAAAGTTCTTGACAAATGTGAAACAAAGATTCTAGTGTCTTCCTCGCTTCTGGGGTTCTTTAAGGCAGATGAGCCTTGAGATTCTTCCAGCTATTTGATGTGATTGCTGCTATTGCAAGCTGTAGACACTCAGCTTCAGAGTAGCTTGTTTTAGCGTTTCAAGGGAGAGGGTAAGCGCACAAGATTGTTCCGCGATGTAGTGTAGATAGGTTTCTGTTGATTCTGCTTCTTGTTCCTCTTCCGGGGCAGTTGCTCAATGATGCCGGGATAGATAGTCTGCCGGATTAGTGGAACCAGTTCGAAACTCTACAAAGCAGTTATACTCCTGGAGTTGTAACATCCACTTTTCGATGCTTGGAGAGGGTTTGGATGCTGATCCTTGGAACAGTGGGATGAATGGCTTGCGGTCAGTGGTGACAATGAAGGGATGGCCATAAACACAGAGGTGGAAATGTCTGCAGGCTCAATGTAGAGCAACGGCCTCCTGCTGTATTTACAAATATCACTGACCTGTTTCAGTAAGTGAGTGTCTTACATACGCCACTGGAGCCCACTCGCCATATGAATGTTGTTGTGTAAGTACCACTCCTAGTCCTTTTGGGCTTGTGTCCACTGTGATGTTTGTGGGTTTAGCAAGATTGAAGTAGGAGAGGGTGGGATTTGCTGGCAGCGCCTCTTTGGTCTTTTGAAATGCATCTTCCTGTTCAGACCCATATAACCATGGGGTACTTGCCTTGGTGAGCTTTCATAGGGGTTGTGTGATGCCTGTGTGGTCAGGGATGACCGAGAACAGAAGCTGACCATCCCTAAAAAAACGTCTAACTTCTGACATGTTGGTGGGCTCGGGAGCCTCCAGGACAACTTTCACTTTGTCTGGGTCTGGTGCTATGCCTTCGGCAGAGAAGGTGCACCCAAAGAAGATTATCTTTTGTTTGAGAAATTTGCACTTCTCCTTATGGAATATGACGCTGGCATCTTTTTATCCTCTAAAAGATTCCACAGATGTTCATGATGTTCTTTTATTGACTTTGCATGTATGAGGATGTCACTGCTTACGTTAACGACTCCAGGTAAGCCAATAAGCACCTTGCCTACGGTATTTTGGAATAATTCTGAGGCCCTGGAAATGCCAAGGTTGAGGCAGCGGTATCCACAGTTCCATGTGGGTTGAGAAGGTGGTTATTTAGCAGGACTCCTGATGGAGTGGCAGTTAACGGTATCCTGATCAAAGACCGACCTTGGAAAACCATTAAGCTCCGTTGAGCTCTCCAATGATCTCGTCTAGTGTGGGAGTTAAGTCCCGCCCCGCTTGATGGCGACGTTGTGGAGCCTCATGTCCATACAAATGTGGACTTCTACCGGTTGTTTCAGTTTCTTTGTGATGACAGTTGGTGAAATGCAGGGCATAGGTCCCGTCACTTTCTCAATGGTACCGGCCCACTCTACAGGGAGTGCAGAATTATTAGGCAAATGAGTATTTTGACCACATCATCCTCTTTATGCATGTTGTCTTACTCCAAGCTGTACAGGCTCGAAAGCCTACTACCAATTAAGCATATTAGGTGATGTGCATCTCTGTAATGAGAAGGGGTGTGGTCTAATGACATCAACACCCTATATCAGGTGTGCATAATTATTAGGCAACTTCCTTTCCTTTGGCAAAATGGGTCAAAAGAAGGACTTGACAGGCTCCGAAAAGTCAAAAATAGTGAGATATCTTGCAGAGGGATGCAGCACTCTTAAAATTGCAAAGCTTCTGAAGCGTGATCATCGAACAATCAAGCGTTTCATTCAAAATAGTCAACAGGGTCGCAAGAAGCGTGTGGAAAAACCAAGGCGCAAAATAACTGCCCATGAACTGAGAAAAGTCAAGCGTGCAGCTGCCACGATGCCACTTGCCACCAGTTTGGCCATATTTCAGAGCTGCAACATCACTGGAGTGCCCCAAAGCACAAGGTGTGCAATACTCAGAGACATGGCCAAGGTAAGAAAGGCTGAAAGACGACCACCACTGAACAAGACACACAAGCTGAAACGTCAAGACTGGGCCAATAAATATCTCAAGACTGATTTTTCTAAGGTTTTATGGACTGATGAAATGAGAGTGAGTCTTGATGGGCCAGATGGATGGGCCCGTGGCTGGATTGGTAAAGGGCAGAGAGCTCCAGTCCGACTCAGACGCCAGCAAGGTGGAGGTGGAGTACTGGTTTGGGCTGGTATCATCAAAGATGAGCTTGAGGGGCCTTTTCGGGTTGAGGATGGAGTCAAGCTCAACTCCCAGTCCTACTGCCAGTTCCTGGAAGACACCTTCTTCAAGCAGTGGTACAGGAAGAAGTCTGCATCCTTCAAGAAAAACATGATTTTCATGCAGGACAATGCTCCATCACACGCGTCCAAGTACTCCACAGCGTGGCTGGCAAGAAAGGGTATAAAAGAAGGAAATCTAATGACATGGCCTCCTTGTTCACCTGATCTGAACCCCATTAAGAACCTGTGGTCCATCATCAAATGTGAGATTTACAAGGAGGGAAAACAGTACACCTCTCTGAACAGTGTCTGGGAGGCTGTGGTTGCTGCTGCACGCAATGTTGATGGTGAACAGATCAAAACACTGACAGAATCCATGGATGGCAGGCTTTTGAGTGTCCTTGCAAAGAAAGGTGGCTATATTGGTCACTGATTTGTTTTTGTTTTGTTTTTGAATGTCAGAAATGTATATTTGTGAATGTTGAGATGTTATATTGGTTTCACTGGTAATAATAAATAATTGAAATGGGTATATATTTTTTTTTTGTTAAGTTGCCTAATAATTATGCACAGTAATAGTCACCTGCACACACAGATATCCCCCTAACATAGCTAAAACTAAAAACAAACTAAAAACTACTTCCAAAAATATTCAGCTTTGATATTAATGAGTTTTTTGGGTTCATTGAGAACATGGTTGTTGTTCAATAATAAAATTAATCCTCAAAAATACAACTTGCCTAATAATTCTGCACTCCCTGTAGTTTGTCAAGCTCTTGTTCCACTTTTGGCCTGAGATGGAAGGCTATGAGTCAGTGTCTCAAGGCAACCGGCTGGATGGACCTATTGATGTGGAGCTTAACTTCTTTTCCACGTAGGCAACCAATGCCATTCAAGATTTCTGTTAACTCTGCAAATAAGGGTGAGGCTTCTCCCTCTTGTACTCCTAAAGTGAATGGGATTAATCTGAGAGCTTCTGCTGTCTGTCTGCTGAGCATCATACCTTGTCCTTCCCTGGTCACATAAATGGTGGAGTCAATGTTGATTTCTCGATGGGGCAAGGGTGACTGAAAGCACCCCAGCAGAGGTATCAGCTGGGCCTGACCATATGCGAACACTCTGATTTTCACCTTCTTCAGTGGAGTAGGGTTGTCAATGGAGGGGTAGACACTCGCTGTCATCAATTCAATAGAGGCCCCAGTGTCAATCGGTGTTGTGCATTGATGGCCTCTATATTAATCTGGCATTGTGGGAGGGGGGACGTGTGGACTAGGCAACCCCAGTGGTGAAGACGATGTGAACAACATAGTTCTCAGTGTCGTCGCCCATGTTTTCAGAAGTGTCAGGAGTGCCTGACACTGCGTGTATGACTTCCTCAGGGGTTTTGACTTTTGAGGAGTGACACACTTTAGCAAAGTGGTTATGTTTCCTACATGGAGAGCAATACTTGCCTTTCCCTGGGCACTCATTGAGTCTGTGCAGTGGTCCTCCACAGTATCCACATTCTTTGAGTTTGTCTTGCGCCTATTTCTGAGCTGATTGTTTCATGGTTGCTTGGACGACATCGGCTTGTTCCGTCTTGATCGGTCAGTGGATGGTGGCTTCCATGTGGGAGGCTCTGACTTTCAACAGCACCTTCGACCTCCCTAAGGTCAGGAAACTCTAGAGTGTTTTTCCCAGCTCCTGAAGGATTGCTTCCCTTTGGCTTCGTTGACGGACACCCTTGTATTATTTGACCACAGATTTCCTCCTGTTTGTCTGGAAAGCCACATGTGCGTGCCAGTTCTATCAGTCGACTGTGAAATGCATCGTGGGGTTCTTCTGTTTCATGACAGGCCTGTTGGAATAGTAACTGTTTGTAGTATCTGTTTGCTATCGGTTCGAAGTGGGTATTCTGAGCTATTGGCAGGTTGGCATATGATTTTGGGGTGCCTTCTGCTAGAGTTTTATATATTTTGTGAATATCTTTCCCACCTAAATACAGTAGGAGGACCCTGCCCTGTTCTGCCAGGATATCCACCCCTTCTAAGTAAAACTGGAGGCACTCCACCCAGTCCTTCCATTTTGGAGCAAGAGCTGAAAGTGTGCCATCCACAATGATTGCTGTATTGCACGGATCAACACCATCTTTGCAAGGTTGAGGAACTTCTATGGCTGATTGACTGTTCTTGAGTCTGGCCTGCCGTTCTCTCTCACGGCACGAGCACTGTTACTTACAAGCACATGGGGCAGCAGCCAGACAAAGGATGTCTGTCTTAATCGTCTGTGCCTCTGGGCTATGGGTGTGTCAATTGTGTGGCCGTAACCACTTTCATCTACCTTCCTGTGAATCTGAAGGCAGAGTGTAAGTGTTAAAGGTGCTTTTGTCCCATGTTATGGGCAATGTATTACAGGTAGCAGCACTATAATGTTCCCAGGGACACACAGTGCTGCTTTGCTGGGGCGGCCCTCCTCAGTGATAGACAAGGTCATACACTGAGAGCTGGGCCCTCCAGGCATGTGACAAAATAGACATGAGGTGCATCTCTTACCACCTTGGCTAGAGAGTCATCTCAGGTGGAAGCACAGTAGGAATCAGGGGCTGAGCCGTGCACATGCTTTAGGGCTGACTGCGTGGCATCTCTGACGAGTCTGACAATGAGCTCTCTCTAATGTGACTGAAAATGCACTCTTGAATGAGCGGGGGCTTGTTGCTCCTTTGGTGCGGCCGATCGCCAGTGAACTGTGATGTGTAGCAAGGCAGGGTTCGCTTGCCCGCCTCGTCACCAGAGTAGTGTGATAGGCAGGGGCCGCGTGGAAGAGCTCAGGACCTAGCGTGCAGCAAAGAAGTCACGGAGACTTGGTTGCATTGCAGACATGATGTGATTAATTTAGCCCCGCCCATGCACTCTTTTATTTCCTGCTCTGACGAATGCAGGAGTGAACCATTCTACCCCATGCACGTGGGTAACACTTTTAGACCACCCTGCCTAACATGGCGAGGTGGTATATTACAGCCCCCAGCAAAAGTCAGTAGCAAACATTTATTTCACTAAGCCATCTTGAATTGTATGTAACCCACAAAGATGCTCAGACTATGCTCAAGCTAATGTTGTTTATGGAAGTCAAGTGCACCCAGCACCACAGCTCTTCAAGGCAGGCCTCAAATGTTGGGGAGGGCACCAGTATAGATATGTGAAGCTACTCTTGAATCACTGCTCAGTCTGCCCTGTCTGCAGAACATGTGCACTTTTTCAATGTTTTGTTGATAATAGAGGAAACACTCCATTGGTCTGCAGCACTCTAAGGACCACCCATTATTGTTGTGCACTGGCAAAAACTGGGGTTGTGAAAGACCATTTGGCAAACAAGGCCCAGGCCTCAGGAACTAAGGGACCCTTGTACTTTCCTTTCTTTGATTCCTGGTGATTGAGGCACAATTTGAATGGTCCCTGTTCAACGACAAGTGGACCAAAGACCCTAACCACGTGATTACAACAAATAAATTGTGACTTTATCACTGTGAAGAGGCCTCAAGGAAACATGGGGCATAGCTGTCATGTTTTCCTGGTCATTGCGTGACTATTTAGCCAAGTCCAACTTTTTTCTTAGAATTCTGGAATTGTTCAACTGGTTTAGTACTGAGTTCAAGAAGACAACAAGTCTCAGATTTCTAAGGAAAAAAAAGGTGTTGCCAAATTAGCAACGCATGGACCATGGAAATGTGGAAGCTGTAAGACACACAGCCACATAAATACAGAGCTAAATAGCCAACTGTGCATTGCACTGCCTCAGAAAAGAGACATTGGAGGCACATTTTTTGGAATTTTGTATGTGCACACTTTCTCCTTAAAGCCTTAGGGCCATATTTATACTTTTTTAGCACCACATTTGTGTAATTTTTTTACGTAAAAGCTGCGCAAACTTACAAAATATAATTGTAATTTGTAAAGTTACGCTGCTTTTCCGTCAAAAAGCGGTGCAAATGCGGCGCTAAAAATGGTATAACTATGGGCCTTAGTGTGAAACAGGCACAGGCAGGTTCAATTACCACCACACTTTACAGAGCTCTGATTCTGAGCAGGACCTCTGTCATTGAGAACCAAATTTTCAAAAAAATAATTATTAATACATAAATGCAGTAATATTTGATCACAACGTTTGTGCCTAATTGTTTACTTTCAATGTCTCTTGCTTATGAACTATATTTACTTTCCACTGTTCTTTGTAAGTGCTCAGGCCTGTCAGAAGGGACCAAGGGTAGCAGATTTGTCATTCTTCTGTAGGTCCCGTGCTTTTTGAGCGGCTCTTCACTCATGCTACAACACATCTATTTTTATATTTTAGAAATAAAGCTGCCATCTTTATTAATGATGAGGCAGGGTACTCTGCCATGTTTTTGGCAGAGCACCATATCCACCAAACACTAAGTAACCCTACAAGGTTCTTAAAAGTGTATAATTCTTAATGAAGGAATAAATATAGTTACTAAGGGAGTTATTTAGGGACCTGTAAATTCCCATTTTCCTGTAGACTGAATTGTACTTCTTCATTTTGCTATTCTTTTGTGTTCTTTGTTTGGCTAAAATAAAAAAATGCAATGATGAGGATTTCTAAGAAACACTGCTATAATCTGGTATAATCCTCAATGCAGGTCTATAGCAGGTCTATAGCAGAAGAGTTATGTCAGAGATAAATTCAGAGAAATGATAAATGGAGGACATAAATCACATAGGAAAGAGGGACCATTCACCAGAATAAAGGCAGATTATTTTGAGACGTGAGTTCACAATGGTACATCTTAGTGATTATTTGCTTACTTTCGAAATGGGGAAACGCCTATCCAACTAGCTGTAACAGCATGGCAGTAGCCTTTACTATGAGAATTGATCCCTAGATGTGATATGCTTACTTCTGTAGAGACAGAGAGAGGAACCATTTTAAAAATAGGGTCCCTAAATTAGTGTGCATAGCTTTACAGATTCAGCAGACGTTTTATTGCAGTTACAGACCAGAAGCATCAGGAGTAGATGAATGAATGAACGGTACTATAAAATCAAAACTGGCTAATGTATGTGCCTCAGCTTCTTGAAGTGCCTGACTCACTTCCAGTTGAGTTGAAGAGCATCAGAAGCACTCCAGAGAGAAAGACTGGTCCTTTTCCACATGAAATGCTAATGGAGAGGTCAATGGGAATCCCTTGTATTCCCTCAGTTGTACCTGTGCCAGTAAGCAATGACATTGTGTTGGATTACTTCAAAGGTATGGTCGATGGTGTTTGATATGTTTCTCTTCAGATAAATCTGGCAAACCGTCAGCAACAGAAGCACTGTGCCATGACCTCCAGCCTGATTAATGGGTGTTGGTGAAGAAGCACATCTGTAAACATTGTTTGGAACCCAGATGGAAAGTTCTCACCAAATAATTTTGTGGCAAACACTGCTGTGAACACCTTGCATTTGCAGTGTGAGCGGGGTGGGTGCCATTGGGGAGTGTGTGTGTAATATAACACCTTTAGAATGCTATTTATCCCTCCTTTGATTCTGATTGGAGACACTCATAACAGAAACTCATAAATACAGTACAGTACAGAGAATAGTATTATAGAACTGTAAGACGGAGAACAAACGGCATAAATACTGAGCCCAACTCCTCATTAGGCACTTTATTTCTAACATGAAATGCTATTGGAAATGGCACCAACAATTTTAGTGAACTTAATGCAGAACTGTAAATGAAGAAAATACAATAGATATATTTAGAGATACATTTTTTCAATTCTTGGTGGAGGCAGAAAACCCTTGTTTCAATGATGTGGCCAAATTGGATTATTTGCAGTGCTCTGGTGTTCCAGAGCTGCTCCTGAACAAAAGAGTGTGAGTATTAGTAGGGCGTAATGCTTTGTGATTTTTTTGTGGCTCTGGTACAGTAGTGCATTGTAGCATTTGTAGTTTCTGAATATGGTTAGTGCAGTGACATGAACTGTCTGAGCTTTTTTCTTATGGGTGTTTGATTTGTGGGTCATTAGGTAGTTTAATTACTGTGAACTTGATGGTTTTGTCATATTTGTGAGCTGAAAATATTTAAGTGCTATTGTGAAAATAATCTAAACATTCTGTTTGTGTAGAAAATGTTGGATTTTTTTAGGTTTAAGACAAATTTATCAAAATCCAGGATCTCAAGATTTATTGTTGAACATTTCTGCAAAGTGTTGGTGTGCTTTGTGAGGTACCATGTACACACAGAGATAGGGACATTTTTTCATTACTACATGTGTTTGGATTAGTATTTGTTTATTTCTTTGTGCACAGAAATCAACACAACCCCTAGTCGAGAACTTGCCTTAATGTGATTGATAGCGCTGAAAGGTATTCAGTCTTTTCAGAGTAAACTTGATTTATTTACTTTCCTCCCCTTAGTAGGAAAAAAGACAGGAGATTTTATTGTTTGTGGGTTTTCATCACAGATTCGAAAACACTGCACTGTGGTGAATGACACTGTGTTTGGATAGTTGCTATGGTCAAGGAAAGCTATGCTGTGAATGGTTGACTGTCACTGAGAAGCCACGGCGGGATTGGTGAAGCATCACAACGAGTCGCACTGTCATTGGTCAGTTGTTGTTGTAGGTGGGGTTTGGTTGGTTGAACTTTGCCATAGCTACATAGTGATTGGTTACCTGGTAGTTTGTTGTTTTACATGGTTTTTGCATAATTGGTTTAAACAAATATGGGTGCTGTGACTGACGAAAAGAAAAGATTCCTCTAGATGATTTTCCTGTCTCTGAAATGTTGTCAATGAACTGGATAAAAAGGAAATTGATGACAATAAAAGATGACAATAAAAATGACAGAGAAAACAAAATGAAGAAAATAATTTAGATGAGGAGGATACTTTTTATATGATTTACTAAATTCCAGACCTTCTCTGGTGATTTGCAAACACCCGGACCACCTCGCAAAACAGCAGTGGGAGAGCTAAGAATGAGTACATTTCCATTGCCTACTGCTCCTACACCTACCCCTTGTTGTGAGATTGTAGGGGGTCCTAGTAGAATTATTGTGGTTTCTACTGCTGATATGGTTGCCCCTGATACAGTTACTAGAATGACAGTAGGTCAACCAGTTGAACAAGAAAGGAAAGCAATGTATGTCCTTAAATCAAAAACTGAGGTTGGAGAAATTTTGCAGGGTATAATCAGCATAGATAAATTGACTTCATACATTATAGATTAATTAATAAATAGTATCAAACTTGGGTCAAATATGAAAAGCTTAAGAGAAAAATGGAGCAAAAAAGGAGGTGGTAGAGCAGCAAAAAAGGAAAAGTTAGTAGGAGTGAGCCTGAAATGGGATCAGTGGTGCCTAAATATCCTTTGCAAGAAGTGCATGAAGGTAATTATGTGCATTTCATGTTGCAGCTTTCCAGAGCTTAGGGAGAGAACCAGCAAAATGATATACAGAAGATGACGGATTAGTAACAATCTCAAAAGTGCTGTGGGTTGATATGAATACATAATTTGAAATTGTGATTCTAAAAGATTTGTAAACAGAATGTACACTAGACAACAGAAGTGCCTCCAAGGGAGCTTCCTCCTAACACTCCAGCTGCTTTAGATATGGATAAGTACAAAGAAGTGATTTTGTATTTAAAACAAAAGGTTCCAGAGAAAGAAGTGAACTGGTCAAAGATTATGAGAGCTACTCAAGAGCCCAAAGAGGCATTTTATGAGAGGGTTAGGTTGATGTACAGAAAGCTAAGTGGAATTGCAGATCCAACAAAAGAAAGCAGCGTTTTGTGTTGGCTTTCGTTCTGGGCTTACATTCGGAGCTTAGTTTTGACCTTCATCAGAGCATGATGTGTTGGCTAAGAGCACCGACGAGATACTAAAGTAAGCAAAGTACTGCAGTGACTGTTTTTACATGAAGCAGCGGGAATAGAAAGAGAAACTGAAGTTTGCGCAGACAAATCATTTTCAAAGAGGTACTAGATACCAGCAAGTGGCTTTCATTGCTTCTCGTTTTGCCATTGGTGTAAATCCAAGTGTGAATTCTGCAACGCAGTGTGAATGCTTTTTTCCCGTGTAGAGACAGGGGTTTTGTGAATGCTTCAAATGGAATTACTGCTAAAATTAACATCATAAAAAAGACTACCTTTTGTCATTATTGTGGGAAGATTAGCCACTGGAAACAGGAAGACAGATCCAATCCATATCGAATCCAAAACAATTTCCTTTATTAGACACAGCAGAATGTGAATCAGATGACAAAGTCAAATACCCCAGGCCAAGAAACTTCAATGCAAAATCAAGGACAATTTAAAATGAATGTTTTTGGAGCTCCTGTGATGCAGCAAAACGTGAGAAATAAAATGGCTCACTTTTATCAGAGTCCAGGTTTGCAGCAAAATAGTCTGATAATAAATAGTGAATTCTCACCATTTTCACCAAATGCGACTAATTTGCAATGACAGTGGCTGAGGAGGGAGGAAGATTACATGCTTTGTGCAGTCCTAGAGGAAGACCAGAGTGTTCTAATGTAGATAGTTTAGTGAATGGCCACCCAGCATCATTTGTGGTTGATACAGGTGCAAAGCACACTATGGTTCTTTCCGTGGAGGTCCCAAACCTTTCTCTCTCTGGAAAAGAAGTCCAGGTTGTTGGAATCAGTATTAAGCAGATAGCTATCAGATTTCAGCAAATGTTCCTGTAAAAATCATATAAATTATAAACATTCCCAATTCATTTGGTGTGATTGAAGTCCTGTTAATGTGTTAGGTAGATATTTGCTTTGCAATATGCATTGTGTGATTTACTGCACACCCTATGGTGCCATAATTCAAACTCAGGATGAAGATTTACAGTTCAAAATAAAATCACAAGAATCAAAGGTTCATCGATTCCCAGACCTTCCAAACAAAAATCTACCTCCTAGTTTGAGACATACAGGGAAGAAAGTGGTATGGGATTTCCCATGTAAAGAATTCAGACTAATTAAAAGTGCACAGCCAGTGAAAATTACAGTAAAACTAAATGCAATCTACTCTTGAGCTCCCCAGTACCCCATAGCACTGAAAAGAAAACCGTCAACCAGAGGGTACATTTACCTTTTCCTACTGCCTCAGCCCTGTGATGGAAGGAAGACTATTGCGGGACACTTCAGCGTCTTTGAAATTTAATTTTACTTACCTTGCTGCAGGTCGAGTTCTCAGGCTCTCTGTGCTGGATGTTTAGTATGTTTCTCAAAATAGTAAGCAATCTACGGGGAAGATGATTGCTCTGCAGCCTGTTGACTAAGCCGAAGGACAAAGTAATTGCTTCACTATGCATGTGGACATAATAGACAGTCTATTGAGCTCGTATCTTACCCGAAACCAAACAAACATTCCCACATGATTAATCCTCAGGCATCAACAGGACCTAAAGCCAATGCATTTGAAATAAATCTGCTGAATATCCAATGAACACAGAATGTTTTTATACCTGATATCCTCTGAAAAGCTGAAGTGGGTTGCTTCCTTTCTCAGTCTAGCCAGAGTGGCGCCTCCTTCTCTCTGCAAGTTGACCAGTTTGGTGTCGCTAAGCACAGACTTCATCATTTCGCGGTACTGGGTGATGCGATGAGATGGTTCCTGTTGAGATTACATAAAAATAGTCACACCTTCAGGATTCCATTACAGGAATAATCATCCATGTTCCTACTCAAGAAATGTGAAAACCAGCTGAGAAGGCCATGCAAATACAGCTGAAAAAAGAAAGAAAGAGTGCATAGAGTATTTGCCCAACTCCGTGGAACACACATTGAAGTCATAAGAAGAGGAAATGCTAATTTTATCACATCTGTATGCGTGCATGTCGTGGTATTTCCATTGTACAAACTTTGCTGGAAAGCAAACCAACTCTGAACATGCTCTCAGTTTGATGGTGAGCGTACTTGCCATGCTCAAGCATGTTTGTTTCACTTCTTAACACTGCAGTCAATCATGGATGCTGGTCTCCGTGTTGAACTTATTTGGCAGACCTTGCCCAGGCTTTTCAGGTTCATTGTTTCCTGGTTGGTCTATTTCAGATCACCATTATTGGCTTCCTCCCCAGGCTGAGTAGGTAAAATCAGTGGGTCCCTGTTCCAATATGAATTTGCATCATGTCAACTGTGACTGATAGCCTCTCGAGTTCAGAATAGTGGACATTAATGCCCATGAGTGCCACTTACCTTTGGTTGAGATCCTTGTATGACTGCCACTTCATTCTGTTTCCTGCTTTCTTTGACTGTATGCGTGCAAGTCTCCTTACCTGTGCTTCAGTTGTAGGGTGTTTCCCTTCTTCTGTGTTCTTTTCTAGACCTCATAGTTCTATTCCTTAGGCTGTTGTTTCTACCTTTTTGGCAGTAGTCTATGTGGCCTTTCTAGTAGCCACCTGGTTCTACTTGTTGCTACACTTTCATTACTGCAACTACAGCCTAACGGAATGACCAAGCTTATGTTGTGCTTTCTGCTGATGTGCATGGCAGTTCACTTTTGCATTTCATTGCAGTTCTGCCTGCACTTTGTTGTTCGGGCTTTGGAGGCGTGTGATTTTCTGCATTTTCTTTGTGGGTCTTTGACACTCATTTTCTCGGCTGGTGTGACTTCTGAGCAGCCCTGGGCATGAAGGTTGTTTCCCTTATGCAGCTCTTTGGCCTATTTCAGCCTTCTCACTTGCTTCTGGGGAGGTCTGTGTGACACTCTGGTTCTGATTCACAAAGGTACACATACCCTTTTGTGTATGTTTATAATTGTTTCTGGTTCACAGAGGTGTTTTACTAGTAGTCTCTTTATGACTGTGGAGTCTTCACCCATAAAAAGATAGGACAGTCCTTTGTATTTATGTGAGGAGACTCCCGAGTCGTAAAGAGACTACTACTTAAATACCTTTGTAAATAGCAAACAATTGTAAAATTACACAAAAGTGTAAGTTTACCTTGATGAATCAGGCCCTTTGGGCCTTGAATGGGTTTTACCATTACGAGTTGCTGCTTGATGATCCAGACAGGGCTATTGTCTTTTGGTGTTGCCTTTCCATTAGGCTTTTGTTTGCATGGATGGTGTGGTTGTTCTTCTCCTTGGTACAGGCTGTTGGTTTTAGTCTGTCTTGGGAAATCAGTTTGAGCGGCAGGGGCTGAGAGTGCGGATGGCGGGGGCACCAGTATTGTTTATTTAGGTTATAAGTTATAGCACTGGAGGTAACTATAAGTGGTTAATTTCAGTGGTCTTGTTAGTTCGAAAGTGTGTTTTAACTCACATTTTCACCTAACTATAACGTCTATTTTACCTTTTTTCAGTGAGAAAACGCGTGTGTTTGTTATTACAGGCACTGTCTGGGGTGTAGCACAGCATGGGGCCCCCAACCCCTCAGAGGGCCCCAACCCTTCTAGTGGGCCCCCTATTCAGTCGAAGGCAATTAATATATCTGGCTTAGCTGATAAGGGGCCCGTAATCACATTCTGCAGGGGGCTTGTAAGTTTTTGTCGCCACCAGTACTAGCACTGCCCCGTTCCCATCCTCAACAGGGCTGCAGGAGCCACTCTTCAATAAGAAGCTTGATTTCACAGGTTCGGCTGCTTTTAGTTGCACTGATGTGAGGATATGTCTCAAAGGAATGACCAAAATAACAGCTGCTGTGCATTTTTGGAATTTGATAGGTGGCATCCTCATAATGATGCAATTTCCAATTTTGATATTACAGGCGCAAATATTTTATGAAGTCATTTCTGGTGACAAATTAGTAATTTCAAAACCTTCCTCTTTTTGGCAAAAGAATGCTGGCGATTTTGCAGACATTACCCTCGCCCTGCTGCACATCTTCCAGGACATCACTTATTTCTCTGACATCAAAAAGTTCATCCTCAATATTTCCCCAAATGCCATGCCCGCCTCTTAATCAGCATTTACTCGATCCCATACCTGCATGTCGGTGAGGTTATTGCTTTGCTCTAGTTGCTGAATGGAGTGCTGCAGGGATTCAGCTGCCTTCTTCAGATCGTCGACAAAAGGATCCAGCTTCTGCAACAGAAATTGAAAGCTGAATAAGCATTTAGCAGCTCCAGTATTTACAGACAAGGGAGACTGATGTAAGGCAAGTAGAGGCAGAGAAAAGACTTAAGAAGTAACAGTTTAGATCTGTTTTCATCAGAAGGCAAGGAGTTAAGGTAACATTGGAGAAAACGAACGAGAGAAGGTATTAAGTGAGAAATACTAGTGAGGAAAAAACTGAGAGAGGAAGAGAAAGAATGGAGGGAGAAATAGAAAATGAGAGAGCTAAAGAGAAGATAAACTGAGAATTGAGAGACGTAATACATACTCGGGGGAAGACATTGCCTGAATTAGCTCTAAATCACAATATCATACACCGAAATTTCACCTGACACAAATATCCATAAATATCATCCATTAAGTACTGCTTATGAAAACATCGGCCCATACGGTGTAGATCTTTTATTGTTTGACCCAATAGGGGGATATTTTTGTAAACAATATTTTGCACACAATAATTATGTCAGCCATATTCTGACAATGTTATTCAGGTGTCGTACCGTCCATGATGATTTGAATCTTCGGAGTGGACCCTAAGAATAAACCACTTCCATCAAATTAATGGAGTAAATGAAACCCTTAAACGAAGACACAAAAAGGGCTAACGAGACTTTTTATAATGCTGATTCGGTGATTGCAAAAGAAATGCAGAAAAGATGACTGGATTCAGTAAAATATTGCACTCTCTAGGGTGGAAAAGGGAAGTATACATTGGGATAACCTCTGCTCATGGAAAACATTGACTGCTTGTTTATTGATGTTGAAGGCTTTCTTTGAAGGGAAGTCAGTAATAAGAGCTATTTTGAAGGTATGATGGTCAAGGTCAGAGGTTTGCCTGCTTTAGAAGGGTAAAGTTATGTGTGTCTCCCACTAGCCCCATGCATGGACCTGAACTTGTAATATTCCAAATAATAACCCAATAGTTTACTGGGGCAGTAGGTTTGGTGTCTCTATTTGGGCAGCTTTTGCAAGGGGCTCAATGTGCTCTTCAAGATGTGTTCTTTGTGGAGACATATTGCCTGAGAAGCACCATACGGGTAAACCAGGCTTCCGAGGCACCCAAGAGAAGAATGACTGAGCACTAAAACGCCTTTAGTCACTGGAGAGTGTGCAACCGCCGTAGAAACTGTAGAGTGAACCTTCAAACTTGTGAAGCAAATGAATCAGGAAGGAAGTGGTAAGTGGGCAACATTTGGGGACAAATCACATAGGAGTAGATGTTCCTGGAATAGCGGGGGACTGGAGTTGCTTGATAATATCGCCTGGGCAGGCGCTAGCCTAATAGTGATCAACAGCAGGTCTATGAAAGCACCTAGATGCCTCATGTCGAGGGTACTGGTAACCAAGCTAAAGTTCCCCCTAGAATAAAAAAGGGAGAGAACCTTTTTAGTCACCAGCAGCACTTCTGGACTGCCAAGCTCCCACCTTATACCAAAATGTAGAAGATCCTCTGTATATATGGAGCTTTTATCCCTATGGACAGTGGGTGTTAACAGCTTTGTTTAAAGCGCTATGAGATTTACACAATCAGCAGTGGAATGTTTCCTGAGAACCATTATTATACCTCTCCAGGAGGTGCCACAAACACAAACACACACACACACACACACACACACACACACACACAGACAGACAGACAGACAGACTTCCTATAGCCCACCATCCAGGACGTATTGTTTGGGGCTAATAATAACATGTTTTCATGTTTATTTTGTCCTTGGGATCAGTAGGCCCAATCCCCTGCAGCACAAAAACTATGGTTGCTAGTTTACATTGTGGAACAGGGAACGGGATTGTCTGCAATTGGGACAACATGCTGTTTGAGCTTTTATTTATGGTTCATTAATGTAAAGCCTTTATTATTAGCATCAGTGCTGTAAACACGTGTTGTAGGCTCGAAATGCACTACTGACAGTGGTTCCAGTAACATAAATGTGTACATACATGTTTGAAATGTTTAACACTATGAAGCTACGCATAATGCTCCCAGAATGCTCTCTGACTATATGCAAATATCTGCAGAAGTTTGATTGAAAGCCAGATTGATAGTTCTTTGCTTTCAAAATAAAATGGTCACAAAAAAATGCAAATAGGAAACAAAATGTTTTGCAAAATTTCTGTTACATTTTAGGTATCATTTCTTTGCAGCATCATTTAGTAAAATGTGTTGATGCATGGCAGTAATTCCCAAAATTATTCACAACGGAAAATCAGTTGCCTTTTGGGGCTGCTGAGAGACCTCAAGGCTGTAACCACTGTTTTGTTTCTGTGGGGCTACTGTTAGTGAAGAAAAGATTGCACCACACTGAAGCAGTAGGTTCAAGCCCACCAAGGCAGCCTGGCTGTCAGATATGACTTATTGCCAATCTCTGTTAGAACTATTTGCAGAGAAACTGCCAAAGACCTCCTGTCCTAGACACATATGGGGGCCTCTGACTTCGTATTTATTGACATGAACTGGGGACAATAATGAGATTGAGTGAGATGAGAACCTCAACAAAGGGTCGGGACAAATCTTAGGCAAGTCTTTCTTCGTGTATTGTTTGGTCGGGGCAGGGTTGTGGGAGTAAATG
Organism: Pleurodeles waltl; assembly: GCF_031143425.1. Classification (NCBI taxonomy): domain Eukaryota; kingdom Metazoa; phylum Chordata; class Amphibia; order Caudata; family Salamandridae; genus Pleurodeles; species Pleurodeles waltl. Next base: position 307,857,768 of record NC_090446.1, read on the forward strand.
ACAAATGGTTGTCTATATGTTCGTGAGTTATCTTAATATGCAAAGCACTAATAAAAAAAATAAAAATAATGGAAAATGATCGTAACCAATTTCAACAAGATTATGGGAAACGTGAAAATAAACAAGTACAGGCAAAGCCAATTAATTTCGACATTGGTGGTCAGTCTTATGGCCAGAGCCACTGGAATTATGCAATTTTGAGGCAATTTTCGTACATTGATAGATTTGCCACCTTTGCCACATAATCCATCACCTGCCACATAATCTGTAGATTTTATCAAAACAAATGTGTTTGTAGCTCAAATTGTTCAAATTACTAAAAATTTGAAGACACGTATTGCCACTCAGTGGAAGGTCCTTTGCAAAGCTGGATTGGTCACTTTTCTATCGCTTATTGCTATATTTGGGCATGAAACTGGTACTATTGAGGTGCAACAAATGCCCAGAGAGTTACCAAATAAAAAAATGATGAAATAATGAAGTAATGACATTAAAAAATGTGGTGCATTATGCAGCATTATTTGTCCTTTCTTGACGCATACTTTACTCAACCCTGCCACATACGTTGACTCTCTACTGCCACATGATTTCAGTGGCCCTGCTTATGACTTTGACAGTGTATGTTTTATTTTGACATGGCTTTTATAAAACTTTATTGTTGTGGGAGCTGCCGGGTCCTCACCATTGTCACAAACCTTGGCACAAAGCAAAAGCACACATTGGCAAATTAGTTCCTGGCACTAAACAAAACTACTTTGTGTGCTGATATGCTCATTGTGAAAAAGCAGGTTACTATCAGTTACAGTGAAAGAGAGATTTTTTTTTTAATAAAAACAAAAGGTATTGGCCAGGAAATTGTACTAGAAAATATTTGTGAACTGTATTTTAGCATTAATAAATATGCATGTGTACATTTGCTCTTTTGAAAATCTGTGGAGCGTTTACAAGTTCACTTTCCCTCTAACCACTTTTTTTTCCAACCCTGGAAGAAGTTTTACTTCTGCCCTTGTCAGGTGTATAGTTCCAACCTTTCTCAGTATGGGAAGAGATTACAGAATAGCTTGTGAAAACACTTAAAAGATGCAAGTTAATAAGTTTGCACAGATTAAAAAAAAAACATTCCAACCATGGAACGTTTGGTTAACTCTGCCCCCAGGACCAGTATGAAGATCTGCAGAAAGGTGGCAAACTAAATAAATTATCCTATATTCAAGCCCTATTATAGAATTAGACCTGGCATAATCAAAGAGGCTTATATCAGAACTGTTATTTAATGAGATTGCTGTCATAATGTGTTTCTGCACTACATGGTACCAAAGGGATTTATGAAACAACCTATCCTATGGACAAGTAGATCAAGTAGATATTTTATTAAATGGCACACATATATATATATATATATATATATAACAAAGGTTACAGGGATGTTATAGTTAGGCTCACATTTTAAATGTACAAAACCATAGAAATTCACCAGTTATAGTTACAGTTACCTCAAGTAACTGTAAACCCATACCCTAAGGTAACTATAACTTGCAGCCACGCCATGCAAACTTTTTTCATCAAACATCTTACTGCAAATATTACATTGATACTACGAATAATGTTATCAAAGATGTCATGAGTGCCGTAATTTGTGGGTTCATTAGCAGCGCATGGCGATGGTACGAGTTATTGTCACCTTAGGGCATGAGTTATAGTTACTTGAGATAACTCTAACTATAACAGGTGAATTTTCAAAGTATTGTATTTTAAAAATGTGAGCCTAACTGTAACTTCCCTGTAGCCTTTGTTTTTTTAAGTGAATTTCTATGTATTTTTAAATTCTATTTCTTAACTATAACAGCTCTGTAACCTTTGTTTTTTTTCAGTAAATTTATATGGTGTTTTTAATGTAAAGTAATTTTTATGACTATACGTTAATCCGACCACCGGCGCGCACAGCCTTTTGCCAAGCACAGCGGTGGGTGGCCGCAGGGCCTGCGGCTAGGCCCTGTGGCCAACCATATAATCAACCAACATTGCACACTGCATGGCATTTGGCTGCTCACAGTGGGTTTGGCCAGTCCCTGCGGCCAACCTCCCTAACCACCCAATTTAGAGAGAGAGAGAGAGAGAGAGAGAGAGAGAGAGAGAGAGAGAGAGAGAGAGAGAGAGAGAGAGAGAGAGTTTGAGAGAGAGAGAGCGATTTAGAGGAAGATTTCTCAAAGAGAAATTGTGAGAGAGAGATAGAGTTTGTTTAGACTTTGATGAATGATATACTTAGAAAAAGATATTTCTGGACAATTTGAAAAGGAAAATGTTTTTGTAAATTAAAAAGAGTGATACATCTTTCAGTATGTAACCTGCGCTTGTTTTTTAAAAGAAATCTTTGCCATGAATTTGTGACGTCGTCATGAATTTGAAGCAAAAAATGTTTATAAAAGTACTTTTTTTTGCCCTGGAGGGATCCGTCTGACACTTCAGCACCAGAGCTAGGGGATCGGGGTGTACCTACCTTCACAATGTTTTTTTTTTTTCACTTTTTTTTTCTGGGACTCTTCTGAAGCAAAGTCCCAAGATGGCTGACAACACTTCCTGGTTTGAAGTTTTGGCAGACAATCAGAGCACTGCAGCTCTCTGCACGGGCTCTTATTATTCCCGAAGTCGTCAGTGAGGATCCACAGCCCAAGACATACCAGTTTATTTTCCTTTTGATATCTCAATAGCTACTGAATAGATTTACATTAAAGACACAATCTGTGGAGAAAAATCTAGCTTCCTGACAAATTTGGTGTAATTCCATCCAGCAGTTTGGGCTGTAGTCGTGTTCAAAGCTCGTATGGGAAACACTTGTTTTTGACCCCCCTTTTTTCTCGGTCCCTGCTTAACGGATCACCCTGAAACTTCCCATGAGCAACAAGAACCACAGCACACTTTTTAGGAAACTTTTGTGAAGATTCGTCAAATGGTGCCAATGATATAGGCAAATCAAAAATCGCTTTTTCTGTGGAAACATGGTCCTAACTATAACTACTTACCTAATATATATATATATATATATATATATATATATATATATATATATATATATTCACAGAAAAAAACAAAGGTTACAGGGACGTTTTAGTTAGGAAATAGAATTAAAAAACCTTAGAAATTCAATGAAAAAACCAAAGGTTAGAGGGACGTTATAGTTAGGCTCTGAATTTACTTCTACGAAACTACAGACATTCTGCAGTTATAGTTAGAGTTCCTTCGAGTAACTACAACTCACTCCCTAAGGTAACTATAACTTGCACCCTCGCCATGCACAGCTTTATCTATAAAAAAATTACTCCTAATGTTTCATTTATAGTTTTAAGGACATTATAGAAGTTGTCATGACTGGTTTCATATCTGGGGAAATTAGCAGTGCATGGCGAGAGGGCACGTTATAGTTACCTGGCCCCTTTTATTTTTTTTTATATTTTTGTCTGGGATTCAGCTCAAGCTAAGTCCCAACATGGCTGACAATGCTTCCTTGTTGAAGTGTTGTCAGACAATCAGATCTCAGCACGAGATTGGGAGGGGTCACAAATTCTTCACGACCCTACATATACAAATTTGAATTTCCTTAAATTTCTCAAAAACTACTTAATGGATTTACAACAAATAAGAAAAAGGGCTGTTTCTGGACCGAGAGCTAACTCTCTGTCAAATTTTGTGTAATTCAATCCATTAGTTTTGGCGCTACCCCTCTTCAAAATCCCTATGGAAAAATGAATAGGGAAATTGTGTTTTGGGACCCCCTTTTTCTCAGTGCCCCATGGACGGATTCAGCAGCTGATGGGAGCGTGAGGGTTTTTTGGAACATTTCCTGAAGATGCGTCAAGCATCACCAAAGTTATTATTAAAACAAAAAGCGTTTTTTCCATAGAAACTAGGTCCTAACTATAACTACCTCGTTGTGACCGCCACTAGGTATAATACATATATATATATATATATATATATATACACATATATATATATATATATATATATATATATATATATATATATATAGAGAGAGAGAGAAAGATATATATACATACATATACATGTGTATATATATATATATATATATATATATATATATATATATATATATATGTACATATATATACATATATATATTAGTTTTTATCATTCACTTCTGAATTATTTTTGCCTACCTTAAATGGATCTCTAGTGGCGGTCTGGAAAGCTCCAAAATATCTCTTCATTCATATGAGATAGGTGAACATGGTAAGTATTTTTTTAACAAAAGAAATGGTACATCTTAAACTCCTTGCATTTGCAAAATTCAGTTGATAAGTATGATACACGTCAATAAGAAACTTTAGACAATTAATTTGTGTATATAGGTGAACAAAACATGCATAATTTCAAATTGCAAAAATCAATCTCTAATGACAATTTTGGAATTTGTCGTGTGATCAGGTATTGGCTGAGTAGTCCAGCAAATGCAAAGTCTTGTATCCCACCGCTGCCACCAATGTAGGAAGTTGGCTCTGTATGTGCTATTTCAAAGTAAGGAATAGCATGCACAGAGTCCAAGGGTTCCCCTTAGAGGTAAAATAGTGGTAAAAAGAGATAATACTAATGCTCTATTTTGTGGTAGTGTGGTCGAGCAGTAGGCTTATCCAAGGAGTAGTGTTAAGCATTTGTTGTACATACACATAGACAATAAATGAGGTACACACACTCAGAGACAAATCCAGCCAATAGGTTTTTATATAGAAAAATATCTTTTCTTAGTTTATTTTAAGAACCACAGGTTCAAATTCTACATGTAATATCTCATTCGAAAGGTATTGCAGGTAAGTACTTTAGGAACTTCAAATCATCAAAATTGCATGTATACTTTTCAAGTTATTGACAAATAGCTGTTTTAAAAGTGGACACTTAGTGCAATTTTCACAGTTCCTAGGGGAGGTAAGTATTTGTTAGGTTAACCAGGTAAGTAAGACACTTACAGGGCTTAGTTCTTGGTCCAAGGTAGCCCACCGTTGGGGGTTCAGAGCAACCCCAAAGTCACCACACCAGCAGCTCAGGGCCGGTCAGGTGCAGAGTTCAAAGTGGTGCCCAAAACGCATAGGCTAGAATGGAGAGAAGGGGGTGCCCCGGTTCCGGTCTGCTTGCAGGTAAGTACCCGCGTCTTCGGAGGGCAGACCAGGGGGGTTTTGTAGGGCACCGGGGGGGACACAAGCCCACACAGAAATTTCACCCTCAGCGGCGCGGGGGCGGCCGGGTGCAGTGTAGAAACAAGCGTCGGGTTCGCAATGTTAGTCTATGAGAGATCTCGGGATCTCTTCAGCGCTGCAGGCAGGCAAGGGGGGGATTCCTCGGGGTAACCTCCACTTGGGCAAGGGAGAGGGACTCCTGGGGGTCACTTCTCCAGTGAAAGTCCGGTCCTTCAGGTCCTGGGGGCTGCGGGTGCAGGGTCTCTCCCAGGCGTCGGGACTTTAGGTTCAAAGAGTCGCGGTCAGGGGAAGCCTCGGGATTCCCTCTGCAGGCGGCGCTGTGGGGGCTCAGGGGGGACAGGTTTTGGTACTCACAGTATCAGAGTAGTCCTGGGGTCCCTCCTGAGGTGTTGGATCTCCACCAGCCGAGTCGGGGTCGCCGGGTGCAGTGTTGCAAGTCTCACGCTTCTTGCGGGGAGCTTGCAGGGTTCTTTAAAGCTGCTGGAAACAAAGTTGCAGCTTTTCTTGGAGCAGGTCCGCTGTCCTCGGGAGTTTCTTGTCTTTTCGAAGCAGGGGCAGTCCTCAGAGGATGTCGAGGTCGCTGGTCCCTTTGGAAGGCGTCGCTGGAGCAGGATCTTTGGAAGGCAGGAGACAGGCCGGTGAGTTTCTGGAGCCAAGGCAGTTGTCGTCTTCTGGTCTTCCGCTGCAGGGGTTTTCAGCTGGGCAGTCCTTCTTCTTGTAGTTGCAGGAATCTCATTTTCTAGGGTTCAGGGTAGCCCTTAAATACTAAATTTAAGGGCGTGTTTAGGTCTGGGGGGTTAGTAGCCAATGGCTACTAGCCCTGAGGGTGGGTACACCCTCTTTGTGCCTCCTCCCAAGGGGAGGGGGTCACAATCCTAACCCTATTGGGGGAATCCTCCATCTGCAAGATGGAGGATTTCTAAAAGTTAGAGTCACCTCAGCTCAGGACACCTTAGGGGCTGTCCTGACTGGCCAGTGACTCCTCCTTGTTTTTCTCATTATTTTCTCCGGCCTTGCCGCCAAAAGTGGGGCCTGGCCGGAGGGGGCGGGCAACTCCACTAGCTGGAGTGTCCTGCTGGGTTGGCACAAAGGAGGTGAGCCTTTGAGGCTCACCGCCAGGTGTGACAATTCCTGCCTGGGGGAGGTGTTAGCATCTCCACCCAGTGCAGGCTTTGTTACTGGCCTCAGAGTGACAAAGGCACTCTCCCCATGGGGCCAGCAACATGTCTCGGTTTGTGGCAGGCTGCTAAAACTAGTCAGCCTACACAGATAGTCGGTTAAGTTTCAGGGGGCACCTCTAAGGTGCCCTCTGTGGTGTATTTTACAATAAAATGTACACTGGCATCAGTGTGCATTTATTGTGCTGAGAAGTTTGATACCAAACTTCCCAGTTTTCAGTGTAGCCATTATGGTGCTGTGGAGTTCGTGTTTGACAGACTCCCAGACCATATACTCTTATGGCTACCCTGCACTTACAATGTCTAAGGTTTTGTTTAGACAGTGTAGGGGTACCATGCTCATGCACTGGTACCCTCACCTATGGTATAGTGCACCCTGCCTTAGGGCTGTAAGGCCTGCTAGAGGGGTGTCTTACCTATACTGCATAGGCAGTGAGAGGCTGGCATGGCACCCTGAGGGGAGTGCCATGTCGACTTACTCATTTTGTTCTCACTAGCACACACAGGCTTGTAAGCAGTGTGTCTGTGCTGAGTGAGGGGTCTCTAGGGTGGCATAAGACATGCTGCAGCCCTTAGAGACCTTCCTTGGCATCAGGGCCCTTGGTACTAGAAGTACCAGTTACAAGGGACTTATCTGGATGCCAGGGTCTGCCAATTGTGGATACAAAAGTACATTTTAGGTGAAGGAACACTGGTGCTGGGGCCTGGTTAGCAGGGTCCCAGCACTCTTCTCAGTCAAGTCAGCATCAGTATCAGGCAAAAAGTGGGGGGGTAACTGCAACAGGGAGCCATTTCTTTACAACTGTGGAGTAAAATTCTGCATTATATTCTCCATACAGGTGTTACATTACATTTTAAAAGTATGTTGAAAAGTCTGTCATCATTAGGGCAGATGGTTTGAGGTACCGAAGACCCGTTGTCAGCCAGGCCACTGGTCAAAGATTTATTCCAGTTTAGCAAGCAGAGGATCCACCGGGTGGAAACTGTACAGTTCATCTGACTCTGTATAGAGCGGGTGAAGTGGGAGTTCAGAGGACAGGGTGCCCCACAACATTTGTGGGCCCTATGTCCCTATTGTACATGACCCAAACCTAGTGGAGCAATTACGGCTGGAATTAGTAAATTTTGGAGTTGCCTTGATTCTGGTAGAGATCTTTAATGTTGTAATGTCCGAGATACATCACTTCCAGCACTTCGTCATCCAAGCTTCCATTGATTTATTTCTTGGCAAAACAGCTGCTTAAGTGTCTGGACAGAGAAAATGTCTGAACATCCGCTCTTGGATACTTCCTCTATTAAGCCAGTAACGTAGCCTAACATAGTAGTCTCATATCGCTGGAGGGTGGATTTGATCCTGCTTTTGGAATTAGAGGGTGCAGGTAATCAATAAAATAATTATTAGATATAAATCATAGGCCTATAGGGGAATGAGCAGTTTGGGATGCTACTAAAGCATACTTTCAGGATTTCTTAATCTCAGAAATGGCCAGGAGAAATAAGTCAGAAATACAAGAATTGAAAGTTCATTAAGGTAAGCAGGCCAAAGTGTAGGGCGGAATGACAGCAATTCTACTGCAGATAAAATTGAGACCCTGCACTGTCTGCACCATTGAGTGAAGCAGCTGCCAATACATAAATCACAAGTCCTGTTAAAAAAGTACAGTACAGTGATTTAGAAGATATTAACTTTGAAAGCCAAAGATCACAATTGTCATAACTATATGAAAACGTTAGTGATTGTCAGTTTGAGAGACATGGTGAATAACTCAGCTGGATTTGCTGGTGCATTGTTAAGGCTTTATCAGAAATTCTATCATGAAAATGTGGCACTAGTACATGCTGGCTTCTAACCTTCAATATTCCCACTTTTATGGAAGCACTAGTTTCCTCTGAGGTCATTTTGTCCTTTGATGCATGGAAGGCATCTTACCTGGTCAACTCAGAATTTGTAACTTCTGTAATGAAAAAATGAATATCCCATACCAGTATATCAGACTGATTCTTTCATAGTGTTATATTTCTAAGACTCTGTAAATTGTAAATGATGATTATGTGGCATGTTTCAAAATCTAGTGGGGCATCTGGCAAGTCTGCCTCTATTGTCGTCTATGGCGCGATGTGTCATGAATAATACACATAACAGAGAAAAACAAAATGTTCAGAGGGCAGCAAAAGTCCCTCATTGAGCTGATGTTTTATTTCTCCACCTTAAACAAGCCAAGAATTTACATTTTCTTGCCATCACAGAATAATTTTTCCAGGTTTCTGGACAGAGAATGGATACAGCTTAAACCAAGTTTATATTGGAAAATGAATATGCATCTCTTTTACCGCAGAGGTTTTGATATGGGACCATGTTCAAGCCTAAAAGAACATTGAGCATCCAGGCATTAATAGATTAATGGTAAAAAGGATTTTGAAACCTGTTGACAGGTTCAGTTCTTAATAGTGACTGTGTCAACCAAATAAAACAACTATTGGCCCACAATACGTGTTTCTTTTACTTGTATTAGCCTGTAAATGGCTTCTTTAGTATTTCAAAGCCTATGTGCTAAATTAGAGGAGTGAGGGTGCTGTCATAGTTGGAAAGATATAATATGACCCCTGTGGCACAAGTCCTCCAAAAGCTGGTGGTGTAGTTTCTGAACTTCCTATTTAATATTGCCACATAAGATAAAATGGTAAGAGAATAGACTTTGGTCCATTTGGCTATGCTGGTTACTTCAAGAGTCCTACATACTTTAAGATCCGGTTCTGTCTTGTGTTACAAGTTATGATTATAGATGAGAAAGTTAAGTCAACCGACAAAGAAGTGTGTTTTCCTTTTGAGAATTTCACAAATTAGCCCAGCATCCATCAAAATGGGATCAAAAAGACAGTAAAGAATTGACACCTTTAAAGGGAAAGAAGGACTTCGCCCATTGCATACACTAGAGTAGGGTTTATAAATAGGTGCAATGGTTACACTTTTTCTTTGTATGATAATACAGGCCTTCATTTGATGGCCTTTTGTCGGGGGTCTAGGAGAAGATTTATAACAGAGGTGTAAAATAACCAAATTCCCTGTTGAACCTGGGTAATGAGATAATCATTTGAATTTAGGCAGAAGACATCAGCTAACCCTTGCTGCAATTTGCGAGGTCGAAAATTAATTGAACAGCACATAACAGTAACCTCTATCAAGTACAGCACTACTGATTGTAGAAGCAGATTTTTGAATATTTATTCAGAAAAATACAGAAAATGTTAAAAGTCAGTAGAACTCTATAAGTGCATTATTTGGTACTAAACAGAACCAAAATATTTATGGGTCTCAGTGTTATTTTTCAAATAGAGAGGGCATGGGTGAACAGCTAGGACTGGATCTGACTGTGGCCTTGCTGGGCCACCACTAAAGTCAGAATAATAAGTAAAGTGATGTGGAAAACCTAACTTTCTTTGGCTTCTTACTAGCGTGGCTCTTGATTGCCCAAAAGTCAAGCTCAACACTGAGGCCAACAAAGGCTAAACAGATAAGGTAAGTGATCTGCCACATCAACTCGTGTTTTACAGACTATGGCAGGTAGCCAGATTAAAGAGAATCTGGTGGTTTATATTAGAATGGTTTAAAAATCTGGCTAAAATATAATTCTCAATAAAGTAGTTCCCTGGGTAGTGGTGCGCCTCAGACTGCAAACTGTATGAACTTGCCCAAAAAATTTAGTCACCTTTTATCCTTGATTCTCTGCCTTATACTGCATATTCCTCTTTGGTTTGCTTTTTCATATGGATGATATTTCCCTTTCATAATAATGAATAATATAATGACTTCTATGTTTTTATGTACATTGCATCTGTTTATACCTTCCTTAACACATAAAATAAAGAAGAAGAAGTGGGATCAAGTCATCTCTTTATGTCATGTAACTGGTGTAATTCTGTAGTATTTGCTGTGCACCTCAGTACAAATTCCCATCAGATTTTTAATTATAAACAGAAGTATTGAAAGTCATACTAGGGAACCTTGTCATTATTTTTCCAGGAATCCAAAATCAGCCCTGGTAAAAATGCTAAAATGAGCCCAACATGAAGAAAAGATTGGAGTGGAATCATAGGGGCTTTTAAGGTTGGGTTGCGCCAAATGATCAGGCTACGAAACATCTCTCTGGTTTGAAATACACCTGGAAAAAGTGAGAGAGGCAGAAAGGCCCACCCCGCTATGCCTGTATCAATCTAAAAATAAATATAAAGATGTCTTAACTGAAACTTTGAATAACATTTTTTTCGTATTAACACTTGTCTCTAATTTTCTTATTGCAGGAATCTTGTGACCTTTCTAGTCGCCTGTAATAACAGAGCTTCTCAACTGTAATAACTTACTATAGTTGACTTTTGATATCATAATGCCTCTTGCCATAGCCAGCAGCTGGGGATAGGCAGGACATGCAGCATAATTAAAATTATCGGTTTAAAGGGCATAACAGTAGATTGTCTTTTTCCTTTCTGGTCTGTTTTTCTAGATGAACAGAGATCAACAAAAAAATATTTATGCAACATAATGTTTTTGTATGTTTTGGGTAATTATAGGAAAGATAGAACATTTTTGCATGTTTCTAAAGATTCAATGTTTGTTTTTTAACATCTAACTTGTAATACACTTACTCAATCCTTTTTTTAAAGACATCTACCAGCTATTTACTGTGTTTCATTTTGCAATACAGATTCTACTTGTATTATTCAAGGCTGCAAACATCGCACCACTTTCACATAAAGGAGCAATACACTAACGATTTAAGCAGTTTGTGGGTAGGGTGATAGTGTGACTATTTACTTTAAGGAATAAAGGGGCATATTTAAAAGAAAGTGGCACATCACAATTGATGCATCACTTTTCTTGCACCACCGCACACCCCTAACGGCACCATGGGTGTGCCATGTTTACAATACACCGCATCATGGCAAATAATACCACAATAGCGTCAACATTTTTGGTACTATTGTGGTGCTTTGCTTCGCTCAAAATATTCCCGCTAGTCCAGCAAAGCATAGGGAGGCCCAAGGAGATTATAAATGCATAATTTTAATGTCTGCCCTGAGAAGGTGGTAAAAAAGAAAGTGAAATCTAGTAAATTTCACTGCGCCATTTTTTTGGGCCTTCCTGTGAGAGAATGCCCCCTTGCATACATTATGCCTAGTGTAGGCATAATGTGACGCAAGGGTTTACAAAGTATCTCAATGCGTGTAAATATGGCACTGGAAAATTACCTGCTTAATGCGACCTTAGCCTTAAAAAAAACACTAGTATGGAGCAAGGAGGCGCAAGGGGCTTGTAAATATGACCCAAAGTCTTTTGACATACATTATTAGCATATTGTAGTCACCTCAGCATTCCAAGCCTTAGAAGGGAACTTGACCTTCGCCCTCATTCCTCTAAATTTAATCACAGAACTCCTCAGTGACTTGCAATACCCATATAATGTAGTGCACAGTCTTCTACAAGGTGAGACAAGGACACTATGCAGAATGATAGATGCACTTTCAAAATTTTGTGCATCAAACTATTATATGGACTTTGTAACTGAAAAGCTTAACATAAAGTATCTTTGCCTTAGAAATGCCAAAATAATAGTAGTACTTAGTACTTAGTCCGAACTTGGTAGTTGGTATCCCAGTTTTATAACAATAAATAAATGTGTAGGACCTGAAGTACCCAATGTTTAAGATTAGTAAGTGGAATCAAAGATCTGAACAATGTTTGATCATATCGTCCTTTCAGTCAATGTTGTATAACATTCATTTGTCTTAATATTCCTTGTAAAATAGTAGAATTCAGTTGTTGTGAGGCCTACATTATTTCTCTGAGTGGCAAGTACCTTTCCTGTATTTCATTTATGAATAAACAGTCAATATGTAAATTATCATGAAATAACAGCCAACACATGGTTTCCCGCCATGCTGGTAAGCTTGGAGCTTTCTCAGGGTTTAATTCCAATTATTAACCTTGGATTTTCAGTACCATAAGCCCTGTACATTTTCTCATAAGAAAGGCACATCAGAATTAAGAATCCACTGTTACTTTGTCACCTGGAAGAATTGCACCCACTCGCTGTGGCAGTATGGAAATGTTCCTCCCAGGTCCCATGTCAGCTGTCCATTTTCAATGAACCGGGTTAGGCCTTTGAGTGAAGTCAGCACCTCAACCTGTAAACAAAAATCATGTGTGAGACATCACATTTCCTCCAATATTGAGTCTTTAATTTTCTTAGCAAAAATATGAGTGGCAAAAATATCAATATGGTAACATAGGTTCAGAATACACAAGTTGAACCTTGATGTTATGCATGTTCATGCTTTGTGGATATTAAATGAAAAATAGTAATTTTATACTTACCTGCATATTCCTACCTTCTCTATATTTTGGAGGTTGATATTGTTGCTTGGCTTATGTTTCGCAAAATATTAAAGACCAATATGATGACATACAATCATTTTGAAGAGCTTGACAAAGTGAGATGTGGCATAAAACAGAGCATCAACACCAGTGGCTCCTTTAAATAAAAACACTTCTATGTCATATTACTCTATAGCACTGTATGGAACTGGGTGTGTGTATATTTAGAACTGAAGGGCAGTCCTAGAATTGTTACGCACAGCTAGCCTGTCAGCAATATGTAGGGATCAGCTTTGATTTACCCATGCTGACACTATGCATTGATTTCATTGTCCGCGGTAATCCCTGTTTGCTGAATTTAGAATGGAGTTATGTGATGCAGTTTGGATTGAGAAGTCAGTCAGGCTGATGTGGGATATAATTGAAACATGTTATAGTGATAAGCAGAGACGTATTAATGCACAGAATAAGTGGTCATTCGCCTATGGCCTTCACTTTCCAGGAGTCCCCTGGGAAAGTGAACATTTTCTCTATCTTACTTCAAGCTACTACTCTGTCTTAACTTTAACATATAATTTGACATTGTTTGACCTCACTGGAGTTGAATTTGAAGAAAATGGGTAATAAAATTCCAAACATGTTTTGAACAGGGTACCTCTAAATAATTTTGCATAGGGCTAAAAAATCCTTAAAATGACATTGGGGATTAGGACTAACTCTACAACTGTTTCAGTGTGTTACAACCAATGTTTAGACATTGTTTGGTACTCTATGGCCTCTGATATGTTTTCCACTGTGTGCAACATCTGAATGTAGGTGTGCACACCTCCCTAGGTTGTGCTTAGAATAGACATTAGTGATAAACCATTATGTATACTCTCAAACGGAGCAGGTTGTCTCTTCTCTGTGAGGTTTATGTGCAAGAATAATTATTCTAGGGGTATTGTTATTGTACAAATTGTGAGTAATTGGTAGCAAGTGTGTTCTCACCAACTTCCTGCTAAAAAAAGATGGCAAACTGAACAATTTGGAGCCTTATTTGTGCTGTAGTTGCCAACTAGGTGTCTTGCGTATCTGGTGTGGCAACCATTTTGCAATTTGGACTGGTTCATTTTGTTCAAGCTTCATCGTGCACTGAAAGTACTGGGTGCGAATGATGCACCTCAAACCTGCAACATAAAAAAAACTATGGAACAAATGTTTGTTTTTTAAAAGAAAGTGGTAGAAGACGACTAGTGTTGGACTCCTGCTTACTAAGGTCCTCACTCGGAGAACATACAGTTAAATGTAATGGCATAGCACTCAATAAAATGGGGAGACTGTGGAGGGGACCTCAAGCCCCATCAACCCTGATTCTGGGCCCACCTGGCAAAAGAAGGAGGGGCAGGCCCCACCCAGCCCTATAAAGCACCACCGAATCCCCCCTGCGTGGGAGACTGTGTTTGTGGCAGGGGACTTTGAGTCCGATCAATCCCTGTTTCTGGGTCCATGTGACAAAGGGAAAAGGTGACAGGACCCACCAAGCACTATAAAGAGACAATGTGAGTCCTGCTGTGTGGAACACTATGTTTGTGGCAAGGGACTTCAAGTCCCATCAACCTCTGCTACTGGACCCACCTGGCGGAGGTAGAACCCACCAGGCATTATAAATCTCCAACGTGAGCCTCTTTGCCCAAGAGACTGTGTTTGTGGTGGGGGACTTCAAGTCCGATCAACCTCTGCTACTGCACCCACCTGGCGGAGGGAGGAGGTAGACCCCACCAGGCATTATAAATCACCAAAGCGAGCGTCTTTGCCCAGGAGACTGTGTTTGTGGTGGGGGACTTCAAGTCCCATCAACTCTGCTTCTGGAGGAGGAGAAGGAGGCAGGCCCTACCAAGCACTTTAAAGTACAAATGTGTGCCCTGCTGCATGGACCATGCATGGACCGTGCCTGGGTGAAGCACAGGCCAAGGTCAGACCCGTCATGTGCCCGTCTGAGGTAAGAAGAGACAGGGTCACGCCCCTTGGCTCTAATTTGTGAGGTGACTATATTATTTAAATTCCCTTCTTTGTATTTGTTGTGCTGTGAGAGAAAAAAAGGCTACAGGAAGCCAAAGTGGGGGCAATCTTGTGCACATTGTTATGACTGTAGAGTCTTCCCCAACATATGTACCTGCCAATGAAAACGCTAAAGACGGATCTGTTAGACTGTGAAAATTACTAATAAAATTGTGTGATTAACTGAAAGAAAAACATGTGTTTAAAAGTGCAAAGCTGAAATGAAAATTACATTTGACAAAGATATTTCGAAAATGAAAATAAGTCACTGCCTTATTAAATGTATTTTATGTTTTACTACCTGAGAGTAATGAAAAAATAATAATTACATGTTCAGAAAATAGTTTGAGTTTTATGAACTGTACACTGCACAGTTTACTGCACTTTTAAACAATCTTATGTTAAACTAATTCAGATGAAATAATGTGATATTTAGAAATTGCTGATGTGGATGGAAAGTAACTGCCATTGTTCTGTCCTTTCTGAAGCATCCTGTTAATGTGGAGAGAAATGCACTAATACTGAAACATTTGTTTAGTTCCTGCTAGATAGTGTTGCAAGGAAAATTATGGCTTTCAGTAGTTTTATGAATTTTGAAACACTTTATTTCTGCGAGGAATACTGGTGATGGCAGTGAAAGGAGCTAAACCAATGAGGGAGAAAAGAACACAAGAAGAGCAACATGGAGAAATGTGCTTTAGTTTTAATTGGTACTGTCCAAAACCACCCTATAGTCTAAACCAATGGGAGTTGTTCGTTACTTTTTGGAACTTTAATATTGTGATGTTAGCTCAGACTTTGAGGAGATTTTGCTTTGTCCTTTGCTGTGTTCGGATGTGTTTTTATTTCTGCTAGTGAAATAATGAGCTTTGTGCCACTGACAGTTCAGATGCATTAAGGCCATATATCACTGAACTGTTCCCATATATGTCACTGTCCACTGAAAATGACCAGAAGATGCTCCACTGAAGAAGACTTTGCTGCCTGCTGAACCCATTAAGGAGAGGTATAAAACAATTTGCACATGTGTCTTTCTTGCAGGTTTTCATGTTTTCTCTTCTAGAAACCCAATCGCTATTTTTGCTAGCGCCATAGATAGATGTTTTCCAAATTTGTTTTTGTCTTCTTTTCCCTTTTTGTGCATGAAGTCCAGCATGCTTAATCTAATTAGGGTAATAGAATGTCACATTCTGAATTTGGGTGCGCAACATAACTGATTGTGAATAATACATCTGTGTTAACTCAATGTATTCAATCTCTGCAGTCCATCTGATGTTGCTGTTATTCTGTATGGTGACTCTTGAGTGCCTAATGATTCATATTCTGTCAAAGCTGAGATTCTTCAGTAGGTTTGCTCAACCTGTAGTATTCATGTAGTATTACAATATAGTTTTACGTTTGATTTACCTGATCTTAGCATTGTTAAGCTAAAGAGCAATAAATGAATGAACTTTACTAAACTGGTGAGGTGATTCATGGCCAAATAGGTCATGGTGTGTTTAAATTACTAAATCTAATGTTGATTAATGATGGTATTATTTGTGTTTGTTTATTGTTGACTTTGTTTTGTTCAGAGCCAAACACTCACATCTATCTGAGTCCAAAGGTTCATTCGACCTCATGAGGGTAGATGGTTGCTTACCCTTACGTGTCCCCTTATAACATAAATTATCAAAACAATTATAAGGTAGGGCGCGCCCACAGAATTTGGTAGCTGCAGAGGGTGGTTATGTCTCAATAAGGAGACGTTTGGCTATGTTCCAGTAGGAGGAGATTGATTATGTGTCATTTGAAAAAAATTGGAGATTTGGTTTCACCAATGCTTATTTGAAAATTTTAAATTTGGTTTTGCCAATCCTTGTTTGGATTGAATTTGATTTTACCAATGCTTGTTTGAAGATCTTCTCAGCATTTCTGGTGTGATTTGTGATTGAGTTAGGGTTTTGCGATTGCACTGCTTACGCAAATCGCAGGTGAATTGTGATGTTTGTGAGAATTAGTGAGTTGGAGTACTCCAATGTAGTTTGTTAGGGAGTGTGTGTACTCCTAATGGTGCATGTAGGGAAGTTGTTAAACTTCAATTGTGTGAGGTGCTTTGTGCTAAAAAATTGCCCACGTGGTTATTTATGTACGGACTCTGCGTGGTGTAAGACTCCGGAGTATTAATACAAGTATATGAGATCCTTGGGTTTTTGTTGTAACTTGTCTGTTTTAGTAGATCGATTGGGCGTGATTGCCAAAATTCCTAGAGTGGGTGTTAAAGGGGAGTGTTAGTTTGACCAATATTGGTGATTCCTGAATGTACAGGGATGATCTAATATTGGTCAGGGGTAGAATTTTCTGGTCGAATTTTGCTTGGGAGTCAGAGAAAGCTGAAGTTAAATGAGTAGTTGTCAGAGCTAAATGCTGCAATCGAAAATTCTGTGAGGCTTCCAAAGTGTTTGTGTCCTCTACCTGTAGCAAGCAGACAAGTTGGTGTTGATTTTTTATTAGTGTTTGCAATATTTTGCATTAGTTTTGTGAAATTTGAGTTTCGGGAGAACAAGTCGCAAGACTTTGTCAGCTCGTGTGTAAGAGTGACGTCTCACAAAGGGACAGGTTGATTGGCGAAAGGGAGCTTGTGTACGGATTATTGGACAACCGTGAAGGGGTATTAGTTGAAAGAGATAAGTAAAAAGGATTTTGGGATTGAATTACTTCCTATTTGAGTAAAAATTACATTTTTCAAAATGTTAAAGAGTGTGCTAAGTGGAGATGAATGTATTCCAGCTAGAGTAGGGGAAATTTGCCCGACAGAAGGTACTCCAACATATCTCGTAATTGAGGAGAAAGGTCAGGAGCATGTCTTTGGTTAAAACATAGGTGCAAAATTACGGAGAAGGAAGGGAGTTTAGCTTTTCCTGTCCATGGAACTTTTAATATGAGAATTTTAAAAATGTTAGAGAAGAATGAGAAAAGCAGAGAAGAAATTAGCAGAAGCTAAATGGGACAATGAGCAAAAACTGAAACTTTACAAAGAAAATGTTTCCTGCAATTACACAAGAGAAAGAGAGCGATGTCAAAGAAAAGACTAAAAGGAAAAATAAAGACTCTTCTGAAGAAGATGAGTCGAAGTCAGTTGAGGCTCATTGACTTGTTATGATGAATCAGATGATGACAAATTTATAATACAGTTACTGAGAAGTCGTCCTCCACCATATGCAGCACAAGAGATAAATCCAAGTACTAGTACTAATCCAAGTGCTCCAGCTCCTGCTGTAATAACACAGTCAAGTACAAGTCGCAACTAGTGTTCCTGCTATTACTGTTACTCAAACATCTATGATTCAGACTGTCCCACCTGTAGTCTATACTTCTGTTCCAGTTGTGAGTTCCACACCGAGTATAACAGGGCCTATTGTACATTCATCACAGATATCACAGGCTTACCAGAAACCAGTGATGGTCCAGAATGAGTCTACACCTAGTTTAGTGTCTCCAGCACAGGTTCAAAATATTCAGGGGTACACACCTGTTGTAAGTTCACAGACGAGTTCCTCAATTTTGACAGGTCAGAATTCAGGAATAATATACTCAAGAAATCAGAATGTTCAGACAGGTCCAGAAGCATTGACAGTACCTGTTACTATTGGGCCTGCTGTACCTTTGTTTACACAGGGATATAATGAGAATAATTTACAGAATGTTTTCAATTCAAATGCAGAAATGGAGAGATTAAGGCCCTCACTATGACTGTGTCGGTCTGCGGTAATTTGGGGAAAGGTACTGCCAACAGGCTGGCGGTACCTTTTCCCAAATTATGACATTGGTGGCTTGACTCAAGCCAAACCGCCAATATACCACTCCGTCTGCCAGGGTGGTACCTGCCGATGGGCTGTAGACTTCGGTCTCCAGCCAGGCGGCCGTCACAATCCCACCCTCAGGATTATGACCCTGCCTACCGTCATGGTTTTCGTGGCAAGCGTACTGCCACAAAAACCATGGCAGTAGGCACTACCAGTGCCAGGGAATTCCTTTCCTGGCACTGATAGGGGTCTCCCCTGCCCCCAGAGCCCTCCCCGCACACATACACACTCATACACACACGCATACCCACATCCACCCACGCATGCACAAATACATACCCACACACCGTAACACACACCAACTTACTTTGTCGCACACACGCATTCACAACACACAACATACACGTACACTCACATTCAGGCATTCACACATTCATTCAACGCGGCTCACACCCGCATGCACGCATACAAAAATGGACCCCCCTACACATGCACACAACACCCCCCTCTCCTGTTGGACAACCCGACTTACCTACTTGCAGGGGGTACTCAAGCTGGAGACGGGACACGTCGCTGCTGTCAGCAGCAGTGTCTGCCAGCAAAACACCACTAGGCTGTATCATTGCTCATGATACAGTAGGCGGTGTTTTGCTGGCGTGGCACTGCTGCCACCTTACCTCCGTCTGCTGCCATGACCATCAACGGTATTCTGCCAGCCTTCTGTTGCAATTTCGTCAAGGGTCATAATGCGGATGGGCGGCTGGTAGCCACGGCGAGGGTATGTTGTCGGCTGTTGCCGTGGTGGTAGGCGGCAGTTACCACCAATGTTGTAATGTCCACTTAAATGTTCATATGGGAGTTATGACTCCAATGAACCAGACTTTTGACAAGACAAATCCACTAACTGATTTGAGTTATTCCAGAACTTCAAAGATTACATAGACTCCATTTATTACACCACAGGGCATAGCAAATGTAAATAATAACATACCCAATGTAAATAATAATAATGATTCATTACAAGGTTTGACAGCTCAGCAGTTAACAGACTGGCTAGAAAAGATGAGTCAAACAAAGACAAAGGCAAATACTGAGAGAGAAAATTCAGTGAATTTGGCAATGCTTAAATTAGAAATAAATTAAATAACTGAGTGAACAACTGATTTAAATAGAATAGATTTGAATAATGAGGGTAAGTTACGCTTCACATAAAAAATTGTTACACACAGAGCAGGACTGGTACACTGGAAATTAGCATCCCTTGCAGAGAAACATGACATAGATCTTGAGAAAAAAAGCAACTGAGAAGAAGCTACAGGTTAGAACTTGATTCAGAAGATTTTGAGAACATGAGAATACCAGGAATGAAGATTCATATTAAAGAATTAATTCAAAATGTCCAATTATGGGGAGCATTAGATAAATGGGAAGGCAGATGGGTGAAGAAAAGAGCTCAGAAGAAAAACGAGTCTGCGAATGTGAATGCTAATGTACAGCAGTCGGATAATACAGTAAAAGTCATTTCAATCAGAGAAATTCCATGAGGGAAATTTGTACATGTCTCTTGGAGCAGAAGTGATACTTTGCCATTAACAAATGACTACCCGAGATTGAGAGAGAAACCAGTGGAATGATACCAGAAAAAGGATACATTTGTGAAGCTTGCAAAATGCATGTGGGAAGTCTTGAGTACCCTGTTATAAATAGTGGTTCCAGCTGATATATGGGTTGAATACAGTGCAGACTGGCCAACAAGAGAGCCTCCAAGAGATCCAGTTACAGGTGCACCATCACCTGATGTAATGAAATACTATTACAAAGTGATCGGATTTTTGAAAAAGAGAATTTCACCCAAAAGTATTGTGTGGCAGAGAATTGATACGACAGCATAGGAAGCAAAAGAGTCAATACATGCATTCTATGAGAGATTGCTGCAAGTGTTTAAACATTACAGTGGTGCAGAAACAATTGAGTCGAAAGACATGATTAATTTTGTGTTTAGATTTGTTGAAGGTTTGAGATCTGAAATTGGACAGATGCTTAAGAGTCATTTGATTTGTTGGCAAGTAAAACCGGTTGATGAAGTGTTACAGTTTGCAAGATACTGTAGTGACGAGATTAAAATTAAGTAGAAGAAATTGAAGGAAAAGGCGATGGTGATGCAGATTACAGCTGCACAATCAGTGATGCAGGGAAAATATCCACAGCAGCAGGGAATCTATCCTCAGCAACAGGGAAACATGTTGTTTCAGAATCAAGCAAGAGGTAGAGGTTGTGGTGAAAATGGAGGTGGTAATCACGTTGATTCGAATGTGATGGTCATTTCAGGTGATATGCAGGTAACAAAAAGGATGTTACCTTGTCGCAGTTGCGGTTTTTTGGGGCATCGGAAGCATGAGTGTCTAAAGTTGGTACAAGAAGGCATGGTTACGCAGATGCATGAAAACAATCAATCTCAAAATTCAAGAGGTCAGAGAAAGAGGGGTCCTAATTTAAGAGTCCAAAACAATCAGATGCAGATTCTTCAGCAAATACAACGTTCTCAACCAATGCAGCAAATGCAAATGTAAGGTTTTCCACAGTCAGGTACCAAAGTCACAGTTAATTCAGCATCAGGTACAAACGGTACCAAACCAAAAAAATCAAATATCTCAAGTTTCAAAGGTGCAGCAGCAGATGCTGCTTCCTCAGCAGAACACAGGAAAAAAGTTAAATCACAGTAATCATACAGTTCAACAGTTCACACTTCACAGTGAGGAGGAATCGAATGATGAAGCGATGAGTGATGGAATGATGGCTGAGAGTGAAAGTTCAGATGAAGAGGAATGCATGCTAGCAGCTTTGTTAGAAGTGGATCAAGAGGGTCTTTATGTAAATGGAAAGGTAATGAGTCATGATGTCTCATTCCTAGTTGATACAGGAGCTACACGCTCTACAGTGAGAACTGCAGAAGTTCCTAATGTGCCACTTTCTGGGAAAAGAATCCAGATTGTAGGAGTTGCAAATCAGTTTCTGACAAACCCAATTACTGAACCAGTCCCTGTTAAAATTGGAAACTGAAAGACTACACAAATTTATAGTTTCTGACTCGAGTCCAGTTTCCTTGTTAAGGAAGAGATCTATTGTGCAAAACAAAATGTTTGAATACCTGTTCAAATGCAGGAATTGCTATTCAGGCGAATAGTGATGATGATGATGATGATGATGATGATTCATCTATGCAAACTGAATGTGTTTCAGTGAATGAAGAGTTTCCACTGATTAGTTTCTATCCTGCTTTCACAGTAAAAGACCTGCCGACTGATTTACAGGATAATCTAAAATATTGGGATTGTTATGGAAAATATATTGGTCTGATAAAAGGAGTTGAACCAGTTAAAGTCAGACAAACCTAATGTCGTTTTTCCACAGATACCACAATATTACATGGCACCAGCAGTAACTGAAGGAGTAATTCCTGTAATTGAAGATTTTGTGAAGCAGGAGTTCTAAAAGAAGTGCTGAACAGTTCACGTAATCCTAATTTGCAAATTAATCCTCCAGTTACACAAAGAGATGTCAGGATGTTGGTTCCTTTTGATGACGCTCGTATGAAAGATTTTGCTGACTTGAGAGAGAGTTTGTGCAGAGCACCAGCTTTAGGAATGCCTGACTACACAAAACCATTTATTTTGTTTTGTCATTAAAGAAATGTCTATGCTCTTTCTGTCCTTATACAGGTACATTGTTGCGTAAAACCCCAGGTAGCATATTTTTCTGCTACTTTGGATCCAGTCGCAGCAGCTTTACCTGGCTGTTTGCAAGCTGTGGCAGAGGTTGGTTTGTCACTATCCCAATGTGGAGCTATTTTGATGGGACATCCTTTAATTGTTTTGGTCCCTCACTCTGTTGAAGTCCTTCTTACCAGGACTAGAACCCAGTATCTGACAAATGCAAGCCTTACTAATTATGAGCTGATAATATTGGTCTCTCCAAATGTTACCTTGAAAAGATGTACAGTGCTTAACCCAGCAACCTTAATCCCAATTGACAATGTTGAAATTGAGAATCTTAAAGAAGTTGGCTGGAGGTTACAGAATTGTGTATGAAACCCAGACCTGATATTAAAGATACCCCGCTAGAAGAGAATGATGACATTATTTTTGTTGATGGTTCCTGTTTAAGAGATAATGTGGGAACATTGAAAGCTGTCTATGTTGTGTGCTCAATTTCTGGTATACTTGAAGCTTCATGGCTTAAAAAAGTATTTTCTGCACAAGTTACTGAATTAGTTGCCCTTACACGAGCCTGTTGTATTAATGCACAGCTTAAAGTTAACATTTTTACAGACAGTCAGTACGGTTGGTATTGTCCATGACTTTGGAAGTTGTGGCCACAGAGAGATTTCATGACCTTTTCTGGTTCACCAATTAGAAATGGTGATAGAATTCATGATTTGTTAGAAGCCCTACAAGTACCTGAGAAGATTGGTGTAGTCAAATGCAGTGCACATCAAAAATCAAACTATTTTGTTTCAAAAGGAAATTCTTATGCAGATCGGGTTGCTAGATATTGCGCCTTGAATTGTATTTCAATTAATGAAAAATGTCTGAAATTTGAAAATGATTAAATAAATGCAAATTACTTGGTAACCACAATTAATACGTAGGATGAAATTCTCTCAAGAAAATGTGTCTGGTGAAGAGAAGAGAGAATGGATCAAATTAAAATCTGTTCAAAGAGATGCAGACGATCTTTGGGTCTCAACTGAAGGTCAGGTAGTTTTGCCAAACTGTCTACTGAAGTAAATGGTGAGACATTATCATGGTCACGCGCATATTGGCAGAGATGCAATGATTCAAACTTTTAAAAAGTTCTGGTTTGATCCGAAGTTTAGACTGGTTGCAGAAGCAATTTATCACTGATGCCTCACCTGCCAGCATAATAACGTGGGAAAAAGAGCAGTTGTCAATTTGAGTCACACTGGAAGAGCAGGAGGGCCATTTAACAGAATACACATGGATTTCATTGAGATGCCTGTGTGTGGTGGTTTGAGATACGTATTGGTAATTTTTTTTTTTTTTTTTATTAACTGGATTGAAGCTTACCCTACACGTAGAAATGATAGTCTCACAGTAGCAAAGCTTTTGCTTAGAGAATTGATACCAAGGTTTAGATCTCCAGCCTCTTTAGAATCAGATAGAGGAAGCCACTCCAATAACGAAGTGATAAAATTACTATGTTCAGCCTTAAACATTGAGCAGACATGGATAACAATCACAATAGAGTGACAACTAATAGGTGTTGCAAGTGAATGTGTATTGCTTTGGGAATTGTATGTGTGCTTGTGTGTTTGTTGTTGACTGTGATCATAAGTATTCATCACACACCTGAAAATAGTTATATTAGTTCTGAAGAGACTACTACATTTTCAAAGTTAGAAAGGTTCAATAGGGATGAGAAATACTTACATTTACTCACATAGAGATCTTTCTTCTAATGTTTTCTATTGCTTATTGTATGAATTTGTTGAGATGATGAATGGGAGAGAGAGTTATGTTTGAACGCAAATTCCTTCATCAGTGCAAGAAGGAGTAACATACCATAGTTTGCCACCAACATATGGAGTTAGTTACAGTCTTGTACTAACAAGGCATTATAACCAGGAATACAATTAGTAGTTCTACGCTAACCTAGACATAGGCCCTCATTTTGAGATTGGTGGTGTTCTACTGGCGGGCACTGCTAGTGGCAGCAGCGCCCCATCCCATCTCCTGCCGGAGGACTCCCTGGATCCAGGTAAGTCAGATCTCCGACCGGGGAGGGGGTGGGGGCGTTGTGTGTGTGTGTGCATGGGGGTGTGTGCATGTATGTGTGTGTGTGAATCCGAGTGTGTGTTGCGTGTTGAATGCGTGTGTGCATGCATAGCGGTGTGAGTGCATGCATGCTGTGTTATGTGAATGCATGTACGTATGAAAGTGTGTGTGGATGTGTGTGTGGATGTGTGTGTGAATGGATGTATGAATGCGTGGAAGCATGTGGGAATGGATGTGTATGCATGTGTGTGTGTGAAGGAGGGGAGTGAATGTATGTGGGGTGAGGGGGGCTTTGGAGAGGTGGGGGAGTGGGTGGGGGTACCTGGAGAGGAGGGGGGGAGACCCCTATCAGTGACAGGGAACTAATTCCCTATGACCTACCGCCATTGTTTTTGTAGCATTACGAACGCCACAGAAGCCATGGCGGTAGGTGGGGTCATAATCCCGCAGGTGGAACAGTGATGGCTGCCGGGCTGGAGATGGATATTTCCATCCCGGCGACTGTTTCCGCTGTGGCGGACAGATTGGTACATTGGAGGTATGTACCACCAGCCTGTTGGCGGTACGTACTGCCATATTTACACCGACCGCCAGAGTTGTAATGACCCCCATAGTGTTTTCTTTTGTTGTGATTAATGAGCATTTGAGTATTATTACCATAGAAAGATATATTAACATTGTGGGAGGTTTCTTTGAGCCTACACTAACATTTGGGATTGCCTATGCACATTGCAACAACCTTACATGCTTGCTTTCACCAGTAAAAAAAGTTCTTTTTAGAGCAAACTGATGACAGGAGAAAGGCTTGGAAGGAGAAAATAGAGAAAGGGTTAGTGAAGAGGACGTTTAGAAATGACTATGCATTTAGTGAAACTAAAACGCAAGGAAACTTAGCTTTAGATGTGCAACTTGAAGGAATCTAGATTTGACACTAACTTTGTTGGAACGAGTGAATGCAGACATGTATTTTTTTTTCAAGAATACATGGGACTTTTTGCTAAATTGCCAGGACCCTGTTATTCGAGGAGTTTATTACATCAGTGGAAAAAATGCTTATTATCGTCTCCCAAGGGGTTGGTATGGGACTTGCTATTTGGGAGTCATATCCTCGAGAATTTACCAAATTGACAATAAAGAAGGCACACATAATTCAAATGTATTGCAAAGACCATGACCAAAAAGAGAAACATATTCTGGAATAATTGGGGATATATTTTGGGGAAATTATTCCTTATGTAGGAGTTGTTCTGAATGCTCTGAAAATTAGAACGTTTTCTACTATTAGGGATAACATGCTAACTGATTTTTCTAGAGCTGCAATTTTAATGGATACTGTAATGGCTGCGGTTCGTTCAATGGTTTACTCAGAAATGTCTTTGGTTAGACATCATTTTAGCAAAAGAAGGCAGAGCCTGCCGGATGATGAATTTGAAACATTGCTGTACATACATTCCTGATACTAGTAAAGGAATTAGAAATTTTTATCAAGATCCTGATAGCTTTAAATTCAGACTTAAAAGATCTGAAAGAGCCAGGGTTGTTGGAAAATGTTGGCAAAAGTGTGACAAATGCGGGAAGTTAGCTGGGTAATCTTGGTAAAGGGACTGTGGAAAACATTCTAAGACCATTATTGGCCGTAATTACTTGTGTCATTTGTACTATAGCATTTTACAAACTGTATAAACTGATTAAGAGAAAACAAATGAAAAATTATCAGAGGAGGGAAGAATTGAGACTTGAGAAACTGAGAAGCAAACAATTTTAGTATTTAAGACAAACTGAAAATTGGAGAAATACAAGGAAGAATAGATGTATTAGAGAGACTATGTTTTAGGCTAGCATAAATTAATTAATACATTAATTATTATAGTTTTGTGAAGACAAATTTAGTCATCCAAGGAGGGATTGTTAGAGTGTGAAAAATAAAACAAAATTGCGCAAGTAACAGAAATTCGAAAATGAAAATAAATCACTGTCTAATTAAATGTATTTGATGTTTTACTGAGTAATGAAAAAATAATAATTACATGTTCAGAGAATAAATAGTTTTATGAAATGTTGTGTACGGCACACATTACTGCATTTTTCAACAGGCCTATGTTAAGCTAATTCAGGTGAAATAATGTGATGTGGATGGAAAGTCACTGCCACTGTTCTGTCCTTCCTGAAGAATCTTGTTGACGTAGAAGGAAATGTAGTAATATTGAAACATTTGTTTAGTTCCTGCCAGATAGTGTTCCACAGAAAACAATGGCATTCAGTAATTTGATGTAGTTTTAAACATTTTATTTCTGCAATGGAAACTGGTGATGGCAGTGAAAGGAGCAGAACCAATGAGGAAGAAAAGAACACAAGAAGTGCAACACGGAGAAACATGCTTTAGTTTTAATTGGTTCCGTCCAAAACCACCCTATAGTCTAAACCAATGGCAGAGTATATAGTTACTTTCTGGGACTTTAAGTAAGCTCAGATTTTGAGGAGCTTTTGCTTTGACCTTTGCTGTGTTCAGACGTGCTTTTATTTCTGCTGTACTATGTTCCACTGACAGTTCAGATGCATTAAGGCAACTCAACTGTTCCCGTATGTCACTGTCCACTGAAGATAAGCAGAAGATGCTCCACTGAAGACTTCGCTGCCTGCTGAGCCCATTAAGGAGAGGTATAACATAGTTTGCCCATTTGTCTTTCTTGCAGGTTTTCATGCTTTCTCTTCTAGAAACCCAATCGCTATTTTTGCTAGCGCCATAGATAGATGTTTTCTAAATTAGTTTTTATCTTCTTTTCCTTTTTGCATAAAGTCATACATGCTTATTATAATTAAGGTAATAGTTAGAATGTCATATTCTGAATTTGGCTGCAAAAAATAACAGATTGTGAATAATACACCTGTGTTATCTCAATGTATTTAATCTCAACTGTGCATCTGATGTTGCTATTATTCTGTACGGTGATTCTTGAGTGCCTATTGATTCATATTCTGTCAAAGCTGAGATTCTTTAGAAGGTTTGGTCAACCTGTGGAACTATTACAATCTGGTTTTGCATCTGATTTACGTAATCTTAGAATTGTTAATCTAAAGGGCAATAAATCTTTGAACTTTACCAATACGGATGTGGTGATTCATGGCCAAATAGATCATGGTGAGTTTAAATTACTGACTCTAATATTGATTAATGACGGTATTATTTGGGTTTGTTTATTGTTGACATTGTTTTGTTCAGAACCAAACACACACACCTATCTAAATCCAAAGGTTCATTCGGCCACATAAGGGTAGATGGTTGCTTACCCTTATGTGTCCCCTTATAAAATAAATTAAGGCAGGACTCTCCCACAGAGCAATGCATTGCATATAAGGTAGGATACGCCCACAGAGCAATGTATTGCATGTCTTTTTACATCTGCGTGTAATGCAAACTCAACATTCTAAACCTGCATTCACTTCACCACATTCTAACATTTACATCACAGCTCTACACAATCCTTCAGGAGCCGCACAACATTACATCTCTACATCTCTCTTAATGAAAAAAAAAAACATTTTTTTTACAAGCATATACACAATCATAGCTCTTAGATGAACTTTCTAGGTGCTCTGATAACCTAATTGTGTCTTTGGAAACTGGGAATCAGCAACAGGAGTGTCCAAGACCTGCATTGGTGACATAGGAGCAACAGAAGTTTTGGGTTTTCCAATTGTTCCTTCTAAACAAGTCTCTATGTTGACATCAGTATTTGGTGAGTGATGAGCCACAAGTCTGAAATGCAAGGTATTTTTCATAATTGATTTCTCAGGACGTTGGGCAGTCACCATGTGTTGTTTACTGGTTACAACATGGAATGGCTCAGCATCCAATTGAGCATCTGATTTACGTTTTCTTGGTTGATGGAAGACCACTCGATCTCCTCTTGTGAAGGCAATGTCTTTAGCATGTCATCTCTTGTCTGCATAGACCTTCATTTTCTCATAATGATCCACGTATTTTATACCAGTATGTTCCTCAGTTCTTGATCTTGTGTTGGTCCATTCAGGTAACTTGGTTGTAACTGCTCTCCGAAACATCAACGTTGCAGGGCTTTCACCTCTGGTCAAGTGAGAAGTGGAACAGTACGCTTGTATGGTAGCTTTCTTTGATGTACTCATGAAACATTCAACAAGGCCATTAGCCTGTAGCCAAACAGGTGTGGTTTTCTGATGCTTCACATTAAGCAGTTGAGAAAGTCTCTAAATTCTCGATTAATGAAAGATGGGCCACTGCCACATATTAAAATCACAGGAATGCCATATGTCGCGAAGATGCTGTCTAGTCAATTACTCTTTCCTGGCGATAGATGAGAGATCTTCTATTAATGGAAAATGGGAGTATTCAATGACAATCACCATCAGGTAATGTCCATTGTCAAGTGCACTGATGACATGCCTTTAATTCTTTTTCAACTCATTCACTGAGATGAGGAAACCAAACTCAATCTCAGAGAGCTTGTTTTGTGGCAACGATTCCACAATGTCCTTGGTGGCCTCTTCAAGTATCTGTAGTCTGCAGACTTTCTGGAATGACAATTCTCAAACCCCTCAGGATAATGCCTTCTTGTGTCACAGACAGTTCATCTTTGCCATTTTTAAACTTCTGGTATTCACTGTCACTGAAAAAAGGTCGAGTGTGTTGGTTCCATGACTGATGTGTAATAACATCTATCAGTTTAACATGCCACTGTCTTGATTCATGGCAGTGACAATTTGTTCTAATGAAATGGCAGTAGGCGTGTTAGATTTCACATAGAAATTTATGTAGGCTTTAGCTGTCTTAGAAAGGGGGTCCTTGACACTGTATATGCACTTTGGAGAAAAAGTTGACTTTGTTTTGATCTTTCTCTGGCCATGCACAATTATGTGGTTATACTTTTGTATTTTTAGACCCCAACGTTCAATGCGACAAGGCATCTTGGCCATTGAATTGACAACAATAGTCAACAATTCTTTATGATCTGTCACAAGCGTAAAAGGTTTTACGTATAGGAGCAAGTGGAAATTTTCACACACCCACACCACTGCTAAGTTCTCTTTTTCAAGTTGTGAATAAGCATGTTCAGTCTGGGACAAACTTTTGCTTGCATATTCCACAATATGTCTTCAATCCAAGAACAAAAACAATATGGGTTGGGACAATTGAGTGTCAGCAAGGATAGGCCACTATACAATTTCAAGCAAACAAACAAAAGCCAGTAATAACAGTACTCCACCAAAATACTAGTCAACATCTGAGAACACACAACTCAATTATCGTGTTCTCCTTTTATTCACATCATTAGTTATGAAAAACACACTTTTTTCTATATGTAATTTTTGCATTATCTGTCATAGACACAAAATGTTTTGCTTCAAATCAAGTTTTTTACGTGCCCACATCACATTTAAACACACAGTGGACTGTTTTTTAAACACTGGGGGCCCATATTTAGACTTTTTTTGTGCTGCATTTGAGTAATATTTTGACGTAAAAGCGGCGCAAACTTACAAAAAACAATTATATTTGTACGTTTGCGCCACTTTTACGTAAAAAATGATGCAAATGCAGCACACAAAAAGTATGAATATGCCCCTAAATTGTTAGAAATCACACAACATCAAATTATTGATGCACATAAATATTGATGCCTCAGTTCTGAATTTCACCGTCAATAAGAGCCTGTGAGGATTGAGCTGACAATTAAGGCTCTTAGTTAATCACCCAAGACCAGGGGAAGGAAGCTTATATTATGTTCACTGACTGGATAACTGAAATTACAAAGTGTGAATAGCTCCAAAAGCAAATTCCCTCACTCTCCCTGGTGTAGGTAAGCGGTCGATGTTATTTCGAACTGAAATAAAGTTACAAGGGTTCACCTCAGGACCAAGAATTTCTGATCAATCTTCTTCAGTCCTGTGGGCTCAAAGTCCTCTGTTCCTACAAAGAAACATTCGCTTTGGATTTGTTGATCAATGTGGGTGTAACGGAGGCCCCAACTGTTTCGCGCCTTTTTTGGTCCAACATCAGCATTCGTCAGAAGTCACTCATATTTCTTCAGAGAATGCTTGTGTTAAACCTCTAGGCAACCGCTCAATGCACAGAACTGCTGTATTTCAGATATTGACTAGTAATTTGGTGAAGTAATGTCAGTACTGGCTTTTGTTTGTTTGTTTAAAACAATATGGGAGTCATTATGACCCTGGCAGTGAGTGTTAATGTGGCGGTATGACCAAAAACAGGCTGGTGGTACATCCCGTCACATTATCCACTCACACTGCCATGGCGGTATGAGCTGCTGGGCCAGAGATGTGTATCTCCAGGCATAGTACCACCAGCGGCATTAAGAGCCTGCCTACCGAAATCCATGCCAGTAGGCCCTACCTGTGAAAGGGAATTCCTTCCCTGTCACGGGTAGGTGGCTCCCCAACCCCCAAACACTCACCTGACACCCCCACACCCATCTCCGTCCAAACATGCCCCACCCTCTCCGATCCTCACACACACACACACCCCCACACCCCTCCGATCCCCAGACACCCTCCCAAACCCTCCATACATGCACACACCCGCAGACACGCACCACGCATACACCCAATCACTAACACTGGCATACACGCATATGTACACACACTGGCATACACGCATTCATACATCCAGACATGCTCACACATTCTTACAACGATCACACTGACATGCAGACACGCCCTCACTTCACCATTCTTACACGCATTCACTCACATGCATAAAACCATGCAAACAACACAACACACAGAGACACATTCACACACTCACTCACACATTCATGCACAAATTCAGACACACACACACACAGCCCAACCTTTCCAGCCCCCTCCCTTGTCAGAAGCCTGACTTACCTTGAGCGAGGAGGTCTTTCAGAAGGCAACGGGAAGGGGCACTGCTACCGCCAGCAGTGCCCCGGCAGCAGAACACCGTCAGGCCGTATTAATTGTCATAATACGGCTGGCGGCGTGGTACTGGTGGTAGCAGCGCCAGCTTACCACCGCCCATTACCATGAACACTGCTAGATTTCTGCCCTTCTTATGGTGGAAGTCAGGCAGTGCTCATAATATGGCGACGGATGGTAGCCGCAGTGACAGAATTTTGGCGGCCGTCACCACGGCGGTAGGCGGTTTTTACCGCCGATGTCATAATGAGCACCTATGTCTTCAAGCATGTGCGTATACGCTATGCCGTGCAATGACTGCACCTAACCTGACCTGACCCGGCTACCATCCACAGCAACTTCTGTATAGCTCTTTTGATCAAAATATGCCATTCCAGCTGCATTTTGGATTCTCTTAAAGCTTTGCTCGCATTCATGTGACCAGCGAAATGAAACATTTTTCTTCATCAACTCTATCAACGGAGCACTCACATTGGCAAAGTCTTGTATGTATCATGAACGGTAACTGGCCAAGCCAAGGAATGAGCGTAACATAGAAACATCTTGTGGGGGACTGGCAGTTGACAATGCTTGTACTTTAGCTGGATCTAGTGTCATGCCCACATCAGAAAAGATATAGCAAAATAATTTTAGCTTTGTCTTATTGTAGGAAGGTAGCCTCTTTCTAGCCTTGTTACCCCCACTTTTGGCCTGTTTGTGAGTATATGTCAGGGTGCTCATAGTGAAAACCTTATGTGGTTAGTGTGTTTGATATGTGTCACTGGGATCCTGCTAGCCAGGACCCCAATGCTCATAAGTTTGTGGCCTATATGTGTTCCCTGTGTGGTGCCTAACTGTATCACTGAGGCTCTGCTAATCAGAACATCACTGTTTATGCTCTCTCTGCTTTTAAAATTGTCACTGCAGGATAGTGACTAATTTTAAGCATTCGGATTGGCACACTGGAACACCCTTATAATTCCCTAGTATATGGTACCGAGGTACCCAGGGTATTGGGGTTCCAGGAGATCCCTATGGGCTGCAGCATTTCTTTTGCCACCCATAGGGAGCTCAGACAATTGTTACACAGGACTGCCACTGCAGCCTGATTGAAATAACATCCACGTTATTTCACAGCCATTTTACACTGCACTTAAGTAACTTATAAGTCACCTATATGTCTAACCCTCACTTAGTGAAGGTTAGGTGCAAAGTTACTTAGTGTGTGGGCACCCTGGCACTAGCCAAGGTGCCCCCACATTGTTCATAGGCAAATTCCCCTGACTTTTTGAGTGCAGGGACACCATTACACGCGTGCACTACATATAGGTCAATACCTATATGTAGCGTCACCATGGTAACTCTGAACATGGCCATGTAACATGTCTAGGATAATGGAATTGTCACCCCAATACCACTCTGGTATTGGGGGGACAATTCCATGCATCCTTGGGTCTCCAGCATAGAGCCCGGGTACTGCCAAACTAACATTCCGGGGGTTTCTCTGCAGCTACCGCTGCTGCCAACCCTCAGACAGGTTTCTGCCTCCGTGGGGCCTGGGCAGCCCAGTCCCAGGAAGGCAGAACAAAGGATTTCCTCTGATAGAGGGTGTTACAGCCTCTCCCTTTGGAAATAGGTGTGAAGGGCCTGGGAGGAGTAGCCTCTCCTGGCCTCTGGAAATGCTTTGAAGGGCACAGATGGTGCCCTCATTGCATAAAGCAGTCTACACTGGTTCAGGGATACCCCCAGCCCTGCTCTGGCGCGAAACTGGACAAAGGAAAGGGGAGTGACCACTTCCCTGACCAACACCTCCCAAGGGAGGTGCCCAGAGCTCCTCCAGTGTGTCCCAGATCTCTGCCATCTTGGATGCAGAGGTGTGAGGGCACAATGGACACCTCTGAGTGGCCAGTGCCAGCAGGTGACGTCAGAGACCCGTCCTGATAGGTGCTTACCTTTCTATGTAGCCAATCCTCCTCTGAGGGAATATTTAGGGTCTCTCCTGTGGGTATCTCACCAGATAACGAATGCAAGAGCTCACCAGAGTTCCTCTGCACTTCCCTCTTTGACTTCTGCCAAGGATCGACCGCTGAGTGCTCCAGGACGCCTGCAAAACCACAACAAAGTAGCAAAAAGACTACCAGCAACATTGTAGCGCCTCAACCTGCTGGCTTTCTCGACTGTTTCCTGGTGGTGCATGCTCTGAGGGTTGTCTGCCTTCACCCTGCACTGGAAGCCAAGAAGAAATCTCCCGTAG
Source organism: Pleurodeles waltl (assembly GCF_031143425.1). Lineage (NCBI taxonomy): Eukaryota > Metazoa > Chordata > Amphibia > Caudata > Salamandridae > Pleurodeles > Pleurodeles waltl. Next base: position 307,891,309 of record NC_090446.1, read on the forward strand.
GTCAACAGAATCTTCCCCCTGCCAACGCAGGCACCAAACATCTGCATCACCGGTGCTCTGGGTTCCCTCTCATCTTGATGAGCGTGGTCCCTGTAACACAGGAGCTGGATCCAAGTGTCCCCGACAGTCCAGTGGCCCTTCTGTCCAAATTTGGTGGATGTAAGTCCTTGCCTCCACACGCCAGACAGTAATCCTGTGTACTGCGTGAACTGCAGCTGCTCGGGCTTCTGTGCACTTTTGGAAGACTTCCTTCGTGCACAGCCTAGCCCAGGTCCCCAGCACTCTGTCCTGCATTGCCCAACTCGCTGAGTTGGACTCCAACTTCGTGGGACCCTCTTTGGTTGTGCTGAGTCAACCGTCGTGCTCAGATCTTCTGAACGCCTGTTCAGGTGCTTCAGCGGGTGCTGCCTGCTTCTGCATGGGGTCTCCGTATTGCTGAGCGCCCCCTCTGTCTCCTCTGGTCCTTCCTGGGCCCCGGAAGCACCCAAAAACCCAAAACCTTCAACCGCAACTCTTGCAGCTAGAAAGGCTTGTTTTAGGTCTTTCTGCATGGAAACAACTCTGCGTCCTCCAGCACGCCGTGGAACATCTTCTGACCAAAGGAGAAGTTCCTGGCACCTTCCGTTGCAGAATCTTCGGCTTCTTCCACCCAGAGGCAGCCCCTTTGCACCTTTATCTGCAGTTTAGTGGGCTCCTGCCCCCCCCCCCGGACACTTGCGTGACTCTTGGACTTGGTCCCCTTCCTTTACAGGTCCTCAGGTCCAGAAATCCATCTTCAGTGCTTTGCAGTCAGTTGTTGTCCTTGCAGAATCCCCTATCTCAACTTTACTGTCTTCCTGGGGTAGTAGGGTAACTTTACTTCTACTTTTCAGGGTCTTGGGGTAGGGTATCTTGGGCACCCTTAGTGTTTTCTTACACTCCCAGCGACCCTCTACAACCTACACTAGGCCTGGTGTCCATTTGTGATTCGCGTTCCACTTTTGGAGTATATGGTTTGTGTTGCCCCTAGGCCTATTTCTCCCTATTGCATTCTATTGTGTTCTACAGTGTTTGCACTACTTTTCAAACTGTTTACTTACCTGATTTGGTTTGTGTGTGTATATTTTTTGTATATTACTTACCTCCTAAGGGAGTATGGGCCAGATGAAGCAAAGAGATTGCGAGTCGCAATCGGCGAAAATCGCCGTTTGCGAGGCGCAAATGCCTCTTTGCCATGTAGAAATGCATTTCCGACTCGCAAATAGGAAGGGGTGTTCCCTTCCTATTTGCGACTCGCAATGCTATTCATTTTCGCGGTGGCAAATGAAAGCACAGTTACCATCCACTTGAAGTGGATGGTAACCCAGGCGCAAACGGGTTTCCCCTTTGTGTCTGAAAAAATAATACTTTTTCAGAGCAGGCAGTGGTCCAATGGACCACTACCGGCCCTGAAAAATACCTAAACTAAAGGTTTCATTTTTTTTTTCAAAGTGCAGCTCGTTTTCCTTTAAGGAAAACGGGTTGCACTTTGAAAAAAAAAAACTGCTTTATTAAAAAGCAGTCACGGACATGGTGGTCTGCTGTCTCCAGCAGGCCACCATCCCCGTGAGTGCCCCTACTCGCAATGGGGTCGCAAATTGCGACCCACCTCATTAATATCAATGAGGTGGGTCTTTGCGACCCCATTGCGAGTTGCAGAAGGTGTCTGAGACACCTTTCTGAATTCAAAATTGCGACTTGCAATTTGCGAGTCGCAGGGACTCGCAAATTGCAAGTCGCAATTTGGAATCTTCCTACAGCTGGCCCTATATCCTCTGAAATACTTTTGGCATATTGTCACTAAAATAAAGTACCTTTATTTTTAGTAACTCTGGGTATTGTGTTTTCTTATGATATATTGCTAAGTGATATAAGTAGGAGCTTTGCATGTCTCCTAGTTCAGCCTAAGCTGCTCTGCTATAGCTATCTCTATCAGCCTAAGATGCTAGAACACCTCTAATCTACTAATAAGGGATAACTGGACCAGGCACAAGGTGTAAGTTCCCCACGGTACCCACTATAAGCCAGGTGGGCCTCCTACATTGATGGTGCAGCGGTGGGATAAGTACTTGTAACTGCTTTACCACTTTGTCATTGGTGCTTTTCATAAGAAAAACATTTACCAAATACTTCAGAATATACACACTGACCTAAACAGTTTAACTTTCCTTCTCTAAAACTTTCTATGAAGTTTCTGAAGTTTCTGAAAACTTTTAAAGGTTTTCAAAAGTTTTCAAATGTTTTTCTCTGTTCTTTCAAAAGTTCCAAAAACATTTTTCTCTCTTTGTCCTAAACCTTTTCTGTCATGTCTGCCGGTGAACTTACTCCCACTGTTGTCCAGGCAACATATGGGAATCTAAACTTTAAAAGTTTGAGGGGTCTCTGCATTGAAAGAGGTTTAGCAATTGGAAAGAATCCTACAAAAGATCTTCTCCTCAGCCTTCTCCTAGAAAGTGACCAGAACCAGTCTGGCCCATCCCAGGATCAGGAGGTAGAGCAGGGGGGTACCCAGTCAGACTCAGAGCAGTCCCCTGAGGTTGCTGGGGAGGGTTCTTCCAAGGACCTGTCAGCTAGCAGGCCAACTAGTGACACTGGTAGTGGGAGGGGGTCACACATTACTAGGGCACATTTCACTCCTAAAGGCCAAGTTACTAGAGTCCAGCCAGTTAGGGACAGGTCTCTCTCTGCCAATTCCCAAGTTTCTTCTGTGTCTCACAATTCCCAAGCCTCCCACCCTGAGGATAACTTAATGGAAAGGGCACTCAGAAAGCTGAGGTTGGAAGAGGCCAGGCTGAAGCTTAAACAGCAGCAGCTGGCCTTAGACAGGGAATCTCTGGATGTGGAAAGGGAAAGGCAGAGGTTGGGGCTAGTTCCCCATGGTGGCAGCAGCAGTGTTTTTGATAGCAATCCTGTTAGACAGGACGATTCCAGAAACCTGCATAAGATAGTCCCCCCTTACACGGAGGGGGATGACATTAACAAGTGGTTTGCTGCACTTGAGAAGGCCTGTATGGTACAGTTGGTCCCTCAAAGGCAGTGGGCTGCTATCTTGTGGCTATCTTTCACTGGTAAGGGTAGGGATAGGCTCCTTACTGTCAGAAAAAGTGATGCTAATAACTACAAAGTTTTGAAGGATGCACTCTTGGATGGATTTGGCTTAACCACTGAACAATACATGATTAAGTTCAGAGACACCAGAAAAGAGTCCCCTCAAGACTGGACAGACTTTGTAGACTGTTCAGTGAAGGCCTTGGAGGGTTGGTTACATGGCAGTAAGGTGACTGACTATGAAAGCCTCTATAATCTAATCCTGAGAGAACATATTTTGAACAATCGTGTGTCTGATTTGTTGCACCAGTACGTGGTAGACTCAGATCTGCCCTCTCCCCAAGAATTGGGAAAGAAGGCAGACAAATGGGTCAGAACAAGAGGAACAGAAAAGTTCATACAGGAGGTGACAAGGATGGTAAGAAGAAAGATGGTGTGAAATCTCAGGATAAGCATGGGGATGAGGGTAAAACTAAAGATCCTTCTTCAAATCCTAAACACTCTTCAGGGGGTGGGGATAAATCAACTTCTTCCTCTTATTCACAACCCACACATATTAAAACGCCTTGGTGCTATGTGTGTAAAAATAAAGGTCATAGGCCAGGGGATAAGTCCTGCTCAGACATACCCCCTGAGCCTACCACCACTAATACATCAAACTCTAGTGCCCCTAGCAGTAGTGGTAATAGTGGTGGGACTGCTGGCAACAATCAAAATAAGGGTGTAGTTGGGTTCACTTATGGGTCCATCATAGAAACTGGGGTAGTCAGTCTCAAGACAGTTTCTGTCACACCTAGTGGCATTGGCCTTGCCACACTGGCTGCTTGTCCCGTTACAATGGATAAGTACAGCTAGACAGTTTCAATAAATGGTGCTGAGGCTCAGGCCTACAGGGACACAGGTGCCAGTATCACTTTGGTGACTGAAAACCTAGGCCCATATTTATACTTTTTTAGCGCTGCATTTGCGCCCTTTTTGACGCAAAAGCGGCGTAAACTTACAAAATACAATAGTATTTTGTAACTTTGCGCTGCTTTTGCGTCAAAAAGCGGCGCAAATGCGGCGCTAAAACAGTATAAATACAGGCCCTAGTGTCTCTCGCACAACACATCATTGGACAACAGTACATGATTATTGATGTCCATAACTCCACTAAGTTTCTTCCCTTATCTATAATTCAGTTTAGTTGGGGTGGAGTTACTGGCCCTAAGCAGGTGGTAGTATCACCTAGCTTACCTGTAGACTGTCTCTTAGGTAATGACCCAGAGGCCTCAGGTTGGGCTGAGACAGAGTTTAATACCCATGCAGCCATGCTGGGTATCCCTCAGGAATTGCTTCCTCTCATTTCAGATGAAATGAAAAAGCAAAGGAGAGAAAAAGGCCTGAAAACTTAGGATCCTTCTCCAACAACAGGTAAAAAGGGCATCAAAGTATTCCCTACCCACCCTGCCATTCAGGATACCATTCCTGTGGTGGGAGAAACCTCTCCTGGGTGGCACCTGTACCAAGGGAACCATCAGCGAGCACAGCTGTAACTCCCTGAGGTAAAAGTACCTCTCTGTGGGATAACTAACATTGGTGAGAAAAAGTGCACCATTTTAGTTAACATGGAGCATCCCTCCAACCCTCCCAGAGAAACTTTAGTGCAGCAACCCTGTACTGCCTCACAACAATTAGGACATCAGGCCTGCCCTAGTGTGGAACTCATAGGACAGCATCCCTGCCCTGCTCTAACTCAAGAGAAACAGCATCCCTGTTCTCTCTTAAAGTCATATGGACAAAGTTTTTGCCCAGCTATGGCTTTACTGAGACAGCATCCCTGTCCAGCATTCTCATCACCTGATATAGGTCCAGTGGACAATTCCCACGCTCTAAACTTAAACATACTAATAGGAACTCTGAGAATATAACTTCACATTGTTGGCTAGCTAAAAAACTTCAAACAGGGTGGTTTACATCCCCACAGGGAAGTAACCATATGGTGGATGATAAAGGGAGTAACCAGTCTATTGCAGAGCTACCCTCCAATTATCACCACTTAGACAATAAAGACTCAACTGGCCAAGGTTAGCCTTATTGTCCTTCATTTGGGAGGGGGTTGTGTAGGAAGGTAGCCTCTTTCTAGCCTTGTTACCCCCACATTTGGCCTGTTTGTGAGTACGTCAGGGTGTTTTTACTGTCTCACTGGGATCCTGCTAGCCAGGACCCCAGTGCTCATAGGATTGTGGCCTATATGTGTTCCCTCTGTGGTGCCTAACTGAATCACTGAGGCTCTGCTAATCAGAACCTCAGTGTTTATGCTCTCTCTGCTTTTAAAATTGTCACTGCAGGCTAGTGATTAATTTTACCCATTCTGATTGGCACACTTGAACAACCTTATAATTCCCTAGTATATGGTACAGAGGTACCCAGGGTATTGGGGTTCCAGGAGATCCCTATGGGCTGCAGCATTTCTTTTGCCACCCATAGGGAGCTCAGACAATTGTTACACAGGACTGCCACTGCAGCCTCATTGAAATAACATCCACGTTATTTCACAGCCATTTTACACTGCACGTAAGTAACTTATAAGTCACCTATATGTCTAACCCTCACTTAGTGAAGGTTAGGTGCAAAGTTACTTAGTGTGTGGGCACCCTGGCAGTAGCCAAGGTGCCCCCACATTGTTCAGGGCAAATTCCCCGGACTTTGTGAGTGCGGGGACACCATTACACGTGTGCATTTCATATAGGCCAATACCTATATGTAGCGTCAACATGGTAACTCCGAACATGGCCATGTAACATGTCTAGGATCATGGAATTGTCCCCCCAATAACCTTTGGTATTGGGGGACAATTCCATGCATCCTCGGGTCTCCAGCATAGAGCCCGGGTACTGCGAAACTAACTTTCCGGGGTTTTCTCTGCAGCTACCGCTGCTGCCAACCCTCAGACAGGTTTCTGCCCCCCTGGGGCCTGGGAAGCCCAGTCCCAGGAAGGCAGAACAAAGGATTTCCTCTGAGAGAGGGTGTTACACCCTCTCCGTTTGGAAATAGGTGTGAAGGGCCTGGGAGGAGTAGCCTCTCCTGGCCTCTGGAAATGCTTTGAAGGGCACAGATGGTGCCCTCATTGCATAAAGCAGTCTACACTGGTTCAGGGATACCCCCAGCCCTGCTCTGGCGCGAAACTGGACAAAGGAAAGGGGAGTGACCACTTCCCTGACCAACACCTCCCAGGGGAGGTGCCCAGAGCTCCTCCAGTGTGTCCCAGATCTCTGCCATCTTGGATGCAGAGGTGTGAGGGCACAATGGACACTTCTGAGTGGCCAGTGCCAGCAGGTGACGTCAGAGACCCGTCCTGATAGGTGCTTACCTTTCTATGTAGCCAATCCTCCTCTGAGGGAATATTTAGGGTCTCTCCTGTGGGTATCTCACCAGATAACGAATGCAAGAGCTCACCAGAGTTCCTCTGCACTTCCCTCTTTGACTTCTGCCGAGGATCGACCGCTGAGTGCTCCAGGACGCCTGCAAAACCACAACAAAGTAGCAAAAAGACTACCAGCAACATTGTAGCGCCTCAACCTGCTGGCTTTCTCGACTGTTTCCTGGTGGTGCATGCTCTGTGGGTTGTCTGCCTTCACCCTGCACTGGAAGCCAAGAAGAAATCTCCCGTAGGTCAACAGAATCTTCCCCCTGCCAACGCAGGCACCAAACATCTGCATCACCGGTGCTCTGGGTCCCCTCTCATCTTGATGAGCGTGGTCCCTGTAACACAGGAGCTGGATCCAAGTGTCCCCGACAGTCCAGTGGCCCTTCTGTCCAAATTTGGTGGATGTAAGTCCTTGCCTCCACACGCCAGACAGTAATCCTGTGTACTGCGTGAACTGCAGCTGCTCGGGCTTCTGTGCACTTTTGGAAGACTTCCTTCGTGCACAGCCTAGCCCAGGTCCCCAGCACTCTGTCCTGCATTGCCCAACTCGCTGAGTTGGACTCCAACTTCGTGGGACCCTCTTTGGTTGTGCTGAGTCAACCGTCGTGCTCAGATCTTCTGAACGCCTGTTCAGGTGCTTCAGCGGGTGCTGCCTGCTTCTGCATGGGGTCTCCGTATTGCTGAGCGCCCCCTCTGTCTCCTCTGGTCCTTCCTGGGCCCCGGAAGCACCCAAAAACCCAAAACCTTCAACCGCAACTCTTGCAGCTAGAAAGGCTTGTTTGAGGTCTTTCTGCGTGGAAACAACTCTGCGTCCTCCAGCACGCCGTGGAACATCTTCTGACCAAAGGAGAAGTTCCTGGCACCTTCCGTTGCAGAATCTTCAGCTTCTTCCACCCAGAGGCAGCCCCTTTGCACCTTTATCTGGAGTTTAGTGGGCTCCTGCCCCCCCCGGACACTTGCGTGACTCTTGGACTTGGTCCCCTTCCTTTACAGGTCCTCAGGTCCAGGAATCTGCCTTCAGTGATTTGCAGTCAATTGTTGTCCTTGCAGAATCCCCTATCTCGACTTTACTGTCTTCCTGGGGTAGTAGGGTAATTTTACTCCTACTTTTCAGGGTCTTTGGGTGGGGTATCTTGGACACCCTTAGTGTTTTCTTACACTCCCAGTGACCCTCTACACACTACACTAGGCCTGGGGTCCATTCGTGGTTCGCGTTCCACTTTTGGAGTATATGGTTTGTGTTGCCCCTTGGCCTATTTCTCCCTATTGCATTCTATTGTGTTCTACAGTGTTTGCACTACTTTTCTAACTGTTTACTTACCTGATTTGGTTTGTGTGTGTATATTTTGTGTATATTACTTACCTCCTAAGGGAGTATATCCTCTGAGATACTTTTGGCATATTGTCACTAAAATAAAGTACCTTTATTTTTAGTAACTCTGAGTATTGTGTTTTTTTATGATATAGTGCTAAGTGATATAAGTGGTATGGTAGGAGCTTTGCATGTCTCCTAGTTCAGCCTAAGCTGCTCTGCTATAGCTATCTCTATCAGCCTAAGCTGCTAGAACACCTCTAATCTACTAATAAGGGATAACTGGACCTGGCACAAGGTGTAAGTACCACAAGGTACCCACTGTAAGCCAGGCCAGCCTCCTACACTTATTGAAATCACATTTCTCAGCATTCAACGTTAAACCTGAATCAGCAAGTAAACAACACACTTGCCTGAAACCTTATCATGCTCTCTCTGTGAAGTTCGGAAAACGAATATGTTACTGCTGTAGTTGCAGGCTGTAAGATATGACTAATGGCATCTTGAAAAATCCCTGCAGCAGATGACAAACTGAAATTTAGGGGCATATTTATACCAGGTTTGCGCCGAATTTGGATCATTTTTTTAATGCAAATTTGGCGTAAACTTAACTGCATGTTTATATTTTGGCGCTAGACACGTCTAGCATCAAAATATTGGAGTTAGCACCATTATCTGGATGCGTGCACCTACCTTGCATCAATGAGATGAAAGGTAGGCATTCCCATCTACAAAATGGTGCTAACCCCATAGCCCCATATTTATTTCCACGTGCTAAAATGACACACGGGTGGGAAGAGGAGCTCAATAATGGTGCAAAGCTTTCTTTGCACCATTATTTAACGCCTGGGTCAGTCTAGGCATTAGGAGACCTGTGGACCCATTTCCATGTTTGAACACCATGTAATGGGTCCACAGGTGCCCTCCTCAAGCCCCAGGAACACCTCTACCCACACGAGAGGGACACCAGAGGATGAGGGACCCCATCCCAGGTAAGTAGGGTAAGTATAGGTAAGTATTTTATTTTTTAAATTAGAGTGCCATTGGGCCCCCCCGCATTGCACATGGTGCAATGGCCGTGCCCAGGGGATACTGGTCCCCTGTGCTTGTCATTGGGGTGGTGGGTATGATGCCTGTCTTTATTAAGACAGGAGTTATGTGGTATGGATGATTTTGCATCAGAAAATAACGCTAGGCCGGTTAGAGGCATTTTTTTGCCTCTAACTAGCCTAACGTCATTTTTTGGTGCAAAACTCCCTTCTCCCATACCGCTACCCCCAACTGGCTAACGTTATATATTTTTTTACACTAGCCCACCTTTTGCATTGGCTTCCGCCATTCCATAAATATGGCGCTGAGCTGGCGCTCAGGAATGACACAAGCCGGTGCTAAACTTTTTGATGCAAAACTGCATTAGTGCAGTTTTGAATCAAAAAGTATGAATATGGGCCCTACACTCTTAAATCAAAAGAAACCAATATGTGTAATGTACCTGAAATTCTCTTTGAGTTACAACTGATGATATCCTTTATTTAAATCAAGGAGAGAGATTTCCGTACCATCCAATTGTGTTAACATGTCAGTAATGTGTGGACCTGGATGATATTCTCTTTGAATTGCTTTGTTCACTTGACGCATATCCATGCAGATGCGTACAGCTGCTTAAGTGTCCTTTTTGGGTACTCCTACTACTATGGGAGAAACCCATGTCATTGGACAAGTGCAAGGCTTAATGATATCATGTTTAACCAATGATTTGAGTTCCTTTTCAACAGCTTCTTGTAAATGAAATGCACTTCTTCTGAGTTTTTGAGCAACAGGACGGACATCCTCATTAATATGCAATTGTCCCTTTTCTCCCCTCTTACTGCTGTGAGGCTATTGTACAATACATTATCTTCTTTCTAGAATATGTAAACCCTCTCTATCTTGGGCTTCCCACATTTTCACATTCAGTACCCTTCAAATCATTCAGAACAGTGATAACTCCTCATCTGAGACTGCTTCATCACAATGCCATTTCATCTCACCTTTCTGCTGTATCCTAGTTTTTGGTTTGAAACCCTTTCTCTGAAAGGCACTATCCATTTGTCATTGAGCACTACATTAAAAAGGTTTTCTATTCCTACAGTACTCCTTTCATTCATTTCAGAATCCTATACTCTGCGGCGATCAAACTGCTGTGCCATCCTAAAATTTAGATAGCCCTGATAGGAGGCAGATCCTTATCCTTTCTAGGTGTGCAGGACTGGAACTCTCTTCGTCTTAAGCTATGGTGTAAATACAATATTTTGGAAAATCTCTTAAAACTGTCTTTTCTCCACATTAGTAAAGGCTGCACTCTCCTTTGGCATCCCTTAGTGCCAGGATGTCGGGTTAGCTTATAATTTTCATTTAGCCCATTCAATAGAAAAATAACTAAGTTTAATTCATTTAATGTATTTCCACTTAATAGAGATTAAAATATTTGTACATATTTTATTGGTAGTATTAATTATAGTTTTAACCATTTTGCTGATATCCAAACTAGGTAAGTAACTTCTTACAAAGTGGTTTTAACAATGCCAGATAATTAATGGTAAATGATATTATTTCATGTGATGGCACTTCCTGTGAGGTTATGCAAATTATTGGGCCTCACATGTTTATATTCTGCTTGGGGCCCCACAAATCCTAGAACCAGCCCTGGTTCTTACTTAGAGAGAGAACAATTTCCTGAGATCCCTTTCCAAATTAACTCATAACACTCCAATCTTACCACTTTTTTATGCCACTGGCCTTAGGTGAATCGGAGACATAGCATCCTTTAGACCTCTCCTTTACAGGGTTAGACTGTAGTCTATTCCTGAGCTGCTTTCATATAGGAACAGTCTAACTGAGATTTTGAATACCAACAAAACAAATTATATCCCATGGCTTGCTCATATATAATGCTCACTGCGGATTTTGCACCACACCTTTGTGGTGTTCTTAAAACTTGTATCTAGCCTGCCCCTTCAGGCTTGTGCGTGTGCCTGGCACATATGCCCAGGAAGTGAAGAATACACATCTGTTTTTTTCACTACCATTGAGAGCTGCTTTGCTCTTAGGTTAATATGGGGGAAAGTTTACAATTAATCCTAGCTGCAATAGTGTATTGCAGTGCAACAGCCTCATAATGTTTACTATTATTGGATTCCCAATGACAAAACTTTTCCAAAGGTAAATGTGGCTTTGACAGAAATGCTTTGGAAATGCGACTTCTAGAAAGGTGGAATTCCTATGTTCTAAAACTCCTTTTGTGTGCCTTTTTAATTCAGCTTCATTCCTCTGGAGGCTGGTGGAAAATGTTTCTATGCAATCCCCAACGACAGCTGTAAAGCTTGGGCAACTGGAAGGACAGACCTGTGCCATTTGAGGGCCTGGCTGAATAGACTGGAGGAAGATGTTTTGACACTTGGCTTCTTAGAGCCAGATCATGGCCCCTCTAAATATTAAAGATCTGCATTCCAAGACCCCATGGCACACAGGACTGAAATTTAGGGGAGATACTCTGTGGTTCAAAGGGGAACCCAACTTCAAAGGCACACTTCAGTATAACTAGCGGTACCACACTTCAGCAACTCAGAGATACACTTGCACAAACACAGGACGGAGACCCTGAACTGTATGGTGCAGACTGCCAGAGAAATCTGTTGTGCACAGAAGTAGTTGCTGCCATGGGAAGGGACCATGGACCCTTCCTGCTTCCTGGCTGGCCTGGGCAAACTCCGTGCTGCAGTGTGGCACTCTGAGGTGTACTTTCCAAGCACTTGTTGATTTTCCCCTGTTCTTTGTGGGTGTCTCAGGGACATGAAAGACATATGAGGGACCTACACCTTCTACCTGTGTCATCTGGAGAGTGGTGTCGTCCTACGTGTCTATCTCGTTCGCTGGATTCCAACAGGTAGCAGTAGTGTGAGCACAGAAGTATTGCATCTAGATACCTGATTTGCCTAGTGTGGAGCCTTCAAATTACTGCCCGCATTTAAGGAGTGTAGCCCTTCATCGTGCGGCCACAATATATACGCGTTTGATTGTTAGTGAGCGGATTCACCGGTTGCGGAACCCGGTGGGGCCCACTTTTGTTGAGCATGGTGCATTTCTCTCAAGCGACACCCGACTGCATGCTCACTGTGTGCGGAGTCCTTGTCAGTGACTGAGACCCTCGGAGGTACAGGCCTACCCGGAGCAGTGTTGCACTGTACCTCGTGCAGCACTGCTAAACATGCATCTATGTGTGACTGGATTTGTCTGGTGCGGTGATTGTATACCAGACACTGTGCCTCGTTCCAGGGTGGTATGGGATTGGAACTAATCGTGTACTCGGAAATGTCTGGTGCGACTCAAGTCATTGTGCACCAGATAATGTGCCTCATTCCATGAAGGTGCGCATTGGTAACTTTTCGTGTGCAAGCAGAATTGCCTGGTGCAACTCAAGTCATTGTGTGCTAGACTTTGTGCCTCATTCCAGGGAGGTGCTGCATTGGTCAATTTGCATGTGCAATCAGAATAGTCTGGTGCGACTCAGGTCATGCACTCGACATTGTGCTCATACCAGGAGGGCACAGAAATTGGTAACTCTTTGTGGGTGATCGGAATCATCTGGTGTGACTCACATCATCGTGCACCCAACATTGTGCTTCCTTTCAGGGAGGTGTGGATTTGGTAACTCCTCGTGTGCAACTGGGACACCTGGCACAGCCCAAGTCATTATGCCCCAGGCGTGGTGCCTCCATTCCTGGGAGGTGCAGATTTTATAACTATTTGTCAATGGAGTGTCTCGCTTGGCTGGGCAACACTGTGAATAGCAGGTGCCTCAAGGTGACCCTCCTCCGTGCTTTGCAGACAGGGGTCTGAACTGGAAGGCTGTTGTGGAGATCCCTGAGTGAACTTCCTGAGTTGTGGCCAAAGCTCCATTTGTTTACTGTTGCCTGATCAGGCATTCTCTCTCTCTTTCTACGTCACACCTTTTCCCCGGGATCCTTAATGAGTATAACCACCAGCCATGAGCTGTCTAATATCCAGAGAATGGTGACTACATCTCCTGCTCTTGAGGGCAGGAATTGGTTTGAGGGTGGAGGAAGTTTTGGGTCCAGGAGGAGTCTGCAAGCTTATTAACAACTCACCTTCCAAATGTCAAGCACCACATTAGAGTGCTGTAAGCAAGTGTGTGTGAGTGCGTGTATATTAGCCTGCCTCATGTCTGTGCACCGCGTAGCAGTGCAGAGCTAGTGTGTGGGAGTGCTTGCCTAGGATTGTCTACACGGCAGGGCGGGGATGTCGTGCATGCTGTTTACTATTACGGTTGACATTGAAGCTTACCTGTGCAGCCTTGGCCATGGATCTATTTTTAAAGTGCTGGGATTCTCTGTATGTACTCATTGTTGGTATTGCATCCTGTATCTGTCCGATATTGAATTGGGGTGATCACTAGGGTGGGTCTCGTGCTACCAGCATGGTTGCACCGCATGAGGGTGTTGGGAGGGAAAGTATTATTTTACTTACTTATACATACTACTAATGTATTAGCACAGTTGGGCACAGTAGTACTAGTTATATTTCTAAATAAATGTGACTGATGCCCAGATTTACATGATGTTCATGTTGTGTTAATTAATGTGTGTGTTCAATTCAAACTTTATTTACATACACCTCGTGTGAAGTCTCTTTTGTGATGCTCAGTGTAATTGTGGTGTGGTAATGCTGTGCCAATGCTTTACACATTGCCCTATAATAAGCCTGATTATTCTGTGCTAAGCTACCCAACGGTGAGAGCACGTTATACAGTGAGTATAATTACCTACCCTGACGGGAGTGGTAGGTTCTGCTTGGCTAGGGCCTCGCCTCAGCCAACCAGAATGTGCCACCTCTAACACTCTCTCTGATGGAGCTCCTTTGGACCACTGCCCATTACAATACATTATCTAGGGAGTATGCAGATGGTCTCATGCTCCACTCTTTTAAATGTAATCAAGTCCACAAAAGGTATGTCCCATTATTTAGGTAGTCTGGTTTTAACTAGATTCCAATGAACAATATAAATTGGGAGTAGATGCATGTAGTGAATTGGCAACTGGCTGGGGGTTTGCGTGTTATGGATTTAGAACTAAATCATGATGTTGTAAGTCATATTCCCACCTGGAAGAGAGAGAAACAGATGATTTTGGAACTTGACAGGAAAGATACATTTAGATTAGAGATGATGGGTTGGATGGTAAAACTGGCCAATGCAAAGGTGGATCACAGGGACATGCAGTTGGTTTCAAGAGGTTATTCAGGCTACCATTGTTCACATAGTAGAATAAATGGGGTGACAGCATGAGTGTGCAGGTAGCATAGGGTATCTGGGAAGGATTATAGTCCTAGAGTCTCTACCTGAACTCCAGGAATCCTGTCAACATGAGCTGCACCCTCCTTCTCTACCAGGACCAACAAAGTGTGCATGGAGCTGGGTGATGATACCTGAAGAGAAACGAACATCAAATTACATTAAGGTACAAAGAAATCTATACAAATATCAGCCTTATTTGCCATACTCTACATTCACTCGCCTACCACAAATAAAAAGCCTGACCTTGAACACACACACTGCCATTTCTCTTCTCAGACGTGGGTGTGCACACACACATGTGCAAACACACCAAAGATTTGTGCTCCCCTTGCTATTGGTCTTGTTTCCACAGCTTCCTCATACAGATATCGCCAAATACTTTTCCTTACTCCACATCCACACCATTTTTTCACACACAGCGCCCTTATCACCTTTCGAGTCTTCTCTTCACTCTCACACATACAGAACAGGATTGCTCTACATAGATCACCATTTTTCCCTCTTACATATCCTTCCTGCTCCCATACACAGGCCACCATAGTCTGCTGTGTCTATATAAATCAGACCCCTTGCGCAAAAGATCACTGGTCGTCTTAGCAACACAGAAATATCATTCCGCTATCCCATACTTGGATGTGTTCTTCTTACACAACGTACCAAATGACTTTCTTCTGTTCCAAGCCCATCAGCCTCATTCATTCACAGTCACATCTCTCCACCTCTATGCTACTACCAGTCTGCTTCAGCTCCCAGCAGGTATGAGGCTTGTTTCCTCCAATCAATCCACATGTTTTACCACAGGCATATACCATGGTACTGTAAATAATCCCCACCTTTACAGCTCAACCATAGGTTCAGTTTTCAGCAGCACAGACTCCGTCCTGCCATAAAGCACTCAATCTATTATTATACAATATCATGTGCTGGGACATATATGGGCACCTATTCAGTCTGGCTCTCACCTGCACAGTTCGAAGTGCTGCATATAGGGTGGGTGATGGCAGCTTCTTCCTTGAATCCATGATAATGAGAAATCCAAGGCTCTTCACATCCATCCTGTGGAATAACAGATGAGAATTGAAAGTTTTAATTTAAGAAATAAATTGCATTTCCACATGAAAACATCCACCCACTGCCCTGTCCCACTTCAAATGTCCAACTAAACCACACAGTTTGCAATTATATCACAAATCCATTCTGGAAAGAATTGTGGAAAACAGATCCATTTTATGAAGATCCTGGCTCATTCTAAGAGAGAGATTGCGAAATCATGCGTAGTGCTATCACAGGTGTGTTACACTTACGTCAGAGTGTCTACATTGCAAGTAAGTACATCAGATTTTTAAATTGCAAGGAAGTACATCAAGAGCTTTTTTCAGCAACTTTACATTATGGTGTTTTATATTCAAAGGTGTGTGTGCGTGTGTGTATGTGTGTGTGTGTTTGTGTATCTATCTTTCTATGAATATACATATGCTGATTTAAAAATATGTGTGTGTTTAAGTATATATTTGAGTATTTCAATATATAAATTCATAGAAAGCCACAGGTGACAGTGGTGTTACAGAAAGATTTTGAAATAAGATAAGATCTAAAGTTAAAAAAAATTAAGAATAAATAGTATTCGCTAGATATAGTTTTGTGAACTACCTCCGTCTTGCACTGCTTATCCACACATACATCACTCATTAAATGGTGAATGACATCACTGATTTCAACACTGAAAAACAACTCTAAATTACATCATTAATGACATCACTGCGGATATCTCAAATGACTTCATCCATGAAACTGCCATTCAAATTACTTCATAAATACTGACATCATTGTTAAAAAGAAAAGGTCTATAGGCACTTCCAGCATAGGGCTACTGTGTGTACTTGTGGGTGCACAGAACTGAAATAGTGTAAGCCCTGGAGTCAAGTGTGGTTGCCTTGTGGGTGCACAGAACTGAAATAGCGTAAGCCTTGGAGTCAAGTGTGGTTGTGCATGCTGAAGGTTATATAATGCACCAATTACAAACTATGACATTTTTCTGTGCAAGTAATATTCCATGTTAAACAGGGAAAAGGCTGAGTGTGCTTGCATATGTGGGTTATAAAACCATGTTGTAAAGTAGGCCGTGGCTTAAGGCCAAAGCCTGTTACAAAAAAACTGCATGAAAACCAAAGCTCTTTTTCACATTAAATTAGCCACCAGTGCATATCTGGACATATGCCGATGTTAAGTAGTTGTTATCCAGTGCTACAGACAGATTCTGTGTAAAGAAGATGCTTATAAGCTGAGGGTGTTAAAGATTTGGAGGCATTGCAATTTGTAGAATAATGTAGAATGCAGGAGAGACCGATTTGAAGATGCTGTAAGTCACAATGTCAATGTTAGCATGGGTCTATTGTTGTATGCCATTGTGCTTATCTCAGGGATGTGCGCAGTGTATTTTACCAAACTACCGAGGGTTCTCATAAGTCTTGGTGAAGGTGTCCTATCAGTGGCTAATGCATACCTGCCGCTAGACTCTCTAAAACATTGCTTCTTTTCAAAGTGATTTTTGCCACATTATATGACATGATTTCTTCTGACATATCTTTCCAAAAACAACATCCTCGATCAAACTAATAACGACCTCAGAAGCCAGACTTCAAACCATCTGCACTTCTGCCACCTTGTTTATTAGTCCATAAAACAATGGTAGACAGCTCTTTCTGAGGAATATTTGAGAAAGGACCCATCAAATCAATGGTCAGCTTTCTCCAAGCACCGTGTTGCTACTCCACTGAACTCACAGGAACAGTATACGCTTTGGAAGACCTAATCACTCTTGCAGCAGACCTTATAAGCCCTCACCCATCTATGATTGCATCGATGCCAGACCACCAAAAGTCCTCCCGAGTTTTCTTTCAAGAGACTGAGATAACAGAAAGGGCTTCGTAACATAACACGGTAATATCCTTGCAGAGCTCATCAGGAGGTATTATTTTATATCCTGTCATCATAATCCCAATATCTATTATAAATTCTTCCTTGCGCTGACCGCATTTTGCAACTCTCCTTTCAAGTATATCTCATGAGACCATCTCTTAACCAAGTACTTTCCACCCTTCTCAGTGCCACTTCGTTCTTCATTTACAGAATCTACCTACCATCTTTTAAGGTATAGTTTTTGAACTCACTCCCTATTTCTAATATGTTCAAATATGTGAAGAGAAACTCCAATTCTTCCTTTTCTTTGTCATCTTCTTCACAGTCTGTATTTAGGGTCACCAGGACAACGCAACTGCTAGTCCATTAATCCTACCCAGTGCATGATGAGTGTTATACTGGTGATCCTGCACCTTTGAGGCCAATATTTCAAACCTTGCAGTTAAACATACCTCACCATCCTCAGTCCCTAAAGAGCCAATCTATTTGCCGGGGGCTTGTCGTTAGACACAATAACATACCTTATATCCCACTGTACCTCACATACATTCTTTAGTGCTCTATTGCTCGAGTATAAGCATGTAACTCGTGCTCAATCTCCAAATAATCTCTTTCAGTGGAACATAAAGCTGTTAGTAAATAGACACCACTCATTCGTCCTTTCCCTATAATAATACAACAGTGCATATCTGCTTTTATCCACTAATATCAAGCATTCTTACACTATCAATCAATCAATCAATAGTTTATTTGGTCTAAGATTAGACCATTTCAAAAGATAAAAGTGACCATACATACAGAAAAATAGAGATCATAACCATCACAAAAGAAGGAAGCATTAACAGTTGGCACACTGCTTGTCCGATGGGCCAGAAGTTAAATAAAACTCCTCAGTTTGTACTTCCTAGCTAAAGAAGTACCATTTACCAAGACAGTTACAAAGAAAAACAGATAGTATGCCAAATCCTTTCAAAAAGTGCCTATGAAAACTATTCTAGAGCAAGTTATACTTGAGAAATGGTTCATAGTACTTCGTAGAGGATTTCATAAATGATTAAAAACCAGACAATTAAAATGGTACCTAAATCTTACCATTTACAAAGTGCTATGTGCTGAGATAATATAAATCGATTTAAAAGAAATAGTATACCAAATATTTTCTAATAATACCTATGAAAACTATTCTAAAACAGGTTTATACATGAAAATAGATCATAAAACTTCATAAAATGGTTCCTGTTTGCAAGAGTTAAAAGCCAAACAATGGAAATAGATCATAAAACTTCATAAAATGGTTCCTGCTTACAAAAATTAAAAACCAAACAATGGAAAAGGGTACCCTAGAATTAGCCTCATCTCTTAAATAAATTGATCAGAGGAATTAGGTCTTGCAGTTTGCGAAGTGCTATATGCTAAGGTACTGTAAACCGATTTAAATGGGGAAACCCACTAGAAAACATACACAGGGGTGCAATCTAATATCGTGAATAGATCAGCACTGGTAGTTATATTTAAGATCCCTTTCTATTGTAACAATCCACGTCCGCTAACTGCTAGACCATTCTTCAGCCAGTGGATTAAGATCTGAAATAGTCCTACTGCGGATTGTCCATGCTGCTGACAGATATTTAGAAACAGAGCTTACTATCAGCATGGAAGTATCATATTTACATAATCTATAGGCACTGATTCGGTTTTGTAATAGCAGTGCTTTACACAAGGGAATAATCCACTTTCCTCTAGGGCATTTATACAAGGGGCAAAAAAATAGGACATGCTCAGGAGTTTCCTTGCATAAATGGCAGTTTATACATTAGTCAGACATAGGACTATTGGTCGGCCAACGAGCCGTAAAGCTGATGACCGCCAATGTTCCGTATCTGAACTGAAGTAGTAAAGTTCGGGCACGTGCTGGTATGGGGAAATCCAGGAAACTTTCAGGCCAGGGTTCGTGATTGACCAGCAGAAACTCTGCTGTCAGCCGACCTGGCCCACTTGAGCCGACAAAATCCTCATAGATTTTCCCCCAGTATCAATCTCTGATCAGCAATCTGGCGTTAGCAGGAATCATCTCAGGATTCTCCCATTAATGGGATAAGCCCAATTTGACCCAAGCTGCTTTCATCTCCCTCAACCAGCTAACTTTATCCCATCCGTGACAAGGTGGTCTTAGATATTTGACTGCTGTCCTAAAGGGTTCGAGTTCTTCCGTTTTCCATAGACGAACCCAATATAGAAGTGGCCTTAAGTATGCTGTATCTTTGATGCTATTTATGCCCAGGTCTAATCTTAGGGGGAGCATCGGCGTGCCCTTCCCTAGTCTAGATATGTGTCTAAGGAAATTGTTCTCTTTGGTTTGAAGGGTGTCCAGTTGTCTGTATGAACCCCAGAGTTCCGCTCCATACAGGGTAGTGGCACGGATTTCGACTTTATAAATTTCAGAAATAAGAGTCAAAGGGGGGCTTACTGCAGTACTGGCCTTCCGTTCTAGCACTCCGCATCTTTGGCTGATGGTAAGTGCCCCTTTCCTTATGGCTGCGTCCCAGCTACCCTTATCAGATAATCTAATGCCCAGGTAATCGTATTCCATTACCCTCTCCAAGAGGACTGAATCCATCGTTATATTTGCTTTGAGCTTCTTGTTCGGGGCACTATTTATCATAAGTTTGGTTTTCTTAGCATTGATATCCAACCCGTAATCTCTACAAAATACACAAAACTGGTTGACCAGATTTTGGATTCCCATAGATGTTTTGGCCAGCAGGATAGTGTCATCCGCATAAAGTAAGCATGGCACTTTGTTCCCGGCCAACTTTGGGGAGTCATTAGTACTATTTGCTAAATAGTTAATACAATTATTTATGTATAGGAGAAAAAGGGTAGGGGCCAGGACACAGCCCTGTCTGACTCCTCTCTCAATAGCCACTGGATCTGTTAGGTCGCCATCCTTACCGCTCCTGATTTGTGCGTAGGTGTTCTCGTGTAATCGGGCCATACGTTTCAAAAGACCATTTGGGATGCCCATGTTGGCTAATGTCAACCATAACTGGTTTCTGGGGACCAGATCAAATGTGGCTCTAAGATCAATGAAAACTACAAATAGGTTACCCCCTCCTGCTTCCACAGTCTTCCATTTGATTGTTAGAAATCTTAAAACTTGGTCTATAGTACTGACTGCTGGCCTAAACCCTGCTTGCAGGTCGGAAATAGCATTAGTTTCCAGAATCCATTCTTCTAGACGAGGCAAGATTTGCTTTGCAAAACGTTTGGAAATTATCAAGTAAGGAGATTGGACGGTAGTTGGCAGGGTCGGAGGGGGTGCCTTTCTTAAAGATGGGGACTATCTCCGCTCCCATCCAGGAGCTCAGACAGGCGCTCCTGCAGCTACTGCATTGGAGACCAGATTCAGGTATGGGGCCCATATATCTGGGCTTGTCTTGTACAAATCACCTGGAATTTTATCAAGGCCAGGGGCCTTTCCCCATTTCAGTGAAGCAATCGCAGCCTTGGTTTCTGCCAGGGTAAATTCGGTTGGGAGGGTCTCAGAGGTCATAATATGGTTAAATTCCCTGGTAGTAACACCTAAGGTCCCGGAGTATAATCGGGCAAAGTGATCTGTCCACTCTACGGGGAGTATTAAGGCACCAGGCGAACAGTTAGGTTCTTCACTAGCATCAGCCACCAGTTTCCAGAATTTCGAGGTATCATTTGCTTTAGCAGACTCCAAGAGGGAGGCCCATCTAAATTCATCCCATCTCCTGCGGGCCCTACGTAGTTCCTGTTTGTAATCTTTCCTTGCTTTCCTTATATGCTCTGTCTGGCCCCCTCCTAAAGCTCTCAATAGTTTGTGCTGTGCTTCCCTGCATGCAGCACTGAACCACCTTGCATTGCACTTCTTTTTGGCTTTTTTGGCAATCTCTTTGGTGAAAAGGTGTTTTAAAGAATTAAATAATTGTGTGTGGGCTGCTATAAGCCCTTCACTATCTTCTAAAAGCTGGGGTATGCGCTCCATATGATCAGCCAACTGGCTGTACACAGATGTCATTATGCCTGTGTCAGTGCTCACAGATTCCCATTTAACGTTTCATCTATTATTGGTCAATGCGAGCTGCTGCTCGTGAATCTTGGGGCAAGGGGCTTCAAGTAGGGGTAATAGACTCCTGAGAGATAAAATCAGTGGCTCATGATCACTTTCCTCGTGTTCTACAATGTTCATGTCAACCATGTGACCCCACAGCCGGATATCAAGCAAAATGTAGTCTATCTGGCTCTTCTGTGTTCCACGCCTAAATGTAGGATGAAGATCAAGGTCCGAGCTGGAACGACCGTTACAGGCCCGAAGGCCATGTGCCAGTGTAATATCCACAACTTGATGTGTTAGTCTGTTCATTCTCGGTCTTTTGCTTGACACCAGTTGGGGAATACCCCAATAGGCGTCCTCATCTTTGTATAGTTCCTGGGCCAGCGAGTAGGGTTCAAAAGTAATATTAAAATCCCCTGCGATAAGAATAAAATGGGAGGATGATTTACAGGAGAGGAAGCTATCCAAAATAGTCAATGCGTCTGACTCATATTTGCTACCCAAGCTCCTATTATAGATGTTAATTATTAGGAGCGGTTTCTCGTTAAGGGATGGTATTGATAAACCCATCAGATCGGGACAGCCCATGTCAATTATTTCAATCCGGCATTTAAGGGAGCAACTAAGCCATATAAGCAGCCCACCTGAGGGTCTCCCTGAGTTTACCTTACTTGCTGGGACCCAATAACTTTTGAAACCAATTCTGTATTTGGGCTCCAGTGCCCACGTTTCTTGAAAAAGGCATATTTTATGTTCATCTATAAATTTGCCCCATTCAGGGATACTCATTTTATTCTCCAGCCCTGCAATATTCCAGTTAAGAACTGTGTCTAGACCATCTATTTTGTCTTGGGGAACTTTAGCCGTAGAGTTCCCTCTTGCAAATGGAGTGCCATGGGGAGGTTTTGTACCCTTTTCAATCGTAACTAAACCGGCCTCAGTTTGGTTTCCCACTACATTGTCACCCAAGATATTACTTACCCCGTTAAGATCAGGGCATGGCATAGTCGATTCGGATGCCTGGGCTGGTGGAGAGGACCCATAGTTACTGGGGCCTATTAAATCCGGGGCTAGGTTGGTCTCATTCGCCTTACCCTCCTTACTGGCTCCCCAAATACAGATTTCCAAACTCTGATCACAGAAGGAAAGAGGGGGACTGTTTTCCATCCTAGAGGGTTCTAGCTGGACAAGTGTGGGGGTTAGCGTGGAATCTCTGATGTCTGCAGTAAGAATCTGATCAGCCTCAGGATTGCCTAACCCCATTTCATATGTTTCAATATTTCCGGCTAAAGGATACTTCTTATCCTAATTTTTAAATCCTTGGGGCTTGGGTGAGCCGTGCACAGGGCTGATTTTTAGTCAATCGATTTCAGAAAGCGAAAGGGAGCTACGTCTCGACTGGGGGTCATGCTGCATCTGCAAACTAGTGGCACCTCTGGGTGGCATTAGCGCCCCCTTAGTAGCTGGTAAAACTTTGAGAGGGTAGAAAGCCTGAAGTCTACACAGAGATATTTCTCCCCCTAGAGGGTTAGTTTGGCACACATTCAAAGAGAGCTGCTGAACAAGGGTAGGTGCATCAAAGTTGATAACAATACAATCTCCCGTGCCGGGATTCTTGAGTGGACCCACCCTCCTCACCATTAATATTGAGGTTACCATATGAAAAGCAAATCTAGCATTTCTGTGTAGCCAGTGAATGACCTTATTTTTCAGTTCTGTAAATGTTTAGGAGATGTTGGTTTTAAGTTTGGGAACACTCGTGATAACAAGCACATAAGGGCTAGCTTCCGGTGGTAGATGTAAAGTTCTCGTATTAGTTCCTTGATCCCTATGCATCCGATCTACTGAAGGGTGGATCTGATCAGGGGTATCTTTGTAGAATTTTGTACCCATATTATTGGAAGAAGCAGCTCCGTCATTCCCCCTCGGAAAGAGAGGAGCAGTCTTAGAACACTTGGCTTTTGAGGCATTGACCAGTCTAAAAGTTGGAGCCTTCACTGGTTGATATGAAGAATAAGGGCAGTTCGTTAGAGGGTTATGGTCCATGCTCTGTGATAGGGGAAGGCTTGCCTGGAGGGCTCGGGGGAAATTTTGGCAGAAATACTGCAAATCTGGTGAGGGAGAGATGGTCATCTGCTTGAGCTTGATGAGACCATCTAGTTTCTCCTCAATGGCTAATAGGCAAGTTGTTATAGGGTGTAGCTTTTTAGAGAGCTCGTCTTTTATATGTTCAATTGGACTGTCATTGTTAGGTGCTTGGGCTGATATATAATCCTTGGTCCGAGTAGGTTCGACATGATTGGGGGAGTTCAAGATGCGGGCCCGTTTGTTCCTTAGGTTTGCCTCCCCTCATTTTCTTTTGCCCTTTGTGTTGTGCTCTAAGCTGGGTACAGACCTATCTGGGAGAGGCTGTGTAAGTTCTGGAGGCTGTATAACATTTTCCAGGGTCTCCGCAGCAGACTCTTGGGTAGTTAGAGGTGAGATAACCAGGGCAGGCTGAGAAGCAGGTGGATGGAGGGATTGTGCTGGAGTTTGCGGTGGAGTCTCCATCAATGAGGGGGCAGTTAGACGGCGCTCCACCATTTAAATGTCCTTTTTCTAGTGCCCCAACTGCTTATTGGAGAAAACCGTCTAGGGTCTTGTTGTTACCAGTCTTTTCCAGGAGCGCCCCCCCTTCCGTCTACCCATCTTGGCTTATTTAGACACTTTTTATCCAGCCGGAATTTTGGCAGTCTTTTTCTATAGGTGCTTTTCCTCCCCTGTTCCCACCCTATTTCCGCCCCACTGGGGCCTTGTAGGAGAGGCTAGAACAACAGAAGGGCACAAATGCTGCTCACCTATGATGGTGTGGTGTCCCGGTGATTGCAGGATATTCGATCGCTAGTCACCAGCCTCAGTATCAAGATGAAAATAGTGTGGCCCAGCCCAGCCTCCTCCGGTCGCCGACGAGCGCAGGACGGGCCCGCCCTTGGACCGGGCTTCACCCGGGCGCCACCCGCGCGCGTCCCGCGAGGCGGGAGCGCTGTTGAAAATTTAAAGGGCTCCTGCCCTGAAGGAACAAGTGGTGCCGCCTCCTGCCGCCCTCCGTGTGCGCGTCCCGCGAGGCGGCAGCACTGTTGAAAATTTAAAGGGCTCCTGCCCTGAAGGAACAAGTGGTGCCGCCTCCTGCCGCCCTCCGTGTGCGCGTCCCGCGAGGCGGCAGCGCTGTTGAAAATTTAAACGGCTCCTGCCCTGAAGGAACAAGTGGTGCCGCCTCCTGCCGCCCTCCGTGTGCGCGTCCCGCGAGGCGGGAGCGCTGTTGAAAATTTAAAGGGCTCCTGCCCTGAAGTAACAAGTGGTGCCGCCTCCTGCCGCCCTCCATGTGCGCGTCCCGTGAGGCGGGAGCGCTGTTGAAAATTTAAAGGGCTCCTGCCCTGAAGGAACAAGTGGTGCCGCCTCCTGCCGCCCTCTGTGTGCGCGTCCCCATTCTTACACTATTATAAAAAGTTTAAAACAGGTCACTTGTACAATATCATTTTGGATTAATTCGAAACATTAGTTTTGTTCCTGGCTCCACACAAATTTTACATTCTTCTTAAGTAATTTCCACAATCGTCCTACTTTACTTGCCCAGTTTTCATTGAACCAGGAACAAAACAGGGTGGTACCACGAAGGACGACTGGTGCATTGAATTCGGTTCTGGTGCCTTGATAATTGGAGTCCCATGGTCATGCTTTGCCTGCATCCCTTCTTTACAGATTTTGTGACCTAAATATTCCCCACATGCTGATCAAACGTGCATTTGTTAAAACTGGTATTCCAACCAACTGTTTCTAATGCCTTAAAGACTTCTTCTTTTCTCAGGTTCACATTCTTCTCCTCTCTGTTCTTTTCTCAAGTCTCATGTTTAAAGGAGATTGTCCATCTGAATGTTTTTCTCTTCAATACAAAACTCTAACAAACATACAAAGTGATCGGAAACTAGGAATTCATGCAAATAGGTAAATAAATAAACCTATTTTGTGACTTTGTCGTGCTCACTTGCTGTGTCATTTCAGGTGATGTAATTTTAGTAAATGATCATGTGTTGCACCTTTTAGCATCCATGTGATTTTATTAAAATACCACCAGCATTTGAAGCTTGCATAAAATTTAGGATCCGTACATTCAACCAGACCATCAGGATCACCTTCAGACCCAGCACCACCAAAAAACTTTAAAGATATCCTTCACTCAAACTGTGTAGGAGGTAGCCAGATGCCTACTAAACAAGTCAGCATTATTTTCATTTCCATTTGAGCTCAAAACCTCCTACATTAGGTCTTTCCTCAAAAAGAAAACCCTTGACCGATTTGACTCAGCAATCTACAGTTCCATATCAATGGGCCATCCTTAGGGAAAAATTTAGGGAGACCGATGTTTACTCAACTGTCTAGCTTTACCGAACATTATGGCTTACTGTCAGACCAGCAGTCCAGTTTCAGACCAGGCGGAGGTACAGAATCAACCATCATATCCATCTGAGATGATCTAAAACTCACAGTGGACAAAAATGGAGCAGCTGATTTAATACTTCTGGACTTATCAGCTGCATTTGACACTGTACAACACAACATGCTACTGCAAAGATTTCACAATACCAGAATCATTGAAAAGGTTTTAAAATGAACTGCTTAGACAAAGTTTAGTCTACCTATATCTTTCTACAAAATGTTCTCACAGACAACACAGGGATGTTCCTGAGGGGTCCATCACATACCCTCTATTATTCAATATCTCCCTAAACACTTTACCAAATCAGATTACATCATACAATCTTGCCTGTTACAAATATGTAGATGACACCAGTACCCTTTTAAAATAAAGGACAGCCCTAAAGATCTCTACAATTCACAACTCAATGACTGCCTTCATGCCATAAACACATGGATGATGTATAACCATCTAAAGCTCAATACCACAAAGACAGGGATTATAACCTGCGGATAATGGCAACAGTACTGGCCTGCTGCCTTATGTCCTTAGTAATCTGAAGCAACTCCAACAACAGCAAAATAAGTTAGAAGCCTAGGAGTAACCATGGATTCACACCTATCCTTGACACAGCATGCCAACAACCTCACATGCCTTCTACACAGTGAAAACACTATGGCCCTCATTATGACCCAGGCAGTCTTCTGACCGCCAGGACCACAGTGGCGGTTTCACTGCCGACGGGCTGGCGGGGAAGACTACCACATAATGAGTCTGGCGGGTTGGCTGAGGCCAACCCGCCACATCCCCACCTGTAACTCCAGGGCGGTTGGACCAGCCGGGCTGGAGATCAGCATCTCTGACCGACGGTCCAATGAATACCGCCTTGGAGCCGGCTTTCCAGCAGTGTTTCCGTGACCGTAGCACTACCACGAAAACCCTGGCGGAAAGGCTACCGGTGACAGGAACTTCTTTCCTGTCACTGGCAGACAACACCCCCACTGCTCGCAAAGCCAAATATCCTCCCAACCCCACTCCATACCAGAACACCTCTACCAGAACAGTGCCCCCGCCCCACCCCCTTTCTAGTGCAGCACCCCCACCACCCGCCCCACCTTCAAGTGCAGCGCCCCCGCATGTACGCACACAGACACCCACATGCACTCTGTATACACTCACTCACGCACCTCGCATACACTCATACACCAACAAGCATTCACTCACTAACTCACAAGCATCCATACATGCATACACTCACAAGCATCCATACATGTATACACTCACAAGCATCCATACACGCACTCACCTCAACATACATACATGCATTCACTTCAACATACAAACACTCACTCACTTCAACATTCACACACGCATTCAACCATGAATACACACATACATTCCCACTTGCATACACACATACATGCACAGACACAACACCCCCACCCTCCTGCTCCCCTCCCCTGTCGGACAGCCAACTTACCTTGTCCGGCGAGGAGGCGACCTGGCAGGGAACGCGAACAGGCGCTTCCACCGCTGGCAACGCCCTGCCATCAGGACACCAACAGGCAGTATTACTGCTCACAATACAGCTAGTTGAGTCCTTTTGGCAGGGCAGTTCCAGTGGTGGAACTGCCCATGCACCTATGACCGCCAGAACTACTACAGGAGGATTTCTGCCCGAAATGTGGCAGAAATCCTTCAGTACTCGTGATCTTGTGGGGGGAAGACCACCAGCGCTGGCGGTCTTCTGGTGCCCGCGGCATTGTAGGTCTTGGAAAAAGACTGCCAAAGTCAAAATGAGGACCTATGTCTCATCTTCTCATACACTGTACACTAAAATAGACTGCATGCCATACTCACACTTGCAATCCCCAAGCCTGGCTATACCAACAGCCTATATATTGGTACACCTTCATTCATCATACACAAAGCACACCTCATCCAAAATGCTGCTGTAGGGCTTCATCTCCACCATCACCAAAGAGATTGCATAACTCCGGTCTTGCAATAGCTCCACTGGTTACCTGTAGCTAGAAGGGCAATTTTGAAGGCACTGTGCACTGTCCACAAAGCCTCTGATGGAAAAGGACTGCTATATCTACAACTTAAATTCAAATAATACAAAAGTAACAGAAAATTGCGCTCCAGATTTGTGCCACATACTATCATACCTCTTTGTCATGAGAAATCCATAAGAAGCAGTGCTTTCTCCATCAGTACAAGTGTCAAGCTCTGGAACTCACTAACATAGCATTAGAAGCACGAATGAACATGTAACTTCTGACGACAGATTGAAACATAGCTGTTTCTTAGATAACTATACAATTCACCCCCCAGCACCTGAGTCTAGAAAACAGTTGCACCCTCAAGTTTAACCCTCAGTTCTCAACCTAAAAATTTCAAACAACTCAACCGGCAAACTGTTTTTGATTTACAGGTAAGCTAGGATGGGCTGACTATGGTTTGCCATGGCTTTATATAGTTATGTACTTCCATATATTACAGTAAGGGCCCACAATAATACTTAAACCATAAAATACTGTAAAGCCACAAAACCAGCCGTCACAAAATGAACAGACATGGAATAACTGAACAGATCTGTCACACACTGCTCCACAATTTGGAGTACTATAATATAGTTGTTAGAAATGGGTTCTCTGGTTGGCAGTCAGTTTGCACTCTGACCAAGAAGGGACCTCAGTCTAGTCAGGGCAATGGAAATACACACTCAAGATAAGCCGTGCCACCCTCTTGGTAGCTTGGCACAAGCAGTCCGGCTTATCTCAAAGGCAATGTAAAGTATTTGTACCACACACACAGTAAAACAGTGAAAACACCACAAAATGGACACCACACCAGTTTAAAAAATAGGTAATGCTTATCTAAAGCAAACAAGACCAAAACGACAAAAAGCCAACATACACATGTCAAGATATTAATTTTCCAAACAATAAGAGAGTTACTCCACAGAAAACAATGGAAACGTTAATTTTACACAAAGTACCTGGTTAGCGCCAAAAATAAAGCTGCTCTGGTGAACTTGTGTTGAAAAAGTCAGTGATGCGTCAATTCCTTACTCACAAGTGAGGCCGTGTGTCGTTTCTTCTCTGGTTGGGTCGGCCATGCGTTATTTTTCTCCCCCAAGAGAGAGCGATACGTCGATTTCCAGACAGCACCTCAGATCCGTGCAGGTTTATGATGACTTTGACACCCAACAACGATGCGTGAGAAATCTAGTCGGACGGTGTTAGAAAACTGCACTGCATGGGGCCTGCATCATTATCAGCAGCGGCAAGCGGGTGTTGCATCCTTTTCCCAGCCAGGATGCATCTATTTCCCAGCCGTGATGTAGGTTGGGTGTCCGTTTCAGCCGCGAAGCGGGTGGCGTGCCGTTTTTCAGTCGCGTTGCAGGTGGGTCATCGAAAATTTCGCCTTTTAAGGGTCCAGGGACTGGATGGGGCACAACTTGGCAGGGCAGGAGTCTCAGCAGAGAGTCCAGGTGCTGGCAGAGGAAGTCTTTGAAGGCAAGCACAGTTCAAGCCCTTGCAGAATCAGCTCAAGCAGGAATGCACAACAAAGTCCAGTCTTTGTCCCCTTTCACAGGCAGAAGCAGCAAATGCAGGATAGCCCAACAAAGCACAGTCACAGGCAGGGGCAGCACTTTTTCTCAGCTCCTCTCCTTGGCATAGGCTTCTAGTGATTACAGAAGTGCTCAAAGGTCTGGGGTTTTGGGACAACTACTTATACCCCTTTCTGGCTTTGAAATAGGCAAACTTCAAAGGAAAGTATCTGTTGTTCACAAGATCCTGCCTTGCCCAGGCCATGTCCCAGATACACACCAGGCGGTTTGAGAATGCATTGTGTGAGGGCAGGCACAGCCCATTCTGGTGTAAGTGACCACTTCTCCCTCCACTCTAGCTCAGATGGCTCATCAGAATATGCAGGCTACACTACATCTCGCTTTGAGTCACTGTCTAGAGAAGATTCAGAAACAGCGCAACTGTCAGTCTGACCCAGACAGGAAAGCCACAAACAGGCAGAGTCACAGAATGGTTTAAGCAAGAAAATACCCACTTTCTAAAAGTGGCATTTATAAACAAACATTTTAAAATACAACTTTACCAAAAGATGTATTTTTAAATTGTGAGTTTAGAGACACCAAACTCTAAATTTCTATCTGCTCTCAAAACAATTATACACTTTAAGAATATTTAAAGGCAGTCTGACATTAACCTATAAAAGTGATAGGCCCGGCAACAGTGAGGTCCACATTTGGCAATATTTCACCATTAGTACAGGTCCCACCTTTAACATACACCTACCTCAGCTCCAAAAGTATTTCAGGGGATGGTTGTAGATCAGTAGTCAGGGGCATGGCCATGGGCATAGTGCACGGTGCTGCCTGTTCGGTGTGTTTGCTGGGTGGGTGTATGTCTGGCCATTGTGTATCAGCATTCAGCTATTTACAAGTGTCTCTCCTGTTTTGTCTCCCCATCCCTGTTCTCTTATGTTGGTTTGGTACAGCATCAACATCAGGCGAGGGAGCTGAGGCATCGGCAAGTGGGGAAGCAGCGGCCCACGGATCCTCAGAGGCAGAGGCAACGGACGCCAGGGGACCAGTGGGTGGGAGGGCCACACGGGGGAGGCTACTACCACAGGAGGTAGGGACTCTGAGACCTCCTCCGATGGGGGTCCTCCAGCGGTGGTGGACCCTAGTGCACACACCACTACCGTGAGATCTTCTGCCACCACCCATACCATCACCGCCCTCCCTTCTGCTCCCCACCAAGTTGCCCGTGCCTGCCTACCCAGAAAGGTGGGCATCTCCTTCACCCCAGGCACCTCCTCCCCTGCCCCAGTCAGCCCGTGCTGCCCTCACAGAGGAGGCTATTGACCTCCTGAGAACCATCTCTGTAGGGCAGACAACCATCGTCAATGCCATCCAGGGTCTGGCATCAGAGGTGCAGCAGACCAATGCCTATCTGGATGGCATTCACAGTGTCGTGTCTGCCCCACAGAGATCTTTTTAGGCTCTGGCCTCCTCTCAGATGGCAGCCAGTTTCCCTGGCCATTCCGTCCCCCCTCCAACCTCCTCTACCCCTTCCAGCACCCCACTCCCTTCACCCATCCAAAGCACAGAATCAGACCCACTTATGGGCACATCAACACACAAGAAGCACACTTCAAAACACAAGCACCACACCTCCCACCACAAGCATTCACACAGCCAACAGACACCTGCACACACAACAACGTCCACTTCCCCCAGTGTGCCCACCTCTTCCGCCTCCCTGTCTGTCCCCTCAACATCCACACCCTCATGCACTGCACCTTCAATCACTGTTACTGCTCCTCTTCCTGCACTCACCACAATCGCAGACAGCCATACATGCACCCCATAAACCACACCTGCACTCACCTCTACTATAGTTGACACATGCAGCACACTCATCAGACTTGCAGACACCCACCCAACATACATCCACACTAGCTGTCTGTCATCTCCCACTGTGTCCACCCCCACCTCCCAAAACACACAAACGCACCGACACACACCCATCAGACATCCACCACACCACAGCATACTGAGCAGTCACCTGCACCCACTACACGCACACCTACACCCCATACATCAACTCCGTCTGCCTCCACTCCCACGCCCTCATCCACGCCCACCCCAATTGCTCCCCAAAAACTTTTCCTCTCCCCTGCTGACCTCTTCCAACCCACTGGCCTACCCCGTCTTGACCCCAAACGTGCCCACCTCCTTGCCCTTTCCGCTCCTTCCACATCACAGCCCACCCCGGTCCAGCCTTCCCATTCCAGTGCACCTTCCCCGGTGAAAAAGAAGGCCCGGTCTTCGCCTAGGCCATCCAGCTCCACCCAAGCCAAACAGCCCCCACCCCCTTCAAAGGAGAAGCCCACCCCCCTCCAACCTCCACAAGAAAGTCTAAGTCCCACCGCTGTCGAAAATCCCCACATCCTCCCACCCACCCCCCTTCCGTGAGGTGCCTGGATCCCCATATGGTTCTTGTTCTGTGGAGTACCAAGCACTTGTGGGAGTCAGGTGTGTCCATTTGTGGCCCAGGACAATGTAGATTTTATGGACTGGCCATTGGCCCTGTTAGCACAGTTTGGCTCAGTGAGCTAATAATTAAAGTTTTTGTGTGGCCTGTGTTTAGGGCTGCACGCAGTTACACCCTGGTGTTTGCTTTGATTTTTAATGGGTGTGGGGCTATTGTGTGTACTATGGCCAAGTAGCAGTGGCCTTCGGTCGGGTACGTACTTCTTTGTGTGGGATGTCTGACTTGTGCTGCTGGGAATGGTTGGGGGGCAGTGCAGTGTGGGTGGGTATGTAACTGTGCCCTTTCCTCCCTTGTGTCGTAGGTTGCTGTACTTACCACCATCGTCTTCATCGGTGGTCTCGGTCGTGTAGGTATATGGCAAGGAGCAGGGCTGGCATGATCAGCAGCTCTCTGTCCATGGCTGCCGCTGCACGGTCTGTGGAACTCCGGTGAGTGTTTCCTTATATTTAGTTCATTTCCGTCTGGATTTGTGTGGCGGTGGTTCCCGCCCCAGAACTGGCGGCGGAATGGTGGTTCATAATTTGATGGGTGGGTTGGGCCTTTCCGACGGCCTGTGGGCGGACCCTGCCGTCGTCGTCGGGACTCCTTTCCTGGTGGTGGGTGGTTCACAGGATGCGTGTGTTTCGGTTGGATCATTATTTGGCGTCCGGACCGCTCCTCTGTTGGCGTTTTCTACTACCGACGTAGCGGAACAGACCGCCATGTTCATAATGAGGGCCAAAATCTCTAGACCATCTCACTGTCTCCTAGTGAGACAAGGGTCATCTCAGCTGGCTCCCAACCACCTGGACCCAACTCCTCCACAAGTGCTACACTGGCCAAACCCTGTGACTGAGCATCAGTGGGTGCCTGTGTCCACTACATTTGGGATCTCCACCTCACATGACCTACCTGGTCACATGCATAAAACGTGCGGGGACAACCTGCTGCAGGTTTCCCTTTAAAAAAACAGGGATTCTTTTTAAATAGGGGCTGTGAATCCTTACCCTGGGAACTAGGTTTTGGCCTTTTAGAGAACTCCCTCTGTTTGCCCTTACTCCCCCTTAATCTTCTGAGAGAGACCCTGCTCACCATTGGCGTGGTCTCCCTCACACTTCCTTTGGACCTTGGTACTCTCCCAACGGTCCGCTTCCTGCACAAGCTTCCTGGGGTCAGTCAGCTTGCTGTCAATCAGGTGCTGGTGCAGCTCTGGAAAAGAAAGACTGTACAAGGGCTCCCAAGCAATCACGTTGTAAAGCCCCTCATACATTGTTACCTTACTGCTGTTCTCCCAACCATCTAGTGACCTGAACAAAGAGTCAACACAATCCAACCATGTTTGGGATTCTTTCTTTTTGTAGGACCTGAACTTGTCCTTGTACTGCTCGGGGTGAGACCACACCTTTTGCGTAGGGCATCCTCATGATCGGGTAAGTGAGCTCCTGAGGATCCCCTAAGGATGTCAGAGTATCCTTTCCCTCCACCTCAAAATTCTTTCACAGACCAACTGCCCCTAATGCGCTTCAGAGACCATCTTCATGTGGAGAGCAGGCTCATATCCCTTAAACCACAAGTATATGTCAGCCTTCCTCTTATAATACTTCACTAGGTCTTTAGGAATGTGCACCCTCCTCTCAGACTGAACTGTGGTATTGCTGCCGCCATCTCTACTAGACTGGCTCCTCTGATCTAGTTCCCTCAAACTAAGCTCATGAGCATCTTCTTCTCTTCCATGGTCAGCCTTCTCTCCTCCATTTCTCTCTCCATTTTCATTCTAAAATTCTCTAACTCCAACTGGTGAGCTCTCTCTGCTTGTCTGTCCTGCAACTCTTCAAGAGTCAGACACTTGGATGATGCACTGCGACCCTCAATGGAGACCCTCCCCCCAGGCAGAACAGGTCCATCCACTACCACCTCTTAATTACTATGCACCTCCTCACCCTCATCCTCCTCCTCTGTGTGCCTCCCAACCTCCTTGGCTGCAACCCAGACCCCAAATGTATTTTGCTGCTCCTCTTTCCTGATGGAGCTCCTGATTGTGCAAGCAAGATCCTTACAAAACTGCTTCAGTTGAGCAACTGTCTAACTCTCCAGCTTCTCCAACACAAAAACAGCTCCAGCTGGTGCATTCTCAGATTGAGACATGTTGGTAAGGTTCACTCATAAATGAAAAGATCCAAAAAGAACAGAGAGTTCCCAAGAGAAGTTCAAAAATCACAAAAATATGGAAGCAGGAGAAAGTCCAAAAAGAGAAAAAGCAAAAGACACGTAGTATGTGGTCACGTAATGGTATGCCCTGAAAACCGTAGTGTACACTTAGGCCCTCATTATGATCCCACCGAGATCAGTGTTGGCGGTCAATAGAAGACCGCCAGCACGACTACCACCCCGCCGGCTGTATAATGTTTTCCCCCCGGACCTGCGGGCGGAAACAGTGTTTCCACCCGCCGGCCCAGCAGGGAAAAGGGCTGTAACATTGACAATGGCCCCAAATGGAGCTGCTGCCAATGTTGGTGTTCGGCTGGTGCAGCAGCACCCGTCGTGCAATCACTGCCTGTAAATCGGGCAGTGACCTGCGTGATGGTGCACTGCACAGGGGCCCATGCATTGTCCATGCCAACTGCATGGGCAGTGCAGGGGCCCCCAAGGGGTCCCCAAATCACCCCAAGATACCCATTCAGCCAGCCTTTCCCTGGCAGCTGGCACCGCTGTCCTGTCGTATAGGAATACACCACCCCCGCCAGTATTACCGCTGGCGGTGGTAGTGTATTCTAACAAGGGGTTTTGGGCACTTCATTATATGGCAGTCTAGACCGCCATGCCGGATGGTGGTGTTTACCGCCACCGCCGGCATTGCGGCCCAGACCGCCATGTACATAATGAGCCCCTTAATCACTGTATATCAAGTACAAATACAAGTCCAATATTCACCGTTATTAGAAATGGGGTCTCTGGTTTCCAGTCAGTTTGCACTCTGTCCAAGCAGAGACCCTCACTCTAGTCAGGGAAATGGAGATACACACTAAAGATAACCCCTGCTCACCACCTTGGTTGCTTGGCACAAGCAGTCAGGCTTATCTCAAAGGCAATGTGTAAAGTATTTGTACCAACACACACAGTAATACAGTGAAAACACTACAAAATGGACACCACACCAGTTAAGAAAAATAGGTAATATTTATCTAAATCAAATAGACCAAAACAACAAAAATCCAACATACGCAATTCAAGATATGAATGTTCAAAAGAATAAGAGTCTTACTCCATAGAATACAATGGAAACGTTGATTTTACACAAAGTATCTGGTTTGTGTAAAAAATGAAGCCGCACGGGCAAGTGTACGTCGGAAAAGTCAGCGATGCTTTGATTCCTTACTCGCAAGTGAGGCCGTGCATTGTTTCTTCTCCGGTCAGGTAGGCAATGCATAATTTCTTCTCCCTACAAAAGAGCGATGCGTCGATTTCTGGACAGGGTACCTCGGATCTGTGCTGGTTCAAGATGACTTTGACACACTCAACGATGCGTGGGAAATCCAGACGCACTGTGTTAGAAAACTGTGCTTTGTGGGGTTTGCGTCGTTATCAGCAGCCGCAAGAAGGTGTTGCGTTCTTTCTCCAGCCACAATGCATCGATTTCCCAGCTGTGATATGGGTGGGGTGTCGGTTTCAGCTACGAAGCTGGTGGTACTTCGTTATTCAGCCACGTTGTAGGTGGTGCATCGAAAATGTCCCTGCATGGTATTCTGTGCGTGGATTTCAGTCCTTGTTCTGCCACCTTCACCTTTCAAACGGCCCAGGGATTGGATGGGGCACCACTTGGCAGGGCAGGAGTCTCAGCAGAGAGTCCAGGTGCTGGCAGAGGAAGTCTTTGATGGCCCTGAGACTTCAAAACAGGAGACAAGGTCAGTTCAAGCCCTTGGAGATTCTTCTGCACAACAAAGTTCAGTCTTTGTCCCCTTTCACAGGTAGAAGCAACAACTGTAGAAAACCCAACAAAGCACAGTCACAGGCAGGGGCAGCACTTCTCCTCAGCTCTTCAGCTCTTCTTCTAGGCAGAGGTTCCTCTTGATTCCAGAAATGATCGAAAGTCTGGGGTCTTGGGTCCACTACTTATACCCCTTTCTGCCTTTGAAGTATGTAAACTTCAAAGAAAACTCTCTGTTGTTTACAAGATCCTGCCTTGCCCAGGCCATGCCCCAGATACACACCAGGGGGTTCAAGACTACATTGTGTGACGGCAGGCACAGCCCATTTAGGTGTAAGTGGCCTCTCCTCCCTCCCCTCTAGCTAAGATGGCTCATCAGGATATGCAGGCTACAATCCAGCTCCCTTTGTGTCACTGTTTAGAGGAAATTCACAAACAGCCCAACTGTCAGACTGACCCAGACAGGGAATACACAAACAGGCAGTCACAAAATGGATTAAGCAGGAAAATGCCCACTTTCTAAAACTGGTATTTTCAAGCAAACAATTTAAAAAACAACTTTACCAAAAGATGCATTTTCAAAGTGTGAGTTCAGAGACACCAAACTCTAAATTTCTATCTGCTCTCAAAAGGAATCTGAACTTTAAAACTATTTAAAGGCCCCCCATGTTAACCTATGAGAGAGATAGGCCTTGCAACAGTGAAAAACATATTTTGGCAATATTTCACTATTAGGACATTGAAAACATACCAGTACATGTCCCACCTTTAACATACACTGTACCCTGCCCATGGGGCTACCTTACAGGTGCCTTACATTTATAAAAAGCGAAGTTTTTGGCCTGGAAAGTGGGTACACTTGTCAGGTTGAATCAGCAGTTTAAAACTGGACATGCAGACACTGCAGTGGCAGGTCTGAGACATGTTTGCAGGGCTACTCATGTGGGTGGCACAATCAGTGCTGCAGGCCCACTAGTAGCATTTGATTTACAGGCCCTGGGCACCTCTAGTGCATTGTACTAGGGACTTACTAGGAAATAAAATGTGCCAATCATGGAAAAGCGGATTACACATACATTTTACAAAGGGAGCACTTGCACTTTAGAACTGGTCAGCAGTGGTAAAGTTCCCAGAATGACAAAAACAGCAAAAACAGAGTTCAGCACACAGCAACAACCTGTTCCTCAACTGGAAGTCCGGTCTCTGTGCAGGAGTGTCCAGCCAGCCAGCAAGACGGCCATTGAAGATGAACCGCAAGATAGTATTCTTCAAAATCTGAAATTCCTAAGCCTCCCAAGTGAGTTGAAAGCTTAAGGGTGGCCATTGCTACCCGCCTTGGACCCTTGTGCAAATGAGCTTGCTCAGTATCACATCCATGCCCCGAAAAAAAGAATGAGGCAATGATAAGGGAAGATTGCTAAAAAACATAGAAGGTGCTGGAGTTCTATCATCTTAATTAGAGATAGCTGACCCATGACTGATAACGGCTATGTTAACCAGTAGACAAGTTGCATTTTCAGCAACCTAATAGCTCTGCTTATGTTACCATCACATTGACTGATCTACATTAACACCAAGGTATTTGAATATGACTAGCTCACAAGTATGTTGAGAATCTAGAAGAAGAGGAGCTGGGAGTGCGTACCTGCACTAAGGGGAAATATGCAGGATTTGAACCTGGTAATTTTTAGATCCCTTCAAAGTCTGTCAAAAACAGGCTATGGAAGTAAGGTCTAACTAGGCATCTAGAACATAGAGGCGTATACCGTCCATATAAGGTAATGCTGCATGGACAGTAGTCCTACGGGGTGCACCCCCGTGAGCACCCTGTTGCCTCAACTGAATCACCAATGGTTCCATTGGTATTGCAAAAAGCAATGGCGAGGGAGGGGACTCTTGGCGGGTGCTTTTTTCTACTCGAAAGGATCGTAAAATGCATTTTCTCATCTTAACCCTAGAAGTCGGGGTTGCATACGTAGGGAGAATTCACTTACACCAATTAAGGCCAGCGACAGTCCCTTTGAGGACCTCCAGCAAATAGTCCCCTCAAAGGGAGTCAAAGATGTAGGGTAATACATTCTGCTCTCCGGAAGTCTTCAGAGTAACTTGTCATGATATCCCAGATTCTTCAGAAATTATGTGAGGTACTGTGGCCTGGATTGAAGCCAAATGATCGGGGTGGATCCAGGAGTTAAGTTGAGTAGTCAGTTGGCAAGCAATTTAATAAGGAGCTCAGAGTCGACATTAAGGATTGACAACGGATGAAAAGAGGACAAGTCAGTCACAACTTTGAGGAGTTTAAGCATCATAGAGATAATAGCTTTATTCAAGGAGTATAGGAAGAACTGCATCTCCAAAGGAATGGGATAGTGCTGAGGAAGCTTTTGTGTCTACTGTAGAGCAAAGAGGGTATAGAATTCAGATGGAATTCCATCTGCAGCATTGGACGTCCCTCAGGGTAGGTCATGTAAAACCACTTTGAGTTCTTGGAGTGACAATGGAAGGTCAAGATCCTTTGCAGCTGTACAATACAACTGAGGTAATGGGAGCCAGTTGAAGAAATCCTCTATCACTTCAGGGGCCGAGCCCAAAGGGGTGTATACATTGTCTTCTAATAGGCATGGAATGTATTGTTAATGATTGACTGGGAAGTTAGTGTTTCACCAGAGGGAAGAGACAGTCTAAGTAGGGTAGAGCTTTGGGACCTTGGATTGGCAAGGTGTGGCAAAGGTTTACCGCCCTCTCACCTTCATTATGGGCTCTGGTCTGATAAGCATTGTAATCAAAGCAACTGAGGTTCTCTAAGGAATGTTTAATTGATGTAGCGTTTGCTGTTTTATCAGGATGGGATAGAAGCAGCTGTTCGAGTTGTGTAGTGAGATTCCTAGGTGTATGAGGTCATCTGCTAGTACCTTTCACACTCTGATCACTGATTTTATACAGAATCCATGAGTGATCACTTTTAAGGCTTTCCATTCTGTCAAATAAGACGAGACAGTACCTCCACTATCAGATAAACAAGAATTAATATGGTCATGTGCTGACTGGCAAAACACCTGGTCGTCAAGTAGTGACGCTTGTATCTGTCAGATTGGAATTGGTGCTAAGCGTCGCCCCTAGGTTATTTTGACCTGTAGAAGGTTGTGGTCCAACAGCAGTTTTGACACATGGCTGATGTAAGGGGATCTTTTAAACCTATCTATTCTGTGGTAGCTGTGAATAATAGGAGTAATCCCTCGGAAGGGAACTTTATTCACTAAATGTCATCTAATTGCTATCTATTGAGCCATATCCAAAGAGTATTCGATGCCAAGATGGCTGGGGACCGTGAGAGTGGAGGAATGAAGCAATCCTGAGAGGTATCTAACACACAGTGAAAGTCTCCTCCCAGCACTCAAGGGATCCCAGCTCAGTCCAGGAGACAATCCAATGAAGCAGTCCAGAAACTAGTATGGGCTACATGTGGAGCATAAATGCCTTTAAGAACTAAGGGACAGCCATCCAGTTTGCTCAGAAGAAACACGTGATGACTACCTGTATTTTTCTAGGCAGCTTCAACCTCAATATAATAGTTGTGCGTATTTCTATCGCAGAGAGTGTAGTCTCTTTTTGATCTGCATGAAAGAGGAGCATTTACATTAGACAGAGGGTGCATAGTTGGGGAAGATCATGACCTTCACATTGTCAACTGAGATTTGATCCTTCTTTCAGGCTTCAGATAGTATGAAGTATTTGAAATTGAGAGGCTGCACTAGGAAGGGTCTTGGTGCGCCTCTGGCAGTGGACGGTGGGCCAGGACCATGTGTGCTCTCTCAATTACAAAACAGGAGGACAATGAGGCTGAGGTCACCAGCTTCCTTTGCCAATCCTCTGTGAAACTGAGAGGGTCATCCCCCTCCATCCCTTCTGGGAGGCAAAAAAGGTGAATACTATTGCGACAGGACGTCCCATCACGTCTTCAAGTATATCCTCTAAAATCTTAGAGGTCATCACATGTTGAGTATGTTACGATAGATACTTGGTGCTAGAAGTAAGAGTATCAATGGTCGCAGTGTTTGCAGCCACTTTATCTGTCAGCTTTGTTTGATTCTACTGCAGTACAGTAAGGTTGATAGTTAAAGCATGTACTTTGGCCTCCAGTGCAACTCTGGAGTATGTGATTACCATTAGGAGAGTGTCTAATGTCACTGGTTGTGGCAAAGGGACCATCTCACTTGAAGGATCCTGCGATGCCAAGGTCACTGTGGCCTTCACGAGGATTATACTGTTAGTTGACTGCCATGCACGATGTCACGAACAGTGAGTTCTGGCCATGCGGGGTGTGAGTCTCTGAATGGTGGGCATTTGATACTGAAAGGATAATCCTGCTACAGTGTGAAGCCTGTGCTGGATGTGGTTCCTACCCCAGACCTGCCTCCTCCCGCTTTAATACTGAGGGGTGCAGTAAGAAGTATGAGCAGTCAGGGGGGCTCACGGTTAAGGAGGTGACATTAGGCAGCTAGAAAGAGGGGATCAGATATTTTCAATTGGGATGTGGTACAGTCTAGATGGGAGAGCACTGAGCTTTGCAGGTCTCATGTATTCTGAAAGTACTCACGCTGTGCCTGGATTTGTGATGGGCCCACCTCACCCCTGGGGCCACAGACAGGGGGCACGAGCAGCTCAAGGCACTTCTGGACCAGAAATTCGAGGAGGCAGCAGAGGGGGTAAAATGTGCCTGCGTCCGCATCAGGGCCACATGAAGATAAGTATAAAGAACATCACTCACCCAGTGAAAGGCCTCCGTAAGCTTCTCCATGCCCCTCTGTTGGCCTGCAACTGCGCATCATCCATGCAGCTTAAGGGGGAGTGGCTACTCCACATGCACTGATAAAGGCTTGCCGGCTAACTGGAAAGTCAGAGAGGGGCCGCCCCCAGTTGCTCACAGAGGACCTCGATATTTGTTGTGGGGGTCCAGCGAGGGCGAGAACAGGGGTCTTGCTGGCTGTGCACCCCGCATTAATGAAGATATCCAGGCATGGTAGCTGAGTCTCTGCAGACTGTGAAACCTCGTTGCTCGGCTCTGTGGTATGCTCTGCCCCTCTGCACCTGCCCAGGGGCAAAGCCAAGTCTGCGGGTAGGTGGGTGCCGCCAGTCCCTTCCCACAGAGGCTATCTGTTGTGAATGGTCATCGCTGAAGCACAAAGAGCCTGTCAGGCACTGTGGACGGTCATTGCTGGAACTTTGCTTTGTTGGTCACAGAGGTCTATCGAGGCTGTAGCACATAGTGCTAATCTCGGGTTGCCGATCATCACTGATGGTGGCTGTAGCAAGAAGAGTGAGCTCACCAGAGCTCTGCATTGGCGGGCAGCGCGGGCAGCAAGATCTTGGTGCAAACTGGCCCATTTATGGTTGCAAAGAGCCCAAAACTTCATGATTACTTCATTTCTTCAGGGAAGAGTTTAACTAATAACACATGGAGGGTCCAGGACCTGGGAGGCACCACCTGAGGATCAGGAACTCACTCCAGCAGGGCTCAGGAAGTTCCGGGTGCAGATGCAGGCAGCAGGTCAGAGGGGCAGATGCAGGGATGTCTCAGGAGCTTGTTATGTCTTAGTGGCTCCAACAGTAGGTCAGT
Organism: Pleurodeles waltl; assembly: GCF_031143425.1. Lineage (NCBI taxonomy): Eukaryota > Metazoa > Chordata > Amphibia > Caudata > Salamandridae > Pleurodeles > Pleurodeles waltl. Next base: position 307,932,508 of record NC_090446.1, read on the forward strand.
CAGCTGAACCCTGGAGTCAGTTCAGCCTAGAATGAAGGGTGGAGGTCAAGTCTTCCTTCTCAGTAAGCAGGTCTGGCGGCAAGCAACAGGGCAGTAAAGTGTCCTTCTTCTGCAAAAACCACAGGTTAAGGAGTGCACTGAAGAGTGGGTCTGAGGGTCCTCCTTTTACATCTGGTGCCCATTTTGAAGTGGGAGAAGCTTCTGGAGTTTTCTACCTATAGAGATGTCTGGAAGTTCCCTTACCCTAGTCTGGCGAGTGACACAATAAGCTAGTGTGAAATTCTTTGTGTGTGAGCTGGGCCAGTGCATTTGTAGTGCAAGTTTGGTAGGTGATAGCTCTGCCCCCCCACACTTCCTGCTAGAGAAGGCCCACCTCGCCAAGACCCAGACTCTCCACTGTGATGCTATCTTGGTGGAATACACAAAGGCAAACTGACAAATACACCTAGATATGTGACCCCACAATCAGCTGCAGGGACTAAATGCTCAGGACAAGAAAATTACCTGCCAAATACACATAGATATGTGAGCCCGCAACCAGCTGCAGGCACTAAATGCTCAGGACAAGAAAATTAACTATTTTTTAAAAATGGCGTTTCAGAATTATGACTTAAAATCCAACTTTACTTTTAAAGAAAATTTTAAATTACAATCATCTGACACCAAACACAACTTTAATTCCTGCTCCCAATCAAACGTTAGCACTTTTTTTCATTACCAGGAAATGTGCAACTTAAAATTACATGTCCAACTTTTTAAATACAATGCATCCTGCCCCATGGGCTATTTAGGGCCTATCCTAGGGGTGACTTATATGTATAAGAAAGGAGGGTTTAGGCTTGGCAAAGGGTTTATTATGTCAGGTTGAAATATCAGTTTAAAACTGAACACACAGGTTACAATGGAAGGCCTGAGACATTTTTTAAAGGGTTACGTAAGTGGATAGTGCAATAAGTGTTGAAGTCCCACTAGTAGCCTTTAATTTATAGGCCCTGGGTACATGCTGTACCACCTTATAAGGGACTTACAAGTAAATCAAATAGGCCAACTGGCTGTAAGCCAATTTCACCAAGTTGAAGGCGAACGCATAATCACTTTAGCACTGGTTAGCAGCGGTAAAATGGACAGAGTTTTAAAAGCCAGTAGAAAAGGGGTCAGAAAACAGAAGGGTAAAGGCAAAAAGTTTGGGGATAACCCTGCAGTGAGGGCCAAGTCCAGCACACTTATTTATTGCAATATATCCCAAAAGTAGGTATTGGACAAGTCTTGTTTAAAGACCGCATGAGAGATAGAAGGTGCCTTTGCCTGTGATAAAGAGAGTTTTCAGTGAATGTACCTAACCTGTGAATGAGTGTGAGCCAACAATATTTATGTTTACCTGACTATAGTGAATTGATGCAGAGATTAATATAACTGTGCTGAACGCCCTCCTCCAAATGCCCATTTGTGTATAAATACATTTGCAGAGTTTGGTTCTCCTGCCTACTGCATATGTGTTGTTATTATACAAGTGTGAGGCTTACATGAAGAATGTCATTGACCCCTCTGACCTGCATGGAGATACCAAGAACATTCATGTATGATACTACTTTTTCTTTCTGGAATACAAATACCACACTGGACCAAAACACACAACTACTTCTGCATAAGTTTTCTACAACTTCCACATATGTTGTGTGACGATGGTAGTTATTACAACTATGTGAAGCCTAGGCCTACATTTCATTACACATTTAAAGATAAATTTTTGTGATTTGCTTGTGATATACTATTCTAGCTATTTGTATTTTTGTTTACAGTATAGTAGCATGTTTACAAAGTAATGTGTGATGAAATCAACATTTTATTGTACTAAAGGAGTTCCTTGGTAAGGATAGCAGATTGTTCAAATTCTTCTAACCAAACAATGGTACATGGTGTGGTGCGCTACCTGTCTGCTAATGTGATTCAGTGCCTTGTCAATGATATGAAGCGCTTCAGTATATAGATGTAACTATAATAGAAATTACATGCACCAAAATAATATGAACAGGAAGATATATTGTGCATGAGAAGTTGCTTGTATGAATACATGCAGACCAAATGCAACCTGCTGTTCTACAGCTTTGCAGGAACAGGTACATTGTTAATTATTTCTTTCACCGCTGCAGGAACCACTGCCAAGTTCTTTCACAGAGTCCTCCTATCAATGATTACAGAATTTTACAATGTGCATATTATAAATGTTAGAGAGGTTTGGTATTGGCTAATCTATTTTGACAAGGCCTACTAAAGAGGTGAATTTCAAAGATTCTTCTCTACCTTACCTGGGTATGGAGCACAAATAGAGTAGGAGTCGAGCCACCTCTATGGCGGTGCACCAAGTGGCCTCCCATGCTGTGCTATCGGTAGTCACCTGGATCAGAGCTTTGCCGTGCTTATCTCTGCTCCCTGTGGGGATCATTAAAGCAGAAACAGTATTTCTTTCAATCAGATATCATCATAAAGTACATACTTTTTCCTTCTTTTCCTGTGCCTTCTTCTCTAAACAAGTTCCTTTCTATAAGTCTACTTGTTTTCCCCTGTTTTTTGTAGCCTCCACCATATTATTCCATTACTCTACACTGTTACTTTTATTAAGATTATCTGTACATGCTTCCTTCCTGTGTTATAATTTCCTTTCCCCAACCCTCACTTCTCATTATGCTTACCCAGTCTCTTTTCTAATTCTCTTCATCTGTCTTCCATTACTCAATCCTATACATTTCCTTCTATTTCATCTATTTATTTCTGTCCTTCTTGCCTTTCTGTTTCTCTTCTTTCCTTCCTTTTTGCCCCCCTTCCTACCTCACACCCAACCTTTTTTCCTTTCTTCTGATTGCTCACTTCTATCCTTCATTCCATCCATCATTTCTTTCCTCTAGCCTCCTTTCTTGCCTTCCACTCACATTTATAGTACTTTGCACCCTTTCATTCTCTCTCTCCTCCTCTTTCTCTCATCTTTTCTCCCTTCCTTCATACAATCTCAGTGGGTTAAACACTTAGTGGGTCATTACAACCCTGCGGACGGTGTTAAAGCGGCGGTAAGACCGCCAACAGACTGGCGGTCTTTTTTTGAGGATTATGACCATGGCAGTCATCCGCCGCTTCTCCGTTCCGCCTGCCAGGGCGGAGACGACCGCTGGGCTGGAGACCTGGGTCTCCAGCCTGGTGGGCGTGACAATACCGCCGCCGGTATTTTGACCCGGCTTACCGCTGTGGATTTCTAGCGGTAGGAACCGCCATGAAATCCATGGCGGTAAGCACTATCAGTGCCAGGGATATCCTTCGCAGGCACTGATAGGGGTCTCAACCACCCCCCACCCCCACCGACTCCCTCCCCTACACCCCCCACCACTCCTGCCACCCCCCAAAGGTGGCAGGACTCCCCTCCCCACCCCGACCCCCGACATTATCTTACACATACACACCCGACACGCACGCAGGCACCACCAACACACATACACGCACACACACCGACATACATGCCAACATCCACACACACAGTCAGACACGCACATATACATTCAAACATACACGCGCATATCCATACAGACATACCTACAGACATACACGCACTCATTCCCAAAACATGCAACACCCCCGCAACCATACACGCACTCACACACCCCCTCTACATACACCCACGCACCCCACCATGCACCCGCACAACACACAACACCCCCCACCCCCCTCTCCTAATGGACGATCGACTTACCTGTTCCGTCGATCCTCCGGGAGACAACACACCGCCAACAGAACACCGCCACGCCGAATCACAGGACGTGATTCGCTGGGCGGTGTTCTGTTGGCGTGGCGGTGGAGGTGGAGCAACCTCCACTTCCCCGCCGCCCGTCACTATGGCTGTTGGCGGCTCTCTGTCGGAAAAACGACGTAGAGCTGCCAACAGTCATAATACGCCGAGCGGAAAACCGCCACCACTGGCGGTCTTCAGCACGGCGGTCCCTCGGCGGTCTTGTAAAAAGACCGCCGAGGTTGTAATGACCCCCTTAACACTGATATCTGCTGCTGCGTCCTGAAGGTCCGGAGTTCAAGCCTGTCAAGGCTAATTCCACTATCCATCCTTTCAAGATACTTCATTTGCATTATTTAAACATTTAGAAATTGCAGAAAGAATCTCTATATAAAAACAAGTTATTGTTATTATTATTATTTCTTCTTTCCTCTCGTCTTGTCCCCTTTTACCATTTTCCCTCCATATTTTTGGCTTTTGTTCTTACCTAATCCATTTCTTACTCCTTTGCAGCAATTGTCTTCCTTCATTTCAAGAATTCCCCATTTAATCACTTTTCTTTTTGAGTACTAGGTTGATTTCTTAATCATTACAATCAAAAACGTTCCCAAACACCACTGAATTTATTTCCACCACTCTAACTTTAATATACAGCACCATCCCAAACTTCCTGGTTCCATCCTTTACTTTCCCCTACCTGGTAGACATGCTATTCCTGAGTATAAAACTTTGGCACTGAGATCCTGGCATGGAATTATTAGGTTGGGTATGGCCTCGATCTGAGTAGGTCCTTTGACTGGTGCACCAACAACAGAAATCCACAGGCCATTTTTGGACTCCACCCTTTGCACCAAAGTCACTTCCAGGTCTGCGGCTCCACTTCGATCAATATCTGGAAGGGGAAGAACATCAAGAAGGACAGTCAATGTTCTTGCTTATAAAAAAACACCACTGGGTATCTCCATGCATGAGGTATAACATGCATAATTCAATGCTGCACACACAACAATCTTATGTCCTATAATTACCCATCATTTTTCTAGCAGGCAATTATGGCTTATTTAATCTGCTGAAAACCTCTGGGAGGATGAAATATTTATGAAACTAGGTTATTACCCCATGTGGGAAATTGTGCACATGATAATTTAATAATTAATAATTAATATAATAATTAATAATTAAATTTAATAACAGGGGTTTGCGCAGGGAGTGTTATTTAGCCTCAATCCATAGTCCAGGCCTCCCTATTATAATAACCTTTAATAGGGGAAGCCTATTAATAATGTTGGAGGGTGACTGGGTAACATAAAAACTACATAAGATCTTAAAATGTGCAATGTTTTCCAATGATTTTACAAGTCATTTCATGATCAATGCTATATTTCAGAACTAATTGTTCACTCTTATCCTCACTAGGGCCCAAATTATGACTTTGGCGGTCTTCGATGAAGACCACCAAAGCCACGGGCGCCAGGAGAAAGCTGGCAGTCTCCCGCCCACCATATCACAGGTACTACCGGATTGCTGCCACACTTTGGGCAGAAATCCGGCAGTAGTCCTGCTGGCAGGCGGAGGTGCCCTGGCAGTTCCACCACCTGCACTGCCTCACCAGTAGGACACCACCCACCATATTATGGCTCATAATATGGCTGGGTGGTGTCCTGCTGGTGGGGTGCTGTTCATCTCCCAAGATCAGGTAAAGTGATAATCCGACGGGGGGAGTGGGAGTTTGGGAGGTGTTGTGTGTGACTGTGTGAGTGTATGGTGTCTATGTGTGTGCATAAATGTGTGAATGTGTGCATGTAAGTGTATATGCATGTGGGTATGAGCGTTAGGATGGGTGTGAGTATGCTTGCATTAATGTGGGTATGAATGGAGTTGTGAATGCGTGTATGAATGGAGTTGTGAGTGCGTGTATGAATGGAGTTGTGAATGCGTGTATGGATGTTGTTGTGAAAGCATGCATGAATGCGTGTATCGATGTTGTGAATGTGTGCATGTATTCGGAGAGGGAAGTGGGGGTGGAGGGGAAGAACGATGTGGCTGAAGGGGGGAGGGGGTCGGGGAGAGGAAGGATGTGGCTGAAGAGAGGTGAGGGTGGGGGGTCTACTGCTTGCCGGGGGGAGCCGTCTACCGGTGACAGGGAAGGAGTTCCCTGTCATCGGTAGCGTGTCTGCCATGATGATCATCTCCGGTCCGGCGGTTCCGACCACCATGGTGGTGTGAGTGGAGATCTGGCAGGTTGACAGAGGCCAACCTGCCACACTCATAATGTGGCGGCTTCACCGCCAGTGTGTTGGTGGTGGGACCGCCACATTTACTCTGGCGGTCAGAAGACTGCCAGGGTAAAAATGAAGGCCTAGGTGTCCAGACACTTTGGTGTCACATTTGGAAATAGGAGAGTGTCTTCCACCTTCTTCTTATACATAGTCAACTTATATCGTCTTAATTTTGATAAGCAATTTATTATTTGTGGTGCAGTTGCATTCATCTCAAACATAGTCTCTGTGCATTTTTGTGTTATATAGTGACGCCCCTCAAAATGAATAAAATGCATTAATGAATTCAAGCAAACTGCCAATGTGACTCATATAATTAATTACAGTAGATTACTACACAAACCCCTGCCAATCATTAAATTATGAGATGCTGGAGCAAACATGCACCCCATTGCAGTACCCAGGATGTGTCTTTAGTAGTATACTTCAAAAACAAAATAGTTATTTCTAAGCCAAGTAGCAATATTGAATAATCAGTGCAGTCTACAGATTGCATGTAAAGAAAATACTTTAAAGGATTAATCCAATCTTTGAGACTGATTCAGGTTTACAAGAGAGTAACATTTCCAGAAACCAAACATCCAGTTCCCAGTTGACCTTATACATTTTCTGCAAGAAGTCTGTTGTGACTCTTAACTAACAAAAAAGGTTAAGAAGTACAGGCAAAAAGAAACCGTAAATATAAGAAGACAGTTATATTTTTGAATTCTCAGTGTCAGACACAAGTGGCCTCAATTAGCTAGTCTCTAAGGTTTGTCAATTTTTAGACAAACGTAAAGGATAGAAATTCTAGGATTTTGTACAAATGTATAATGTTGTTCCTTTCAAGTTACTAGACTATTAATATCCCTAATAAATAACAACTCCAATAGTTCTTGAACATTGCCTTAGTGGAATCACCAGGAAGTCGTATATATGTGCATTCATTAAGTAGATGGTTGCATACATAATGATTATAATCACAAATAACTACAATAACAAGGTTGTCCTTATTGTTTGTCAATTTAATTGTGAATTCAGGTTCTTGTATTTTACTATTAAAGGTTTATCATATCATTCATTCCTATTCACGTTGGTACTGTGATGATCAAATATGTTCTTATATTTTAAAGGTTATTTTCATTCACTTATTTTCATCACACAGGTCCCAACTCGAAGTCCCCAAAAGCTGATGTATATCTTGATTTTCATTTCAAAATACTTTCAGGACCTAAAGTCACATTTTTAGGCATGTCATCAAAAACATCCAAAGCAAACATCATAGCATCATCACATAAATATACACAAGTGGACAAATGGATTCATAGTTCATGCATAGCGGGCCAAAAATACCCTGGCTGTTAAGAATTAAAATGTGTATCTTGAACTTCAGTTTCCAAGTGAATTTAAGTTGTTGCACTCTAATATCAATAAATCAGTTTCTCAATTTGGTACTAAACTCAAAAGTTTACTAAGGTTACTAATTTCAGCTTGGGTCAATTTTCTTTCAGCCAGATTTAAAGCTAAAAGTTTTCATCCACTTCAAACTCTTCCCGCGGTGGCTCAAACATTGTTACATTTCCTTCCTGTTTTTCTGTTCCCTCTTCATGCTTCACCTGAAACCAACTTCTATTTCTTCTCTTTCTTATCTTGACAAACCCTCTGTTTAAAAAATGGTAATTTACATATTTTATAATCAAGCTGCCTGAGTGGTCAAAGTGTTCAGAATCATATTATTCTTCCAGCGTCCATTACGTTTACAGATCCATCGGCTTTCTTTCCTTATGCCTCATTTCCCCAAACCATTTTCTGTGAGAAGGTATGCACACTGTTAGTTTTATAACCCCTCACTTTAAAAATGAGCTTTATTTCCTTTATGTCTTGATCTCTTTCAAGAAAGTGCTTCCACTCTTTAGAAAACATCTACTGTCCTTGCTATAGGACAAGATCATCAATTCCTTGTTTCATAATTATCATGTAATATTTAGTCTATGTTCTGGCTTTTAAGGCATTTTAACATATGTTTAAACAAAATTTAACAAGGATTGGTAGATTATCTCCTTAAACTCCTTCTGAAGCTTTGGGTCTTCCTGAAAATTATAGGTCCGTGTAGAATCCCACCAATTTCTAAAGAATTCCACAAATTTCCTTTGTCTTTTTTAACTTGCAAGTGAGAGTTCTATTTACAAAAGCAAATGTCTTGTCATACAAATATGTGAACTCACAAGTAAACGTGCATTTGCACTTGTAAATCAGTTTACCTATGATACTGTTGTTCCAGCATGGTGCAGTATAGTGCAGGGGTAATATACCAAGGACTTGGAGGGTGAAATGTTTGGGAACGCCCACAAAATCTCCAGCCAGTGGGTGTTCACAATCTTTTCATACACCCATTCCCATTACATTAAATGCTCAGAGAATTATTCTTGTCAATTGCAGGAGTAAAATGTATTTTAAGGGTGTGAATTACAAAAAGATCTCCCAGAAACTGATAGGGGTGTAGGAAAAGGAATTTCACCCCCAGGATAGTTACCCTATGGAGAAAACAAAAGTGCAATTTTGCAAATGCCATGGCATTTTTGAATGCATAATGGAGTCCTAAATACAACTGCACAGTGGGAAACCCTTCGTATGAATGCAAGTGAGAATTCACAAATGTTTTTCGGTGGTGCTCCCTGGAACATTGACTGTCAAAGGTTTCCTGAAGCATTTTGGAAACCTTTGTAAATTCTTAACATTCAAATATGTGCAACCACTAGAGGTAGAAACCTGAGGGAGCAGCGTTCCATTTTTTATGATAGTTGGGTCCTCTTAGTGGTTTGGGGCAAACCAGAGTGGGGAGCTGCCCACTGCAGACCTGATAGGCATCTTCCAGCATCCTAATCCTATGTAACTTTGCCCACCAGAGCTCAGTGTGTGTTTTGTGATTTTCTTTTGTTAGCTGAGCAAAGGTTAGGCCTTCACCATACAGAGCTCAAGCTCTAATGAACATTGGGCTCCTGCTGATGCTGTGGAACAGGCTTACCAGAGGTTATGTTCAGAAAGACTGCTGCAAGACATTGTTGATCTGTAAAACACTAGCTCTAGTTACTTCACGCACCGTCAGTAATTGTCAGATGTGATAACAAGATAATAGCAATAGAAGTTCTGCATCTTCACCCGCTCCTAGGTGTAGAATTAATAATAACAATAGGGATTCGAACATTCAGCTTAAGGTGTGCAGCGAAATGCTGTGAGCATGGACTCAACTGGAATGGTTTTGGTCATAGCACCAATTCACCTTCAGAGAGGAGAAATGTCTTCTGCAAGAAGAAAGAATCAAAGTAGATTTATCCGAGCGAGTCAAGCCAAAAATGTATTCGTGAAAGCCATTCAAGGGCTCTGACCGTGCAAGGCATAACACGTAAGTACCAACTGGTACAAAGCCCCATCAATGGGGCCAACTGACAGAAGATTTACAAATTATCCAAAACTGATGCTGGGGCTTTGAGCTTTTATTGCAGGTAATTATTGACCACCCAAAAAGACTGTGAGGAAATCTTTGACAAAAGAAGAGCCCTAGAACTCTTTCAACATGGGATGGTATTTCTGAGAATTTCTTCAGAAAAACAGGAAACTGCAGGTTTGCAATATATCCTTTTCTAGACATTGAAAACGTATATTTTGCCTTCCCTTCAAGGTAATCATTTTTATTAATTCCATTAATTAGAAATTAAGGTTTGTATCTTACACCATTTATTTTATTTGCATTTAGCTAGCACTTAAGTTGATCAGGTGTTTGCCAGTGTGACACCATGGAATTCATTTTATGCACTGGATGAAGGAACTGCTGCAAACGTGCAATAATAGTAACTTAGCAATAAACATCTTCACTTCGATAAGGCACACAAGCATTGGCAGTTCTGGCAAAAAGAGCCTTCTCCAGGCTCTAGCACACACACAAGGCACTGTGGGGGTCATTATGACCCTGGCGGTCTGCGTTAATGTGGAGGTAGTACCACCAACAGGCTGGCGGTACTTACCGCCACATTATGACATTGTACCACTCCGACCGCCATGGCGGTAGCAGCCGTTGGGCTGTAGATAACCATTTCCAGCCCGGCGGCTGCCATTGTGCTACCGGTGGGATTATAACCCTGCCTACCGCCGAACGCCACGAAAACCATGGCGGTAGGCCCTATCAGTGACAGGGAATTCTTTTGCTGTCACTGATAGGTGGCCCCCACTCCCCTACCTCTCCAGACACCCCCACACCCCTCTACATCCACACCCCCAATCACACAGACACACACTCATTCACACATACATACACACATGCATTCTCCCATTCATACACGCATCCACACACACTTCAAAACATGCACGCAGACACGCATTCCTATTTCCATACATACACGCACTCACACTTCCGTGCCATTCATGCACTGAATCAACACTAAACAGACAACCGCACATACACACTCACACATACATGCACACACCCCCAACACACACACAAAACACACTCTCCGCCCGACTTACCTGGATCCAGGGGGTCTTCCGGCAGGAGATGGGACGGGGCACTGCTGGCACCCACCAGCATTACACAGCCAAGCCATATTATAATATGGCTGGCGGCGGTCTACTGGCGTGTCATTGCTGGTGGTAGCAGCTCCAACTTACCGCCATCTGCCAGTATGGCCACAGCCGGATTTCCACCCTTCTTGTGGAGGAACTCCGGCTGTGGTCCTATTATGGCAGAAGGATGGTAGCCGTAGCGATGGACTTTTGGCGGCCGTCGCCGCAGCGGTAGGTGTTTTTTACCGCAAATGTCATATTGAGGGCCTAAATTATTTGAGCCAAGAAGTCCCAGGCCAACCCAATACTTCCTGAAAACTTTCCCAAGAAATGTAGGACTGGCCTTCTGGTCTGCATTGGTGAGGTCAGATTTAGAACCTCTAGTAAAACTAATAAGGGTTCTCAAAATGATAATGGCTAGCAAGTAGCCTATAGAATCATGCTTTTTTACCAAATTCTAGTACTTGCAATTCGTTTTCCACTATAACATCTTGACACAAGTACTAGCAATGGACAAACTGCTCTCACCAGACAAGGTACAACTCAGGATCAAGTCATCTCTGTGACATGTGGAATGTATGTTTCATGCTGCAAGTTACACTCTATCATGTATATGATAGAATTTCTAGAGTGTTGAGCACATCTTGTATGGGATCAATGGAGTGTGGTACATAACACTATGGTTGACATAGGAACTGCATAACAGGTATCTGAGTTTTCAGTAAGCAGTGTCAGCAGTGGGCAGTGATAGCGGTAACATCCTAATAATATTTTTCGCTGTCACACTTATTTTATTACAGCACGTCACTGCATTCACATCGGTATAAGTTTATATGATTTTTTTTCACTCTGCTGAGGGACTTTCTACTATCACTGGTTGTTTTGTATGTCCTGTGATTTAAGGGACGCTGCATGTTCACCACAGTTTAAATTAATTCTGGACTTGGCTACAGACTCAGTGTATTGGGTATAAAACTCAATCCAAGAAAAGTAATCTTGGTAGAATTAGAAAAACTGATACTGGCATTTAAAACTATTTGTCACTAAAAACATTTTCAACAAATTAACAATTACGTAAAAATCTTTAAAGTGCTTTCTAGCACTTTAACAAACATTGCAGTCTGTTAAACCATTCATAAATAACTTATTCAAACACTTATTTGAAACTCAACCCACCAGACTGAAAAAGTTCTTTACCCTGTAAGATTCTGTTTGTGGCACGTAGTGCTGTAGATCCACATGTTGTATACTTCCGCATCTAGTATCAGATGTCTACAACTTGTTTTTCTTCAAAGTAAGTCTTTTTAAGTCATGAGACCAGGTGGCTCCACCTAATAGAGGTGTTGCGAATGAGCATTAGCTCCATTGTCAAATTGTTTTTTCTCCACTGCCCTGTTCAGACGTGTCCAAGTGTGCTCCAGATCAATGCCGTGTGGTGTTCTCGCTGGGCCTTCGGATTAGTTTCTCGCTGGGTCTTTTGAACAATCATGCTCTTCGTTGGTCTCCATTATTGTGTATATTTTACTCCTTGTTGATCACCAACGCTTGACTCTGTCGCTTGAGTCAAGACTGTCCTCAAAATAGAAAGGACTCCATTTCAGTTCTGCCCCACTTGCTACGCCAATTACCCGAGAACCGATTTACACAGAGTTTGCAACCTTTGCTTGCCTCCCGAACGGTGTGAGGACTCCTGCTCAGTGTGTCTTGCGTTCCAAAACAAGAAGACCCTTAAGAACTAGCGAGCTCGTTGAATCGCCTCACCTCCCCATGGTGCACAAATATGAGGAGGAAGATACCCCAAACCTCTTCGGTGAACGAGAGGAGCGGAATGTTGAGCAACTGTATGCTGCAGGCCCCAGTTGAGACGAACGGTGAACCAGAAGAGCTTCCACTGGCCCAGCGTCGCCAACGATCACAGCGAGTACTGGCATCCTTTCTATCACCCAAAAGGAGGCATCAGCCTCCAGTTCTTGTGCCGCCTCTGAGGCCTCAGGTGTACCCCTGCCTCCCGACCATGGTCGACACCGCCATTCTGCTGGACCTGATGCCTGTTACACATGAAGTCCTCTGCAAAGCATCCACAGGTCCACTTATTCTGTAATGGATGTTCTTATCAGATTATGCCAAAGGCCCTCATTACAACCCTGGCGGTCAAAGACCGCCAGGGCTGTTTCGTTGGAAACACTGCCAACAGACTGGTGGTGCTTTCCTTGGAATTACGACCGCGGCGGTAGCACCGCAGTCGCACCGCCGGGACCGGCAGTTTCCCACCACTTTGGTCCAGGCGGTTGTAATCCCCCAGGTCAGCGCTGCTAGTCCCCCTCCAGCCAGCCTTTTCATGGTGGTATAAACCGCCATGAAAAGGCTGGCAGAAAGTGGAGTCGCGAGGCTCCCTGCCACGGCCCCATGGAGCTTTTCACTGTCTGCATAGCAGACAGTGAAAAGCGCGACGGGTGCAACTGCACCCGTCACACCGCCGCAACACCGCAGGCCCCATTTGGAGCCGGCTCCCATGTTGCAGCCAACATCCGCACTGGGCCGACGGGCGGAAACTAGGTTTCTGCCTGCCGGCCCAGCGGGGATCTTGAAATGGCCACCACGGGAGAGCGGTCGCATTGGCGGCCGCGCAGTGGATACAACTGGGCGGGCGAAGCTTGCCACCCGCCAAAGTTGTAATGAGGGCCATAGTCCTTATGGGATTATGCAGGCTGACTGAGATAGTTCAATTGAATTTCTTTTGGACTAAAAAAAATTCCCATTTCTTCATAATTTCCCCAACTCCCTTTCTCATCTCCACTGCATGCTCCAGCCGTCCCTTACATTGACCACTGCTTAGAGCAGGTGGTAAATATGTATGGTAAAAATGCATTAAATAGATAATTTCATGTGACTTTATCACTAGACAAATCAGCCCCACAATGTAATTCCCCAATTCAAAGGGTTTTAGTCTTAATTTCAAAGTATTGGGGAGACTTTTTCCCCCACAAAATGGTCAAATCGCATTCTATATTACCATTAGTAAAATCGACTCAGTACTGTCCCACTCATAATTAGGGTCATTGGCAGGTTATCCACCAGATTGTATATGGTAGAAAAATACTATTGCACATTTACATTTTTTCCTTTTACTTCATATTGAAAACATGTTCACTGTTGATAAATAATCTCATCTACACCTACTTGAAATTAGTGGCTGTTACCACCCCATTCACTTAAGTGGAGTTACTATATCCTTTTCTAGAAAGTATTTCTAAGTTAGGAATGACCATTGAAAATATTTGTGATTACACACAAACATGGGGTGTCTTGTGTATTTGGAAAGTCAAAACTCTCCCTTTCACCCTTTTTCCCACTCTGCCCTAATCCCATCAAAGTGTAAAAGCTGACACACCAGTAAATTGTTCATCCTTTTATGCACATAAGGTACACAGAAATACCTTTTGATTGAGGCCCTCATATTGCAAGGAGGACACATGTGTATCAGTAGCAAAACTCTTTCCCCACATTAAGATTTTCTCCCAAAAGAACCTTTTGATTCCATAAAAACCAGCATCATTACTATTATTCCTTGATGGAGATTATATATTTCTGACACAACACCAAGTTATATAAAAATAAACTGTATTTTACACAAAATTATTAGACCAAACACATGTCAGTAATACTCTGCTACTCAAGCAGTTGTCAGAACATTACACAGTACTGTTAATCTGCAGAAACCAGCAGTAGTCACATATGACACACAGGTTACTCATTATTCTGCAACATAAGCAGTAGTCAGAAAAAACATTACTACAATAATGCACATGTCACAAGATCCTCATAAATGCCCATACCAGAAACATTAGGACATACATGGCAAGTCATAAAACCGGGTTAGCGTAAGATTCCCAGAATGTCCATAAAAGGAACATCAGAAAAATATATGGAAAGTCATGAGCAGAAACACATCAGCCTAAATGCCCCTAATGAACACATTACCACTAAATGTACTTGTCTTTATGATGAAGGCACCTTGAGTGCAACGACGTGGAAGGGGGGCCCCAAGTGCTCCTTGTCGCTAAAATGGGGGCCACTTGGTGGTTGGGGGAGTGGGGTGGCAACCCCCCTCCCTTGTTCTTATATAGGGACACCTCCTGGGGCCCAGCCAGGGGTGCCCACTGTCTCCGCGGGCCCCCAGAGGCTACGACTGGCCCTCCTGGGGGGGGGGGGGGGCAGAGAAGTAAACAGAAAGAGGGCCCAGCGGTTACTCTGTAAAACCACCTATTGTAACAGAAGTTGGCCTCCGATGTGGCTTCCACCCCACCCATTTGCCAAAACCAACTCACTGGCTCGCCCGCACCGGATCTGGTGAGTGAGTCTGATGCAGACCGACTGGTTCACAGTGGTGATCTGGCCAAGTTTGGGGCAGCTGGTGCCCCGGGGGTGCTCCTCAGACAGTGCTTCGCCCCGGGGCACCACTAGGAGCGTGCTTGCTCCATTCTTTCTCTTTGTAGTGCCCCGGGGGCACAAAGGAAAGTGCTGTATGAATCACTCGAAGCTGCAGCCCTCCCGGGCCGAGGCGGTGACTTCCCAGCAATGGTAAAGCATTCTCAGGGCGCTATACAATTAAAAGAAAAGGCAGTCCAATATTAACATCCAGCACAGCGCTACTCCATGCTCTCTAGCATATCAAAGAAAGTGCTAATCATGCTGCAAGGCAATTGCAGGGGTCAGGGGCCATAGCATAGCACCCAGCCCCTGGGGACAACAAAGTGTAGCACAGGGCCGAATGTCCCAACAATAGGCCAGCACAAACGAAATGCAGACAGTGGCAGTTCCTCCTAGTGACCAAGCAGGTCACAGGTCAGCACAGCTGCAGCAGTCCAAGGCAGATCCTGGTGAGTCCCTCCAACAGCATTCTGTGTCCAGTTCCAAGTATGTTCCAAGTGTCAAGTGTCTAATTTTCATGGGGAAAACCCCCTGTACTTATACTCAGTTTTGCACAAGATTTAACAAAGAGGGGGAGAGGAGGTTTCATTGAGTTACAACTGGTTACAAGATTGTACCCTCTCTCCTCCAGCACATGCTCCAGACATCAGTTGGTGGTAAATGGGCCCTTTGAGTGAGGTCAGGGCACAGCCTTTACAGATGCAGGTGGGTCCCACTTCCCCTTCTCTCAACCCAGGAAGACCATTCAAAATGTAGATGCAACTCTGTGACACCTTCAACCTCCCTGTGTACAGGCTGTCTGAAAAGTATGCACAAAGCCCAACTGTCACTTTGCTCAGACATGGATTGGAGTCAAGCTGCCAAACACCAGCGTCATAAGCACAGAGAAATGCTCACTATCTAGAAGTGGCATTTCTGTGACGATAGTAAAAAATCCACCTACACCAGTAAGCAGCATTCCTCACCACCATTACAATCATACCAAAATGCCACGCTGCCCCTCATAAATCAGACAATACCCCGTAGACATATGACAGGGCATTTTCAACGCAATCCTATGAGAAGGCAGCACTCACAGCAGGGAGAAACCAAATTGGCTATTTGTCACTACCAGGACAGGCCACGCAACCAGGCAAATTTCCTGCCTTCTACATACATAGCACCCTGCCCATAAGGCTAGCTAGGGCCGCCCTTTGAGGTGACTTACATATAGTAAAAGGGCCTTGCAAATAAATTTAGATGCCAGGTCCCTGTGGCAGTAAACTGCACCAGCAGACCCTGAGCTAGCAGGCCTGAGACAGGATTGAAAGGTTACTTCAGTGGGTGATGCAAGCAGCACTGCGGGCCCACTGGTAGCATTTAATTTATAGGCCCTGGGTACAGAGATACCACTGTACAAGGGACTTACAGGTAACCTAAATGTGCCAATTATGAATAAGCCAATCATACAAACTTTAGAAGTGAGAGCACGAACACTTTAGCACTGATCAGCAGTGATAAAGTGCTGAGTCCTGGAGCCAACAGCAAGAAGTCAGAATAAATAGGAGGAAGGAGGCAAAAATTCTGGGGATGAACCCGCAAAAAGGGCCACGTCCAACCCAAACCCCCCACCAGCTTAAAGCCAGGGGAGACCAATCAATAACTTGATGGGCTTCCCTGGTTGGGGTGATAGAACATGGACCCTGGCCCGTAACTGCAGGGGCACGCTCCAATTCTATGCCAGTTGGGTCCCTCTCTCAGTGCTTCCCAAGCAACCTAGGCTTACCCACACGCTCTCTAGCTGCCAATGGCCAGAACCAGGCCCCAGGCCATCCATGTGCCTCTGGTCTCTGAAACCTCACTGAGTGGGGGCAGTAGCCCCAGGTGCATATAGCAACCTGTCTCCACTTCACTTCCAAGCTGTTCAGGGAGTCTACCCTGCCACTGATTCACCAACCTCAGGTCTGCACCCATAGATTCCACAGGGGCTAGAGGCAAGGATCTTCTCCCCCTACTCCTCCTTCCAGGGTCCTGCCACCTTCTCCTAGGAGTGGTACAACCAGAATCCAGCAGTGTCAGGGTACTGCGTATGGCTGTCCTGCACAATTTTCCTGCCAGCCCAGGATCACCAACTGGCAACTGGCCTCCTAACCCAGGAGTAAATGATTTGCCAAGAATCCATGGAAAGCTTGGTTGACACCAGAGGCCAAGATTCAAACCGGGTCTCTAGGCTCCAGAGGCAACAGCTCAAACCGCTTGACCACATTAATTCAAGTGAGGAGTATCCATAGCAGCCAAACAAACAGTTGCCTCTGTAGGAGTTAAGGATGGCTTGTAACACTAACATATTCCACCCTTGTGTGTGAAGTTAAAAGGCATGCAAGGCTTCATATTTGTTGTTTAGGGCCGAGAAGCTGAGAGGGGTCAAAACTTCCAAGCTTTACCAGGGAGTATCTTATGTTTATTTCATAAACCTACAGGGTCAGACTGGGACAGAAAATAATCCCGGACACCAAAATAAAACTGGCCACGTCAGTAAATTTGATGGCTAAAAAAGTGGCCCATGTTTGAAAAATAAGGCAGTTTTGAACTTGGAAAGACATGTTCTGATTTGCAGGGTAGGGAATACTTAATGAATTTGAGCTTGCTACCGGCAATGTTTGTTTTAATATCAAGGAAATGTTATACGGTTCTTGCAAATTTAGTAGGACTGTGTATTAGATCAACAAAAAATCACAATGTAGAGACCGAGGATCCTATTTATGAAAAAGTCACTCTGTGCACACACACCTGCCTTTTTCATTGAGCTGGTGCCCTTTTAGAAGCCTATTACCGATGCAGGGACTCCTGCACCATGGTGCAAGGGTCCCTGCATTGCATGCAGGATTGTTTTTGTGCAGGAAGGGACACCTTCTTGCACAAAATCAATCCTGAGAAGCTTATTCCTTTAGCTATCTGTGCTGTGGAATCCAGCACACAGAGAAAGAGGAAGTAACAAGGTGAAATAAAGAAATGTCTCTTCTTTACGCCTCTCCTTGAAAGGCATATCTTTTTGGCGCACACCCAGGTTTAACAGTTCTGTTAAATCTGTGAATGCATCAAAAACCATGCGAGCTGAGTGGGAACACCCATGGAACACCTTCACAGGGCAGAGTAGGGCAAAGCAGCAATTTGTGCTGCTTTGTCTTTTTCCAGATTAATGGAGCCACTCAGGACCACGCAAAGTGGCCTTGCATGGCTTCATAAATCTGACTTAAGGTTTGGTCCTTCTTGCACTACATTGCGTGGTGCAAGAGCGATGCATGCCAGCTCATAAACAGGCCCAAGAGTCTTCTCATAACATCAGTAGATGATGGGTTGTTTGGCTAGCTCACAGCACCACATCTAAAATCCCTAATAATAAAAAACCGGCCCAGCAGATCATAACACTGGCTGACAGACAAATAAACACACACTGGTCTGTCAGACCAGCCTATCAAGCACGGTCTGACTGCCCTATAGACCTGTCTGAACTAGCACCACCCCTAATTTGAAAAGCAGGCACAAAGTTACCAAGAAATATGTCTACAAGCCCAGCTGATTTCGTTATCATTCAATAGGGTGGTTACAGCAAATTCCATGGTCGCATATTTACTGATACAAAGCAATGTAGCTTCCTGCAAGCAGGTCTGATTGTCTTTGTCTTCAAGAGAAGCAAAAACTTTATTTTGCTCATGCCTCCCTTCTTATGCCCCTCCCCCTCGACAGACCTCAAGCACCCGAGTCCCAGGACGATAAAGTGGCCCTTAGACGCGTTGTTAGGCTCACTGATTGGTCTCCAATTGCTTTGTTTCCTCGCCTGCAATTAAAGGGTGTTGTTTGTTGTTTCCTGCAATTTGCTTTTATTTCATGGCCCTTTATTTTTCCCACCTCTGATTGTTGCAGCAACATTCATGTGTGACCGCCAATATCCATAGGCCCAGCTCGTCTCTGAACGGTGTTCGGGCAGTATATGTCACAGTCATTATGGACGAGGAAATAGTTAAGCTTCAGCGTGACTGTCAGACGCTCTCAAATGTTGTATCCCACATCCTGAAGGACTTGTGTATTTATGCAAAAGTCTTGGTGGCTTGCACGTCATACTCGCATCCTACTATGCCTCTCGAGATATTTTCTTCATCTCAGAGTGACTTTGGACGGAGTTTGCTATTATGTCCGTCTTGATATGCGACATCCTGTGTTGTCTTGGGCAGCTTCCTCCCACCAGTATTACCGGTCAGAGTTCAGCCTTGACACCGCTGCACTAACTACATAAAGGTCGGCGTCGCTACGCTTCTTACCAATGCAGATTCTCCACTGTGTTTTCGTGGAAATTAATTAAAGGCAGGTCAACTGAAATCATGCAGAATTAGGGTGATCAATTTATGTGGCAGGAATGACTAAATTATGCAGCAAGAAAAGCTAAATTATGCATGTAATTCGGTACATTTTGTGATGGTATTATTTAATTATTTTGTCAGATTTTTACACGTGGTAACACTGTCTTGGAATCTACGTAACTTCATTAGTGTCAATTGTATACTAAGAAACAGCAATAAACAACTAAAAGATGAACAGTCAATCTTTGCGAAGTGCCTCCGAGTGCGTAGGAACAAATGCTTACACTAGAAACATTTTTATTTTACAATCTGCAGATTAGCAGGAAGTGGTAGATTATGTTGCAAATCCATAATTAAGTGTAAAACATTGCAACCGCAGAATCGCATAATTCCAGTGGCTCTGATTACAAAGGCGCAAATAAATAGGGGGCTGGTCTGATGAGAGTTTGATTTATACTTCACAGTAAAAGGTTTCTATATAGATACAAATCAAACCCACTGCCAAAACAGACTGAGTACTGCAAACCTTCCTTTAAAAAGATAATAAAGCATAAAAAACACATAGGGCCAGATTTAAGAAAAGTGATGCTGCACCCAGTGCAGCGCCACTTTTCTTGTGCCCCTCTATGCCCCCCCTAACGCCACCATGTGTGTGCCCTATCTAAGAAACGGCACACCATGGCAGTAGTTAGGGAACTAGCGTCAACATTTTTGTTGCTAGTTTGGAGCTTTGCAGGATTAGCCCAAAAATGTTGACAGTAATCCTACAAAGCCCATTGAGGCCCATTATGAATAATGGTGGACCTCCTTTTAACGCCTGTTCTGAGCAGGCATTAAAAGTGCTGAAAAAAAATTGCAAAATTTTTTCACCCCCCCCCCCCCCCCCCCTTAACAGGGAAACTCTCTTTTTGCATGCATTATGTATGGTGCATGCATTATGTAGCGCAAAGGGTTACAAGGTGGTGCATGCTTGCATGGCACCACTTTGTAGATCTGCCGCTGCAGTTTTGGCCATCTAACGCCACATTAGCATAAAAAAATGATACTAATGTGTCATTAGATGGCGCTAAAGGCTTTTAAATCTGCCCTATGGTGTCTATCCATGCTCATGTTGGCACTGACCTAAATGTCACTCCCTTAGTGACTCTAGGCTTTCACCAGAACACCCCCAGACTTCACAGACACAGTAAACTATGTGGACCATACCTTCTACCTCTAACCACAAAAAGGAGAAAAGTTAATCTAGTCTTTATGATGTTTCGTTCAGTATCAATTCAATATAATGCATGTCATTGTATTCTATACTAGTTTATTTTTCGAACCCTCATCGTCAAAGGGACAGACATATAGGCGGTAATTACAACATTGGCGGTAAAAGCCGCTTACCGCCGCGCAGAAGACCGCCAACACACCGCCGCGCCCGCGGAAATCCGCCACAGCTATTATGACCCGCAGCACGGAATCCGCCAAAATTCAGACACCCTCACAAGTCCGCCACACCAGAGGTCAGTGATAAACTGGTGAAAACAAAACCTCCACCGCCATGCCAACAGAAATACGCCCACACTATCACGACACACGAATCCACGCGGCGGTCTTTCAACCGCGGTATTCCATTGGCGGTACACACCGCCGCGCTCAAAATACACACACATTTCCAAAACACAGCCACATTGGACTAATCGAAATACACGCACCTGAGACACATACACACACCACTCCCACACACCCAATACTATATAAAACACACACCCACATCACCCACAAACCCCCACGAGAAAAAATACAGAAAGAAGGCCAGAGAGAGACACCACCATCAACAAACTAGCATCCACAGGCACACAACACCATCACCCACATAACTTCCACGCACCTCACACTACACACCACTACATATCAGCACACTTATCACCACACACACCACCCCACACATCACCCACACCAGCCCATGGCACGGCAAAGACACCCCAGGTTCTCGGAGGACGAGCTCAGGGTCATGGTGGAGGAAATCGTCCGGGTAGAGCCACAGCTATTCGGATCACAGGTGCAGCACACCTCCATTGCTATGGAAGATGGAGCTATGGCGAAGAATAGTGGACAGGGTCAACGCAGTGGGACAGCACCCAAGAAATCAGTAGGACATCAGGAAGAGGTGGAACGACCTACGGGGGAAGGTGCGTTCCGTGGTCTCAAGATACCACCTTGCGGTTCAGCGGACTGGCGGCGGACCCCCACCTCCTCCCCCACAACTAACAACATGGGAAGAGCAGGTCTTGGCGATTCTGCATCCTGAGGGCCTCGCAGGAGTAGCAGGAGGAATGGACTCTGGTAAGTCAAATCTCTCACTATTTCATCCCCCACCCAACCAGCATGCCATCACATACCCCCACCCTCACCCTCACCCCCATCACTCCAACTCCTCACAAATATCCCAATATCAGAAACCACACATCCCAACACCAAGCCCTGCATGCAAAAACAAAGCATGGACAACCAACACCAAAGCGTGCCCACTGCACAAACCCATACACCCCTCTAAACCATCCTCACACAAGGTCCCACACATGAATGCAAACACTGGGGGACACAGTCAACCACCTATTGCACACCATGGCAAACACAGATGCAATAATCATGCTTTTACACCCCTGCAGGACCCCTACCCAACTTCACCGCACAGGAGGGTCCAGACATGTCCTCACCACCAACAGAAGAGGCCCACAGTAATGACAGCAGCTCTGTCCAACTGGATCTAGATGACCAGCCCGGCCCATCGGGGACCATCACACAGTCACAGGCCACTACAGAGCTTCCCCCCTCTGGAAACAACAGCACAGCACCCACCCAGCGGGCCCATCCGTCTGTCCCCAGGACACGTCAATCAGCAGTGTGTCCACCACTACAGGGAACCCAGGCAAACCCACCAACCCAAGAAAATCAGGGACCTGGGGGCAGTGGGCACACGGTTCAGGGGACAGAGGCACAGGATAACAGGGAAACTGGGAGGGCTGCTGTGCGACAGGGGGAGGACAGGCCAAGGGAACCCACTCTCCACGAGGCCCTCTCCAACATCATGAGAGCTTACCACCACTCCCAGGAGACGATGGCAACGGTACTGGCCAAGTTTCAGGAGACCCAGCGGCTGCAGGAGGAACAGTATCTGGGCTTCAGGGAGGAACTCAGAGCCATCAATTCCACCCTGGGCACCATTGTAAGGGTGCTAAAGGAAATACTCAACACCAGGAGGGACACTGTGGAACAACAAGGGGCCCCTGACACTAGCCTGAACGATGAACTACCCACCACCTCTGCCGGTGCTAGTGGACAGGAGGTACCACCACAGGTCCACCAAACCAGCACCCCACCCCCTGCAGATGGAGAACCACCCCGCAAACAGTCCCTGAGATCCAGGACAAAGTCAGAGAACGATGCCAAGACCCCCGCCAAGAAATGAGACCACCCTGAATGTCATCTTTCTTTCCCACTTTGTCACCCTGTCCATCCTCAAACTGCCCCAGCTCCACTTCCTATGCCCAATTTGGCAATGCACCTGTGAGACCAATAGACTGGACTCTGCCATTGACATACCTCCACCATCACCCCTCCCCATTTTGCAACCCCCTCCAATATTGAGCACTGAAATAAACACCCTTGAAACACAAAACAATCTGGAGTCAGTCTGGGATTTCGAAATAGTGTATTATCAATTACTGTGGCAAAAAGCTCTTACAATTGTAATGTCTACATACCTATGTCACACAGCTCTAGTCCATGAGGAATCAAAGTAAATGTCACACAGTGGGACCCACATCTGTGAAATTGTAAGGGAAAGTGACAACTCAGTGACCATACACTGGGTGAAAACGACAGACAGTAGAGAGGTAGTAATGTTAAAGTACATGTAGTAGGCAGGTTTGTATTCTTACCTGTGTCTCACTGGAAATATTGCAGGATCACCGAGTCCCTGTTGTCAATGTCCTCTTCTTCTGCTTCCTCGTCTTCACTGTCCACAGGCTCCACAGCTGCAACAACACCGCCATCTGGACCATCCTCCTGCAGAAAAGGCACCTGTCGTCACAAAGCTAAGTTGTGAAGCATACAGCAGGCCACGATGATCTGGCACACCTTCTTTGGTGAATAGAATGGGGATCCACCTGTCATATGGAGGCACCTGAACCTGGCCTTCAGGAGGCCGAAGGTCCGCTCGATTATCCGCTGTGTTCGCCTATGGGCCTCATTGTAGCGTTCCTCTGCCCTTGTCCTGGGATTCCTCACTGCGGTCAGTAGCCATGACAGGTTGGGGTAACCAGAGTCACCTGCAAATGTCGAGGGACAACTGTTAGACACACACTAACCTTTAGGGATATCCCCAGACAACTATTCCCACTGACTTGCTTCCAGGTGCTCACCTAATAGCCACACACGGTGCCTCTGGAGTTGACCCATCACATAAGGGATGCTGCTATTACGCAGGATGTAGGCGTCGTGCACTGAGCCAGGGATCTTGGCATTAACATGGGAGATGTACTGGTCGGCCAAACATACCATCTGCACATTCATGGGATGATAACTCTTCTGGTTTCTGTACACCTGTTCACTCCTGGGGGGGGGAACCAAAGCACATGTGTCCCATCAATGGCATCTATGATGTTGGGGATATGTTCCAGGGCATAGAAATCACCTTTCACTGTAGGCAAATCCTCCACCTGAGGGAAAACAATGTAGCTCCGCATGTGTTTCAGCAGGGCAGACAACACTCTGGACAACACGTTGGATAACATAGGCTGGGACATCCCTGATGCTATGGCCACTGTTGTTTGAAATGACCCACTTGCAAGGAAATGGAGCACTGACAGCACCTGCACTTGAGGGGGGATTCCTGTGGGATGGCGGATTGCTGACATCAGGTCTGGCTCCAGCTGGGTACACAGTTCATGGATTGTGGCACGGTCAAGCCTGTATGTGATGATCACATGTCTTTCCTCCATTGTCGATAGGTCCACCAGCGGTCTGTACACCGGAGGATGCCGCCATCTCCTCACATGTCCCAGCGGACGGTGCCTATGAAGGACAACAGCGAGCACAGAGTCAACCAAATCAGAGGTGCGTACCCACAGCTTACACAGATCACGAATCATAATCCGAAAAGTGGCCTGTATGTGTGTTGAGGCTAGGCCTAGGTATGTGTGACGCAGTTACAAATAAGGCCATGTGGGCTCCTGAAATGGCGGCTGCCTGACCTCTAAAGTGGGACAATGGGATGTGAGGTAACTGCGCTGGCGTTGTACACCATTGCGGTAGGCAGTCGAAGACCGCAGAGCAATACTGCATTGGTTAACATTGGACCCTATGGGTCCCATGAGCCAATGACGATGTACGCCGGCGGTGACGGTACGCACCGCAGCGGATGTGACCGCCATTTTCTATCTGTTCAATCACTCGATCCCTGATCTTCGACAGGAGAGGACCTACACTGCAAGTGCTGCTGTGACCTCAGTCTGGAAGAGACAATGGCTCGAGTGTCTGGGGAAAGGGCCCCTGCCTTCACATCGGATGAGTTGGTGAAACTCGTGGATGGGTTCCTCCCCCAGTACACGCTACTCTACGGTCCTCCAGACAAACAGGTAAGTACACTGGGAGCATGCTGTATGGGCTATGCCTGTGTGGAGAGGGGTGGAAGTAAGAAGGAAGGGGGGAGAGAACGGCATGCGTGAAACGACGGTGAGTGCATGTGCCACATGCCAAGGGTAGGGATGGGGGCCAATGACTGTGCAGTTGGTAATAAGTTTCTCTTCCCCCTGTACAAATCATGTAGGTCAGCGCCCACCAGAAAAAAGATATTTGGCGTGCCATCGCCAAGGACGTCCGGACCCTGGGGTTCTACCACAGACGGAGCACCCACTGCCGGAAAAGATGGGAGGACATTCGCCGCTGGAGCAAGAAGATGGCGGAGGCTCAGCTGGGGATGGCCTCCCAACGTGGGAGGGGTGCCCGTGGCACCACGACCCCCCTGATGTTCAGGATCCTGGCAGTGGCGTACCCGGAGTTGGATGGGCGCTTGAGGGCATCACAGCAGCCACAAGGGGGTGAGTACACTCTCATCCTGCTGATTTAGCGCACAGTGGAGGTGTCTGGGTGGGGGAGGAGGGCTGTGGGTTTCCCTAGGCCAGGGTGAGTTTAGTAGACAATGTCCCTCCGTAAGGCAGGCCATGTGGCACCCCACCCCACCTCTATAGTGTGCCAAGTACACCTACTCATGCCCCTGTGCCATCCATGTATGCAGATGTCATCCATAGCCTAGTAGGCCATGTCCCAGGGATTGAACAGTGAAGCCCAAGAGCGCGGCGTAGTGTAGGGGGCTTCTGTGTCTGTCGTGTCCGCCAACTGTAGCGGTAATGCATGCACTAAACATGTCTTTCTTCTTTCTCCCCCTCCCCCTTTTTGTGGTCTCCCTGTTCTTGTGTGCATTAGCATCATCAGGCTGAGAAGCAGTGGCACCGGAGCATGAGGGAGCTGCATCCCACATGTCCATGGAAGGCGAAACTACGGACTCGGACTTCACCAGTGGGACGGAGGGCGAGGGGAGCTCCACGGCGGGGAAAGGAGCTGACACCAGCGACACAGACTCGTCCTCTGATGGGAGCTCCCTTGTGGTGGCGGCAACATCTGTGCCCCCGCATCTACAGGTACAGCCGCCACCCCCCACCAGTACCGCCCTCCCAGCAGCCCCTCAGCCTTTGCCCCGTGCCCGCTCACCTAGGAGGGTGGGCATCACCTTCGCCCCACGCACCTCAGGCCCTGTCCCAGTCACCCCTGCTTCCCTCAGTGAGGAGGCCATTGACCTCCTCAGGTCCCTCACTGTTGGGCAGTCTACCATTTTGAATGCCATCCAGTGTGTAGAAAGGCAGTTGCAACAAACAAATGCATTCCTGGAGGGTATTCATACTGGTCAGGCGGCCCTTCAGCGAGCTTTTCAGACTCTGGCCTCAGCACTGATGGCAGCCATTGTCCCCGTCTCTAGCCTCCCCCCTCCAACATCCTCCACCCAGACCCAATCCCCTGTACCCCAGCCTATCCCTGGCACACCTTCAGACCAGCATGCACACACGTCAACACACAAGGGAAGCTCAGGCAAACATAAGCACCACACATCCCACAGGCACTCACGCAAGCATCACACACATGCAGACACATCAACATCCACTGCCTCCACTGTGTGTCCCTCCTCCTCGTCTCCCTCCTCCCTCCCAGTCTCGTCTACACTCACACCTGCATGCACTACATATACAGCCACTACTGCCATCACCAGCACACCCACCACTACACCCTGCTCACATGCATTCACCACCCCCACTACCATTCACACGTCCCCTGTGTCCTCTCCCAGTGTGTCTGTGATGCCACCTCCCAAGATAAACAAACGCAGGCACCCACCCACCCAACAGCCATCCACCTCACGACAGCCTCCAGCGCATGCACCTTCACCCAAAGTCACCGAACGAACACCTCCTACAACCACAACCTCTTTCTTCACTCCCAAACCCCCTCCACCTACCCATCCCAGTGTCTCCAAAAATGTGTTTCCTGTCCAACCTTGACCTCTTTCCCACACCTCCCCCACTCCGTCCGTCTCCTAGGTCCTGACTCTCCAGGTCCCAACCTAGCACCTCAGCCACAACATCTCCGGGACCATTGGTGCCTGTAGTCACCGGAATCTGGAGTGCACCGGCCACCAGGGCAGCCTGTGTGGCATGGAGCCAGAGCACGGACAGTCCCCCACCTGTCAAGCATCAGAAGTTGGCCAGTGCCCTGCAGGAGAGGGGGAAGACTCCAGCCACCAAAGGCGCTCCCAGGGGTCCCGGTGGGAGTATGGAGTCAGCTGTGACACCTTCAAAGGTGGGGAAGGGCCACAAGAAACCTGGAAGTCTGGGAAGAGCAGCACGGCGGAGGAGACCGCCATCATCCCCGCTGCCCAGGAGGCCACCGCCATCATCCCCGCTACCCAGGAGGCCACCGCCATCATCCCTGCTGGGCCAGAGAGGACCGCCAGCACAAGCCCCGCTGGGCTAGAGAGGACCGCCAGCACAAGCCCCGCTGGTCTAGAGAGGACCGCCGGCACAAGCCCCGCTGGGCTAGAGAGGACCGCCAGCACAAGCCCCGCTGTGCTAGAGAGGACCGCCAGCACAAGCCCCGCTGGGACAGAGAGGACTGCCAGCACAAGCCCCGCTGGGACAGAGAGGACCGCCAGCACAAGCCCCGCTGGGCTAGAGAGGACCACCAGCACAAGCCCCGCTGGGACAGAGAGGACCGTCAGCACAAGCCCCGCTGGGACAGAGAGAACCACCAGCACAAGCCCCGCTGGGCTAGAGAGGACCGCCAGCACAAGCCCCGCTGGGACAGAGAGCACCATAGCCTCATGCACTGCTGAACAGGGCACCGCCGCCTCATGCACCGCTGAACAGCGCACCGCCGCTCCAAGCACCACTGGCCCATGAGCACCAAGTGCACTGATGCTACTGTGTCAGTCATGAGCAGGATGAAGCACTCTGGGCATCAGGCCCCCTCCAGAACCAGTGGAGACTGTCATCCACTACCTCTGTCCTTAGCAGGATGAAGCACTCTGGGTACCATGCCCCCTCCAGAACCAGTGGAGACTGTCATCCACTACCTCTGTCCTTAGCAGGATGAAGCACTCTGGGCACCAGGCCCCCTCCAGAACCAGTGGAGACTGCCATCCACTACCTATGTCCTTAGAAGGATGAAGCACTCTTTGTCCTTAGCAGGATGAAGCACTCTGGGCACCAGGCCCCCTCCAGAACCAGTGGAGACTGTTATCCAATTGAGAGACTGTGGCTTTGCACTCCCCAGGATTGCACAGTGGGCAACCCACCCACTGTAGAGACTTGAGAGACTGTGGCTTTGCACTCTCCAGGATGGAACAGTGGGCAACCCACCCACTGTAGAGACTTGAGAGACTGTGGCTTTGCACTCCCAGGATGGAACAGTGGGCAACCCACCCACTGTAGAGACTTGAGAGACTGTGGCTTTGCACTCCCCAGGATGGAACAGTGGGCAACCCACCCACTGTAGAGACTTGAGAGACTGTGGCTTTGAACTCCCCAGGATTGAACAGTGGGCATGTGGCCCCCTCGTGGATTTGGTGTCGTGCACTCAACTGGCTGAGGTGCCCCCTTTCCCTCCCCGTGAGGTGCCTGTTTTCTTGCTCTCTGATGCCCCTGCAGTGTTCTTTCCGTCATGGTCGGTGATCTTATGTGAGCCTCGCCCATACCGTGTGGGCCCAGTGTTCCACTGACTTCATTGGAGCACTACCTGGACTACTAAGATTGGTGTATATTTTGTTTATGGCGTATATATATCTTTTTGCGTACTTGATTTTAATCTATTACAATGGTTACACTCATTTTCTTTTGTCTTTGCATTCTTCCGGGGGGGGTGGGGTGTAACTATAATGTATAAATATGTATTTGTGTGTGTGTTGTAGTGGGTGAGGGTGGGGGTGGGGTGTTGCGTGTGTGTGTGTCCCTGTTTTTTCCCTCCCCCCTCCCCTGTGTCGTAGGTGCAGTACTCACCGCAGTCTTCGCCGCCGGCGTTCGTGCTCCTGGTAGAGCAGCAAGAAGATGAGGGCTCGCAGGATGTGCAGCTCTAGTTCCATGGCGTCCGGATTCCTCGTGGGGTGTGTAGAGGTGAGCGTTTTCCCTTAAAAGTCCTATTTCTGCCGTGTTTTTTTGTCCGCGGTGAATCCACCTCGGAAAAGGTGGACGATTGGTAGGTTGTGATACTGTGGGCGGTACATTGACTTCCACCTGTCTGTTGGCAGTGACCGCCAAGCTGTTTGTCTGTACCGCTGTGGCGGTCTAAGTGTTAAAGTGGCTGTCTTTGTTGGCGGTTTCCGCCATGGTCGCAATTCCAATTTTTTTACCACCGGCCTGTTGGCGGTCTTACCGCCGCTTTATCACCGACCGCCAGGGTTGTAATGACCACCATAATGTAGGATGTGGTAAGACAAGAAAAATGAATGGCTTGGGTGCTCACTTTGGACTGCTCTCTTGAAAACTTAGAGAGAGACTAAGAGGAGGGAAGAACCTGCTTCACATCACACACAACTAGTCTCTCACGTCACCAGACTAGTTTCCTGCATTCCTGCCTTAGTCCTAACTCTGCAGGGGGCCGAGTCATGGACAGTATCCAGTCACACATGCAACCCAGTGCTTCCACCATGCCAGCAATCAACAGATTTGACTGCTGCAGGTGCGCAGGTTAAATGGGGAGGGGTGTTAATTCTCCTCACAGAAGGCAGCAGTGGTGCCACTGGTCTTTAAAGAACACTCCAGCTCTAAGTAAGCATAGTAACTTTATGAAGGTGCTCCAGTGAGCCCCTTAGGGCACAGCCCAAGGTGATAATGAAGCTGAACGGGAGAAGAAAACCCCAGTTCACTTATTCAGCAAACATTCTCAAAGTCAACGAATGGACAATATTCTCTTTCACTACACAAGACTGACCTCAATGGAGGGGCATGTGGTTGCCCACTATATCGCCTACTTAGCACTCAACACTTGGGGACTGAGGTTAGCAGCATTACTTATCACAAGGAGAATACGATTCTACCCAGAAAGTACAACTTGTAGCAAATCAATTGACTTAATAAGGGAACACTGACAGTAACAATGGACTGCTCACAAATAATGAAGGCAACATCATTAAAACAATATCGCTCTAGTCCCGCAATTATTAAAGCAGTAGCTACCTCCACTGCAGTCAGGCAAACAGCAAATATGAGACATGAGGTTCTTAATAAGAATATTATGATCACAGTTGCCATTGATGAATTTTAAAAACAACTACTGGAAACATCAAGGAATTATCAAGATGCTACGTAGAAAAACAGTCAGGCAAAAAAGAAGAATGTGTATAGAGGATCTTTGATTGAAATAACGGAGAAGCATTAAAATCAAGTATTCTGCAGCCACTATTTTAAACTCACTGGCTAATCAGAGCATTATCACTAGAAGTGGAACACGTCCAAAAGTAAAAAAAGAACAAAAAAACAATACCAAGCAAGACTGCAAGCATAATAGAAGAAAAAGCAAATGTGGGTACAACACTGTTCAATAAAAATCAGAGTATAGAGGTTTCTTCCTCAGTTTCAAACAATTATAGTGATTCAGGTGGGAACAAGATACTCCCAATGGAGAAAAATACTACTGAGTAAAATTTAGCACTGTGGTTTATTCTGCTGGTGATCAGCTCTGCCCGGCAACCTCATAATCTAACACCTAAATGAACAACTCAAGTGGAAGATCGGTTTGGTTTTGAGATGCCCACAACTAAAACTAGTTATGGAACCCCTAACTGAAACTAGTTATGGACACTTGCTGACAAATACAAGTGATGTAAAATAAGGTACAATGCTGCAAGTCAGCGAAATTACCCGATCCTATCCGTTAAAACTGCTGCAGCACCTTGAGCAGGCTGTACTTAAGATCAAATCCATATAATAGAAAAGATGATTCAATAGAAGTTTTAATGCATAAATACCAAGTTTAATGTTTTTATCTCAGAGCTTGGCAAGATGGTAAACACAGTTTCTGACGCAGAAGACACACAAGCTCAAATTCAGATGTAACTCAAGACTAATTCAATGGAACTCCTTTCACTGAAGGAGAAAGGAGAAAAAAAATGAAGAATTGGAAGATCAAGCTTGCGGTTCCAACTTAAGATTTGTAGGAATACCACAGACAAAGGAATAGAGGCTGATCTTATTTGCATTTGTTAGCATGCCTGATTAAGGATCTTATTTTTCTAGCTACCCCAGCAAATGTTTCTACTGACTTAGCACACAGTGTTGTTTCATTTTCTCGGTTTGTAAAGAGGGGTCAGATTTAAGAAAATATGTTGTTAAAGGCCAGTAATGTGAAGTGTTTGAAGGTAAACAATGAGTACAATGTCTCTGTATATACAGATGCTTTCCATTATATCAAAATGCAGAACAATTGCACCAAGAAGTTGCTCAGAAAAGTATAATTTATCTCACTACATAAAAATTTCTCTGGGCAGGCTGATTCTACATTGTGTCAGTGGTCTGTGCAATACAAATTGTGTTTGGAGAAATTCAAGATGGCCATGAATCTCTGCACTAAAGAAATGGTGTACCCTACTATATCTTAAGCAGAAATTGTTAAGTGAGTGTAAGATATGATTGAGAGCTAAGACTAACGTAACACAATAACACATGTGGGATAAACACCATAGCTGACTTCACTGTATGGTAGTGTTGTATTGGAGTTTATTGATTGCAATACACACACAAATATGGGGACCAGGGTAGAAAGGAGAAAAATAAAAATACAAATGTCACTACTATTGAGAGTTGAACCTCTTGATGGTGGAATCCTAAGCACAAGGACAAGGTTATGCTGTAAAAACTGAGGGATATGGCTGAAACCATCTACAGGAGTGGTAACGGGCCAAAGGCTTGGTTTGGAGATAGGAGGTTGGTGAAGGGGTGGAGTTTGCAGGCGAAGGATGCGGGGGTTTGAATTGGGGGGAAGGAAAGTGAATGCTAAAACCTAATGATGATGTCAGTGACAGGTTACGAACGAGGGTGGATAAATGCAAAACTGTCTGTCTCTAGTCTTTAGATCCCAAAAGTCAAAATAAGAAGCTTGGATCTGAATGACTTAAATTATAGAAAGAGCAATAAGATAATGAAATGGATCGAAAAGATAAGCTCAGCTGTTATTGTGATTCAGACAGTTCATCATATCTGATGATCAGAAAATAAAATTCAGTGCTACTGGAAAGCCAATACATTTCCTCTACCATGGCAGCTCAAAGGGGAATTCTACCAATCATAGCACTGGATGCAACTCCTGGGAAGACTTTGCTTCCCCTCCCCTCTGTTAAACATGATTTCTCCAGTCTTGAATTTATTCAGAATGAAATGCAAACCATGGCAGTTGATCAGAAATGGAGCATGGTGGCAGGCTAACCCAAAAGATAGATAGGGGTGTGCGGATTTCTCCAATTTGCTTTTGTATATGTACATCAAATTCAGGAAAAATAACACGGAATGACACATAATTATGCAAAATTCAATACTGCCATTTGTCACTGTATTTTAGCATAAAAATGCATCCTCCTGTCTTCTTTGGAAGCAAGAATGCATTTCATACTAAAATGAATGTGCAAAACCAACACAAACAATAGCCGTTTCTGTTCTGTCATTGGTGTCATTCCCATGCATTTGTGGTAAATGGTTACCAACAACACTGCCTTTGTGGCAAATGTTTACCATGAATACAGGATGGGTTTGTGACATGGCATGATATTGTAATATTAGGAAATTCATGTAACAAGAGTAACATGACAATACCACAAATATGTCATTGTGATGTAAATTGAGCTCAGGCCTTATGATGGAGTGTACTTGTGTTTCAAGATTTAGGTATTTTTTTTCTAGGATCTATATTTTTAGGGTTGAGCGCAAAGTGCTCTGTCCCTGGTGTAATCTCTCTATGGGTTTTAACCACACCCATGAGTTTGGTTGGTTTGTGGGCTTGCCTTTTACCATTCGCTTCATTTCATTAGTGGAAGGCATGCATACATCAAGCCTTTTCTGGTGTTTATCCCTCCTCGAGTTCCCAGGCCAACTACTGAAAGCATACGAGGCTGCATGTTTTCTGTATGGTTTATGGACTACTTTTTCTCTTTATTTCGCAGGCAGTGCAATTTCGCTAGGGATTAGTTGAGCGCTTTGCATGACATCGACCTTGTTACATGGCTAATTGCACTTTTGCTGGTTACATAGATAATTGCCCGTTTGCCGATACGATTCACTGAGAGAGAACTTCTGTTTCCTTCTGTGTGTCTCCGTCTCGCTTCATGGTGGCCGTGGGCTCGCTTAGGTGAAACTGTTTTACTTTTAAGTTTATGTGGCAAGAAAAGTCCGGTTAGGAGGTTAAAACGTGAATAGCTCTAACTAGAGCAAACGCGAGACCCGTTGCATTGCAAATGCTTGTTTCATTCTGAAAGAAACAACTGTGAGCTATTGTTAAACTTGTTTTTCAAACCAATTAGTTGAGCTGTAGTTTTAAAGTTCACATCTGATACCCAGTGGCACCATTCGAAAAGAAAAGGGCTGGGTAAAGCACTGTTCACTTCACCAAAATACAGTCAACCTGTTTAGCTTCAAATGCCAAATTTATTTTTACATAATGAAGGGACTACTGCACCCTCAATTGTTTGAGAGAGTTTAACACCGCTATTCGAGGGATAATTCTTTTACTGGTTGCTTCCAATCAGAAGCTCTATCCCCTTTGTTTCACAGGCGTTTAAGAAGATGTAAACACTTCTGCATATGTTTTTGTGCAGTCCCATTCACCTGACTTTTTAGAAAACTGGAAAATGGCTAAACAGGCGAGTAGGGGGTTTCTATCTTCAGTCAGAAATAAAATCACTACCTTTATTTCAATGGTAATTGACCGGTCAGTAATTACTAGCCATTGTAAATCCCCAAGATTTTTTAATAGCATTTTTAAGTAGTTTAAATCAATCAGGGGGAACCTGGTCTCATGGTCTGATTAACAAACCTGGGAAATACCAGCTGTGCTGGGGAAAAGTCAGACGTGGAAGGGATGGGATCTAATCAGAGTATCAGAATATGCAATCAGTGTTTAATCTGCTTTGCATTTGTAGAAGGCAATCAGAAGACGATGACATGACGAATTCAGGAAAATGTGCAATAATGGTTGAATGGACTGACTATTTTATGTTGAGATCTTTTGAGCAACTGTCTTTTCTCTTGTGTGTTAATGTACTTTTTGGATATTATTATTGGATATTATGTTTAGTCTTGTTACTGTCATAATACCTTATAATATATTGTTTGTCATGCTTGATACTTGATTATTTCTAATTGATTGCTACCTTCTATCGTGTTCAAATTATAAAATATATTTGTCATTACAACTCCCTCCAAAGCTGCTCTTATATATATAGCATTAAGAATGCCTCGGGCGAGTAGGTCCAAATCAAATCTAGAACTTCAGTGGGAATCATATTTACAACATAGTTGGCATTATATATGGGAGAAGATCCATTCTACTGCCCGGCCAGCCAACCTTTTGCAAACTCTTTATTATTGTTATAACAAACTTTTTTACAACCTGACACACTTATTAAAATTTAAACTTGTTTAAAAATATGTCTATTGGAGTTGCAACACCAATTCTGGTACTTATACTCAAATGTTTTTCCTATGCCTCAAGCAATCTGACGTTTGAGTTCTTGTTTGGACAAGAATTAGTGGTCAATACTGCCTTTTCTACACCATTTTCATTGGCTGCTCTATTCCTGAGTGGCTTAAAAAACATATTGTAAACCAAATTGGTGGTTCTTTTATTTGTGACTGATTTTCAGATGATCACCTCCAATTAAAATCTAGGGACACTATCACTATTCAACAGTGGGGAAACTTAGTCTGCCATAACCATAGACTGGATAGCTATAATCTACAGTCTCATCTTGTATTTGTAAAATGTAACCTATGATGGTCTCCACTTACCAGATATCTTTCTTGGATTGTAAGTGACACAGCTTAAATTATTTCCAAGGTATAGCCTGATGTTCCTTATTACTCCTTACATATTTCACTTTGTCAGGTTCCATGCTGTCTTTATTATTACTCTGCTCACAATACAGGGAGTGCAGAATTATTAGGCAAGTTGTATTTTTGAGGATTAATTTTATTATTGAACAACAACCATGTTCTCAATGAACCCAAAAAACTCATTAATATCAAAGCTGAATATTTTTGGAAGTAGTTTTTAGTTTGTTTTTAGTTTTAGCTATGTTAGGGGGATATCTGTGTGTGCAGGTGACTATTACTGTGCATAATTATTAGGCAACTTAACAAAAAAAAATATATACCCATTTCAATTATTTATTATTACTAGTGAAACCAATATAACATCTCAACATTCACAAATATACATTTCTGACATTCAAAAACAAAACAAAAACAAATCAGTGACCAATATAGCCACCTTTCTTTGCAAGGACACTCAAAAGCCTGCCATCCATGGATTATGTCAGTGTTTTGATCTGTTCACCATCAACATTGCGTGCAGCAGCAACCACAGCCTCCCAGACACTGTTCAGAGAGGTGTACTGTTTTCCCTCCTTGTAAATCTCACATTTGATGATGGACCACAGGTTCTCAATGGGATTCAGATCAGGTGAACAAGGAGGCCATGTCATTAGATTTCCTTCTTTTATACCCTTTCTTGCCAGCCACGCTGTGGAGTACTTGGACGCGTGTGATGGAGCATTGTCCTGCATGAAAATCATGTTTTTCTTGAAGGATGCAGACTTCTTCCTGTACCACTGCTTGAAGAAGGTGTCTTCCAGGAACTGGCAGTAGGACTGGGAGTTGAGCTTGACTCCATCCTCAACCCGAAAAGGCCCCACAAGCTCATCTTTGATGATACCAGCCCAAACCAGTACTCCACCTCCACCTTGCTGGCGTCTGAGTCGGACTGGAGCTCTCTGCCCTTTACCAATCCAGCCACGGGCCCATCCATCTGGCCCATCAAGACTCACTCTCATTTCATCAGTCCATAAAACCTTAGAAAAATCAGTCTTGAGATATTTCTTGGCCCAGTCTTGACGTTTCAGCTTGTGTGTCTTGTTCAGTGGTGGTCGTCTTTCAGCCTTTCTTACCTTGGCCATTTCTCTGAGTATTGCACACCTTGTGCTTTCGGTCACTCCAGTGATGTTGCAGCTCTGAAATATGGCCAAACTGGTGGCAAGTGGCATCGTGGCAGCTGCACGCTTGACTTTTCTCAGTTCATGGGCAGTTATTTTGCGCCTTGGTTTTTCCACACGCTTCTTGCGACCCTGTTGACTATTTTGAATGAAACGCTTGATTGTTCGATGATCACGCTTCAGAAGCTTTGCAATTTTAAGAGTGCTGCATCCCTCTGCAAGATATCTCACTATTTTTGACTTTTCTGAGCCTGTCAAGTCCTTCTTTTGACCCATTTTGCCAAAGGAAAGGAAGTTGCCTAATAATTATGCACACCTGATATAGGGTGTTGATGTCATTAGACCACACCCCTTCTCATTACAGAGAGGCACATCACCTAATATGCTTAATTGGTAGTAGGCTTTCGAGCCTATACAGCTTGGAGTAAGACAACATGCATAAAGAGGATGATGTGGTCAAAATACTCATTTGCCTAATAATTCTGCACTCCCTGTACTGTTATATGATGCTTGTATGGTCAAATACTTTCTTCATCTCCTTTCCACTCCCTTCCTCTTTCTCTTCCCACTTTCTCTATTTTACTTCTAGCTCTTTCTATAATTTACTTATATCATTTTCTTTCCATTGAGATGTATTTAGTGATAAATCTCATCTTTCTTGACTTTTATTATCTTTTCAAATGCAGTTAACCATGTATAATCACAAACTTTACTGTTAATCACTGTACTAACGGAACAGTGTTTTTGCTCAATTTTATATGTTCCCTTCACTTTACGAAATAAATCAAACTATGAGTTTGGCGGTCTTTTGGGAAGACCGCCGCCGTGACGGCCACCAAAAGACCACCTTGTAGGTGGTAATCCGACCACCGTATTAAGAGTTACACTGTGAAGTCTGCAA
The DNA here is from genome assembly GCF_031143425.1 of Pleurodeles waltl. Classification (NCBI taxonomy): domain Eukaryota; kingdom Metazoa; phylum Chordata; class Amphibia; order Caudata; family Salamandridae; genus Pleurodeles; species Pleurodeles waltl. Next base: position 307,969,550 of record NC_090446.1, read on the forward strand.
AAAAACAGCCAAATATCCAAAACTGCCAGGACACTGGAGGACCAAAAAGAGGCGGTTCCACCACCAGCACCGCCAGCCCGACAAAATTCCACCCACCAAAATACGATCCACAAATCACCACAATTGTTCTTCCATCGAAAAAAAAAAACATTGACGGTCTGAAATGTCGTGGTCTCAACTTCCTTCTGTCAGAACACAACACCATATTGATTAGTTTGAATACCTTGCACCTGACACACATCCACACACCATACACACCTACTCACTGCACTATATAACACACCCCTAAACAACCCACAATCCTTTGCATCCAGAACACTATATGCATACACAAAGAAACCTAAAAGATAAGATTTTCTACTCATACACTATAAGCACACATACACATTTCACTCAGCACACACCCCACATCAGCACAACAATCACAATACACACATCACTAGCACAAACAATCCGCTACAACCTTCTCCCACTCACATTGCAGCACCCACACCTGACCAATTAGCAAACACTAGACCCTTACTCTCAACACTCCCAAACACTGTCTACACAACCACTACAATGTCCCCACAAAAACACCCATGTTTTACTGATGGCAAGTTGAGGGTCATGGTGGATGACATGGTAAGGGTAGAGCCACAACTGTTCGGAGCAACGATTCAACAAGCATCTATTGCCAGGAAAATGGAGTTGAGGCAAAGAATAGTCGTCAGGGTCAATTCTGTAGGCAGCCATCCACGCACAAGGGAGGACATCAGGAAGAGGTGGAACAACCTATCGGGGAAGGTGCATTCCATGGAATCCAGGCACCAACTAGCCGTACAGAAGACTGGCCCTCACCTCCTCCCCCTACTTTCACATCATGGGAGGAGAAGGTCTTGGGCATACTACATTCTGAGGGCTTGACAAGAATACCTGGAGGACTGGAGTCTGGTAAGTTCCCACAACATTATTGTCACACAATTATCTTGTCCTGCATGCTCCATCACCACCTAAACCTACCTAATTACCTATTGTACCCACTAAACCTCTCTCTAAATCACCTAATGCCCCTCTCTGGCATGCCACTTCTACACTGAGCCCAACTGCCCTCACAGCCCTTGGAAATGGCATGTTAACTACTGACTAATCTTCTCACTATGAATCCCAGAATGCACTAACCCATCATTGTGAAAACCTGGAATGTACACAAAACATCACTTGCAGTGCTTAATTTGTGCTTGTTGTTTCCGTTGCTGAGCACTGGCACTTATTTTTGAGGCCGGGGCTTATTCTTCTGCCTCTAGCATTTGTTGCAAGCAAAAGACACATATGGGAAAGACGGAGGAAGGGAAAAACAAAAAAGCATCACAAAGGGAGAAAGTAGAAAGCTGCTAGAGTGAGCTGAAGGGGCAGGAGTGGCTTTAAATAAATTGAAGAGGCCCGAGATGGGATTACGCTGCCTCAGTATTCCGTGTTCCCACATTTAATTGCAGCAGCCGTGTGTTTAAGAGGAGTGCTTTTGGGCACCGGCACGGTTTTATTTACAAGTTAAGCACTGATCACATGTAATACATGTACAACTAATTTAATAGCTACACCATCTAGATTGTTCTAGTGTGGAACAGTACACGGCAATGACAGCAATGCAATGGCTCACTCACTTTAGCAGGCAAATCAAAACACAGCTATAGTTGAGTGACCATCATAATAGCCTCAGATCAAATATCTCAAGCCAGAAATAGACTGACATGGGTTGGAAAGTCAGATGGTAAGTTGATGCACATGCACTACATCCTGATTCAGGTCAATGTCCCTTGCATACTTATATACTGCGTTCCTACAAGAACAACATAGTGCATTGTGTGGCCCTAATGTGTGCCATCTAGCAAGCCTGACTTTTCACTAGGTAACACAAGGTGAATAGTCATGTCAATAATCAGACAATATCAGATCCCATCAGCAGTGCAATTTGTACCAACCTAGTCTAACAACTCTTAACATGGAGTATGGAAATCAAGTCACAGAACAGTATGTACAACTAAGGTATAAGGTATGCCGTGCAGCAGCTGTCAATGTCATTGCAGGGAATCATGTTAAGGCACTGTCTGCATCTCACACAAAAGCTACAAAACACCCATTTTAACCTGAACTCTGAGTCTCACTCCCTCCACAGGTAATCTTGCCATTGCCACCATGAAGAGGATACCAGAGACTATCACTCCCCCTCTGGATGAAGGCACCAGTGAGGGCAGCACCTTTGGATGTCTGGACATTGACAAACAACCTGGCTCATCTGGGATACTTGGTCAGTCAATGACTCTCAGCCTCACTCTTCCCACATCAACACCTACCAGTCCTGTTGCATTGATATCGCAGGGAACCATTCGCCCCAAATCTGTGTCCCAAGGACTGTATCATCTATTGTGTACCCCATAGTACAGGTACCTGAGTTTAACCTTGCCACCCCTGACAATGATAGACCTGCAACCACTGGGAGTGGGCATACTGTGCCATGGGCACAGGCACGTTTGTGTGGGGTGTGTGGGAGGGATGCTGTGGGCCAGAGGTTGGGTCCGCAAAGGGACAAAACTGACCAGGAAATCATCTTCAAAGTCATGGAAGCCTACCAAAGTTCTTAAGACAGGATGGGACAAGTCATCACCATGTTGTTGGAAAATCAAAGGCTGCAGAGGGACTACCACCAGGAAGTCATGCATCAGTGGCAGGCACAAAATGGCTAGCTGGCTACCACTGCAGGGGTGCTGCGGGACATCAATACCACCCTGATTACTTTTTCTAACCTACATCTGGCCCCTTCAACTAACAATGAAACATCAGTTCCTTCAGCATCTGCGCCTGCCACTGATACACCCTGTTGACTGTTCTGAAACCTAACTCCATTTTCCCATGGTACAAGGACACTTGATTTGTGTTACCAACTGGTGTAGCAGACATCCTGATAAAATCAGCCACCATGACTTCACTCATCACTTTTATGTTCTTTTATTTTACTATTATTGTTACAGATTCTCTTTTGATAAGCACAATAAATCACACTAAAACACAGGTTCTGTTTATTTGTCCTTTATCATCCATGTACAATAGTTATGCATGCTAACTCTGGTTTGGTCATGTCCCCCTGTATCGAACAGCCATTGTAATGGACATCAAACCGGGACTCCATCAACAGGAGACTCATTACAACATAAATGTTTGAGGTGAGATGTCAGAGGTTGAAATCCAGTTCTACACAAATTTATGGTTAGTACTGCAATCAGCACATAGAGCATGACTGAGAGTATCATCAGGGCGTATGCAAAGGTGTCATACAATACAAATGCACAGGATACAGAAGACAGGATCATGGTCACCTACCTACAAGGCAAGGGCACACTGATAGGTCCTGTGTATCACCTGGTATAGGCTCATCACATACCCATAACATAGCTTCTAAATCACATATCCCATGGAACATACAACAGTGATAACTGAGGTACCCAGTACTAAAACCTTTCACTAACATTGGTCTCATACCTGTAGGATAGTCACTCACCTATGTCAGTCTACAGTGACACACACCTTGGACTGCAAAATAAGAACACAAAGACAGCTAGGTCCAATGTAGATCACAAAGTACTCTACCCATTGTGAGGCAAAAGGCTATGATCCAACCTTTACACATGTGCCAGTCACTTCTCCAGACAAATAAGATACTATTTGACATCCTCATGTACCCAACAGGTGAAAGAAATGGTAAAAGCCTTTTCTACCCCAGTGTTATGATGGTATAACAATCAAGGTTACACCCCATGTAAGCAACACTATTATTACCAGGTTTCAGCCAAGTACACTTCTCATGTCTGTCAGCAATTCCCATCTGCTTCTGACACAGTATTTCTTAGGCCAAGGTTGCTAAGCGAAACAGGATCTAGGTAAATCTGTGAGTAAAAGGGATAAAAGGTACTACATAACACAAAACATTCCTCACATCAGAGAAGTCATTTCCAGAAATGTATGTTTACATCTACTGTAACAATACATGAGACTGCAGAACACACTGTCCTGTACACAATACAAAATTTCAGTCTGCATTCACAACTCACTCATAGGCATTCGAGCTCACTACACCCCCACAGATGATGCAGGAAAGGAGGTGTGATACTAGCCATCTACGTCTGGTTGTACAATTACATCACAATAGGTCTTCTTCACATACCTGTCTGTCAGTTGAAGTACTGATTGATGAGATCTGTCCTAGAGTCTCCTGCTTCCTCTTCCTCTGGCTCCTCATCACTTGGCATTTCAGCATTTCCACACACAGGTTCAGGTGCCTCCCCCTCATCTCCTATCAATGGTGTCAGACGTTTCGGGGCTAGATTGTGGAGCATGCAGCAGGCAACTATTATTTGACATACATTGTGGAGTGAGTAGAGGAGGGCTCCTCCAGATAAATTCAAGCCCCTTAATCTTACCTTCATGAGCCCAAAGGTCCGCTTAACTACACGCCTTGTCCTCCTGTGGGCCTCATTGTAGCAGACTTCCCGTAACGTGGTTGGATACCTCACTGTTGTCAACAGCCAAGGATGGTTTAGGATAGCCAGAGTCACCTGTAAACACAATGTGAGAACAACACAAACATGCATGTGTGACATGCTATATTGTGATAGCAGGAGACATAAATCGCAAAAATGCACATTTCAATGGAAACTTATCAACCAGCCAGGCCCTTTCTGTGTAGGATTGTGTCATTAGCAGTGGGACATTGCTATTTCGCATGATGAAGGAATAATGCACTGAACCTGGATACACCACCTGAAAGTTGATTGAGTGGTAGTTTTTCCTGTTCCTATACACCTGTTCATTGGCATTGCAAGGGACCACGGCTACATGGGTGCCAACAATGATTCCTACCATATGTGGAATGTGTCCCATTTTATAAAAGTCTCCCTTCACACAGGCCAAATCCGCTTGGTGACGAAACCTGATGTAGCTGTCCAGGTGTTTCAACAGTGCACACAGTACATCCTTCAAAACCAGACTGAACATAGACTGAGACATCCCTGCTGTTAGAGACACTGTATTCTGAAAGGACCCTGTGGCCAGGAAGTGTAGCACTGACAAGACTTGAACGGTGGGATGTATACAATAGGGATAGCGATCAGCAGGCATCAAATCTGGCTCTAACTGATTACAAAGATCCACAATGGTATGACGATTCAGATGATATGTCTGAATAACCTGTCTTTCCTCCATGATGTGCAGGTCTACTAGTGGACGGTACACTGGAGGTTGTCTTACTCTCCTCTTGGCACGGTAACTATGTGAAAACATGTAAACATAATATGAGAAATGCAGAATGCACACATCATGTACAGCTAATTAATCCTCACACTTAACAGTTGTAGAGGACGGCTACTACATCTGACATATAAAGTACTGCACATAGTTATGCATCCGATTACACCCTCCTTGGTGCAGATTGCCTACTATAACAATGGGACTTATGAAATCAACCCTAACTGTCAATGTGTGTGTGAAACTAATGTGCTATACACGATTCACACATATGGTTGGACTTCATTGACATTTTCCTGATAAATAAGAACCTCTGAATAGCTGTACATAGCTGACACCAAATGTCCTCAAACAGCACAGCATTTACAGCACATTTGCACAAAAACTCACCCAAACATGAGGGCAGTAGGTACAGATGTACAGCACAATAGGGTGTTAACTTAATGTTTCAGATTTGGAAACACTTCCATAGATGAGATGTGCTCAGAATGGCAGATGCCTGATCTACTGTAATGGACAGGTGGAAGTGACCTATGTCCGCCGGCGGAAGTTGTCATGGTGGTAAGAAGTCACAACAGTGGTGTTACTTGCCATTGGAAGACATTGCTGCCATTGGTGGACTTGGGCCAATGGCAATGTCTGCCGGCGGTGACAGTCATGTAGGTAGTGGCAGTGACTGCCATCTCCAGCAGTATTGCTCACTTGACTCCTGACACTGCTGCCAGCTTGACTTGCACTACCTGAGTTGCTGTGAACTGCCTCTGGAAACTATCATGCCACGTCCTGCAGGTAATAGGGCCCCTGCCTTCACCCCTGATGAGCTGGAGAAGCTAGTGGAGAAGGTCATATCCCTGTAAGGACAGACAGCTATATGGTGCACCAGAGGAGCAGGTGAGAAACTTGTGAAGGTGTTGATGCATACAGATGGTATATTGTGAAGGCGTGTAAGCTGAGAGGATGGGAATGTGTGCCAACTTACTGTGACTGATGTGTACTGTCCACTCCTATTGGTATGGTGCATGTGGACATGACTTTCTTCTTTTGTCTGTGTTATACATGCTGATCAACGCCCATCATAAGAAGGGGATTTGAAGTGCCATCGCCAAGCAAGTACAGACCCTGGGGTTCCACAGCTGGCAAAGCATCCACTGTAGGGAGAGGTGGGAGGACCTAAGGCTCTGGGCTCGGAAGACCGCTGAGGCCCAGCTGGGGCTGTAATCCCAACGAGGGAGGGGTGCTCGTCTGACCCTGACCCCCCCTAATGGCCCGCATATTGGCGGTGGCCTATCCTGAGGTGGATGGGCGTTTGAGGTCAGCACAGCAGCCACAAGGGGGTAAGTACTGGCAGAACCCATGTACTTTCCTCTGATAGTTTGGTGTATGCTGTCTCGGTATTGCAGCAGTGACAATGTTGTTTGTGCTACAGGTATGTTGACTACTGGGAATACATGGTACTCCAGTTGCCAAATTACAAACAGAGATGTGGCCTTTGGATTGTGCATGGAAACATGTTGATCACCTGTGCCCAGCACAATGGTTGACTGCATGTGGAGATGCACATGTGACTGAGCCACATGTGTGACTCTACCCAGCCATATATGTCTGTAAGCTTCTGTGTCGTCCTTCCCACCTAGTGTCCCCAGGTCCAAACATCGAAATGGTGGGTTATGTAGCTGTAAGGTGTCAGACCACTCCTATTTCAATGGATCTGCTCTATGTGCAAAATTGGGTCAGACATATTAGTTACAGGGCCTAGTTATCATGTGTCCCGAAACATTTGTAGACTTCACTTGAGGCTGACATCCAAATCAACTTATTGGTATGGCCATTATAGAACAGTCCCTATGAGGTTTCAGGTGGTGTTCACATTGTCATGTCATATTCATACAATAGGGTATGTGAAGTTTGAAAAGGATGGTCATCCCACAATGTGGGACTAATGTTGTCTATTAGCCATTGACATTTCTTAGCATTACATTGACATGTGGACTTAACTTGTATCCCAATGCATTTGTTGTAGAGAAGGCAAGTGGCTAGGCTGTTTGACCCTTTGCCCATGTGCATTGTCCATGCTAGATATGCCAATGCCATACCTATAAGAGTGCTACATATGGCATTTACTGCCTACCTTATGTCTCAATTTATACTTTGTGGCTGAACATATATTATAGGCAATGTTTTCCTAAACTTACCTTAGCTGATCTGAGGCTGTCTGGACAGGTTTGGTTTGGCTCTGCTCATATTAGCCTGGTTTAATGGTGTAGCAGAAGTTCCATATCACATACACCTGTTGGTATTGTGGGATATGTTATCAGATAAATGGCTGTCATGTATGTGCATGGGTCATTCATTAGTACATTGGTGTTCAGCTGTGTAAGTGTTTAGTCAGGACTTAGCTACTGAGAATCACATGTCAGGACAGCTGTAAGCGATGTAGGTGTACTCATGGTGTTATGTAGAGGCTCTGAATCAGCATGTCAGGTGGAATGTTATGAGCCCTCCTAGCAAACTGTATGCTTTCCATAGTTCTGATACTAGTATTTACATAGCTGTTTTCCAGGCATGGAATGTCAAATTATGATGGCCACTGTATGTGACTGCCAAATAGTGTGTATTCATAAAATAATGTTGCCATTGTGTGAGTTGTGTACAGAATGACCAGCTAGGCATGTGATTGGAAAGCAAGGTGCTGTGTTGTATGTGAAGTGAGATGACTTTCCTTTCATGAAACGTGACTTTTGTTGATGGACTGGGCAGGTGTGGAGTCATAGTAGGCATGATATTGTGTCATCTGTCACCTGCATTTCCTTAGACTGATATGATGGTGGTAGTTTTGAGCTGTATGGTGATTACATTTTTGCTCTAGCAAGGCCATGATGAGCATGATGCCTTAGAGTTACAGGTGCCAGGAGTGCTGAGACCACCTACAGCGAGGGACCCAGTGGCCCAGAGGGTGAGGGGAGTGCCTTTGGGGGGACAAGATTGACGTCATCATCCTCGGATTCCTCCTTCAGTGGACCCTCCGTGCAGGTGGCAAACCCATCTAGGACCTCCCCAGCACCATGATTGTCTGTCATCCCCCTTTCTACCACTGCCATCGCTCTTACTCCCCACCCAGTTGGCCGTGCCTGCTCACCCAAGAAGGTGGGCATCTCCTTTGTCGCAGGCACCTCTGCCCCTGCCCCTGTCAGCCCTGTTGCCCTCAGTGAGGAGGCTACTGATCTCCTGAGGTTGATCTCTATGGGTCAGTGGACCACTGTCAATGCCATCCAGGGACTTGCAACTATAGTACACCAGAGTAATGTGTTCCTGGAGGGCAGTCACGGTGCACTGGCTGGCCTGCAGAGATCCCTTCAGGCTCTGTCCTCCACACCGACAGGAGCCAGTCACCCTTTGTCTTCCGTTCCACCTCCACCTTTCTCTTCCCAATCCCAAGCCTCTCATCCCCGGCACAGCCAAAGCACACAAAGAAGCATGCATCCACCTCAACATCCAAGGGTAGCACAGACAAACATAATCACCACAAACCACACCACCAGCATACACCTGCAGACACCACACCAACAGTCAAAGATCCAGCCACTACACCTATCTTACACACAGACATCACGACAGCAGACTCTCAGACATCCAACCCAGTCACCACATCCACAGACACCACAACAGACACACCTACATGCAGCACATTCACCATACCTGCAGTCACCAACCCAACAGACAGTCACCCATCCACCACAGCATCTCCCAGCACCTCCACCCCTCTTCCCAAGATACATAAACACCCACACTCACCCATCCAACAGACAGCCACCACCCACAAGCATACCTCACACAAACATGCACCCAAGACATCCACAACAACACCTCAGACAACCACTTCCTCTCCCTCCACACCCAGACAATTTTGCCATGACAGTCTCCAGGTGTCAAAGAAAGCTTTTCTCTCAGAGTTTGCCCTTTTCCCTACTCCTATCCCTCCCCGTGAAACCCCTAAACAATCTGTGTCTCTCCCCAAGCCCAGACCTTCCACCTCCAGGACCTTCCCTGCCCCCCCTTAAGTACACATGTCCCACCTCCCGCCAAGAAGTGAACCACTCCCAAGAGCACCCAACCCTCCCCTGATTCCCCCCAGCCAAAACCCAAAGGTCCTCCTCACAATCCAAAAATCAACCCCTTAATCCCTGATGTGCCTGCCGCCTTGATGGCCTTACCTGTGGAGGTTACATGGCAGTCAGGAGTCAAGTTGGGGAAACACACATGTGCTTTGTGTGAATGTTGCACAATATTTTCTTGGACTGGCTTCTGGCCTTGGACATTTTAACAATATTTATACGAATATTATATATTTGGACTAACCCGTTGTTGGTTTCAACGTTACATCTTTGTCCTGCATTTCTTTTCTCAGGGAAGATTTGGTCTTGGCTGACATGTGAGCTTTTCTGAGTCAGTGGTGGTTGTGCTACCTGTTTTGTCTAGGCAGCATGTGTGGTTGTCCCCATTGATGGTTGTGTGTCTTGTGATGGGCATGTGTATGTTGGGGACATGTAGTTGGGATGGTATTGAGTGGTGATTGTGCTAACATGTGTTAGTTGCAGTGTTGTGTGCCTTTGTGTGGTTGAACTATGTGCATGAGTGTGTGTGGAAAATTGTATGTCAGATACCTTGTGATGTGTGTTTGTGGGGTATGTCGTATGCTGCATTGTATTCTTGTGTGATTGTGTGTTTTCGTCCTCTGATGGTGGTACATAATGTTGTATGTATGATTTGTCAAGGGGTAGTGCTTATTGTGTATGCTTGCCAATTCTTTGCTGACGTTGCGACCGTGGTGCAGTAGTGTTGTTTGGTGGTTTTGTGTGTTGTTGTGTGTTACTGTGCCGGTGCTACTTATCTGGGGGTTGGTGTGTGGTTTTGACGTGTGTGTGATGGCCGCAGTGTGTGTACTATGTAGTGTGAGCACATGTGTGAATGTCGCTTTGTGTGAGTGTGTCCGTGTGTCAGTGCGCCACCCGTTCCCAAGTTTTATGTTGTGTGTGCGTAAGTACTTTGACACTTTACAACAGTGACAGGTAAGTGCGTGTACTCAAGGTTGCTGTTTTTTAATTGTCGATGGTTCTGAAGTCGTTGGGACAGCAGGAGCAGTGGGAAGACATCTAGTTCTGGTTCCATAGCGGCTTTGGACGAGTATGACTCCCTGAACGTGATTGTCTACTTTTATACAGTTGGCTTCCGCCTAGGTTTCTTTGGTGGTGCAACCGCGGCGGAAACCTTGTCGGTTTGCTGCTTCGTAACCTGTCCAGTAGAAACATTGTTTCTGCTGCCCTGCAGGTGGCTATCGTTGTTCATGGCGGTCTGCCCACACTGGCAGTGCCGGCGGTGGTTTGGCTGTATTCTGTTGGGAATACTGCCATGGCCATAATTTGGCAGTCTTCTCCGCCAGCCTGTTGGCAGTATGATCGCCACGCCAATATGTCGGTCCTAAGACCGCCAAACTTGTAATGAGGCCCATAGTATGTGCCTATGCCTAAGTTGAAGCACAGAGCTAGTAGACTACTGTGGGTGAGCCACTAAACCTGAGAAGCCCATTTAATGTGGCCAAGGGCCATATTCAAAAGGCACATGGATAGGCTGAACTTGCGCTCTATAACTTTGAAATCTAGAATTTCCTTTAAATAAGTAGAATATTTTAAACACTCAATACAGATAGGAAAGTTGTAGCTAAATTAAAATTGAAATATACTTCTCACGGTTTAGGGACATATATTTATATCATACTTTTCTTCAAATATAATTTGCTTTAGGTAAAATATAAGGCAGGAATAATCTAAATGAAAGTTATGTCTACACACCGTAAAACCATTGAGAATGCTGTCCACTGAAAATATTGTGTTTGAGTATTGATATGTTTATATAGATTCAAGAGCTTGTGCTTTTGAAATGTCAAAAAGCAAATTCTGGGCAAAAATAAGTAAAAAATATGAGGTAAAGGAATGAAAACCAAACACTAGCTAATGAATAATGTGGACACAGTAGATAATTCAATTCCAAAAGCATTATGGATAATACACTTATCAACACATTGTGGGATCCCTAAATGAAGATTAGATGTTTGAAAATGAGATAATTAGCATATTCTGGAAAAGGAAATAAAGAGCATGTTTTCAAAATTAAAGAATATGGTGTGCCACAATTAAGCATTTTATATCTATTGGTGCAGGCAACTATATTTACTCAGTTACTTTTATTAAAGAGGTAACCATAGAGAAGATCAATAAAAATGGTTTCATTCCAAAGGTGTCTGTGCCAATCTAAAGTAAAACAGAGCGGGCGCAGTTCAAAAAGTTACATGCTCACCTTTGTTCAACTTAATTGTGGAGATGTCTCTGTTCAGGGGTGTAAATCCTGACTCTGGTAACGTGATTTCACATTGTTAAACATATATAATACAATATATTTTTTTGTGTGGGTATATCTTTTCTTAAGGATCAGGGAGATAGTTTTACATGCACGTCTACTCTGAAATGTTTTTGCATACCCAAAAGCCAACGTATTTTTGGGGTTCTTCTAAACTCTTCCATGACTCAACTCACTCTGTGCAAGGTTGGATATTTACTCATGTGAAGGCTAAAAATAATTTATGTTCAGAGTGCAAATGGGTCCTAAACTTCAGCAACATTTGAAAAGTTATAGTGGAAGGACTGTATCCAGTGGAAATAAATATTTCTGATGTTAAGCAAAAAAAAAACAGTGTGATTTAACTATAGAACTGCACTAATGCATGTTTTAGATGTATGATTTTGTGGTTCACAAAAGAATTCCAAAACTACTACTGAGAGAAAGATGTACTGCTGGGCTCCCTTGTGAATTCAAAAAAGTTCAATCTTAAACACACATAAAGGAAGAAATCTACAGGAGTAAGCATCAGCCTCTTTTGGGAACAGGGCCCAGAAAGATTTCACCCCCTCTTTAAGCATTATGAAGGTGCTTTTTTGAATCAATAACATACACATACATTTGTATTACTGTGTCCCAAAAGTTAATTCCTGCAGTTGATAAAACTGTAACTCATAGAACTGTTAATAGTTTATCAATACAGTCTCTGCCACCAATGTGCAAATACTTCTTGCCACAAATCCTTTGATTACCTAGTTATTTCATAAACTCTACTTTGTGATCGACATGTATTATTGATCAACACACTTCCCAATTACAACTGTTAGTTTTAATTGTGATAAGTTACAATGAGTGTTTACCAATAACATAAAAATATAGGGGGTCATTACAACCTCAGCGGTCTTTTCACAAGACCACCGAGGGACCGCCGTGCTGAAGACCGCCAGTGGTGGCGGTTTTCCGCTCGGCGTATTATGACTGTTGGGAGCTCTACGTCGTTTTTCCAATGGAGAGCCGCCAACAGCCATAGTGACAGGCGGCTGGGAAGTGGAGGTTGCTCCACCTCCACGCCAACAGAACACCGCCCAGCGAATCACGTCCTGTGATTCTGCGCTGCGGTGTTTTGTTGGTGCCCCCATGGCTCCCATCCCCTCCCGGAGGATCGACGGAACTCGTAAGTCGATCGTCCGTCAGGGAGGGGGATGGGGGGTGTTGTGTGTTGTGAGGGTGCATGGGGGTGTGCGTGGGTGTATGTAGAGGGAGTGTGTGAGTGCGTGTATGCTTGCGGGGGTGGTGCGTGTGTTGGGAATGAGTGCGTGTATGTCTGTAGGTATGTCTGTATGGATGTGCGCGTGTATGTTTGAATGTGGGTGTGCATGTCTGACTGTGTGTGTGGATGTTGGCATGTGTGTCAGTGTGTGTGCGTGTATGTGTGTTGGTGGTGCCTGCGTGCGTGCGTGTCGGGTCTGTATGTGTAAGGTAATGTCGGGGGTCGGGGTGGGGAGGGGGGTCCTTCCACCCTTTGGGGGTGGCAGGGGTTGTGGGGGGTGTAAAAGAGGGAGTCGGGGCGGGGGTGGGGGAGACCCCTATCAGTGCCAGGGAAAGAATTCCCTGGCACTGATAGTGCTTACCGCCATGGATTGCATGGTGCTTCCTACCGTTGGAAATCCACGGCGGTAAGCCGGGTCAAAATACCGGCGGCGGTATTGTCACGGCCGCCGGACTGGAGACCCAGGTCTCCAACCCAGCGGTTGTCTCCGCCCTGGCGGGCAGAACGGAGAAGCGGCGGATGACCATGGCGGTAACTGCCATGGTCATAATTCAAAAAAAAAGACCGCCAGTCTGTTGGCGGTCTTACCGCCGCTTTAACACCGTCTGCCAGGGTTGTAATGACCCCCATAGTGTCCAGTAGAGCGAGGGAAATAGTTTATGTTTTATGTATATAAAAATGTGACCTTTAAATATATTAATTATATCTGTGCCATGATCTATACACTGCATAAAATATTCATAATCCATACACTGGTATTCCCTTTGCAAAGAGTATGAACTCATCATCATCTTTTTCCATCAAAATGAAAAACAACCTACAAGTGTGACATTGGTCTAGATTTCAATTTTATAAGAACAAACACATACTTTCTCCATGATTCATGTACTGTGGAAATACACAAAGTAAACACATGACAGGAAGTTTAATTTTGATTAATACATCGTAGTCTTTATCACCAGAAAAAACTGTGTTAGGTACTGTTGTATTCAAGATTAAAGTGATGATTCTCCCAATCTGTATAGCAAATGTTCATTTTTGAATGAATGCACTTGCTATTATGACTGTCATTCAATTTGTGTTGTGTGCTTTAAAGATAGGTCAGCCCACAAGGGCATCTTATAATGAGAAACTGCAAACCAAAGTAATGCAGATAATAACACTATGGGCCTGATTTAGATATTGGTGCAGGGGTTACTCCGTTACAAGGGTGATGGATATCCCATCTGCCGAAATCTAAATCCTGTAGGACATAATAGGATTTAGATTTCAGTGGACGGGCTATCTGGCACCGTTGTGATGGTGTAACCCCTCTGCCAACTTTGAAATCAGACCCTATGTGTCTTATATGCTCTCATTTGCATATCTAACTCCAAAGCCAGGATTTTGTTCATGACCTAGTGGAAGATCTTAAAATTGAATACAGGTACAAAAAACCCTTAAATTTAAGTGGTAGCCAGTTTGGATCTGAAAACATGCTTCCAAAGTTCCAAAGTAACTTTTTAGTAAAGATTAGGAGCTTTAATAAACAACACTTGTGGGAACGTTTCAATGACTTCATGTGAATTATTAATGTCTTTTAACATGCAACAGTGTTTTTATATTACTATGTGTATGTGCCTTTGAAGTTAAAGTTTTTGCAGAACTTGTTTGTGTGTAACCGTTGAAGTCATAGGAGTAGATTTAAGAAACGTGGTGCTGCATCCAATGCAGCGCCACAACGGGGGAACACCACCTTGCATAAATTATGCCTGGTGCAGGTGCAAGGAAGTAAGGGGTTACAAACTGGTGCAATGCATGTTTGCGCCCATCAGTAAATATAGCGCAGTGATCTTTGAAGCCTAACGCTAAACAAATTACGCTAATGTGGTGCTAGAGCTTCTTAAACCTGGGCCATAGTTTCATAAATCATAAATCATCCCCATTTGATACTTGAGGTATCAGGAGGTAGTCAGAAATAATGATGATCCTATTCTCCTTTCTCACCATTATTGTTATCTTTATATATATACATCATAAAATATATGTTTTCTCTTAATTCTTTCATAAATGATACCTGCATTTGTGATAGTTTTCTGGACGTATTGCCGGAGTCTAGTGAATGCACATCCATAATGAATGTGAAAAGTACCGTCTAAAATTTTTTCAAATTGCAATTAGGATAAATATTCACTACAAAGCAACACTGAATACTTACTTGAGATCTATATTGTATTGGCTTTAGCTTCAAAACAACTAGAATAGTTTTATTCAAAATCACCCTCGATGTTTTGCGTGACCCCTGTACTTGAAGTAACTGATTTCATATAGATTAATTAATTTTCCTGAGCTTTATTTCAACTCATTAAAAAATCTGCGGCTAAAACATTGACTCAGACCATAACTATGCTGTGCTGCTGATCACTTGTAAAATATACAACCTATGAAATATGGCATATTTTAATTATCTGCATTGCATATTACCTTTCCCAATCGGTTTTAATCTGCTAAGTTGTGGAGAACCTGTAGATGCTTGTTTGCCTTCTGTAGGTGTTGTCTGCCATTGCCCTTTTAGGAATAAGAACTTATTGCTGCCTGTGGGGGCGTCTTGCAATGCAGTTCTCTTTCCCATATTTTCTGTTGCTCTGGTAAGCTGTACAAGCCCCTGTTTTGCATTTACTCTTCTTTCTGTTTTTTGGATCACCTCTTTATGTGTCAAACCTGGGAACTGTGAAAATGAAGCTACCTGCCCTTTTCTCTGTTGGATTTTAGATATTGTTTCCTGACTGTCCATGTGGGCTGAACTGCTGGAGGAAAAGTTCTGTTTGGACTCATTTTGGTCCTCTGATATGCAGGTCATCTGACCAGGGCCAAAGTTCACAGGGTTTTGAATAGCTGCCATATAGGACTCACGGAAACGGCAACCTGCTCCCTGAAGTTTGGAGCCAAGGTTCAGCTTTCTCCTTAAGCAAGGTGTACAAGCATCCTTTTCAGTTTCAGGGGGCTTCCAACAAGTCCACCTTTCTGGTGCCAGATTTGCATTAAATTCTCCACTGACCAATGGAAAGGGCTTACTCTGCCCTCTTGTAGACCGACCTGATATGTCTATTTCTTCAGCCAACTCTTCCATCTTTATGGAAGATGCTGGTATTTCACAAAATCCAAATGCCTTATCAAAAGATTCTAATTGAGTTTCCTCATAGATTTCCAAAAGATCCACGTAATCGCCCTCCTGATCCTGGATAAGCACATCATTTAAGATTGGGTTTGTAGTTGAAGAAGGATGATTTAAAGCCTTTTTCAAGATTCCTTGGTCCTGTTTCCATCTGAGCACATGATTCATGTAATCATAGCACATGTTATTTGTCACATCACCTTTAAAATCAACATGTGTCATTTGTAAATCTGTAGCAGAAAAAGTCATCCGAGTTTTTGACTTTAGCTGCTGTATGTCATTGTATTCCTCGATATTAAGAACATCAGTTTGAGACAACACTGTTGCCTGGATGTGATCTCGCTCTGGTTTGGATTTCTCCACAAATTCTGGAATCACTATACTACACCAAGGCACTTTGGCAAAGCCATCCTCAGTAGCCACAAGGCATGTGTGCAGAGGTGCTTCCTTCCGATTTCGATTTACCTCCTCCAGCCATTTGTCGGAAAACAGAACTTGGTAGGAAGAGTCCAAAACAGGTATTTCTTCCAGAGTACGAAGGTTGTCGGAGAGACATTTCAGCAGGACACAAACCGACTGCTCTCCGTTGGCTTTGGCGTGGAGGTAGAAGTCACCTGGTCGTAGTAAAAAGGGGCTGAGTGGTGCAATGTGGACCACAACCTTCTCATGGAGACACAAAGGCCAGCCCTCGTGCACGAATAGACGACCAGGATATGCAGCCTGAGGGAAGAAGACAAAGCTAATTAATGAGGGCTCTGATCAAGACTTTATATGTTTAGAAGACATGGCCATCAAGACTTATTGACACTTGTTAAATAGATATGTTCTTGTGTTTGAAACATCGATCTCATTCTGTGCACTGGTACAATATGAATTGATTGAATCAACTGAAAACCTAGGATCATTTGATAGTGAAAGTTATAATAAATGTTTCCTGTTCATTAAAGAAGCCCATTAATAAAAGACTCAAAAGTTTCAGTCTTTCAGTAAAAAAGTGAAAATACTTCATATTAACAGATGACTGAATCATGTTAAAACATGAAGCCTGAATACTGGAAACGACAACATTTGACTCTGCTTAGCCACGCAATAAGCAAAAATGATGGTGAATAACTGAAGAAGATACGTCCTACTGTTGGGCGTTGTAGTACTTATCCAATGTTTGCTTGAAGAAAGATTTTGCTGGCATGGCTACAAATCGCTGACTTTCATGCTTAGTTGACAAGATGTATTGATATAGAACATTAGCACCTGGCAAGTCTATTCAGGGCCATATGTTTATCAGTGTTTATTCTAATTACTCTTATTTTTGTCGATTGGAACTAACTACTTTAGATACTGAAGTAACACAAACTCCTATTTAGAAGGAAAGGGCAACGATTGTTTGCTTTAACGACTGTAACCCTGATTCAATGAAAAGTCCCTGTAATGTTGTATTGTAATGATTCTATCACTTTCTTAAAAAAAGGCTGGATCATTCTTACTCAGAAGAGAAATTCAACCACTGTAAATGAGAAAGAATGATTGACACTTATTTATCAGACAGGAAAGGTATTAGTCCGCAAACTATAGTCACTGCCCCACTCTAGTTTGATGTAAGCCCAATTCCAGTGGACTATAATGACTGACTTGTCATGAAAACGAGTGTAAATATTACTGGGCTAAATTACTGCATGCAACATTTTTAAGAAGACCGGTTCCACACAGTGACTCACATTCCATTTTATAATATTTGGTTATGAGAACTACAAAAGCAATTATTAATGAAAGTCCAGATACTTGTTTGACAAGTAATGAAAACATGTCCAACTGATGTTCAGTTAGAGTTAGAACCTCAGAGAAGTTGAATAAAAAATATGGAAAATTAGAGACAAGACACTTCAGGAATGTAATATAAAGGTGAAAGGCTTATTCTAAAATGTATAAAGAATGCTTTTCAATTTAACGTCCCTAAAAGTAATATTTCTGTAGACAATCGGAAGGATGGCGAAAAATGCATTGGATGCAGGTATCATTGTGATGTTGATTCCTGCTACAAGTTGCAGGGATATGGGCAATTGATACAGGGCAACACCACTTGGCAGCACCCCTAAATAAGTCAACATGTAAGGCATTCGTGGTAAAAGCACAGTTTATTGAACTGTTTACCACTTCTGGAAAATTAAAGAACTGTGGTTTGTGTCAGATGTCCAAATGGCCGAAAATGTATCTTTGAAGAAAGAGATGATTTCATTGGAAGAGAAAAAGACATGAAAGCCAAGGGGTAGTATGTCAGAACAAATTGGATGTTAGGTACAGGTTCAGAGGCCACTATTTGATGGTAACTTACACAAGCTGCCTGCTGGATGCGCTCAAACTGACGTTTTGTAGGGATCAGAAAGTCCAGAAGACAGCGCAGCCCATCTCCATGGTAATCAGCTTCAATGATACGGAACAACTGGTCAAGAACTATGGCAGCTGTGGCATCAAACGGTGGGTAAAGCGCAGAGAGAACACGTTGCACAATGATGTCAAGAGACTGCTGGTCCTGGAAGAGAAAGTAAACTTGGGGTCAATGATATGCACGGGATATGGTAACATAATCAACACTGTGGAAACTCTAAGACCACAAACACACAACCTGAAATAGAAACAATCTCAAATATGCTGCCAGTACCGGATGCCGAGTGCCACTTTAACATTACTACACAGACACATAACTACAATCAGTCAGTGATATAGAAACTGGGATAGATCTTTAAAAAATATTTGATAAGCCAATACTTTCAGCATTTTAGGTGGAATCCTCAAGTTTTGTTAACAAGCACTGAATGATGTGGCCTCTTTTGTCCGTTTGTAGGCATGTGCACCATGTATACGTGCACCTAGGAAATGAGGCAGGCCCTTTTTATGTTTATTCACCATAACAAAGTAGATCAGCAAATAAAAAGAAACAAATATGTGAAAGTGTTTTTTTTAAACTGGTTGGGAGGAAACAACACAGGGCTGGAGCAACATAGGGGCGGAGAGGCAGGAACAACACAGGGGCATGGGTGAGGGAAGCAACACGAAGGCCGCTGGTGGTGGAAAGCAGCATGGCAGTCAAGGTTTGGGGGCAAAAGCAGCATGGCAGTCAAGGTTTGGGGGCGAAGAAAAGCAAACAGGAGAGAGAGACTGCAACATGGAGCTTGGAGCGAGCAAAATAAAAGGACAAAAGTGAACAGTGAGGAACTTTGGGGAGACGCACATGAGACAGAAAGTAACCCATGGGGAGAAGCACATGAGGGTGAGCGCATCAGCGCGGTCAGCAAGGGATAAGCATGGGTGAGAGAGAGCAACACGGAGTGAGAGGGTGGAATAAAAGCACACTAGGAAGACAGCTGGAAAACAGACAATCTCAATGGAGAAAGTGAACACCTGAAGGACACAAGCAAATTGGCAATGCTCCAGGGTAGGGACAGACACCAAAGGGACAAGGCAAGCCTTTGAAAAAAAAAAGCTGGTAAAAAATAGAGAGAGTAAACCTAACGACAGGTAAGTAATGGGTTGGCTTCAAGCACCTCTGTGTTCTTGATAAACCCACGTCATTTGCAGCAAGACAGCTGTGCTGTCTTGATAGGTAGGACCTAAAAACTACTTTTTCTCTAAGTTTGTACCTTTCACCCACAGGGTAGCACCTAATCAAAACCGCAGTTGCTTCTTCCAATTAGTGTAAATCACCTTGCAGACATAATTTAAACACTGACAACATTTCCAAGTGTTTACGTCAAAATCAAATAGGATAATGTCGGTGTATCAATCGGGAAACTTCAGCATGTGTGGTAAAGTTTAATTTAGCACAGAGCATTGATATCTTTATATATATATATATATCGATTATTTGTAGGTGCACGAATTATGATATAATATATTCTATGGCGTTTTAGAAATTATTTTACAGAGGGCACACATTGGGCCACTGATAAAACTGGTGGCTTCACCTTCAAATGGCAATTGTGTCGAATATACCGGTTGTAGAGGCGGTGTAGTGGCTAGAGCTGCCACTTTTGGAATCTGAGTATCAAGGTTCAAATCCTGGCTTTGGCACTAGGCCTGGGCAGAAGTTGTGAAGTTTAACTCCATGAAATTCTGTGGAGTTACGAAGACACTTCAGAATTTTGCAGACAGGAGGGAATAAGCACGTTGTGCTGTGATTTGGTGCCGGGAGCGCATTCTGTGCTGAAGAATCAGAAGGAAATGCACCGCAGCTTCTTATCCTGATTTTGCTGTCGCTCAAGTAGATTTTTTTAGTCAAGTGGCAGCTTGCTGCCTGTAAAAGGTTGTGTCCTCCCACGACCATCCGAGTTGGAGAAATCTCTCCAGATGCCCTCCCAGCGACCACACATCACACTATGGGACCCCAATCCTTGCTCGTGCTAGCTAACTTACTGTTGGCGAGCCGTGCATATAAAAAGCACCACCACGTGGCGGCTGGCAGAATTTAGCTAGAATACTGCATTAGAAGCATAATGTGGAGTGGCCAAAACTCTGCCAGTTCCGTCAGCAGAGCAGAATATACAGCCCACCCCTGTTTGGCATTTGGATTAACACTGTAATTCTGAGTAAGTAACTAAATTACCTTATGCCAAGAAATTATGAATATGTGGGCAATTTCTGCTGTTTGTTTAGCGTTATATAGCGCAAATATAGGTCCAGCTGGGCCTGCATGACAAGTTTACTGCCTCAAGTACCTGGCATCTAAATTTACTTGTCAGGCCTGGAACTCTCCTTTTACTACATATACGTTACCCCAAAGGTAGGCCCTAGCTAGCCCTATGGGCAGGGTGCAGTGTGTTTGAAAGGTAGGACGTATGTCTTTGTCCGAAAGTTGCTTAGAACCTTAGGGGCATATTTATAAGGAAGTGACACATCTGTCGTGATGCTCCACTTTTCTTGCGTCGTCCCTGCCTACCTAACGAGACCATGGTTGCACTGTATTTACAATACGGTGCACCATGGCGGTCGTTAGGACAATAGTGTAAAAAATGTTGACGCTATTGTGGCACTTTGCTGCACTACCGTCAAAAATGTTGATGCTAGTGCAGCAAAGCACAGGGAGGCCCATTCATGGGTGCATCATTTGTAAGGACGGCACAGGAGAAAGGCCTCCTTAATGCTGCCTTAGTATTAAAAAAATGACACTAGGGCAATGCAAGGTGGCTTGTAAATATGCCCCTTAGTCTCCCTTCCCCCAGCACAACATCATACCTATTAGACCTTGATATGAGTGGAAGATAGATTGTTGACAAGGCGGGCTCAAACCAGTACTGTATTGGCAAAGACTTAGAACCACTCCTGAGCTAGCTAATTATCTAGATGCTTTTGAGGATACACTCAGGCTACTTAGATTGCACAAGATTTGAGTGGTGGATAAAAATATCAGATAGGTGCTGTCTTTTTAAGGAGGGCTGACCCATTCGGTGTCCACGCCACCTGAGATGATTCCATCTAAAGTGCAAATCAAGAGGCTACATTTTCATTGAGTGGCATTGTGAGGATATGCCTTACTTGGCATGGTTACCCCTGACTTTCTGCCTTTTAATGATGCCAGTTATGACAGAAGGTGTGCTGGGAATCTGCTAACCAGGCCCCAGCACCAGTGTTCTTTCCCTAAACTGTACCTTTGTTCCCACAATTGGCACAGCCCTGGCACACAGATAAGTCCCTTGTAAATGGTACCCCTGGTACCAAGAGCCCTGTTGCCAGGGAAGGTCTCTAAGGGCTTCAGTGTGCCACCCTGGGGACCCCTCACTCAGCACATGCACACTGCCTCACAGTTTGTGTGTGCTGATGGGAAGAAAATGACTAAGTTGACATGGCACTCCCCTCAGAGTGCCATGCCCACCTCACACTGCCCGTGGCAAAGGTAAGTCACCCCTCTAGCAGGTCTCACAGCCCTAAGGCAGGGTGCACTATACCACAGGTGAGGGAATATGTGCATGAGCAATATGCCCCTACAGTGTCTAAGCAAAACTTTAGACATTGTATGTGTAGGGTAGTCATAAAGAGTATTTGGTCTGGGAGTTTGTCATACACGAATTCCACAGTTCCATAATGGCTACACTGAAATCTGGGAAGTGTGGTATCAAACTTCTCAGCACAATATATGCACACTGATGCCAGTGTGGGATTTACTGTAAAATACACCTAGAGGGCATCTTAGAGATGCCCCCTGAATACCAGTCCGACTCCTAGTGCTAGGCTGACCAGTTTCTGCCAGGCTGCCACAACCAGACGAGTTTCTGGCCACATGGGGAGAGTGCCTTTGTCACTCTGTGGCCAGGAACAAAGCCTGTACTGGGTGGAGGTGCTTCTCACCTCCCCCTCCAGGAACTGTAACACCTGGGGGTGAGCCTCAAAGGCTCATGCCTTTTGTTACAGCACCCCAGGGCATCCCAACTAGTGGAGATGCCCGCCCCTCTGGCCACTGCCCCGACTTATGAGGGCAAGGCTGGAGAGGATAATGAGAAAAACAAGGAGGAGTCACCCACCAGTCAGGACACCCTCTAAGGTGTCCTGAACTGAGGTGACCCCTCCCTTTAGAAATCCTTCATCTTGAGATTGGAGGATTCCCCAAATAGGATTAGGGATGTGCCCCTCTCCCCTCAGGGAGGAGGCACAAAGAGGGTGTAGCCACCCTCCAGGTCAGTAGCCATTGGCTACTGCCCCCAGACCTAAACACACCCCTAAATTTAGTATTTAGGCCCGGCCCTGAACCCAGGAAATCAGATTCCTGCAACCTACACAAAGAAGAAGGACTGCTGACCTGAAAGCCCCGCAGAGACAACGGAGACACCACCTGACTTGGCTCCAGCCCTACCGGCCTGTCTCCAGACTCAAAGAACCTGCACAGCGAAGCATCCGACAGGGACCGGCGACCTCTGAGGACTCAGAGGACTGCCCTGAACCCAAAGGACCAAGAAACTCTCGAGACCAGCGGCACTGTTCCCAACTTGCAACATTTTTGCAACTTTAAAACAACTTTGAAAGAACTCTACCTTCTCGCTCGAAGCGTGAGACTTCTCACTCTGCACCCGATACCCCTGGCTCGAGCTCCAGAGAACAAATACTGCAGAGAGGACTCCCAGGCGACTGCAACGACATGAGTAACCTGAGTCAACCCCCCTGGACCCCCATAGCAATGCCTGCAGAGAGGATCCAGGGGCTCCCCCTGACCGCGACTGCCTGGTAACAAGGAACCCAACGCCTGGACCAAGCACTGCACCCATAGCCTCCAGGACCAAGAGGAACCAACCTCCAGTGCAGGAGTGACCAGCAGGTGGCCATCTTCCTAGCTCAGTCGGTGGCTGGCCAGCAAAGCCCCCTGTGCTCTGCCTGCATTGCATAAGTCACCCCTGGGTCCCTCCACTGCTTCCTATAGCAACCTATAGCTTCCTGACACCTACTTAGCACACTGCACCCGGCCGCCCCTGTGCCCCTGAGGGCGTGTTTTGTGGGCCTGTTTGTGTCCCCTCAAGTGCTCTACAAAACCCCCCTGGTCTGCTCCCCGAGGACGCAGGTACTTACCTGCCAGCAGACCGGAACCGGAGCACCCCTGTTCTCCATAGGCACCTATGTGCTTTGGGCCCTCCTTTGACCTCTACACCTGACCGGCCCTGTGTTGCTGGTGCTGTGACTTTAGGGTTGCCTGGAACCCCCAACGGTGGGCTGCCTATGCTCAGGAGACTGACTGTTTAAGTGCTTTACTTGCCTGAGAAAACTACTAAGTAAACTTACCACCCCCAGGGACTGTTGATTTTTGCACTGTGTCCAATTTTAAAATAGCTCATTGCCATTTTAACCTATACTG
The DNA here is from genome assembly GCF_031143425.1 of Pleurodeles waltl. Taxonomy (NCBI): domain Eukaryota; kingdom Metazoa; phylum Chordata; class Amphibia; order Caudata; family Salamandridae; genus Pleurodeles; species Pleurodeles waltl. The sequence continues at coordinate 307,993,469 of NC_090446.1, forward strand.
TGTGTACTACTGCTTTAATTCAAAGTTCCATACTTACCTGTGTGAAATACCCTGCATTTTATGTACTTATCTCAAATCTTGAATCTTGTGGTTCTAAAATAAATTAAGAAAATATATTTTTCTATATAAACACTATTGGCCTGGAGTTAAGTCTTTGTGTGTGTGTTCCTCATTTATTGGCTGTGTGTGTACAACAAATGCTTAACACTACCCTCTGATAAGCCTACTGTTCAACCACACTACCACAAAAAAGAGCATTAGTATTATCTAATGTTGCCACTATCAACCTCTAAGGGGAGCCCTTGGACTATGTGCACACTTTCTCTCACTTTGAGATAGTATATACAGAGCCAACTTCCTACAGGCATAAAAAGAGTTTCTTAATAGTACCGTAGGGTCTCTTACTATGAATTTGTGTGGTTCAGAAAAAGTACATAGACTGTGGGGGTGATTCTAATCCTGGCGGGCGGCGGAGGCCGCACGCCAGAATTCCGCCCCCATAATACCGCTCCGCGGTCAGAAGACCGCGGAGGGTATTATGAGTTTTTCCCTGGGCTGGCGGGCGGTCTCCAAAAGACCGCCCGCCAGCCCAGGGAAAAACTCCCTTCCCACGAGGATGCCGGCTCGTAATCGAGCCGGCGGAGTGGGAAGGTGCGACGGGTGCAATAGCACCCGTCGCGTATTTCAGTGTCTGCAAGGCAGACACTGAAATACCTTGCGGGGCCCTCTTACGGGGGCCCCGACCGTGCCCATGCCATTGGCATGGGCACGGCAGGGGCCCCCAGGGGCCCCGCAACCCCCCCTACCGCCATCCTGTTCATGGCGGCTTTCCCGCCATGAACAGGATGGCGGTAGGGGGGGTCAGAATCCCCCATGGCGGCGCAGCAAGCTGCGCCGCCATGGGGGATTCTGAGGGCAGCGGTAAACCGGCGGGAGACCGCCGGTTTACCCTTTCTGACCGCGGCCAAAGCGCCAAAAGAGCATTAGTATTATCTAATGTTGCCACTATCAACCTCTAAGGGGAGCCCTTGGACTATGTGCACACTTTCTCTCACTTTGAGATAGTATATACAGAGCCAACTTCCTACAGGCATAAAAAGAGTTTCTTAATAGTACCGTAGGGTCTCTTACTATGAATTTGTGTGGTTCAGAAAAAGTACATAGACTGTGGGGGTGATTCTAATCCTGGCGGGCGGCGGAGGCCGCCCGCCAGAATTCCGCCCCCATAATACCGCTCCGCGGTCAGAAGACCGCGGAGGGTATTATGAGTTTTTCCCTGGGCTGGCGGGCGGTCTCCAAAAGACCGCCCGCCAGCCCAGGGAAAAACTCCCTTCCCACGAGGATGCCGGCTCGTAATCGAGCCGGCGGAGTGGGAAGGTGCGACGGGTGCAGTAGCACCCGTCGCGAATTTCAGTGTCTGCAAGGCAGACACTGAAATACCTTGCGGGGCCCTCTTACGGGGGCCCCGACCGTGCCCATGCCATTGGCATGGGCACGGCAGGGGCCCCCAGGGGCCCCGCGACCCCCCCCCTACCGCCATCCTGTTCATGGCGGCTTTCCCGCCATGAACAGGATGGCGGTAGGGGGGGTCAGAATCCCCCATGGCGGCGCAGCAAGCTGCGCCGCCATGGGGGATTCTGAGGGCAGCGGTAAACCGGCGGGAGACCGCCGGTTTACCCTTTCTGACCGCGGCCAAAGCGCCGCGGTCAGAATGCCCTGTGGGGCACCGCCGGCCTGTCGGCGGTGCTCCCGCCGACCCTCGCCCCGGCGGTCGAAGACCGCCGGGGTTAGAATCAGGGCCTGTATTACCAATCCCCTTGATAGGAAAACTATATGTTCAATTCCGGATAGGCTCCTTGCCATTTAAGTTATTCATCTCAAGATGGTCTTCTAACGATGAGGCCTCTTGATCTGGCAAAAGCCATATGGAAAATATACTCCATGTCCTGTTTGTCTGTGCACCCTAATCGCATCAAAGGCAGACTTGGATTAGGCCAGTAAGTCAGAACTTAGGCACAAGAAATTGTGCAACGGCTTTGAGAATCCTACAACTAATCCTAAACCTTTTTATGCCTGTGCCATCACAAAATTCTTGGTTGGATGTTGGTTCGTAAGACGCAAGGCCATAGCAGCTGAATAGCCACTTCACATTGTTTTGCACATTTTGTACAGCCCCAGTGATGGAGTGTTTATTCATGCCTATATCCTGTGGCTCTGGGATACCCTGTTTTTGCACCAACTTACTAAATATGAAGATGCATTGCACTAATATCTGACATTGCCATATACTTTACTGCTGATAATGATTTCCCGTACAGCTACTTAACTGCGATGCTATCTAAGCTCACACCCTCTGTGTCATACCCACGTTGCACTCTATTTGGTAGGTTTTTCTAACTGTGCAGCGCTTATTTTCACAAGCTTGGCTGGGCCTTATCATTGATTATTTAGGTACAGTCACACAACAGAATGTACCTTAGACCTCCTATATGAAACTCTGCACTTTCATCTATGTTGATTTTATCTGTTGTTCCCCGGAATGGCAGTAACTACTTCCCCACCCTGATTCTCATGCTCATGGCTATTTTGATTTTGCCTCACATACCTAGGGTTGTAGTGAATCAAATTAATTTAGTTGTATGTTGTATTTTACTTAATTCATGACTATTAGCATTGTCCTAAGCACCTTAGGAGTTTCTGGGAAAACAAATGGGCTGATATTGGCCCTGTAGATGGGACTTTTAATTGATTCTGTATTTTAACTTAGTATATGCCCAGCTAAGCCAAGATGCTGGGAATGCTTAAACTCTAATCATGTTTTTAGTCTTATATCTGATGAAACATTTTCAGCCTTCACAGGAATCAATGCTCAACTTCAGGCCAATGGATCTCTCGACCCTGCAATAGGATGTGGTAATCTCATAGTACACAATTTCAATACAAACCAAATAAGTCAAACGGTATGACCAATGTGGCCATAGAAAGAAAACTTCAGTCAGGAATAAAGTTCAGGGGCTTTTGTTACAAACTTAAGCTCAAAGTCATGTAGACAACTCTCAGGACAAAGATATAATGATACAGGATCACCAAGGGTTGCCCAAAGTGACAAAATAGATTCAGGCAAACTCACATTAAAATGATTAATCATTCAATAAAAAGAGTACAAAACCTTAACAAGATTATCTGAGATACAGAAACCAAATGTTGTTCTGGGTTGACCAGCATCAGTCAATTTCAAATCAGCATAATTATAATTTAGATGAGCACCTTATTATTGGCCACATTCAAGAAGAATCTGCGGGCAGAATACATGTGGGCAAAAGACAAAAAGACAAAAAGAACAAAAAATTGGAAAAGGGTAATCTTAGGCAAGAGAGTCCTAACTGGACAAAAGATATGTAAAAAGGGAAAGGGTCAGCATGTCAGTGGCTCGATCATGTATTTTCTACAGGGGTCAGAGAGAAAATCTCTAACTCTAAGCGGGGCATCTCAAAGGGACAAAACAGAGAGGAAGATACCTCTACAAAGGCCTCAGCATGTGGGGTACTTCATCAGCAAGGGTTCTGTCTGGATTCTAAGTGAGAATCTGACCTAAGTCCAACTGGTCAAAAACATATCAAAGTTCACATGGCAATCTAATTCGCTCTGAGAGATATTATGTTGAAGGGGCATCATCCAATAGCAATCAATCACACAACTCTAGGTTGCAACATCCGCACATCTTCCCAGGTCTTCCATGGAAACCTCATCCATCCATGGAGCTCCACAAAGGGATTGAAACAACAGTCTCATTAGCCATATAAAGCTACTCATATAGAGTCCTCCTTTATGGATTAGCATATGTGTGCTTAATTATAGTCTCTTCACCTCTCTTATAAGGAGCTTATGAGAAAGGTGGAGAGACTTAAACGCTTGACTCCTTGAGAAACAGCAGTTTGCCAAATCATAAACAAACCTAATATTATTGGACACTTTGGGCAATGGGAATCAACATGATCTAAACTCCTCATAATAAATATTGGGAATATACTTTAGCACAAATATGCTAACACATAAAGCAGGACTCTATATGGGTAGCTTTATATGACTTATTAGTGTGGACAAAAGATTTCTCTGCATGCCGTTTGTATGTTTGTATTGATGTCTTATATGTTATTTTCTGGAAGTTCTTTTGTTTACCATAAATGTCTAACATTTTTCAAACATTGAGGTGTTTCTTGTGTACAATATATCTTGTAATAATTTACATTCAATTAAGGAAACCTAAACATGATATTTAAATAAGGCTAGCCAACACACTGAGGATTGATGTACTATTTTGTGTGTCTTTAAATCAAGAAATCAATAGGCTCTGGGGGCACGATGTGTTTTATGTTATATTATTACTGATCCCTCCCCTAGTTTGGCTTCACTCTATTTAGTCCCTCTTTGTATGTATCATTAATATTCATGTTACAGTCACTTTAAACAGATGGACTCAATACATTTCAACCAATATAAGGCAGAACTGTATTTCTTTATTTTTGCACATGTATTTAAATTATTAATCATGATAAATTCAATATCGTTCAATAAACACTGTTAGTCTAACGTCTAAATTATAACACAATACCAATTAAATCTTTCAAACATTTGGTTTAGCATCAATACTACCAGAGTTTATCTTGGGCCAGGCCCTTTTTGCAGGGTCATCCCCAAACATTTGCCTCCTTCCTCCTATTTTTTCTGACCTGTTTTGGTTGGCTTTAGGACTCTGGGCACTTTACCACTGCTAACCAGTGGCAAAGTGCATATTCTCTCTGTCTAAATTGGATTGGTGATTGGATTATCCCTGATTGGCATATCTGATTTACTAGTAAGTACCTAGTAAAGTGCACGAGAGGTGCCCAGGGCCTGTAAGTCAAATGCTACTAGTGGATCTGCAGCGCTAGTTGTGCCAATCACATGAGTAGCCCTGTAAACATGTCTCAGACCTGCCACTGTAGTGTCTGTGGATGCAGTTTTTAACTGCCAGTTCGACCTGGCAAGTGTACACACTTGCCAGGTCCAAACATTTCCTTTTAGTATATGTAAGGCACCCCATGGTAGGCCCTAGGTAGCCCCATGGGCAGGGTAAAGTTTATTTAAAAGGTAGGACGTGTACTCGTGTGTTTTACATTTCTTGATAGTGAAATACTGCTAAGTTTGTTTTTCACCATTGTAAGGACTATCTCTCTCGTAAGGTAACATGGGGATTGCCTTGAAAAATATTTTAAGTGTAGTTTCTAATTGGAAGCAGCTACAGATATGGACTTTGGGGTCTCTGAATTCACAATTTAAAAATACATCTTTTGGTAAAGTTGTTTTTTAATTGTCTATTTGAAAATGCCACTTTTAGAAAATGGGCATTTTCTTGCTTAACCATTCTGTGTCTATGCTGGGCTGTTGAATATATGTCTGAGTCATACTGGCAGTGTGGCTGTTTGTGAATTCACTCTAGACAGTGGCACAAAGGGAGCTGAGGTGTGTCCAGCATACCCTGAGGAGTCTTCCTGGGCTACAGTGGGAGGGAGGAGTTGACACCTGAACTTGAAAGGGCTGTGTCTATTCTCCAACAATACAGTCTCCGACCCCCTGACATGTGTCTGGGGCACGGCAAGGAAGAGGCAGGGTCTTGTGCACTACAAAGACTTTCCTCTGAAGTTTGCCTACTTCAAAGGCAGAAATTAGTATAAGCATTGGACTGCTGACCCTGCAACTTTAGATTACTTCTGGGTCAAGAGGAATCTCTGCCAAGGAGAAGAGGCTGATGGATGAGGCGGATTTACCACTCTGTATGTTGCCTTGCTGTGCTGGCTTGCTGCTCCTGCTGCTTCTGCCTCAAAAGGGAAAGGACTGGACTTTGCTTTCTGAAATCCTGCTTGTGAAGTTTCTCCAAGGGCTTGGACTGAGCTTGCCCCCTGTTCTGAAGTCTCAAGGACATCAAGGACTCAGTGTTTATGCTCTCTCTGCTTTTAAAATAGTCACTGCAGGCTATTGACTCATTTTACCAATTCTCATTGGCACACTGGAACACCCTTATAATTCCCTTGTATATGGTCCCAAGGTACCCAGGGTATTGGGGTTCCAGGAGATCCCTATGGGCAGCAGCATTTCTTTTGCCACCCATAGGGATCTCAGACAATTCTTACGAAGGACTGCCACTGCAGCCTGAGTGAAATAACGTCCATGTTATTTCACAGCCATTTTACACTGCACATAAGTAACTTATAAGTCACCTATATGTCTAACCCTCACTTGGTGAAGGTTAGGTGCAAAGTTACTTAGTATGTGGGCACCCTGACACTAGCCAAGGTACCCACACATTGTTCAGGGCAAATTCCCCAGACTTTGTGAGTGCGGGGACACCATTACACGTGTGCACTACATATAGGTCAATACCTATATGTAGCATCCAACGGTAACTCTGAACATGGCCATGTAACATGTCTAGGATCATGGAATTGTCACCCCAATACCATTCTGGTACTGGAGGGACAATTCCATGCATCCCCGGGTCTCCAGCAGAGAGCCCGGGTACTGCCAAACTAACTTTCCGGGGTCTCCACTGCAGCTCCTGCCGCTGCCATCTCCTCAGACAGGTTTCTGCCCCCCTGGGGCCTGGCAGCCTGGTCCCAGGAAGGCAGAACAAAGGAGTTCCTCTGAGAGAGGGTGTAACACCCTCTCACATTGGAAATAGGTGTGAAGGGCCTGGGAGGAGTAGCCTCGCCTGGCCTCTGGAAATGCTTTGAAGGGCACAGATGGTGCCTTCTCTGCATAAGCCAGTCTACACCGGTTCAGGGATCCCCCAGCCCTGCTCTGGCGCGAAACTGGACAAAGGAAAGGGGAGTGACCACTCCCCTGACCAGCACCTCCCAGGGGAGGTGCCCAGAGCTCCTCCAGTGTGTTCCAGACCTCTGCCATCTTGGATGCAGAGGTGTGAGGGCACAATGGACAGCTCTGAGTGGCCAGTGACAGCCGGTGACGTCAGAGACCCCTCCTGATAGGTGCTTACCTTTCTCAGTGGCCAATCCTCCTCTGTGGGCTATTTAAGGTCTTTCCTGTGGCCATCTAACCAGATAACGAATGCAAGAGCTCACCAGAGTTCCTCTGCACTTCCCTCTTCAACTTCTGCCAAGGATCGACCGCTGACTGCTCCAGGAGGCCTGCATAACCGCAACAAAGTAGCAAGAAGACTACCAGCAACATTATAGCGCCTCATCCTGCCGCTTTCTCGACTGTTTCCTGGAGGTGCATGCTCTGAGGGCTGTCTGCCTTCTCCCTGTACTGGAAGCCAAGAAGAAATCTCCTGTGGGTCGACGGAATCTTCCCTCTGCCAACGCAGGTATCAAACTTCTGCATCACCGGTCCTCTGGGTCCCCTCTCATCCTGACGAGCATGGTCCCTGGAACACAGAAGCTAGGGCCAAGTGTCTTTGACAGTCCAGTGGCCCTTCTGTCCAAATTTGGTGGAGGTAAGTCCTTGCCTTCCCACGCCAGACAGTAATCCTATGTACTGCGTGAACTGCAGCTGCTCGGGCTTCTGTGCACTTCTGCACGACTTCCTTTGTCCACAGCTGAGCCCAGGTCCCCAGCACTCTGTCCTGCTTTGCCCAACCCGCTGAGTTGGACTCCAACGTCGTGGGACCCTCCTTTGTGACTCTGAGTCAGCCGCTGTCCTCAGATCTTCTAAGTGCCTGTTCAGGTGCTTCTGTGGGTGCTGCCTGCTTCTGCATGGGCTCTCCGTATTGCTGAGCGCCCCCTCTGTCTGCTCCTCCAAGGGCGACCTCCTAGTCATTCCTGGGCCCTAACAGCACCCAAAATCCTCAACCGCAACTCTTGCAGCTAGCAAGTCTTGTTTGCAGTCTTTCTGAGTGGAAACAACTCTGCATCCTCCAGAACACCGTGGGACATCTTCTGACCAAATAAGAAGTTCCTGACACCTTCCGATGTTGCAGAATCTTTGGCTTCTTCCACCCGGAGGCAGCCCTTTTGCACCTTCATCCGGGGTTTAGTGGGCTCCTGCCTCCCCAGACACTTGCGTGACTCTTGGACTTGGTCCCCTTCCTTTACAGGTCTTCAGGTCCAGGAATCCGTCTTCAGTGTTTTGCAGTCAGTTATCTCGACTTTACTGTCTTTCTGGGGTAGTAGAGTAACTTTACTCCTACTTTTCAGGGTCTTGGGGTGGGGTATCTTGGGCACCCTTAGCGTTTTCTTACACTCCCAGCGACCCTCTACACACCACACTAGGCCTGGGGTCCATTTGTGGTTCGCATTCCACTTTTGGAGTATATGGTTTGTGTTGCCCCTAGGCCTATTTCTCCCTATTGCATTCTTTTGTGTTCTACATTGTTTGCACTACTTTTCTAACTGTTTTAATTACCTGATTTGGTTTGTGTGCATATAATTTGTGTATATTACTTACCTCCTAAGGGAGTATATCCTCTGAGATACTTTTGGCATATTGTCACTAAAATAAAGTACCTTTATTTTTAGTAACTCTGAGTATTGTGTTTTCTTGTGATATAATACTAAGTGATATATGTGGTATGGTAGGAACGTTGCATGTCTCCTAGTTCAGCCTAAGCTGCTCTGCTATATCTACCTCTATCAGCCTAAGCTGCTAGAACGCCTCTATTCTACTAATAAGGGATAACTGGACCTGGCACAAGGTGTAAGTACCACAAGGTACCCACTATAAGCCAGGCCAGCCTCCTACAGCGAGCCTGTGGAACTAATTCACAGCAGAGGGGAGGGCCACCTTGTTACCACTAGGGACAGCTGGTGAGCTCACCTACTCAAACCTGAAGGATGCCCTCATCACTAGGTATGGCCTCACACCAGAAATGTACAAGAAAACGTAGAGGGAGAGTAAGAAACTTGATTCCCAGACTCAGCTTGAACGTGTGGATTCATTTTGCAGAGCACTGGATGGTTGGGTGAAGGGCAGTGAGGTAACAGATTACTAGGAGCTGGTATGGGAGCACTTGTCTAGTCTGTGTTTTCCAGAGCTGTGCCAGCACTTGATTGACAGCAGGCTTACTGAACCCAGGAAGCTTGCTCAGGAGGCAGACTGTTGGGTGAGTACTAGGTCCACAAGAAGTTGTATGGGGGAGACTCCTCTGAGGGTGGGCAGGGTCCCCAACAAAAGAAGGAGGGAGGGGACAAGGATAAAAGTGAGGAGTTCTCTAAAGGGCCCTAAACTAGTTCCCAGGCTAAAGATTCCAAGGTCCCTGTTGAGAAGAACAGTTGGTGTCCTTCAGGTAAGCCTGCAGGGAAGGGACCCATCAAGTGCTTTACCTGTGGTCAGGAAGGGGACATCAGAGGTAGTCCCAAGTGTCCTAAGCAGGCACAGCCCCCCACAGGTGGGCAGTCACTTGGGGGTGGCCGGTGTAGCACTTAGGGAGGAGTTGGCCCCAGTTAGTGGTGGGGAGCCAGCTGAGTTAACCCTAGTCTCCTTGGATGAGTGTGAGATGGTCCAGAGAACCCTCATGCCTGATTATACAAAGAAGTACATGCAGTGGGTGACATTCAATGGGAGGTGGGTAGAGGCTCTTAGAGACACAGGAGCATGACAACAGTCCACTGTCATCTGGTGTCTCAAGAGCAGGTAGTTCCTTATGTGGTTCACCAAGTGGTAGCAGTAGACAACAGTTAGCACCAATCTTTGGTAGCTCTGGTTCCCTTTCAATGAGGGGGGTCTCAGGTTCCTTGAAGGTAGCTGTCATTCCATCCATGCCTCTTGACTGTCGGCTAGGGAATGATCAAGAGCATACTGCCTGGAAGGACCCATTTGGAAATGTTGAGATTGCTAGAGTGGGCCTGATGACCACACAGTCCATGGCTGCCAGAGAGGGTGATCAAGAGGACCTGGAGCCTGAAAGAGTGGCCCAGGTCACTGCCAGTAAAGGAAGGGTGCAGGAAACCTGCCCCTGAAATTCCCATGGTCTGGGAGGAGGATGAACCTGAGGGGGACTCACCAGAACCTCCATGGGAAGAAGTGGCTGAACTGGGGACCTGCTTGAGCTGACCCATTGGCAGCTAGAAGGAGGCCCCACCAGGGAAGAGTTCTGCGCAGCACAGAATGCATGCTCCACCCTTGAGGATCTTCAGAAACAGGTTGAGGCCCAGGCAGCTGGTGACACCTCTGAAACGCACCTGGTTTACTGGGAGAATGATCTCCTGTAAAATAAGCCTAAGGTTGTTGAGCCTCGGGCAGCCCGTGCACTGTGGTACCCCAGTGTTTCAGAGCCTTCCTTCTGGGTCTGGCTCATGATGTGCCACTGACAGGTCATCTGGAGCAGGCCAAGACCTTTGGCAGGCTTGTCACCCACTTTTATTGGCCACAAATGAGTAAGAACTCAGATGAATTCTGTAGGACTTGTGAGACCTGCAGGGCAAGTGGCAAATCTGGGAAGAGGTGCAAGGCTTCCCTTCAACCCTTTCCTGTTGTGATCACCCTTTTTGATCAGGTGGGCATTGACATTGTGGGGCCTCTGGATTCCAAGACAGCCATGGGCAACAGGATTATCGTGGTCTTGGTGGACCATGCCACCCGATACCTGGAAGCTATCCCCCTGAGGAAAGTGACTGCGCCCACAGTGTCCAGGGCACTGATGGGGATCTTTAACCATGTGGGTTTCCCCAAGGAGGTGGTGTCTGACCGGGGTACTAATTTCATGTTGCCATACATGAAGGTCATTTGGAAGGCATGTGTTGTAACATAAAAGTTCAACACGCCTTACCACCCCCACAGCAATGGGTTTGTAGAGAGAGTCAACCGTACCCTGAAGGGCATGATTATAGGTCTCTCTGAACCCATGATACATAAGTGGGACGTCTTGTTATCATGCCTGTTGTTTGCTTACAGGGAGGTATCACAGAAGGGGGTTGGCTTCAGCCCTCTTAAAACTTCTGTATGGGCACCCTGTGAGAGGACCTCTCAGTTTGGTGAAGGATGGCTGGGAGCAGACTCCCCAGAAGCCTGCTTGCGGAAACTTGCCCCAGAGAATCTGGAGGCTAGCCAGGAAGATATGAATCGCTGGTATGACCAGAATACCACTCTGGAAGAGTTTCAGCCTGGCCAGAATATGTGGAAGAAGCACCAGTACAGCTCCGTGCTCTCCAAGACTGTTGTTCTGCACCCTTTAAGGTGAAGGAGCGCAAAAGTGATGTCACCTCTTGGTGGACATGCAGTCTCCTAGAAACCCTTTGAGAGTGTTACATGTGAACCGCCTCAAACCCTACTTCGAGAGGTTTAAGTTGACCATGCTCTTGGTTACGGATGATGGGGTAGAAGAGGAGAGTAAGCCTCTCCCGACCTCTTGTCGGCCAAAGAGCAGGATGGGTCAGTAGAAGGTGTAAACCTCTCCCCTACTCTGACTCTAGATCAGCAGCAGATCTATCTACATTTGCTGAGACAGTTTGCCTTCTGTTTCTCATTTACCCCTGGGGTCACACACTGGTGCACAAATAACATTGATACTTGGGACACTCTACCTGTTAAGCACCAGACTTACAGGTTATCGGACAGAGTGAGAAACAGCATCAAGGAGGAAGTCTCCAAGATGCTGGAGTTGGGGGTGATTGAGCACTCTAACAGCCCTTGGTCCAGCCCTGTGGTTCTGGCCCCCAAGGCTGCTTCACCTCGTGTCACACCCAAACCTGGGTTCTATGTTGACTACCGGGGGCTCAATGCCGTCACCAGGACTGATGCCCACCCCATCCCTGAGCTGATGAGGTCATTGACTGGTTGAGAGCTGCCAAGTTCCTCATCACGTTTGATTTGATGTCTGGGTACTGGCAGATTGCCTTAACCAAGGGGGCAAAAGAGAGGTCAGCATTTTCAACACTAAAGAGGCACTACCAGTTTTGTGTCATGCCCCTTGAGTTGAAGAATGATCCCACCACATTGCAGAGGCTGGTCAACCAGGTCCTGACTGGATTGGAGAACCTACCTGGATGACATTGATGTCTTCAGCTCCATCTGGGAGGACTACTAGCACCACCTCCAGGAAGTGTTGAAGGCCCTGCAGAGCGCAGGCCTCACTAGTAAGGCCAGGTAGTGCCAGACAGGCAGGGGACAGTGGTGTACTTAGGACACCAGTTAGGGTGCGGCCAGGTGGTGTCCCTACAGGCAACAATTTACACCATTCTGGCTTAGGCACCCCCCCCCCCAAGACCCAGACTGAGGTGAGTGCCTTCCTACAACTCACTGGATATTACAGGAGATTCATCAAGGGGTATGGCACTATTGTTTCCTGATTGACAGAGCTGACTTCCAAGAAGCAGCCACATCAGGTGATCTGGACAGAGGTGTGCCAGACTGCTTTTGACACCCTGACAGAGGCCATGTGCACAACAACCGTGCTCAAGGCTCCTGAGTTTTCTAAAGAGTTTGTGATGCAGACAGATGCTTCAGAGCATGGTGTGGGAGCTGTGCTCTGACAGCTGAATGAAGAGGGCCTAGATCAACCAGTAGCCTTCATCAGAAGAAGTTTGCTTTCCAGGGAACATAAGTGGAGCGTAATAGAAATAGAAGCTTTTGCTGTGGTCTGGGCGCTGAAGAAGCTAAGACCCTACATGTTTGGGACTCACTTCTGGGTTCAGACAGACCACAGGCCCCTCAGATGGCTGATGCAGATGAGAGGTGAGAATCCTAAACTGTGAGGTGGTCAATCTCCCTACAGGGAAAGGACTTCACGGTGGAAAACCATCCTGAACACAGCACATCAATGCAGATGGTCTTTCCAGGTTTTTCTTCCTTAGTGGTGAGAACTCCCAAGGGGTTGGGTAGTTCGCCCCACTTTCAGCTGGTGGGGGCACATGTTATACTTGGCAGCTCTTGGAGTGGTTTCCCTGTACTTTTTGGCTTCTGACTTCTTGTTTTTGAATCCTGTATTGTAATTCATTTTTGCTGATTTTGATTCTCTGGGCACTTTACCACTGCCAGCCAGGGCTAAAGTGCAAGTGCTCTCTGTCTAAAAGATATTGGTAATTGGTTGTCCATGATTCGCACATTTGATTTACTGGTAAGTCCCTAGTAAAGTGCACTATGGGTGCCCAGGGCCTGTAAATCAAATGCTACTAGTGGGCCTGCAGCACTGATTGTGAAGCCCCCAATGAGAAGCCTGTAACCATGTCTAAAACCTGCCACTGCAGTCTCTGTGTGCAGTTTTACACTGCCAATTCGACCTGGCAAGTGTACCCACTTGCCAGGCCCAAACCCTCCATTTTACTATGTGTAAGTCACCCCTCAGGTAGTCATTAGGTTGCCCCATGGGCAGGGTGCAGTTTATTTAAAAGGTAGGGCATATACTGATGTGTTTTACATGTCCCGATAGTGAAATACTGCCAAATTTGGTTTTCACTATTGCAAGGCCTGTCCATATTAACATGGGGACTGCAATTAAATATTTTTTAATTGCAGTTTCCCATTGGGAGCAGACAGAGATAAGGAGTATGGAGTCCCTGAACTCACAATGTAAAAATACATCTTTTGGGGAATTGGTTTTTAGATTGTCTGTTTGAAAATGTCACTTTTAGAAAGTGGGCATTTTCCTGCTTAACCATTCTGTGCCTCTGTCTGCCTGTGGAATCTACGTCTGGGTCAGACTGACAGTTGGACTGTTTGTAAATTCCCTTTAGACAGTGACACAAAAGGATCTGAGGAGTGTCCTGCATATCCTGATGAGACTCTCGGGCTAGAGTGGAGAGGGAGGAGCTGACACTTACACCTGCAAGGGCTGTGCCTGCCCTCACACCTGGAGTGTATCTTGGGCCAAGCCTGGCAAGGCAGGATCTTGTGAACAAGCGACACTTCCCATTGAATTTTGCCTACTTCAAAGGCAGAAATGAGTATAAGTAGAGGACTCAAACCCCCAGACTTTCAGATTACTTCTGGATCAAGAGGAACTTTTTCGAAGGAGAAGAGCTTGATGCTTGAGAAGGACCTGCCACTCTGCCTGCCGCTTTGTTGTGCTGGCCTGCTGCTGCTGCTGCTTCTGCCGAAGAGGGAAAGGACTGGATGCTGCTTTCTGCAATCATGGTTGGGAAGTGTCTCCAAGGGCTTGGATTGAGCTTGCTTCCTGTTAAGAAGTCTCAGGGACAGCAAAGACTTCACCTACCAGCCTCTGGGTTCATTTGCTCTGGATCCTAACTTGCCAGGTGGTGCCTACTCCAGTCTCTGGGCCCCTAGGAGAGAAAACTGGTTGAAAAACAAGAAAAAACAGTTACACCAACTCCAGGTGATGCCAGAACCGACACCGCTGCCTGACTCCATGACGCCATCTGTAACCGAAGCCGTGAAGTGCGGCGACCCCACCTGACATCGCAGGACTGATGCTGCTGCAGCCTCGCTGACGTTCCGTGACTTTGTGAATCCCTAGTGGCGTGTCACCGACAACCGTGACACCTGACTCTGCTGTGGCGCCTGTACCCCATGGCGTGACCATGGCACAGTGAGGTCGCCCCACCGCGTCTTGACCCATCAGACATCGACCCCACCGGAGTATAAGGAACCGACGCTTTGCACTGACTCAGCATCACCTCCTCTGCTATGCAGTAAAGAACTGACAAAGCACCGGATCCAGTGACAGCGACACCTCACCTCACTAACTTCATGCACCAGCTTTTTTCTTAGTTTCCAACGGTACTGTACCTGGGGGTCCTTGTGACTCCATGACCGGCGCCAATGGCGTCGGTTTGTTGGGAATGACTCGTCACGATGCTGTGATAACACCAAGCTTAAAGCATTTGTGCTTCTAAGCACTATATTTAAGTTTAATCTTTGAAAATTCAAAACTTTACTTGTGCATGTTGGGTTTTTGTTTTTTTGGTCTTGTTTTGCTCCGATAAATATTGGCTAATTTTCTAAATTGGTGTTGAGTGCTTTTGTTTTGTTTTCACTGTGTTACTGTGTGTGTTGGTACAAATACTTCACAAATTGCCTCTAAGATAATCCAGTCTACTTGTGCCAAGCTCCCAAGGGGGTAAGTAGGGGTTATCTGAGCTGTGTATCTCCCTTAGCCTGACTAAAGTGAGGGCTCCTGCTTAGACAGAGTGCAAACTAACTGTCAACTAGAGACCCCATTTCTAACATGTACAATGATCATAACAAAAAAGCAATCACTCTTTTATCAATACAAAAAAATAAAACGATGCAGATAATTGCAAGCATAGCCAATTACACACAATTGAAGCCTCAAACATAGTGTTAGATATACATTTACTTCTATATATGAAACACAATTTACTATGCAAAGTCTCAGACTGAAAAAAACTAACTACAAATGCGCAGTCAGTGCATTGTTACAAAATCCTCTGCCACAAATAGGCAGTTAAAGCCGCAGACACAGCCAAAAATGACATTCTGCAATCGAACGGAGCAGCCACAAGCAGGACCTAACAGGAAATTGCCACAATGATGCAATTTATTAATGTTTTTGTAAAACTGCACATACCACAGATGCCGATTCAGAAAACAGAAGATTCGGAAAAAGTAACCACAAGCCCACAATGAAACAAGTAACTCAAAGGCCAGCAGGACTCACCTTTCGACTTTGCCGGTTCCGCTCAGCATCAGCAAAATACAAAATACAATGGTTATTGCCAATGCCAACCCGAATCGGCAAAAAAGAAAATCCAGCAACATGTTTACACTAGATCGGCATGTGTCCCACGCATACCTGTGCACGTGTCATGATGCTACAGCAGTCATTTTTTTTCAAATGTATCATTCCAAAATTTTGGATGCCGAAATTGGAGATATAAACAACAAATTGTGAACAAATGCATATTTATGGAAAAGAACATTCAGGCAGCAAATTTTCACTGTTTGGCATTCCTAAAAACTACACGAACAAAACAGAACACAATAAGCACACAGGGAATTGGAAGTGCAATGAAGGACATAGGGGTGGGTGCAGATTAGCAAGGAAACAATGGGCAGAAATAAGAGCAGGGAGCAACAGATTAGCTTGTGGAAGATGATAAATTAAAAGAACTAACGGGGAGGGATGAGCAAAGCAACAGAGAGGTGTGGGGTGGGTGGGAAGCAACACAGAGTGCGAGTGGAAGAAGTGGGGGCAGAAATGTGAAGGGGAAAGCAGCATACATTGGGCAGGAAGACAGCAAGTAAATGCATGCACGCCTGTGTGGGTACTAAATGCAAAAGAAACAAGCATTGGCAATGCCAATGGGTCTGACATATAAAATATATATGTAGGGTTTATCAATGTTTTAACTGTGTTGCACAGCAACGTGGCAGCTGTGTAACACAGCTGAAAGTTTTAAAAAAGTGAAAGCAGTTTGAAGCAGTCAACACTTGCCACATCATAGTGCTTTTATGTTTTTTTTTTACTTTCAGCCATGTTGGAGAGTGGCCAAGCTGCTATGCAATATGGTTAAAAAATATTGACAAAGCCAATAGATCTTGTATAGGTGAGACCTTTTGGCTTGCCAATGCTTATTTAACTTTCCACCAATTCTCCCAGTCTTTTGAGGAGATTTTATGAGGACAATAAATCACTACACAGTACCCAGCATCAGATGAACATGTCCACACACTGCACGTATCACCGAAACTCAGCAATGTTGACAAAACTGGGTTGTTCGAAATCTACAACTGAGGGTAACATGCCACTAGTAATGAGGGAGACATGGTGCAACCAAAATAGGCCAGTGCTAGTGCTCGAACTGTAAAAACCTTAATATGAAATCAAATGAAATAGGGTGAAAGAAGGGACAAACGAAGAAGAATTTTGACCTGGTAATACAAGCACTCTTTGCAGAAATAGTGTTGAAACAAAATAATGAGCTCTCCTTTTTTATGCATATGGGTAGATTACAATGCAAAAATATGTCTCTGTTTGAACTGAAAATTCACTTGTTTTCCTTCCCTGCCTGAGTCCGTGAACATTTGAAGCTTTCCTGAGCATGCCAAATGCATATACATTACAACTGGGGGTAAAGGGGATGTAGTTTAACCACAACCATTTCAGCAGTTTCAGCAATTTACCACCAAGTTACTGTGTGGGCAGCTTTTCCACGATTCCTGGGCACCAATGAAACAATCCCCAGAGTTTCCATGCAGGACTGGGTGGCTGAGAACGGCGCTGTGACCTGATTGCAAAAGACCGTGGTGATGTGTGGGGACTCTCCACATTATGAGACCCTCCAGAAAGAAACACACCCAAAATAAACATACTTGAGTTCAGAAGGTAAATGAGATTTTGGGTTTATCTTGTCACATTTCCTGTGCGTACAAAGACAAAGGTAAAATGTCAGGCTATGGCTTCTGGAAAACTGCTGCTTATTCTTTTAAGATGGAGATTGGTGTTTACTTTTCTTTCTCTGACTGTAAATTTGTGAACTATGTTACTATCGTGCTAACATACAGAGAGTATAGAAGAAAAGAGTGTAGGATATCAATTTTTTCTAACACAACAAAATCTAAATACCTCTAAATAAATTGTACATATACTTCAAATTCTATCATCAGTTCGGAAAGCACAAATAAAACACATTTTTTGTACCTCTAAAGTGTGATGGAAACAAAGATTTTAATACTATCTTGGCACTTTACTTGGTGATGCACAAATGATAAATATTCGCTCAAACCCATACATCTATTCTTTGTGCCCTATACAGTTTTATTAGTAAAACTGCACATATATGCACATTTGTTAGTCACTTCAATGGAAAATGTGTCTTCTGTAAATAACAATGCACTACTATACCACGCTTTAGTAATGTATTTGGATTGTGTGCTCCAAAATGCATCTTCGGCTACATATCACACCCTTGCAATTCTCCTGCAGTATTGGCATGGCTCGTTTGCTGCACTTGTTTTCCGTGGGGCATTTGTATTTTTCACCATCCCTATAGTGCTTAATTTGTAAATAAAAAGGTGCTGGTGCTCAAAGCCCTCCTCTTAAAAACGCGGCTGCTGCAATCAAATCTGCAAACACGGAATACTGCGGCAGCGTAATCCCGATGCCATCTCTGACCTCTTCAATCCATTTAAAGCCACTCCCTGCCCCCTCTGGCTCCTTTTTGCTTTCTCTTATCATGACGCTTTTTCGTTTTTCTCTTCCTCCGTCTTTCCCAAACGTGTCTTTTGCTCGCAGCAAATGCTTGAGGCAGAAGACCAAGCGCCGGACCTCAAAAATAAGTGCCGGTGCTCAGCACCGGAAACAAGAAGCACAAATTAAGCACTGCATCCCTAACACTTGAGTGATGTAGCTTCGATAGCAGCTCCCTGTGCGAATACATTTGCAATACATTGCACGTTCCGCGTAGTTTTAATTGTTCTTGACTTACGTTCCATGCTTGTTTTGATAAAATAAATATTCTAAAAGACTTACCTATTACCTGCGCATCCTCGCTGAACATTTCCCCCACTCGGAAAACTGTTTCAGCACCACTGCTAATCAAAAACAAAAGGCCAATCCAAAGTCCTCTCTATATACATATTTTAAAGTATTACAGACAATAGTTCTCCAACAACAAACAGCTAAAGCTGTCTATTGGGCTGTGTGTTTAGACGAAAAGAAAAACACCAACCCTCACAAAAATGCAGCAAGACTGCAAGGATTAATTAACTCCTCCTTCTCTGGGACAAGTTGCAACCTCATAAAATCCTATTCAGTCACCACTAATTCTTAGGGCGTCACATACACAACAACTTAAGCAG
The DNA here is from genome assembly GCF_031143425.1 of Pleurodeles waltl. Taxonomy (NCBI): domain Eukaryota; kingdom Metazoa; phylum Chordata; class Amphibia; order Caudata; family Salamandridae; genus Pleurodeles; species Pleurodeles waltl. Next base: position 308,012,180 of record NC_090446.1, read on the forward strand.
CCACAAACACACGAATGCCATTCGGCAGCAATCATAACCACAAAAAGCACCAAACTAAAATAATGTAATTTACCGAAACTCACTTGAAAAGCCTGCAAATCCACAAACAAGTAATATCTAATTAAATACAATTGTGCGCATATTTGTGTCGATTAGAATCAGGATTGTGGACCATAGACTGTCTGATTGTAAAGTACCGCCCTCTACACAAATTACAGACCATGAAAGCTGCACTTGGATGTGCGCGCGCTTCACAACATATGTAAAGGGGTCCCAAGAGCGGTACTCAGCTCTACTGACCAAAATAGTGACTGCAAATATCTTTGCTATGGTCAAGTGACCCATGTCCCTCCGAACTGATAATTATTTTAAGGTCACTAAGTTAACCCTGGAATGTACACAATGTGTACTTTTAGTGTTGCTTCTCCTATATTCTCCCTTGAGTCTTTTACCAGAGTTTTAACTACTCGGCGGTACAATTTTAGTTCCTGGATCATAAAGCCATGAGCCACATGGTCTGAACATTTTGTTAAAGATCACACAGCAGCTAAGTGGAAAACCAAAACCATAAGACGGAGCGTTCTTTTAACTTCATCAGCTTCTACGACAAGGAACAGCACAGACAGGCGCAGAGGGGTGTGGATATGAGGTGGTTCACCGGGCAGGTCAACAGAGATTTAGGGAAGGTCCCGTTATCACGCGCATCAGGCACAGAGCAGCATTAACATTACCCGGTATGCGGGGGCGAGAGTCCAGTCTCTGCAGGTGAAGCGTCCTCACGCAAATATGGCCTCCTGTCTGGGCGAGCCTCTGGCCTGGTGGCAGGGATCGAACTCTTTGCTCTGCCGTATTCTTTGCTGTGAAGGGGAGCCTGCTGTCCACAGGAGCTGCCAGCCTTGTTACACTCCATCCCCCCACCGCTTCCAGCGTGAGATCCTCATTGGAGGGTCTGTCTCCAAATTTAGCCGTACTTTGGACAGGGAAATTTCAAGACGGGGCACGGAGTCTACTCAAACAGAGGAAGACTTTTCTTAGCAGTGCCTGCTCGGACGGGCGCCCCCACGCACCTCAGGGCCGCCGGTTCCAAGAAGCAGCTGCATCAACAGGCACCTAATGGCGCCAGCGACCCCTCCTGGCTCCTGCGCTCGCGCTCTGGACAGAGGCAGGTGTTTTATGACAAAGGACGCAAAAGGATTCAACGATGACAGTCGGAGCGAGCGCTCTGTGACCTTGTCCCGGTTACAAAGAGCTGCTACATAATAAACAGGAGTACCTACTTACGCAAGAATTGGAGAGCGCTTTAGACGTTGAAAGAGTTGGGGAAAGCGCTATATGAATAAAATAAAATACTTCCAGCCAAATGGTTACTGGCAGTGCAGAATTGCCTTACCTCTGCATGGCTCTTTCTATAACTATATTAAGTGGGCTTAAAATTCCAATTCCCTTAGTTCAGTGACATTTTCAGAAACACGAGTGGCTAAATTGAGAGATATGCCTGACTCATGTAAATACATCTGTGAGTGACGGAGCTGCCCGTCGTGCGCAGAAAGAGGATTTTTCGCATTTGAAATGAGAGACTGTTAGTCAGGATGAGTGACACGTGGCACCTGTGTACACGGACAAGACAGGATCGCTCATTGGAAGAATGTCCTCAAACTCCAAGAGGAGTAAAGGGTGCTGTGTATAGAAAGTGGCATAGCAAGGGTGGTTCGCGCATCAAGGGAAGCCTGGAAAATGGGCACCTCATTTCCATGTCTGAGTGGTAAAAAACATCCATAGTTGGGTGTAGGTGGTCCCGCACAGTCCTGTACCCCCGCTGCAGCTTTTCTTGTTGCGAAGACTTTCTTGGACTTTGCATTTTATCTGATAATCGGTCTGTCTTGTACTGGGGTACCTCTGATTGTACTCATACATTTTCATCACAACAATTTCGATATACATATTTTCTAAATGATTAATTCTTTTAAATCCAATTTAGATTCATTGCTGGTGGGTCTGAAAGAAGACTATGTAGTAATGTGAGGCGGGGACTTTAATCTCAGACTGTCCTCTATTGGTGATGATAATGTCTGTGGGGGAATGGATAATTACTTTTGAAACCTGTCACATTTTAAACATAACCACGCAGTGACAACTGGAACAGGCTTCTGAAGACTCATGATCTCTTACTTAGTGAGGATTTAGCTGGAGAAGACGTCCTCCACCAAGTATCATGCACAGACCGATGCAAGGTGTCGCTAAAAGATGTTATTGCACTGCCCAAGATATGAGCTTAGAGAGAACCATGAGTGACCACAACCCGCTGGCCATAAGCCTTGACTTAGGATTGTCGCCAGGGACCTGGAGTAAGATGGCAACCTCGGCTGATATACAAAAAATGGGGCTTAACATGCAAATGGTGGGATGTTGAACCCGCGATTTTTCTAGCTCTGCTGGTGGAGAAGCAGAGGGAGCTTTTTGATGTGTGCCTTAGTGATGAATCTGATTCGGAGCAGATATTGGGGGCCTTCTCTGAAATTTGCAAAAATGCATCTGAGTAGCTAACGATAATGATAGATAATCTGCAACATGCTCTGACGTATAATAAATGGTTCGACAGCTCATTCACATGAGCACATAACAGTCTTCTGCCAGCTCCTAAGCACTCACCAAGAGATCAGGCAGCAATAAGAAATTGCAGGAAGTTATACAAAGCAGCCGCAGAGACAAGGGGAAAGGAGCTTACTGGGCCCAGATGGGGTCCCTGTTTATCTCTTTAAGGACAACCTGAAAGTCGGGCCACCTTTACTGGTGAATGTGCTCCAGAGTGAGTGCAGCACCGACCCGGCAAAATTTTGGTCTAGGGCAGTTATAATACCAATTTTTTAAAAAGGGGATAGGAGCAACCCTTTATTGCTACAGACCAATATCATTAATTGATTCAACGGCTAAGGTACTGGGAAGGGTTCTGTTGGGGCAGCTTGAAGATTGGACTAATAAGAATTCTATTCTCACTCCTGCCTAGTGCAGCTTTAGACGGGGTCAGGCGATTGTAGTTCAGTGCCTACATTTGCCCCTGGTAATGAGTATATATCTGGTGGTGAAAGAGGGATGCCTCTTTCTGGCTTTCATGGATCTCAGCCACGCTTTTGATAATGTGATGAGGGGAAAGGCTATGAAACATGCTAATAAACTAAGACGCAAATCCTAAGATTTTTCACTTTTTTCCCAATTGCATGCAGATGTAGAAGCCAGTGTCCGGTTCGGGCCAAATGGGGAATGTACATCATATATTAAAATCAATAAGGGGGTCAGGCAAGGCTGTGTGCTGGACCCTTTCCTCTTTAGCCGTTACCTTAATGACTTAGATGAGTTTCTGATAAATGCAGCCGCCGACCCACCTAGACTGTGGACCCAACGGTTGCCTGTAATAATTTATGCAGATTACTGTGTGCTTAGGTCTAGGACAGGGAGGGGACTCCAGAAGCTTTTACATAGCTTTGTGGCATTCATATTGGAGCTGGATCTTTCTACAAAACAAAGCCAAATTCTTTTCCATGATTTGTGGGTGACCACGTAGTAGGCATACCTCCTTTCACAATGGCGGCACTTATTTAAACTGCGTAACAACGTTTAGCTACTTGGTAGTTCCATTCGATAACCAGATCTCATCAATGCATCTGAGAAATGTTAGAGCAGTGGTATTTGAAGAAGCCCAAGCACCCCTTTTTAGATTTGGTGCTAAAGTAGGGTCCAGGCCCTTGGATGCTGTTTTCACCATCTATAATGCCAGGCCCAAACCAATCGTCACTTACGATGCTGGTGTGTGGGGATATGCCGATCACTCTGAACTACAAATTAGTGAAAACAGATTCTTACAAAGACTTCTGTCGCTTCCTCCCAGCGCCCCTTCTTAAACAGTGCACCAGGAACTTGGATTAAACTATTTGGAAGATGTTATAAAGCTGGCACCTACCCTGTTATGGATTTCAGTCTGGTCTAGGCCAGAAGCAGCACTAACCCAGAAGGTGATCAAAGACTCTTTAAATCTACCAGGGGACCCAAAATTAGTCAGGTGACTCAAGTTAAAAAATACTTTTGTACAATTAATAGGCAGGACCTGTTTGACAATCCACCATGTACAGACCAGCTGCCTAAATCACTGGTCAAAAATGAGTTATTCAGGTCCATGGCTGAAAAGAGAATTGAGGGGGAACTTTGAAAAAGCTCGGTAGAACTGTATCTCCCACTGTGTACAACAGCCCGTATTGAACCATACCTTCGGAAGGTTCCACACCAGTAGATATTCTATTTGGTAAGATTCAGGCTCGGACTGGCCCACTTTTTCGTGTTCTATCCTTCTAATGCATATACGGCAAAATACTTGATAGTGTGCCCTTGTAACTCACTAAAGCCTCAGTCACAATTACACATGTTCTTTTTCTGTTCGCTGTTTAAAGAACAGAGAGTAAGAACGTTGAGACCCTCTCTGAGACAATTAAATATCAGGAAGTGTAAATCCGCAATGGAACATCTGCAGCTGCTTCAAACTTAGGTGATATGTCGTACTGTGATTTATTGTCTCTGCGATCAAACCTGGGAGGGTAGTCAGGAAATAGAGGAATTCTATTCAGGAGTGAAAATGAATCAACGCTATGGTTTTAACTTGGCTGATTGGTTGTAATTTTCTCCGAAGGTAAACCATTTGACTTGGTTTTAGACATGGATTTTATACTGAATTGATCAGTTTTTTATTGTTTTTTATTCTTTACACTGTCACTATATAGAAAATTTTAATAATGATTGACTGTAACTGTTTTGAAGTGACTTTTCTGATTTTAACGGATTGGTATATTATGTATGTGCTTTTATGTTTTTTAAAACTGAATAAAGCTTTTGAACTGAACTGACTTGTTGTACCACTGACGGCTAGCCCCCTGCACTAACATAAGAGATTAAATAACGATGGATATGAGGCCATCCTTTATATTCAACTGCTCTCTATCTCCTTAATCCAACATCTGTCTGTTATAAAAAACCTTTTAAAATAAATCAATAAATGTAGCATTTCTGTATTGCATTGTTACTACTTTTATGGGCCCAAATGTATGCCCTAGATTTAAACTTCTCTTTGTCTCCAGCAACATGCATGGTTTTGTACTTGGATGAGCAACTTAATGGTGTGAGAGCAGCATTGGCATCAAGCTATTTTGCACCACTACAATGAAATTCAGCAACGACATAATATTCATCTTGTACAAATGTTTTTTCAAGTAGTCTGTTGCAACAAAGGTTAGTTTTGTACTAATAATGTGCTGCAAATGTCAGTGTATGGCTGAACCGACATTGGCATGTATTCCCTTTACATTTATAAACACTTTAGTCATTGGCCCTGATTATGTGTTGGTCAGAGTTTTCTAGCCGCTGTAGGGTTCATAATTCCAAGTTGTAAGGTATTCCCCACACCCAGTAATTACCGGCCGCATTAAATACCTCCTCTTCATTTTTGGCTGATCAAACATGCTGGAATTTAACAGGAAAAACAGTATGGTGTTTACCAACCATGCGGATCTTAGTGTAGCAAGTACCAACATCTGCATGTTATTCCCCAAAACTTGGAATAAATACATCTTACTATACTTGTTAAGTTTTGAACACCAGGGAGTCAGACTTACCAAGTGCATTAAACAGCACCAACTCCTCTGACAAACTCATAATCAGGGCCTATGGAGTCCACTTAAGAAGGCCTTGTGTTTAGTGCAGCTGTTCTTGGAGTCAATCTTTGTGTGCCACCTTTTGGATGACTTTTATTTTTGCCTTTCAGACAGTTTTTAGCCGTCTGTAGGTCGTACCCTCATGTGGATCCTATCAACAATGTACAACGAGCTTGCACACCAACCTCTGCTTACCATTGGTCGGATTTATTTTACCTCTCATTTGTTTGCTTCTAATTTTATGGGTTGCGTTCCTCTTTTTGTGTTTGTCCCTTCCCTTGGCAAAGCCCCTATACCACCCTTCTGACTGGCTGATTTGAATCCTCCTGCCGCTGCTCACATTTATTGAACTACTATTTTATTTCAGCATTCCATGAGAGTACACTTGTTTTCTGTCTCTCTCCTTCGAGTGCTGCTTCCCCCCAAACGATCCCATCCCCAGTGCGCTCTGTGTTGCTCCATCATCTCTCCCTCAAGCTCTCATTTGCTATGCTAGTCTTTCCCTGCACCTTTTTTCATTCTTTTTGTATTCTTCTGTGCCCTGTCTCAAGCGTTTCGATTGCTTCCTTGTTCCCTATTCACTCCTGGTTGCTTCCCTCCACCCACTCCTCCATTGGTCCCAGAATGTCTGGCGTTCAATTTAAAAACATTTGTTTTGGATGACTCAGACACTGCTATTTGATTGTTTGATGCCAGCCACTCTGCATTGTAAATAGCACTTTTGCACAAAAAACAATTAATAATCCAAATGCTGCCTGCCATCTTGAATTGGTAAATCAATAAAAAATGGTGCCAGCGTCATTCTGAGATGCAGACATGCGTACATCGTCACACATGCAGGCGCCTAGGGAATGACACAAACAATAGCAGCAGCCACAGCATCTCACCTGCTTGCTTTTGCCTTTTTATTCCAATGCTACACAGCATTGCCAAAAAGCATTTTCTTTTTGTCAGTGCTGCACAGCATCAGCAAAAAGCATTGCAAATCCAGCATGTCAAAAAGGCGAGACCTATTAGCTTTGCCAATGCTAGTATAAGGAAAGCATGACGATATTATAAAACCTCCCAGGCTTCTCAGGTCCAGGTGTGAGTAGTCAGGTCTATCTGTTAATAGCTCATCCAGTCCAGGTATGCTTTGCATTCTGCAATTTTTAGTCCTGTATATCCCATTATAAAATCAGGCCTCAAGCCCCAGAATACAAAGCAAACCCCCTGGACTGGATGAGTGGCTCATGCTTGAACTGGGAAACTAGAGAGCTCTTTGTTATTTACCTTAGGTATTCATTAGACTCCAGAACCTGTGCCTTAGGGCATCTTTACATCCGTTTTGACATCATTAGTGCAGCACAGATGCCCCTTTTCCAAAAATTTCCAAACATTGTATTTTAGGTGATTTTATCTCAGCTTTTTAAAATCCATTTTCTCAAAACCAGAGAGAACGTTTTTTAAATGCAAATTTTTCAAAAGTTTTTGTCACCCTTGCAGTGAAGATGTAGGTCTTAAGTTCCTTCCTGAACTGACCTGCAGAAGGGGAGGTCAAGAGAGATAAAGTGAATGGGCTCCAAGCCCCAGGCCTGCCAACGGGAAATATTTTCTGTTATTTTCAGTTCTTTGTAGGTTTTCTGATTCTCAAGCCTTATGAGGAAACATATACGCACGGTGCAGAGGACATGAGATGGAGACTTGTACTTTAAAATACTCTACTTTTTGCCATTTCAATACTGAAAGGCATGAACATCACCTGGCATACATTACATTTACTTTGTGGTGGGACATTAGGTTGATGAGTTCCCACATGATTAGGGTAGTATGTTTGTATTCCCTCTGATGAGTTATTGGACTGGTGACTAAATAGAGAGTAACATTCTTTGGGTTCAATAAGTATTAGTAGATAAAGATTTACACCTTTCAACGTGAAATAAACAATTTGAGTTAGAGTGTGTTTCACTGGAGGATTAGTGTAGGGAGAGGTATTGCTGTGGGAGCAGGGCTTCCAGGGTTTCCATACATACAGTGAAGATGAATGGTGCAAATTTGCAAACCTGGGTGACACTATATGTGACTAGGTCAGAATGGGCTGAAGTTGCACCTTTCCAAAAATGGGTGTCTGACTGATCGGAGTGAAAGAAAATCATTCATACACTGGGCAGGAGATGCCACACAGGGGGAGAGGATAATCTGATCTGGCAAGTTGTCAACTGGCCACTGGCATGTCCAGGAGATTGTAGTATCCTACCCTCTCAGTTTTTCAATAGTGCAAGAGGCTCAACAATAGCAAATATACTCTGGAAACGGCCACAGGTCATTCAAATACAAACAAGCATTGGCAAAGTCAAGAGGTTGATCCTTGGCAAGCATGCAATGTTTTTTCTGAAAGCTTACAAAAATAGTTCTCACACATACAGAAATAATAAAAATAAAGGAGCAGCATAGCAGCCCAGGCATTCAAAAGAAGTTAACTTATTTTTAATGGTCTGTGCTTATGTGAGTTAGTAAAATGTCAACACTAACAGTAAAGCATTGTATCACTTGTAGTGCATAACTACCAATGGATAAGGTGGACTGACCCCCTGGGCCATTTTGTGTGCTATGTTGGACATAAACATAATGTAAATGACACCTCTACAGTCCAATTGATAAAAAGGGCTTACCAAAGACCCCCTACATATATATGTATGTATGTATTTGTATTATAATACTTTAGGAAAACATGAGTCAGCAAGGTGCTAACAACAGTCTCTTGGCCAGACATGAAACAGATGAGGCAGGTATTCATGCAACAGTCCAAATTAAATCTAAAAAGAGAGAATCTTGGAGTCAGAATGAAGGAACTTGTGTTTCAACAAGTCTAGAGACGATATTAATGTTATTCCTTGTCAGAAAACATTACACTTTATCCGGAGTTCTTGCTTTTTTGGAAGTAATGATGCACAGAGAATTTAGAATTTGATGGAAACTTCAGTGGAGTCTCGTTACGCTTTCCCAAAAACCAGTTGCTTCTGAAGCCAGTAACTTAAAGTGGAAGGGATACTTCCAAAATCTATAACCATCAATTGTATAACTTGCAAAATTAGATCTATTACACATTTTTCACAAAACAAAACTGCAAGCAACCTGATTTTTTTTATCTCATTACAATGTGAAATTAGAGTGCATTGCCATCCAAACCATTTTTTTCTGCTTTACTCTCTCGTACATGACCCTTTTAATGGCTCAGTTTGCACATCTCCACAAGCCAGAGAGAAGCAATTGGTCTGTAAAAAAGGGGTGTCGGTCTGTGAATGAATGAACACTGTTGTAACATCCCCTCCTCCCGTGTCAATAGACATGACTACCTGTTCCCTCCTTCATGGATCACAGGCTACCCACCAGACAAGGAGCGTGAGGCGGCATCAACGGGCAACGTTGCATTGTTGCAGTACCCCAATTCTCCCTCTGAATGGCAATCTTATTGCCCCCTTCTTCTGGGTGACAGAAGAACCAATTTAACTGCAAAAAAGGTCCACGGCAGATCTGTCATAGAGCCAAGAAGGGGATGTTTTCGTTCACCTGCTCCAAGTAAAGTAGTTTGAAAAAGCTCACCTTCAGCTTGGAGGTGGAACCCTTCTGAAGTTCTCAACGCTTCTCAATGATGTCATTCTTTTGCTGTGCGCTTCGCAGCTGGATCAAAGCTATATGAGTGTCCAGGCGCAAATTTGGTGCAAAAGTGTTCTGCATATTCTAAAAGAGTCGGGACAGTTAAATAGGGTCAGAGTTTGTGGTGCACAGCTTTTATTCGCGCTGAGTTCATGTAGTGAAATTTGAGGGCAAATGACTGAAAAACAATAACTGTTCATTCTCATAAAGGCCTTATTTGGCACATTTTCGTTCTTTTGCAGATCACTAAAATCTAATTGCCTACACGCTGTCCCTTTACTGGAATGCTGCCTGGATCTTGAGTGCACAAAACACCATAGCATTTTACCTACTGGAGAACTCTTCATGCACCAAAAAAAGCAATATCTGGCCTATTGCAGTAATCTGGCACAGTGCCCTAAAGCTGTAATTACATTTCACCTTTCGAAAAGGTCAGTTCTGTTTTTTCTGATGTCATGAATCGAATCCTGGACCAGACAAGCTCCTACAGCCAAAAAAATAATCTCCTGTCTCCAATCCTAGTACCAAACATATACAACATGTCAGTTGCTGATTCCACACTCATTAATGACAAACGCAGAGTCATCACTTTAAAACAATTATTTTCTTCTATCTTTCCTAAGCATCAATGCTCCTGTTTCATAAACTCTGGTGCATATTCTTTCTAATTTCTCCTCTTTTATTCCATGATGACCGTCTCCAGCCTCACCCTTAATGTCTCTTATACAATCACTTTCGATTCTATCGATCAATAAATGTAGATTTATAGAGTGCGGCTAATCACCTGTGAGGGTATCCAGGCACTGAAAGAATAGCTGTTTAGATGTTCTGTTGAACAGCCAGGTCTTGAGTCCTTTCCTGAATTCCAGAAAAGAGGGTGAGGTCTGTAGGTGAAGGGAGAGGGCATTCCAAGATTATGTTGCGAGGTGGGAGAAGGGGTGTCCTTCACTATTCCTTCGGTGGGTGCCAGGGGTGTGTGCCATGGAGGCAGAGCACAGGTGTCTGGAGGTATGGTGGAAGTTCAGGTGGTGGTTGATGTATGCTGTTCCTCATTGTAAAGGGGTTCGTAGGTTAGGATCAGCATCTTGAATTTACATCTCTTCTGAATGGTGAGCCAGTTGAGCTTGTTAAGGTGAGGGGTGAAGTGGGTCTGTTCGGGGAGGTCGAGGATGAGCCTGGCCTTTGAATTTTGTATGGTCTGTAGTCTCTCCAGGAGGTGTGTGGTGAATCCTATGTAGAGTGTGTTGCCATAATCCATCCAGCTGGTGGCTAGGGCTTGAGTGATGGTACGTCAGGTGCTGACAGGGAGCCATCTGAACATCTTATGGAGAAAGTGAAGAGTGAGGAAGCAGGCGGACAATACTGTGTTGAACTGTTTTTTGCTGTCCAGAATAATGTCATGGTTGCAGGTGTGGTCTGTCAGGGTGGATGCTGTTCCTAGTTCAGAAGGCCACCAGCAGTCACTCCCAGGGAGGTGTCGTTCCCAAAGATCAGTACTTCTGTTTTGTCTGTGTTGAGTTTTAGGCAGTTGTCTTTCATCCAGTCGGTGATGCCCATCATGCACCTGCGGAGTTGGGCCTTCATGGTGGATGGGTCTTCTGATAGTGAGAGGTTGAGCTGCGTGTCGTTTGAGTAGGATATGATGTTCATTACATGGATTCTGATGATGTTGGCCAAAGGGGTCTTGCAGATGTTGAGCAGTGTAGGTCTTAGGGATGAGTTTGAGGGATGCCGCAGATTCTGTTCTTGGGTTCTGAGATTAAAGGTGGTAGGCAGAGTCTCGGGGTTCTTCCACTGAGGAAAGAGATGATCCATTTGAGGGGGTCTGTTCGAAATTGAGTTTCAAATTGGTGCAGGCATGCACCGTGTCCAAGCAGGAACCCCAATTCTAGTGAGGGTAAGTCAGATGCACACCATAGATTAGCCTGTGCCCCCCTCTGGTATCCTGGCACACAGCAGGCAGGCTTAACATAGGAGGCAATGTGTAAAGTATTTGTGCAACACTTAAAACAGTAACATAGTGAAAACACCAAGTTAGAAAAACAGAGTATATTGTTATGAGTAAAACAAGACCAAAAAAACAAAAATCCAATAAGCAGAAGTCCAGATATGATTTTTAAAGATTAGAATGCAATACAGTGTTTAAAAGCATAAAGGGCCAACCGGGGCTGTCCGGTCGAGCTAGACCGGATGAAATCTGAAACATCAGGCTGAACAAGATGGAGCATGGGCTGAATACAGGGACCAACCCTGTCCCACTGAAAAAGTATCTTGTGTGGAGAGTTGCGTTGACGTCGAAGATCCGATGCAAGGAGCAGAGTGGACGATGCGAAGACGATGCATTGGTTCCGATCCGTGCAGTCAAGGATGCTCTGTGGTCAAGCTGCGCAGTCGTTGATGTGATGTTCTCATGCAGCAGAGCAGCACTGAACCCTTTTTAATGAAGGCGTTGTGTCATTGGTGAGCTGCGCAGATGGCTATGGGAAGGCGATGCCAAAGGACTAAGGGTGATGCATTGATTCCGAGCTGCACAGCTTGTGCTGCAATGTCCTTGTCGTCAGTGGCAATGTGTTGGCATTGAGGAGAGATGCAGCGGTTCTGATTGGCGCAGTGACAGCAATGTGTGGATTTCCATAGAAACGGCTGCAGAACCCTCTTCCAATGGACCAGGAATGGATCTGCACCATTTAGTGGGGTAGGACTCACAGTGGCAGAGTCCAGAAGCCGTAGAAGAGGCGTATTTGATGTCCCTGAGACTTTAGAACAGAAGGTAAGCCAGCAAGCCTTTGAAATCACTTTGGTTCTGGGGATGAAGAGATGCAGGTTCAATCCTTTTCATTCTCAGAAAAGGAGGACAGCAGGGCAGGCATAGCAAAGTAGGAGTCCAGCAAAGTCCAGCAGGGTCCAGCAGAGTGACAGTCCTTTTAGCAGCACAGCAGTCCTTCTTCCTGGCTGAATGTCCTCAGGTCTAGAAGTGTACTGATTTGGAAGGGTCAGAAGTCCAGTTCTCAAACCCAAGGGTGCCTTTGAAGAGGGGGAGACTTCGAAGATAGGCCTTTGAAGTGCTCAAAACCCTGTGCTTCCTGCCCTTGCCACAGATGCCTGGAGGGGGTTATGCAGCCCTTTGTGAGGGTTCATGACCCAGCCCATTCAGGTACAAGTGTCAACATCTCCCTCCCATCCTGCCCAGGATATGCCATCAAAATGCGATGGTCACTCAGTCACTCCCTTTGTGTGTGGCTGTCTGGAGAGAATGCACAATAGCCCAGCTGTCACTCACTCAGATGTGTATTCAGAGAATGGCAGAAGGCACTAGGGGCCATATGTAGCAAAGGGTTTTACCCATTCTATGTCTATGGGAAAATGTGCTCGTACATGTGGACCTAGGTGATTTCAAAGAAGAAAATGCCAACTTTCTAAAAGTGGTATTTTCAGAATTACAATTTAAAATCTGACTTGACCATAAATTGTGATTTTAAATTGTGATTCCAGGGACACCAAACTTGGGACTCCTATCTCTTCCCAAATGTAAATGACATATATAAAATGTAATAAAGCAATCCTAATGTTAACCCATGGGAGAGATAGGTCTTGTAGCAGTTAACAACGAATTTGAGAGTTTTTCCACTACCTGCACATGTAAAACTTAAAAGTACAAAAACAACTTTTTAAATACACTGCACCAAGCCCTTGGGGCTATCAAGGGCCTACCTTAGGAGTATTAAAATAAAGTTTTAGGCCTGGCAAGAGGGTTAACATGCCATGTTCAAATGGCAGTTTAAAACTGCACACACAGGCTCTGCAACAGTAGGTCTGAGTCATGTTTGAACGGCCCTGGGCACATGTAATGCACTTTACTAGAAACGTATACGTACATTAACTATGCCTATTGTGGATAGGCCAATAGTCACATGGTTTAGGGAAAGAGCACATGCACTTTAGCACTGTTTGGCAGTGGTATAATGCCTAGAGTCTTAATGCCAAAAAACATGAATTAAGCAAAAAGGGGAGGAGGAAGGCAAAATGTTTGTGGATGACCCTGCAGAAAGGGCCAGGTCCTACAGAGTCTCCTTGGATTCCAACTTGAAGAGGACTCTTGATAAGGGTGTGGTGGGATACAGTGTTGAATGCTGCTAAGAGGACAAGAAGGATCAGGGATGCTGTTTCTCCATGGTCGAGAAGGATTCTGATGCTGTCAGTGGCAGCGATCAGGGCAGTTTCGGTACTGTGGTTGGTATGGTATCCAAACTGGGAGAGGTCCAGAAGATTGTTGACCTCCAGGTGCTCTGTGAGTTAGTGGTTGATGGCGTTTTGCGAGGCCTTTGGCAGGAAAGGGGAGCAGCGAGATGGGATGGTATTTCTTGAGTTTGCTCGGGTCAGCTGAAGGTTTCCTGAGGAGGGGTCCGACTTCTGCATGTTTCCATACTTCAGGGAAGGAGGCTGTGGTGATGGATAAGTTGAGAATGGCAGTGAGTTTGCTGCTGAGGATGAAGATGTGGAGAGGACAGGGGTCCATGGGTGCTCCTGAGTGGACTGAGTTTATGATGGTGGTGGTGTTCTGTGTGATGAGCTTGTCCCAGGCAGTGAGTAGGTGGTCAGGGAGTGCAACCACATTTGCATTTGTGTGGGCAAGTAGGCTGAGGGAGTCGGCAGTGGTGGTTTGGGGTTTGAAGTTTTTGTAGATGGTAGAAATTTTGTTGTGGAAAAAGTCCACCTGGCTGTCACAAAGTTCCTGAGAAGGAGGGTTGGTGTTTTCAGTGCCTGAGGGGTTGTAGAACTCTCTGAGGGTGTTGAAGAGGTGTTTGCTGTGGTTAGAGCTGGTTTGGATGTGGTCAGCATGGGAGCTCCTTTTTGTCTCCTTCAGTAGTTGGTGGTATTGATTGAGGGATGACTTGAGGGTAGCTTGGTCTACGGGATCCTTGCTGGTGTGCCATTTCCTTTCTAGTCCCTTGCAGTTCTGTTTCTCAGTTCTCAGTTCTGTGATGTATTAACTGGCTTGTTTGGTGTGTCTCTTGAGTTTTGGGGGTTTGACTGGGGTGACTCTGCCAGAGCAATCAGTGATTTAGGTGGAGAAGTTCTCGACAGATTGTTCTAGTTTGGTTGGGGAGATCACTACAGGAGGTTTTGAGGGCACCGGTCCTCTGCCTCTCTGATACTTTGTTTCAGCTACAGTGTGAGGTGTTGGGTGGTTGGGAGGTGGCGCTGAGGTGTTCTGTGATGGTGAAGAGGACAATGGTGTGGTTTGTTCAGGTGAGCTCGGTAGCATGGCTGAACTTGACTCTGTCGCTGGCTGTGAAGAAAGGGTTGAGCTTGTGTCCTGCATAGTGTGTGGAGACAGTGACCAGTTGGATGAGGCCGATGTTGTTCATTCTTTCTAGGAGGTTAGTGGTATTGGCGTCGTTGAGGTCGTCCAGGTGAAAATTGAGGTCTCTGAGAAAGATGTAAGTTTTGCGTTTATGGCAAGTGAGGCGATGAATTCGGGGCATGACGTCGCAGAACCTGGGGTGTGGTCCTGAAGGTCTGTAGGTGAGGGTGCCTCTGATGATAGTTTTGGCATTGATTTGGAGTCAGAGATTGAGGTGTTCCATGATCGGGGTTGTGTCGTCTGAGGTTTGGTGCAGTGGATGGTTTCTTTGTGGATGACTGTGATTCCACCTCCATGTTTGACAGTGCAGTCCTGGTGTGTTATCTTGTAGCCGCCTGGTGTTGCTGAGTGGGTGTCGGGGCCACAGCAAGGTTGGGCCAGGTTTCAGTTAGGAAGATAATGTCAGGAGAGAGGGAGGTGATGTTGTTCCAGATCTCTGAGCTTGCTTGCAGAATGACTGCACGTTGAGGAGGAGCCAGTGGATTTGGTCCGAAGCAATCATAGTTGGCGTGGCGGTGGTCATTGGAGTGTGTGTGCTCTGATATTGCAGGAGACGAGACAGTGCCAGCAGGTAAAAGGTCCTACATTCGTTTGTGCCAAGGTGTGGCAGCAGTTGTTGTTGCAGAGTCTATGGTCCATAGCACGGAGCTCGACTACGGTGTACCTGTGGGTAGCAAGACAACCAGGGTTCCTGGTGCTGGGTGCAGTCCAAGCGTGGACGTGCGTAGACAGGCTTCCCTTTGGTGCACCCGCAGTAGGCCCCCTGCATGAGTCCTCCATAGGGCCGAACTGTGGCCTTCATTAAGTAGGTCCCTGGAGGAGGGAGGGACGCTGGAGGCGGTAGGCTGGGCTGGCTGGAAGCAGGAAGTGGGAGGGAAAAAGCAGGGCAGAAACTGTGGCAAAAGCAAGGTGGTGGATTGGCAGAAAATGCAGCAGGAGAAAAGTTACAGAATGTAGAGACAACAGAGTTACAAAAGTATGACAATATAAACCATATGAACAGGCTATGGAAAATTAAGTAAGTACAATATTCCCAACAGAGAGATCGGTCAATGGCTAATCAAACACAGTGTTACCAGTAAGCAACAGAGAATACAGTAGCTGAGATAATGCCTATGCAGAGAACAGTAATGCTAGCAGTTTAGACTATAGATATAAATAGGTAATATGAGAGACACAACCATCTAGAGGAGAGTGAGATTGCAGCGGCAAGGGGAGCTGGAATTAACCAACCTATTCTGCACCTTTCTGATCCCATTCCTGTCAATAACACAAACTCCCTTTTTACCGTCAAAAGATCTTATTAAACAAGACAAGAAAAAGTTCCATACATTAATTACATTATCAAAATATAACCTAAATCTATTGGGCAATATTCCAATGACCTGCTGTTTGAAGGAAGTTCTTAGAAAATGGCTACTACAAAAAACATAAAAACGAACACAAAATTGTGCACTACACTTTAGAAACACAAAACATACCTAGAACATTTGGGGTAACAGTGTGTGAATGGGGGCCAATACTGTCACAAATGGTATAGATATGAATAAAATTAGTTATTGAATTCAGCAATCACATAATTGCAAGACACCCTACCAAATTCTATTACAGAATGATTTATGATCTCTGTGCTTATACATCAACTTTATAGTAATTACTAAATTGGACATGTCTAAAACAAGTGTCTGTATCTAAGAGGTTATGTTTGACTAACACCACCTCTGTACAATTTTCTTGGACAACAATTGCCCGAGAAGACTCTACAGCTTGATAAATTCTTCTCACCTTTAGTGCCTTTCCACATACTTCCTTTCACAAACAGTTGTATATCTATAGTTATAGTGAGACTTATTCTTTCCACTAATCAAAGATTTTCGAACATTTTTCTCATGGCAATAAATATAGCATGGGAAGACTGACATCAATCATGGAGATGGCGTTGTACATTTTGCATGGTGTCCAAAAAGCACTCAGAAGAATTGCCTTTTGTACAAATACCATTTTAAGTACCATTTAATTCTAATTCCTAAGAGATTTTAATTTTAAATATGAATTTAAATCCTCAAGGCGAAACTTGTACATTTTTAAAGCAGGCCATTTTTTGATTTACTGGGGTGGCTTTATTCCACTGGCTTATAAAATACTGCAGCTTTTGAAATCAAGTGCCACAAAATATAGATAATATTTAGTAGTAAATGTCCCCGGGACAGGTGGTACCACAGTGGTTTTCTGCCTGTCAACCTGCCTATAAACTCTTTAAAATAAATGCCAATTTTAATAAAAATCATTTTATTGTATTGTGTCACAATGTTTTTCCTCTATTATATATATAAATTATCTACTCGTGACCAGTAGGTAGTTATAGTTAGGACCGAGTTTCCGTAGGAAAAGCATTTTGTTTTTGCCATTCACTTTGGCAATGTTCAACGAATCTTCATGAAATTTTCAAATTTAGTACAACACTCACTTCAGCTGTTGTTTAGAAAGTTTCAGGGTGTCCCGTCAAGTTGGGGCCAAGAAAAAGGGGGGGCCCAAAATGAGTTTTCGCACTGCAATTGCTCATAGGGAGTTTAGATACGACTACAGCCTGAACCGCTGGACGGAATTACACCAAATTTGGCAGAAAGCTAGCTCTTGGTCCAGAAAGAACCCTCTTTGCGATCTTGTGTTTTTAATCCAGTCATTAGTTTCAGAGATACGAAGGGAAAAATAAATATAGATATCTATAAACGCGGATCCTCTGCGGATCCGACAGATCTCAAGCTGAGATCTGGTTGGCTGCCAATAATTTACCAGAAAGTGTTGGCAGCCATTTTGGGACTCGTACTCAGCCAAGTCTAAAGAAAATAAGTTAAAAATAAAGACTCCGCCTTGTCCAAATATTTTGTGTTTAATTTTCAAAAATTGCGGAGGATCTGCAAATCCCTGCAAAAATTAAAAAAACAAGCGCAGCCGTGCATGTGGGAGCATTTTCATCCTTTGCAGAAATCAATGCTCATTGAGGGCAGTCAATCTTTGGACCATGAATAGGATGTGGTAGAACCATACAACCGAATTTCAATACCAACCAATGAAGTTACACAGTATGACCAATGTGGCCATTTAAGGAAAACTCCATTCTAGAATAAACTTAAGATCAGAATCATGTAGACCAGTGGTTCCCAACCTGCGGGCCGGGGACCCCTGGGGGTCCGCAAAGCCTCCTCAGGGGGTCCGTGACTGCTTAGAAAATTTTATAATATTAGGTTCCAACTATCAGTAATGAATCAGTGGGGGTCCTGGGTTTCCAATAATGAGTCAGTGGGGGTCCCCGGGCTCCAGTATTGATAAAATGGGGGTCCACAGAAGTCAAAAGGTTGGGAACCACTGATGTAGACAATTCGCAAGACAAAGTTATAACGACAATTCACAAGACAAAGTTATAAAGATACAGAATTACCAAGGGTCAATGAAGGCTACAAAATAAGTTCACGCAGACTAACATTAGGAGAAATAGGCATTCAACAAACACTACACAAAACATCCACAAAATAATTTGATGTACAGAAGATAAACACTGCTCAGTCTTAATAAGCAGTAAGGCAGTTCAAATCATCAAAGTTCAATTTAGCTGGGCAGAGGTAAACCCTACAGTTTAACCGATTAAGGTATAACATGTATGTGGCACACACATGTCGGCGAAAGACAAAAAGGACAAAAAGAACTTGGTAAAAGGTAATCTCAGGCAAAGGGTTACTAAGATGGGCAAAAAATAAGTAAAAAGGGAAAGCGTCAGCATGTCAGAAGCTCGGTCAACAGTCTTCTGCAAGGGTTAGGAAGACAATTTCTAATTCTCAACAAGGCATTTCAAAGGAGCAAGGGCAGAGAGTAAGACACCCCTCCAAGGGGCTCAGCATTCAGGATTCAGGAAAAGGGATTTTTCCAAGAGTTTCAGGGATTCTGTATCCGGGGAATCTGATCATCATCTGAACAAAGTCCTGCTATGTATTGACATATTAAAATTCATATGTCAATCAGATTCATCAGTGTAACGCTTCCTTTGACGCTAAAGGGGCATCATCCAAAAGAAATCGATTTTATGACTCCAAGTAGAAACATATTCAGGTTTTCCCAAGTCTGTCATGAGATCAGCTTTCATCTATGTAGCTCCACACAAGATTGAAACAAATGCCTAAATTGTTAATTAACAGTCCAGGATGCTCCACATCCAAGGTCAAATTCATACAATTTTCTATGTGTAAATCAATAGACATCTATTACCATTCTCATGGGAACTTAGGGCCAGATGTAGCAAAGGGTTATACCCATTCTGTCCTTATGGGAAAATGTGTTCATACATATGGCCCTAAGTCTGAAAGGAATGTTCATGTTAGCAAGAAGACTTGACATTTTCAGCACGGTCACAAAATGCAGGGCCTAGCAGGCCTCACTTACGCTAATGCAATAGAGTTAAAAAAGCGAATTAATACATTCAAATAAAAGCCATTTTAACACGCAAACTATAAATTCTGCATTAATAACCCTTCATTACCATTCATGTTAAACTAAATGACCCTATTACTACATTTCAGCCAGTATAACGTGGAATTGAATGTATCTATTCTTGCAATCATGTTTAAAATATTAATCATTAGATATTCATTATAATTTCAGTACAGACTATTAGTGCATAGTCTGTTATAACATAATATCAGTTTAATCCTTCAAACATTTAATTAAACTTCGATACCACCTGTCTACGTCTCTACTATAAACAAATGCACACTAAAATGGCTTCTCAGTGCATCACTCTATAGTCAAACTATTAATACTTTCATTAACATAATGCATAAACTGTCAAGTATAGATGATCACTATGACATGAGGATAGCACTAAGGTTTCTGCTACATCAGTCCCTCCTCTGATGGCTAATCAAGCCATCACAAAATATTTTCATTTTCAATGAGACAGTTCAAGGTGTCAGAGGATTATACAGGTATGGTGTTCTGAGGTCCTCTAACTGCTTGACGTTACTAGAGTACATGCTCCTCCTAGTCTTCATCTCTATATCACCTCATCACTGTCTATTCTTGGCTCTTTTCTCTTTCAGCTGCTTGAATAATTTGTAAAGACCAATTGCAACTAGAGCATGCAAAGCCATGATCAATAGGGGTCTCAATTTGTTCCCCACAATTCCTCTCCCTAGATTTCAAAACCACCCTCCATTTGCTGAAAAAACACTTCCTATTGCTTCCCATGTACCTGTCACTGTTAACGTTTTCAGGTCCTGTTTCAAGTCAGTCATGTTTGCAATGTATTTTATAATCTCCTTACTGCTGTCAGGTATGTAAGTGCAACACCGTTGAGCAAGCAACATCTTGCAGACGCCGCCTTCCTTTGCAAAAGAATGTCTAACCAAAGGCAGTTTTGTAAAACCATTGATCTTGTGGCAACCATTTTTGTCTCAATTTGTAATATGGCAACTACAGTGCCTGTAGATAATTTATCTACTAATGTTGTCAGCTTTCTATTCTTGAAATCATTCAAGAGAACACTTGCTGGGATTATGGCACCACAAATATCTCCCACAAGTTTTGAAGCACTAACTCCTCCCTTGACTCTGGTGTTTGATTTCTCATTCCAGACTGGATCAATGAAATGGTCCCCAGTAAATATCTCTGGAAAAACTACTCTCAGGTAATATGTACCATACCAGACTTTTGGTAGCTTGTAATAGGCATTCTTCTTGCATATGAAATGAATACCTGGTATGGCGGGGTTATGTCCATTCAACATAAAAGTCCAAACACTCGCAAACAAAAATACATGTCTATATTCATTAGCTCACACAAAATGTGTGTCTGACTTTGATCTATGTCTATATACATATAATCGTCCAACATGTTGTCAATCTAAGGCTGGGTATCCTAGATTACCATCTACTGAATAAGCTTTATCTTTTCCCTAAATTTGTAAAACAAATCCATTTTCTATTTCCATATTTATTCTCCTCTCCTTAAACTTGTCCAGTTAATTCCTTCTCTACTGGGGTAAGAATGCAGGTCAAATTATTTTTGTGGACATAAACTGTACCCAAAGTCAATGTAGGTCCAAAGTAACCTCCCACTGTATCAATGTTTTTAGTCTTTGCAATATTACACAAATGTTTCATGATTGGGACAATCGAAAACACTAAGGGCCTGATTCTAACTTTGGAGGACGGTGTTAAACCGTCCCAAAAGTGGCGGATATACCACCTACCGTATTACGAGTCCATTATATCCTATGGAACTCGTAATACGGTAGGTGGTATATCCGCCACTTTTGGGACGGTTTAACACCGTCCTCCAAAGTTAGAATCAGGCCCTAAGTGCCTCATTACGACCCTGGCGGCCGGCGGTAAGCTGGCGGTAACACCGCCAACAGGCTGGCGGTGTACCAGCAGCATATTATGACCGCGGCGCAGTAGCCGTGGCCCCCGCTGCACATCAACATTGCTCCGGCTCTATTATGAGCGGGCTGCAATGTTGATGTGACTTTTCCACTGGGCCAGCGGACGTAAACGCTGTTTCCGTCCGCTGGGCCAGCGGAAAAATCATAATAGGGAGCCACAAATACCACCAGCAATGGCGGTATAGTGGTGCCTGCGGCTTCAGCGGTCTTTTTAAAAGACCGCCAAAGTCGTAATTAGGGCCTAGGTCATAATTAGAGTAAAAATATTGATAATACTTCTGCTGACACAAAAGTGTTAACAACAGGCTTCTGGAAATTAGTTAGTTACATTTTATTCCATAGGTAATTAAAACCAACGCCAACTTTAAGATCTAATTACATAATCATGTCAGAATAAAACACAGAGCATACCCCTGATTTTAGCATATAAATACAGGCTCCAGGAAATTCCATCTGTTAGGGTTAAACTATGGTATGTGAGTCCATCACTTAATGATGAAGGCAACTGTGTGCATACGTAGCAGCCTCTAGCTTCCATGGTATCTACCTACTTATATAACAACCTATAATACACATTTGTGGATAAATCACCTCTAGAACCATCTGTGAATAAGAATTTCTCATGAATGTAAAGCGGATTTTGATCTGTAATGGGATTTGCAAAATTCTGGACACTTGCGGATGGAACCTTCTCTGGATCAATTGATACATGCAGTCTCAAACCAATGAGCATTAATATAATCACCAATGAATCCATACATATGTATTTTCACTTACTACTATTTCTATTCCACTCCATGAGTTCTCTAATTTCAGACCAAAAGTCTGAATAAAAAAATAAAAAATGCAATGTGGCTTTAATGTATCGCTGTCTCTTTCAGTCCTTGTTATATGTGAGCAAAGCAAAAAAAAAAAAAGTCTCTTTAAAAGTTCATCAAGAGGCAAATTTTAGGCTGGGCAATCGCATTGTACCCACGCTATCTCCCTAACAATATACTTGAATGGTTCTCCCTCCTTGTAGGACAAACCTTTCCTCAGCTACCATATCTGCTGGAGCATTTTCATCCTTCGCAGAAATCAATGCTCATAGGGGGTCAATGGAACTTTGGACCCTGCATAGGATGTGGTAGAACCATACAACCAAATTTCAACACGAACCAATTAAGTTACACAATATGACTACAGTGGCCATACAAGGAAAACTCCAGTCCAAAATAAAGTTATGGGATTTATTACAAACTTAAGCTGAGTCATGTAGATAACTCCCAAGACAAAGTTATAAAAATACAGAATCATCAAGGGTTGACCAAGGCGATGAAATGAGTTCAGGCGGACTAACATTAGGAGAACTAGGCATTCAACAAAGACTAAGCAAAACATCAACAAGATAATTTGATGTAGGCAAAGGCGCTTTGGGGGGAACATGGCGGCTAGCTAAGGAGCCAGCCGCGGGCTCCGGACTCAGTAGCTACGTGTACGCATGTTGGGAAAGCTGAACAAGGAATAATTGCAATCTGATTTTTTTTCTCTGTTGCTTGGGACCATCGAAGATCGAAGAATGATCCATCAGCAGGGAGGTGAAGGTGACGGGACCAATCTAACGAGAGACACTGCTGGCAGGATAGAGCCCTGGGGAAGTGCAGCCCGGGGGATTGGCAGAGAGTTGCATGCTGCACCCTGGTTGTGCTAATGGGACGTTACGGGCAGGGAGAGCACAATCAGAACAGGTTGATGGACAAGTGAGGAGCACATCAAGCAGGAGTGCTCCAGGCGTAATTCTATGTCCCCCTGGAAGCGGATTAGGAAAGTACCTTTGGAGATCGGCCATCCCTCGATTGGGACATCACATTAGGTAAGACAAGCCATTTTCAGTAGTAATGAGGCAAAGGGGAGTGAGAGTTGAAAGGGAACTGGCTATGTTTTGAGGAATAGAAAGGAAAGGAAAGGACCCCCTATAGAGGAGAGGGATAGTAGGGAGATTACACAGGTCAATTCGGCCATAACATCTTTTGTGCCTGGGGGTGCATTCCTAGCTCCGGGGAAGGAGGTGGCCCACTCAATGTTCAGAGCTAATCCTACAAAAAAAAACAATAAATAAGGAGAAGAGGAGCAGCAAGGTAAATACAGGGGGTAGTCCGAAAATCACCCCCTCTTTGCGTTCTTTTTTTAAAGTTCAAGCAAGAGACGGAGGGGAGAGGGAGAACACTTCACCTCTGAGAAATCTGTCAAACATGTCAGTCTCCCCAGACATATCGGTTGCAGATAGTTCAGTGCTCACATTTACAAATACATTTCAAGCCTTGAGTCAGGTTTCCCCTGAGCAAGAGAGTGAAGGGGTACCCTGAGATCTTCAAGGGCTCCAAGAGCAGTCACTACTGGATACATGAAATCCGAATCTTGAAACAGAGAATTGTTCTAATATAGAGTCAGTATTAGGGGTGCTTACAATAGAAATAAAGCAGAAATTTGCCATTTCAGAGACGAAACAGGAGAAAATTCAGGGGGGTTGTGAGAATTTGGAGGTAAAAATTGGCCAATATTCGAAGAAGATGTGTAAGTTGGAGGCCCCTATTGAAGGTTTAAGTAAAGAGCTTGACATCAACCATGGGGAGATCCAAGAATTAATATCCAGTGATAGAGAATTGCATGATAAAATAGAGATATTGGAAAACAATGTGAGGAGAAATAATATTAGAATATTGTATGTCCTGGAATGTATGGAAGGAGGAGATTTAAAAGGATTTGTGGTTGATCTGATAAAGGAATACATTCCATCATCAGCCTCAGTGGGCCTGGAAGCAGATATTCAGAAGGTTCATCAAGACCCCTTCCAGAGAGACTCGAACAGGGAAAACCCAAGGAAGATACTGGTTAATTTGAAGACTTATTCTATAAGGGGGCAGATTGTTTCAGAAGCTTTAAGAGTTAACTGTTTTAAGAAGCTTGAGATATCTTTTCAATTAGATCAGACATTTCCAAAGTGACAAAGGATCAGCAATCGGAATTAGGTAAATTTATAGAGGAACTCAGATCACTCGGGTCGTTGTCAGTTTGAAATTTCCAGCGACCCTCAACATTATGTGGAATAATAAAATATAAGGAAGCCTACTGAGGTTCAGAGCTTAATTCAGCAAATGAAAGGGAGCTGAGGGTAGCTACTGTGGAGATGGAGCACAAGGGTATCGAGATACCCAACAAAGGCGGTGTGGAGGGTTCCCCATGAAGGCTTAGAGGAAGTTTAGGAGGGGTGGAGGATGGGTCATATTTGGATAGGTTCAGGGGGAAGGTTAGCTGCACGAGGTGGGGAGCATGTGGGACAAAAAGAAAAAAAAATCCCTCATATGAGACAAAGGCTAAAAGGGTAGGGATATAGGGTTAACATGATAAATAAATGGAGATTAAGGGGCCTGCCATGGAATGTAAATGGGCTTAGGGTGCGGGCAGGAGGAGAAAAATATTAGAATATTTAAAACACTCTGATTACAATGTTATAGTACTGCAGGAAACACACTTACTTCAGGAAGAGTGGAGCGAGATTTTAAAACACCAGAAATGGATTAGTCAGTTTGCATGCACAAACCAGAGGTGTAATGTAAAAGGCATCGCCATTCTTTTGAAGACTTCGGCATTAGTCAGGGTCGAGGAATGTGTTGCAGATACGGGGGGAATGTGGCTGGTGGTAAACACTAAACTGCATAGGGTAGGATACACCCTTGTGGGATATTACAGGCCAAATATCGAGGACCCAACCCCGCTTCAGGAACTGTATGGACAATTAATGAAGGTACAGGTGGGGCAAATCTGGTGATAGGACACAACTTTAGTGTTGTATTGGATCCTGTTCAAGATAAATCTATGTCAAGACCAGTAGTTGGTTCCTCTAAGATGAGGGAAGGGGGCTATCATCTGATAAGTGATCTGGGTTTAATAGATATTTGGAGGCAGGGATCGGACCAAGAGAAGGGCTACACATATCACAATGAAAAATACGGGCACTACTATAGAATAGATTTCTTCCTGATAAATAGGAATCTGGCCCTCAAAGTAAAAGAGGTGGCACACTTACCAGAACACCTCCCCGATCATTCAGTGGTAAAACTTGAGGTTGTTTTAGAAGGAGGGACAGGTCAAGGTAGGTGGACCATAGACAGGTCACTATTAAATGTTGAAGCTATAGTCAACTTAAGGAGGATACATTCCAGTTTTTTGGGAGAATGAAGGGTCCACCCCTATTATTGTGGCCTGGGACACTTCCAAAGCTTTTATCAGGGGAAGGATAATTAGCGGTTGTTAGTAATGGGGTCTCTATTGAGCAGAGGTATACACCCTTGTCTAAATAGGGACCACAATCCTAATCAGGGTAAGTCACACACAATCCACATTATCCTGTGACCACCTTCTGGTAGCTTGGCACTGAGCAGTCAGGCTTAACTTAGAAGGCAATGTGTAAAGTATTTGTGCAATTAATAATTTCATACCACAATATAACACCACAGAAATACTCCACACAGTGTTTAGAAAAATATATAATAATTATCTGGTTAAATGCAGGTCAAAACATTTAAGATTGGATAACTACAAGTTAAAATATCACTTTTGCAAGAATAAAAAGAGTCTTAAAGCTTAGAATTCAACAGTTGTCTCTTGTTTACACAAAGTACCTGGTTTGTGTAAAAAATAACATGCACAGAGACCACAGAGGAGAAGATGGGTGGAAAAATAGGGTGTGCGTTGGATTTTCCGACACAGCACAGATGATGCGTTATTTCTTTCCACACTGACAGGGGCTTTGTGTCAATTTACGGTGTGCAGTCTTGGTTCCTCACTGTGATGCAGGGATCTTTTTGATGTCCAGGGATGATGCGGGGAAATCCTGGGCATGCGTGAAGAAATCACAGGCATTGCATCGATCCGGTAGGCGATGCGTAAAATTTTCTGTTGCACGGCAGGCGCTGCTTTGATTACTCACTCGGGAAGTCAGGCTGCGTCGCTCCGGTTCGCCTTTGCATCATTCTGGTCAGTTGTATGTCAAATTGCGAGCCGCAAGGCAGGCACTGCATCGATTCTTCACTCGGGAAGTCGGACTCCGTTGTTTTTGGCTCGGCTGTGCAGCAATTTCTCAGTCGCAAAAGAGCTGCGCAGCATTTCCGGCAGGCTGTGCATCGATTTTCAGTGCACAAAGAGTTTCCCAAAGAGATGAAGTCTTTTTGGCCCTGAGACTTCAGAAAACAGGTAGAAAGCTCAATCCAAGCCCTTGGAGAGCACTTCTCAGCAAAGTCAGAGGGCAACAGTGCAGCATGTCCTTCTCAGCAAAGCAGTCCTGTTGAGTTCTTTGGGCAGCCAGGCAGTTCCTCTTGGCAGGTTGCAGGTTCAGGTCCAGAAGTGTCTGATTTGGTGGGGTCAGAGACCCAGGTTATATACCCCACAATGGCTTTGAAATGGAGGAGACTTCAAAGAGTGGTTTTGAAGTAGACAAGTTGCCCTTTCAGTACAGGTCTGTCTGCCAGGGTCCCAGTAGGGTGTTTGGCAGTCCATTGTGTGAGGGCAGGCCACTAGCCTTTGAAATGTAAGTGTCAGGCCCTCCACCCTTCCAGCCCAGGAAGACCCATTCAGTATGCAGAGGAGTGCAGGTGTGACTGAGTTTCCTGTGTTTGTGGTTGTCTGGGTCAAATGCACAAGAAAGCTGTCAACCAGCCCAGCCCAGACATTGATTGGAGACAGACTTAAAGGCACACATGGTTTTAAGTGTACACAAATGCTTACTTTCTAAAAGTGGCATTTCTAAAATAATGGTATAAAATCCAACCTCACCAATAAGCAGGATTTTTTATTACCATTCTGGCCATACTAAATATGACCTGGTTACCCCTTTCTGATCAGAATCTACCACTCAAAATGTATATGAAGACAGTCCTAATGCTAGTCTATGAAAGGAGCAGGCCTCACAGTAGGGGAAAGCAAATTTACGAGTTTTTCACTACCAGAACACATAAAACACATATGTACATGCCTGTTAACTACATTGCACCCTGCCCTATGGGTTACATAGGGCTTACCATAGGGGTGACTTATGTGTAGAAAAAGGGGAAATTAAGGTTTGGCAAGTACTTTTAAATGCCAAGTTGAAGTAGCAGTGAACCTGCACACACAGGCCTCGCAATGGCAGGCCTAAGACATGGTAAAGGGGCTACTTATGTGGGTGGCACAATCAGTGCTGCAGGCCCACTAGTAGCATTTAATTTACAGGCCCTGGGCACATGTTCAAGGGACTTACAAGTAATTAAATATGCCAATTGGGTATGAGCCAATGTCACCATGTTTTGTAGGAGAGAGCACATGTACTTTAGCACTGGTTAGCAGTGGGAAAGTGTCCAGAGTCCTAAAGCAGGCAAGAATGAGGTCAGAAAAAGAAGAGGAGGAAGGAAAAATGTCTGGGGGTGACCCTGCAGAGAGGCCATTTCCAACAGCGGTGCAGCCTTTGGTAGGAAGATTCAGGAGTCCAAATTAAAGACATTAGAGGACAGGGTAGAAGCATGTCAAAGAGAACTGGAATTTTGTCATAATCAGGTGCGGGTTAACTACACAAATAAACTTAGAGAGGCAAGAGGGCAATTGGCCGATTACCTGGAGGTTTCTGTGAAAAAGAGATGGGAGGTGAGTAAGTTGGCTCATTGAGAGTTTAGGAGAGATGTGGAAAGTTGCTGGCTTGGAAAACAAGGGCAGAAAGGATAAAACATGTGATTGCAGAGATAGTTATAAAGGAGAAGAGGGTGCGCTGCTTAGATGATCAAAGTATAGAACAGGTTTTTGAAACATTTTTCCAGTCTTTATATTCAGATGAGAATTCAATTTCAGAAGAGCAGACAGCTAGTTGGCTGCAAGAAATAAACCTCCCCACTTTACAGTCAGATCAACAACAGGGTCCTAATCAAGAGATAAGTCAAGAGGAAGTAAGTAAAGTAATTAAGGAGTTGAAAAATGGGAAGGCCTCAGGACCAGACTCCCTACTGTGTGAACTGTACATGAAACTAAGGGAGGAGTAGGCTGCTGAACACTATCTATAAGGGTAGTAGTGCCCAACCAATTTCATGGGATGATGCTGTAATTAAAATACTTTTAAAGCCAGGGAAAGATCCTAAAGCCTGTGAGACATATAGGCCTATTTCTTTGTTAAACAATTATATTTACACACAGGTCTTGGCTAGAAGATTGGAGAAAATGTTGGGGAGTTTAATACATGTGGATCAAAATGGGTTCATGAAGGGGAGATAGCTGCAAGAGTTGACGCACATCTTAATATCAGCTATAGATATGGGAACGGAAGGTAATTTTTCTTTGACTATAATGGCTTTTGATGCTGCAAAAGCTTATGACAAAGTAAGGTGTCCTTTCCTACACGTAGTAATCAGTCATTCTATGCTGGGGGAATTTCTTTCTTAATGCGATCAAGGCAAGCTATAAACAGCCGGGGCAGGGGTTTTGACTAACCATAACCTTACTGATAAAATTCAAATACAGAGAGGGACATGGCAGGGTTGTCCTTTTAATCTATGTATTGAACCCTTAGCGGTTCGGTTGAGGGAGCCGATTATCCCATTTAAGTACCAGGATTGGGAAAAGAAGGTGACATTATATGCAGATGACCTGATGATCTGCACACAGAATTGAAGAGGTACCCTCCTGGTGATAAAAGAGATTATGACAGAGTTTGGAAAGTTACCTAGGTACCAAATAAATCAGCAGAAAACCAAATTGATGTCCTGGAAAACAGAATCGTTCAGCATTCTGGCGAAAAATTAAATCAGATATCTAGGGGTGCAAGTGGTTAAGGCTCTAAATCAGATGGCGCAAATTAATTTTAGTAAGCTTTCTGTAGAAACAAAGAGGCTCTTGAAATCTTGGGTCTGTCTTCCACTGTCATTTATTGGAAGGTGTAACATAGTTAAAATGATGATATTACCTAAGTTTACATTAATTATTAACCCTATTCCACTTGAGTTTAAAACACAGTCGTTTAATAAGCTTGAAGCAGAAATAAATAGTTTTATATGGGTCCATAGACGGGTGCATATTGCATGGAAATAGATACTCAAGAAAAAGTTGATGGGGGAATTGCGCTAGCAGACTTTCAAGTTTACTACTGGGCCTTTCAATTAAGAAATGTAAGGTTATTGTTACGAGGTGATTTCCAGCAGATTTCTCCCTTATACTGAGCATTAACTGAAAGTCAGGAGGAAGAAGGTGCACATTTTATATTTAAATTCAGTCACCCCAAATATTTAAAGAAGATTAGGCTAAAGATACTGATAGCCGCAAGTAAAGTATGAATGCATCTTCGGAGGGTCTTAAAAATCACAATCTACAGCCAGTCTGCTACAGTATGGAATTCTCCAGGTACACCAGAGTGTTTAAAGGATGCTTTAGCACTTCCCTTAAGGGATGCTGAGATAACAACGTGGGGACAGCTGCAAGAAGAGGGGGCGCTGATAACTTGGGATGAACTTGGTCTGCTTACGGGAAAGAGGATATTGAAGTTTAAATACTACCAACTAGTTAGTTGGGCAGGAACATGAAGAGACTTCAGAGCCAGGGAAGTTGAAGGAGAAAAGAAACTATTGGGGTACTTTCTACAGCGCTTCCCCCCTTGAGCCTGGGACAGGGATGGAAGGGGAATCACTTCCAATTCCACCCCCAACCCCCCGGATCCCTCAGTGACGTCTGATGACGTCAGTGCGCAAATCGCGCGCTGACCTCATCAGAGGTCACATCCGATCATGCTGAAAGCTGTGCTTCCAGTGCGATCCCGGAAGAGAAATGCAAAAGCATTTATCTTCCGACTGGGAGGTGGGGTGGGAAAGGCATGAAAGGAAAGGAAAGACCTTTCCTTTCCTTTCTTGCCTGTCTCAGCATCGCGATCGGGCAGCAGAAAAGCCCACTAAACACCAGGGATTTTCTTTTTTCATATATCTCAATAAGGAGAGCGTCCCCTTCGGCAATGGTCGCTCCCTAGGGGGGCAATTATTTTTAAGGCCTTTTCTGCCCATACTGGGGGTAGATTGGCCTATTGTTATTAGCCCGATCTGCCCCCGGTGAGGGGAGAACCTCAAGACTCTAGGGATTATGTATTATTATTATTTTTTTGCAGGAGGGGAGCAACCCCTTAGGCAAGGGTCGATCCCCTGGGGCAAAATTACTCTTAGGCCATTTATCGGCCTATTTTTATTAGGCCAATCTGCCCCCAAGGGGGGAAGATACCACTAGACACCAGGGATTTTGTTTTTCATATTACTGAATGAGGGGACCAAAATATTTTTGGGGCTTTTCTGCCCCCCATAGGGGCAGATCGGCCTACCTCGGGGGCGGGGTGTAGAAAATCCTAGAAACCAGGGATATATATTTTTTTTGTTTATTTATTTTTTTAATATGTGGAGGAGCGACCCCCTAGGCAAGGGTCTCCCTTTGGGAGCAGATTGGCCTATTTGGAGCAGAAACCACTTAGGCACTAGGGATTGGTGTGTGTTTATGTATGTGTTTTGTTGGGGGGTAGCCCCTTGGGCAACGGTCATTCCCCATGACAGCCTATTTTTGGAAGGCCCATCTGCCCCCAAGAGGGGGGTAGAAAGCCCACCAGAGCCCAAGGAAGATTTCTTTTCAAAATAAGAGGGTGGGGGTATGGCCATACCCCCACCCCAAATAAATGGGGCCAAAGTTGTATTGCCCACCAGTGGGCAGATGGGGCAATTATACCTTATCCACACCCCGGGGGCAGAAAGCCTACAAGATGCCAGGGAATTAGAAAAAAAATAGTGCGGTGGTGGCTACCAAACAGTATGGGCATGGTTATGGCCCCACCCCAACTGAAGGGGGTCACAGTCTTTCAGCTCGCCCCCACACACTAAAACATCTTATCCCATGGACAAGAGGACATTTGATTATTTTGGCTTTTGGTTTACGATTGGGCCATGAGAGCTTGGCTAACTCTAAAAATTGTCCCACTTGGAATGGTAAGGGTTGCATTTTTTGGACTTTGGGACGCTGCCATGTAGAAAAATCCACAAGACCTAGACCCATCTGAAAACTAAACATCTGGGTGAGTCCAGGGTGGTTTGCTTCACATGCACCCCACACTATTTTCTTACCCACAATGCCCTGCAAACCTCCAACTTTGCTAGAAATCAGACATTTTTTCCAAATTTTTTTGATGGAACTTTCTGGAATCTGCAGGAATACACAAAATTCCGACCACCCAGCATTGTCTCATCTATACCTATAAACATTCTGCCCCACTTGTCAGCCTAAAAATGTTTTTTTTCAAACTGCCCTTTTGGACCTGCTTTGATTCCCGCTCAATTTCGACATGTTTTTGGCGCTTCCCTGTCACAAGCACTTGGCCCACCTACACAAGTGAGGTATAATTTTTACCAGGAGACTGAGGGGAACATTGGGTGGTAGGAAATTTGTCCCGGTGAGGTGATCCCACACAGAAATGTGGGACAAATGTGATTTTTCAGCTACATTTGAGGTATGCTGAGGATTCTGGGTAAGAAAACACTGTGGGATCCACTCAAGTCACACCTTCCTGGACTCCCTCAGACTCACTCGGGTGTATAGTTTTCAGAAATGTCTGGGTTTGGTAGGTTTTCCTGTATGGCTTCTGGGCCCAGGACCAAAAACGCGGGTGCCCCCCCACAAAAACAGGTAGTTTTGTATTTGATCATTTTGATGTGTACAGATAGTGTTTTGGGGCATTTCCTTTCATGGGCCCTAGGCCTACCCACACAAGTGAGGTACCATTTTTATCGGGAGACTTGAGGGAACGCTGGGTGAAAGGAAATTTGTGGCTCCTCTCAGATTCCAGGACTTTCTGTCACCGAAATGTGAGGAAAAAGTGTTTTTATTGGCCACATTTTGAGGTTTGCAAAGGATTCTGGGCAACAGAACCTGGTGAGGGCCCCACAAGTCACCCCATCGTGGATTCCCCTGGTTGTCTAGTTTTCAAAAATGCACAAGTTTGGTAGGTTTCCCTGGGTGCCAGCTGAGCTAGAGGCCAAAATCCGCAGCTCGACACTGCAAAAAACAGCTTTGGTTTCTTTGGGAAAATATGATGTGTCCATGTTGTGTTTTGGCGCATTTCCTTTCGCGAGCACTAGGCCTACTCATGCAAGTGAGGTATCATTTTTATCGGGAGACTTGGGGAACAAGAATAGCAAAACAAGTATTATTGCCCCTTGTCTTTCTCTAAATTTTTCCTTCCAAATGTAAGACAGTGTGTAAAAAAGACATCTATTTGAGAAATGCCCTGTAATTCACATGCTAGTATGGGGACCCCGGAATTCAGAGATGTGCAAATAACCACTGCTTCTCAACACCTTATCTTGTGCCCATTTTGGAAATACAAAGTTTTTGTTGATACCTATTTTTCACTTTTTATATTTCAGCAAATGAATTGTACATCCGGTATAGAATGAAAACCCATTACAAGTTGCAGCTCATTTATTGGCTCTGGGTACTAGGTTTCTTGATGAACCTACAAGCCCTATATATCCCCACAACCAGAAGAGTCCAGCAAACGGTATATTTCTTTAAAAATTCTGATATGGCAGGAAAAAGTTACAGAGTAAAACGTGAAGACAAATTTCTGTTTTTTTCACCTATATTTCAATATTCTTTTCAGCTGTTATTTTCTGTAGGAAAACCTCCTAGGATCTACACAAATTATCCCTTGCTGAATTCAGAATTTTGTCTACTTTTCAGAAATTATTAAAGAGATTGGCAGCGGGTTCAAAAAGAAAATGCACCTATTCCTATCACCAACTTGTATTTAGTCCTTGTAAACAAACACAAAGAACAAATATTTATGATTCAATGTGTGTACAGATCACAGTACCTGGCACCAAGGTACTAACTCAAAAGAGATACAATAATAGAAATGTTGAACGTGCACCACTTAGAGTAGAGCAATTAAGTCCACTTAGTTCGTATCACCACAAGAGTATCTTCTCATTAAAAAGTTTTACATTTATTCTATTTGTGACCGACAGCTCCTGCGGCCACACTTTGGCTTTATTGTCGCATTATATCTCGGTTTACTTTTTTGGTATCGGGTGCTTGTCGACATCTATGACCTAAAAAATTGCCAGAATGTGAGGAGATATTAAGTACCATTTATACATAAGCCCTGAAGAAGTCCTTTGGTAAGGACGAAACGCGTTGGCTGTTTTGTTTTTACATTCAAGGAAAACTTAATAAAGAGAAGATACTCTTGTGATGATACAGGCTAAATAGACTTAATTGCTCTAGTCTAAGTGGTGCATGTTCAAAATTTCTATACTTTTCAGAAATGTTTAGCTTTCTGGGATCCAGCATTGGTTTCACACCCATTTCTGTCACTAACTGGGAGGAGGCTGACAGCACAAAAAATAGTAAAAATGTGTTATGTCCCAGTAAAGTGCAAAAATTGTGTTAAAACATGGGGTTTTCTGATTCAAGTCTGCCTGTTCCTGAAAGCTGGGAAGATGGTGATTGTAGCATTGCAAACCCTTTGTTGATGCCATTTTCAGGGAAAACCCACAAGCCTTCTTCTGCAGCCCTTTTTTCCCATTTGTTTGAAAAAAACTACATTTTCGATGTATTTTGGCTAATTTCTTGATTTCCTTCAGGGGAACCCACAAACTCTGGGTATCTCTAGAATCCCTAGGATGTTGGAAAAAAATACGCAAATTTGGCGTGGGTAGCTTATGTGGACAAAAAGCTATGAGGGCCTAAGCGCAGACTGCCCCAAATAACAAAAAAAGGCCTGGCACCTGAGGTGGAAGGGGTTAAGGATAAATCACTTGTTTACAGTTCACAGAGCATTTCAGTCTCCGAAGAGACTGATTAAGATAGGATGACCAAGGACAAGGTGCTGTCTTAAGTGTGGTCTAGAAGAGGCTGATGATGTTCATCTATTCTGGCAGTGTCTGAAGGTCCAACTCTTCTGGCAAGAAGTGGGTAAGATCTTATCAGGCATATTTGAGAGGGAGATTAAGGTAAGCCTGTCTTTGGTCATGTTTGCTACCCTGAATGGTGAAGGGCACAGCACTAAATTGGGGAAGTACCAGTCATGTTTAATTTTTATCCTGGTGTTGGTTACACTCAGGGAAATGTGCAGGAAATGGTCATCCCTTGAGGCACCAAATGCGTTAGAGTGGGTTAGGTCCGCAACAAGTATTTGTAGATTGGACTGCGCAGATGGGACATAGAAGAGAATGAGGTTGTAGGACTCTTTTCAAAAATACTTTCCGGAATAGAGGTCCAGGGATTAAAGACAAAGCAACGTGGAGAGAAGTACGGAGTGGCACTCTGGAAACCCCAATATGTTGAAGGAGGCCCGATGGCAGGGTGGGACCCTGTACTGAAAAACGACCTGGTCGTACCAACAATGTTTAGGTGCCGTTTGTCTCTTATGAGGACAAAACAAAAAGTGTGTGAGGAGGAAGAGGGGCCTCTCAGCACTTCAGAGAGCCCTCAGGATGCCAGGCAGCACCCACGGGGTCCAGTTTCGAGGCAGAGCAGGGGACAAGGGGTCCCTGAACTGGTGTAGACTGGCATATGCAAGGAGGGCACTATCTGTGCACTTCAAAGCATTTCCAGAGGCTGCGGGAGGCTACCCCTCCCCAGCCTGTAACACTATTTCCAAACGAAGAGGGTGTAACACCGTGCTCTCAGAGGAAATGCTTTGTTCTGCCTTCTTGGGACTAAGCTGCTCAGACCCCAGGAGGGCAGAACCCTGTCTGTGAAGTGGCAGCAGCTGTAGCTGCAGTGCAATCCTCAGAGAGATGGTATGGCAGTACTGGGGGTCCATAGTGAAGCCCCCAGGATGCACAGAATTGGCTCCCCAATACAAGATTTGGAATGGGGTACAATTCCATGATCTTAGATATGTTACATGGCCATATTCGGAGTTACCATTGTGAAGCTACATATAGGTATTGACCTATATGTAGTGCACACGTGTAATGGCGTCCCCACACTTACAAAGTCCTGGGAAATGGCCCTGAACTATGTGGGGGTACCTGTGCTAGTACAAGGGTGCCCTCACACTTAGCAACTTTGCACCTAACCTTCAGCAAGTGAAGGATAAACATATAGGTGACTTATAAGTTACTTAAGTGCAGTGAAAATAGCTGTGAAATAGTGTGTGCACTACTTCACGCAGGCTGCAATGGCAGTCCTGTGTAAGAATTTGTCTAAGCACCATATGGGGGACAAAAGAAATGCTGCAGCCCATATGAATCTCCTGGAACCCAAATGCCCTGGGTACTTAGGTTCCCGTATACTAGGGACTAATAAGGGGTGTCCAGTGAGCCAATTGAAATTGGTAAATGAAGTCTCTAGCCTTCAGTGACAAATTTAAAAGCAGAGAGAGCATAAGCACTGAGGTTCTGATTAGCAGAGCCTCAGTGACACAGTCAATCACTATACAGACACACACATTAGGCCATAAACTATGAGCACTGGGGTCCTGGCTAGCAGGATCCCAGTGAGTCAGGCAAAACATACTGACATACAGGTTTTTATGTATGAGCATTCGGGTCCTGGCTAGCAGGATCCCAGTGACACAGTAAAAACACAGTGACTCACACTCACAAACGGGCCATGCTAGAAAGAGGCTACTTTCTCAGAACCTTGAACTGCCATTGCTCCCCTTCCTATGGCCCTTTGGACAATGCACCTGTGCACCAAATAGACTGGAACAATATTCTGGACTTACTTTCCTCCATCATCACCCCATCCCAATCCACTTGCCCCTCTTCTTCTTAGCACTTAAATAAACACCCTTTGAAAAAATACAAATATGGAGTATGTCAAACATATTAGTATGTATTCGTTTAACCAGATTCAAACATTGCACTTCAAATATACTATAATGTTCACATAGGAAAGACCTGTAGTTGGCTGCAGTGATCACACCAGGAGCGATAGTTGGGCACGAACATCTGCAAAATGAGTTGCCAAAGGGTACACTGAGTGGGCATAGAAGTGGGAAATAACAGCATGCCAGTGCCAAAGATAATCTAAATAATGACAATGAAATGTGAAGTATCACTGTCTTACCTGTGTGTCATTGGAAGTATTGTTGAATCACTGCTGTTCTGTTGTCCTCATCCTCTGCCTCCTCATCCTCACTGTCCACAGGGTCCACTGCTGCTACACGGCCATCTCCAGCCTCCTCCTCCTGCAGAAAAGGCACACGGCGTCTCAAGGCAAGGTTGTGCAACATGTAGCATGCCACGATTGTCTGGCCGACCCTCTTGGGTGAGTAGCACAGGGATCCCCCAGTTAGATGGAGGCACCTGAACCTAGCCTTCAGGAGGCCAAAGGTCCGTTCGATTATCCTTCTTGTTCGCCCATGTGCCTCATTGTAACGTTCTTCTGCACTTGTCCTGGCATTTCTCACAGGGGTCAGTAGCCGTGATAGGTTGGGGTAACCTGAGTCACCTCAAATATTGAGGGACAACATTTAGCCACACACTATCCTATATTGCCCACACCATACACCAACATATAATGGGTGGAAACCAGGGCTCACCTATTAGCTACACACAGTGCCTCTGTAGTTGGGCCATCACATTTGGGATGCTGCTATTCCTCAGGATAAAGGCATCATGCACAGACCCAGGATACTTAGCACTGACATGGGAGATGTACTGGTCCGTCAAGCACACCATCTGTACATTTATGGACTGGAACCTCTTTCGATTTCTGAACACCTGTTCATTTTGCCGGGGGGGGGGGGGGTGGGGACAAATGCAATATGTGTTCCATCAGTTTCCCCAATTATGTTGGGGATATGTCCCATTGCATAGAAGTCAGCCTTCACTGTGGCCAAATCCTTCACCTGGGGGAAAACAATGTAGCTGCACGTGTTTAATCAGGGCAGACTATTGAGAACATTGGCTGTGACATTCCTGCTGCCAAGCCCACTGTCACTTGGAAAGAACCAGTTGCCAAGAAATGGAGCAGATAGGGGACTTGCACAAGAGGTGGGGATCCCAGTGGGGTGACGGATAGCAGATATCAGGTCAGGCTCCAGTTGGTCACACAGATCTGTGATTGTGGCCCTGTCAAGTCTATAGGTGAAGATAATGTGCCTGTCCTCCATTGTTGCCAAGTCCATCGGGTGTCTGTACACGGGGGTATGTCTCCATCTCCTATTCGTCCACAGTGGTTGCAGTCTAAGGGACAAAAGAGTGAGGAGCCAGTCACAAACTGAACAACGGAGCCACAACAGTACAATGCATGATGTTAATTTGTAATGGTTAAGCGGTATTTGTCCAGTATGTTCTATTTTTAACTGTGATGCAGTTATTATCCTGAAATGGTGTCCGCCTGTCCTGTTTGGAGGCACAGGTGAAAGTGAGGTAATTCCGCTGACATTGTGCGCCGTTGCGGGAGGCGGTCGGGAACTGTCCCCTTGAGGTGCCTGCCTATTTTCCAACTGATGCCCCTGCAGTGGACTCTCTGTGTTGGTGCAGGTGACAAGTGGGGCCTTGGACTTTGGCCTGTGGCCCTGTGGCCCACGCACAATGAGGACTGTGCTGTGTCCCTTGAGCTGTACATATGTATCTACCATTATATTGCATTTTCGTATTTCTACTGTGTTTTCATTATTACACTCACTTTTGCACATTCCTGTTGTCCTTGCATTACTCCTCATGGGTATGGGGTAAATATGTTTTATTACTGCAGCTGATTGTGTGTATGGTGCTGGGGGCGGGGGTGGGGGGGGGGTGTTGTGCATGTGTGTGTCACTCTCTCTTTCCTCCCTCCCTCCCCTGTGTGCTAGGAGGCTGTACTCACCCTGGTCATCTTCGCCGTCATTGGTGTTCGTGATGATGCAGGATGTAGAAAATCATTGCGAATATTTGAAGTTCGGGCTCTATGGTGGTGTGGTTCTTCCCTGTGGCTCAAAAGGTGAGCCCTTTCCCTTCTGTGCAGTGTTTCCGCCAGGCTTTATGATTTCGTTGGTACTGCCCCTGAAAAGGTGGCGGTTTCCAGGGTCTTAATATGGTGGGTGGAACATTGACTTCTGCCTCACTGTAGGTGGCTACCGCCGTGGTGGCTGTTGTTTCCGCCATGGCTGTCAGTGTGGTAAAGTGGCTGTCTATCTGAGTTGTCATTCCCATGGTCATAATTTGGCGGTAGTTACAGCCGAGCCTGTTGGCGGTATTACCGCCACTTTATCAACGACCACCAGGGTTGTAATGATGGCCATAGTTAGATTTATCTCATGGCACTATAACGTGTGCTCTAAAGTAACTATAACATGCGCCATCGTCATGCACTGCTACTTACCCCTAATATTACATGAGTAATGACATCTTCTATGACATCATTGATAATATCACTGCAACAATTGCAAGAAAATTATTATACTGTAGAGCGCATTCCTGCACGCTTTCTTTGACGCATTGCAGCTCAGCAAGTTGTCTTGCTACATTGCGTTACGTCAAAAATTGATAAATCTGGGCCCAGATGTTTTCAGTGCACCCAAACCCATCATATGACACTGCTGGGACTGGCTGCCAATGCACTGCCAGGTGGCATTGGCTGCCATGTTTGTGACATTCTTATGACATCCTGGCAGCAAGGGCCCAGCTGGTGTTATGTTTTGCAGTCCCTCACTCAATGTTTCATAAATATGATCCTGTAGGAACCAGGGGGTGGAGTCGAGAGAAAGGAATGAGGGTAAATGAGACCAGTAAAGAGCCAGAGGCCAGAGACCACATGTTGCGGCTTCCTCTTCAAGTCATGGTGACGAGGGCTGGCTTCACAGCACAGCATTATGACACGTGCAGCTGCTGTTATCATTCCACGCAGAGGGTCTGTAACGGCAACAGGCTGACCCCAGTGCTATTCCCAGCACACACTCTCTTTGGCAGAGCCTTAGTCAGGGGACTCACCCATATATCGGTGCGTGTGTACAAAAACATGTCCATGGAAAGAGTAAAGAAACAGTCTACTGAAGCACAATGATAACAACTGGCATATTTTAAGTTTAAAACTGAAATCGCAACGTCAACATATACATTTCGACAAGAATCAATTGTTATTCACTGTTATGCTTCAAAAAAACGAAGTTATTTTTTAATTTGTTTATGTCCTTTGCAAATGAGCATTTCTTCTGTCAAGCCACCATCCCACTTTTGTCATACATGAAAAGTCACACACACACCATTTGTCCCTTCAACAATACTTATTGTCCTTTATTAGCGAAATCCTGTTACAGACACACTTTTAACTGGGTTAATGCGATCACGTTCCGGGCACAGATCTAATGCAGCTCACAGCATCATCACATTTAACTCATAGGAGACTAAAGGTTTGCAGCAAACGCCTCCAAAACGCTGGAATGTCGGAAGCATTACCTGAGCAGCCCAGCCTCAGTCAGCTGGTCGTTTGCCACTCCAAGGCAGTCTTTTGTTTAACAAAAGTACTTCAGCAAACATGACAGGATCACTTTTTCATTTTGCATCAGGGCACAAGTCAGACAGTTTTGAGTTTTTTAGGGGGGGCGATGGGGTGTTGGGGAAAATTGTTTTTGAAAAACAAAACGCGAGTCTCTAAAGCACTGGGAGTTTTCTCGTAGAGCAGTGGTTCCCAACCTTTTTGACTGCTGTGGACCCCCACTTTATCAATACTGGAACCCGGGACCCCCACTGAATCATTATTGGAATGCGGGGACCCCCCACTAAGTTATTATGCAAAGCAGGGGACCTAATCTGTTGAAATTATTACATTTTCTACCAGTCGCGGCCCCCTGAGGAGGCTCCGTGGACCCCCAGGGGTCCCCGGACATCAGGTTGGGAACCACTGTCGTAGAGCATCGGGGATATTGTGTAATTTTTCTAGGTCATGATACCATACTGTGCATTGTCACTCACAGGAAGAAAACTTCAGCGACCCCATCTAAATAGGAAAAGGCTTAGGATGCTATGGAGATGGCTTTTATGTGTCAGGGAGTCCACCCAAAGAAATTTCCAATGGCAGAGTGAAGCAGCTGACCATATGTATGTGAAATGATGGGTCCAACAGGTGGGCATGCACCCATCCACCATGCACAAATACCCCTCTTATTGGACCTGCATTCTTCTGTTTCATGGTCAATGTCACTTCGGGACAGGGACAGTCGATGATAAAGTGAGTAAAAATGGCTAATCCTCATACCTCAGTAAGCTAACCTTTTGTAACTGAAACAACTGTGATCTTTAGGTCACTAGTTTGATGTTCAGCAAAGCACTGTCAGACTTCCATCCTCTCAGTGTCAATAAAGTGAGTAGTGTTACATTCAGTAGTAGTATTACTAGAGCAGGTGTACTAAAAACAATATTAATGAATATTCATGTATTCTGAGTAATAGATTTGCATAGAAAATGTAATAATATAGAGAAAACTGATGCAGACATTTGAAAATGTGTCCATGTGAGTGTCCGCTAATGTTCACAAAGTATACTTATTAATAGCTTATTAAAATGAAATATGGAGTTTATGTTTGATTAATGTAGTAGTACATTATATTAAGAGTAATGCATTATCTATTAGCTTTATTAATTGTAGGCTTTAACTTAGCGTAGGTCTTGGCCTAGTTGCACAGCCTCAAGTCAAGCTGTATTTCTAAACCGATCAATAAAATATCTGCTCAGAGAGTTTAAATTATAATTTTCCACTGCACTGACTAAATGTGCCCATACCTAAAAGTCTTTCTCATGAGAACCGCTTGCTAGAAGACGCTCTACTTGCTAAATGTAACAATATAAGTGTAATGTGTGTAAGACTGACTTCCTCAGGAGGAGAACAATGGAGACACTGAATGGAGTATAAGCTGCAGCAATATTATTACCTGACGATCCGGATGATGAGGATATTACAAGAGAAGCCAATCAACGACATGTGAACTGTGTACTCGTAGAAATTATAGATTTGAAGTTTTAGTTTTATTGGACAAAGTGTAAACATGCGATCCCTTGACCAATAGGGACTTGGAAAGTAATTTTAGGAAATCTAACTTAGCCGGACTGCACTGGTGGAAGATGGCGCATTTGCCCATTTTCTTCTTGCTGAAATGCTATTACTTTACTGGGTGACTAGAGGCGTGCTTTACTTTAATGATTGAAGACTTTACGTTTTCTGAACTTTGATGCTGAATCCGAATGCCTTGTTGACCAAACTGATGCCCTGATGACGAAGACTAGCTTAGCTTGCCAATCCAATTGAGGAAAGGTATACCGTACGCAAGTGTTTGTTATGTCTGTTTGCTTTTTCTTTCAAGGTACCGACCACACTATTTTGTTAGAGACATAGGCCCTCATTCCGACCCTGGCGGTTTCAAACCGCCAGGGTGGAGGACCGCGTGAGCACCGCCGACAGGCCGGCGGTGCTCCAATGGGCATTCCGACCGCGGCGATAAAGCCGCGGTCGGACCGGCAACACTGGCGGTCTCCCGCCAGTGTACCGCCGCCCATAGGAATCCTCCAAGGCGGCGCAGCTAGCTGCGCCGCCGAGGGGATTCCGACCCCCCCTACCGCCATCCAGTTCCCGGCGGTTCTCCCGCCGGGAACCGGATGGCGGTAGGGGGGGTCGCGGGGCCCCTGGGGGCCCCTGCAGTGCCCATGCCAGTGGCATGGGCACTGCAGGGGCCCCCGTAAGAGGGCCCCTAAATGTATTTCACTGTCTGCTTCGCAGACAGTGAAATACGCGACGGGTGCAACTGCACCCGTCGCACAGCTTCCACTCCGCCGGCTCGATTCCGAGCCGGCTTCATCGTGGAAGCCTCTTTCCCGCTGGGCTGGCGGGCGGCCTGAAGGCGGCCGCCCGCCAGCCCAGCGGGAAAGTCAGAATCACCGCCGCAGTCTTTCGACCGCGGAACGGTATTCTGGCGGCCCCCGACAGGCCGGCTGCGACCGCCGCTGGCCAATGTCGGAATGAGGGCCATAGTTAGATGTTTTCTAAATTTGTGTTGACTAAATTGTTTTGCATGAAGCTCAACATGCTAATGCTAATCAGGTGTTAGATAAGGATCCTCACTAATGAAAATTTGCTATAGGGAGTAACAGTCAATGTCTTTCCTTTTCGGAATATAAATGTATGCAATATCGTTTGCTCAATTGTTCTTGTAATTAATTTGCACCGTAACCTTAGAATGTGTAATTGTTCAAGCTTTGATTAGATTACGTTTCTTTCGCCGCTTTTGAGCAGCCAGTGATGTTTCTATATGTTTATCAATTGATTTTGAGATTATCGTACGTGACTTTAGCA
This sequence comes from Pleurodeles waltl, assembly GCF_031143425.1. Classification (NCBI taxonomy): domain Eukaryota; kingdom Metazoa; phylum Chordata; class Amphibia; order Caudata; family Salamandridae; genus Pleurodeles; species Pleurodeles waltl. The sequence goes on from NC_090446.1 coordinate 308,054,604, forward strand.
TTGTTAATATAGGGAAATAAATAATCTAACTTTTACTAAAAGGTGTGGTGATTCATGACTGAAAGATCATGGTGTGTGATAATTACTGACTCCTATTGAGTATTAATGCCATTGATCATCATTGATTATTAATGTTATTAGTTGATTACTGAATATTGATCTGCATATACTGAATCTATGGTGGGAACATCTTAAGGTTCATCGACCTATTCACATCCCCTTGTAAATTTGCTTATTAAGGTCTGACGCGCTAACAGGTTTGCATCTTACTTATGGCACTTAGAAATGCCAGAAGTGGGTTACGTGAAGCTATATAAGAAAGAAGTTGCCATTAATTTACCATTTACTTTAATACATCCAATGTTCATATCTTTGCATTTCTATTTGTTGTTTAACTGTTTGTATTGTCTCACAATATTGTCATAAACTGACGTCTCAAGCCTCATACATTTTCCCTTTCCTTTTTAAAGTGTGAAATGTTGGGATTAAACTATGAGAATACTTAGGGTCATTTAGTGTTTGTGGGAACAGGAGCACCGCTTTAAACTGCGGTGCTCTCTCTCCAAAAAACTCTCACCCTATTTAGAGTTAGGGTCATTCTGGATTTCTGACAACAGAGGCTCAGCTTGAAAACCTCTGACCTAACTGCCGGCCTGCCACATGATTAGCAGATCATTGTGATGGTGACTCTGTCTTATTAAGGGTGGATTGATCGTCACTTGGTGTCCTTACCTGGTACTAATGTGAGGGCTCAGTGGCCCCACACACTGTCATTGTTTTTTCACTTTTCCAGAATAAGCTCCTTCCTTCCTGAATGAATGAAATACAATTTCTAAAGCGTGAACAGTTGCGTCCACGAAGCGTTCCGGTGCTCACCAGTAGGATTCATCTAACCATCTCCTAGATCTGCCTAAAGAGGAATGTCTTGAAATCCTTTTCAAACTAGAGAGCAGAATCTGATTTCCTGAGTTCCAGGGGCAAAGCGTCCCGAAGCTGCACAGTCAGGTATGAGAAACTTGCCCCCTCTCCTAGCCAGATTTATTCTTGGAATGACCCAAAGTCCCTGACTGAGGGAGCAAAGATCTCTCTTCAGCACATACTCTCTGAATTTCTGCCGAATGAATAAAACAGGACGCTGTTTATGAACAGCACTGAAAGTGATCAAAAGATCTTTAAAAATGAGCCTCTTGTTCACTGGTAGCCAGTGAACCTGTTTAAGCTCAGATCTAATGGATTGTCTCTTCGGGTACACAAAATAACCTGGGCTGCAGCATTTTGTACCACTTGGAGTTTGTTTAATAGTTTTGCAAGGAGTCCAAAAGAGAGGGCATTAGAGTAGTCAAGTTGTGAAGTCTCCACAGCCTGCACAATTAACTGTAGTGTGCGCCGGTAGAAATTTTAAGGTCTTTTGCAATGGGTTTACTAGACCAAAGCATGAGCCGGTATTATCCTGGATATGAGATTTGGAACAGTGGTCACTATTAAGTTTCACTCTGAGATTTTTGACCATCAAAGCCAGTGTTGGAAAGACACCAAGAACTTGTGACCAGAAGTGCCCGAGGTCAAATGGAGAGAGACTACCAAATACCAAAACTTCCAATTTATTGAAGTTGAGCTTAAGGCAGGTCAATCGCATGCACTTTCAGGAACCCCTGAGAAAGTTTTTCCACAACAGTGCCCTGTGTGATGGAAAGATAGCAATAATTGGGTGTCATCAGTATAAGATATAATATTATAGCCCCAGGGTTCAATCACCTTGTGACAGGTAAGGTAATATGAAAGGATCCCTCGTCCCTTGGAACCTTTACTCTTAATAGACTTTACACTGGGTGAGGGACAAATGAGGTAGCAAATGGTTTTATTTTTCTCTTTTTTTTGATGCACACTCATCCAATAAATCTGTGTAATGATAATGAACTCCAACGTCTTTATGTCTGTCCTCTTGCATTTTATTCTCTTTTTCTCATTGTCCTTTTTCTCTTATTTATGTTTGGTCTGTTCTTCTTCCCAGGTAGGTTGTCATGGTCCCACTGTAACCTCATCAGACGTCTGTGTAAGCCACCCTCCTCCAGGAACGTGGCTGGCTTCTTCGTCCATCTCCTCTCTCTCTCTCTTATGGCTCTTCCCACTTCTTGCGGCTGTCGGGTCTTGCTGTGTTCTCCCTCCGCTCCTCGCTTCCAGTACGTTTTCCTTCCAGAGAGCATCCCCCTCGATGTCTCTCTCGTCGTCCTCACTTCTCCTTTTCTCTTCCCACTGCTCCCTTCTCCCCATCCTGGGTTTTGTGTTTTTTTTCTGTACGTCTCCTCTGACGTCGTTCCACACAGGCATGAAATGTGGAAATCTACTCACAAGAGAGCCCCAAGGACACTCTACATCTGGCGCCTGTCCGTCGCGACCCCGGTGCCCCATCATAGTCGCTCACCCCAGCGAGCAGCTGTTGGAGCCATGAGTTGGTAGGGTAATCAGCACTGAATAATAAGGAGCCTGGGGAATGTTTTATCTGAACCATAAAAGGTTGCAAATATAAGAACCATCACAGTACCCTGGCATTCATATCCTTATGTCTGGACAACCAAGTCAAAGGAGCGTGATCATTGAGGAGACCGAAAGGTCTCCCCAACAGATAGTACTGCAGGGATTCAATAGCCCATTTGATGGCTAGACATTGTTTTTCCACATTGGGGTAGTGTTTCTCTCTAGGCAACAGTTTGCTGCTAATGATTAACACAAGATGGAAGTGTTTGTCCTCTCCTTCCTGTGACAACACAGCCCCTAGGCCCTGATCGGAGGCATCAGTTTGTAGTTGAAATCGGTTTTGGAAATTAGGACAATGCAAAAGGGGTTCCGTTGTAAGGAGGTTTTTGAGGGACAGAAAACATTGATACTGTAGATCAGATAGAATGGCTATTTTGTTGGATCGACCTTTCTACAGTAGTGATGTGAGAGAAGCAGCATTGGTGGAAAAATTGGTAATGAAATGCCTATAATAACTGAGCATCCCTAGGTAGGCTCTTATGTCTTTTGTACTCTTAGGGAAAGTTATCTGTCTGATTGCTTCAACTTTATCTATTTGTGGTTTAATCAACCCTTCTCCTATCACATAGCCCAGGTACTTAATTGAGTTTTTGCCTATCTAACACTTTTCAGGGTTGGCAGTTAATCCAGCTTTTTGCAAGGCCTGTAGAGCTACTGAAAGCTGGTCTAGATGTTTTTCCCATGTAGGACTGTAGATAACAATATCAGCTAGGTACACAGCTGCATGATCCTGATGTGGTTTTAGGATGATATCAATTAAACTCTGAAAAGTAGCCCTGGCTCCATGTAAACCGAAGGGCAAGACCGTGAATTGATAGAGTCCCGAGAGGGTGGCAAATGCTGTTTTTTCCTTATCTGAGCTCAGTAGCAGAATTTGTCAATATCACTTAGTTAAGTCCAGGGTTCTTAGGTAACGGGGCTGTCCCAGTCGTTCAATTAAGTCATCAATTCTGGGCATTGGATAGGTATCAAAATAAGACAGGGAATTTAGCTGTCGAAAGTCTATGCAAAAACGAATTGTTCCATTTGGTTTAGGAACCAGTACTACTGGAGAACACCAAGGACTGGAAGAGGGTTCGATAATACCTGCTTTTAACATCTCTGTGTCTTCTTTCTCTAAAAGTTGTTTCCTCACTTCCGGTATATGATAGTGTCGTTGTTGTTGAAATAACGTCCATAGAGTTGAGTTCTTCAAAGAGGTTTATTGTGATCCACAATATCCCATCCACATAAGTCCTCAGGGCAGCACAGCTTTCTTCCACCTCCTCCACCACCTTGCTCTCGCTCTCCTCACAGAATGGAGAATCACTTTACATTCTACTTCTTGAAAGAGCAGGGTAGGCTTCACTGAAGATACCACACACCTTTCCCTCAACAAATTTAGTAATAATCTAGCTATAAATGTAAACCTAAACTAAAAAAAAACTATGTACAGAAAGTTGTTACAACGAACATAAATTTCTTGAAATGGCTTGAGATGACATTCAAAAGCTAAAGGCTGGGATACTTTGAATCAGAAATTACTTTCAAATCTAACACTATTGAAGGGAAAATCTACGTCCCAGTGAAGAGGGATAGTGTGTTGAGCTGGCCACATCAGAAAGAACTGAAGGTTATTTTGGATCCCAATAACCCAACACCAGTTTTGCTTAAGAAGGAGTTTGTGCAATTGTCAAGTGGTGTGTGTGAGATTTCTACGGGCAATAAGGTTGAATGTGTTCCTAATTTCGTGCGTGAGTTCAGTGATGTGTTCAGTGACACTGGGATGCCTAACCAAAAATGTACATCGCATCAGAATCAAGGAGGGTGCAGCCTATTCCCATATCAATGAGAGATGATGTGGAAAAAGAATTACGTAGGCTGTGTGGTGAAGGTATAATAGAACCTGTAGAGGCATCGGAATGGGTTTCTCCCATAATTGTCACGCGTAAGTCATCTGGTGAGATCAGATTATGTGTAGACTTGAGTAATCTTAACAAAGCAGTCATTAGTGACCAGTTTCCCCTGCCAAACATCACGAAGATGGTAACTTTATTACATGGGCCAAACTATTTTAGCACTTTGGATCTGGCTTCGGCTTACCATCAGGTTCTGTTACATGCTGATTCCAGGGATCTCACCACTTTCATCACACCTTTTGTTACTTTTAGATTTGTTAGGATGCCCTTCGGGCTAGTGTCAGCTGCCTCAGTATTTCAGTGTTTAATGCACAATTTATTTGGCTCTGAACTAGGGGTAAAGTATTTTCAGGACGACATTTTGGTGTATGCTAGAACAAAGGAGGAGCATGAAGAGAGAGTAAGGAAAGTTTTGAACATCTTAAGGAAACATGGACTCACATTGAAGCTAAAAACATGTTCTTTTGGTAAACAAGAGATTGAGTATCTGGGGCACAAGATTACTTTGACAGGGTTGTATCCTAAGCAAGATTTTATTGAGAACATTCTGAAGTTACATTCCCCAGAGAAGAAAGAAGAATTACTAGCATTTTTAGGTATGAGAATTCTACGCCAAATTTCTACCTAACTTAGCCTCAAAAACAGAAAACATGCGTAGATTACTCAGAAAAGGAGTGGAGTTTGTGTGGGATGAGATGTGTGAGAGAGAGTTTGCTTCTGTCAAAAGTGAGCTATCTAAAGTAGGATGTTTAAAATCGTTTAATCCCAATGAGTTATGTGTAATCATGACTGACGCCAGTACTAAGGGTTTAGGAGCAGTCCTCTTGCAAAGAGGAAATGATCAAGAGTGGAAACCAGTAGTATACAATTCACGAACACTGAGAGGAGCAGAGGTAAATTATTCTACCATCGAGAAAGAGGCCTTAGGTGTATTAATAAATTTAAGAATTTTGTGTGGGGTAGGGAGTTCCATGTATATACTGACCACAAGCCATTAGTGGAGGTTTTCATGAGAAAAGGACTAGACCAAATTTCGACTAGAATCAGTAGATGGATTGTTAACCTCCAAGACTTTGATTTCAGAATGTTTTATGTTCCGGGAGCATATAACAACACAGCTGATTGCTTGTCTAGACTTGCTTCTGAAACAGAAGAAGACTTCAGTAGAGGTCATGAAGATGAGTTCAGTGTGGGCAATATCACAGAAGGTATAATTGAACAGGATGTGTGGGTAGAAGCAGTAGCTAATGATCCTGTTTTGCAATGTGTATGTCATTGTCTCAAGAACACGTGGGACTCTGAGAGCTTAAAAGATTCTGAAACATTGAAGGGTTTCTGGAGAGTTAGAAATTAGTTATCTGTGTCAGGAGAGTTATTGTTTCAGGGAGGAAGGTTAGTGGTCCCAAGTGTTCTTACTGACAAAATAATACAATTGGGGCACACAGGACATCAAGGAATTAGCAAAACCAAAACTAGAATTTGCTTAAACTATTGGTGGCCAGGAATGGACTTAGGTATTGAGAGAGTGATTAGAGAATGTCCAGACTGTTGTAACAGTGATAAAATCTATAAAACAAGGGTACCATCAATGTGTATCAGAGGTATGTCAAGCAGGCCATGGGATGTTGTAGCGATAGATATTGTGGGACCGATTTATGCAAGAGCAGGTAGCAACTATATTCTAGTGTTAGTGGATCAATTTTCCAGGTGGGTCGAGATTGGTGTGCTCAGTAGTGTGGAAACTAAAAGAATAATTGGTCTCCTTGAGGAAATCTTTTCTCTGGAAGGCTTTCCCAACTCCATCCTTACAGACAATGGTCCCCAATTTGTTTCCAGGGAGATGGAAGAATATCTGAGGAAATTGGGAATCAAACATAAGTTATGCTCGTTGTACCACCCAGAAGGGAATGGAGTGGTAGAAAGATTTAATAAGTGTATAAAAGAGTGTGTGCAACTGGAGGTGGCGGCAGGGAGAAATTGGAAAGATGGTCTAAAATAATTTTTGGGAGCTTACTGCTTAACTCCGCATTCGACCACTAGTGCAGTTCCTTTTGAGTTGTTCAGAGGTAGAAAGGCCAATACTACATTGGTGCCTGGATGGATATCTGGGGACAAGAACAAAGCTGTTTCCTGGTCTCAGGAGGGTCCTGACAGAAAGTATGAAGAAGATCGAGTATCAATGAGGAAGGAGTATTTTGAGAGAACAAAAAGGACATGTACCGTCAATGTGAAAGTAGGTGATGTGGTGTTGATTAGGAAACCAACATTGAGTAAGACTGAGAGTAAATATTGGGGTCCGGTTGTAGTCACCAAGTTGTTCAAGAATGCGGTCAATGTTAGTGACGGAAGAATTTGGAATCTTAACCGTGTGGTGATCTCCAAGAAGAGAGATGGTTAACATTCCTTTGTTCTCCTTTCCTCTCTGCCTCTTTTTTTAAATTTTTATATATATATAACCTTTTGGAGTCCTTTAGTGGAGGTGGATGCAAAACAGTAGTTTTCTAAGGAAATTCTTGCTCGTTTTATTTGCTTATTACAGCCTGTCAGCCTTCATACTGAAGGAACCCTTGAAGTTCACAAGTAGGTAAAAAAATATATATTTTCCTTTTTATCTTCTGTACCGTTTTTCATTCAGTGGTATGAGATTAGAGCAGTTGAATAAAAAAAAATATATAACGTGCGCGAGTTGAAACGCGCATGTAGGCTTGCTTGGTTTGTCATGAACCAAGCGGTGCCCGAGGAGAGAGCTTGGTCCACGAGGAGGAAGTGCAAGATGAGCACTCGCATTGGGGAGGGTTTTGAAAACAAATAAATGGCAGGCGTGAGTGCAGTGTAGAGTTGGGCACGAGCAGAGAGGTTGTTGAAGAAAGCGCGAGGAGGACACTCGCGCTAGCAATACATTTTTTTTAAATGTCGAGCAGTGAGAAGTTAGGCGTGCCTCTGAAATGTAGGGATTTTGATTGAAGATAAAAGTATTTTCCCATTAAATATAGCGAATTAACACAGAGTAGGTACTGTTTAAAATCCAAAGGATATCCAGAAGCCGGTAGCAATCAAAAAGAGAAAGTTCCTTTCATTGGGATTACTTAGTTCCACATAAATATCATATAATGAGTAGAAATAAAGAACTCACCACAATGATTGAAGTCTTTGAACGAGGTGAATTCAAGGACGAGGATGAAAATGTAGTGTAGCTCAAAGCCAACATAATGCTGTAGTCCAAAGTGGGTAATGTGTTGGGATAATGTCACAGGAAGAGACCCTCGTCGCCAGTGTAGAAATAACGTCCATAGAGTTGAGATCTTCAAAGAGGTTTATTGTGATCCAATATATCCCATCCACATAAGTCCTCGGAGCAGCACAGCTTTCTTCCACCTCCTCCACCACCTTGCTCTCGCTCTCCTCACAGAATGTAGAATCACTTTACATTCTACTTCTTGGAAGATGCAGGGTAGGCTTCACTGAAGATACCACAGTTGTCTTGCCACCTTCCCTTCCATAGTGCGGATATGATGTTGTATTATGTGTGTTCTACCAGGGTTTCTAGAGAATACTCCCCTATTTGCCTGCACTATGTCTTCTACTTGAGCTCTTTGTGTTTTGGTTAGCTCTATGCCATAGTTAGGGGCAAAATCTTGGTCGGGTTCTTCAAGTGGAGGAATAACTGGAATTTCCAGGGTTTGGGTTGTGGTAATACGTAAGTCTGTACTACTATTCCCACTATGTTCCTCATTCTCATACAATTCTTTCAACAAATTAATGTGATATATCTGGCTCTTATTGGATCCTGCCGGGATTTTGATTCTGTATGTTACCGGAGTTAATTTTGTCTATGATTTTGTATGGTCCTTGCCATCTGGCTAGTAGCTTATTCTCCGTGGCGAGCAAAAGGATTAATACTTTATGTCCTACTGGTAAAACACGTATTTGTGTTCCTACATTGTGAAGAGACTTTTATCCTTTTTGGGACTCTTCCAACTGCGAATCTACTTCTTCCCAAACTGAGTGTAAATTCTCTTTCAGTTCCCTGGTATATGTAAGAATGTCTTTAGCTTCTTCATCAGTTTCTTCCCACTGTTCTGCTGTCATGTCTAATAAAGTCCTTGGCTGTCTTCCAAATAACAGCTCAATGGACTATTTCCGCTGGATGATTGCACATGGGTTCATATTGTGTATAACACTAAGGGTAGCTTCTTATCCCAATCTCTCCTGGTTTCATTTATGGACCTTCCTAATAAATTCTTCATCGTTTTGTTATAGGGTTCTACAAGTCCATCAGTTTGGGGATGACAAACTGATGTACGTATATGTCGGACACCTAGGGTCTGACATACTTTGTTCATTAATCGTGACATAAACAGTGTTCCCTGGTCTATCAGAATTTCTTTGGGAAACCCACCCGGGAAAAAAACCCAATCATAGCCTGAGCTACATTTTTTGTCATCATACTGGAAAGCGGGATAGCTTCTGGATACCTGGTAGCGTAATCTACCATAACCAAGACATACTGGTGGCCCTTGGAGGAAGTTATAAGTGGACCCACCAAATCCATCCCTACTTGAGTAAATGTGGTTTCTATAATGGGTAGATGGAGGAGGGAGCCTTTGGCTCTGAGTTGGTATTAAGTAACTGGCATTTGGGATAGTGGTGACAATGTCTTCGTATATCCCCATATACCCTGTGCCAGTAAAACCGTCTCAATAGATATTCCTCAGTCTTCTCCCCATGTGTCCATGTGCTAAATGTAACACTTCTTCTCTGTATTCCTTAAGAACTACTAATTGAGTTTTCTCACTCCCTTGGTGTGGGAAACCCCGATACAATAGCTCATTTCTAATCAGGAACTAGGGACCTACCTGATTTGTCAGATCTGTGAGGACCATGTGCCATGCGTTTTTCAGTGTAGGGTCATCTCGTTGGCATTGTCTGAACTCACCGGAGATGGATAAGACCCTCTTCTCTTGGTTATTAGATTCTCCCTCCTTTCTACTGTTCCCTGGTTGATCGCTTTCTTCTGAAGTCGCTTCAGGACTTTGGTCAGCCGTTTCTTACTCTGTGTTTGTTTTATCTCCCCCTTACAGAAAGGGGCTTCCTCCCGCCAGGATTCTATAGTATTTTCCATCTTCAAGCTATCTAGAAGATTTTGAAATGCAACATAATCAGTCCCTATAATGACATCATCCACCAATTCAGGGATTCCCCTACTGTGATTCTTTCTTGTTTACCATGCCAATTCACATAGATTTCTGCCACTGGATATGTTTTACTGTCCCCATGTACACAGGTGATGACCACGTAGTCTCCTGATAATCACTGGTTTGGTTGTGAGTATTTTCTATTTACTACACTCTGACTGCAGCCTGAGTCTATTAAAGCCTGTTGTGTTTGATTATCTACGGTAAGTTTGGTGGTATACTGAGGAGCTGTGTTACCCAATCACAAGACCTTCCACTTTGCTACACCTATTTCCATAGGTTCTACCTGATTCCGCTTTTGTGGACAATAGCGAGCTATATGACCCCATTCCAAGCAGTGGTAACACTGGGGTGTGGTCATGGGCTCTTTAAGAGGAAACTGGAAGGGAGCATTTTTTTCAGGGTTTAACCCTGCCATTGGTTTTGTAGAGGGTATAGGAGAAGTAGGTTAGGAAGTTAATGGTGAGGTTCTTGTCGTTTTGCCTCTAAACTCAGGGGCACTATGATAGGCACAGGCTAATTTGATGGCAGGAGCATTGTCCACACTGGGATGTTGTAGGATCCAGTTATGAGTGACTGAAGGTAGAGCATCCAAGTATTGCTCCAGTACTATGACTTGGAACATCTCCTCCTTGGTGGTCTCATTAAGATTAAGCCATTTTCAAGCCTCGTGCTGTACCCTATAATAGAGGGTCCGTGGATTCTATGCGGAAATCCATTTATTGCGTCGGAAACATAGTCTGTCGCTTTCAAGATCTAGTCCAACCCTTCCACTATTGATTTCGTCATGTCAATATATGGGGTTATTCCACCCGGGTTTACTGCTTGGTAGGCTACTTGCAAAGGTCCAGTAAGAAGAGGAGCAATATATTGGCCCCATCACTCCTGGGGCAAGTTAGCGAAACCCGCTACTCTCTCAAACTTTGTGAAGAATGCATCGGTATCCTCTCCCTCCTGATATTTCTGTAATACAGTGCTAGGGACAGTGGGGTGGACTCGAGTAGTGGCAATGGTATCAGTGAGTTTTTCAAGAGCCGTTTGGTGTACTAGCTGATTGTTAGTGATAATCGTAGTCTGGTTCTTTAGTACAGTCTGGAGAGCATCCCTGTCTACTTTTGTTCCTTCATTTGTTCCTCCCATACTAGCTGAAGGTGTCTCAGGCCTTCGGCCAACTGGGCTTTCATATTCGCCAGGGTTGGTTGGTCCTCCATATTGTCTTCCTGTCGGGTATATTGTTCTGATCCCAGTTCTGACACCACTGTGACAGATAAGGTAATATGAAAGGATATCTCATCCCTTGGAACCTATACTCTTAATAGACCTTTACACCGAGTAAGGGACAAATGAGGTAGTAAGTGGTTTTATTTTTCTCCTTTTTCACTGCTCACTCATCCAATAAGTCTTTGTAATGATAATGAACTCCAATGTTTTTCTGTCTATCCTCTTGCATTTTATTCTCTTTTTCTCAATGTCCTTTTCCACTTATTTATGTTTCTACTGTTCTTCTTCCCAGGTGGGTTGTTGTGGTCCCATGGTAACTTCATCAGATGTCTGTGAAAGCCACGATCCTCCAGGAACGTAGCTGGCTTCTTCGTCTGTCTCCTCTCTCTCTCTCTGTCTCCCTCTCTGATGGCTCTTCCCACTCCTCGTGGCTCTCGGGCCTTGCTGTGTTCTCCCTCTGACCTCCGCTCCTCGCCTTCGGTACGTTTTACTTCCGGAGAGCGTCCCTCACGATGTCTCTTTCATCGTCCTCACATCTCCTCTCCTTTTCCCACGGCTCTCTTCTCCCCGTCCGGTGTTCCGTGTTTTTTTCTTTTGTGTATGTCCTCTCTGACGTTGTTCTGCACAGGCAGGAAGTGCGGAAATCTACTCACCAGATTGCCCCCGGGGCACTCTATGTCTGCCCCTGTCCATCGCGACCCTGGTGCCCCATCACACACCTCTACCAATGAAGCCTTGTAGATATTAACTGAAGTGTTTGGACAAACTACTGAGTCCAAAATATTGAGTGGACAAAATATTATGTCAAGAATATCGAGAACAACAATATCATGAAGGTAGATTTGTACGGGAAAGTAAAGTTTGAATATGCTTTACTCCACATATATATGTACATTGAAAACATATATATATATATATATATATATATATATATATATATATCCTCAAAAATGTCCTGCTGAAACTGACTGCTACCGCTAACGAAGATGGTGCTTACCTTCGGGTGCAGGACCCGTAATTATCCACAAGACTTCCTTCCAATCGTTCCCTATCATGTAGGGATGGCCCTGAGAACATACTGTCTGATTTCCTAGAATGGTTGCCAAGAAATGATTTTAATTTGAATTTCACATATAAATCTGATAAACGGGTTATGGAATTCTTAGATGTGACAGAAGAAGGAGAAACTGTCTTTATGAGTTTGTTCAGGAAAAGTATGGAAGGAAACAGCCTATTGCATGCTCAGAAATTACATGAAATAAAGAAAATGTATTGATTTAGAATAAATTAATGGAATAAGAGATCACATCTCTAGTAGATAATTGATATAAGGAATGTGCATTAAGAATTGAATTAATATATTTTGATTTATTACAAAGAGTCTGTTTTATTGGGTTAGAAATTAAGAATAAAGGTGATGATAGATAAATGATAGGATAAATGGATTATGGTTAATGAACAAAAATGTAAAAAGTAAGATTTAAATTGTATGCATACTATAAAAATGTTAGTATTTTGTTTATGTTTATTATTAGACAGGATATAGGTTCTAACGGCGATAGGGCCTGTTTTTTCATACTATGGAACCATGGAATCATGGGCTATGACTAAGACCGATACGGTTGAAACGCGTCAGCCCTAGATGAACTCAGCCTTGTACAGCCTTGTTACAAAATAAAGTGATTGGTGTATGAAAATGTCTGGAGTGCTGGCGTTTCCTTTCCCATGATGATTGGAAGGAGGTCTTGTTGATATATATATATATATATATATATATATATATATATATATATATCAATGGCATAATGAAACTTGAGGGGGCCCACCACCAATGTACATGGAGGGCCCCCCTCTGAACTCAGTCAAGAGCTCTCAGGCCAGGGTACTATGCTGAGGAGGCCCCTTGGAGTTTGTGGGCCCCCCGCACCGTGGGGGCTGTTGGATCTTATGTTACACACTGATATGTAGATATATATAGATATGGAGTAAAGAATAGTAAATCTATACTTACCTATTTGCACTTACCTTCTCTCTATCCACACAATATTTTTGTCCTTGATACCCTAGAACCTATGGGCTTGAATAAGGATGAAGAATTATTTGTGCATTTATATTGACTGGTCGTATAACATTTATATGTTTTGAGATACATTTGTTTTGGAGTTTAATTGAAACTATTAGTATTGGTTTAAGTTTTGTTGGTAAGCTGTCTCCCCTTTTTCTTCTTTCCATTATTGGCAGGATTTATGATTGACTAAATAAGAAGCAAAAGAGCTATTATATCTCCAGGGTACATTTGGACTACTCATAAATGTACTAACAGGAACAAGATTGGCGATTCTATAAGAGGTATGACTATTTGAATAAGTAATAAATTAGTTAATGTACTTTTAAGTAATTTTGAAAATTTAGATATGTGTGTATGAAGGAAATTGGTGACTGTAATAAGATGGTTAGGTGTAGAAAATACCGTGCAGGAAATGTTTGTTATAGTATGACACATAATTTAAGGTGTACTTTTTAAGTAGGAATACACTCCAAGATGGCTGCCATTGTTCCATGTAGTAACTGTAGTCCATCTTTTATGTTTAGTATGTTAGTTATAATGGAAAGGGAAAAGGGGTTCTAAATATCTCTGTGATCAAGGGAGCAGAGTCTCCCGAAACGCGTTGGAGAATTTATTTTTGCAATTTTTTGTTTTTCTGCCTGATTAAAGACACTGGGATTGTGGCAAGTAAGTGGCTGTGACATTGTCTTCTTTTAAGAAGCACCATGGATGATTTATAAGGGTTCGTGACCCTGTTGCAGCCTGCCGTGTTGGATGCTGACTTACATGCAATTTAAAGCATTATCTGTATATATATATATATATATATATATATATATATATATATATATATATATATATATATATATATATATTTTGTCAATGTACATATATATGTGGAGTAAAGCATAGTCAAACTTTACTTTCCCGTACAAATGTACCTTCATGCTATTCTTGTTCTCAATATTGTTGACATAATATTTTGTCCAATCAATATTTTGGACTCAGTAGTTTGTCCAAACACTTTGTTTAATATCTACAAGGCTTCATTGGTAGAGGTGTGTGATGGTGCACCAGGGTCGTGATGGACGGGGGCAGACATAGAGTGCCCCGGGGGCAATCTGGTGAGTAGATTTCTGCACTTCCTGCCTGTGCGGAACAACGTCAGAGAGGACATACAAAAAATACAAAAAACACGGAACCCAGGGCGGGGAGAAGAGAGTCGTGGGAAAAGGAGAGGAGACAGGAGGACGACGAAAGAGACATCGAGAGGGACGCTCTCCGGAAGTAAAGCGTACCGGAGGCAAGGAGCGGAGGTCGGAGGGAGAACACAGCAAGACCCGAGAGCCGCGAGGAGTGGGAAGAGCCATCAGAGAGAGAGAGAGAGAGAGAGAGAGAGAGAGAGAGAGAGAAGACAGACGAAGAAGCCAGCTACGTTCCTGGAGGAGCGTGGCTTACACAGACGTCTGACGAAGTTACAGTGGGACCACAACAACCTACCTGGGAAGAAGAACAGAAGAAACATAAATAAGTGGAAAAGGACATTGAGAAAAAGAGAATAAAATGCAAGAGGACAGACATAAAAGCATTGGAGTTCATTATCATTACAAAGATTTATTGGATGAGTGAGCATTGAAAAAGGAGAAAAATAAAACCATTTACTACCTCATTTGTCCCTTACTCTGTGTAAAGGTCTATTAAGAGTATAGGTTCCAAGGGATGAGATATCCTTTCATATTACCTTATCTGTCAAAAGTGGTGTCATAACTGGGATCAGAACAATATACCCGACTGGAAGACAATATGGAGGACCAACCAACCCTGGCGATATATGATAGCCCAGTTGGCCGAAGGCCAGAGACACCTTCAGCTAGTATGGGAGGAACAAATGAAGGCTGATTAAACCAAGGTTTTGTTTGATTCTGTGATGTTTCCTCCTAAGGGATCGAATCACCATGTTTGTATTTTCCTCTACACTGATAATCTGGTATTGTTGGACCAGCCAATTTGTTGGCCTCCAGAGACAGCTCCATAAATGAAATGTTCATTGCGATAATGGATATTCCTCTTTAGTTAAAAAACACAGATATTAATGTTCTTGACATCTTGGGAAATAGCAAAAGATCAGTAGTGATAAAATAGAAGTACTGGGAATGTTGTTCAAAAGTAACCTTACCATAAACCCTCACTTAAATCCAGCTTGAAATCCCCTGCTGAAACAATGAATGGCATTGATGATTCAACTTGCTGCACAGGAGCTACCCACTTAGGCATTTACTTATGGTACGTCAAAGGATTGCCACTACTGGTTTATATGATTGTTTTAGAATATCTACCTAACTTCATGCATCTGGGGGAGAAACACTGGAATACCCTCTTGTACTACCCATGTCAAATAATACTCAAGTCAAATAATAGTTAACACTAATGACTGGAAATTGGCCTACAAGGCTTTGAATTTGAAGCTGAAACTTGAAGTTTCTTTGTCAGTTGCTGAGTGAAGGAAGAGTTTCAATTGCTGGCCTTTGTTGAAAGTTAGTTTCTTGAAAGTGAAACTTATTGATACATCTAAAATACGCGATGGTTGAATTTACTGTAGAAACAGAGGATTTAGGGCCTGATTACAACTTTGGAGGAGGTGTTAATCCGTCCCAAATGTGACGGATATACCACCAGCCGTATTACGAGTTCCATAGGATATAATGGACTCGTAATACGGCTGGTGGTATATCCGTCACTTTACCGTCACTTTTGGGACGGTTTAACACCTCCTCCAAAGTTGTAATCAGGCCCTTAGTTTTCTATTTCATCACATCTTAATATGAATACCGATAAGAGACAGGACCGAGCAATCCATGAGTTTCATATTTTTCAAGCAATCAGTTATGCTGAAAAATGTCAGATTAATAAGGCCCAATAAGTATACAAGTATTTCCCCATAGACACTGAATGGGAGAAACCATTTGTTACATCAGACCAAAAGTTCATTAAGATGCAATCAATGCGGGCTAGTTATTTCAGTTTTCTTTCTAGTGGATCTATGCCACATCTGTTACTTTCAAATGAGCTTTATTATTTATAGATATAGGTGGTCATTCTGACCCTGGCGGTCTTTGACCGCCAGGGCGGAGGACCGCGGGAGCACCGCCGACAGGCCGGCGGTGCTCCAATGGGGATTCCGACCGCGGCGGTAAAGCCGCGGTCGGACCGGCACCACTGGCGGGGTCCCGCCAGTGTACCGCCGCCCCATTGAATCCTCTGCGGCGGCGCAGCTTGCTGCACCGCCGCGGGGATTCCGACCCCCCCTACCGCCATCCAGATCCCGGCGGTCGGACCGCCGAGATCCGGATGGCGGTAGGGGGGGTCGCGGGGCCCCTGGGGGCCCCTGCAGTGCCCATGCCACTGGCATGGGCATTGCAGGGGCCCCCGTAAGAGGGCCCCTACATGTATTTCACTGTCTGCTGCGCAGACAGTGAAATACGCGACGGGTGCAACTGCACCCGTCGCACAGCTTCCACTCCGCCGGCTCGATTCCGAGCCGGCTTCATCGTGGAAGCCTCTTTCCCGCTGGGCTGGCTGGCGGTCTGAAGGCGACCGCCCGCCAGCCCAGTGGGAAAGTCAGAATTACCGCCGCGGTCTTTCGACCGCGGAACGGTAACCTGACGGCGGGACTTTGGCGGGCGGCCTCCGCCGCCCGCCAAGGTCAGAATGAGGGCCATATTGTCTTAACTTTTGTGAAGCTAGATTTCTTTTTACAACTCGCCTACTCACACATTGAGCAAAGTATCAAGTTGCATGCCGCTGCGCATATGTTTTTGATTGACATGCAAACTCTGGTCTATGCATTTGCTCTAGAAAGATTCTTAAAAAGTGTAAGGTATTTCGTGAATTTTAAGTTTAATGTAATGATTGTTTAATGGGCCTATTTTATTTAAATTGTGTTTATTTTGTAATGGACTTTGTCTAATAAACTCATTTTGAAATAGTAATTGAAAAGGAAAGCATCTATGGCTTTTGTCACAACAAAGGTGAATCACCATTGTACTAATGTAGCTTAATTAAAACAACAAAAATACTTCCTCATTTATCTAATATTGCTAATGAAATGTTAATGACAATGTATAACTGCTTTCACAATAAATTGGATAAAATGTTTTAGCTCTGTTTGCTAAGTTCTTCTTCACTTGTTTTGTAAAATGAATAAGACATTCTATTTCTTTTATAAACCATAAATAAACTATCATTATGAACAAAATATTTCAGAAAAGGTTAATGATTAGTTCAACGACCACTTTGGATGACTAATTATAAACTTTGAAAAGTGGTTAGAAAGAAGTAGCATCTCCAGTTGTAGCAATGTGAGTCTAGAAAGAGAGGACATACATTAATTAAGCTAATAAGTGGAACTGAAAGTCAAGAAATAGATTCAAAAGTCCTGGATATATGTTAAATGAGGTGCACACTTTATGGTAGCAGCAGCACAGAGTCCTGGATCCAATCTCACAATCGTAAAGCCACTCATTCCAGTGGATGGAGGCGTTACCTAGTGCCTAATGCAGGAATTGACTTCTCTGTCAACCCTGATCATAGGACTGGTTGAGGATAGGTGATGAAGAAGTAAAAGGGAATCCTATGACGTTACCACAGTATGATGACAGACCGGACCACCACTGTGGTGTTTTGCTGGAACTGACAGAAATGCCACTGCAGAGAACTGCCTTGTTGCGGTTGTGAGTTCATGGGACTGAGAAAGGAGAGCCATCGATGTCAGCATCATTATGCATTACTTGGGTCAATTGCAGACTTGCTATGAAATGTGGTTCAGGTCCAAACACCACCACTTAACAACCATAATCAAAACATGAAACACTGACTCATTACCTACAAGTTACACAGTTCATTAGTTTGTTGAATACATATGTGATTTCATTGCCTATATGTTGGAGTAATACAACTGGTAATTTATATAGTGCACAGATGAAGTGCAATTGTCTCGGATCATGCATGGCAGTATTGTTAAGGCATTCTTCATGAAATCTTTCTCTGTTTATCACTAGATGGGATACACTTTAAAAACCAACATCCGGTGGGAGCAGAGAATGCATCACTGATGTGTTTAAAAAAAATGGCACAACGGCGGCGCAAGCTCCTTGTAAACGGTCTGCTCTAATCTCAAGCTCACCCTTAGGCTGCACTTCAGAACCTGGGGCCTATAGACAAGGAGCTTGCGCTGCCGTTGCACATTTTCCTTGATGCATCAGCGGTTAAATCTGTGCTCCATACTGCCCCATTTTAACAATATGATGGTTTAAGCCCAGTGCTTCAGGTTTGGTAGGTCTGCGTGAAAAAATACCTGCGCTGGAACTGGCTGTGCTGCGCACTTTCTAATGTATGCAGGGTAGGCATGCATATGTAAAAACCCACTTACAAGTGACACAGTGATATTACAAGTTGTTCAATGTGTGACACATCTTTGAGATGCGTCACACTAAGCCTGTAATAAGTAAAAATTCTTACACCTCTTCAACTCAGGCATATGAAATGATGCAGTGGCTTTTCAATAGGAATCTGACCAGCTGAAGTCACTTTACACACAGGAATAAGTTATTAAGTCGCCAGTAGTATGTCTACATATGTGACAACTATGGCGTAGGACCTCTTGCCCAGCCTAGGACCATGGCACCTATGATATCATCATCGACTGCAGCAAGCAATGTGACCTAGTGTACTCCAAGTAAGGGACAGGCCAGGATTTTCACTTCACCATGGAGGAATGGGTTCCCAAGTCCAGGCCAGCATACTCCAAAGGACAACAGGCAAGTACACACATAAAGTAGGTAATTCATGTATTGCCACTTAACATTACAATGTATACTTGAATTCACTTACATTACACTGTCACTCACTATGTCACACGTAGTCTGGTCTCTACATACACATAAGTAGACTATCCCCACCATAATGTGACACATAGCCATATCGCATACATTACATCCAGGACTAACGTAAGAGTGTACAAGGTGTTATTCCACCATTTTACAGTCCTTTACATTGGTTCCCACACAATAAGCTACCTGCCTGAATCAGAACTGATGCATCGCCTCTGATTTTTGGTACACTGCTGAAGTTGCATCGGTTCTAAGGCTAGCTTCTGCAATGCGCCCTTTTTTCAGGCTGATGCATAGTGTTAGAGTTCCCACTGATGCATCAGAATTGATGCATCCTTTGGTCCTTTCGCCATGATGCTTCATATTGTAAACATGACACGTCTTAACCTGTATTGACGCAGCTCAAGAAATTCTAATGTATTGCTGCCTCAATAAAGCGATGCGTCAGTTCTTGTAAATGAGGCACCCTGGTTTTTTTTGTAGGGTATTATGAATCTACTGCAAAGGTATAAAGTGCTTCATGTTCATGAGAACAATGTGTGACCAACACAAATATTATCAATGAATTGCTCAATTCCAGGGGACATGATGCTGCTGTCGGTGCCTGTCCTCTGACTTACGCCTCTCATCTTTTTGACCCCACCCCCACACTTCAATAACAGGCTATATGGTGGCATCGGAGCAGAGTAGTAGAGCTGAAGAAGAGCCGCAGTTTAGTATGTTTCAGTGCCCTGGCAATGGAGGATGTTCCCTGGGCATCATGACCCCGAAGCTCTGCTACTAACTGCAGCGGCTGAGGGCTTTTATAAGCGTGAGCAGAGTGGAGTCTTGGCCTGACTTCATATGGCCGGGTATCGCCGAGGCCTCCTACCACCAAACACCACTCACCCCCGCGGAAGCTTCAATTAAAACCATAGATGTACTTCAGTTTGAGAGACGGTGAAGTGCAGGTGCTCTGTTTAGTAAGGGCCAGATGGGGACGGTACAAGTAGCTAGTTGATGTGAGAGACGACAGGCAGTGGATTTTGATGCATCAAATTTCTAAACCCAGCTGTTGCTTTTGGAGTGGCAAAAAAAATAATTGTGGAGACAAGTAGCAAGTGTACTCCTTAAAAAACCTCCAACCCCCAGCTCATCAGTATTTGACGGAGGGGGGTTGTTTTCCATCAGATTAACCTTAATTATAAATGAAAGGTGACTGGAATTTGGAGAGCTTGCTACTCTTTTTATCCCACTGCCGAGTCTGGTTTGTGTGTGGACTCTGTGAATTATGGATATACCTACAGAGAATGTAAGAGAATCTCTCTTAATGCAACCAGTACTCCCCAGGCACCAGCGACAAGGAGCCCCTATTTTGACAATACCAGCTAAGTTTGCTAACACGTTAAAAACATCAAAACATTTTAATGAAAGAAGGAAGCCCTGCTAGGCGACTAGGTGAGCATCCAGAAAGCTTCCCTGGAGTATGTTGAAGCAGCTGCAATTTTATTATCAGGGCCTGTGGAAAAAGGCAGGGAAGGTTTTAATGACACCACAATTAAAGTCCCAACCTTGCCTAGCTGAACCTAATACAGACCTAGAGCTAACCCCAGAGATAATCCCAGAGATGGAACAGAAACAGTAATTCCCAGTAAAGGGAGCAGTCAACCTGTAATATCTGTGCCAGTGAGTGTATCAAGTGTATTTCAAACACTGGCATAGCTAGTACAGTTGACCATGGAGAGATGTTTCAGGCCTGCAAAGCCAGAGTCAAGAATACTGCTAAAGGCACAGAGGGTGCAGGGAAAGATCAGGAAGAGACCTTGCCTGGGGGATGGTCTGGGGAACCCATCTGGACCGCAACCTGTGGTTATTGTGACACAAGAGAAGCAGGAGAACCCTGAAAGGCAAAAGAGCAATACTGCTTCAAAAATGTAAACTATGGCCGTAGATGTAACACATTGGGGGTGATTCTAACCCTGGCGGTCGGTGATAAAGCGGCGGCCAACCCGCCAACAGGCTGGCGGTCCAAAAAATGGAATTCTGACCCTGGCGGGAACCGCCAACACAGCCCGCCACATTAACACTCCGCCCGCCGCGGCGGTACAGACAAACAGCGCGGCGGTCACCGCCAACAGGCAGGCGGCAGACAATGTACCGCCCACAGTATCATAACTCACCAATCCGCCACCTTTTCCGGGGTGGGAGCCCCGCCGATAAAAACACGGCGGAAACAGACTACGAACGGGAAAACGCACACCTCTACGCACTCCACGAGGAAGGAGGACAGCATGGAACCCGAATTAAACATACTACCTGCTCTCGTCTACCTGCTCATCTACCACGAGTACGAACGCCGGCGCAGACGACAACGGTGAGTACTGCACCTACGACACACAGGAGGGGGGAGGAGGAAAGCTTACGGGCACACACATATGCGACCCCCACCCCCCCAAACTATGTACACACCAATGCAGAGCAACAAGTCACAGTGACACCACCCAAACCCCCCTGATAAATGGAAAGACAGATTTAAATTGTGAATAAAAATTTATGTACAAAATAGGCTCTGAAAAGTATTGGTCAACTAGCCAAAAAATCAATATCAAAATAAGTCTATATACAGTGCAATGGATAACCGAGGCAATTAGTCCTGCACATCAAAAGAAAATCGAAGTGTCCGTGGGCCAAAGTGTAACAACACAAGGGCAAAGCCCACACAGGAGACCTGAGTCCTCTGGAGAGAACACTGCAGGGGCATCTGATGAAAAAACTACAGGCACCTCAGGAGGAAGGGAAGGGGGGGGCACCACAGCCACATGAGTCCACGATGCCAGAACCACGATGGGGCCACCATGCCTACTGTGCCATCCTGGGGAGTGCAAAGCCACAGTCTCTCAAGTCTCTACAGTAGGTGGGTTGCCCACTGTTCCATCCTGGGGAGTGCAAAGCCACAGTCTCTCAAGTCTCACAAGTGGGTGGGTTGCCCACTGTGCCATCCTGGGGAGTGCAAAGCCACAGTCTCTCAAGTCTATACAGTGGGTGGGTTGCCCACTGCTTGGTCCTGGGGAGTGCAAAGCCACAGTCTCTCAAGTGGATTACAGTCTCCACTGGTCAAGGAGTAGGCATGGTGGGCACAGTGAACCGTTAACAGTGCATGCAGGAAGGGCCCAGCCGAGCGGTGCTTGACAGGAAGGGCCCAGCGGAGCGGTGCTTGACAGGAAGGGCCCAGTGGAGCGGTGCTTGAGACGGCGAGGCCCAGCGGAGCGGTGCTTGAGACGGCGGGGCCCAGCGGAGCGGTGCTTGACAGGAAGGGCCCAGCGGAGCGGTGCTTGACAGGAAGGGCCCAGCGGAGCGGTGCTTGACAGGAAGGGCCCAGCAGAGCGGTGCTTGAGACGGCGGGGCCCAGCGGAGCGGTGCTTGAGACGGCGGGGCCCAGCGGAGCGGAGCTTGACAGGAAGGGCCCAGCGGAGCGGTGCTTGAGACGGCGGGGCCCAACGGAACGGTGCTTGACAGGAAGGGCCCAGCGGAGCGGTGCTTGAGATGGCGGGGCCCAGCGGAGCGGTGCTTGACAGGAAGGGCCCAGCGGAGCGGTGCTTGACAGGAAGGGCCCAGCGGAGCGGTGCTTGAGACGGCGGGGCCCACCGGAGCGGTGCTTGACAGGAAGGGCCCAGCGGAGCGGTGCTTGAGACGGCGGGGCCCAGCGGAGCGGTGCTTGAGAGGAAGGGCCCAGCGGAGTGGTGCTTGAGACGGCGGGGCCCACCGGAGCGGTGCTTGACAGGAAGGGCCCAGCGGAGCGGTGCTTGAGACGGCGGGGCCCAGCGGAGCGGTGCTTGACAGGAAGGGCCCAGCGGAGCGGTGCTTGAGACGGCGGGGCCCAGCGGAGCGGTGCTTGACAGGAAGGGCCCAGCGGAGCGGTGCTTGACAGGAAGGGCCCAGCGGAGCGGTGCTTGAGACGGCGGGGCCCAGCGGAGCGGTGCTTGAGACGGCGGGGCCCAGCGGAGCGGTGCTTGAGACGGCGGGGCCCAGCGGAGCGGTGCTTGACAGGAAGGGCCCAGCGGAGCGGTGCTTGACAGGAAGGGCCCAGCGGAGCGGTGCTTGAGACGGCGGGGCCCAGCGGAGCGGTGCTTGACAGGAAGGGCCCATCGGAGTGGTGCTTGACAGGAAGGGCCCAGCGGAGCGGTGCTTGAGACGGCGGGGCCCAGCGGAGCGGTGCTTGACAGGAAGGGCCCAGCGGAGCGGTGCTTGACAGGAAGGGCCCAGCGGAGCGGTGCTTGAGACGGCGGGGCCCAGCAGAGCGGTGCTTGACAGGAAGGGCCCAGCAGAGCGGTGCTTGACAGGAAGGGCCCAGCGGAGCGGTGCTTGAGACGGCGGGGCCCAGCGGAGCGGTGCTTGAGACGGCGGGGCCCAGCGGAGCGGTGCTTGACAGGAAGGGCCCAGCGGAGCGGTGCTTGAGACGGCGGGGCCCAGCGGAGCGGTGCCTGAGACGGCGGGGCCCAGCGGAGCGGTGCTTGACAGGAAGGGCCCAGCGGAGCGGTGTTTGACAGGAAGGGCCCAGCGGAGCGGTGCTTGAGACGGCGGGGCCCAGCGGAGCGGAGCTTGACAGGAAGGGCCCAGCGGAGCGGTGCCTGAGACGGCGGGGCCCTGTTCAGCGGTGCTCTTCTGCACGGCGGGGCCCTGTTCAGCGGTGCTCTTCTGCACGGCGGGGCCCTGTTCAGCGGTGCTCTTCTGCACGGCGGGGCCCTCTTCAGCGGTGCTCTTCTGCACGGCGGGGCCCTGTTCAGCGGTGCTCTTCTGCACGGCGGGGCCCTCTTCAGCGGTGCTCTTCTGCACGGCGTGGCCCTCTTCAGCGGTGCTCTTCTGCACGGTGGGGCCCTGTTCAGCGGTGCTCTTCTGCACGGCGGGGCCCTGTTCAGCGGTGCTCTTCTGCACGGCGGGGCCCTCTTCAGCGGTGCTCTTCTGCACGGCGGGGCCCTGTTCAGCGGTGCTCTTCTGCACGGCGGGGCCCTCTTCAGCGGTGCTCTTCTGCACGGCGGGGCCCTCTTCAGCGGTGCTCTTCTGCACGGCGGGGCCCTGTTCAGCGGTGCTCTTCTGCACGGCGGGGCCCTGTTCAGCGGTGCTCTTCTGCACGGCGGGGCCCTGTTCAGCGGTGCTCTTCTGCACGGCGGGGCCCTGTTCAGCGTTGCTCGTCCAGTAAGTCAAGGGAGCCAGACCTGGCCTGGACTCCCTGCTCAGTCGCCCTCCGACCGTGCTGTTGCTGGACCCTTCGGTGACGGAGTCCTGGGCCCTTTGGTGTTCTCCCTAACACCCGGGATGGGGCTTGTGGGCCCCTCCTGCTCCGCTCTCCTGCTGGCTGACTTCTCCGCCCTGCTGCCCTTTCGCTCCTTAGATGGGGCTCTCGGGCCCTTGCCTCCCCTAGCTGTTGTGGCTGGTGAAGTGGGCGAACTTGGCTCCTTGGGGGCAGCCGTGTCAGTCCTCTCACGGCAGCCCTTTAGTTTCCGGGTCCTCTTGCCTGGGGGGGGCTGGCTGTCCCCTTGCTGCTGATTGAAGTGTCACTGCTGGCAAAGGGTGGACTCCAGAACCCATGCACCACAGTGACACTCGAAGCTGGGCTGGTGGTGGCTGAGGTGCTCTTGGGACTCTTTGCAGATGGAGGGGGTGGGTCAGTGGAGGGAAAGAGGTCAAGATTAGCGAGGAAAACTTTTTTAGGACCAAGGTAAAAGGTAGGAGAAGTGGTGATGGGAGTGGAGGAAGAGGATGTGGTTGTAGGAGAGTCAGGTGTGCTGTCTTTGGGTGCAGGTGCTTGTGCTGGAGGCTGTCGTGAGGTGGATGGCTGTTGGGTGGGTGTCTGCCTGCGTTTGTGTGTCTTGGAAGAGGGGGTGACAGACACAGTGGGAGAGGACACAGGGGACATGTAAATGGTAGTGGGGGTGGTGACTGCACGTGTGCGGACTGGACTGGAGGGTGTGCTGGTGATGGAAGCACTGGCTGATGGTGGTGTGCATGCAGGTGTGAGTGTAGACGTCACAGGGAGGGAGGAGGGAGAAGAGGAGGAGAGGGACACAGAGGTGGTAGTGACTGTTGGAATGTCTGCATCTGGGTGTTGCTTGCGTGAATGCTTGTGGGTTCTGTGGTGCTTGTGTCTGGATGAGCTGCCCTTGGGTGTTGAGGTGTGTGCAGGCTGGTCTGATGGTGTGGATGGGATAGGCTGAGGAACAGGAGACAGAGACAGGCTGGAGGCAGTCAGAAGAGGGAGGCTGGAAACAGGGACAATGGCTGCCGTCAGTGCTGAGGCCAGAGCATTGAACGATCGTTGATGGGCAGCCTGACCCGAATGAATGCCCTCCAGGTAGGCATTGCTCCGATGCACCGCCCTTTCTACCCCCTGGATGGCATTCAAAAGGGTAGTCTGCCCAACAATGATGGTCCTCAGGAGGTCAATGACCTCCTCACTGAGGGCAGCAGGGGTAACAGGGGCAGGGGCTGAGGTGCCTGGGGCGAAGGAGACGCCCGCCTTCCTGGGCGAGCGGGCACGGAGCGTAGGCTGAGGGGCTGCTGGGAGGGCAGGGCTGGTGCGCTGGGTGGCGGCTGTACCTGTAGAGGCGGGGGGCCCGGATGTTGCCGCCACCGCTAGGGAGCTCCCATCCGAGGACGTGACGCTGTCGCTGGTGTCACCACCGGTCCCCGTTGTGGTGCTCCCCTCGCCCTCCGGATCACTGGTTCCCTCGGTGTCTGTTCCTGGTCCCACCGGGGCCTTGTGACTTGCAGCTCCCTCATGCTCCGATGCCAATTCTCCTCCGCCTGATGATGCTAATGCACACATGCACAAGAAGATGAAGAAAAAGGGTGGGGGGAGAAAAACGAAGACCAGATTGAGTGCATGCAATGTCAACACCGTTGGCGGAGAGGACAGACACAGGAGCCTCATGCACTAAGCCGCGCATTCGGGGTACACTACTCAGTACTTCTGACTAGGACAACAGGTCTAGAGACGACAAAGGCGCACATGTGTGATGCTGGACCATCGATAGCTGTACTTGTCACCCTACAGAGGTGGGGGCCGGGAGCACAGGGCCATGTCTAAAGGAGAGGACTACACTACAGAAAGCTCCCTGGCCTAATGTCACCCACAACCCTCCTCCCCCACCCAGACACCTCCACTGCGCAGAGAGATAGCAGAATGTGCTGATACTCACCCCCTTGTGTCTGCTGTGATGTCCTCAAGCGCCCATCCAAATCAGGGTAGGCCACCGCCAGGATCCGGGACATCAGGGGGGTCAGGGTACGACTGGCACCCCTCCTAGGTTGGGAGGCCATCCCCGGCAGTGACTCGGCGATCTTCCTGGTCCCGCGGCAGATGTCCTCCCACCTCTTGCGGCAGTGGGTGCCCCGTCTGACGTGGACCCCCAGGGCCCGGACTTCCTTGGCGATGGCACGCCAAATGTCCACTTTCTGATGGGCGCTGACCTATTTGACATGTACAGGGTGGGAAGGAAAAATCATCAATGTTCTGCATGATCGATGCGATTGGCCCCCCCTCCCCAACCTTGCCATATGCACATGCTCTCATCTGTCGTGCGTTGCACTCCTCATTCGCACCCCACCCCACCAACTTACATCCACCCCACTCCACACAGGCATAGCCCATTCAATGTGCACCCAGTGTACTTACCTGTTGGTCTGGAGGACCGTAGAGTAACGCATACTGGGGGAGGACCCCATCCACAAGTTTCTCCAACTCCTCAGATGTGAAGGCAGGGGCCCTTTCCCCTGTCGCAGCAGCCATTGTCACTTCCAGACCGAGGTCACAGCAGCACTTGCAGTATAGGTCCTCTCCTGTGGATGATCAGGTCTCGAGTGATTAAGCAGATAGAAAATGGCGGTCACGCCCGCGGCGGTGCGTACCGCGGCGGTGCGTACCGCGACCGCCGGCACACCTCGTCATTGGCTCCTGAAACCCATAGGCCTCAATGTTAGCGAATGCGGCTTCGTATAGCGGTCTTCGACCACCTACCGCCACGGTGTGCCACGCCAGCGCATTGACCTCACATCCCATTGTCCCATTTCACAGGTCAGGCAGCCGCCATTTCAAGGGCCCACATGGCATAATTTGTACTGCGTCACACAGGCCTAGGCCTTGCATTGCCACACATACACGCCTTTCAATACATAGATAATCGTGTGCTATGCATGAGGTGGTGAACGTACCTGTGATTTGCTTGACTCTGTGCTCCATGTTGTCCTTCCTAGGCACCGTCCGCTGGGACTTGCGAGGAGAAGGATGAATCCTCGCGTGTACCGACCGCTGGTGGACCTGTCGACAATGGAAGAACGCCATATCATACTACGATACCGACTTGACCGAGCCACTATACATGAACTGTGTGCCCAGCTGGAGCCAGCCCTGATGTCCCCCATCCGCCAACCCACAGGAATTCCCCCTCTAGTGCAGGTTCTGTCAGTCCTCCATTTTTTGGCAAGTGGCTCATTCCAGACAACAGTGGCCATGTCATCTGGAATGTCTCAGCCTATGTTTTCAAAAATCTTGTCTAGAGTGTTGTCTGCCCTGACGAAACACATGCGGCGCTACATTGTATTCCCTGTGGAGGTTGATTTGGCCACTGTGAAGGGTGATTTTTATGCCCTTGGACATATTCCCAACATAATTGGTGCCATTGATGGGACCCATGTGGCTTTGGTACCCCCAAAAGACGATGAGCAGGTGTACAGAAACAGGAAAAGTTACCATTCTATGAACGTCCAGGTGGTCTGCTTGGCTGACCAGTACATCTCCCATGTGAACGCCAAGTTCCCTGGGTCAGTGCATGACGCGTATGTGATGCGAAATAGCAGCATCCCTTATGTGATGGAACAGTTACAGAGACAACGTGTGTGGCTAATTGGTGACTCTGGTTACCCCAACCTGCCTTGGCTATTGACCCCAGTGAGGAATCCCCGGACCAGGGCAGAGGAACGGTACAATGAGGCCCATGGGCGAACTAGGAGGATCATTGAAAGAACCTTTGGCCTCCTGAAGGCCAGGTTTAGGTGCCTGCATATGACAGGGGGATCCCTGATGTACTCACCAAAGAAGGTGTGCCAGATCATCGTGGCCTGCTGTATGCTTCACAATCTGGCATTGCGACGTCAGGTGCCTTTCCTGCAGGAGGATGGTCCAGATGGTGGTGTTGAAGCAGCTGTGGAGCCTGCGGAGAGTGAAGAGGAGGAAGACGAAGAGGACGACCCAGACAACAGGGACAGAGTTATCCAACAGTATTTTCAGTAGCACACAGGTAGGAATCACCCACGCCATTTAACATTTACTGAAAGCCCCCTGTATCTTTACTTTGTGTATTTCCACCCAGTTCTTTTAAACTGATGTTTGATTTTCCCTTCCCTTTTCAGTGCTGTATGACCCACTGCGTGACTTCTGCTTGGTTAGCCCATGGACTAATGCTTATTGACATCGGTATGTTGTCATCACATAAATAACAGAACATTATTGATAAGTAATGTGTTATACATTTGTAAATAATACAGGCTGACTCCAGAATGATTTCAGTGCAATGAGTGATTTATTTTTAGTGCTAGATATTGGTACATGATATTAAAACGGTGATGGGTGAGGGTGGAGTTATGTCCATGGCAGAGTCCAGTTCTCGGTCGCACAGGTGCATTGTCCATATGCCTGTGGAAGGATGGAGCAGGGGCAGTTCAAGGTTGGACAGGGTGACACTGTGGGACAGTGGATTGACATCCGGGGGGATATTAGGCTGGCGGGGGGCTTGGCATCCTACTCTGTCTTCCTTTGAGATCTCAGGTTCCTCTTGCGGGGTGGTTGTTCTTCAGCAGGAGGTAGGGTTCTGGTGGCCCGTCGTTCTGTGGGGGCCTCCTGACCACTAGCGCCGGCGGAGGTGGTAGGCTGTTCCTGGCTAGTGACAGGGGCCCTTTGTCGTGCC
This sequence comes from Pleurodeles waltl, assembly GCF_031143425.1. NCBI lineage: Eukaryota > Metazoa > Chordata > Amphibia > Caudata > Salamandridae > Pleurodeles > Pleurodeles waltl. The sequence goes on from NC_090446.1 coordinate 308,083,326, forward strand.
ACATGGTCCCGCAATGTGGTTTCTATACGGTTGAGGGCCTGGACTATGGTCCCCATAGCGGTAGCGATGTTCCTGAGTTCATTGCTGAACCAAATGTACCGTTCCTCCTGCTGTGCCTGGATCTCGGTGAACCTGGCCAGTACCGTCGCCATCGTCTCCTGGGAGTGATGGTATGCTCCCATGATGGTGGTGAGGGCCTCTTGGAGAGTCGGTTCCCTGGGCCTGTCCTCCCCCCCCTGTCGCACAGCAGCCCTCCCAGTTGCCCTGTTTCCCCGGGCCTCTGTCCCCTGGACGGTGTGCCCACTACCACTGCCCCCAGGTCCCTGTTGTTGTTGGGGTGTTGGGTCAGCCTGGGTGCCCTGTAGTGGCGGACACACCGCTGATTGACGCGTCCGCGAGACAGAGGCATGGGCCCGCTGGGTGGGAGCTGTGCTTGTGTTCCCAGAGGGGGTTGGGTCTGCTGTGGCCTGTGTCTGTGTGTGGGGAACCGACTGTCCAGAGGTCCCCGATGGTCCGGGCTGGTCATCAGGTTCTAGGTCGACAGAGCTGCTGTCCTCGCTTGGGGCCTGTTCTGGGGGTGGGATGGACAACTCTGGACCCTCTGTGGCGGTGTGTTGGCGTTCGGGCCCTGCAGGGGTAAAGGAGTATGGTTATTGTTTCGGTGTGTGCCATGGCGTGCATTTTGAGTGCCCTTGTCCCCCAGTGCTGGCATTCCCTTGTGGGAGGAGTTGTGAGGGTGGTGGGGGGGGTGTATGGGTATGTGCAATGGTCATGCTTTGGTGGTGGCTGTCTATGGTTTGTGTTGGCATTCAGGGGTTGGTGTTGTTTAGGGTGGGTTGTGCTGGTGAGACATTGGCAGGGAGGTTGTGTGCTGGGGGGTTGAGATTGGGGGTGAGGGGGGGGGGTTGGCATGCTGGTGGTTGGGGGGGGGTGAAGTAGTTGAGATTCGACTTACCAGAGTCCATTCCTCCGTGTACTCCAGCGAGGCCATCAGGATGCAGGATGTTTACCACCTCTTGCTCCCATGCTGTGAATTGGGGTGGAGTGGGTGGGGGTCCGCCGCCAATCTTCTGCACAGCGATGTTGTGTCGCGACACCATCGAGCGCACCTTCCCCCGTAGGTCGTTCCATCGCTTTCTGATATCTTCCCGATTTCTGGGATGCTGTCCCACAGTGTTGACCCTGTCTACGATCCTTTGCCATAGCTCAGCCTTCCTTGCTATAGTGGTGTGCTGCACCTGTGTGCCGAAGAGCTGGGGCTCAACCCTTATAATTTCCTCCACCATGACCCTGAATTCTTGGTCCGAGAACCTGGGGTGTCTTTGGGGTGCCATGGGGTGGTGTGGATGAGGTGTGGGGTGGTGTTTGTGGTGATGTGCGTGGTGATATGTGGTGATGTGTGCGTAGATGTGGTGTGGGTGATGAAGTTGGGTTCCTGTGTGTGTTGGGGTTTTCTATTGCTGTGCTCGCTCTCTCTATCTCTATCTCTCTCGCCTTCTCTCCGATTTCTAACTAGTGGGGGTTTGTGGGTGATGTGGGTGTGTGTTTTATAGTTGATTGGATGTGTGGGAGTGTTGTTTGCATGTGTGTCAGGTGTGTGTATTTCAAATTGTCCAATGTGGCTGTGTTTTGGAGCTGTGTGTGTATTTTGAGCGCGGCGGTGTGTACCGCCAATGGAATACCGCGGTTGAAAGACCGCCGTGTGGATTGGTGGGTCAGAATGGCATGGACGTGTTTGTGTTGGCGTGACGGTGGAGGTTTGGTCATCTCCAGTTTTCCGTGGCCCGCTGATGCGGCGGCCTTCCTTGGATGTCGGATTGTTGGCGGTTTCACAGTTGGTGGTCAGAATGACCATGGCGGTTTGCCGCGGCGGTAGTATGGCGGACTTCTGACCGGCGGTAATGGCCTTTTACCGCCGAGGTCAGAATGACCCCCATTGTCTGCTAAGGATGTTAGAGGAGGTGTTGAGAGAGGTTACAACAATTAAAAACACTCAGAAAGGGATGGCGGATGAGCTGACGATGGGGCTGGATAATGTATGCGCACAGCTGGGGCACTGATCTTCTAGAATTGATTAGATGGAGAAAAGGATATCTGAGTGCTGCAAGGATAGGGTGTCCTCACTAAATGAAGTTAATGAAAATTTGGAAAAGGAGATAATGTGGCTCAAAGGTAAGCAATAGCAAAAACAAAACACTCAAGGCATTCCAACTTACGTATAAAGGGAACTTCAGAACATAACGAGAATTGTGAGGGGTGTGCCTCCTTGGTGGAAAATGTAATTACATTCCATATAATTAAAGAGTACACTTAGGATGTGGCAATAGTGTGTTCAGACAGTTCCAGCCCAATGTTCTGGCCAAGCTAAATACCATAATAACATTTTGGTGAATTTTGCGGACTATAGAGTCAAAGAGATGATACTTGCCAAAGCTATGAGGGAGAAGGTGTTTACAACACAAAATCATTTTTCATTTCAAGTCTTCTCAGACATAACATCAGAAATGTCTGGAGGGCAAAAAGGGTTTAGTAACAAGAGCCTTACATTTTGGCGGCTGGTGCTCAGGCATAGATAATAAAACTTTCTAGAATTAAAGTTCTGCTTTAGGGCACAATTCAGACTCTCCACGCTATTAGTGAAGATACAATGTTTTTGAACTCCGTGGGCTAATGTGATGCCTCATGTTTGAAGATGAGAGGGTCAGAAAGAGAGACGGAGACTTTGGCGCTCTGTCATGGCGCAAGTTCATTTGAGGGGGAGGGGTTCTGGAAGCAGGAGAAAGGGAAGGATTCCCACTGAAGGATTCAGGGAGGAACAGTGGGGAAAGATAGGTTATGTTGTGCAGTTAAAAGAGAGATCGAGGTCCAGAAGAGTTAAGCAGGTTAAGATTGATTACAGGCTATTCAAGCCACGCTTGAAACATGGAGATAAGTGCTTTTGGGGGATGGATGGGACAGAATTTGTATTTGCTTTTTTACCATCTTGCATGCACGCTTTAATACCTTGAAGCATTAGGGAACTGTTAAGCACTTTAAAGGAGAGAAGTTTAAGGTTGGAGGATGGTTGCGAAGGTTGCATAAAATGTTGACTGGAGGCTTCTATGCAGAATATGCACAGGTTTGTTTAGGAAACTTTGAACATAAAAGTTGGAAAGGATTGGTTAGTAAATTCCATTCTTCTGAGTGGAAAGACCATGAGGGAACTCTTGGTAGGAGTACAGTGGGAGTACGGATTGGGAAAGAAGTAGAGTCATGAACAGGTTGGGCACCCAAGAGGTATAATTGCAGAAAAATATTTTAAATATTATTTGTGGAGAGAAGCATTTCCCAAGAAGAGGGAATAAACATTTTTTTCAGGCGGAGTTAAAACTACCACTCCGAGCAATTTCTTTCTAATTTCGGCTAGTCTGGACTTTAAGTTTTTGCAAACTGTCCCTAATGGATTTTTGTACCATGCTGCCATGGAGTTGGGTATTATTGGAGGGCGTTGAAAGCACCACCCTAAGAGGTGTGTCTTTCATAAGTCTTATGTGCAGGATGAAAACCAGGTCAGAATCTTTAAAGAAGAGATCTGAGTTTATGATTAGAAATCAAGGGAAAGCCCCTTTAAAAGTTGTCAGGGATATACTGAAGGCTTATCTGTTGGGGTCAGCTGATGTCTAAAGATGTGGCAGCCAATGAAAGTAAAAGAGCGAAATTTAGAGCTGGTAAGGAATCATATGATATGCTCTCTGAGCACTATACTAAGGAGCCAGAAAGGTTCTCAGGACAGCTAAGTATGAATGAAATGACTATTTCTACACTAAGAGCTATACACGTAATGATGGTCATATGTAAAGGTTTTACAAAGAGAGAAACTCCGCTGGTAAGTTTATGGCCTACCAAACTCAGGGAAAACAGTACCAAAAAGCACTTTAAAGTGTCCTGTTATGTTGCTTCCTTGCAACAACAAGGGGAAAATAAACAAGAATTTTCTTCAACGCTATAGCCAGCTCTATTATTATTATAGAAACACAGTTGATAAACAGGTCCTAGATGTGTTTTTAGGAGAGCTGGGTATGCAAACACTTTTGGAAGATGATAGTATTAAGATGAACAGCCCCTTTAGTAAGGAAGAGCTAGAAGAATTGGTTCTCAATTTAAAAACAAATTTGTTTTGGGTCCCTATGATTTCCCTTTGGAGTTTTATAAATAACTCTCCTATGGTTTAAACAAATACCTGCTTATTCTTGCCAATGTTTTAGGTGGAGGACCTATTCCACTCTCCTTTAGTGTGCGGAATGTGTTTTGTTTTTTTGTTTTTTTAAGGGAATAATGCTCAAGACCCAAATTCATATATCCCTATAACGTTGTAAAACTCAGATTACAAAATAATCATGGAATCATTGGCAAATAGATTAATTTAGATAGCCTCTAAATTGATACGTTTTGATCAGACTGGTTTTATTGCAAGCAGTCAATTAGCAAGAAATACCCACTATTTAACTCAGGCGCTTGAATATTGATTTGAAATCAATTGCCTCCTGCTATTTTGTTATTGGATGCTGAGAAGGCCTTTGACCTGGTGGCCTGAGAGACACTTTTCAGCATTTTAGAGAGATTTCAGATACTCTTCGAGGTCACTAAGTTCATACCGAAAATGTATGAGAATGCAGAGACAAAAATAAAGATTAATGTTTCTGACGCTGGCATGTTAAAAGTTCGACTAGGGACCAGACAGGGTTTATTGAACCGCTGGCAGTTGCAATAAAAAAGGATTGGGTGATCCAGCCACATATACTGCAGATGGATAAAATAAAGCTTTATGACGATGATATAATGCTGATTTTGGGTACTAGGAAACAAAACACAAGAAATAGTTTTGGGAATTTTTGTGTTGTATCAAACGTAAAGAGTCTATAGAATTATCAAAGCTAAAACTGAAATTATTCTGTGTAATACTGGGGCAAATATTTTACTTCTAGTTCTTCAGGTCAACCTAACCATTATCTGGGAGTCAGATATACAAGCAACGTTGAATATTTACGAGTTAAATGTCACTCTGTTGCTAGTCAAAGTAAAAGCGTTGCCAACAAGGTGCAAACAACTTGCCTTTACTCTATTGGGAGGGTGGCATTGATAGAAATGACAATTCTTCCCCTGTTTAACCTATTTTTCTCAGCCATAGCCTGTATGTTGAATGTAGCATTTTTTTAAAGGAAATAGAACATATTTTCATTCTTTTATTTGGCAGGATAAACGTGCCAGAGAAGCACTTACCACTTTATATAGAAGAGGGTTGCCAACTTGAGAGAATACTAATATGTTTATTTTGCGCAATACATGTTTACATTTTGCATTACATCTGGATCTAATGTACTGTTTAAGAATGAACTGATGAGTTTGATTTTAAAAGAACATATTAAAATTTACATTTGAGATTGACGAAATGCCCCCAGAAAGTTTTGATATAAGATTTTACACTGTTTTTTTCAAAAAGCAGTTGCACTTTTATGGGAATTAGTAGATTCCCTACATTAATGCTGACACTTCTGTCTGATTGGGTGTGGGATCAAGGGGAAAGGTTGGATCAAGGCGTTCTATCCAAATGGAGAGCAAAGGGCTTCTCTAAACTGATAAATTTTATTATAGGGGACAGATGAAAAACCTACCAGGAAATAAAGGCACAGACAGGGAGAAACTACTGGTTGAAGTGATCTCAAAGCATTATTACTTCTAAGAGTAAGAACAAGTGATACACATTCTTTACTATAGAGTTAAAATTTGGTAATTAACTTAATTCACCCCAAAGCGACCAGGTGGTTGAAAAAATTTTCTTGCGCAATGTAGTAGTGAAATAGATATTTACCAAAACGTTGTAACTAAGTGGGGAAAACATGGAGTGGTGGTTTCAAGGAAGTTTGGGATAAAGTGAATAAATTGAACTCTACGGTTCTAAGAGCTGCTAACTCTTGGAGAATTTATTTTTATGCAAAGTGGTAAATTTATTGAACTCCACAATTCCTTAATGAGATTAACCCACGATTGTCAGGCCAATGTGAATCTACTGAGCTAGAAAATTGGTCTCATGTATCGTGGCACTGCGCAGCTGTTCAAGATTTTTGGTAGGCATTTTTCCTGCATCGGAAGCAGGCTCTACAAAGTTAGGCCCTAGGGTCAGTTATACAGAGCATCTTTGCAGTAACAAATGACCCATCGGGCCATTTGCAACTGGAAAAATGCTTTTTCTAATGTCATAAAAGCAAAATGTGATTTGTTAACTTGTTACTGAATCGCATTTTGCTTTTGCAACTGGGTATTTGGAAGGGGCGTGTTTAATCGATCCCTTTCAAATACCAAATTAGTATGGTATGTAATTACTGTTTTGAGATCGAATACCAGTTGCAAAACAGTAATACTTTATCACCTATTTCAAACTGGTGTTAACCCATTCGCAAAAAGGGGAAGGGGTCCGGAAGAGACTCTTTCCCCGTCGAGATTGTAGATATTAATATTTTTAAGAGCAGGCAATGGTCCCACAGATCACTGCCTACTCTTAAAAAATGAAACTTCTCAGAAAAAAACTACTTTACTTAAAAGCAGTCACAGGCATGGTGGTCTTCTGACCCCAGAAGGCCACCATCCCTGTTGTGAATGGGTCACACCTTCCAACCTACCTCATTAATATGCATATGGTTGGTCAATTGGCAACCCAAAAGAAATCGCAAATGAATCTCAAACGACTTTCATATATTAGGAAGTCTATATTCCTTATGTTAGTACATCTAGGCCCTACTGCCGTGCTGGTGCCACTAAGTTATGATCGCATTTTAAAGTTACCCACAAGATATCAAAATTGATATATGTTTCAATGTTAGTGCCTAGAGCTGTACAGCTGAAAAGATGGGAATCACAATTAATCCCTTCTATTAGAGAACGAATTGGTCAAATGAAGCAAGTCAGTGAGAAAGAGTCACTAGGTGATATCCGATGTGGTGGCATTGTAAGGTTTAATAAGTTGTGGGCCCAATTTATGGATGTTAAAAATGTTAAAAGCTTTGCTTGGCAGGCTTTGTTTAATGTGGAAGATTATTCTGCTGTTTTTTGTTTGAGGAGTGCAATAATGCAGTGCTATCGAGCTATACGGAAGAATTTATGTGAGTAATAATGTCTAAGAGAGGTTGTTAGGTTCTTGGCACTGTTAACGCAAATGCATAATTAGAAAATTATTAATGAATGTTTATGTGTTCTGAATAATGAATTTGACCCAAAATGATTAACACAGAAAAATAATGTGCACGTTTGAAATTGTGACCTCTGAGAATGGCCACCAGGATTCACGAAATGTACTAAATGAGTGATTAACATACATGAAATGTTGAAAACGTATTAGATTTATGTAGTAACATGTCATATTGAGAGTTATAACCTATGTATTGCAATAATTGTAGGCCTTAACTTAGCGAGTGTCTTGACCTAGTCTTGCCAGGCCTCAGGCAGAGAGCCGCATTTCTTAGCCTCTAATAGAAAATGTTGACGAAATGAACTGACAGTGAACTGCTCATTGTTTTAATAAAAATGCTTAACTAGACCTTCTGTGAGAACCGATGGACAGGAGATGATGTTTCTAGTAAATGTAAGTAATAATGTATAACGTGCATGAGATGTACTTTCCCAGGACTCGAACAATGAAGGCACTGACTGGAAAATAAAAAGATGCAACATTTTTGATACCTGACGAGCAGGATGATGAGGACATCATAAAGCGGACCAATCAACACCATGTGAACTGTGAAATATTAGAATACATAGATTTGGAATAGTACAACTATTGGGTAGAGTCATAACTTGTGATTAATTGACCAATTGGAAATTGGGGGAAAGTCTGGGTAACTTTGATATAACAACGTGACAGAGAGAAGAGAGTTCAGAGGATGCTAGGGGAGCAAGATTGCGAGATCGTAGTGGTGATTCGAGATTCTGTCATTGGGCTCATACTCTCTGAGAGCCTGATGTGATGCTGATCGACTGGTGACCTGAGGACAAAGACTGACTCTGTTGCTGATCCATACAGAGGATAGGTACATATGACAATGTGACTGAATTATATTTTTGTGCCTTTTTTTTCTAGGTATCAACTGTGCTGTCTAAATAGACATTTTAGCTAGATGTTTTCGAACAATTCTTGTTCTAATTTGTTTTTGCATGAGGTCCCACATGCTGATGCTAATCTGGGTTAGATGAGGTTTTCCTTACATGACATTGACAGATTACAGACAAAATGGTTGATGGACTAAATTGCTGAACTTCATGATAAAATTTAACTTATTGCTTGTGAATCATTTATTGACTATGCTAATGCTTTAGAATGTACTCTGATGCAAGTTTTGATTAGGTTATGTTTTTGGAGCCTTCTAATAAATTAACACAGATTTTAATTGAATTGAATTGTGTTTGAATTAATCTCATGACTTAGTATTGTAACTAATAGGGAAATAAAATCACTAAAACGTATAACGAGTTGTGGTTATTCATGACTGAAAGGTCATGGTGTGATGTTCAATGATTCATTATTAATGATGACTAATGTTTATTGAGTTTTGTGTATTGACGATTGGGAAACATTGACCATATCCTAGCTCTGTTACTCCATGCAAATCAAAAAGTTCATCGAACTATGCGCAACCCCTTTAAAGTTTATTTATTAAGGACCAGGCGCGCTAACAGCACAGAACCTAGAATGTTCACTACCACAACAACTGTAACCAAGGTGGAACTGTGGAGCAACATACCTGGAGTGTTTCAGGACCGACAGCTGCTTTAGGCTGCCTGCGGTGTTGGCTCTACATATCTTGTTCCCAAAATAAAGTGGAATCTTACCTTAAGCTGTTGCCTGCTTATGAGGACTTTTTAAAGGTCTTTCATGCCGGTAAGTAATTTGTGCCGTAAGACATGTTATAATAGGTAAATTAATTTTCTTTTTGTATAGCCTGTATGAAATTAATTGTAGTCATTTGTTTCATTTGGTGAACTTCACTATTAATTATGTTTTAATGTGGACCTTTCACATAAAAATAAAATTAAATAAAAGGAATTGCTAAATTCCCACTGGTATGCATAGTGACAAAAACGCCAATTACAAAGCATGAAAAATGCATTCCATCCCCATACATTCCAAAAGACCCAGTTCAGGCAGGATAATCCCTATTTTTGAAGCCAAAAATGGTTTATTTGAGCTGTCTCCCGCAATGAAACTGCCTCTGCTTTACTAGAAGTCAATGGAGAACTTAATTCCCTGATTGTTTTCCGAAATCGCTCACCTCGTTGCTGCATGTTCTAAAATGTTGGTGTGTACGCCACCCTTTATTTTAACAACGTTTAATTCCATGTATGAATGAGAATTGGTCTTTGAGAAAGCAAAAGTTTTGAGACAAAATACAAACGTATTGAAAAACAAGAAACTTGGGAGAGCATACAGCATGACAGAGAGATTTGGCTCTGACGAACACCTGATGCCATGAGCACTCAGCAATATGTCATAGCTAGCAATCAATCAATCAATCAATCATAACATTTATAGAGCGCTCTATGTACCCGTTAGGGTTTCAAGGCGCCGTGGGGGGGGGACTGCTATTGGTCGAAGAGCCAGGTCTTGAGGAGTCTCCTGAAGGTGAGGAGGTCCTGGGTCTGGCGCAGGGGGTCGGGAGGGAGTTCCAGGTCTTGGCGGCGAGGTAGGAGAAGGATCTGCCGCCGGAGGTCTTGCGTTGGATTCGGGGAACGATGGCGAGAGAGAGGTTGGCAGAGCGGAGTTGGCGGGAGGGGACGTAGAAGTTGAGTCTGTTGTTCAGGTAGGCGGGTACGGCGTTGTGTAGTGCTTTGTGCGCGTGGGTGAGTAGTTTAAAGGTGATCCTCTTGTTCACGGGGAGCCAGTGGAGGTCTTTCAGGTGATGGGAGATGTGGCATTGGCGAGGAATGTCAAGGATCAGGCGGGCGGATGCGTTCTGGATGCGTTGGAGTCGTTGGATGTCTTTTGCTGGGAGGCCTGTGTAGAGGGCGTTGCCGTAGTCCAGTCTGCTACTGACGAGGGTCCTGGGTCACCGTTTTTCTGGTCTCCGTCGGGATCCACTTGTAGATTCTGCGGAGCATGCAAAGGGTGTTGAAGCAGGAGGAGGAGACTGCGTTGACCTGTTTGGACATGGTGAGGGCGGAGTCGAGGATGAAGCCGAGATTGTGTGCATGGTTGGCTGGAGTAGGGGGGGGGTCCCAGTGCGGTGGGCCACCAGGAGTCATCCCAGGCCGAGGGGGTGCGTCCGAGGATGAGGACTTCCGTCTTGTCGGAGTTTAATTTTAGGCGGCTGTCTCTCATCCATTCGGCGATGGATTTCAATCCCTCATGGAGGTTGGCTTTAGCGGTGTGTGGGTCTTTGGTGAGGGAGAGGATGAGCTGGGTGTCGTCGGCATAGGAGAGGATGCTGAGGTTGTGTTGACGGGCCAGTTGTGCGAGGGGTGCCATGTAGACGTTGAACAGCGTCGGGCTTAGCGAGGAGCCTTGGGGGACGCCGCAGATGAGGTTGGTGGCTTTGGAGCGGAAGGGTGAGATTCGGACTCTCTGGGTTCTGCCGGAGAGGAAAGATGAGATCCAGTTGAGGGCTTTGTCTTGTATTCCGGCTTCGTGGAGACTAGTTAGTAGGGTGCGGTGGCAGACTGTATCGAAGGCCGCGGAGAGGTCTAGAAGGATGAGGGCTGAAGTCTCGCCGTTGTCCATTTGCTGTCTGATGTCATCTGTGGCGGCGAGGAGCGCAGTTTTGTTGCTATGATTTTGTCTGAAGCCGGATTGGGAGGGGTCTAGGATGGAATTGTCTTCTAGGTGGTGGGTGAGCTGGGCGTTGACGATCTTCTTGATGACCTTCGCTGGGAAGGGGAGGAGGGAGATCGGGCGGAAGTTTTTAAGGTCGTTGAGGTCAGCCTTGGGTTTCTTGAGGAGGGCTTGGATATCAGCCTGCTTCCAGCTGTCCGGGAAGGTCGCAGTATCGAAGGATAGATTGATGATCTTGCGAAGATGGGGGGCGATGGTGGAGTCGGCTTTATTGTAGACGTGGTGTGGGCAGGGGGCTGAGGGGGATCCAGAGTGGATGGAGTTAATGGTTTTTCGGGTTTCGGCGTCGTCTACATGGGTCCAGGAGGTGAGGCGGTTGGTGTTGGAGGAGTAGCCGGGGGCGGGTTCTGGCGGAGGTGTGGCGTTGAGGCTGTTGTGGATGGCCGCAATTTTCTGGTAAAAGAAGGTGGAGAGTGCGTCGCAGAGTTTTTGGGACGGTGGGACGTCGTTGACGTTGGCACCGGGGTTGGAGAGCTCCTTCACGATGCAGAAGAGCTCCTCGCTGTCGTGTGCGTTGTTGTTTAGGCGTTCTGTGAAATGGGAGGGTTTGGCGAGTCGGATCAGTTGATGGTGCTTGCGGGTGGCTTCCTTGTGAGTTGCCAGGCTGTCGGGTGTGCGCTCGAGAAGCCACTTTTTCTTAAGTTTCTGGCAGGTGCTTTTGGAGGTGATCAGTTCGTCTGTGAACCAGGCTGCTTTTTTCTTTTCTTGGTTGATGGTGGGTCTCTTGAGTGGGGTGAGGGTGTTGGCGCTGTTGAGGATCCACTGTTGGAGGTTGGTGGCTGTGGAGTCTGGGTCGGTAGGGTCGGTCGGCGGGTTCTTGGCGAGGGTGCTGGTTAGTTGGTCCTCAGTGACTTTGCCCCAGCGGCGGAGCGGTGGTAGTGGGGGGCGGTGGTGTTCGGTGTGTTTCTTGAATGTAAAGTCGACGCAGTGGTGTTCGGTCCAATGGAGTTCGGTGGTGTGGCTGAAGGAGATGTGGTTGCTAGCAGTGAAGAGAGGGTCTAGCGTGTGACCGGCGATGTGGGTGGGTGTGTTGACCAGTTGTCTGAGTCCGAGGTTGGAGAGGTTGGTGGCCAGTGATGTGGTGTTGGCATCGTTGTTGTTCTCCAGGTGGAAGTTGAGGTCTCCAAGGAGGATGTAGTCCGTTGAGGCGAGGGCGTGGGTGCTTGCGAGGTCGGAGATGGTGCCACTGAAGGGGGCTCTTGGTCCTGGTGGTCGTTATATGAGAGTTCCTCTGAGGGTGGTGTTGGGGTCCGTGTGGATCTGGAAGTGAAGGTGTTCGGCTGACTTGAGGGTGTCGTCCGTGCGGGTGTGGATCTTGAGGGTGGATTTGTGGACAATGGCTATTCCTCCACCGATTCCGTTGGTGCGATCTCTTCTGGTGATCTTGTATCTGTCAGGGATGGCGATGGCGATGTCTGGGGCCGAGGAGTCGTTCCACCAGGTTTCGGTCAGGAAGGCTACGTCTGGGGCGGTGGTGTCGAGCAGGTCCCAGAGCTCGATGGCGTGCTTTCGTGCGGAGCGTGTGTTGAGGAGGATGCAGTGAAGGTGGTTGGTGTTGGTTGCTGCAGGCTTCGTTGTTCTGTTGCAGGTGAAGTTGCAGGTGCGGCAGGAGAAGGGTCCTTTGGTGTGCTTTGGAGTGGCCTGGAAGCAGGCTGTGGAGGAGCCAGGGTTAAGGGCGAGGAGTTCGCTGGCCGAGCAGCGAAGGCTGGTGGTGCGGGGGGCGTGTGGACCAGGGGGGGTGGCGCTGGGCGCGGTCCAGGCGCGGACGGGCGCAGACGGGCTTGCCTCTGGTGCGCCTCCGGTGCGCCAGCGGCGCGTCCCGCGCCCAAGCCATTAAGAAGGGAGGGGGAGGGGGAGGGGGAGGGGGAGGGAGGAGCAGCTGGGAGGCGGGAGGGAGCGACGAATGGGGGCGCGAGGGGGGCGGGCCGCAGGGAGGCAGCAGCAGGGAGAGATCGGCAAGGGGGAGCGCCCAAGAGGCGAAAACCAGGAAAACAAGGCACAAAAAGTAAAGGCACAAGTTAAAAACAGTCACAAAATACAATAATGGCACAAAATACAATAGGGGTAACGCAATCAGAAGGGGCACAAATGGGGGCAAGAGCGCAAGGAGGCAAGGCGCTGAAAAGTGGAAAAACACTTACAGAAACAGCGAAAATGGGCACAAGGGTCGAGTGAAGCTTACCAGAGCCCACTAGACACCAGGGATGAGGCGCAGGAGGATGCCTGCGGGTGGAGGAGGGCCTCGAACACGCTAGCAGCAGTGTGGGCGGGGGTCAGGGGCACGAGACAGCAAGGTGGTGCTGCAGACGTGGGGGGCGAGCTCTAGACCTAAAACAGGTCAGAGGTCGCTCACTCGCGATGAGCAGCGCCAGCCATTAAGAAGGGAGGGGGGAGGGAGGAGCAGCTGGGAGGCGGGAGGGAGCGGCGAATGGGGGCGTGAGGGGGGCTGGCCACAGGTAGGCAGCGGCAGGGAGAGATCGGCAAGGGGGAGCGCCCAAGGGGCGAAAACCAGGAAAACAAGGCACTAAAAGTAAAGGCACAAGTTAAAAACAGTCACAAAATACAATAATGGCACAAAATACAATCGGGGTAACGCAATCAGAAGGGGCACAAATGGGGGCAAGAGCGCAAGGAGGCAGGGCGCTGAAAAGTGGAAAAACACTTACAGAAACAGCGAAAAGCGGCACACGGGTCTAGTGAAGCTTACCAGAGCCCACTAGACACCACGGATGAGGCGCAGGAGGATGCCTGCGGTGGCGGAGGACCTCGAACACGCTAGCAGCAGCATGGGCAGGGGTCAGGGGCACGAGACAGCTAGGTGGTGCTGCGGACTTGGGGGGCGAGCTCTAGACCTAAAACAGGTCAGAGGTCGCTCACTCGCGTCGCGCAGCGCCAGCCATTAAGAAGGGAGGGGGGAGGGAGGAGCAGCTGGGAGGCGGGAGGGAGCGGCGAATGGGGGCGCGAGGGGGGCGGGGCCGCAGGGAGGCAGCAGCAGGGAGAGATCGGCAAGGGGGAGCGCCCAAGAGGCGAAAACCAGGAAAACAAAGCACAAAAAGTAAAGGCACAAGTTAAAAACAGTCACAAAATACAATAATGGCACAAAATACAATCGGGGTAACGCAATCAGAAGGGGCACAAATGGGGGCAAGAGCGCAAGGAGGCAAGGCGCTGAAAAGTGGAAAAACACTTACAGAAACGGCGAAAAGTGGCACACGGGTCTAGTGAAGCTTACCAGAGCCCACTAGACACCAGGGATGAGGCGCAGGAGGATGCCTGCGGGTGGAGGAGGGCCTCGAACACGCTAGCAGCAGCGTGGGCGGGGGTCAGGGGCACGAGACAGCAAGGTGGTGCTGTGGACGTGGGGGGCGAGCTCTAGACCTAAAACAGGTCAGAGGTCACTCACTCGCGACGCGCAGCGCCAGCCATTAAGAAGGGAGGGAGGAGCAGCTGGGAGGCGGGAGGCAGGAGGGAGCGGCGAATGGGGGCGCAAGGGGGGCAGGGCCGCAGGGAGGCAGCGGCAGAGAGAGATCGGCACGTGGGAGCGCCCAAGGGGCGAAAACCAGGAAATCAAGGCACAAAAAGTAAAGGCACGAGTTAAAAACAGTCACAAAATACAATAATGGCACAAAATACAATCGGGGTAACGCAATCAGAAGGGGCACAAATGGGGGCAAGAGCGCAAGGAGGCAAGGCACTGAAAAGTGGAAAAACACTTACAGAAACGGCGAAAAGCGGCACACAGGTCTAGTGAAGTTTACCAGAGCCCACTAGACACCAGGGGTGAGGCGCAGGAGGATGCCTGCGAGTGGAGGAGGGCCTCGAACATGCTAGCAGCAGCGTGGGCGGGGGTCAGGGGCACGAGACAGCAAGGTGGTGCTGCGGACGTGGTGGGCGAGCTCTAGACCTAAAACAGGTCAGAGGTCGCTCACTCGCGACGCGCAGCGCCAGCCATTAAGAAGGGAGGGGGGAGGGAGGAGCAGCTGGGAGGCGGGAGGGAGCGGCGAATGGGGGCGCTAGGGGGCGGGGCCGCAGGGAGGCAGCATCAGGGAGAGATCGGCAAGGGGGAGCGCCCAAGGAGCGAAAACCAGGAAAACAAGGCACAAAAAGTAAAGGCACAAGTTAAAAACAGTCACAAAATACAATAATGGCACAAAATACAATCGGGGTAACGCAATCAGAAGGGGCACAAATGGGGGCAAGAGCGCAAGGAGGAAAGGCGCTGAAAAGTGGAAAAACACTTACAGAAACGGCGAAAAGTGGCACACGGGTCTAGTGAAGCTTACCAGAGCCCACTAGACACCAGGGATGAGGCGCAGGAGGATGCCTGCGGGTGGAGGAGGGCCTCGAACACGCTAGCAGCAGCGTGGGCGGGGGTCAGGGGCACGAGACAGCAAGGTGGTGCTGTGGACGTGGGGGGCGAGCTCTAGACCTAAAACAGGTCAGAGGTCACTCACTCGCGACGCGCAGCGCCAGCCATTAAGAAGGGAGGGAGGAGCAGCTGGGAGGCGGGAGGCAGGAGGGAGCGGCGAATGGGGGCGCAAGGGGGGCAGGGCCGCAGGGAGGCAGCGGCAGAGAGAGATCGGCACGTGGGAGCGCCCAAGGGGCGAAAACCAGGAAATCAAGGCACAAAAAGTAAAGGCACGAGTTAAAAACAGTCACAAAATACAATAATGGCACAAAATACAATCGAGGTAACGCAATCAGAAGGGGCACAAATGGGGGCAGGAGCGCAAGGAGGCAAGGCGCTGAAAAGTGGAAAAACACTTACAGAAACGGCGAAAAGCGGCACACGGGTCTAGTGAAGCTTACCAGAGCCCACTAGACACCAGGGATGAGGCGCAGGAGGATGCCTGCGGGTGGAGGAGGGCCTTGAACACGCTAGCAGCAGCGTGGGCGGGGGTCAGGGGCACGAGACAGCAAGGTGGTGCTGCGGACGTGGGGCGAGCTCTAGACCTAAAACAGGTCAGAGGTCGCTCACTCGCGACGCGCAGCGCCAGCCATTAAGAAGGGAGGGGGGAGGGAGGAGCAGCTGGGAGGCGGGAGGGAGCGGCGAATGGGGGCACGAGGGGGGTGGGGCCACAGGGAGGCAGCGGCAGGGAGAGACCGGCAAGGGGGAGCGCCCAAGGGGCGAAAACCAGGAAAACAAGGCACGAAAAGTAAAGGCACAAGTTAAAGACAGTCACAAAATACAATAATGGCACAAAATACAATCGGGGTAACGCAATCAGAAGGGGCACAAATGGGGGCAAGAGCGCAAGGAGGCAAGGCACTGAAAAGTGGAAAAACACTTACAGAAACGGCGAAAAGCGGCACACAGGTCTAGTGAAGTTTACCAGAGCCCACTAGACACCAGGGGTGAGGCGCAGGAGGATGCCTGCGAGTGGAGGAGGGCCTCGAACACGCTAGCAGCAGCGTGGGCGGGGGTCAGGGGCACGAGACAGCAAGGTGGTGCTGCGGACGTGGTGGGCGAGCTCTAGACCTAAAACAGGTCAGAGGTCGCTCACTCGCGACGCGCAGCGCCAGCCATTAAGAAGGGAGGGGGGAGGGAGGAGCAGCTGGGAGGCGGGAGGGAGCGGCGAATGGGGGCGCGAGGGGGCGGGGCCGCAGGGAGGCAGCAGCAGGGAGAGATCGGCAAGGGGGAGCGCCCAAGGAGCGAAAACCAGGAAAACAAGGCACAAAAAGTAAAGGCACAAGTTAAAAACAGTCACAAAATACAATAATGGTACAAAATACAATCGGGGTAACGCAATCAGAAGGGGCACAAATGGGGGCAAGAGCGCAAGGAGGCAAGGTGCTGAAAAGTGGAAAATATTACAGAAACGGCGAAAAGCGGCACACGGGTCTAGTGAAGCTTACCAGAGCCCACTAGACACCAGGGATGAGGCGCAGGAGGATGCCTGCGGTGGAGGAGGGCCTCGAACACGCTAGCAGCAGCGTTGGCGGGGGTCAGGGGCACGGGACAGCAAGGTGGTGCTGCGGACGTGGGGGGCGAGCTCTAGACCTAAAACAGGTCAGAGGTCACTCAATCGCGACGCGCAGTGCCAGCCATTAAGAAGGGAGTGGGGTGGGAGGGAGTGGCGAATGGGGGCGCGAGGGGGGCGGGCCCGCAGGGAGGGGGGACGAAGGGAGCGGAGCTACCCTGCGACGGCCCCAGACGTCAAATATCGCTGGGATAGTCGGTGCTAGCTTTTTTTGCCAGTCTCACTTAGTTATGCTGGTTCCTTGAGGTGGATAGGCATAATTAGAAAAGCAACATTTTGACTAACAGAATTGAAAGTATTCTTGTCACACATGACATGGAGTCACCTGTCAGAGTTGGCACTGGATTTTTGCGCATTCTGAGCTTCAGAAACTGATTTTACTTCCAAATGTGGGGCATACTTAGAAGAGGAATGCAAATCCGCTCAGTTTCGTTTTTCCTGGTGCAAAACAAGCATGTTGATACAAGGTATGATTTATGGACAATGTCCTGAACAAACTGTTCCTCTTTCCTACCTGTCAACTACCAACGTTCTTTGTTTTCCTTCCACGAAGCCCAAGCATTTAAGGAAACCATGCCCTTCCCTCTTTTTTTTCCTATTTATGGGCCTAACATTTCCAGCATTGCTAATTTTGGTAGCTGAACTGAATGATGCCCTATTCACAATGGCATTTGGAGGACGTAAAGTAATTGTAGCGCTTCCTCCCACTGATGAAGAGTTAAGACGCTTTACAGCAAATAAAACGCTTCTCTGGAACCAAGGTTAACGTTAATCCAATGGTTATTGTTGGGTTTAAGTCATATGCTCGCAAGAAGAAAAAAAAACATTCAATGTATTTACACCTGTTACTTTGTGGTAGATTATATAATAGACGTAAGATGTGATCATTAGTGGGAGCTTTGTGTGTCCACGCAAATGCATAGTGAGATAAATAGGATGGCAGGCATTACATATTGTTGGGTCGCGGGGTAGTGTAGTACTAGTGCATCTGTAGCACTTTTTACGTACTCCTACATGACTTTTGGAATTGAACCCAAAAATCTAAAATGGAAATATTATGGTACTTTCCATGGAATAGCATATACATTCAGTAGAGATAGCAAGGACTCAGCCCTCTTTGCACCTTTACTAATAGGTGTTTGGATGTTTTGGGCCCATTCACAAAGGCATGTACGAGTATTTAAAAAAATACTCCTTTTGCGCTACTTACCTTACTCCTAAATGCTTTTCGGAGTCAGTTACAGGATTCGCTGAAACAGAATGTCATCTCATATGGCTGGTTGACAGCTTTGTTGTCATGCTTAAATCTCATTAACAGTTACATCCGCCTCCAGAAATATGGGGCTCCGGACTGGCAATTCGATGTGTTTTCCATCTCTGCTAATGAAATTACAAAAATAGCATCCCCACACCCATCGCTGCTTTTTTATAGAGTTTATTCCCCTCTGAAGTCCCGCATCCAACCGTCATAAACTTCTACTTTGGACATGCACAAAATGAGAAGCACCTGTGGGATGGAAAAGTGTTGACAGGAGGAAACAATAAAAAAATCCATTGCAGATGATTTTTCATTTCATACGTCCAAAAATATAACAATTAAATGCACGTTTACCTCTGTCATTAATTTGCTGGCAGCTGAACAACACACTTTTGGAGCCCCGGCGGGTCCTTGCAGATCCATTGGGATTGTTCCAAGCAGCTGTGATTCATTGTGGAGAGCTCTTCGCAGGCTGGGCCTTCTCTCCCAAGGAACCGTCTGCAACAAAGCCAGATAGCCGCCCGCAGACCGAGCCGTCGTTGGAAGCGTGTTCTTAGTTCCCACTCGTCCCACACACAGAGAGTAAACTCGTGTTTGTTTGTTGTTGAACCTGCTGCACCGAAGCACTTAAAAAAGCTATACTAGGCCGGAGGCCGCGCCGGCTCAGCGGGCAGAGCTGGACAGGCAGCAGGTGACGGGCTCGGGCTCCAGGCCTCACACTGCAAGGTCTGTTATCCGAGCTGCATGATCCAACTTTGAACATTGTGCTAATCCTCTTTTCTGGCATCCGTCAAAGCGCTCATTCTTCCGCTGTTCTTCTCGGTCTTTTGGGATTTTCTTTAAAAGTTAGAAACACTTCTGCAAACCGCAGGGGGCACAGCCATAGAGCAATAGCAAGCAACATGGGCCTCTACAGCGGTCTAGTCTTCTGAGAAAGCCTCTTGTAATAACAAAACAATCAGTACATGGAAAATGTACACATAGAGGGTATTTGAGAAAGCTGTCGTCCTCTAATCCGTTCAATTGTCATCCACGTTGAAATGTAAGAGTACCTCTTCTAAGTCCATTTGTCAGAAACCAAGCTATATTTTATTGTTTTTTCAAATGTATTTTTATTGTATTTGTCTGTCACATTTAAACAGAAACTTTTTTTTTTTAAATCCTCTTTATTGTTTTCTGGCATATTCTTGCAATAAAAAGAAGCACTGGCAAAGCTCCCTTGCCTGACGGGGCATACCAACATTTGGCTTTGCTAATGTTTTTTGTAAAACTGTACAAGAGAACTGCTTTTGAGTGTAAGTGCACATTGTGCAACAGCAGAATACTGTCACTTACAGAGAGGTACGCCAGTGGATGTAGTGAGCTGACCTGTGCCCTGTGCCATGTGCCCTGTGCCTCATGCCTTATGTAATGGTGGGCAGAAAAAAAATGTGTTTGAAACAGTGACGGACCAATTCAGGAAGACAGCAGGATTAATCCATATATATATCTGTATTAAATGCAAAAGGTCTTGGCTAATACCAAAAATACCTAAAAATTACCTTACCACTATTAATTCTATAGTAGATTGTGCCCCGGGGGTGAAAAGGGCATCTGCCCCCACTTTTATGTGCCCTCCGTGCACTTTGGTATTATGCAAAGGGTCACAAAGATTTGTGCAGCCCATTCTTTAATGTATATCACACCAGTGCTAAATGTGCACAAGCTCAATACCAAGGGGTCATGCCTTCATTTTCATTTACCAAAAGAGGAACTACTCCTCTTATAGGAATTAATAAATAAAGGTATTTTTTCCTTTTGCCTTACACAGTTACTGACAGTACATTTTTACTGATAAAAGGGTCTTCATAGAATCTCTAAAGGTCAGCCCCTCCTCCGAGCTCCTGCCTTCATTGTCTGAATCCCCACCTTATAGCCGGAGGAATGCAGGCAAAACTCTTCCACTGTCTGGGGAGGCTGTCCTCACTCACGTGTTCTGCCATCCTAAACCTGGAACATCAAAAGAGATTACACTTTGTTCTTCTAGTTACTACTGTGAGTTAAACTTTAAGGTGAAAGCCAGAAGACATTTGTTCCAATATTTGAAGAATCTCCTTTCAGTACGTGTAATATTTACCTAGTGTATTCTCTCACATTGCTGTGAACACGAGGTTACTGCTCCCCTCGAGCAAGGCCTAAAGATTTTTATAATCCCCAATACATGTGTCCGGCCATTACTTTACGCGTTCAGCCACAGAGTTGATTAACTACTCTTGCTGAAACAGCGGTGAAGCAGTGATCTAGCGGTAGCCCGGCAGCGGATATACTAATAATCTATTTTTGTGCCTATCATGGTACCTAATATACCACTATGTCATATGCAAATAATGTTTCTTTTTCTACAGTTTTTGCATCCTCAGACTGCATGCTTTAGCAAAAAGTCTCCTTCGTATTCTCAAAGATCTGAATAAAATCTCCCCTCTCCCTTTCTTATGAATAACCCTCTTCTTGCTCTCCATCCTCTGCATGCTTCCAACCTCCGATCACGGCCTACTTTAAGTCGCATACACGTTTGCCTACATTTTATTATTACATTTTTGAAAATTGGCAAAATTCCATTCCAAAATTTCAAAAAATCACCTCTCCTTCATTGAAAGTCATACCTTCAAACTACTATTAACTACTAACCTTGGGTTCCAGAGCATCACGCTGTTCAGCGTAAGTCACTGCAGTGACTCATCAGTGATAATAAGCATTATGTAAATGCATTTACAATTGCTATTGCCAATTTGGAACAAGCCTTTCCTGCGATCAGTCTGAACTGGATTTGCATTTATTCCCTTGAGAAAGTTAACCTCATTTGCATTGCCTACCCAGAGCCATTGCTTGAATACTCAGATTATACATACACAAATAAGGTGACTTTGCATCTGGCCCACATTTGGCTCTCTCATGGTGTAACTATACAGAGGTTATTTATACCCATCACTTGCAAGGGTATTTACACACTGTGCATTGCCTGCTTCTCTGTGTTTGTGAGTCAAGTTTATTTTGTGTATGTGCAAGTTGCGATTTTTTATGGCTGCAATTCCACTTCTGGGCAAGGAAAAAAGTGTGAATAAACCCAGTGTGTCTACCCCCTCCACAGGCCCCATCCTTATAATGGTCATAGCAAAAATTAAACAGGCATTAGCAAAGCCAATAGGTATTGCATTTGAGACCTACTGACTCTGCCAATGATTTATAGCCAAGCTGTACAGCATTCCTGATGGCGTGCAGCATGGCTAAATGTAAGGAAATGCCTCCTTTTGCATGTTCACCCCCACATTTTGTGCACTGAGGCCTGTTAACTAGACCTCATTGCCAGTGTTTTAACCCCTTACAAAATATGTTGAATTAGCTGTACCCAATTGGCAACAGCTTACTTATAAGTCCCTAATATATGGTACCAGGGTATACAGGGCATGTAAGACAGAGTATCCACCTAGGGCTGTGTCAGTGTATGTGTCACCCAGAGTGTAACAAAGGACAACATGGCTCCCAGGATGCCACTGCTGACTAGAAGGGCAGTGTTTACACTGCTAGTTTGACTTTACAATTTAAGCTAACGGCAAAGCCACCGATCCACTTCCCTTAACCCTATATGTAAGTTTCCCCCAAGAAAGGCTTATGGAAGCCTGTTTCAGGGGGCAATATATATTTAAGTAAGACATACATTTTTCATATATCTTAGCAGCAACACTTTGAAATTGTTGTTTTGCTGGGGAAAGGTTAGTAGCCCCACTTAACCCAGGGTTACTGGCTGGCACCTAAGCAACTCCTGAATGGGACTTCCTACTGGGTACTGTAAGTTATCAAATTAATCATAGCATTAAATCCAATCTGATGCCCAGGTCGAGTTTAATGTCACTATTAAGGTTCATAAATTTTTAGAAAGTTGTCCAGTGGCCTCACAAATTACCTTGCCCTCAGACAACTGTCTGCCTAGGTAGAATGACTCCCAGGCTTAGGAACAAAACAGGTGCCAGGGAGTGAAGAGTGACCTCCTCTCCCAGGATGGCCAATTGGGTTGTTAGCTCAAAAGTCAAGCTTCAAATGGGAAACCCATTTTGAAGAGCAAATGGTGATAACACTCCTGAGCAGGCTACCTTTTGTTTATGTTACAAGTTGGAGACAGGTACAGAGAGGGAAACCCAATGCCTAAACCGGTTTTGCCATGGGCATGTATCCCTCAGGTAGCCACACTGCTAGGGTGGGGGCTACTATGCTCCAGACTACAGAAGAGGGGTCCCGACATCTTGAGAGTGGCTAGAATAGTGCATTCTGAAATAGCGAGAAGAAACACTTTGCAAGAAATGCATCACCAGACGTGAGGGGATCTAGTAGACCATTGACTAGTAATCCTGTGGTCCCCTCAGGGAACTTTCCTGGGATAAATATAGCACCCTGGCACCCTTCCTCTCAGATCATGTTGCATATAGTGAAAGAACCGAAGAAGAACTGTCAAGCTGGCTTAAAACTGTACAAAGAAAGGCTGCACAGTTGGAAGGACTGCACCTGCTGCACTTTGGTCTAGTGAAGTTTGGACTGTGCCTATGGCTTCTGGCTCGGGGAAAAGTTGATTCCCAGCCCCAGACCAAAGCAGTGATTTGAGGGATCAGTTGGCCGATTCCGTGGAACCAGCTGCAAGGACAAAAGGACAAAAGAGCTGAAGAAGCAGAAACTGGCAAGTTGGTAGCCACCGCAGAAGTTTTGGCACTACCTGCTACCGGTAGCCCAAAATAACTGATCCTTGATGGGCAAATGTTGCACCCGAGTCTGCTGAACCCAGGTGTGCCATCAGAGTCTGGAGGGACACTAACCTTCAACAGAGTATTTTGCCCAAACCGCAGTGCAAGGAGACCAGTAGCCCAGCATCGGCCTGCCAGCTACTGCATCAAAGATGACTTCATTGGACCCTGACTTCTATAGCCAAAGTCGCCCGACAACACCTGTGGACTGAGGACTCACCACAAAGGCCCACCCCCATCTACCTTGAGCGTCTATTCATCCTGTATCCTCAGCATCAGGACCACTCCATAAAAAGTCTAAGGCAGTTGTCCTGTAAAGTTTGGAACACATCTTGAAAACACACTGGTGGCCAGATAACTGTCCAAATTATTGTCTCTGGCCTCCCTAGACCACCATCCGGTCAGGTTTGGTTGCCAATGTCAGGCTGGAGTAGCCTAACAAGTTCTTTCAAACTTTTCAAAAGTTTAAAAACTTTTTGTTGACCAATGGTTATTTGTGGTTGCATCTAAAAGTATTAAAATTTTCTGAAATCTGTATCTCTGGAACCCTTCAGTGGATTTTGCTCATCAAAGTCTCTTAGAATTCTTAAAAATATACTCTATGTTTATGAATTGGTATCCTGGTGCTTTCGCGTTGTGTCACTTTCTTATTTTGTGTGTTTGTTATTGTTCAATGCTTTACAATGGGGGACATTTTTACAATCTATTGATGCAGGGCAGTGCTGCAAGCCTTTTTGCTGGACAGCCCTGCATAAAAAGGGGCAGGAATGTGCTGTATCTAACAGATTCGGTGCATTCCTACCCTTTTCCCCTGTGCTGGCGCACAGTGGCCTGCCATGCACCAACCCAGGCACCTTTTCAACATCCAGCACAAAAACAATCACAAGAGTAGTTTTCCTCTTTCTATGTGAAAGAGGAAAAAACGAGGCGAAATAAAGGTATTGCTCCTCGTTGCACCTCCCTTACGCCTCCCCTGGGGAGGCGCAGGCTTTTGGCACATTCCCAGGTTTACTAATCCTTGTAAATCTGGGAATGCATCAAAATCCATCGGTGCTGCATGGGAACACCCACTGCAACATCAATGTAATGCACCTAGAAGGCACAAGTAACCAGGGTTGAGCTAAAGGTGATACACATGAGTCTGACTGCACCTACGACAGTTTTTGTGAGTGTATTCCATGGTTATATCTCGGAACCACGGGTGCCTAAACCATCTGTGGCTCAACAACGAGGTCGTAACAACGACCTTGTTTTAACCACTAATGCCTTTACCACAAATGCGTTTATAACAATTTTACTGTTGCAAACGCATTCCTGGTAAACGCATTAGCAATCAGCATGCACGACCCAGCATACTTCCAGCCCCCCACCCCATCCCTTAAACCTAAACCCTGACCCCCCATTCCCTCCAAAACCCTAATCACCCCCAGCCCCCACCCCACCCCAAAAACTAAAAAATACCCCCTAAACCCTAATCACCCCCAGCCCCCCCAAAAACAGCCCCAGTCCCAGCCCAACTTACCTCCTCCTTCACCGTGTCCACTCCGACTCCCTTCTGTACCTTAACCACGCATGTACATTGTTCAGAGATGTGTGGTTAAGGTACCAAAACCAGGGAGTCTTGAAAAACGAAAGCGTTGTTTCGCTTTCGTTTTTCACAACCTCGTGGTTCCGGACTCGTTCTTCCGGGTGTTTCCCGTATTCCACAATAAGGCCCCACAGCCATATCATATAATACACCCAAATCCTCCTACTAAATATGAAAAATGGCTAGGAAGTGGACTTTTCTTTTATTTGCCAATCCGAGTTGGATCAGCAAATCAAAATTAGAAATGAGCTAAAACGTTTTTAGTGCAAGTGGGGAAAATCAATACGGGAGTGTGGGTTGAGGAGGACAACACAGAGCCAGGGGGTGGGCAACACACAGGGTACATGTGGGTGAAAGCCAGGGGCGGCTGCTGCTAGGAAGGACTAGTGGGGCAGCACACGGAGCGGGGGACGGGGACAATAATAAGTACTTTTTTTTAAAATAGCTCTTACCTGCAGCCTCCGCCACTCCCGCTGCCTTGGTGCTTCTGCCTTGCTCTCCTCCCCACCCAATTCAGATGCTTCTCTCATGCTGTTACACAGCATGAGAAAAGCACCCGGACTAGCCTGGGCAGGCTAAAATGCTGCTCAGTGAGGCAGTGGGAGTCTGGGCTTGGTCTCCACCCGGCTGTGCAACGCTGTGTTGCACACCTAGGTGGAGAGTTATAAGTGCGCATGTCAGTTTGGCTGGTCTCAGTCAGCCGACCAAACCAACATGCACACTTAAAGTGCACCTAGCACTCCTCCACCCTCATGATGTGGAGGATGCTGGCCGTGACCCGCCCTAGTTAAGCGGAAAAATAAAATGAAAATACTTTTATCATTTTAATTTTCTGCTTTCTTTCAGCAGAGCAATGCCACTCCTCCACCATAACAGACGGGCCACCCCTGGGCAAAGCACCGCGGGGGCGGGGTGGAGAAGCAATCGGCAACAGAGAAGGAGCGTGGTGGTGGAGGAAAGCAACAGGGAGTGAGGGGGATGGAAGCAACACACAGTGGGGATGGGAAGGAAAAACAACAGGCTGCAGAGAACAAGGGCACAGGTGAGGAAGGCAACAAGGAGAGCAGGGTGGGTGGAAACAACATGGAGGGCAGAGGTGAAAAGGAGAATCCCCTGCCCTGTGAACACAATGATCAGAGGGTGGAGGAGAAGCACACTGGTGAGAATGCAACAGGGGACACAAGAGCAAGCGCGACTTGCAGGGGCATGGAGAAGCACACAGGCAACAGCGAAAAACACACAGTGCAGGAGGACAGAAGTATTCAAGGAAGACACCTGGAAAACATATGCACTCTCAGGAGTGCTTAGCTAAAAAGAAAAACAGCAGTGCTTGAAAATAGAGCAGAGGAAGCAAATAAGCCGGTCAGTCAAAAGAGATGCCAAAGAGGTTATAATCCATAGGATAGACAAACACAAGATTGAGAAGCTGGGACCTGATTATAAAGCAGGCAGATGAGAGTGTCAGGAAAGCCAACCAATGGTAAGCAATGGGTGTGCTCTTGGCAATCCACAATAAGTCTTTTTCAACCGGACTACTGCACGGTCTGGTAGGCTCAACATAAAAATATGAGTTTACTCACTGAGGTTTACTTTAAGAGGCATAGAAGGAAGACAGTACACTTATGAAAGAGATGAATATTAAAAGGTCAGGGCCTGTGAGGTTCTAGGCACCTTTGTTGCCCTCTTATTTTCTTTTTCTTTGTTGGCCTCTTCATCCAAGAACACCTACAGCAGGGGTGTAATTTGGGCAATGTCCAAGCAGAAGACCTGGGCCCGGATATAAGGGTGTCCAAACTTTGCCCAAGGACTTAATATATGTGATAGATGGAATTAGTGAACTCTCAGTGCTAGCGGTTGCACTGTATATGGCAGATCACCTCATTTTACAGACGAAATTCATCATTTTTCTGAACACAAGTGACTACCTATTTTGATCTTTGTTGGTAAACTAAGTTTTATGCATAGTCAACTAAGTGTAACCTTGTGACATAGAGCAGTTACCATACAGTCTGCATTTCACGTTCTTACTATCAACGTTTTTTTGACCTTTTGCACACAATAGACTTAGGACCATATTCACAAAATTCTTTGAGTACAGCAAGCAGTACTACATGTTTAATCCACATACTCTTAAATGCCTTTGTGAATCGGCCCAGCAATATCTATCTCCCTATCAGCAAAAGTGCAAAGAGGGCACAGTCCTTTCTATTTGTACTAAGTGTATATAAATAGTCCCTGAATATTCCAATTTGTATATCTATTTTAAAAGTTCTGGGCCAATTTACAAATGAGTACTACAAAACTACTAGCTCTTGTACTCCAAAATGTCTTTGTACATATGCCCCCTTTATTTACATGCATTTCACTTTCACAATTTTTTAGAAGGAAGATTCCTTATTGTGCAGTGATTTTTTTCATACAATCTAATGGCGAGGGATTGGGAATATTGTTCGGATTCAGAAACTCTACAATAGCATTCTTACAGAAAGCAATTTGGATGGATATCATAAATGTACATAAATATCACTGCCGATCTTCTGGTTTTATTACTCTAGCAGGATGATTTTAAAAACTCAGTACTGTGGTAGACCATATAGTGCATTTTTCTCATAATTTCATTAGTACATACTCATGTCCTGATGTTTGCATCTTATGCCGCCTACTCTGATGATCTGCCTGAATATTTAAACACTTTACAGTGCTTATTGCAAACTGCTACAGTTTGGGTATCCAAAATCTAAATGTTTAAAATGTGTATTGAATACTCTGTAAAACTGCCTCGGTTATAACACCAAAAGTAAAATACAGAGCAGTAACATTTCCGAGATTTTGAGCCTGGCAGGGTGGAGCCTAACTGCTTGCATACATTTTGTCATCATACCGGTTACAGATTGCCCACTCAGTAAATCCCGATCGGTATTTAACATGTGCATAGTTGGCACCCAGTTGTTGTGATTTATGCACCTCGGATTGAGGGATCACATGCGAATACATGCCAAGCGCATCAAGGTTCCATATAATGCCTTTTAGAGTGTTTCCACGCATCAGCTCACTAAAATGAATATTTAGCTCCTCTTTTTTGCTCGAGGCGCTTAGCCCTCATTGCGCGGTACTTGGCATGGCTCTTCTTTCGCCTCAGCGCTGCTGGTATAAAGCCAGTGCTAGTGCGCCTAATCTTTTGAAGTCCCTCAGGCGGTGTGAGGCAGGCCCAGAGGACTGTGGGTGCCATGGGAACTAAACGCTTCCTAAGGAGAGCAGTGACAGCCAGAGCTCGAATAGTGGCCAGCGCTCCCAGACTGCAGCACCAACTTAGCCAGCGCAGCCCTCATGTTTTCAGAAATGATTAAACCGTTAATGTAATCTGTCAGCAACTAACCTGAGTCCCTGTTTAGTTTTCATAACAGTGGTGCTATATTCGTGTAGTTTTCCGCTATGCATGTGTCTCTTTAAACGAATGCATAAAGTCAACTGAGTCGCTTCTACGTGTTTGGGTGAGTTTAGGCTGTGGGTACTCGGACGCGACTTATCATGAATGAAAGCTTTGGTTGAGCTTAAAAGCAGTGCACATTTCTCACAGCATCTTTCAGTGGGCCTTACAAGCATTCAGGCTACATACTCGTCCAAACCTTGGCATCTCTGCAGAGTGCACAAATCGATGGTCACCTATGCACAGTCCAGCCCCAGGGGGGACACGATTGGTTAGGCAAGGTTGGGAGTTAGATCTTTTGTGGTGATAGTGAGGCATAAGTTGGCTTGGAGCACATCTGAAAGTGAGCTGTGGTCTGGTTGGTAGCTGGTCGCTAGCAAGGGCCCAGGATTGGTACACCTGTAGTAGTTATGGCCACAGTGTGTCGGTGATTAGGATGAACACTTTCACTCTCTTTGCCCTTTCCTCTACTGGGATGAGTGCGTACTGTGGATGTGCTTGGCACACACAGAGGCCCATATTTACTATTATTTGGTGCAACGAAACACAGCAAGGCAGTCAAGTGGAGAGAGTAGGAAGGCACTATATTTACTAATATATGGGGCATTCCTGCTCTCTCTCTCTGCGAAGCAGCACACTGTGCAGCCTAGCACCAACACAGGCACCCTTCCACCATGGTACAAGGGTGCCTGTGTTACGAGCAGGATTCTCTTGTGCATTAAGAGACACCTTGCTACACAAAAACAATCCTCAGAGCCATTTTCTACTTTCTATGTGGACTACAGAATGCAGCACACATAAAAGAGAAAATAACGAGGAGAAATTAACACATTTACCCTTGATACGTCTCTGTTGGGAAGGTGCAGCATTTTGAGGCATTCCCAGGTTTACTGATCTTAATAACTCTGGGGATGTGCCAAAAATCATGGGTGTATGCGTGTGACAACCCTCACGCCACCCAAGGAACGCCTTACCCATTCAGATTAACACAAGGCAGCATCTTGGGGTCCCTTGTGATACATTGGATTTACTAAGCCACGCAGAGCCATGCAAGGTGGCTTTGCGTGGCTTTGTAAATCTCACTAAAGTTCTTTAGTTGCCTTGCGTGATGCAATGGCAAATAAAGGGCAAATCTTGAGTCAGTCTCTTTTTGCTTCTTGCACCTCTTCTTGACCCTCTACAATGCTGTGACTCTCCCTGTCACCACTGCCCACTGACCCTATTGCCCAGTCTACATAGATACCAAATGGGCCCTTTTATTGAGGTCGATGTTAACAGAACTGTGCAGCTGGGACTTGCACACCCATAATAGGGAAACTGCATATTTGGTGCTGTTGACTAGAGGGTTGGATAAAAGGTCACACCTGTGACACAGAGCCAGCTGTTAGCCTTTTGCGGGGTGGTCTCGTCACACCTTCCCATCCTTGTCCTCCCTTAAGGCCCTACCTGCTTAGAGCCTCCCTCTCTTACTATTACTACCTGTCCAGGTACTCTTGTACTCTTGTCTGCTTAGACAGACTACACTACCATAGAAATAGTAACCACACTACTTGTTAGAACTGAAATGGAGGAATTATTTGCAATCGGAATCATACCTAGGTGTGCATCTCCACTACAAACACATCACTGTTACCAATTTACCAGCTTCCACTTTACATTACTTGCATGTCATAGATTCATGACAGATTCTTAAATGTGCTTCGTCTGTAGAAGCACTATTTCACTGCTAGTTAAGCACTGCTGAGACAACAGAACACTCGGGGTAGTGAGCGCTACAGAAATGCAATAACTGTTGTTTCATGGAAACTGTAAGCCACATATGCCCCTATCCACTAAGGCATGCAATCACAGTTCATGAAGTAGCCACGAGCAATGAGGACACCTAACAAGAATGTACCATTTGCCTTATGACCAGAGCCTCGGGAATCATTAAATTATCTGTGTGGTATTTATGTGTAATTATGGATTTTAATACACTTGCCACATAATTCCCCACTTGCTGCATAACCTGCAAACGTCTACAAAAATGTTGGTAGCTCAGATGGATCAAATGTTACCTAAAAAAATGCCCTGCATGTGGTGCCATGCAGTAGCAGGTGAACTGGCCCCCTTTTAGTGGCTGATTGCATATTTAGGTTTTGAACTTGCATGAATGAGGTGAAACGTTTGCCCATACAGTAATAAAATATGTTAAGATGACAGAATAGTGAAATACTGACACAAATGCATGCATTACACCGCATAATTAGAGTGGCGGTCACTGGGCATGGTGTTGGTTGAAAGCTATTGACATGTGTCAACCAGCAAACCGATAAAGGGATCGTCTGGAGCACCTTCTTCTGCTAAACAAGTATAACTCAATCTGCAGACTTCGTCTTCCGCTTTTAAATTAAGTTTGCAAAAGTGAAATCACGGTGCAAAATATAAGCAATAATAATAAGAATAACCATAATGGTATTAAGAACATCGACAATAATAATTTGTTGCGTACCTCACAGTGTGACAATCTTATTGTGATAGATGCCTCAAACATATCAATAAAGTAAACCTTTCCCAAAGCTATGGTGCTAAATAAAACAGGCACAGAACAAGAGCGAAGCAGAACCTGCTAGAAAGTGAGGCTCCGGGAAGTTACCATTTTTGAGGTGTGGGGATGTTTAGGGGCGTAGACTATCGTCACTCTCTGCTGGGACTACATCATTCTCTCTTCGCCCCCTCCGCCTTCGTTAATGTCCTGTGCTTCATAGTTTGACGGATCCCTCCACCAGTGAGTCTGGCCCATAACCCCTGTTCCACGAGAAATTCTCAATGTGATCCGCGAGCAAAGAAATCCTTGGTGCAGGTGAGCAGCTACGTCAAGGCTAAGCGTTCCGCCGTTCCGCTCATTACAAGAGAGGGCGCGCGAGCTGGTGTCTCCGTCTCGCTTCCCTCCAAGTATCCGTGTTCGCTGGCACGGTACTCCTCGTGAAGGGGAGGAGAGCAGGAGGGGCGGGAGGACGCCCAGGAGACGCATCCTTCCTGCATTTCTTTGCACATCAATGCCAAGCAGCTGTCTGTGTGCCCTCGCTGCTGTTTCATAAACCACGAGCTGACTTTATGAGCAAAGTCTTGCGGCTGGGAGAAACACGAGTCTGTCATAGTGGAGTAACACAAAACAATGACCCCCCCCCCCCCCTCCTATGTAGGATGTGGAGTGGGCGCCTCAGACGCCCATATTTCACAAGTATTGAAAGGCTTTGAGCCGAATGGGACCAATTGAAGTGTAGCAGGAGTGCCATGGGCCCTGCTGCAATCATGGAAATTGGCTCATTTGACTGCTGTTGGGGAAGTAAAACAAATCAATAATGAGGGTTCAATGAGCCCCTCAGGGCTTTGGGCCACGGTGGCACTGCGCCTCCTGCATCATTGGTAACTACGCACCTGATTACACCCCTGGTCTGTCGTGAGAAATTGGGCATTGCCTAGCCTGATGAATGCCTTCGTGAGACCAGAAAGACTAGGTCAGAAAAAATCGTATATTATGTGACTACTAGCCTGACTGAACACGAGCTCCAGCCACACCGCCTTCCTCTGGAGGAGGCACACCGGACTTCTTTCGGTCTAACCTCCCGGCCTGTCAGAGACACAGGCCTTTTTATTAGACATGTTTGAGTTTCCCAGTAGACAAATCTGGATTCCGTCCCATGATTTGATTGAGCTAATTAACATGAAGCTTACTAATACAACCAAAGCTAAACAAGTGACAAAAAACTACCAGCGAGCAATTTGAGCTGAAAAACCATGTTTTAATCGGAGAGAAGTAAAAACAAAGGAGGTGCGATGTCACATAGTGCTTTAGTTGCGTTGGAGGCACCATCCCCCTCTCTCTGATAGCATGCAGTTGTGATAATACATTAAATGTATTATGAATATAGGCGATTAAATGTCTTTGTTAAAGTTGTGACATATCAGCCAAAGCAACAGGAACCAAAAATAAAAAAATAGTAATAAACTTTCCAAACTGTGGGTGAATTATTCCTCAAATGTTAGCTAGAGTGGAACTTGGGTGAGAAATAAGGGAGTGAAACGCAGGTCCAAGCAGTCAGCAGTGGTTGAGATTATTTCAAGTATTCCATTCACCATCTTGCTGTTTTTTGCAGTTGATGCCATACATACAACAGATACACCCAGTTATGTTTTGCCTGAACACTCTGTCATTGGTCTCAAGCTGCATCCAGCTGATGAGCCCCAAATAGGACAAACCTAGTCTGTGGCTGCTTGGGTTCTCACTGGCTAGTCTGTGGCTGCTTGGGTTCTCACTGGGAAGGGGTCTCGCCTGGCAAGTTCAGTACGGACTGTTTCCATGAGGAGCAGGAGCAGAGTTTGCATAAGGTGGGCCTCTGCCTAGAGTGCCATGATGGGTGAAAAACAATGGATTGGGATGTGGGCTTTAGTGATCACCAGTTGTTGAGATTAATTCAGGTATTCAATTTTTAGGGTCGAGCACGCAAAGCGCTCTCTCCCTGTTGTAATCTCTCTGTGGGCTTGTAACCATTCCCATGTCAAGCCCATCAGTTTAGTTTGTTTGTGGGCTTTCATTTTAAAATGTGCTTGATTTCATTAGTGAAAGTCATGCATAGGTAATGCCTTTTCCGGTGTTAAGCCCTCCACGAGCGCACCAACCAACTACTGAAAACATATGAGGCTCCATGTTCACCGTATGGTTTCTGGACTACTTTGTCTTTTTATTTAGTAGGCAGCGCAATCTCGCTGGGCAGTAGTCGAGCGCTTTGCATGACATCGACCCTATTACATGGATAATTGCATTTTTGCCGGTTACATGGATAATTGCACTTTTGCTGATATGTTTCACTGTAAAGCGAGTTTACAGCACTAATAGCCGTAACTCGTTACTCATTTGTAGGAAAAACATAATTTTTTCTTCGTGTAACATGAACACATTTCACAAAAATGAAATATTAGTACTCAAAGTACCTTTCACCGTTATATGCTTGAGACTGTTGCGTGCGGAATATATCTGTCTCATGTCACACATTTTTAATAGTTCCCACAAAATATTCTTCACGTCAACCAGTCTTTCACAGGCGAAAATGACGTGAAAAGGTAAGTGAAAGAGAAACCATTAGGCAAACTATACACAGCAAGACAAATGAAAATTACACAACTCTCCACTTGTGCAACAAACGTTTGTTTTACGCAGCCTTAAGGGAAACTTGGCATTATTTTCCCAGTCTCACGCCCAAAATGTACTTCAGAGGGGGAAACAAAGTATCCAATTTTTTTTCAAAATCTCCCTCTTTATAGTATCCAAATGCTAGTATGTATCCTGCCAGAGTCATTGCCGAAAACGTCCGAAAGATGGCACATACAAGCAGTGATTAAAAGCAGAAAGCATTATAATGTCGTCAGATATCCATATTACTGGAAGTTGTTTCTTCTTCACCAGTTATCAGTTATGGGGGGAGGGGTGGGAGGAGGAGCGTAGTTTTAACATTTTCATAATTCTTTCAGCTCCTAATGTTTTCGAGTTTCTGATAATCTTGTGCGCTATCTAACGGTGAAAACAGCGGCGATGGACCAGGAGGGAGGTAAAAATAATTCTCTGTGTGCAGCCCTCAAAGCCTTTTCCTAGCTTCACTTGCACATTGTGCAGCTCCTGTAAAGAGTTTCAGTGTAGACTGAGAAGGACAACTTGAAAGTTTTATAACACATCCATTAAAGGTTTTGATTCTTCCTGGCTTTATAATCTCTCTTCACACTGTAAACTGGCCTAGTGCTAGCAATTGCTTCAAATGTATATTTTAGAGCTGCTGCGTTGTGTTTACAATAATAATTTTTGTGAACATTAGCACCCTTTTCGGTTATATGATTTTTTTATAAATAATGCTAGGGCACTGTTGTGTCCTGGGCCCTAGGCCCACATATAGCAGAAAGGACGATACGGACACACAATCAGATAGTGGATAACTGGCCCTGCGCTCGGACCCTTTTTAGGGACGATCGGGTGCAAGTGCTCTACCCTGTTGTAATTAATCTGTGGGATTTTGACCACACCCTCCGCACGCTCATCAGTTTTGTTGGTTTGTGGGCCTGACTTTTAAAGTTTGCTAGCTAGGGTCGAACGCACGCAAGCACTCTACCTTGTTGTAATCCATCTGTGGGATTTTATTTTAACAATGCCCAACGCACCTCCATCAGTTTTGTTGGTGTGGGCGCTAGCCTTTTAAAATTCGCTTGAGTTCATTAGTGAAAGGCATGCATACCTCATGCCTTTTCCGGTGTTTAGCCCTCTTCAAGTGCACCAGTATACTACTGAAAACATACAAGGCTGCATGTTGTCCATGTTTCAGGACTACTACTTCTTTGAATTTTCTACAAAGTGCAATCTCACGGTGCAGTAATGGAGCGCTTTTCATGACATCGACCCTGTTACATGGATAATTGCACTTTTGCCAGTATGTTTGACTGAGAACGAACTTCTGTTTCCTGGATGTTTACTGTTTTAGAGACCTGCAAGTATAGGTACAATAGCGTGTTATTCCCACAACCACCCCACAGTAAATGTGAATACAAATGTTTATTTTGGACGGCCTGTGACTTCCACACGGTCGCTTTTATGTGAAACTGTTTTACTTTTCATTTTCAATTTATGTGGCAAGAAAAGTCCAGTTATGAGTTTAAAACGCTAATAGGTCTAACTTGAGCAAATGCTAGACCCATTGCATTGCAAATGCTTGTTCACCTTGTTGTTTGTTGCTTCCTCTGATCAGACAGAAGGAAGAGATCCAGTAGACATTTGCCTGAACAAGGGCTGGTGCATGCACTTCTCATCATTCTTACAAATCCGTTGAAGTTTTCTTTTTACCTTGCACATTTGAAGTATACAGCTCGGGTGGAAGATCTGACACTTGATTTCAGCAAGGGGGGTTTATGGAACTCTTGACATCTGAAACATAAGCAGTGCAATTGCAATGTTTAAAAATGATCATCTTCAAGCAGAACCATGTTCTTCATCCATCTAAGCCTTGACCACTCTGCTAGCCTATTCCCCTGCAAATGGGTGTTCAACTCTCAATACAAACAATTTGGGTTCACTGTGTGCACAAAAGCCAAGTGAATCGATGCTCAGGTGACCTCCTGTGCCTGTACCATCTGGCACCATCTGCTGAAGATGCTCTAGTACATTAATGACTTTAATTTCAGTGCATTTGTCTAACAGGTCGATCTTCTGAAACCCTACGCTACCCCTCTGCCTTTCTGTTTAATATCTCACTTTGCTCTTGCTGAAGTAGATGTCTTAATTAGAAATTATGAATGAATGATTATGTATTTTGAATAATGATTTAGGTAGAAAAGTGAATAACGTAGGAAAATAATGTGCACGTTTGAAATTGTGACCTCGAAGAATGTCCACCAGTGCTCACGAAGTGTACTAAATAATTATTAATCCATATGAAATATTGAAAATGTATTAATATTAATGTAGTAATATGTAATATTAAGGGTTATGAAATATATTCTTGTATTAATTGTAGGCCTTAACTTAGCAAGTGTCTTGGACTAGTTTTGCCAGGCCTCATGTAGAAGCTGCATTTCTTAGTGTTTAATGAAAATGCTGACAGAGTGAACTAACTGTGAAATGCTCATTGTTTAAATAAAATGCTTAGCAGAAACTTTCCATGGGAACCGATGGACAGGAGATGAAGTCTCTAGCAATGTATCTAATCTTGTGTAATGTGCATTAGATGTACTTTCCCAGGACGCGAACAATGAAGACACTGACTGGAGATGAAAATGCAACAAAATTGATACCAGACGAGCCGGATGATGAGAACATCGTGAAGCAGACCAATCAACAACATGTGAACTGTGAAATATTAGAATTCATAGATTTGGTAATTGGACATTAGTGGGTAAAGCAATAATGTACGATTAATTAACCAATTGGAAATTGAGGGATGGTTTGGGGAACTTTGATATAACAATCTGACAGAGGAGACCTGACACAGATTTGAGGAGATTTAGGCAGATTGCTGTTGAGAAGAAGAGACACAAGATTCTGTCATTGGGCTCATACTCTCTGACTGAGAGCCTGATGTTTTGCTGATCGACTGATGTCCTGAGGACGAAGACTGATTCTGCTTGCTGACCCATACCGTGGATAGGTAGATATGAAAATGACTGAATTGCATTTTATGCCTTTTCTTTCTAAGTACCAACTGCACTGGCTTAATACTTTCCTTTAGGTAGATGTTTTTCCAAATTTGTGTTCTAAATTGTTTTGCATGAAGTCCCACATGCTGATGCTAATCTGTGCTCACATGATGACTGACACATTACAGAGACGAATGGTTGACGAACTATCTTGCTGAACTTGATGGATATCATAGTTTTGCTGAATTGGGCATTACTAATATTTTGTGTTGATATATTAGAATGTCTTTAGATTCAAGCTCTGATTAGATCACGTCTTCTGCGACTAGCTGATAAACAAGCGTATTCAAATCTGTTTCAATCTGGATTGATGAATCAAGATTCCTGATTTAGTTTTGTTAACGAAAGGGAAATAAACTTACTAAACTTATAATCAAGGTGTGGTTATTCATGGCTGAAGAGTCATGGTGTGTGAAATTTACTGACTCCATTGATTGTAGATTTGACTAATGGTTATTGGTTATTGTGTGTTGATTATTGATTTTGTATGAAAACTATGGTAAGAACACCCTATACGAATCAAAAGGTTCATCGACCTATGCGCGTCCCCTTGTAAGTTTACTTATTAAGGACCGACGCACTAGCAGTTATGTTAGCAGACTGATGGTTAGTTTCTATAGGGGCTTGCCATAGGTGTTCAATTCAGAGTGTCAGATGTTGACAGTTGTGTTAGGAGACTGATGGACAGGTGTTCTTAGTTATGGTGATAGTTTAAGATTGATCCGTTAAGAATTCACTATTATTGACATTTATATTATGTTTTTTCAAAATGGCATTTGTAGAGAGAATGATGTTCCCTTAAGCCCAGAAATGACTTTCCCAGATACTGGATCCTGCTAATAGGGTTGGGTATGTTCCTGGCGTTCCAGTGTTAGAGTGAGAGAAATAGGTTGCGCTTGCACAGCTTATGCAACTTACTGATGAATTGTGACGTATGTGAAGGAATTTAGGGAGTCTGCGTACTCCGCAGTATGAGAGTAGGGAAGTCGTTCATTTCATATGTGTGTGGTGCTTTGTGCTCAAAAATAGTCCACATGGTTGTTGATGTGCGGACCCTGCGTGGTCTAAGACTCCAGAGTATTTTGAAAAGTGTTTGAGACACTTGGTTATATGTTGTAATCTGTCTGGTTTAGGAGGGCGAGCGGGCGTGGTGAACAAGTCAGTGTGTGAGTTAGGGTGGGTGAGAGAATTTTTTTGACTGAGATTTGGCGAGTCCTATGTGCACCAGGAAAGACCCATTTACTTGCGAATCTGGGAGACTGAGAAGGAGGAATAGCTGTATGAGCGAAAGGGTCATCAGTGAAAATCCGTATGGTTTCTGAAGCGATTGTGTTACTTTCCTGTAGTAAACCAGCAAATTTCTTTTTAGTTATTAGATTTTGGTTAGTGCTCGCAATATTTTGCATTAGTTTTGTTTGAATTCGAGTCTAGGAGACGAGCTAGAAGACTTTTTTCAGCCGCAGTGTGTGTGGTTGTAACATCATTAGAGCTGCGCTGGGATAGGTCGGTTAGTGAGAAGGGTCGCACACGGATTAGCAGCCGTCTGTGAGCGGCAATTGGTTGAGGACGTGAATGAAAGGAATCTTGGGAGTAAAAGTCATTTCCTGATCTGAATTTGAATAAACAAAAAGTAGAAAAGATGAAGTTTTTCAAGGTGTTAAAGAGTGCCCTAAAGGGAGATACTTACATTAAAGCGAGCGTAGGAGAGCCTACACCACCAGAGAATACTCTGGCTTACATTGAAATGGAGGAGCGAGGTGTCACGCCCTGCCTCTGGTTGAAGCAGTGGTGCAAGTTGACAGAGAAAAATGGAAGCTTAGCGTTTCCTGAGAATGGGATGTTCAATTTGAGAATTTTGGAACAATTGCGGATGGCGCTATATGAATCAAAGCCCCCTCTGAGACCAGCACAGTTTGAGGCACTAGCAGTTTGGGAGCTGGTAGCTAGACAGCAACACCAAATAAAATTTGAGAGGAGAGTGAGAAAGGTAGAGAAGTCACTAGCAGAGGCAATAGGGGATTGGGAGCAGAAGAAATGGAGAGCTGTGACATTGCAGAATGTTAAGTTGCTTCCAGCAATTATGTAGGAAGATGAGACGGAAGCAAAGAAAGCAACAAGAAAGTCTAATTAGGGTTCGTCTGAAAGTAAGGAAGCAAGAAAGCCTTCTATAGTTGAGGAGGACTCTGATACTGAGGATCTTGTTACATAGATACTGAGAGATTGACCACCACTGCATGCGGCACATGACGATGGCCCAAGTACTAGTATCGACGCAACAGCCCCGGCACAGGCAATGGGGACAGTGAGTCCGATACAGGTTAATACTGGTCAGACACAGGGTGTGGTGCAAGGACCTAATGTGTTGACTACTCCAATAGTTCAGGCCCAGATGCATCCACCACCATACAGAGAATCTATCCAGATGTACCTGTCTTAGAGACTACTTCGAATTTAGTGGTATCTACAGAGCAAGTGGGTTCAAGACCACTGTTGGTTCAGACTGAGCCGACTCTGATTTTGTTTCCCCAGGTACAGCCGCAGGGGATGCCGATGTTTACGCCAATGACATGGACACAGTCGGACTTGACACCAATTATGAATCAGAGCATGGGATTTACTCTCCCACAATGTTCGGGGGCTAGAGCAGCCCCAGAGGCAATATCACACCCGATTACTGTTGGTCCAGCAGCACCATTATTTGCGCAGAAGAAACCAGGCATGAGTGAACAAGGAGAGATGTCACAGAGTCTAGTGAGGAGGGGACCAAATGAGCAAATTCAGGCAGTCTCTTCTGTGGGTCAAACCTTTGAAGGGTCAAAATCATTGTTAGATCTTAGCCCACTTGTTGCACTTCCAGATGCTGTGAATGGACATAGTACAGGTCAGAGACTGAAATTATTGACACCACAGGCATCAAGTGCAGTGATACAGCAGGTGTCACAGATGAAGGCGAGTTGCATTTCATTACAAGGACTGACAGCTCAGCAGCTGACTGAATGGTTGGACAAGCTGAATACTCTGCAGAATGTTTCCAAGGGTGAAGAGCAGATCAATTGTGTCAGACTAAGTATGGAAGCAAGTGAACTGGTAGAGGGAACAATGGGGGTGAATAGATTAGAGTCATACACAGAGACAGAATTGAGATACCTATCCCCGAAAATTACAAGAGAAGTGAGCAAGGTACATCAGAGATTTGCAGACTTGGCAGAGAAGCATGACATAGAAATTGAAAAAACAAAGCATCTGAAGAGAAGTTACGGATTGGATTTTGAGGCAAAGGATTTTGAACACATGAGGTCAGCCGGAATGAAGGCGCATCTTAAGGAATTACTGCAGAATGCTCAGGTTTGGGGAGCATTAAAGAAGTGGGAAGGCAGATAGGCAAAGAAGAAAGATAAAAAGTAAGAAGATACTCTAGAGGTCACTGAGAATGTACAACAGGGCAAGGACCCAGTAAAGAGTTTACCAATTTGAGAGATCCCAGGTCGGACAGTTTGTTCTTGTCCATTGGCATAGGAGTGATATTCTGTCATTCACAAACGATTATCCAAACCT
This sequence comes from Pleurodeles waltl, assembly GCF_031143425.1. NCBI lineage: Eukaryota > Metazoa > Chordata > Amphibia > Caudata > Salamandridae > Pleurodeles > Pleurodeles waltl. Next base: position 308,122,973 of record NC_090446.1, read on the forward strand.
GAGGGAAAAGCCGGTAGAGTGGTATCAGAAGACAGACAGATTTGGGAAGCTCTCAAAATGTTTGTGGGAAGATTTGAATACCTTACTGGAAATAGTGGTTCCGGCAGACTTATGGGTCGAGTGTAAAAGAGCCATAGATTGGCCGACAAGTGAGCCAGAGATGGAAAAGAATACAGGTGCACCATCTCCTGAGGTAACGAAACATTATTATAAGGTGATTGAGTTCCTGAAGACAAGGATTTCACCCAAAAACATTGATTGGCAGAGAATTGATAGGACAGTGCAGGAGGTGAAGGAATCGATACATGCGTACTATGAGAGATTATTGAAGGCATTCAAGGAGTATAGTGCCAAGGAAGCGATTGAGCTGAAAGGCATGCTGCACTTTGTGTTCAGGTTTGTGGAGGGACTGAGACCTGAGATAAGTCAGATGATTAAGAGTCATTTGATTTGTTGGCAGGCAAAGCCGATTGATGAGGTATTGCGTAATGCGAAATACTGTAGTGATGAGATTGAGTTGAAGCAGAAACATTTGAAAGAGAAGGCAATGGTGATGCAGATTAAGGCAGCTCAAACAGGAGTACAGGGGACTTTTGTACAACAGATGCCACAGCAGCAGGGAAATGTCATGTTCCAGCCTCAGATAAGAGGTAGAAGTCGTGGAGGCAAAATGAATCGTGTTCCGGATTTGAATACTGTAGTGGTTCAGAGTGATGTGCAGGGAATGAAGAAGTTATTGCCGTGTCACATCTGCGGGGCCGTGGGACACTGGAAACTGGAGTGTCCGATGATGGTGCAAGAGGGTGTGGTTCAGCAAAATCACAACGTCAATGCATTTCAGACGATGGGAGGACCAAGATTAAGGGGCCCTAATCCAAATTTCCAGAATATTGTGAATCAAATGCAGAATTTTCAGCCCATGCAACAGGTGCAAATGCCCTGTGCACAAGTGTCACTGTTGCATCCGATACAGCAGCAAGATACTATGGTACCTAGACAGCAAATGCAGATTCCTCAGGCCCTGATGGAGCAGCAACAGATTATGGCCCTCATTCTGACCTTGGCGGGCGGCGGAGGCCGCCTGCCAAAGTCCCGCCGTCAGGTTACCGTTCCGCGGTCGAAAGACCGCGGCGGTAATTCTGACTTTCCCGCTGGGCTGGCGGGCGGTCGCCTTCAGACCGCCCGCCAGCCCAGCGGGAAAGAGGCTTCCACGATGAAGCCGGCTCGGAATCGAGCCGGCGGAGTGGAAGCTGTGCGACGGGTGCAGTTGCACCCGTCGCGTATTTCACTGTCTGCGCAGCAGACAGTGAAATACATGTAGGGGCCCTCTTACGGGGGCCCCTGCAATGCCCATGCCAGTGGCATGGGCACTGCAGGGGCCCCCAGGGGCCCCGCGACCCCCCCTACCGCCATCCGGATCCCGGCGGTCGGACCGCCGGGATCTGGATGGCGGTAGGGGGGGTCGGAATCCCCGCGGCGGTGCAGCAAGCTGCGCCGCCGTGGAGGATTCAATGGGGCGGCGGTACACTGGCGGGAGCCCGCCAGTGGTGCCGGTCCGACCGCGGCTTTACCGCCGCGGTCGGAATCCCCATTGGAGCACCGCCGGCCTGTCGGCGGTGCTCCCGCGGTCCTCTGCCCTGGCGGTCTTTGACCGCCAGGGTCAGAATGAGGGCCTATGTTTTTTCAACATGTCACAGGTCAGAGACAAGACAGAAGTAGTAATGCAGTACACCAATTCCTGTTACATAGTGAGAATGAGATAAATGGTGACTGGATGGGTGATGATTCTGATGAGGAGCCATGTGTTCTTGCGATGTCTTTAGAAGTAGATCAAGGAGGACCCTATGTGAAAGGCAAGGTTATGGGTCACAGAGTCTCATTTTTGGTCTAGGTTTAGACACAGGAGCAACATGCTCTACAGTGAGAAGTACAGAAGTTCCGAATTTACCCCTTTCAGGTCGAACAGTTCAGGCTGTGGGGGTAGCGAATCAGTTTTTGACAAACCCAATTACAGATCCAGTGAAAATTGAGATTTGCAATTTCTGGGGACTGCATAAGTTCGTAGGCTGTGATTCAAGCCCGGTATCCTTACTGGGAAGGGACTTAGGTGGTCATTCCGACCTGGGCGGTCTTTTCTCCAGACCGCCGAGGCCGGGGGAGACAGAATACCGCCATTGCCGGCGGTATTCATGCCTCCCTATTCCGACATTTCCGCTGGCCCAGCGGAAATGGCACATCAACATTGCCACCGGCTCGTAATAGAGCCGGCGGCAATGTTGATGTGCAGCGGGTGCAGTAGCACCCATCGCGCATTTCACTGCCCGAAATTCGGGCAGTGAAATGCGCGATGGGGCTATGCCTGGGGGCCCCTGCACTGCCCATGCCAAGTGCATGGGCAGTGCAGGGGCCCTCAGGGGCACCCCCAGTCCCCTTACCGCCAGCCTTTCACCCTTTCGCCAGTGTTTACCGCCACGGACAGGCTGGCGGTCGGGGACAGCACCGCTGCCCTGGGGATTATGCCCGCCAGGCAGAAGCCTGGCGGGAAAGTGGCGGGGCCGGCGGTATGACCGTGGCTTTTCCGCCACGGTCAGAATTGCTGGCGGAACACCGCCAGCCTGTTGGCGGTGTTACTGCCAACATACCACCGGCCGCCAGGGTCGTAATGACCCCCATACTGTGTAAGACAAAGTGCTTGATTACTTGTTCAACTGACAGAATTGAGATCCAGACAAATAGTGATGATGAGGAAGACCCAGAGCCCGAGTGTGAAACTTCAAATGAGGAGTACCCTTTGATTAAATTTTTCCCGATGTTCACAGTAAAAGAGCTTCATTCTGATTTGCAGGGAACGGTGCAAGAGAATGTGTGGGACTTGACAGGGAAAGAAGTGGGTTTAATCAAAAGAGTGGAGCCAATTAAGGTCACCTTAAATCCAAATGCAGTGTTTCTGCAGCTTCCCCAGTATATTATGATGCAAGAAGTACGGATGAAAGTGGCTCAGATAATTGCAGATTTTGTGAAGCAGGGAGTTTTGAAGGAAGTGTTAATCAGTCCGTGTAATTCACCGATAATGGGTTTGAAGAAACCATGTGGAAAAGTCCGAATTGTTCAAGATTTAAGAAAAATAAATGACATAGTGGTCAAGTGTTGTCCTGTAGTGCCCAACCCAGCTGTAATAATGTTTCAGATTCCATGTGATGCAGAGTGGTTCACAGTGGTTGATTTGTCACAAGCATTATTTTCTGTGCCTCTTCATGAGGATAGTCAATTTCTCTTCAGTTTCTAATTTCTAGCTCGAGTCTACTGCTGGTGTAGACTTCCCCAAGGGTACACGGAGTCACCATCCTTGTTTAATCAGATCTTGAAAAATAATTTGGAGTCACTAGAATTATCCAATCAACTCTGGTGCAGTACATTGATGACTTATTGATTGCATCAAGGACAAGGGACGAGTGTAAGTACGACTCGATTGCCCTATTGAATCATTTGGGAAAGTATGGACATAAAGTGTCACCATTCAAGTTGCAGTACTGTCAGAAGGTAGTGAAATATTTGGGTCATCAGATTGAGAAAGGGTCGAGGAAACATCCAGAGAAAGGATCACACAGATATTGCAGATGAACCCCCCGACTTCAGAGACAGATGTTAGGATGTTTCTGGGAATGGTGGGTTATTGTCGCCAATGGATTCCGAATTTTTCGGAAATCTCAAAACCATTGCAGAAGTTAACCCATAAGAATGTCACAGACTCCATAGCATTAGATGAAGATCAGATGAAAGCGTTCACTGAACTGAGAAAGAGTTTGTGCAGAGCTCCAGCGTTGGGTATGTCTGACTACACAAAGCCATTCACATTGTTTTGTCATGAGTGTGATGCATGTTCATTGTCTGTCTTGACGCAGGTCCATGGAGGTGCTCATCGCCCAGTAGCATATTTTTCAGCTACCTTGTACCTAGTTGCAGCAGACTTACCAGGTTGTTTGCGTGCAGTTGCTGGAGTTGGTCAGAGTCTTTCAGAGTGTGAAGGAGTAGTGATGGGATATCCCCTGACTGTAATGGTCCCTCACTTGATCAAGATTTTATTGACAAGGACAAAAACCCAATACTTGACTGGTGCTAGGTTGACTAGATATGAGATTAGCATTTTGGGTGCTACAAATGTGACACTGAAAAGATGTACAGTGCTGAACCTGGCAACTGTACTTCCAAATGATACTACGGAAATAGAGAAAGAGGAAGATGTTGAACATGATTGTCTCGAAGTAACTGAGTTGTGCACAAAACCAAGACCTGACATTAGAGATACCCGATTGAAAGAGAATGACCAAATTGTTTTTGTCGATGGTTCTTGTTTGAGAGACAGCACAGGGACACTGAGAGCAGGACACGCAGTATGCACAATTACAGGTACCTTACAAGCTTCCTGGATTCGAGGAGTATATTCTGGTCAGGTAGAGGAATTGGTTGCTTTTACTAGGGCGTGCCAAGTTTATGCTCGATTGAGAGCCACTATCTAGATGGATAGCCAATACAGATTCGGAATAGTTCATGATTTTGGTCAGTTGTGGTCGCAGAGAGGTTTTCTGGCCTCTACTGGATCACCAGTGAGAAATAGTGAGAGAATAAAGGAGTTTTTATATGCGATTCAACTGCCAGAAGAAATTGCTGTGGTGAAATGCAGTGCACCTCTAAAGTCACAGGACTACGTGTCCTTGGGAAATGAATATGTGGATCAAGTCGTAAGGTTTTGTGCATTGAACTGTATATCGTTCATGGACAAGTGGGAATTGTTATCTGAAGAAGGCACTACATTTATAAGCTTTTCATTAAAGGTGACCGATACATTAGAGGAGTTAAAAACCTTGCAGAGTAATGTCGACAAAGAAGAGAAAAGGTCATGGAGCAAAATTAAATGTGTTCAAAGACCGGATGAGCTGTGGGCCAGATAGTATTGCCAAATAGTCTGTTGTCTCAGATGGTGAGGTACTATGATGGTCAGACACACATTAAGATGGATGCCATGGTTCGTCTGTTCAAAATTGACTGGTTCAACCCCAAGTTTAGACAGGCACCTGAAGCAGTATGCCATCAATGTGTCATTTGTCAGCAATTAAATTTGGGGAATGAGACAGTGGTAAATTTGAGCCACATTGGAAGAGCAGGAAGTCCATTCAGCAGAATGCAATTGGATTTCATTGAGATGCCTGCATGTGGCAGTTTGTGATATGTTATGGTGATCATGTGCATTTTTAGTCACTGGATTGAAGCGTACCCTACACAGAGAAATGATGGCCTCACAGTAGCAAAATTGTTCCTAAGGGAACTGATACCACATTTCGGATTTCCGATCTCTTTAGATTCAGAAAGGGGAACTCACTTCAATAATGAAGTGATTAAACTGTTGTGTGCAGCATTGAATATTGAGCAGAAGTTGCATTGTAGCTACCGCCCTGAAGCATCAGGACTAGTGGAGCAGATGAATGGTACCTTGAAATCAAGAATTTGAAAAATGTGCGCAGCTACAAATCTGAAATGGCCAGATGCATTGCCCTTGGAGTTGATGTCAACACACCTGACAGGAAAACAGGATTGTTGCCCCACGAGATTCTTGTGGGCAGAGCAATGAGGTTGCCAGCAGTTCCAGCAAATGCACTTGTCAACAGTACAGATGATATGGTGTTGGGTTAATGCAAAGGTCTGGGTGATGTAGTCTGTTCTTTCTCTCAGCAGGTGGAGGCCACCACATTGCCACAGATCCACGATCCTGGACACAACCTGAGAGCTGGCGACTGGGTTGTTGTTCGAAAACATGTTCGCAAGACATGCTTGCAACCTCGTTGGAAGAGACCATACCAAGTGGTTCTAACAACTACGACTGCTGTGAAGTGTGCAGGGATCCCGAATTGGATTCACGTGAGTCACACGAAGAAAGTGGCATGTCCGCTGGATCATGAAGAAGCATTGTTGAGAGTACCAACAACTGTGAGACAAATTACAGCACCAGAACAAGAAAAAGAGAAAAGAAGAACTGAAGCTGAACCTGAGCTCATTGAAGATGGCTCTATCACCCCTGTGAGAGACAAAGGTGAAGATCTCCAGGAGGGTACTAAGGAACCTATCACAACTGAACAAGCAGGAGAGCCTATAACTGAGGGGGCCGTCCCAGAAGCAGACGATTCCAAGAGACAGAGAGAGCAAGTGCCAGACCCAGAAGGAGAAGGAGTTGAGGTGGATCAAAGTCAAAGTGGTCTGACTCCTCCTGAACCTGTTGCAGGTCCGTCAAGAGAAAACACCATAGAGAAAGAAAATGATTCAAGTTCAGTCCTGAAGAGAATTTTGACAGAAGGTACACGAATAGGAGGTACGTTGCCGAATTTACAAGTAGAGAAAATGAAAGAGGTAATAGTTGAACCAACAATAGAGGAAGAAGTAGATACTACCAGAAAGGAAGAATTAAGTGAAGGAGAGTTGAATGGTGATTGAAAGTTGAAAAGAAAAAGAATAGCAAGTCAAAGATACGCAGGTCCTGAATGGGCTTATGCAACTACAAATGAATGGCAGCAAGAGTTTATGTCTTTTTGTTTTGAAAGGGAAGTTCTGAGGCAATATTTTGAAGTGACTTGAAGAAGATTGATGAACTGAACTGTTGAAACAATTTGAAAAATATTTTAAAAAAAGAGACTGATGAAAGTAACCGGAAGAGACTGTTGTGTAGCCATTTTAGCTATAGCTCCACGTTATTTTAACACACTAGGCCAAGCCGCTGTGCACTCTAACCTAGATATATTTTATTCGGCTTTATTTTATTATTGTTGCAATAGCCACTTTTACGGTCTTGTTTTCTTTTCTGTTTATCTAACTGTTATTGCCTAGGCCAGCACTCTGTTCTCAAACAAGACATTCTTGCTCACTCTGTGCCTCTTCCAAGGCTACAGCAAAGTACATTGCCGGTGAACGTGGTATAAGTTTAGTCTCCCACATTCATAGAAAACACACAGCCTTACATAGGGACATTTTCTCAGAACATCAGCTGTTTTATTATAAAAACACTTCCCTGTCCCTTACACATTACAGGGAGATTCCAGCTAGAGAACCACAACTGTATGCTGATTGCCGAATGCTTTGCTACAGCTGTTTTGCAGACTTCAGGCCTTTGCTCAGGTATGGGGGATGATATCTTCCCAGTCGAACCTGAAGGGCAGAATTAGAGCTTAACACGCTGTGCTCTATCATAGCTGAGGTAGGAATTAGTCTATTGACTGTAGTGACAATATGCTAGCGTTATTCTTATGCTTCACTCTCCTTGTCACAATTTTAATATTGTCATGCTGTGTCGTCCTGGTTATTGCAGCTCACGCTTTGCTATCTAAGATGCAGTCGCTTCATTAAATCATTATTGAAACTAATGAGACCTGAGTGACCACGGCTTCCCGTAGGAACCAATTAGGTCATGTGCTCAGCTGCCCAGTCATCCCTGCCATCGGGTAGAGATGAGGCACTGCTAGTTAGCCAGAGCAAAACCCAGACTGGAGCGACAGGTGTCACCGGCAGTGGGTTAGACATAGTCTCCTACACCGCAGGTGATTCTGCCGCTCATAATCCAGTAGTCTCATTAGAATAATGAGAGCCTACGCAACAAGACATTGATAACCTGATTTGACTTTGAAACCTGATTTTGACAAAGCTCCGAACCAATTTTGACAAGGAGAAGGGTTCCTGGAAGTGAAACTGATCTGCTGAAAGAATTGTTTATTTTTTATTTTTGCTGCAAGTTTTCTAAGTTATTTCTACTTTCTGATTCTTTACAGATCATGGCTGATATAAATAAGCAAATCAGGGATATTAGGTGCTGTAAATATATGAGCATTGGTTTGGCAATGATGTGTGGGACTTTGTTTATAGTGTTGATTGTGGGTATGTCTGTTTTTGATGTGAAAGGAGCCAATGATACTTCTGCTTTTGAGAATACTACACTAACAGCTTTAGAAAGATTTAAGTTAGATGAGAAATATTTGTGCAAGGAGAACTTTCTTCCAATGTTTTCTATCGCTTATTGAGTGAATATGTAGAGACGATGGATGCAAAGGATTGTCTTGTGTGTACGCAGATTCCTTCATCAGTCGAGGAAGGAGTAATTTACCATGGTCTTCCACTAACATATGGGATAAGTTGTAGTCTGTTACTAACTAGATTCTATAATCAGGAGTACATCCAATATTTCTACTCCAATCACGACCTCGTGTTTTCGTTTGTTCCTATTATTAGGCATTTGAGTAGAGTAGCTAAGCATAATGACATAGAATTAGTTAGAGGATTCTTTGAACCTACACTAATGTTTGGGACAGCCTATGCTCATAAAAATAATCTCACATGCTTGCTTACACCTTTAGAGAAGATCTTCTTAGATCATACTGATGATAGAAGAAAGGCGCTGAAAGAGAAATTAGAAAAAGGCTTAGAGAAAAGGATGTACAAGAATGATTATGCTTATACTGCAATTAAAACGCAAGGGAAATTAGCTTTAGATGCATTACACATAGGGAAGCTTTGTGTATATAGGCCAAAGTCACGCACTTGAAGTGGATGGTAACTCATTCGCAAACGGGAAGGGGTCCCCATGGGACCCCTTCCCCTTTCTGAATGCAAACAAAAATATTTTTTCAGAGCCGGCAGGTATTTGTTCTATTTGCAGCTCGTTTTCCTTTAAGGAAAACGGGCTGCAAAAAGAAAAAAACAAACTGCTTTATTCAAAAGCAGTCACGGACATGGTGGTCTGCTGTCTCCAGCAGGCCACCATCCCCGTGAGTGCCTAGACTCGCTATGGGGTCGCAAACTGCGACCCACCTCATAAATATTGATGAGGTGGGTCTTTGTGACCCCATAGCGAGTCGCAGAAGGTGTCTGAGACACCTTTCAGCATACCAGTTTGCGAGTTGCAAATTGCGAGTCGGATGACTCGCAATTTGCAAGTCGCAAAATGGTTTCTACCTACATCTGGCCCTTACTTACTAATCTGACTAACGCGAGTAGTGAGTTGAAGGAGTTAAAAGAATCAGGTGCTTGGGAAAAGGCTTGTAATGAGTTTGCTTCAGTGGGAAATTGGCTTAGTAGTATTTGGAATGGGGTACTATTGAAAATCATACAGGGAATATTAATCATCATAGGTTGCGTATTATGAATAGGAAAGAATCTGTAAGGAAAATTCAAGGAGAAGACAAAATGTCGAAGAGATAGAATTGTGAAATTTTGGGTAGTAAATTTAGTGTGATGACACATGTAGTCATCAGAGGAGGGATTGCTGAAGCAGATGTCTTAATTAGAAATTATTAGTGAATCATTATGTATTTTGTTATAATGACTTAGGTAGAAAAATGAATAACGTAGGAGAATAATATGCATGTTTGAAATTGTGACCTCGAAGAATGGCCACCAGTGCTCACGAAGTGTATTAAATAATTATTAATCCATATGAAATATTGAAAATGTATTAAGAATAATGTAGTAATATGTCATATTAAGGGTTATGAAATATGTTCTAGCTTATTAATTGTAGGCCTTAACTCAGTGAGTGTCTTGGCCTGTGAAATATTAGAATTCATAGATTTGATAATTGGATATTATTGGGTAGAGTGATAACGTATGATTAATTAACCAATTGGAAATTGAGGGATGGTTTGGGGAACGTTGATATAACAATGTGAAGAGGAGACCTGACACAGATTTGAAGAGATTTAGGCATGCTGCTGTTGAGAAGAAGAGACACGAGATTCTGTCATTCGGCTCATACTCTCTGACTGAGAGCCTGATGGTTTGCTGATCGACTGATGACCTGAGGACGAAGACTGATTCTGCTTGCTGACCCATACCGTGGATAGATAGATATGAAAATGACTGATTTGCATTTTAATGCCTTTCTTTCTAGGATACTCCTGCGCTGGCTTAATACTTTCCTTTAGGTAGATGTTTTTCCAAATTTGTGTTCTAAATTGTTTTGCATGAAGCCCCACATGCTGATGCTAATCTGTGTTAGTTGAGGGTACTCACATGATGACTGATGCATTACAGAGACGAATGATTGATGAACTATCTTGCTAAACTCGATGGATATCATGGCTTTGCTGAATTGGGCATTACTAATGTTTTGTGTTGAAATATTAGAATGTCTTTAAATTCAAGCTCTGATTAGATCACGTCTTCTGCGACTAGCTCATTAACAAGCGTATTAAAATCTGTTTCAATCTGAGTTGATGAATTAAGATTCCTGATATAGTATTGTTAACGAAAGGGAAATAAACTTGCTAAAACTGCTGTTGAACTGGAAAGGAACAAATGTAGTGCACAAGACACTACCCATCCTTTTCTTGATGTTACAAATCTGAAAAGATCCAATACTCTTGCCTCTATCTTTTCAGTTGTTAACTTCCACAGCTCCAATTTAGCTTCACATTTTTCTTGGTATCTGTCTCACCCTCAACCCAATGTATTTTTCCCTTTCTCCTTTTTTCCACTGACCATTTCTATCCTACCATTCTGCTCCATCTCTTCTCCCCACTCACTCCTTTTGATCCTTGTTCTCTCTCTCTCCTGTCTCCATATCTCTGCTTCTGTACCTTTCCTTTCATCCCACCTCTATTATTTTTCCTCTTCTTTTTCTCTTCCTTCATTGCTCTCTCCTCATACTCTCTTAATTTCTTTCTCCATTATCTTCTTTCCTTGAATACCTTATACTACCATCTGTCTATCTCTCCCATCACATCAATTTTCTTTGTGTTTGTCTCTTCCTGTTCTCTTCGTATTGAGTTGTTCCCTCATTCTGTCCCTCTGTTCTTATTTCTTTCTTCTTTGTCTCTTCCTCTCTTTTAGCTCATTTTGTCGCTTGCATTCCCCTCACATCCCTCCCTCTTACCCACTCTTTCATTCCCTCATGCCTCGATTTCTCTCTATATGTATATTCGTCTAACACTTTGTCTACCTCATTTTGTCTCGTTCCAAATCCTACATTTGTGTTTCTTCATTCTGACTGCTCTCTCTTACTCTTCTATCAACCACTGTTTCCCTTCTCACCTTCTCCTTATACCTCTTTTCTTTTCCTCTATTCTGTCTTTCTGCTGTTCTTGGTGATTTCTGTACATATGAAATGCTCCTGACTCATAGTCCCACATTTGCCAAACTGTAATACAATTCAGCACACAACTAAAATTGCTGCACTGTGTTGTGTGACTTGGAGTGAGTAAGAAAGCACCATATCTATCCTTCTCTCTTCTTAGCCTTTGCGTACAATCAGGCTGCCTAGCGCCAAGCAAGCACCTTTGCGCCATAGTGCAAAGGTGTCTGTGTGAATGTAGCATGGGTTTTGTACTGGAAGGGTTCACTTCCAGTACAAAATATTATGCTTAGACTAACTTTAAAACTTTCCTCACTTCAGATGAGTACTGTACAATGAGCATACATGCAAAGTGGGAACAGTTATGAGAATTACAATAATTTCTCGTTTTTAACTCTTGCTTCGAAGTATCAATGCAGCTTTAATATTTAGTGCAAACCCTTGTCTACTATTGTTAGTAGATAGGCTTTTGCACCAAAAAACCTGGATGGTTGCATGGGAACACCCATGTACCACTCATGGAACCTCCCTTCCCTTGTCAAAGAGTAACCCAAAACAGCGCAGTCCATACTTTCAGGTAACTTTCCAGCACAACATGTTCTGCGCTGCAAAGTAAATCCAACAAAGTAAATTTTGCGACGTAAACCCAGCACAACAGATTTGTAAAGCTGTCTTCTATTGTGAAACGCTCTCTGTTATAGAAAATAGCCCTGACCAAAGTGGGCATTTGACATAGATGAAAAATACACACAAAAAGACTGTTTGAAATGTAAGTGTGGGCAAATAAATGTGTGCCTGTTTGAAAAAGAAGCCACTTTCAACCCTCTGTCTGTTCCTGTTCTGCTTTCATCCTGTTCTTTCCTCTGTTTATTCCCTTGTTTCCTTTCGACTTTCTTCCTCCTTTGCCTTTCTCACTTTTAGCTCATTTTGTCTCCTGCTTTCCACCCACATCCCTCTCTCTTACATGCTCTTTCATCACTCTCATGTCCGCATTTCTCTGATCTCTCTCTACTTCTATAACTCTTTGTCCACTTCTTTTTGTCTCTTTCCCTAGCCTTAATTTGCCTTTCTTCATTCTCACCATTATCCCTTACTCCATTTTTCTTGTCTCAAACACTATTTCTCCTCTCACCTTTGCCTCGCTCCTTTCCCTCTCTCTCTCTCTCTCTCTCTCTCTCTCTCTGTCTCTCTGCTGCTCATACTAATTCCTGTACATATAGGCTATTCATGACCTGTAGTGTTAAACACTCTCTGCTATAGCAAGTCAGTGTCTTCTTAAGGATTTTAAGAGTACTGGACAAGACATATTTTGGAGTCTCTGTTTGAAACAACTTTGAGGTTTATTACCCATGTTCAGCTAATTCAAGCCCACATGATGTCATTGGGCACAGAGAGACAGAGGCAGGTGTGGGCAGAGAGGAGAGAGACTGACCTACAGAATCAGACAGAGGTGTGTGAGAGAGAGAATGTTCACTTTCCCAGGAAGCCCTTTGTAAGGTGGGGCTCTGGGCCATTGCCCTCTTTGCCAATGCCATAAAATGTATACGGTTATAATAATTTGAAGTTGTTGCATAAATTATGTTTTAAAGGAATAAGTATAACTTTACAAATTATAATCTTTGCGTAGTTTAAGTTTGGTTGTATCTAAAGAATAAATAAAGTTATAGTGATTTGAAGTTAGTGCCGACATTGTACATTTAAGATACAACTATAACTTTAGAATTTCTATTGTTTGAGTAGTTTAAGTTGGGTTTTTATAGAACAAATAAATAAAGGTTCCCCAACTATAACTTATTGTGGACTTTTGTCTTTTTTCATTGAATTTCAATGATTATTTTATTTTTAACAAACATGTATTTCAGATCATACACTACAGTATTGGACGGTGGTGTGTCATTATGTGGAAAGTCGTACAGTACAGTGGAGGAGAGTGTCGTACAGTGGAGTGTCATAGAGTGTAGTGTAACAGAGTGGAGAGAAATGCAGTGCTACAGAGTTGATTATAGTGTGGTACACTGGAGGGCCATAGAGTTGAGTAAAGTGTCATACAGTGGAGTAGCGTCTTGTAAAGTACAGTGCTGTAGAGTGGAGTACAGTGTAGTGGCATAGCATAGACTGGGGTAAAGCGTTATAGAGTGAAGTGGCATGTTATATAGTGGAGTGGTATGATGTATCGTAGAGTGTAGGAAACTGTCGTAATGTGGTATGGCACAGAGCGGAGTACAGTGTTGTGGAGTAGAATAATGTAAGGTAGAGAGTGGTACAGTGGAGTGGCAAAGAGTGTTGTAGAGTTAAGTGGCATACAGTACGGTTGAGTGGAGTCACGTACAGTGGAGTAGAGTGGACTAGTGTATTATAGAGTGGAGTAAGTCATGGTACAGTGGAGTAGAGTGGACTAGTGTATTATAGAGTAGAGTGGAGTAAGTCATGTTGGAGCTGTGTAGAAGAAGTTGTATAGAGTCTCGTAGAGTGGAGTACAATGTGGTACAGTTGCATAGAGTGGAGTACAGTGTTGTACAGTGACGTAGACTGGAGTACATTGCTGTACAGTGGAGTAGCATACAGTGGAGTAGAATTTGGTAGAGTTGAGGATCGCAGAGTGGATTAGAGTGACATATAGTGGAGAGGCATAGACTGGAGAGTACAGTGTCGTACAGTGTTGTGTCATGCTGCAGAATGTTGTGGCATACAGTGTTGTGGCATACAGTGGAGTTGTGTGAAGTGGAGAGGCGCAGAGTGGAGAGACGCAGAGTGGAGTGGCGTGCAGTGGAACAGTGTCGAGTGGAGTGGCGTACACTGGAATAGCGTATAGTGGAGTGGTGTACAGTGGAACGGCATAGAGTGGAGTGACATACAGTAGTATAGCATAGAGCGGAGTGGTGTAGAATGGAGTGCGTCCAATGAAACAGAGTAAAGTGTAGTGGTGTATAATGGATTGACATGGAGTGGACTAGCTTAAATTGAGGTGCATATAGTGCAGAGCGTAGTCGAATGGTGTGATGTTAAGTGCCATATCATAGAGTAGAATAGCATACAGTGAAGTGTCGTATATTGGGGTAGCTAGTCTGGAGTGGCATACAAGGGAGTGGAAGACCATACAGTGGAGTGACAAAGAGTGGAACAGCATAGAGTGGAGTGGCATAGAGTGGAGTTATGTACAGTGGAATCGTGCAAAATGGAGGTGCAGGGAGTGGCGTGGAGTGACAAAGATTAGAAAGGGGTACAGTGGAAAACTGTAGAGTGGAGTAGTGTTCAGTGTAATAGCAAAAAATTGAGTGGTGTAGAATGGAGTGGCATATAGTAGATTAGCATACAGTGGAGAGCCGTACATTGGAGTGGAGTAGAGTCTATCTATCTATCTATCTATCTATCTATCTATCTATCTATCTATCTATCTATCTATCTATCTATCTATGCATTTGTATAGCGCACTTGTCACCCGTGAGGATATCCAGGCACTGTGAGCTGCAGAGCTCTAGTCAAAAAGACAGGTCTTGAGGCCTTTCCTGAACTCCTGGAGGGATGGGGCCTTTCTCAGGTAGGATGGAAGGCTGTTCCAGGCTTTGAATGCGATGAAGGAAAAAGTGTGGCCTCCGAGCATGCTGCCACAGATGTGGGGGTGACTGAGACAGTGAGGAAAGCTGAGCAAAGGTGTCTAGAGGGTTGACAGAAGTTCAGTCAGTGGTTTAGGCAGGTGGGTTGAGGTTGTGGAGGGCCTTTTATGCATCTGTCAGATTTCTGAATTGACAGTGTTTGTGCATAGGCATAGTGGAGATTCCTTAGGTGGGGGTAGAGGTGGGTTCTTCTATATAGGTTCAGGATGGGTTTGGTGCCGGAGTCGTTTTGTGAGGTGGGCTGGGATTACTGAGTAGAGAGTATTACTGTAATCAAGGTCTAGGATGACTCCCAGGTTCCTGGCAGCATTGAAGGGGGAGTAGAGTGGGGTGACATAGACTGGACTGACGTGCAGTGGACTGGGGCAGAGTGGAACAGCATAGAGCGGAATGGCGCAGGGTGGAGTTGCGTACAGTAGAATAGCATCTAGTGGACTGGCATACAGTGGAGTGGCGTACAATGGAAAGGCATAGAGTAGAGTGGGGTGCAGTGGAGGGGGTGCAAAGTGGAGTAGTATACAGTGGAGTGGCATACACTGGAGTAACGTAGCGTGGAGTGGCATACAGTGGAATAGCATGGAGTGGAATAGGATAGAGTGTAGTGGTGTACAGTTGAGTGGTGCAGTTTCGAGTGTTATACAGTGGAGTGGGGTAGAGCAGAATAGCATACAGTGGAGTGTTGTAGAGTGGAGTTGCATATAGTGGAATACTGCGAGAAAAGAGGAGTAAAGCAAAATAGCAAACAGTGGAATAGCATAGCATGGAAAAGCTTAGAGTGGAGTAGCGTAGAGTGTAGTGGTGTACAATTGAGTGGCATGGACTGAAGTGTTGTACAATGGAAAGGGGTAGGGTGTAACAGTAAACAGCGGAATGGGGTAAAGTGGAGTAGGAAAGACATAAAGTCACATACAGTGGAATAGCATAGAGAGGAGTGGCGTACATTGTAATTGAGTAAAGTCCAGTATCCTGCTGTGGAGTGGCATACATTGGAGTGACCTTGACTGGAGTGCCGTACAGTGGGGTGGTGTAAAGATTTGGGTGTATTATATGGTATGGCTGTGTAGCCTGACAGTGTAGTAGTTTGCAAAAACTGTCTTGGATCCAGTCAGGCTTGTTTTAACAACCTTAAGCTCAATCATGGGTAGCTTTAGCTTTCGAGGCTAATAGACTTGAACAAAAGAAGTTATTGTAAAGCATTTAACAGTGCCAAACAACGAAAAAGAATGCCACCCAACGTTAAATTAAAAGAACACAACATCAATTTATAAGAATAGATTATATTTAATATGAATTTTTAGAGTCCAACATCAGCAAAGTCCACTGGAGCGTTCTGGAAATATGAATTTTCAAAGGAATTATCACTTTCTAATTTACCCTCAAATAAGCATTGGTCAATTAAAAGTTTGAAAATTTTTCCAAAATTTGTAAAAATGAGTTTTGCTACTCCGCCCGGCTTGAGTGACCATATCCAAAAGGATGAAGTCTAGGGAGCTAGATACAAAGTAGGGTTCTAGCAACTCCAAGGGCAGTGGCTGTTCCAAGGGTAATTGCTTCTGGGTATCTGGTGACATGGTCCACTAACACCAAGATAAACCAATTGGTAGAGGCAGTGGGTAGGTCTAGGGGACAAACAAGGTGAATTCACACCCTCTAAATGGGTGTCCACCCACACCACAGGTAGTAATATAATGAGAGCCTTTGGTTTGCTGCCTGCTTTGCCACTGGCCTGACAGGTAACACAGGAACGACTTAGCTCCTTTACCTTTTCTGACATCTAAGGCTAGTGAAAGTGATTGATCAGGCTGTCTCAAGTCTTAGCCTGCCCCAGATTTCCAGCAAAGGGATGCCATGGGAGAAGTTAAGGAGAAATTCTGTGTACTGTTGGGGGCCAGCACTCTCATAGTTACCCCTGTTTGGGGTCCCTTGTCTTACTATACAGGATTCCCTCCTCCCTGTACACCATATTGGTCCAGCTGACTTGATTGCAACTTTTGGCAATCAAGGATTGGTCTCTTGGGGCCACCAACAGCAGTCAGTGATGAGTTCTCCGAAGTGGCTACCAACTTCAAGGTTTGGGCTTCTTCAGCTCTTTTGTCCCTGGAATTTGTTTCAGGGGATCAGCCAAATTATCATTGGAGTCACTGTTTTGATCTGGGGCATTACTTTTACCCAAACCAGGAGCCACAGGTCACAAGTTCCTAACTTTGCTAGCCCAAGGAACAGCAGGTGAAGTCCAGCAGACTTTGCAGCCTCTGTTTTTGTGGTCCAGAGGTCCAGTTAGGTAGGCCCATTCAGAGGTTAGCCAGGCTGAAGTGCCAGCCGGTAACCCTCTACTAGCAAATGGGGCTGCAAACTTTTCCACAGCAAAAAGACAATGCAGAGTTGTTGCTGCAATGAAATATATAAAAGTATTTGTCCTGCTAAATAATATACAGCTCCTTGCCATATGACTCTTCAGGCCTTCCTTAGGGGAGGCTTACATATATTGTTAAGGGAAGTGGTGGCTTTGGCATTCGTTTGAGTGGCAAGGTCGAACTAGCAATGTGACCACTGCTCTTCCGGTCAGCAGTGGCAGGCTGGGAGCTATCTTGTAGTTTGTCACACAATTATACCCTGGGTTCCATATACTAGGGAATTATAATTAAATCAGTACTTTCCAATTGGGAATAGCAAATTCAACATCCCCTTTTGTAGGGGGTTAGCATACTGGGACTGAGGTCTGGTGTACTCTCAGAGTCAAAAAACCATCAGTATCAGTTTAAAAATGTGGCGGTAAACATGCAAAAAGAGGCATTTTCTTACAGGTGGGTTAGAGGGGAATACCATACATAGAATGGAGTAGCGTACACTGAAGTGGCATACAGTGCGAGAGCATAGAGTCGAGTGGCTTAGATGGAATAGCATAGATTGAAGTAGTGTACAGTGGAGTGGCATACTATCGAGTGGTGTACAGTGGTATGGGTAGAGTAGTATAACAGAGTGGAGATTTACACAAAGTGGGGTTGTGTACAATGGAATTACGTATAGTGGATTGGCGTAGACTGGAGTAGTGCACAGTCGAGTGGTATACAGCGGAATAGGGTAGAGTGGAGTGGTATTAAGCGGAATAGCTTAGAGTCGTTGGCATATAGTCGAATATAGTCGAATAGCGTAGAGTGGGGTGGCATACAGTGGAATAGCATACAGTGGGGTGGCATAAATTGGAATAGCTTAGATTTCAGTATTGTAGAGTGCAGTGGGATACAGCAGAGAGGTGCAGATTGGATGGCGTACAGTGGAGTGGGGTAGACTGGAACAGTATACTGTGGAGTTGCATAGCGTGGAGTTGAGCACACTGGAATAGCATAAAGTGCAGTGGAGTAGAGTGGGGAGGTGTTGAGTGGAGAGTTGCACAGTGGAATAGCAAATAGTTCAGCGGCATACACAGAGTGGAGTGGTATTAACTGGAATAGCATTGAGTGGAGTGGTGTACAGGGGAATATTTTGTGGATTGGCATACAGTGGAGTGCGTAGAGTGTAATAGCCAAGAGTGGAATAGTGTACACTGGAGTAGCGTACAGTACAGTGGCATAGCCTGGAGTGGCATAGAGTGAACAGCACAGGGTGGCGTAGAGTAGAGTGGTGTGGAGTGATATTAAGTGTAGTGGCATACAGTGGAATAGCATATGGTAGAGTGGCGTAGAATGGAATGGCATACAGTGGACTGTTGTACAGTGGTGTGGTATACACTGGAACAGCATAGAGTGGAGCGTCATACATTGGAATATCGTACAGTTATGTGGTGTAAAATGTAGTGGCATAGAGTGGAGAGTGCTAGAGTGGAGTTGTCCAAAGTAGAATAGCATACAGCGGAGGGGTGTAGAGTGGAGTGGCATACAGCAGAGTAGCGTGAAGTAGAGTGGCATACAGTGGAATAGCATAGAGTGGAGTGCCATACAGTGGAGCAATGTAGAGTGGAGTGGCATACAGAGGTGTGGCATAAGGTGAAATAGCGTAGATGGAGTAGCGTAGAGTGTTGGGCCATACAATGGAGGGATGTAGACGGGAATGTCGTACAATGGAGTGGGTAAGAGTGCAATAGCATACAGTGGAGTGGAGAGGAGTTGTGTACAGTGGAATATTGCAGAGTGGAGCAGTGTACAGTGGCGAAGCCGAGAGTGGAGTGGTGTAAACTGGAGCTGGAGTTGTGTACAGTGGAATAGTTTAGAGTGGAGTGGTGTACAGTGGAGTGAAGAACAGTGTATAGCGTAAAGTGCAGTTGCCTATAGTGGATTGGCATACACTGGAGTGGCCTAGACTGGAGAGTTGTACAGTGGAGTGGGTTAGATTGGAATAGCATACAGTATAGTACAGTGCCATAGAGTGAAGTAGTGCACAGTGGAGTGGCATACAGTGCAAAAGCATAGAGTGGAAGGGCATACAGTGGAGTGGCAAAGACTGGCATAGATTAGAGTGGTGTACAGTGGAATAGCATGGGGTAGAGTGGAATAGCGTGTAATGAAGTGGTGCAGAGTGGAGTTGTGTACTGTAGAATAGCATAGAGCAGATTGGCGTACAGTGGAGGAGCACACAGTGGAATAGCACAGAGTGGAGCGGTGTAGAGTTGAATGGCATACAGTGAAATGGCAGAGAGAGGAATACATACAGTGGAGGTGGCATACAGTAGAATAGTATAGAGTGGAGTGGCGTAGAGTGGAGTGGTGTTGAATGGAGTGGCATACAGTGTAATAGTGTATTGTAGAGTGGCATACAGTGGTGTGGTGTTCAGTGGCATGGCATAGATTAAAGCAGCATACAGTGGAGCAGCATACAATGGAATAATTTACAGTGAAGGGGCATAGAGGGGGTGTGCTAGAGTAGGGTTGCATACAGTAGAATAGCATAGAGTGGAGTGGCATACATTAGAGTGACGTACAGTGCAAACGCGTAAAGTGCAGTAGTCTGTACATGGAGTGGCGTACATTGCAGTGGCCTATACTGGAGTGTTGTACAGTGGAGTGGATTAGAGTGGAATAGCATACAATAGAGTGACAGAGTGGAGTACCACACAGTTGAGTGGAAACAGTGCAAGAGTATAGAGTACAGTGGCATACAGTGGATTGGCATAGAGTGGTATACCATAAAGTGAAGCAGCGTACAATGGAGTAGCATGCAGTGGAAGGGGTACAGTGGAGTAGAGTGGAATAGCATAGACTGGAGTGGTGTACAGTGTTTGTCTCATGTGCCCTGTTGACTGTGGTATATCTTGCTGGCCAGTGCTATTTGGAGCAACGTAGTAGGCGAATACATGGTATATCATTGATATTTTGGGTGTTTGTGGGAAGTTCTATGTAATGTAATGTGTACTGTTGTGTCTGTGGTGTATGTATGTCTATTGCTTCAGTGTGGCAAATGTTTTTGAATTTCTCCTATCGGTTATATATACATAGATCAAGCCATTCCTGAATAGTGATATAGTGTTGCAATTTTCTTCCCTAAATCAGTTTTACAGCAGTACGCCACACCATTCATAGGTATCGCACTGTAAGTCACAGGGGCTTTCATTATTCCATTTAATGGTATCCAGTTCACACATTTTGGAAGGCTTAATTGGCCTCGCAGCCTGGACACAAGCCGCTAGCGTTAAGCCGACTATGCCATCCTTCCACCAGAACTAAAGTAAATACAAAATCATTCCCTGATATTTATTGCTTCTGTACTGTGTACACCCGTGTCAGTAACTTGGCAGCTTCCAACTCCTATCCATTAAGCTGTTAAATATGTGTGTGCACAGCTTATCAGAGTGTCTGGCAAAAAACATAGGAATGTCCAGCATTTATACAGAGCTTAGTATTGGCACTTAACTTGTCTCTAAGCACTCCCAAGCAGGATTTCCATTTTGAAAAAGAAAAAGAAAAGGGCCCTTGTCATGGGTGTCGTCTCCCATGGCAAGGGGGTTTAGCAGCTTTCACTGCACTTTACTGCCAGGGTTTTCCTGGAAGGGTCCGTCAGTGAAAAATGAGCTACGATTCCGCCCTTCTAAAGTACGCATTAAAAGAAGGATGTCAACTTAATTTTTAGTCTTGAATTTCAAATTCCTTCTTTTTTGCCGAGCATTTAAAAATCTCGATTTTGCTTCTTTATGTATATATACACTTTATTAATCTGCTATTAATTAATTTTTGAAACAGTTGCAGATCCACAGACTCCCAGGGGTCCGGGGACCACAGTTTAACAACCACTGATATAAACCTCTCCTTGCCCCCACACATATCAACCCTCCCCTCTACCCTCCCTTGATTCTAATACTCCTTTCTTCTCTTCTTTCACCAATGTTTCTGTGTTCTTTTGACTGTCCTGCTGGCCCTCGTTTCCCTGCTACCAATCTTCTTCATCCAGGATCAACGAGTCCCTCAGCAAGATTCGTGGCACTTTGATAGTGATCACAATATTTCCTCAATTATCCTACTGAATCTTTCCCCATACTCAACTTAACCAAAACATTTCATTTCAAATTAATCCTGGTGATTTAACCACCAGCATGAAACCCTTGGCAGATGACTATAGTTCATTCTCCTCCTTGCAGTCACCTCTTTTAAAGACAAATAGGTTCACAACTGTTGTAAACTTCATCAACTATATTTCCTTGGCGAGAAACAAAAGGCATACTCGATCCTGGCAATACAATGATGAGTGTTTGTTGCAATGCCCTCAATGATACACATCCCACAGAAACCAGTCACCTTCCTTTAACCTCATCATGATTCTTTTTCATTGTAGCAGATTTTCTGTGCTGTCCTTAATCCGAAAGGCTGTAGTTGTGCCCAAATCATTTCAACCTAGTGCCATGCCATGTAACCCTATCTTGCCTCTTTAATAAATTGTAATACTAGTGTATCAGCATTATTACAAGATGTAGCCATTATCAGCCTGGCCTACTAGGCATGGGCAACAACTCGGACCATTTCGTGCACCTTGGCCTATGTGTTGCGCCTCCACCCTGTCATAAAATACACTTAGCTGCCTTCCACATTTCTACTTCAAAGCATGAACTCTGGACCATTCAACAATAGAATGGCTGTAAACTCATGCTTCCAGGTCAGAGCAAACAGGGCAAGCAGACAGAACGTATCTTAAGAACATCTGGAGGACAAAAGGGATTATGTCAGTGCTTTTCAGACGGGCATGATTGGAAAGAATTGTTCCCCTACCATTTCAGGGAAACCATGAAACCTTGCTATCCACAGAACATATTTTTAGGGCTTTAAGTCATCAAGGGGATTGGAAATTTTGGGAAAAGGATGTTGAGTGAGTGCTCCAGGAAAACTAGAAAGGGCAGAGATAGGAGAAAGGTGGAAGTGGTTCTGCAGGGATACTGACAAAGGTAGGAATATAACAAGGCATAACAACTCCAGGAATGCTATACTGTGCTTCTTTTCCTTCCAGGAGTCACAATAGTCATCCTCATAGCCGCTGCATTCGGAAATCAGAACAAAGGTTCTTGTCCCTGCTTTGAATGAAAATATTTCCACTCTTCAGATCTCCTGTTTTTCCTGCAGCGACATGGATCCACCATTTTACTCCTCAAAAACGACTACCAGGTTAACAAGGGCTTCCTAATCAGACTACTCATTCGGATCAATTTAGGAAATCATGTTTCGCTTTCAACCACTTTGATATCTCCTGGCCCACCTGGAGCTATCACTTAGCACGCAAGGATTCAGTGCCAGAGCAGTTGTTGTACCATTCTCAGTTGAAGCCTCTTTTTATTCCCAGCATCCTATAGCTGGCATGACCATTATAAATGGTGTAAAGGCCTCTACTGTATCATATTCCACTCGCAATCACACCTCTTTATATCACAATAGCCCCAAAGCGAATCTCACATTTTCGAACACAACACCACTATGTTTTGGATCTAACCATCTAAATATTTGCCTTAATCAGGCATTGGCAGGTACAATAATTTCTCAAGTTGTCACTTAGTGGCAATATTCTTATAGGCAGTGGTTGGGCAGCATATTTATAAAATGTTAGGGATTAACATTGTTTACAAAGTCTTACCTAGTTTATAGAACTGCCATTCGGTCCTGCTTGTCACTAAATACAAGCACTTGATTTAGTTCTGTCTGGTCTTGCTCCCAATACTGTTCTTCCTTTAACTCCCTTCCAAGAGGGACAGAGGGAGCCCAAGGTACTCTTGCAGATGCTGCCATCTAAGGGTGACAACCTACCATTCCCAAAGTGCTTCCCTTCGCATCTGCCTGACTGGGTTTCTCACCCGACATGGCCAAAAACAACCTTATTCCTCCAAGGCCCACGAGGTCTCCATGTGAGAGAGAAATAGAAATGGAGAGAGAAAGAGAGAGAGAGAGAGAGAGAGAGAGAGAGAGAGAGAGTAAAGGTGTATGAAGGAGAGCCTCAGACAAAAAGAAACTAATTAAAAGCGAGAAAGAGAGAACATGGGAAAGCGTGAGAGGAGGAGAGAGTGAGTGAGAAAGAGCGAGACAAAGTTGGGGAAGCAGGGTGAAAGAGAGTCTTAGGGACCGAGGGGGGAGAGCGAGATTCAGAAGAGAAGAGAAGATCTCCGAAGATAGGGAGAACGAGCCCCAAAAAGATCGAGAGAGTCTCATATACAGAAGAGAGTAAAATAGAAACTGACAGGGAGATACATGCATCCATCTCAAGCATAGGATTAAGAGTGTACCAGAAGGGGATAATTCATTCCTATAGGAGCTCAGCGGGGAAGAAAATGTGTTATTTCTGGGAGCGAACACACAATCAATCATAGCGCCTATGTGTCAAACAGGACAACTTTGTAGGTTTTTGTGCTCTTTTATGCCTTTACACCTAAAGGATAGACTCTTTAGTGGGTTGTAATTGTCCGAATGTTTAAAAGACATGAAGTGAGTCTCTTTGTTGACTGTGAAACAGCATTATCTTCCCAGTTTCAGACCTATGGAAAGTAGGCCTTTTTTCACCAGTTAGAGCCCCCCGGAAGCTCAGTGATGGGTCAGTTCATGGACGGCACGTGGTAATCACTATTTGCTTCCCAGAAGTTCAACGGAGGCGAACCTCGCAGCACACTTATTAGGTTACCCGTCAACTGTTCTCATTTATAACAATGTAACACGCTCAACGTGCTGTAAATGCGTGGAAGTTGAGGCTATTATTCATATCAACCTTTTGTACAAAATTTAGTTCAAACCAGTCAACACAGAACAGCAGGAAATTCTACGGTGCTGCAACGCGCGAAATGAAAAAAATTGCACAGCCCCACATATGCAGTTGTGTATTGCAGATGTCACCTTCTGCCTTAAAATGATGCAAAGCATGGCATCCCTTTACAAATACAAGCTACTTGTGTCTTGCATGAAACGTGTGTTGGGGGAACTGCCACAATACATATTTCTATATACAACAGTTCAACAGTAAACAGCGTACAACAGTGTAATTTTACAGACTTTACACATTTTGAGCCGAAATATCAGGCTTTCCCATTGATTGCACCTGGTTTGATTAAGTGTGAGCCAACTTCTCCTACTTTAGGAGATCTAGCTCTGCGTGGAATAACAGGGATATTTGACTGCCCCCGCCCCCTTTATGCCTAGTTGCATAGATTACTACAGTTTTATATTAACTGACTCAGACGCATACGGCACGACTTTTGTGTCAACTTTCAATGTAAAAATTCCTATTGGGTATGAAAGGTGATCAGTATTGTTGTTTGAGACACTTTACATTGAGAAGCGTCCCGGAGCATTGCACACGAGCCTACACTAATCAGTACGAACTCTGGGCCTTGGTTTGCTCACCATAATCAGAAATAGTACTGTGTTCTGTATTAGCCTTCTAAGCTGTCCACTTAGAAACGGTCCAGGGTTAATTGAAGATAACTCTGGGAAAAATTAAAGGTGTGTGTACGTCTGCTCAGTGACCTTGAGGTAACGTGACCAAGAAATTAAGAATGGGAAAACGAAACATTTTTTCTCAATAAGGCCAACTTAAAATTGCCATGATTTGTAAAATCGATTTGGCTCACAATGCTTGATTCATTCTGTGAGTGCGAAAAAACAGCCAAGGCCTCTTGCTCTATTTCGCACCAGTGCTACATTAATCTAATCTGGATCCATGCACAAAAACAGGAGAAAGTAAACGGCTCTAGGACCCCTGGTCACTTTGTTTAGTTTAAACTTCCTGTCCTTTGTCTAGCCCCATCATCAATGTGAGACTGTTATGAGGTCAAAGGCTCAGCCCTTTGATCTCATTTGGTGGGGTGGGGGCTGCGGGAGGAGGAGGGAGGAGGGGGTGTTAAAGTGTGTATAATGTCACACCCTGAGGGCCTGATTTAAGAAAAGTGGTGCTGCACCCTGTGCAGCACCACTTTTCTTGCATCACTTAGCGGCCACCCCTAACAGCACCATGTGTGTGCTGTATCTAAGATACAGTGCACTGTGGCGGTAGTTAGGGAACTAGCATCAAACATCTTTATACTAGTTCGAACCTTTGCAGAATTAGCCCATTGAGGCCCATTGAGGCTCATTGTAACTTATTGAGGCCCATTGCTTCCTTTTAACGTCTGCTTTGAGCAGGCGTTAAAAGCGCTGAAAATAATGCCATTTTTTTGGCCCCCCTAACGGGGGAAAGCCCCCATTGCATACATTATACCTGACTCAGGCATAAAGTAGCACAATGTGTTACAAAGTGGTGCAATGCATGCATCAATCATGTTTTGGTAGATGACAGCAAATCTTCTACCAGGTTTGTGGGGTCGATCCTGGTGTATGATTTTTTTAGATGGGCAGGATGGCTGCGGCTATGCCGGGTTGGAGGCTTAGTTGTTTCTGTCAGGAAGAGAAGGTCGAGTGTGTTACTGTTGAGGAGCTACCAGATTTCGGTGGAGTGTTTCCAGAGGGATCGGTCGTTGAAGAGCATGGTGGACAGTTGGGGTGGGTGGTGGTGGTGACATGCGTCATTTGTTTGGAGGTTGTGATGTCAACGTCTGAGGTGTCGCAGGTGAAATTGCAATGGGTGCAGGAGAAATATCCTACTGCAGTGCTGCGGGATGCGTGGCAGCAGTGTGTTTACCAATGTGTGTTGTTGACAATGCAGAGAAGTAGTGGTGGGGTTCTTTGGCTCCGGTGGCAGCTACAGCTGTGGTTGTGTTGTTGCATTTAATGGTTGTGGGGCAAGGGTTCTTGGCAATTAGTGTGGTCCAGGCACTCACAAGCACAGACAGGCTTGCATTTGGTGTGCCATCAGCGTGCCAGTAGCCCGCCGGCTGCATGGATTCACTGTGGTCTGCATTAAGTAGGCCCTGGGGTGGGTGGGGCTTCTGTCAGCGGAAAGAACTGTGAGCAGGAAAACCCGAGTACGAAAACGAAGGCAGCAGCGGTGTCACTAGGTCAAATGGCGGCAACTGGATCAGGCTGGAACAAGAAAGAACTGGAGACCACAGGGAAGTAGCAAACTACTGGTAATTGGCTTATACCCAATTGGTACATTTAATATACCTGTAAGTCCCTAGTAAGGTGGCACTACCTGTGCCAGGGCCTGTAAATTAAATGGTACTAGTGGACCTGCAGCACTGAATATGCCACCCACTTGCGTAGCTCTTTAAACATGTCTCAGGCCTGTCATTGCAGCCTGTGAGTGCAGTTTGTTCTGAACTGCCATTTTGAACTTGCAGATTACCATTTTCCCAGGCCTAAACCTTCCCTTTTAACAGATATGTCACCCCAGGGGACGCCCTGGACAGCCCAGAGGGCCGGGTGCAGTGTATTGAAAAAAAGTGGGCATGTAATTTTAAGTTGTGCATGTCCTGGTAGTGAAAAACTCTTACATTCCCTTTTCACTACTGTAAGGTCTACCACTGCCATATGATAACTCTTTCAAACTTTTCAAAAGATTCTAAACTTTACTTTTGCCAATGCTTTTTTGCTTCTTGGACCACAAAGCTGAAATGTACGTTTTAATTAAAAGTCAAAATTTCCGGTGTTGGAAAGTGAATTATTGCTAATGGCAGGTAGGTACCTACAGTTAGCAATAGGCCACAAACCCCCACTTGGCCCAGTCAAGGTCTCAGTAAATTAATCATTGCTCAATCCTTGGTTGCTTGGCCCACGAGCAGTTAAGCTTTACTTAGGAGACAGATCTGTAAAGCATTTAATATCAACAAACAGTAAATGAGTAAAACACAACACACAATCAAAATCCATCACCACTTTATAAGAATAGAAAATATTTTTATATTTAAAATGACACCAAAACGACGAAAATCCAATATAGGGAACCAGACGTGTGAATTTTTAAAGATTAAAAGTAAAACTAGTGCTCAGATGCAAATAGGGCTGAAAGGGTTAAAAAAAGGTCAAGCTGCACAGGAACAAAGTCCAGAGTTCCGACCACCCATGATGTAACACTGTTATACGTACTTTCAGTAGTGTTTCTTGATTCAGGAAAGTGGACCACAGTACCAGCCAATGCTTCAAAGGCTCTGGTTTGCCTCTTGGGGTCATGAAATACAACTCCCACAATGCACCCCTTTAAATGATTGAACTTTTTACAACAGTTGCTCCAAACTTCTGGATCTTCTTCTAGAGGTATTTTTGGGTCCTGGAAGTGTCCACAAACATGATCCAAGATTCCAGAAGCTCTGAGTTGCTCCTCTGGAGTTGGGACTACATTTACGAGAATGCACCTGGTCAGAATCCTCAAATGGCCACTGGATGCTGGTTCGCTGGGCTCTTCTTACAGGACTTCAGACATAGGACTCTGGTCAGCTCCTTCGTATCTCTTGCTTACAGGGGGTCCACTCCTGGAGTTGCAGAAGCCAGGCAAAGTCCTCTTCTTGGTGAAGCTCAAAGTGTGCAGCTGGTGCAGTCCTTGTGAGTACATTTCTTCAGGTGCAGATGAGGGGTTCAGCAGGGCAGTTCTTATTCTCCAGTAACTTTTTCAAGTAGGGATCTCAATTGTGGGGCAGCTCTGCCATATTTATCCAGGCTCCTGCGGTGGGAAGCAAGGTGGTGCTCCTGTCCAATGGGGCGTAGGCCACCACCCTCTGGGGTGACCACTTCCTGTGAAATGTGCCAAAAATCAATCTCAGAAAGCAACATTCTCTAAAAATCCACGATGGAAAAATCCATCTTTAGAGATTAGATCTGACTAAGTCCACCCACTGGTTTGGCTAAGTCTCTCTTAACGCACCCCTTCCAATCCCTATCTTAATCTAATCAGTAGGGTCCCCATCTGTCAGGGTGAGCAGGAAATGTGGGAAGTCCAGTTTCTGTCCAAAGTGGCTTACCCTCCGTTGAAGACCAGTTTGGCTACTCTTTCCCCATCCTGCTCTGCCATCTGCTGGCTGCAGAAGTTCTCTGCTGCCAGATGCTTCCTTTGTCTCAGTCCAGGCCACTTCACACCTCATTAAGGCAGTCTGGCTCACACTGCCATAGGCTGACCAATCAAGGAAGGGCCCTATAGGGCTGAATTTGGTAACCATTAGAAATAGTTCTAAAACTCTTTCCCTGTGCTAGTTATATTCAAATCAACATTGGCAAGTTGTTGGATTTATTATAACATTACATTTGGTATCACAATAACTATATTTAGCTCATCTCTTTTGGAAATAAGACTTTATTATTTTAAAATAAAGTCTCCCACTGTTAGTCTAGAGAGCCCATTGACTACAATCGGGAAAACAAATTTGGCTGTTTTACCCTCACCAGGGCTTATAAGACATCTTTTATAAGGTCCCTGCTTATATTTGCACTGCACACAACCCTGGGGACACCTAGGGCAGACCTTCGGGGTGACCTATATGCATAAATAAGGAAGTTTCAGAGTTTAGAAGCACTTTTAATTCCAAAGTCTAATTATGGGGTAATTTTAACTTAGAAGCAGCCTTTACGATGTCATCAGAGGCCAAAGCAGTGCACCCAGTGGTGCCCTATCTACCCTGGGGTCCACAAACCTACATGTCCTACCATATACTAGGGATGTATAGCTAGGTTGTCAGAGCCAATTATAATTAGGCCTAATTTGCATATACTATTTTAAACAGAGCACTGGCCCTGGGTCTTATTGGCAGTGCCCAGGGCAATTCAGAGTAAGGAAACACCAATATCAGCTAAAAATGGGGGCAAACAGTGAGGGAAGTCCTTCAACTAGCCCAGTTTCCCCAAATCTGGAACCCTCAATGGATTTAGCTCATCTTGGTGTCTAAAAATTCCTAAAAATATAATTTATTTTTATAAAGTGGTGTTCTCCTACTCCGGCCAGAAAGGGGTGACTAATTCCTACAGAGAGAATGTCAGGGGGGCAATAAGGAGGGTTTGGACAGTTACCTGGTCACCAAAGCAGTCTCAAATCCAATTCCACACTTCAAAATGACCATAAACTTCAGTGGAGTGGTCCTGATGCTAAGGATGCATGATGCTGAAAGATGCTCTGGGTGCTGTGTGGTCGAGGGTGTGTCCTTGCGGTTTATTTCTCAGTCCACCAGTAAGGGGGGGCAACACTGGCCACAGCGATTGGCATCCCTCAAAGTCCTCTTTGAGCCAATAGAAAACCAGCTGCAGCTGGGTTACCAATCACCATACACAGCAGGTCCAGCTGTATCCTTTTGTAAAGGCTGGTGTCCGTCTTTGGCGTCCAATCTGGAATCAGATGACACTGTCAGGTCCATTAGACTCTGATGCAACTTTTGGCAATCGAGGATCCGTCTCTTGGGGTGCCCGTTAGCAGTGAGCTGTGATTTGAAGAATGTGGTTACTAGCTTGCCAGAATGGCTACTTCAGCTTTGATGGCCCTGCTGCGGGTTCCAGGAGGTCAGCTGTGTGACTCTTGGAGTTACATTTTTGGTCTAGGACTCGGTGTACTCTTTCCGTGAGCCAGGACCCACAGTCCTCTCTCTGCTAGCCCAAGATCTGGCAGGTGCAGTCCAGCAGTCAATGCAGCCGCTGTTTGCCGGGTCCAGGAGTCAGCAGCACAGTCCTTCTTCAGGCCTTTCTCCAGTTCCATTGAGATTGGAAGTTTAGGATGCCAGGGGTGCCATATTTATGCCCAGAAAGTGCCCTGAGGGGATGATGCCATCACTAGCCAATGTGCTACCAGAATCCTTTTCACCCTGTGAGGACGTCTGGCTATGTGATGCTTCTAGCAATCCCAGAGTGTACTATTCTGCCCACTCTCAAGATGTCTGAACCCTTCCTTGGATGTTAGGAGCTTGGTATCCCATCCTAGAGTTGTGGCTACTTGTAGGCTACACACCCACAAGAAAAAGGGTATAGCCGCTGGTTTCCTCACTCTTTTCCCAGTGCTAGCCTTTCTACCTGAGTAATGGGCGTCCCTACATGAGTGTGATCACCATTTGCCCACGAAAGGCGGCTTTTACTTTTGAACCAACACACTGTGTGGTGTCCTTCAAGAACACGATTACACCTCCATCTGTAGCAGGCTGCTATTGCTCTTGAGTCTGGGAGTCATTCACACTAATCCCCAGGTAGGCTGAAGGCTGTGTTGTGGCCAGCAACTGTGCAAGGCCACTAGAAAACTGGGCAACAGGGTGGCAACTTTCTGAAAGTTGCCTTTCATTAACAGTGATATAACATTTGACTTGGGCATTAAGTCAGGTTTAATGCCACAATTAATTTGATACCTTAAAGTACCCAATTTAATAGTACTATTCCGATGTCAGCTGGACTGAGAGGTCAGTAAGTAACTCCATGTTAGCCAATGGGGCTAATGACTTTCCCACAGCAAAAATGACAATCTGGAAGTTTTGCTGTTAGGACATACTAAAAGTATATGTCCTACACATTAGTATACAGCTCCCTTCCTTAGGGCTCTATTGACCTTCCTTAGGGAGACTTATATATTATTGCCACAGACAGGGTGGTCCGACCACCATATTAGGACTGTGGGGGAGCCACCACGGTCTGACCGCCGACACCGCCTGGCTGCCACCAGCGCACAGCCTGGCGTTATACCTGGGTATAATCTGCCAGGGCAGCATTGCTTGCAGCACTGCCCTGGGGGATTACGAGTCCCCATACCACCAGCCTTTCCATATGAGTTACACTTGCCATGGGCAGTGCAGGGGCCCCCATGCACAGCCTTGTCGCACATTCTATTGCCTGAATTATGGGCATTAGAATGTGCGACGGGTACTGCTCCACTCGCCGCACCGCCACGTTGGTGCCGGCTCCATTAGGAGATTGTGTCAATGTAAAGGCCCTGTGCTGAACTCCTATTAGGGCCAGTGGTTTTTATGGCCGCATCTGCGCCTGATGCAGGAACGAGCCAAACGAGTAATGAGGCCCAAGGTGTCACAATCAGTGCCACAGCCCTGGGTGGACTCACCAGCTTACAGGTCCTGGGTACCCTTGACACCATATACTAGGGACCCATAAATAAGTCAATTTATGCCAATTGGGGGTAGTCAATTCAACTTACACTTTCTAAGGGGTTAGAACACTAGGACTGAGGTCTGGTTATCATAGTGTATCTTGTTCCCAGCTTCTAAATTACTATATTTAAAAATAAGTTTGGGATAGTTGATAAAAAGTTACAGAAAAAATCTGATCACACAAATCGAACTTTCCTAACTTTAAAAGGTTATTTGTAAATTTTGTTCCGCAAAGAAATCTAAATTTTCCACACATCAGGTCTTATAATGAAAATCCTATATGACTGACTGTCCACTCCATGGAAATGTGTTTAAGAAACTGTAAGTATGTAGTTAGTGGGAGTGCTTTCCACC
Organism: Pleurodeles waltl; assembly: GCF_031143425.1. Classification (NCBI taxonomy): domain Eukaryota; kingdom Metazoa; phylum Chordata; class Amphibia; order Caudata; family Salamandridae; genus Pleurodeles; species Pleurodeles waltl. The sequence goes on from NC_090446.1 coordinate 308,154,429, forward strand.
AAGACCCTCACTATGAGATTCCTGAGTAGCCTTACTACCTGCTCCACGGAGAATTATAATATCTGCAGATTTAGAGGGTCATTACAAGCTTGGCGGGCGGCTGTAACCGCTGTGCGGCTGCCAATGCGGCCGCACTCCCACGGTCCCCATTACAACATCCCCGCTATGCTGGCGGGCGCAAACCTAGTTTACGCCCGCCGGCCCAGCGGGGATGCGGCCGCAACATAGGAGCCGGCGGTGTTGCGGCCGTGCGATGGGTGCAGTAGCACCCGTAGCGCTTTTCACTGTCTGCTATGCAGACAGTGAAAAGCTGCACGGGGCCCTGTTAGGGGGCCCCTGCACTGCCCATGCCGCCAGCCTCTTCCTGGCAGTGCAAACCACCAGAAACAGGCTGGCGGTAGGGGAGTCATAATCCCCAGGGCAGCGCTGCCCTGGCGGATTATCACCGCCGGGGCTAAAACGTCAGGAAACCGCCGGCCCCAGCGATGCGACTGCGGCGCTACCGCCGCGGTCAAAATATGGGTCTCCGTACCGCCAGCCTGTTGGCGGTACGGACGCCACTTTAGCCCTGCGGACGACCCCCTATTTGTGGAAGTATCAAGTTAGCCACAGAGACTTTAGCTGTTGAATGCTTCCAAACTTCCCAAGAGAGTTAGATTATCTGATTTATGCTACATTTTTTCCTGAGAAGAACCATGAAGAGGCAACTGAACTTTTACAATGGCTGTAGAGTATTCGTTCACAGACCCACCGTTGCATTGTTCACATACTCTGTTGATGTTCCATTTGCTTAGCTCCAACCGTTTGTAAGTTGACTTTCATATTTTGATTTAATGTGTAGGTTGCGCTGCTGTTTGCAGCGTTAATGTGGAACACATGTGGCGTTTGAATTGAGAGCCCACACTAAAAGCCGTGGAATATTTTGACGTTTCCCATGGAACCACTTTCTGAATAGGAAGTGGTACTGCATTAGCGTTGATCGATGTTGCTCTATAAGTGTAGGGCTGGCAAGCATTTGTGCTTTTGTGGTCTGTATATACTGCGGTCATTGGGTGGCCAATGCATTGTGAAATGTAAAAGGTCAGCCAGTGCTTAATTTGTAAACAAAAACGTGCCGGTGCCCAAAGACATCCTCTTAAACACGGGGCTGCTGCTATTAAATGTGAAAATGCTTAATACTGAGGCAGCGTAACCCTGAAGCGATATTGGGCCCTTCAATCCATTTAAAGCTACTCCCTGCCCCTTCGGCTCAATTTTGAAGCTTTCTCCCATTCTGACGATTTTTCTTTTTTCGCGTCCTCCGTCTTTCCTATATGTGTCTTTCGCTCGCAGCAAATGCTTGAGGCAGAAGATTAAGCGCCGGCCCTCAGAAATAAGTGCTGCTGCTCCGCACCGGAAACAACAAGCACAAATTGATCACTGAGGTCAGCCAAGGAGAATCACACTGGTGCAACTTTGTAGAAACTTAGGCCCATATTTATACTCAGTTTGCGCTGAATTAACGTCACTTTCTTTATGCTAATTCAGCACAAACCTAACTCCATATTTATACTTTGCCGCTAGACATGCCTAACGACAAAGTTAGGAAGTTTACGTCGTTTTCTGGAGGGGAAAACCTACCTTGCTTCAATGAGATGCAAGGTAGGCGTTCCACTCTAGAAAAGGACGATATGGCCTTTGTGCCATATTTAGCCCACCGTGCTAAAATCCAGCACGGGCGATGGGGGCGTTAAATAATGGCGCTAAGCTTGCTTAGTGCGTTATTTAACGCCTGGGTCTGGGCAGGCGTAAGGGGACTTGCAGGCATATTTCCATGGTCAGAGACCATAGATATTACCCACTGGTGCCTTTCCCTGGCCCCAGGGACACCCCCACCCACATCAGGCGGTCACCTAAGAATAGGGGACCCATCCCAGGTAAGTCTGGGTGAGTATTTTTATTTTTTTTCCCAACACCGCTCAGGGGCCCTGGCTTGGGCCCCCCTGCAAGGCGCTGGCCCCAATGGCCATGCCCAGGGGACATTCATCCCCTGGGCATGGCCATTGGGGTGGTGGACATGGCTCCTGTCTTTATGAAGACAGGAGCCATGTCCTTGGGGCTTGTGCACCAGAAAATGGCGCTACAGTGCTTAGAGGCATTTTTTTGCCTCTAAACAGTGTAGCACCATACTTTGGCACACAAGCCCCGGTTCCCCCTACGCCTCCCCGGCCCTGTTAGCATCCTTTCCAAGGACGCTAACAGGGCCTTAGTGCCGGCTAGTGCCATTCCATAAATATGGCGCCCGGCCGGCTTCATGGAATGATGCTTTTTACGCAAACCTGCGCTAACGCAGGTTTGCGTCAAAAAGTAGAAATATGGGCCTTAGAGCTCACATTTGACTCTCATTTACATGTTTCTTGGACCATGTAGCTTTTCTTCTCATGATCAAGGGAATTAGAATATTGTTATATTTATCTGTTTTGCAGCAAGCTACTTTCGTGCAACAATTTAATACAAATTTTATTGAGAGGAATCTGACATTCCAAATATCTCTTTACGCAGACTTTAGAACAGATTTATCAGCTATAGGTTTTAGGAGGGCTGGATTCAGGCTTAAAACATTTTTTGTAAATTCCAGTTTGACTGTGTTCTGTAAATATCCTACAACTGTGGCGTGGATGTAGACATTCTGAAACTACAATGGACAACCCTGCCCCTGAATATCAAATATGCAAAAACAGCAGATAACAAGAGCCTCCAAACGGCTATTTGCAATCTCCTCACTAGCTGGCAGTCCAGTAGAGAGTTGGTGGACCAAGCAGATGTTATTCTCCTTCCTGTCGTTAGCTTCTCAAATATTATCGGTAGTGCCAATGGAATTATATGCAACGGATGCTAAAAGCATTCGACTTCAGAAAAAGTGGTGCATCAGAGCTAATGCTCACTTTTTCTGTGCCCCCTCCCCCACTACTGGCACCTAACAACACCATGGTTGCTCTGAGCAAGTGTTAGAAATGATGCCAAAAATGGCGCAGTGAAATCTGTTAAATTTCACTGTGCCATTTTAGCTGGCCTCCTAGTGCCGAATGCCCCCTTGCATACATTATGCCCGGCTGAGACATAATTTGGTGCAAGACTTTTAAAAGTGGCGCAATGTATGCACTGGACCACTTTGTAAATAAGGTGCATGGAAAAAGCCAATTTAGCACTGCCTTAGCATAAAACCAATGACGCTATGGCAGTGCTAAGGTGGTACTAGGGGCTCTTAAATATGCACCATAGTGTATTGGGTGGCCTGTCATCTGGTGTGTATGCTTCCTAAATATCACCTGTTGCTCTGGGGCAGTTTATTGTTAAGGGTTCACATTCCAGCCTATTAGCAGCAGTAAAGATAAATATGTTTCTAAAGATGTGTTTTTGATTTATCTTCTGTACTACAGCTTCTCCTTCCTAATCTCCCAGGATTTGAACACACACTGGGCACTGTAACACTTCCACACACTCCTCAGGATCACAGTCTGCATGTCAGCATAAGGACATACTGCCTATACCAATTGTTGGCAGTCCCAGACAATGGTTCATTTGTGAGTGAATACCAGTAGGCACGTCTTGGGTTTACTTTAGAGGACTGGCACTGTTTTGTTCCCAGTGCAGCAGCCTGTCTGTAGGCTCATTCAAAAATGTTCCAAAGGCATACCCAGGACAATACATTTATGGTGCACTAGATGATTCATAAAGGCCGACTGGCACACTCCTCTGCCCTCTTCTCATTGGCAGGGTTTAACTTGTCGGCTACTAGAATACCTGCAGTGATTCGTGAAAGTATTCGTTGTTCCACAATGGAGGAAGGGGCTCTGAACATGTTCAGTTACACAAGCTGTTGGTGTCTGTACAGGTATGTAGCAGGGTTTTTCCTTGGAGGCACCTTGCTCACAGATGTTTGAGTGACGAAAGGGGTCTACAAGCACATTGCTCAACCACAATGTGTTGTTTAGTAAACTGCCTGGTAAATGGTCATTCTTTTGTCTCTATGATTTAAAGATTGAGCAAAGCAGACGCCGGTCTGGTTGTGAAAGACATATTGTGGACTTACTGAGAACATAGTTGGGCATGGAGGCTGCCCATTGATTACCATTGGTTGGTTTTCCTGTCCTCATATGCCTGCTTCTTATCCAGGTCCTAGCTTGTTAGTCTTGTATTTGTCCTTTTCATTGAGCACAGTCTCTTTACTATCTGTTTTCATTAGCTGGCTTCTATACTACCACTGCTTGCATTTCAAGCAATGCTTTTTTCTTTTTCATTAAGCACTCCAAAATAATGCCAGTTTTTTTCCAGATGTCACCCGTGTACTTCTCTTCCCCTGCACTCTGTGTTGCTCGCTGTCGCCCATATTCATATACCCACCCCCTCCATGTCGGCCTCTCTTGTGTCCTCCCAGGTGCTTTCTTGGGGTAGGCCTAGCGCTCACGAAAGGAAATGGCCCAAAACACAACGTGGACACATCACATTTTTTCACAGCTTTTGAAACGCAGAGAGAGACTTCAAAGAGAAGGAAATTACTTTCCTTCCCTTTGAAGCCTCTCTCGGCCTCCCCCACGTGATCGGAAGAGAAATGCTTTGCATTTCTCTTCCGATCACGCGATGGGAGGAGGCCCTGTGACAATCAGCGCGCGATTGCGCACTGACGTCACGGGGGGGTTGGGGTGGAAGGGGAAGGGCTTCCCCTTCCATCCCTGCCTTGGGGAGGTGGAACCCCACAGAGGGAGAGCTAGCGCTCCCTCTGGGCTCTGTGCCCAGGACGTAATGGTTGTGCTTCTCTCTCACCCACTTTACGTTACTTTCTCACCCTTTGTTTCTCCTCCCCACCTGGCACTCCGTGCTGCTTCCACCCCCACCCTCTGTGTTGCTTCCCCCACCTGTAACCTCCTTCAATGTCGCCTGTGCTGAAATTATGAACAAATTCTGTCTGTTGTCGAATTAATAAAAGGCATTAGACATTAGGCTCACTTTACAGACAGCTTGTGTAATTAGTGTACATGTGGACACCCTACTAAAGGGAGGCATTCAGGATAACCACACTGGCAGCCAGAATGTATTTGAAAAGCTGGACCTGATATTTTTAGCATAATACAATCTATGCAAGTCATTCACATCCCCTTTTCAAAACTGAGTTTTTTATAAAATATTTTCTAGACATAAAATGCCAACAGGGACTTAGATAAAGTCCACCTTCCTGTTTGATGCAGTTGAAATATTGCAGAGTGGGTACAAGAGCATTTTACTGGGAAGAGAAGTGACCTATTCTTGTTGTGTCACATTAGGTGAAAAACTAATTTAAAGCTTTACCCATGTGGTAGCATGTAGTTTTACCTTACCACTGTCAGATGCTCACTTGGATTTTTATCACAAGAAAACTGAAAGCCTGTTTGCGTGTCTGAATGAAAGCCTCCATATCTTTGAAACTATCTTTGGAATTGTGCACAGATCTTCTTATGGGTATTAGCAGCTTCTTTATTTCAAAGTCTAAGCCATAAGCCCTCAACTTCCGCCTGATACTGCAAGCTGGAGGTCATGTAATACCCGTGTTCACAGAAAGGCTATTAATACATTGCTCTGCATGGGGCCAGTACACATCCAGAGTTTGTTCACATCCGTCCATTCATCCATCTATCTATCTATGCACCCACCAAGATCCACCAATCCACCCAGTTCTATCCATTCATCCAGGAGCCCATCCATATATACAATAATGCACCCACTAAGATCATCTTTCCACCCATCTCTGTCCATCCAGCTACCCACCCTCTAAGATCCACCCATTTACACAGATTTAAGCACCCATCCACCAATCTATCCAAGCACCCATCATCCATCCACGCACTCAGCAAGATCCATACATCCACCCACCAACAGATCCATCCCCACCTATATCTACCGATTCATCCATTCATTCATCCTTCCTTATACCCATCTGTGTGCCTGCCAAGATCCATTCATTCAGCCATCTATGTATTCAGCTATCCACCCACCGAAATCCATCCATTTACACAGATTTATCTATCCAAACAACCATCCATCTGTCCATCCATCAATCCATTCAAGCACACATAATCCATCCGTCTATCCGTCCATGTACCCAGAAGGATCCTTCCATCATCTCACAAGATCCGTCGATCTCCATGATCTGGCCATCATCCAAGCACACATCCATCTATTCATCTTTACACGCACCAAAAGCCACCCAACTGCCCATCAATACATCCACACACAAAGATGCTTTCATTTACCCATATTTATTCATCCATCTACCCAAGCACCTGTCCCATCCATCCATCATCCATCCATCCATCCATTCAGCTGTTGATCAGTCTATTCATCCACTTAGTCACCCATGCCCATCTATTCCTCAATCCATTCATCTGTCTACCCATCATTAATCAAGATCATTAATCAATTCATCCATCCATCCATCCTCCCGACCAATGCAACAGTCTATTCAGCCATCCTAATATTTACACCTTCTCAATTCATGCCCAAACTCAACAACCATTCATCAATCCATCCACCTACTCATCTATCTGTCCCTCTGTTCAGCCATCCGATCAATCCAACATCTATCCACCAGGTTCTCAAGTTAAAGAAACCTGCTGTGTCAGTAAAGAGCGTAGCGCCCTGCTATATGAGAGGAAAATAGAAAAACAATGCAAAACATTAAAATAAAAGCCAGAAAGAGCAGCACATGCAACATGCTAAAAAAGCTTGTTAAATGTCTTGGGATGTTACTGTCCTCTGCTCAAAACATCGCTCTGATCCATTCAGTGCTTAATAACCTTTGACACTATACCGGAAGCCAGTTCTGATACTTGCATCAGTAGCAGCCTGCTACATTAGGAATCAGAAAGCTATAAAAAGTAACAGTGTCGAGATTACGGACAAATGCTGGCCGTTATCAGATCAATAACGGACGACGGACATCAGGCTGAAATTATCGACAGTGTAATTTATGGACAGGTGGTCAACCTACTTGTGACACGGTTGACTAAACTGTGTGTCAATAAAGGGAAATGAGGTGGCTTCATGGTGTACGTTTCGTAACAGCAGTTTTCCACTACTTTATGATTGTGACATACAATTAATTATGCTGTCTGGGCAAATGTGTCACCTCATTAGTACTATTTGATCACCTGAATTAAAGGAAACCATAACTAAAATGTCATCGGGTATCCCTTAGAAAGAGTCGGCCACTGCACAACACCACAAGTGGACATTTTTTCAGTAACCTTTGATCCGAGATAGAAACAGTTTTTGTTGAAAATCTCTAACAAAGCTGCAAATGGTGGATTACGTTGCAATGTCCAAGTCCGTTGCTATGCGGAAAAGGACGCAGCCAGAGAATTGCTTCATTCCAGTTGGGCCAGCACTGTCTGTGTCATTTCAGTTATACACCGGCAGGGTGTACGACCGACGTCCAGTGTGAAACCAGAGGTGATATACGGCCAGGGAGTTTATGGCTCAATGATTTACTTTCTTTTATGAGAAAAGAATCGACCATCAAAGAGGAAATGGAGGTAGCGGGAAGTAACGTGCCTGCGTGAACCTCTCTTTGCTGTACATTACTGATAAACACAAGTATTGTTTTTATTTGTGTTTTAACACGTGACACCAAGCAGTGAAAAAGGCACCTCTTATCCTGGAGGGCGGTGGAGGGTCTGCAGTCATCAGAGCTAAAGCCCCTGGCAAATGCTAACAATGCCTTGAGGTTATAACATCTACAAATATCTTGGTATTTGTGGATGAGAGATCGTCTAACAAACAACATACCATTTTTTTCTGTTACTTTCATGGGATATTGATATATTATTAGGTCTGGCGTTAGCAAGGACTGTTGATCTTACTAAAAGTATATATAATATACTTACTTTATGCCAGGCCTTTTGATTCATTGTCTGTTAATGTGTCATTCACATTTTCCTTTCACTCACTAGAACATATATCATAGGATGAGCATCAGTCCTATTTAGCCTTTGGCTAACTTCTTCGTAAGTGAAGTCAGCCAATGGCTCTTTTGCAAGGAGCACATCCACACACACATATGAATTTTCTTCAGTGCCATGGACTGCTACGGCAATGTTCTTTTTGTTTTTGTTTTACTTTTAATTTATTTTTGTTTTATATTGGCGAAGGCCCAGAGTGATCCCCGAAAAAAAATGTTTTTTTAAAAACCATGACAAAACCGGCACTGGCAAAGTGAAAAGGCTGTCAATGAACACCAGACCTATTGGGTTTTCCAGTGCTTGTTTATCACACTGTCTTTGCTGCAGATATTGCAGTTACATAACTGAACTTTCCCAACTGTTGCTTTGTTTTGAACTGTGGATCTAGAAAGCTGAATAACAACAAGGTGTGGGTGGCAGTAAAATGCCAGGGTATTATGGTTTAAGTGTATCTTGTTTCTAGAGAACTCCTTTTTTAAGAGCCATCATAATAGTTACACACCTATTCCAATATGGTTTTCTTGGTTTATCTGCAGAGCCCCCAGCTGGCCAATAGTGGCCACTTTCCTCTTCAGATCTGCTGACGCAAGCTCAGTCAGTCAGTCAGTCAATATAAACTTTATTCGGCGGAAGGACATAAGAGCATATGCACACAGATGCGAACAAACTACAGTGTTAATAAAATTCCAATGCCACAAGAACAACAAGCAGATTGCATGGATCCTTGCATGGATTGCAAATGGTATCATGAGACCAGTAAAGGCACGGATTCACAGTCAGTCACTCTGATTTGCAGACGCGCCAGTACTAGAAATGTGTCCACTTTGAGTAATCCAACAGATTTAGAGCAAAAATGATCGAGCACTGTTTCTCAAAATGGCAAGATATTTTTTAAAAGATGAAAAGCTGTGAAGAGTTATTTCTTAAATGTGAAAAATGTCTGAGTCTGACTGTCCATTGTTTGCAGTTGGAGAAGTGAGAACCAATCGGGAGGCTTGTTTTTTGTATCCATGTAACGATTAACTGGTTTCAGAACATCTCTTGTGATCCCAGCACCAGCAACAGAGCTAAGAACACACGCACACACAGTCCCTATTCCAAAGTGCTTTTGAGACCAACGATGAACCAGGGGCCAGATGTACTATTACACTGGTCACAAAACCGGGTCACGATTTGAGACCAAAATTCTTGTGATCAATGTGGAATTTATTTCACACTTATATTCTGATAGGTGGATTCGTAAAATACAAATCAGAGTGGGTCGTAATCTGACCTACCTTATTAATGTGTGGGAGGGTGATTGCAAATTATGACTCACTCCGATTGGACACAACCAAAGGGAGGGTGGTCTGCAGGGTTTAGCAGACCACCATGACTTTTAAAAGTGTTTAATAAAGAAAACAATGGGGCGTATTTAGGAGCCCTTACTGCTGCTGTTTCATCACTTTTTGTGATGCAGAACAAACCTTTCAATAATATATATGAGGCCACGCAAAGCCACTTGAATGGGCTCATAGATATGGATTAAGGCAAGGCAGCGCAAATCGCTACTTTGTCTTACTCTGCATTAGGGAGGCATTCTATGGGTGTTGCAGTGGGTGTTCCCATACAACACCCATGGATTTTGACACATCTCCAGATTTACAATGCCATGTAAACCTGGGGATGCGTCAAAACCTTACGCCTACCCAGGGGAGGAGCAACAAGGAGAAATATATTTACTTCTCCTTGTTTTTTTTCCTTTGTGAATGTGGCTGTATTCTGCAGCACACATAGAAAGAGGAAAAAAACTCCCAGTATTGTATTTGAACAGAAAGGCGTCCCGTTCACTTCACAATCCGGCATGCAATGCAGGCACCCTTGCACAATAGTGCAAGGGTGCCTGTGATAGTACAAATCTTCAGAAACTGTGCCAGTGCAAGGGGAAAGGACAGAAATGCACTGTATTCCATAGATACAGTGCATTACTACCCTTTCACCTTGATGCAGGGAAGTGCAGCAAGGTCCTCATAAATCCGGTCCTTTGTTTTTTTAATAAAGCCCATTTCCTTGGAGGAAAAGGGACTGCATTTTAAAAAAAGGTTTCTTTTTCTTAAAACGTTTCTCTGACCTGACATTTAGGCCATGGCGCTGTGAACCACTTCCTACTATTGCTGAATCTTTTTTCAACATTCACAAAGGGGGAGGTATCCAAAGTGGACCATTTAATTTTTTGCCAAAAGTGTTGCCACCACAACTTGGGAGCAACTTTTCAGTGGTTTGCTACAGAAATGACTGCTGCAAATCAATGACTCACTCCATACCAATTCACCATTTGGAAGAGACGCCCCTTAAACAACACTTCCAAATACTGAATTGGTATCCACTCGCAATTTAATTAAATTCTACTTTATTTCAGCTATTGCCATAAAAGTATAAATAAAACATCATTAAAATACATAAAACATAGCAAGTAAAATTTAAATAGCACAGGAGCATAAAAAAAGCTGGCATCATGTGAAAAAGGTATCAAACGGCCAATTTCATACGTATGCATAAACCAAAAGCCCCCTCAAAGAGACAGCGTACAATTTATAAAACTGATAAGCTGTTAATCAACTAAGTAAACCATTAAAGCTGTTAATCAACTAAGTAAACCATTAACTCACATAAGCCTTGGGGATCAGTCACTAAAATTAGGACAAGAAGCCATTTTCTGTCTATGTCTCCACACATTTGAAAAAAAAACAGGAGACAGCAAATACTATTGATTGTGGAGTGTCTGTCTGCAATACCCTGGTAGCAACTTTGTGATTCTTGATCCCCAAATTATGTCATATCGGAGCAATCCACTTCTTTGTATAAGCATTATATTGTGGACAGAAATATAAGATATGATTTATTGTTTTGCTGCCCGCTGGGCAGGTCGAATCTGGCCCGATATCAATAAGGGGATGCTGACACTTAACAGTAAATGATCGAAGAGGCAATGTCCCCATGCAAAACTTAAAATAGAGGGATCTAGCAGCCGGGGGCTTGATTGAATCCATGAATTCTTTCAGACAGTAAATATCTTTGAACTCCAGAAAGCGCAAAGTTAGGGTGCCTACCTCCTCTGACCTAAATAATTTACCATCTATATGCCTCCAATAAAGCTCCTTGAGCATAAGCTTAGAAACCCCACATAACATTTCCAGATATGCCACAAATCTCCACACCCAATTTCTTCGAAGCAGCACTTTATCAACCCCAACCACGGGATCTTAAAGGCCCTGCAAAGTTTTAAGATTTCTTCCAAACCCACCCTATAAGATAATAAATCAGGTGCAGACCAGATCCTCCTTCAATACAAAATAAGTCTAAGTCTGAATCTAGATACAAGAAGTTGTATGCCAAGAACAAATCTAAGTGGCACTGGTGGAGTACCAACAGGGAGGTTAGTGAAAGATCAAAGACAATGATTTTAAGCTACTTCCAAATCGTTGATATTATTGTTTCCCCAGAGTTCCCCACCGTACAGGGGACCCCTTAGAGCCTGAAGATTATAAATCTGCAATGTAGGAGTTATTGGGCGGAAACTGGAACCCTTCAGAGCTCTAAAAAATATCACCAGTAAAGTGTTCTAATCAGAGTTTGCTCTTCTGGATCTGGGGTGACCATCCAAAATGTTAGCTGAGGGTAAGCCCCTAAAGGTGCAAACTTTCTGTAAAGGGGAGCCTTTAAGCACTGGATTGGATCTTGCTGATTAACAGGGGTTCAAGACCATGAATTTAGTATTACTAGGGTTGATCTCCAATCCTCCCTGCCCGCAGAAGGCAGCAAACTGGTACAACAGATTTTGAATGCCCATTGGGGATTTGGAGACCAGAAAGGTGTCGTTCGCAAACAGGAGTGCTGGGACCTTCCTGTTAGCTAGCCGGGGGGCATAGTGATTACAAAGCTCTAGGGTAGATACTAGGTCAATATTATAAAATACAACAAGAACAAGGTAGGTGCCAGAACGCACCCCTGACTCATTCCCCAGGACACTGGAATAAGATCTGTCAACTCCCCTGCTGGCCCATATCTGACCTGGGCATAATTACCTAGATGGAGCCTCCTGATAACATTGATGAAATATTTTGGGGCTCCCATATTTGTTACGACTGCCCAAACCCCCTTCCTAGGAACTAGATCAAAGGCTGCCCGAAAGTCAACAACTATGATATATAGGCGCCCACCCCACAGCATAATGTATTTCCAGTAAATAATTTCAAGTTGAAGTACTTGGTCAATTTTACTTGTTCCAATTCTAGATCCCACTTGGAGAGGAGTCAACACTCCTGAATATTCAATCCAGGTTTGAAGTCTACTCAGCAAAATGTGTCTAAAAAGCTTCTTCAAGCTGTCCGTAAGACTAATTGAATGGTAATTAGAAGGAAGAAACCTATGACTCTTCTTATAAATATGGACGATCTCAGAGCCTGCCCAAGTCTGCAGAATCACAGACCCGTTCTTGATGTTATAAAAGAGGAGTGTAAAATAAGGCCTCCAGACCTCCTTTTCAGCCTTGAACAAATCTCCATGCACCTTGTCAGGGCCCAGCACTTTTCCTGATGTGATTCAATTGATTGCGGCAGCAACTTCTCTTACAGTAATGGGACTAGTAGCACAGTCAGGCTGGTAGGTGGGGGCAGCATCAGGCAGAGCACCAGGGGAAATATGCTTGTTTGCCAGAACTTCAGGGAGGCCCAAGCCCTCAGCTTATAAAGGCAGGGCCACATGCTCAGGCTTTCGACTAGCTAGACACTGAACAGGGTCGACATTTGACAATAAGGTCAATTCACTTGTCCCCACTTCATGGGCATACAAACCTGAAAAATGATCAACCCAAGCTGCAGCAGTTATGTTGCTACACAGCGGGGTTTCAGGGGCTAGACTGTTATGAGCCACAATTTGCCAAAAAGAACAATGATCCTTCCCCTTAGACGCAACCAATAGAGCTTCCCACCCAGCAATCTCATAGCCTTGTTTAGTCCTGCAAAGTTCGTCCTTGTAGGAAGCTCTGTCTATCCGTTTTGCAGCTCTATTTCCCCCTTGATGGTAGCCATCAAGGCCTGCTTGGCTAGCCGGCAAGTCTTTGTGAACCATTTGCCCACAGGAAGAAGATCCTTAATGGAGCAAAACGAGGAATTATGGATATCAATAAGATCCTCCCGTAATGATGCACAAACAGACTCTTACGTATGGCCAGTGCTGTGTCCAGAGCTGTAGCTACAGTCTCGTACAGCTGGGCCAAGATAGTTGGAGTGGAAGCTACAATACTCCATCTCAGCCTGCGCCGATTACTTCATGGCTCAAGCCACCTGTTAACGTGCTTGAGGTCACATGAACACGAACTGGGGCCCAAAGGCTTCATAAACAGGTTCAAGGCATTATGTGTGCTGTTCTGCCTAGGCACCACCTTCATATCAACTACTGATGACCATAACCTTACATCCCCTAAAATGTAGTAGTTACGATTGGGCCCACCCAACCGATTGAAGGTAACATTCAGCACTTTGTCTGACAAAGTCCTCCCATTGCACGCTGTCAAATCATTGTTGAGGGCAAATGTATTAAGCTGCACAACTACTGCTGACCAGTTTCTAATTGTCTGTTTGTAAGCCCCGGGATTGCCCAAGCCTCATTCTCCTCTTCACTGCGGGAGTCTGTAGCGATGCCAAAGGGTTCGTAAATGCAATTAAAAACCACTGCCACAATTCTAAGGATTTCGCCTGGAAGAGTCAGAAAGTGCTCATTAGTGCCATCAATAACAGTTATACCACTTACTTTACCTTCATGTCTACAGTAGACATTGTATAAATATAGTGAAATCCCATTAGGGAATTGGAGAAGTACACATAACACATCTGGAGAGCCGAGGTCAACAACTTTAGAAGTATAGAACACAGTTGTTCTCAACCAGACTGCCAGACCCCTTGATGGTCTGCTATTCCCTGAAAACGGTGCAGGTATATTGAAGCTGAGCGATCCAAGCCTAGAACATGGCAATACGACCGAAGTCTCCTGGAACATGCATGGATCAAACCGGTCCACAAAGGTACCCCACCCAGGACATGCCAGCTTGTTTTTAAGACTTGCAAGATTCCAGGAGACAAACTTAGTAGTGCGGAGCACCATGGTGATGGAATCGTGGTCCTGACTGGTAATGTGAGGGGAAGAAACAGGTGTTAAGGGGTTGCTAACTGTCTATTGCTGTAGTAGTTCATCATGGCCAAAAGGATCCAATGTGAATTCACCACAGGTTCCTCAGACTGCAATCAGGAAGAATACGGAAGCGGCACATAACCAACTTCAGTCTCATTTTCTGTCAAGGTTCCAAACTCCCTTGTCTGGCCCAGGGAGGCAGGGTCAGTCAATTCCTTTTCAACCTGAGAGAGGCTGGAATCTATTGGATAGAATGATACTTGAGGCACACGGTGGCTCTGTGCGGTAATGCGTACCTTCCTTGCTTGTAAATCGACTAGATCGCCTGGAAATATTGATTGACCTTGGATTGTAGAAAGAGCCCAGTGAAACAATGCTAATGGTCAGGAACGCACTCGCACAGCCAGCTCTGCTCCCAAACTCAGACCCAGATGAAATAAAACGGTGAGCCAGGTCTGGATTTCTCCAATTAATTATCACACAATTCCCCTCAGATAATTTAGCTTAGCAGCCGAACTATTCAGTTCTCCAGACCAACAAAATATTTTGGAACTCAGACATATTAATGCAGTAGTCCGCGAAAGACAATTACAGACTTTGTTTTCCCATTCTAGGAGTTGATAAAACTTCATCCAATCCTAAAATGGGATTCATGATTTGGAAAATCTACTTTTGCATTCTCACACTTTGGAACGTTTGCGTCTCAAAATTGAATATTATTTCTGCCCCTAAATCTTTGCATTTTATTTTAAGTTGTTTTGGGGAATATATGTTGCATAGCCCAAAGAAAAATAAATGAGTGGAGTGTTTTGGTTTTGGAGATTATTTCGTTTCTGCTGTTCTGTTGTTAACGACATAAAGAAAAAGGTTAGAGAACATGAACATTTTGAATTGTTAGAGAACATGAAAATTTTGAATTGTTTCCATAACTGCCATAAATCCCTGCATGTTTTGGTAGTTTTACCCACTATTTTCTCTCAATCCTATTGGCCCCAACAAACGTTTCCCTTCTTCTAAGGTGCCTCCTCCTATTAAAAACTATTTTTGTCTTATCTATCAGGAATTTATGTAAAGCAGTCACCCCTTTCCACAAAAAGATAATCTGTACTGTTCTCTGTGTGCTAGATTCTTTGTAATTAGTGACATTGAATAATGGCGGAAAACCTCGCAGTCTGCCATAGGAACAGTCCTTCTCTTGTTCATTCTTGGATGTCCTTTTTATGTTAATCGATTACGGTTAGTCTTCAATGCTTATGAAAGTAGAATAGATTTAGGGCTTAATAATGAGCGGCCCCGGAAGTACCCAGTAACTCCGCCACCCTCCCTGAGTTACTGAAACTTTGGGCATCAACAACTCTGCCAGGTGGAGTAATCATGCATGACAAGTGGAACTTTGAGAGCCCCCTTAAAAAATGGGGAATTAATGAGAAATTGCTAATTCCAACCACGGTTCCCCTGTTTATTTTATACCACGTTTTTGTTCAGCAACCAATGTTTTCAGGTGAAATAAACGAGAGCTTTCTCGCGAATGTTGTAATTCAGAAAAGGGTAGTAACTCCCATAAAAGGCTCATTCAGCATTACGAAGGTACTCGCAAAGGGTTTTGAAAAGTCGTCGGTGAAATTAAGTCGAACAGTTCAAATACAAAGTCCGAAGAATAATGAAAATCTGGGTTTATATGTTGGTGCCCGATACTATTTTTATCCAGTTTATGAAAACATTAGCACCAAAATTCTTGGATTTCAGGGTTTACTGTTACAAATTAAATTGGCATAATTAGCAAGGAAAGGTAACATTTTTAGGCATTGCAAAATATGGTTGAGTTTACCACCATATACGGTATTATCCAAATCGCGGGCGTGTCAGACTTTTGTTCATGTCCTGTGCAAATGGCTGCCATGCATCGGATTTCAAATAAGATACTCTGTTCTGTGTACAAGTGCTCACAGACTATTGGCGAGCGAGAATCACAGTCATTGAGGAGCGTATTGTATTTTTCATAAAGCACTACACACCCTGTGTGATGCATAAAGCACTTTACTGTCCTTGATTGTTGAGTAAGTTGTCTGTGTGTATAACTTCTGTAGTGCTTCGTAGCCCTAACTAGGATACAGAAGCAAGCCAAGTTTCATTACTTCCAGGGCGCTGTTCTGGTGCATGATTGAAGGGTGTGCTGGTGTAGGTTGCATGAGATAGATAAAGTTGGGTGCGGAGAATTAGGTTTGCAAGCATGTTAGAAGTGTTGCATGGTGCTTACGCACATATGCATGGGTGCGGTGAAGCGTGTGAGATATAGAAGCCCCCATACATGCAATTACATATAGTTATATATGGGTTTTGCCATTGATGATGCCTGCATGGTCCATAGTTAGAATACTATATCAGTTGATGCACAATTGTAGGACAGAATCAAAAACTTTTTTGATCTCCATCCAGTAGCAGAACTCAAAGGGGTTTTTGGTAAGTCATTCTGCAGTGTTTTGATTCAATTGATGTTGTAACAATATACAGCCTTCTGTAGCATAACTATTTACCACTCTGGGATTGTGTGATGTTGAATTAAACAAACCTAGACGAAGAACGTGTAGGCTCACCTGAGGGTGGGTGCAGTATACACCCAAATAGCACTCTATCAAGCATGCTCAAGGTCTAAGCTGCAAGAAGCCGCTGTTGATAAGAAAATCTTGTCAGTGTGAACCTGGCTGTTCTAACAGGAACTTCTCATGTACTCTCCATCACCTCTAACTGCATTGCCCTTATCTACATCTAGAGGACCTCACCAAATTATTTTTACTCAACTTGATGAAGATTTGTCTCTTTTTTATTTTATTACTCTCCCGTGTACCCACCCTACCAGTTCATTCATGTTGCTTGCATCCATCCTCTCTGCTGAACCCTTTCCCTTGTCTCAGACACCTCACCCACTTCTGGTTACATCAGCTTATATCTCAACATTTTTGTCTTTAAAACTATCTTTCCTCTGGCTTCCCTATATCCCTGCTCCCATTTCACGGTTACCCTCACTCCACAAATTCTTCAGATTTGCCCCTCTGTTACCTTGCTTCCTTTTGAGTTTATCTGTTTAGCTCTATTAGACCAGAGTTATAGAAAAATGTCCCTCTGTACTCCCTTTTTACCATGCAATCTTTATTGTTTATTAAAAGACAAATCGAAGGATTTCTGGATTTAGTGAAAGGATTTTTAGAGCCCCAACCAGCATGACAATTAGCCTTTTGTGCACTCCATCTGCCTATCAGTAGTTCATTTTTTAGGGTTTCTGTTGTTATCTTTTGCCCTCTTTGATGCACGAAAGACCACTGCCTAGAGTTTTATGCCACATTAACAGAGATGTGGCCTTCATCACTGCTGAAAAACAGATAGCACCTTTGTAGAGGGAGTATATCACAATGAATTTTTTGGCCAAGCCATTGAAGCGTGCACATATTAAAGATGGGCAATTAACAGAGGTTAATTCCTTACAGATTACGTTGTGACAGAGTCCCATGCATGGCTCCCCTATGCTACCCTGCTCCCTGTTGCCTCTTGTAAGGATGTTGTAATTTTCCCTCATGATCTCGATAATCATAAAAACCACAAAGGTTCTATTGGTGTTAAGACTTTGAAGACCCCAGAACTGTGCACTGCGATTGAGTGGGCACTCAAAGTGCATGCCTACTTTAAATAGTGGCTAGTGCCACCTTTCTATCTGTACTTTGTGGTACTAGTGTGGTAACAGGGTGACTGGTAGTGAAGGTACTGTCATTTTCCCCAGTATCCTTCATGGGGAGATGCCTACTACCCTCCTCCAAGTAAAGGTTCTGCCATTTTTCCCTAACCAAGGTGTTTTAACCTTCATATATGTGGGTCCTTGATTTAGGGTGTAGTGTGGAGCATAGAGTGCACGTTTGAGTGTCTGTGTGCATGTCTTATAGAGTGCATGTTGGAGTCCATATTGACTCCCTATGTATGTGACACCTCCGAGTAACTACATATAAAATAAGGCACAGCCTAAACTAAAAATAAATGCAAGTTACGTTAATCAGTGGATAATGCAGTATGGTTCTTAAGAAAACCTATATTAGTTAGTGAGCAGCAGAGGTCTGTGTCTGTATCCAGAGAGACACAAAATTGAATCCTGGTTGGTGCAGTAGAGAATGGTGATTTGTGAATGTTTAGTGCTACGAGGTCCCAGTTGTAACACAAAGCACTGTGAATATGCAAGTCATTTTGTTAAACTTGCATTACACATAGTATAAGATAGGCCACTACAAAATGCACAAAAAAAGTTTAAAATAAGAAAAGTGCTTTCAAAATATAGATTTTTAGTAAAACCCAGAATCTACATAGTGCATTTTTTTAACTGTGCTTTAAAAGCACACACTTCACAACTTTGCTGGCAATTCCTTTACAATACCACTCAAAATAATAAATCTGTCTCATCAGGAAGCTTCAAGTGCTTCAATCAATTAAAGCCAAAACTGTCTTCCAAGCACACGTTGCATTGCAGATTAACCAAGAAGGTTTGTTTAGCTGTCTGCCTCTCCCTCAGTTTGACAGCAAAGGAGAATCCCTGCCTTACACTTCAGCTAAAGCATTTAGGTTCTCTTTTCGCCTAAAATTAGAGGAATAGGTTTTCTTTAAAAAAAGAAGTATGGGCATGTTGTGCCCATCAGATACCACCTACTTAAACCACTGTTTCCTCAGGACCTGCTAATGGTTGCTTTTGAGGTCACAGTCTACCAGACAGTGCAGCTGTCTGGTTTGTTAAAGCCATCTTGGGGACTTTCAGAAAGTTGACCTAGGAGGGCTTTGGGCACGTTAATTACCATTGGCTTTGTGGTTTGTAATGCACACCTTCTGGTTTTTCATTTGCTGTCTTTATTTGCTCTCCAGGTTCAGTTTGTCCCTCCTGTTGCCTAAAGTGTATTCTTCCACGAACTTGCTTTCTGTTAATAGGCCTTTAAATATTGTTCTTATCGCATCACATTTGCTGTGCATTCAAAGACCGAGGTCAAATGTTAGGCACTGTCTTCTGTGGGTGCTTGTTCTCTTTTCATTCTCTGTCTTCTATGTAGAAGGATTTATGTGACAATCTTGCTCTATATTGGGGATGAGAAAGAGTGTTTTTCTAGCACATGACAATGTTTAAATTAAGTGTATAAGAATTTTAGAATATATCAGAATTATGAACGCACGTTTTTGTTATTTCTGAAGTGTGTTGGAAAGAAATACTTTAATATCATCAAAAAAAATCATTAAATTAGGTGATGCAATTTCCACACATTATCATCTGTGCACTGTACAGCTTTACTGGTAAAGCTGAATGTCTTTGCAAATGCAGTGGTCATTTCAATTAAAAATGTGATGTATGCAATGGCAGTGTGCTACCACGCCATGAATACTCCACTCTATGCCTCTAGACTCTACTCAGTCCACTCCACATCTCTGCACTCTACTTTGCACCACTACACTTTACACCACTCTATACCACTGCATTTTGCACCACTCCTCTCTATGTCACTTCAGGATACACCTCTCTACTCTATTCTTTACCACTCTACTCTATGCCAATGCACTCTTTGCCACTCCACTCAATGTCACTGCAGTCTTCGCACTGCACTCTACACCACTCCAGTCTAGGCACACCAAGCTACTCTGTACAACTTCACTCTACGCTGCTGTGCTCTACACCACTCTGAAACACTGCACTGTGTGCCACTGCACTCCATGCCAATGCACTTTACTCTGTAATACTCAAATCTATGCCCCTGCACTCTATGCCAATCCACTGTAAGCCACTCTAATCTACTCTGCCCCATGATATTCTGTGCCACTGCACTAAGCACCACTTTACTGTATGCCCCTACACTCTATGCCACTCTACGCAACTTCACTTTACCCTGCACCATTCCATTCTACACCACTTCCCTCAACTCTGAAACAATCTACACTGTCACTGAACTCTATGCCACTCTACTGACTCTGCACCACTCCACTCTATGCCACTGCACCCTACAACACTCTACTCTTAACCACTGCACTAAACACCAATCCACTCTACACAACTGCAGGCAATTTCACAGTACTTTACGCTACTGCACTCTACTCTGCATCACTGTACTCTACACCACTGCTCTCTATGCCACTCTACACCAATGCGCTCTGACATTCTACTCTGCAACACTGCACTCTCTGCCACTGAACTCTATGCCACTCTACTTTGCACTACTCCACTTACTACCACTGCACTTTATGCCACTGCACTGTATGGGACTATGCTGTACTCTGCAGCACTCTATGCTACTCTACTTTGCACCACTCTTCTTCACTGGACTCAATGTCACTCAACTCTACTTTGCACTCTACACCGCTGCACTCTATGCCACTTGAGTCTACTCCACACCACTGCCCTTTGCATCACTCAACGCTAATTCGCTCCACTCAGCACAACTCTACATCACTCTACTTTATGCCACTGAACTATATGCCACCACACTCTGCACCACTATCCTCTGCACCACTCTACTCTGCCCCAGTATTACTCTGCGTCAATCCAATCTGCGGCACTTCACTTTGCACCATTGCATTCTACTATGAATCACTCTAATATAAGCCACTGCATTCTATGACGTTGAATGGTACATCACTGAATTCAATGCCACCGCACTCAATATCCCTGTACTCTACGCCACTATACTCTGCAACCCTCTAGACCAGTGCACTCTTCACCATCCACTCTACTCTGTGCCCCTCTAGTGTTTGCCACACTATGCCACTCTAAATACACCACACTCTCTGCCACTCCACTCTACACCACTCTACTTATCGTCATTCCACTCTATGACACTCCACACCACTCTCCTGCATGCCACTAAGTTTTAGCCATGCTGAACGGCAGCCACACTGGTGAGCACCATGGCTAAAAGCCAATAGCTTTTGCATAGGTCAGACCTATCAACTTTGCCAGTGCTTGTTTTCCAGCAGCAACTTGCAACTCATTGAGCCATCCTCGGCCAGGAATATAAATAAAGTATGTGACCTTCGCTCTGTGTGCCAACAATTTGCACGTAATGTCATAAATGTGTTAAATATTCGAGGCTGAATGTCCCCGATGTTAAGGATCTGCCCATTGTGTCCCAGCCGTTCTCCCGCGCTTCGTGTCTGTCGCTGTCCACCGTGGGCTATTCCCAGTACATGTTTGTTATTTCAACTGCTGACCTCTCGGAGCTTGTTCCCACCACCTCAGCTGCTGGACCTTACTTTACACTGGGGAGCCTGGGAAATCCCTCTGGCGCGCGAGTCACCTGGAGAAACCATTAGCCCTGCCGCTACTGGGATGGAAAGAGACGAATTAAACCGGCACTGAGGAGGCCAGAGATCGCTGTTCTGGTGTCAGGACAAGTACCCCCACCCTTTTGTGGGTTGGAAGTAGCCGTGCACGCTCATTGCAGAACAGACCTGTTAACAAGGACTCATGTCCTCCACATGAAATGATGAAAGGTTCAATCAAAAACAGATTATGCGACTATCTATCATGTGTAGTTTACACACAGATCTTTGAACCAAATGTGTTCTCCTACCGAATCCCAGAGCTGCTAATGCTGTGCTGCTCCTCTTATTGTCCCTGCCCTCCATTACTCTTCCCTCCTTTTCCTCCCCTCATTCAGCGTTTCTTTGCCGCATCTCTCCTCGCAAGGGCAGGACCTCTTCCGAGGCAGCTGTTTGGCCGGGATCTCTCTTTGGCTGAGAGGAGGCCAGAACGAGCTTTCAGTGAGGTTGAAAGGTCTCATGTCGGCTCTCTCAGAGCTCCCTTGGCGAGGTCGGGACCCTGCATTTTTCCAAGCGCTTCCTTCTTGTCACACTGTGGCCTTTTGTGTAGTTAGATATTATTAGCTACGAGGCCCTCGGGGTGAAGGGCAGAGACTGAAGACGCGCACATGGAGAGGATTCTCTCAAAGACAGTGCCATTTTAACTCACTCATTCTGCACCCAGCCTTGCACCCTTTCTTTAGGGAATGAAGGGTCCAATATTGCATTGTGAAACGTGTTTTGAGAAGTAACACTGCATTTTTTTTAGATCTCCAGCGCAATCCTTAACTATAAAAGTACAAATTGCTCTCCCTTTATTATAATTGTAAGTCTGGAACCAATTCGATGCTCGGTCGTAGTCCAGACCCTTCTAACTTTTTTTTTTTTAATTTGTTACAGCGACCGAGCTGGAACCACAATGAATCAGAGAGAGTCTCCCTGTGTACTGCTGACTTAAACGCTGGACCACTAACAATACATTTTAAAGAACTTTTAGGCTACGGGATGGTTTCTTTAGTATTCTGCTCCTTTATGTGCCTTTATTTAAGTTTATTCGGGACTCGGGGATCAAGTCATAATGTTGAACTGCAACAGGTCTCTCATGTTACGACCATCCAATCGCATTGTTTCAGCATCACGATTCTTTCTCTGGATCCGGTGTACCGAAATTGCCGATGGAAGCAAAAGCAAGACTCTTTGTAGAATAGAACTGGCTCGTCGGGGGCCTCCTAAAAGACTGAGGCCCAGGACCAGCCCCCACTTTGCCCATGCCTTAAAACGTCTGTGTATACTGTGGAACCTGTAGGAAGGTAGCCTCTTTCTAGCCTTGTTACCCCCACTTTTGGCCTGTTTGTGAGTATATGTGAGTATATGTCAGGGTGTTTTCACTGTCTCACTGGTATCCTGCTAGCCAGGACCCAGCGCTCATAGTGAAAACCCTATGTTGTCAGTGCGTTTGTTATGTGTCACTGGGATCCTACTAGCCAGGACCCCAGTGCTCATAAGTTTGTGTCCTATATGTGTTCCCTGTGTGATGCCTAACTGTCTCACTGAGGCTCTGCTAACCAGAACCTCAGTGGTTATGCTCTCTCTGCTTTCCAAATTTGTCACTACAGGCTAGTGACTACATTTACCAATTCACATTGGAATACTGGTACACCCAGATAATTCCCTTGTAAATGGTACTAAGGTACCCAGGGTATTTGGGTTCCAGGAGATCCCTATGGGCTGCAGCATTTCTTTTGCCACCCATAGGGAGCTCTGGCAATTCTTACACAGGCCTGCCACTGCAGCCTGTGTGAAATAATGTCCACGTTATTTCACAGCCATTTACCACTGCACATAAGTAACTTATAAGTCACTTATATGTCTAACCTTCACCTGGTGAACGTTAGGTGCAAAGTTACTTAGTGTGTGGGCACCCTGGCACTAGCCAAGGTGCCCCCACATCGTTCAGGGCAAATTCCCCAGACTCTGTGAGTGCGGGGACACCATTACACGTGTGCACTATACATTGGTCACTACCTATGTATAGCGTCACAATGGTAACTCCGAACATGGCCATGTAACATGTCTAAGATCATGGAATTGTCACCCTAATACCGTTCCATGATCCCCCGGGTCTCTAGCACAGAACCCGGGTACTGCCAAACTGCCTTTCCGGGGTTTCCACTGCAGCTGCTGCTGCTGCCAACCCCTCAGACAGGTTTCTGCCCTCCTGGGGTCCAGGCAGCAATGGCCCAGGAAGGCAGAACAATGGATTTCCTCTGAGAGAGGGAGTTACACCCTCCCCCTTTGGAAATAGGTGTGAAGGGCTGGGGAGGAGTAGACTCCCCCAGCCTCTGGAAATGCTTTGATGGGCACAGATGGTGCCCATCTCTGCATAAGCCAGTCTACACCGGTTCAGGGATCCCCCAGTCCTCTGGCACGAAATTGGACAAAGGAAAGGGGGAGTGACCACTCCCCTGACCAGTACCACCCAGGGGAGGTGCCCAGAGCTCCTCCAGTGTGTCCCAGACCTCTGCCATCTTGGAAACAGAGATGTTGGGGGCACACTGGACTGCTCTGAGTGGCCAGTGCCAGCAGGTGACGTCAGGAACTCCTTCTGATAGGCTCTTACCTGTCTTGGTAGCCAATCCGCCTTTGTTGGTACCCAAACCTCCTTTTCTGGCTATTTAGGGTCTCTGCTTTGGGGAATTCTTCAGATAAGGAATGCAAGAGCTCACCAGAGTTCCTCTGCATCTCCCTCTTCACCGTCTAGCAAAGGATCGAGCGCTGACTGCTCCAGGACGCCTGCAAAACCGCAACAAAGTAGCAAGATGACTACCAGCAACATTGTAGCGCCTAATCCTGCCGGCTTTCTCAACTGTTTCCAGGTGGTGCCTGCTCTGGGGGTAGCCTGCCTTCACCCTGCACCAGAAGCTCAGAAGAAATCTGCTGTGGGTCGACAGAATCTTTCCCCTGCTAACGCAGGCACCACAAGACTGCAACACTGGTCCTCTGGGTCCCCTCTCATCCTGATGAGCGTGGTCCCTGGAACACAGTAACTCTGTCCAAGTGACTCACGCAGTCCAGTAACTCTTCAGTCCAAGTTTGGTGGAGGTAAGTCCTTGCCTCCCCACGCTAGACTGCAAAGCTGTGTACCGCATGATTTGCAGCTGCTCCGGCTTCTGTACACTCTTCCAGGATTTCCTTTGTGCACAGCCTAGCCTGGGTCCCCAGCACTCTGTCCTGTAGTGCACAACCTTCTGAGTTGTCCTCCGAAGTCGTGGGACCCCCTTTTGTAACCTTGCATGGACTCCAGTTCACTCTTCTTCCAAGTGCCTGTTGGGGTACTTCTGTGGGTGCTGCCTGCTTCTGTCAGGGCTCTCTGAGTTGCTGAGTGCCCCCTCTGTCTCCTCCTCCAAAAGGTGACATCCTGGTCCTTCCTGGTCTTCAGCAGCACCCAAAAACCTCTACCGCAACCCTTGCAGCTAGCAAGGCTTGTTTGCGGTCTTCCGCGTGGGAACACCTCTGCAAGCTTCACTGCGACGTGGGACATCCATCTTCTAAAGGAGAAGTCCCTAGTCCTCTTCTTTATTGCAGAACTCCAAGCTTCTTCCAACTGGTGCCAGCTTCCTTGCACCTTCATCTGGGGTTTCCTGGGCACCTGCCCCCCCGGACACTGTTGCGACTATTGACTTGGTCCCCTTGTCTTACAGGTACTCAGGTCTGGAAATCCGTTGTCAGTGCACTGCTGGTGTTTGTTCTTCCTGCAGAATCCCCTTATCACGACTTCTGTGCTCTCTGGGGGAAGTAGGTGTACTTAACTCCTACTTTTCAGGGTCTTGGGGTGGGGTATTTTTCTAACCCTCACTGTTTTCTTAGAGTCCCAGCAACCCTCTTCAAGGTCACACAGGTCTGGGGTCCATTCGTGGTTCGCATTCCACTTTTGGAGTATATGGTTTGTGTTGCCCCTATACCTATGTTCTCCTATTGCAACCTATTGTAATTCTACAATGTTTGCATTACTTTTCTTGCTCTTACTTACCTAATTTTGGTTTCTGTACATATAACTTGTGTATAGTACTTACCTTCTTACTGAGGGTACTCACTGAGATACTTTTGGCTTATTGTCATAAAAATAAAGTACCTTTATTTTTAGTAACTGCGTATTGTGTTTTCTTATGATATTGTGCATATGATATAAGTGGTATAGTAGCAGCTTTGCATGTCTCCTAGTTCAACCTAAGCTGCTTTGCCATAGCTACCTTGTATCAGCCTAAGCTTCTAGAAACACCTCTTCTACACTAATAAGGGATAACTGGACCTGGCACAAGGTGTAAGTACCTCTGGTACCCACTACAAGCCAGACCAGCCTCCTACAGAACCCACCGGTCCAGGTAACCCTATGTTTTTCAGCAAGTTAATCACTTGATTCCCATTCTGAGGTCCATCTCTGAGTTCTTCTGTTAGTTAACGCCTTTATGCACAACCTGAGTTTCTTTTTAAATGCTAATTCTCAAAAACTGCTAAATGGATTTTCAACAAATTACAAAAAGCATGCTTTCTAAGTAAAGTTCAGACTCTGTGCCACATTTGCTGTGATTCATTTAGAAGTTTTTTCTTTATTGGAGACCAAACTTCCCTATGGCAATTAATAATTTTAAGTTATACTATTCACAACGCCCTCTTTTTGGCCCCACTTGACAGATCAGAGCAAAACTTTCCACGAAGAAGGCAAAGTAGATGAACTTTTTTCGGAAAGGTTTGTGCAGATTGCTCAAAAAGCACCAAAGTTAATAGAAAACAAAAACTATTTTCCAGTTGAAAGTCTAACCTAACTATAACTGCACTGGCACAAGGACCAGTAGAGAAAGAGAGGAGAGAGAGTGAGAGAGAAAGAGAGGATATATATAACGGGTAATTGTGTAATATGGGTCTCTACTGCCATTGAGGTGTCCTAATAATATTTGCAAGCCACGAGGCAGACGGCTAATGATTTTTTTAACTGTCACCCGAACCCCGAGATATCAATACAGGACCATATTACAAATGTTACTCGTAATGTATTTTTTTATATTACATGATTTTATTTGTAATACTCATTAGAAAGATTTAGACCATTTGAGCATCATTGTTTAGTATTCATTGTTTGCCTGGGACTGCAGATATATCCTTCTATGTTTTGAGAAATACATGTTTTGTTGCTTATAATGTGGTAAGATTTCAAAGTGTTTTATGTAACAATGTGTATTGTCATAAATCAATTTTAAAATGCAAAACGCATCTTAAGGAAATTTAAAACGTATTTCTAAAATGTGTTTCTTTTTAGAGTATATTTAACACAACATTTATAGAGAAAGAAAGTACATGTGACAGTGTAACGTTTTGCTAACGGGCAACAACACCTCCCTACGCTTAAGGCCTTTTGTCCCTGTCCTGGGAGCAAGATCACACCTTATTTACACCTATTCAAATGGTAATTACTGGCTGGCAAAATGTGAAAGCAAAAGCCAGTGGCTTCAGACTGGAAAAAAGATCATCTGTTAAATTTACCTTTTCATTAATAGTTATACAAAATACATTTTACAGTTAAATTGGATTTTCAATAACTTTAAAAAATAGTTCTTGAAATATTTTTCTAGCTGCTTCCAAACCGAAATTAACATTTTTAGATATAATAATGTAACCCTGTGTTTTCCTATCAAGCAGCTAGCGCTGCTGCATTAGAAAGCAGCTTCTGGACCTTTTTCACTTTAAGGACATGTTGAACAGGAAACCTTTACATGTCCTATTTTTAAACACCATGCACCATGTGTTAAGGCAACAAGACCTATGTACGGGTGATATTATTATTGAAAAAAAGGGTTTGACCTGTCAAAAAGTGTTTAATTTGTTAGGTCGAATTGCATTTTACAACTGCACAGCCAAGCTACAGTTTAGGCCTGGAGACATGGTTCTTGGGTCACTGCAGTCGGTGGCGCATTGGGTGCTGCAGAACACTAGTGATATTTAACTCACAAGCCTTGGATACACTCTGTACCACATACTACAGTCTTATAGGTAAGTTAAATATGCCAATCAGTTGTATACTTGCAGTACTGCCTTTATAATTCAACTTCTTCTGAGAACTAGAAAGGGGCAGCACCACAATATTGGAGAATTGATAAGGGCTAGTTTATGTAAATGAGCAACACAGCAGGGATTGTGGTGTCAGTGCCACTGCACACAATGACATCATTTTCTCTCTAATGTCATTGTAATCGTGGTATCAGGTTTTAAAAGCTGCAAAAAATCAAACAAAATACTTGTCGGAATAGCAGTGTAGGGCTTTATTTCCTAGGCCTACAGCATTGCAAGAAAAGGTGCTGTAATCCTGCAACTAACTGAATGTCCATAGGCCACCTAAGCTAAACCTTCCCTGCCTCCTGAACTATGTATGTGTGTTCCTGGAGAATCTCATTGGCTCCCTGTGCTTCGACTCCATGATATCCCCAAAATTTGGAGTTCTTCTAATCTGGCTTGGCATTACATAAAGTGTGCTGGCCGGTCAGTTCAGCATGAAATTACCTATATGCGATTCAAGTCAATTTATTCACTCATAGTTGTTTTTACATGGCTTATAACCTAATTCATTAAATGTTTGATTGAAATGTGATCACACTATTCAGGTAGGCCACTGATTCCCTGACGCTAACAGAGGGGAAGAGATGAAACCAACATGCCCAAGGATGTCCTACATTAGGAGGTTGTTGTTGGAGAGCCTGGATATCAGAACAAACATAGATTTTAATTTATAAGAAGTTTATGAGATTATGTTTGATTATGTTTTCATACTTGTACTACTGAATATCAAAGCCACCAATATTGTGGTACACGAATATCGAGGCAAGAATATCAAGGAACAACATTTTGAAAGGTAATTGCAGACAGAGTATAGATTTATCATACCTAATCCCAGCATACCTTGATGATATGTATACCACCTAAGTACATATATTTTTAGAAAATCTACACCTACTTAACTGTTGATATTTAAATTTTGATATTCTGTTCTTGATATTGTGTCCTATCAATATTGTGGTTTTGATATTCAGGAGGCACACCTATTTTCATCTGTCGTATGTTTTTGAACACAATAATTTCATTCTTAATAAATGTTACTTAAAGCAAGTATTTGACTGAATGCTCACCACTACTGTATGAAACCCTAGTCTGGAAGTCTACTGTAACCCCTCTGCTGTCTGAACCAGTAAGTCCTCTGTAACCCAAGCACCAGCACTGCTGCAGAAACCTGTAAAATATGTCTACACGTATGGTAGTGCTTGAGATTTGCACTTTTTAATATTCTGCCCCCTACTAACATATTCTCCGTCATTGGACGTGGTTGGGTAGCTGCATTGAAGGTGCAAGGTGGAAGAATAAAAGGAAATTAAATGCAGAGTTGTAAATACATGCTAGGATAAAAATGAGGAAATTTGAAAGTGCATTTTCTTAACTAGCTATTTCATCAATTAATTTTTAGACTTTTTCTTTACAGACATTCTGCTGAAAATGCACCATTTTTCACATTTCCCTAAAATAGCTGAGTCTGCAAAACTCCAGTGAATGGTCATGCTTGCTTGATAGGCCGTAAAAGTACTAGAATATTTCATGAATACCCTATAAAAGTGCATCATATTCTTTAGTAATGCTATGCAAAAAACTGCTGTAACGTACAATTAAATTATCAAAGAGAGAACACCTGTATCTTCCTTTGAAAAAGTGGTGTTTGCCTGCTTCAGCTTTTTGCAGGAGTTACGTGCCACTACGTTCTAAACTCACCAGCTGCCAGTGGAGTGGGATATCCAATAAAGATGAAAATGGCAAGGCACTCAATTTGGGAGAAAAGAGGGGGGAGATAAAAGTGGGTGAGAAAAGAAGGCATATGGGAAAGGTTAACAATGACAGGGTAGAAGAAGGAGGTAATGAGTAGCTATGGAGCGGTGTGATAGCAGAACAATGGGATAACACAGAGGGGGATGAACAGGGGAAGAAGAATGTAATTGTTGTAAGAAATTGGGTTATTAGTTGAGAGGGGTGGAAGTCCCACTCAGATAGTAACAGATTTTGTCATGGTTAATCACAAAAATCACAAAGTGTACCTGTGCTTAACCGTCTGCTAGCCTGGCATAAAAGCAGCCATGCTTATCTGTGAGGCAATGTGTAAAGTATTTATGCAACACTGTAACAGTAATCCAGTGAAAAACACAACACCAGAAATATCTCAAACCTATTTAGAAAAATTGTTAATTTTAGTTAAAAAATAGAAGCAGCAAAATGACAAAAGACCAATAAGTAGAAATGGAGTTATGGGTTTTCAAAGTTTTAGGCAAAAATGGTTCCACAAAACACATAGTGCTACTCACAGATATCTGGTCATGATAGACTGGTTCAAAGTCACAAGTTCAGGTCGACCGCAATGGTGCGTGGGTTGGATCAACGGACCTGGTTTGCCCAGATGAGGAAGTTACCTTCTCAAAAACATGGTCCACGCAAGAACCTTCAGCTGAAGCTTCACATTGGCGTGGGCTACTATGGGGTCATTGTTGGTGCAAGGAGCAGGCCACCCCTTGAACTTCACATTGGTAGTTGATGTGGGCAGTTTCTGTTTGGCACTAAGAGAATTTCTTTGCTGGTGCTTTGCATTTGCAGGAGCTGCAGTGGTCATTGCTATCATGGATTGCCATTGCTAATGCGAAGAGCAGGTCATCGCTGGAGCTTAATTTTGACTAGTGTTGCAAACAGTCATTGTTTAGCTTGAGGAGCCCAAAAACCTCTGGATTTACTTTCAACTTGGTCTTGAGGCAGGAGGAGTACACTCTGATGCCAGCCAAGGGCAAAGGACCTTGAGGTCACCTGTTGGGTGTCAGAACTCACTCCAGCAGATGTCACCAGCAGAGTTCAGGCAGGTTCAGACAGGTCCAGTTGGTGCTGGTCAGCTGAGAAGGTGCAGGGAGGCCAAGATAGTTGTGTCCTAGGAGTTCAAACAGGAGGTCAGCCAATTAAACCTTGGAGTCACATCTGGGGAGCCTGGGTTCAAGGCATGCAGGACCAGCCATCTTCCTCAGACAGCTGGAATAGTCATTCTTCTCAATATTCAAAAGGTCCAGTAGTGTTCTGATGAGAGGGTCTGAGGGTGCTCGTTTTATACCAAGTGCCAGCCTGTGGGTGGGGGATGTCCCCTTTGTCAAGTCTTCCCTTTTTCCTCGGTCTGGCTCCAAACTGTCTTGGGTAACAAAGGACAGAGAGGTCTATGCGCAAGGTGCATCTGTCAGTGGCAGGGAAGGTAGCTATTAGAAGTTAGGAAGGGGTTGTGAAGAGGCTATGGTGAGGAAGAACAACTCCCAAGTACAGCCTGCTCAGGAAGGAACACCCTGCCCCATACACAAAGCCGTATGTCAGGTTGTGTGATGGAACCACACATGCTGGAACCACGCATGCCTTAACAACGCGGTCGGAACAACGACCACGTTGTTTCCACACATGCCTTTACCAGGCATGCCTTTACAACAAATTGTCGTTGTAAAAGCATGCCTAATAAACGCATGTGTGGAAACGGCATGCAAAACAGCATGCGTGGTTCTATCATACCACCCGCCCACCCGCCCTAAGGCCCAAAACCACCCCCATCCCTGATACCTAAACTACCCTGACCCGCTATAAAATAAAGTACCCGACCCCCCCCCCCACCCGCCCTAAACCTAAAAAATGTATCCTGATGCCCCCACTCCTAAAAATAAACTAACCCTGAGCCCTAACAAAAAAACTACTTTGAGTCCCCACCACTAAAAACTAAACTACCACAACATCCCCACCAGCCCTGAGCCCTGAAATCTTGTCCCCTAATAAGTCAACGACCCTGAGCCCCCCACCCAGCCTAAGCCCTAAAATAAATTAACTAATAAACTATCCGACCCCCCAACCCAGCCCCCAAGAACTAAATTACCCCAAACCACCCCACCTACCCTGAGCCATGAAAAAAAAATAACCTGACTTCCCCACCCTTAAAACCTAAAGCCACAGTACACAGACAAAGCCCTAAATCTGCCCCACTGCTAAAAACTACCCACCAACTCCGCCCCAACCCTACTTACCTCACTGCATCCTCTCCTGATCCTTCCTCCTCTTCTCTCCTCACTTCCTTCCTTAGACCTTCCCCACCCCTTTAAAAATAAACTATCCGCCCCATCCTAAATAACAAAAAAACCAAAAACCCCCACCCCTACAACTTTAAAAAAAAATAGCCCGCTCCCAGCCCCAACCCACCCCAATCCCTTAATCCACCCACAACCCCTGTCCCAGCCCTACTCACCTCACCACGTCACTCCTACGGCTAGCGTAACTCCCACCCTAATTCCTTGAAAAAATACCCAAACCCCCACCCTATAAAAAAATAGCTTGCCCCCAGCCCCCAACCCACCCAAATCCTTTAATCCACCCCACCCCTGCCCCAGCCCCACTCATCTCACCGTGTCACTCCCGCCCCTAGCCCAACCCCAACCCGAATTCCTTAAAAAATCATTATACCCCCCACCCACTACCCTTAAGTAAAAATAGCCCGCCCCCCCCACCCCAATCCTTTTATCAACCCCCCACCCTTGCCTCATCCCCACTCACCCCACCATCACTCCCGCCCCTAGCCCAACCTCCCAACCCTAATTCCTTAAAAAAATACCCAAACCCACTTCTGCCCGTTAAAAAAAAAATAGCCTGCCCCTGTCCCCCACCCAGCCCAATCCCTTAAATCCACCCCCCACCCCTGCCCTCACTGCATCCTCTCCTGAACAAAGCATGGCTGTTTCTGTGCCTTAACCACGCATTTGCATAGTTCAGCACATGCGTGGTTAAGGCACAGAAAAAGCCATGCGTTGTTTAGGCAAGCATGGTCATGCTTGCGTGGGAAGCGTCTGTGTTGTTTACAACGAGTGGTTGATGATGTTACCCCTTTTGTCTCCATCTGCGGAATACACAACACACCTTAGAAGAGCCATTTACAGTCGGGTGACCATGGACACTTGCAGAAAGGCACATGTGATTTAAGCAGAAAAATGCCAACTTCGTAAAAGTGTCATTTTTGAAATAGTAACTTAAAATCTGACTTTACCATTAAGGAGGATTTTAAATTACCATACACGAGTGGAAGAAGCATTTCTCTATATCTGGTTCCAAACTGATGTTATTAACTATTACGTTTAATAAGATAACCCAGTGTTCATCTATGGATGAGATAGCCTTCCTATACTGAAAAACAAATTTATGAGTTTATTCCAGTCAGGACACACATGTCCTGCTTTTTTTTAACCATAGCATTTTATTGTTTTTTCAAGAGCATATACAAGAGACAAATTTCAATGTGGTGCACAATACAAGCTCAATATGCAAAATCCAACTGATCGCCCGCATGAGTGCCTTTGGGAAATATTGCCATAGTCATGCATCTCCATTGTTGTATAATTTGTGCACCAATTGTAAAATACAATAGCTTGTGATACTAGATATCAATGGCCAACTCCCAACTTCACGCCTACCCAATTTTCAGCAACATTGTCATTTAAATACTATTTATTCTGCCCTCCTCAGAGATAGGCAATGCCTGCAAGTGGTAGATTTCCTATAATCTGCCTCTAATAAAGCTGGAAAATTGGCCTTGTAGAGGTGCTCTATCTTGGAAGTTACATTTTTGCTGAGGTACCTCATGGACTTAGGCACCCATTTCAATTGTGTAGCACATCAGAGAGCCTCAACCTCTAAATTCGAGAGCGTCAGATTCAATATCTACGAGTTAGTCATGCTAATCTTAAAGCCCGATACCCCTTCAAATTCCTCAAGCTATTTTGTATGCAATGGAGGGACTTTTCTGGGCTGGTAAGGACCAGTAAGATATCATCTGCAAATCACTGACACATGCAAGCCTCTGTAGTTCCAGGTACATCTTAAGTACTCTTGCCAGTTTAACATCTTAATAAAGGTGACAAGGGTGGGCAGCCAGCTCTGCCTTGTCCCTTGACAAAGATTCAAGGGTTCAGTGAGCATCCCATTAAGAGACATTCTCATGGGCCAATGATAGTAATTAGCTAAGACCATTGTAATAAATTTGGGCACCATTCCGATGACAGTCATCCGGCAAAGGCCTTCTCAGTGTCTAACATGACTAGTGTAGGCTGGTATCTTCTTCTTTTTAGCCCTTTCAACCAGATGGACAAACCTTAAGGTGTCATGCATCTGTCAGTTTAAGATGAAACCTGACTGATCTGTGTGAATCAAGCCTGGCAAGAGATTATCTAACTGCCTGGCTAAGTTTTTAAGGACATTTTTACATCTAATTTTAACAGTGCTAACGGTCTGCATGAGGAGCACAGCTTTGGGTCCTTTCCTTGTTTAGGAAGGTTGTTTCAGCTTATTCTGGACTCTGCTATAAATTATGGAACCCCCTCCCCCAAAAGAACCTGACAGATTAGTAAGATGTGGTACTAATAAGGAGGCAAAAGTTTTATAAAAATTCTCTGTGAAGCCATCAGGACCTGTAGCCTTTCGAGTTTTTAAAAGTTTGACTGCCAACTTCAATTCCCCTTCAGAAATCGGGACTTTTAAAAGGTCTCTTTGGGTTGATTTTATTGTATGAATTCAAGCTTTCTCAAGGTTTGTTAACTGTGCTTTCAGCTAATGCAGGTCAAAGGCATACAAGCAGAAGTAAAATGTGTGAAATTCTCAAAGTTAATCCTCTTCAAGGCACAGAATGGAGCCCTCCCTTGACCTGATTTCTTTAATATACCCTCTTTATTGTTTCTGTCTCAGTTGACATGCTAAAAGCGAGCCAGCCTTGTTGCCTTGAAAGTAGCACCTGAATTGAAGATGCAAGAGGGAGAGCTCAGCCCTGTTGGTATCTAACTTTCTCAGTTGCCCTCTGAGGGTGCCCTGCTTTTGAAATATTATACACCTACCTTATGCATGGTTAAGGCCTAGCTTAGGGGTTACTTACAAGTAATAATAAAAAAAAGGAAGGTTTAAGCCTGGACTAGGGATTGTAGTGCCATGTTGAAATGGCAGTTTAAAACTGCACTTCAGGCTGCTATGCTTTTACAGTGCTACATTAGCGGAAAGCACAATGAGTGCTGTAGTGCTCTTCTTGCCTTTACTTTGCAGGCTCTGGGCACAGGTGGTGCCATTTACTAGAGCATGCTACACAGATTAAACGTGCCAATTATATGTGCACAAATTTTACCATGTTTAAGGGAGAGAGCACAATCTCTTTGCCGTTATTTAGCCAGGGTCGTAGCTTGGTCAGTAAGATTGCGGGTGTGAGCTTCAGATTTTCCGACAATAAGGCTGGCATATAATGTTTAAATACATTATATGACAAGCAGGTTGCATGGGAGGGGCTTAAGGGGCAGTGAAAAGAGAGAGGAATGTGAATTTGTATGGGTACTAAGTGAGGGAAAATAATATTTTGTAAAATTACTAATGTTTTTGACAACTTTAAAAACTGAGAGGGAGTGTGTTAGTTTTTGTCTGAATGTATGTAAAAATTCTTAGTGAAATCCGCCCTGTATCTCACTATACCCGACTAAAAGCATCTGTACCCGGAATATTTATCAGAAAATTAATTTATTAGGTGGTGGAGCACCCCACACACCTCCTGAAGCTATGCTCCTGTGGTTAGCAGGGGTAAATTGCACAGCATCCTAATTTAAACAAAAACGTGTTCAGCAAAAACAGGGGAGTGAAGGTGAAAAGGTTGGGGAAATTGTACACCACGGATGTCAACTCTAACAGTGATGAGTGAAGGAGATAACATGAAGGGGGAGACTAGGGAAAAACTAGGGAACCAGAAAGCGCTGAAGCTGGCAGAGAAATCCCAAGGCACACAGTGGAGAAAGTTGATATGCATGTTTCAGTTTCCCAAACTGCGCAGTTGGCTGTATTATATTGTTTTCTTATTATCAAGCACTAAGTATGTATTTTAAAAAGGACGGGTGTCTGGAGGATGCTAGAATCACACAGGTAAAATGTAAAACAGGTAAGAGGTAAATAAACATGGGGCCTGACAGAGAAAATCAATAACATTTGGTTAACCTAGTATGTCTAAATCTCAATCATGAACATATGAGCAATTAGATAAAAATAAATGTAAGTTTCTATAAAAAGAAAAGAAAGAAAACCCTAACATTTCAACCTGTCACTTAAACTTTATAGCACACAGTCAGTTAAAAGGTGATAACATGAAAACTCATGATCTTATCTTTTAAGTTTCACTGTGAGAGAGTGTAGCTTATATAATCTATATTAACATGAAAATGCTAATGTACTAATGTGTAATAATGCTGCACAATAACTGTATTAATGTACTTTCCTAAAACGTGCACTTGAAATGTGGCCACGGGGAGTGGCCACCAATATGTACGGGGACTAATAAAATTGACTAATAATGTTAAAGTGATATGTTATGATATGATTTTACACTAAGAGGTATATGTTAAGATTTTTCTAATAAATCACTAGGCCTTTAGTTAGCATAAGTTGAGGCCTAACTGCCTGACTCTCATATTAAATGTGTTTTTCTAACGTGCAATGTGCGGACTTGCTGAAGGACATGAACTCTTGTTTTTTTTCTCTAAACTAGAATCTGAATGTAACCGTAGTAGATCCGTTCTCAGGAAATTCGACTTGCTTATAGAAACATTTTAGCTGAATGCAACACTGTAGACCAGTCATAGGTACAAGGTCGCCTGAACCGGTACAGACAATGGAGCCACTGACCGAAGATGTGCAAAGGACCACAAGACTATGAAATCATACCGGACATTCCCCCCCTAAAGACGTCTATCATAAGGACCAATAAAATACATCAGAACTGTTATGGGGTGACAAATTTGATGACCTAATGTGAAGTTGATTGGTTAAAGATAGTGGGGTGCAACCCCTTGTCCAATCAAATTTTTGGGGAATGTACAACGAAAAGGGGATAAAATCCCTTGACACCAGGATGTAAATTAGAACTAGGGAGTAGGAGACTAGGAGAGGGGGAGTTGCTGATGCGTTTTGCTATGATCCAGAGACTTTGTCACTTTGATTAGTGGCTTGCTAATTTTACTTAGAACCATCCTTGCCCTTAGATTGCCCGTTTACACTTTACCTCCTTATGAGGGAAGTGCCCCTTTTTACCTGATTGCTGAATTCCTGATGGCGAATCAACTGATGTCCTGAGGACGAAGACCGAACCTGAGTGCTGACCCCAAACGGAGGGTAACTATATCACAATGAAATTGTGATTGTCTGTTTGCTTTTCATTTCTAGGTACCAACTGCTTATTTTGACAGAGACCATAGTGAGATGTTTTTCCAAATTGGTGTTACTAAATTGTTTTGCATGAAGCCCAACATGCCAATGCTAATTAGAGGATAGTTGAGAGGGGATCATTGAACTGACGCAAATAGACAAATGCCAGAATCTATGCTTTGTTGAATAAAGTGATGATGATACTCTGCTAGAATAACCTATGCTGATGCTGTGTTATATTCTGATGTTTGTGATTCTTGCTTTGATGAAATCTTATCAGATTTGCCATATTGTGACCATGCTAATGTGTCTCTTGGTTTTGAGACTGATAAACTTACTAGTAGAATTGTAATCAATAGGGAATAAAATCCACAAAACTCATGTCATTCTGGTGTGGTTATTCATGACTGAAAGGTCATGGTGTTTCTGAGTTTCATTAAATGTCATTGACTAAGGTGAATTGCATTGTTTTAATAAATATTGATGACGTTATTGACACATTGATTGACATGTTGATTAGCCATCTCGTCCTAACGTGTCTTCAATCAGGGTCAAAAGATTCATTGGCCTAAAACGAGTCCCAAAGTGAGTAAATTAATCATAAAGGGACGCGTTAACAGCTGTGTTCTCCAGAAAGCTACAGAGAACAATGCTCTTCACAGGCTGCCATGGCTCGAACTCGCCAGACAGAACTAGGCACCAGAAGCACGAGGAACAGTTACTGTTGGATGCATTCAGGATCTGTTAGATCGATCTTTCTGTTATTTAGAAAGCACTGTTAGTGATGGGACTTGGAAAGATGGTGGGCCGAGTCTAGACAAAAGAGGAGTTGAGTCTTCAACCACTAAAAATAGTCCTCTAATCTTCGCACTGTGATGAAGAACACACTCACTTCACGTGGCCTTTTGGTTCTTGGTGTCTGAGCCTCCTGCGTCCCATGTAAGTCAGTAGTGGGAACATTTCATGGGAACAGATATGGGTCTTGGTAAAACGTAATTTGTGAATGTGTGTTAAAAAGGGGCGCACAGTTCTGATGTGATACAGGTTTAATCTTTTAATCCAGTGTATTATAAATATGAGGCTACGTTACTGTTGCATCACTCTAAATTTATAGGAATATTTTCTTAATACCCTGTTATGATCACAGTAGACCTGACTCCTGTTAGACCTGACAGCCTTAGGGTGGTCACCCCTAACTTTTTGCCTGCGTCCCTCCACTTTTGAGATACTGTTTTTGCTGTTTTTTAGACTCTGCGCACTTTACCACTGCTAACCAGTGCTAAAGTGCATATGGTCTCTCCCTTTAAACATGGTAACATTGGATCACACCCAATTGGGCTATTTAATTTACTTATAAGTCCCTAGTAGAGTGCACTATATGTACCCAGGGCCTGTAGATTAAAATCTAATAGT
Source organism: Pleurodeles waltl (assembly GCF_031143425.1). NCBI lineage: Eukaryota > Metazoa > Chordata > Amphibia > Caudata > Salamandridae > Pleurodeles > Pleurodeles waltl. The sequence continues at coordinate 308,192,591 of NC_090446.1, forward strand.
GGGACTGCAGCACTGATTGTGCCACCCACTTCAGTAGCCCCTTAACCTTGTCTCAGGCCTGCCATTGCAAGGCCTGTGTGTGCAGTTCACTGCCAATTCGAATTGGCATTTAAAAGTACTTGCCAGGCCTATAACTCCCCTTTTTCTACATAGAAGTCACCCGTATGGTGTGCCCTAGGTAACCCCTAGAGCAGGGTGCTGTGTAGGTAAAAGGCAGGACATGTACCTGTGTAGTTTTCATGTCCTGTTAGTGTAAAACTCCTACATTTGTTTTTATACTACTGGGAGGCCTGCTCCCGCCATAGGCTAACATTGGGGATGCCCTCATACATTGTTTGAGTGGTAGCTGCTGATCTGAAAGGAGTAGGAAGGTCATATTTAGTATGGCCAGAATGGTAATACAAAATCCCGCTGACTGGTGAAGTTGGATTTAATATTACTATTTTAGAAATGCCACTTTTAGAAAGTGGGCATTTCTCTGCACTTAAATCTTTCTGTGCCTTACAATCCATGTCTGGCTGGGTTTAGTTGACAGCTCCGTGTGTATTCGCTCAGACACACCCCAAACACAGGATGCTCAGCCTCACTTGCATACATCTGCATTTTGAATGGGTCTTCCTGGGCTGGGACGGTAGAGGGCCTGCTCTCACACAAAGGACTACCACACCCCCTACTGGGACCCTGGCAGACAGGATTGAACGGAAAGGGGACCTGGTGCACTTCTAAGCCACTCTTTGAAGTCTCCCCCACTTCAAAGGCACATTTGGGTATAAAAACAGGGCCTCTGCCCTACCACCTCAGACATTTCCTGGAGAAGGTACCTGAACCAGAACCTGCACCCTGACAAGAAGAACTGCCTGCCTGCCTGAAGGACTCACCTGACTGCTTTCTGAAGAGGACTGCTGCTTTGCTGTTACCCTGCTGTCTTGCTGCTCTCTTGCTCTGCTGCCGAAGTGCTCTCCAAGGGCTTGGATAGAGCTTGCCCCCTATTCCCTGAAGTCTCAGGACCAAAAAGACTTCTCTCCTCAGCTGAAATCCCCGTATGGCAAAAATTCTAAGCACCGCCTGCCAAGAATGACGCACAGTCTGCTTGCGGTGAAAAGTTCACTGTACGCCGAGTCCGGAACGACGCAGCCCGACTTTGCAACAGAAGATCAACACAGTGCCAGCAACGCGACTAGAACTTCAACGCACAGCCATACTGGATCGATGCAAGCCAACTCAGAATGACACAGCCCGACTTCCTGAGAGGAATCGACGCAGCTCCTGCCGTGCGGAAGAAAATTCCACGCATCGCCTACTGGAATCGACACAGCCGCTTTGACTTGGTTCCGTAAGCCCTGGATTCCCCGCATCGTTCCCGGGGCATCTGAAAACCCCACAACCCGAAGAGGATCCAAGTCCGTGCGCCGGAAATCGATGCAACGTTCTCCGCATGAAAAAAAACAACGCAAGTCCGTGTGCGAAGGGGCGAAACCGATGCACACTCACTGTTTTCCACGCATCTCCTCCTCTGCGGTCCCTTGCGAGGAGTTTTCAATGCAAACCAGGTACTTTGCCCTGTAAGAGACACTTGTTGTTTCTAGGAGAACTTAAGAAACTTTTTATTGCTTTTACAGTAATCTTTAACTTTAATGACACTTGATATCACTTTCAGTAATATCCCTACATTTGCTTATTTCATATTTAATCGTTTTGACCAGCATTTATTCAGATAAATATTATACATTTTTCTAAACACTGTGGTGCATTTTTGTGGTGTTATATTGTGCATTATATGATTTTTTTGCACAAATACTTTACACATTGCCTTCTAAGTTAAGCCTGACTGATCGGTGCCAAGCTACCAGAGGGTGGGCGCAGGATAATTTGGATGGTGTGTGACTTACCCTAACTAGACTGAGGGTCCCTGCTTGGACAGGGGGTAACCTGACTGCCAACCAAAGACCCCAATTCTAACAACTCCTCAATTTATTGGCAATGTGTGCTTGACCAATCACCATCACATTTTTCACCTTAAATAAGTTCTCTGGAAATGTGTCTGTTTACAACAAGGTCACATCAATCAAATCATGTTATTGCATGCAGCACCCTAAGTAATATGTTTCCTTCATTAAAGGTAGCTGTGTACACATGTACTTACACACGTCTACACATATAAACTCACGTATGTACACACACATATATGCACAGACGTACACAGATAAAAAAACACATATACACATCCACATACACTCACACACACACATAAACACACATGCACTCACACAGAAACTCAATCACACATACATGGACTCCTCCTCCTAGACACACAAATTCTAACACACAGAAGTACTCACAGGCGTACACACATCGGTATACAGTAATATGCAGATACACAACGCACTTTCACCCATAGACCAATACACACATATCCAGAAACACATATTTACACACACTCGATGAAGAAAGCAAAGTTCAAAGTAAAGTTATGGTTACCTTTGAATTTGCCAGTTAACCTTGATTGAACTATTCGTACCTCATGCAGTGCTTATGATCTTACATATGACATTCCTCATGGCATCTCAAATTACGTAATTGATGACATCACTGATTACCTCGGAGGATACACAGATTAGCTGTCCAGTTATCTCTAAAATGTTATCCTTTAATGCCCAAACCAGAACAATTTTTAAATGCTAATTTCCCGAAAACTACTGACCAGATTTACACCAGATTTCTACTTTAATGCCAACTTTGGTGTAATTCTGTTCAGCTGCTTTTCTGTACTGAGCAGCCAGTGCTAAATGCCAAACTCTCAAGGTATCACTTAGAAAACAACTGCAGCTTGCCTCATCCCCTGGCGTGCCAGTGCTGCAGAATGCCAGTGCTGAAGACCTGGCCGCCCTGCGATTATAATTTTACAGTGTATAGTGAATTACTAAACTGATGTGCTCTGCTGAAAACAGGCAGACAGCGCCACTATGTGATGTACTCATAAAAAAGTGCTGGAGTCAAGAATGGAGTGCTGGTGCTGAGCTTCGGCAATCACCTGCACAAATTAAACCCTGAGAGGTGCAAACAGTAATGTTGGAAAAATGGGAGCTATTCATTTTGGTCCTCTTTGTTTTTGGCACCGCTTGATGGAGCTGCAGGTATCTTGCCATCCAACCCAAATTGGACGTACATTTTTTGGAAAGGTTCACACAGATTTCTAAAATAGCACAAAAGTGACTAAGAAAATCTAAAATGTATTTTTCAGTGGAAACTTTGACCTAGCCATGACTACAGAGAGGTTGTGTGAAAATATATACACATACAAACATATACTGGCACAAACACACACAAAAAGAACAGATGCAGCAGCCATTGTCTTTTTCTCTTGCACAAACAAAACAGATACAAAACACGCACCAACAGTAGAAGCTTTTTCCGTAAACACCATATTGCATATATAACAACCTTGCTCCAAATAACATATCAGCCATGTATAGCACAAAAAATAAAATAGGTCCTTGTCACAGATTCTCAACCTCAGATTAGTTTTGGCAGTAGGCAAAACAGATCACCATTGTCATTTTGTTACAATACATCTGTTTTTTAGATTGGGGGTTTATATGCATCTCTTAGCAATCTGACACTAAATGACCAATTACATAACCTTCAATCGGGGCCACTGGAATCATATGGCAATTAAGGACCAAATTAAGTGGCATGGTTGACTAAATTATCGTGGAAGAAAGAGGCAAATGATATGGCACAATGCAGCACAATTTGTGATAGTGTTACCTCGTTATATTGTCATTTTTACACGTTAGCACTATCGGGACAAAGGTTTTACCTTATTAGTACTAGTTTGATACCCAATTAAGCAATGAGAAAGTGACCAGTCAACCTTACAGAAGGAATTTCCACTGTACTGCAACATGTCACCTTTTAAAGTAACTTTGGATCCTTTTGAGTTAGAAACAAAAACAAGTTTTATATTAAAATCTGCAGACTGTGCAGCAAATTATGGATTTTGTGGCAAACGTGACAAATCCATAATTATACGGAAATCACTTCAGTCGCTAAATTACATACTTCAGTGGCCCTTTAATACATGGATTAAATATGTCCAATGCAACATGCCATTGCTTCATAAGGAAGCATGAGGCACTTGTTGACACTAGCAGACACTCACCACAGTTACAATCTTGGGCCACCTCTCATGCAGGAGAGGAAAGGAGGGGTGGGGATCTGCAACACAGGAAGAACTTAAGTTCTCTTAAGACACACCCTTTGATTGCACCCTCTTGTCTTGGTTGCAATGATTACATTTTAAAATAAGTAAAAACAATATATAAGCAAAGGGATCCAGGTTCTCTCACGTGGCCCCATGGGTGATGTCAAATCTCATGGTTTACGACTAGTAAGATTGCTTAGTCTTGAATTCACCCCATGCCTCTTTCTCCCCCCACCCTACACCTCCTTTCTCTATCTCTTGCAGATTTGTTTCAGCCCATCTTCCTCTCTTTGTCATTATTTTCCTATGTTTCGATTCTTTCTCCTTTGTTCCTTTTCTGCATTCCTCTGGTACAAAGTCTGATGGTGAAAAATAATCCTCAGAGCCAGTGCTTTAAATGGGCCGGTACTGTCCGGTACTGAGTACCGGCACTTTTTTATTTTGAGAGGGAGAGTACCGGCACATTTCAAGAAAAACGTAATACTTTTAATAGGAGAGTACCGGCACTTCTCAGGAACAAGCAGGTACTCTGGCACAGAGTACCGGCACTTTAATTTTTCCATTTCAAGCACTGCTCAGAGCCCAAAACGAGTTCCAGTGCCTGCCAGTGTTACAAATTGGTCACTGTCTGGTTGCCCGCATGGTTGAATACGGCAAAGCATTGAATTGCATAACATATGATCACTGCTATGCATACAGCATAGTCCTCTACGGCATGGTGCACTGAACTACTCTTTGGCACGATACAGGTAGTGAGGCAAAGGTAGATGGTGTGCTACTAAAGCAAAAGTAAAAAAAAAAGACTAAGACTGGGTGAATTTCTCACAAAGGTGGAGCAAATTAAGTGTTTTAACTCTGATTATAAATCAGCTTGTGTATTTTTTGTAATTTAATATAGCGCGAACTCTGACCCGAGGATATTAAAGCGCTTTACATGAGCACCTGTTCCACTGCATGAAGCTAGATTCATATTTTTTTAGGCGCAGGAAGATTATAGAATTTGTGCAGAATCATAGGAGTCGGCAGCTTTAGCAATTATTGTCATGAGATTGAAGGTCGTGCTGAATATGCCTACTCTCTGGCCTAGTGAAAGGACATTTAAATCAAAAAGTGTTTTAAGGTTAGTATGAACTCGTATTTTTCATTGGTGTTAAAGGGTAAAATCCTTAAAGCAGCTACAGTTTTTCAAAGAACAAAAACAATGTGTTTAAGTGCAGGTGTAACGAGCAAACAGATAAATAACAAACGAATAGATGCAATATCGTAGAAATTAAGGTTTCATACCAATTCCCACAGAATAAATTCATCAATTGTACACATGTACTGATAAATTGCCCTCTCACTCAAGCTTAAATTACAGATGAAGTATATTTAAATGAACGACACCAAATGTCATTTTACCAATTAATTGGGTTTGGCTACTGGTAATAATTATTAATTAAAATCCTTATAGATATATCTGATTTATCGCCATACGGAACTATAGTACTAATTAATACCACTAATCCGAATTCAAGAGAACAACACAAAGACATAAGCACCTAAAAATACTAGGCACATTCGCCATTACAAATAATGACTATAACGGCCTTTCACTCCGAGGAAGTTTAAAGAGGGACTGACCATTTCCCGGTAAATACTTGGCGGAAATTCTGAGGAGGCAGGCAGAATACTCGTTGGTAAGGTTCGTTTTGTTAAGGGCCCTTCATTGTTACTCAATCACCAATAGAACCTCCACCAATGGAACTTACCTCACTTCCTGAGCAACCCCATTGTTCTCCTCACCCTCCAGTGCACGGGCTTGTCCTCCTAGAGTAACTTCACGTGGATACATGCCTTCTAGCTGCATCGAACTTCATTTTGTCTGGTGTGATCCTGGGCACCTGATACAAGCAGCCTGCAGAAGGGAGGGGAACTGCTTGTATGAGAACTGTTGATGTGCGGCAGCAGCTGTGTAAGGTAAAATCACCCCTCCTACAGATCTCCTTACCTCACCCTCCCTTCTCCTCCCTACCCCATCTGCTGTCTTCTTCAACATTACTAAGAATTAAACCAATATAAGCAAAGCATGTGCAGGGCTATTGGCTTTGACAATTTATTTTAGCCATGTTGTACAGCCAGTGCAGGACGGGGTGGTTGGGGGGATGAACTACAGGGGGCCCCCTCAGCAGCAAGTAGTCACAGTCTGTGCATGAGCCCCTGGCCTGAGAGCTCCTGGGTGGGGTGGGGGGAGTCAGTGGGAGGTGAGAGTGAGGGGGGTTGACTCTTTGGCCCATATTTATACTTTTTTAGTGCCGTTTTTGCGCCGCTTTTTGACGCAAAAACAGCGTATTTTGTAAGTTTTTGCCGCTTTTGCGTCAAAAAGTGGCGCAAATGCGGCGCTAAAAAAGTATAAATATGGGGCTCTGGGCCAGATGTAGGAAGCCTTTTGCGCGTCGCAAACTGCAAAAAACTTAGCGCGATGCACAACTTCAAATTGCAAGTCGGTACCGACTTGCAATTTGAGGCTGCGACTCGCAAATAGGAAAGGGTGTTCCCTTCCTATTTGCGACCGCATCGCCATGCTGAGTTGGTTTTTGACAGCGAATGCAGTCGCAAACCAACCCGCAGTTACCATCCACTTGAAGTGGATGGTAACACATTCGCAAAAGGGAAGGGGTCCCCATGGGACCCCTTCCCCTTTGTGAATGCCCAATAAAATATTTTTTCAGAGCAGGCAGTGGTCCTATGGACCACTGCCTACTCTGAAAAAACCGAAACCAAATGGTTTCGGAAGTTTTTCGTTTTGCAGCTCGTTTTCCTTTAAGGAAAACGGGCTGCAAAAAGAAAAAAAAAACTGCTTTATTTAAAAGCAGTCACAGACATGGTGGTCTGCTGTCTCCAGCAGGCCACCATCCCTGTGAGTGCATTGACTCGCTATGGGGTCGCAAACTGCGACCCACCTCATTAATATTCATGAGGTGGGTCTTTGCGACCCCATAGCGAGTCGCAGAAGGTGTCTGAGACACCTTTCTGCATTTCGTATTGCGAGTTGCAATTTGCAAGTTGCTATGACTCGCAAATTGCAAGTCGCAATTTTATACCTACCTACATCTGGCCCTCAGTACTTTGCAGGGTAGCTCCCTCAAGTGTCACTAGATTCCACATCAAGCCTCTTTCTCCCACTCTAGCCGTCCTGTCTCTTTCTCATACCTCTGGGTTACTTTTCACGAACCTATACTTCTCCTTACTTCATTTGACACTCTCATATTTTCCTTTTGCTTTTTCTGCATTTGTCTCTCTAGCTCCCGGTTAAAGTATGATGATGAAAAAGAATTCCCAGTCCCTGAAAAATTAGCTCTCGCTATGCAGCCACACACTCCTCATGTATCCATGGCACTCCTCTTATAAGACAATTCATCATGCCAGCTCCCTATTCTCAATCCTGAAATTGGAGATAACAAGGAGGAGCAAGAGAAGGTGCTATTTAACCATGTACTGGCAAATTCAATCGGTCTGGCGTTGGCTGCCAGCCTTCGCTTTTGTAAATGCTTGTTTTGTTTTGCTGTGGTTTTTAAAGACGCTTGTCGTAGAAGTTGCCAGACCCTCACCAGTATTTAAAAAACACTCTGGAAAAAAGCATAAATATTGTTTGGGTTCTAAAAGCACATATTGCAGTAGTAGTGCCTAGCCATGAATGGGACAGCTATATATGAGGATGGTCTCTTTGTAAAAAGGAAGAATGCCACCAGTCACTGTTAAGGTAGCCAGTGGCTTAAATCGGCTAGGTAAAAGCCTCTATACATAAGTATATTATTTACAGGGCCTTTGGAATTGTGCAATTTTGCAGCTCTTGCTTCTTCTGCATAATTGTGGTGTTGCCTCGTTTACCAGATAATCCCTAAACCGCTGCATAATGTGCAGATTTTAACCCAAAAAAATGTTTCACGTTCAAACTGCTCAGTACATGTAACAGCACATTGTAAGGCCCTTTGCAAAGGTTTCTGTTGCTTATTGATGCATTTGGGAGCTTAACTAGTATTAGTGAGGAGAAACCTTTTCTCAGATCGTACTAACGTGTACAAATGACAAAATAATGCGGTAATACTATCACAAAATGTGGCACATTTTGCTGCATAACTTTTCTTGCTGCATTATTTAGTCAAGTATGCTGCATAATTTGGTCACATTCCCCTGTATAATTCCAGTGCAGTGGGCCTGATTATATGTGCCATTTTACTGAAACGAAAAAGGCCTTGGCTAATGCCAAACCTAAAGATTATGGGGCATATTTACAAGAAACTGGTACATCAGCACTGATGTGCCAGTTTTCTTGTGTTGCCCTTGCCCCACTTAACGCCACCATGTGTGCGCCATACTTATGATACGGCGCACCATGGCAGTCATTAGAACAATAACGTCAGAATTTTTGAGGCTATTATGGCTCTTTGCTGCACTAGGTTAAGAAATGTTGACGCTAGTGCAAAAAAGTGCAAGGAGACCCATAGGTTACTATGGGTGCAGCATTTTAACGCCTGCTCAAAGCAGGCATTAAAAATGATGCCAAAAATGGCGCAGTGAAATGTTTAAATTTCACGGAGCCATTTTGCGGGCCTCCTAGAGCTGGAACGCCTTCTAGCATACATTGGCCCTCATTACAACCCTGGCGGTTGGTGTTAAAGCAGCGGTAATACCGCCAACAGGCCGGCGGAAAAAAAATTGAATCACAACCATAGCGGAAACCGCCAAAATAGACAGCCACTTCAACACTCCGACCGCCACGGCGGTAGAAACAAACACCGTGGCAGTAACTGCCAACAGACAGGCGGAACACAAGGTTCCACCCACTGTATTACAACATGCCTATCCGCCACCTTTTCCGGGGCGGTACTAACGCCATCAAAAGCACGGTGGAAACAGGACTTGGAACAGAAACCACTCACCTTTCGACACCCAATGAGGAACCAGGACGCCATGGAGCCCGAACTACAGGTCCTGCCCATGCTGGTCTACCTCCTCTTGTATCAGGAGCAGTAAAGACACTGGCGACAACCACGGTGAGTACTGCACCTAGCACACAGGGGAGGAGGGGGAAGAGAGTGACACACACACACACAACATGCAACACCCCCACCCACCACCCTCACCCACAACACCATACACACAAATACATGCAGCAACATTACATATACACCCAGTCACCCCCTGGAAGAATGCAAGGACAAAAGGAAATGATTGTAACAAGTGTAATCAATTAAATATCAGATAGGCCAAATCCAAATATCAGTATAAACAAATATGTACACCAACTACACAATTCCGGATAGTAATGAAATCATTGTCTGTGGCTCAATGTCCCAAAATGCATGGGCGAAGCCCACACAAGATATCTGACTCGAAATGGAGAGAACACTGCAGGGGCATCAGATGGAAAATAAACAGGCACCTCAGGGGGAGTGGGAGGGGGGGCACCTCAGCTGGATGAACGGATGATGCCACTGCTCCACGAGGTGGCTCCATGCCCACTGATTGGTCCTGGGGAGTGCAAAGCCACAGTCTCACAAGTCTCTCCAGTGGGTGGTTTGCCCACTGCTTTATCCTGGGGAGTGCAAAGCCACAGTCTCTCAAGTTTCTCCGGTGGGTGGGTTGCCCACTGCTTTATCCTGGAGAGTGCAAAGCCACAGTCTCTCAAGTCTCTCCAGTGGGTGGGCTGCCCACTGTTTATCCTGGGGAGTGCAAAGCCACAGTCTCTCAAGTGGATAACAGTCTCCACTTCATCCTGCCAAGGACTGGGGTAGTGGATGCTGTTCTCCACTGGTTCTGGAGGGGGCTTTGTGCCCAGAGTGCTTCACATGCAGTGTGGCAGGTCCCATTCCCTCACCTGGGAGTGTGTGCCACAGGATTACCTGGGAACAGGTAGCATGATACTCTCTGGAGGCAGATACACACTCCACCTTGCTGCGACTTCGCCTGCCACCTGCTGGGACAAACAGTGCTGGGAGTCATGCCTCATGTACGTTGGGCAGCGTCCAGGACATCTCCTGCAGCCTCAGACGGCTGCCCACTGGGGATGATTGACATGTCAGCTGTGGTGGCACTGTCTGAGCATGTCGCGGGGCTGGTGGCAGTGGTTGCGGCGGTGTTTGTGGTGGAGGTGCTGGCGGTGGTGCTTGTGTCTGCACCTGTTGAGGGACACAGCAAGACGTCTCCTGCAGCCTCTGACGGCTGCCCACTGGGGATGATTCTGTGGACAGTTTGCTGAGGCAGCAGATGTGCAGGTGGCATTGCTGGTGGTGGTGCAGGTGGCAGTGCAGGGTGCGGTGTCCACCGCCGTACAGGTTGGTGTTGTGGTTGACAGAAGGGGTGACTCTGGTCCCTCAGCCGGAGCCACCGAGCCCTGTACTGACCTGCTCTTCTGCTTGTGTCCCATCCCCACCTTTGATGTCGCTGCTGGTGCCTTGCCACTGTCCGCTTTTGGCTTGGAGAGGCCCTTGCTTACTGGTAGGTGCGGCTTCTCCCTCCGGCATGTGGGAACCTTCTTCACCTTGGCAGGTGGCGGAATGGCCTGCTCCTTGCCCTTGCTAGGTGGCACACTGGCAGCCCTGATGGGTGGCGCCCATGATGTGACCGGACTTGCTGAGACCACTGTGCTAGAGGATTTGGTGGCTGAGGTGCTGGGCTGGGACCTGGACAGCCTGGCCCTAGGGGAAGGGCGAGGGGGGAGGTGTAGGGAAGACGTCAATGTTAGGCAGGAAGAGTTTCTTAGACACACTGGGACGGGAAGATGGAGGGGGTTTGGGAGTGGAGGAAGAGGTAGTGGTTGTAGGAGGTGTCCGTTTGCTCAATTTGGTTGTAGGTGCATTGGCTGGAGGCTGTTGTGAGGTGGATGGCTGTTGGGTGGGCGTGTACCTGCTTTTGTGTAGTTTGGGAGGAGGGTTCACAGATGCACTGGGAGAGGACACAGGGGATGTGTGAATGGTAGTGGGGTGGTGAGTGCATGTGAGCAGTGTGTGGTGATGGGCGTGCTGGTGATGGAGGTAGTGGATGTAGATGTAGTGCATGCATGTGTGAGTGGAGACGACACAGGGAGGGAGGAGGAGGACGTGGAGGAGGGGTAAACAGTGGAGGCAGTGGATATTGGTGTGTCTGCATGGGGATGGTGCTTGTGTGAGTGCCTGTGGGATGTGTGGTGCTTATGTTTGCCATGTCCACTCTTGTGTGTTGATGAGTGTGCATGCTGGTCAGATGGTGTGCTTGGGATAGGCTGAGGTACAGGAGATTGGGTCTGGATGGAGGAAGTTAGAGGGGGGAGGCTGGACACAGGGACAATGGCTGTCACCAGTGCTGAGGCCAGAGCCTGAAATGCTCTCTGTTGGGCCGCCTGGCCAGAATGAATGCCCTCGAGGTATGCATTTGTGTGCTGCAAATGCCTCTCAACACCCTGGATGGCAATCAAAATGGTAGCTTGCCCAACAGTGAAGGATCTCAGGAGGTCAATAGCCTCCTCACTGAGGGCAGCAGGACTGACTGAGGCAGGGGCTGAGGTGCCTTGGGCAAAAAAGGAGATGCCCACCTCTACTTGGTGAGAGAGCACAGGAAACTTGATGAGGGGCTGTTGGGAGGGCGGTGCTGGTGGGGGGTGGCTGCTGTACCTGTTGATGCGGTGGGCACAGAGGTGCCCGCCACCGCATGGGAGCTCCCATCAGAGGAGGAGTCGCTGTCGCTGGTGCCTGCTCCTGTCCCCGTCGTGGAGCTCCCCTCGCCCTCCGTCCCACTGGTGCCTTTTGACTCCGTTACTGCACCCTCCAGGGCCATGTGAGATGCAGCTTCCTCCTGCTCCGGTGCCACTGCTCCTCTGCCAGATGATGCTAATGCACGCAAGGACAGGGTGACAAAACAAAAGAGGGGGGAGACTGAGGAGACACATGGTCAATGCATGCAACACACAGGAAGCAGCCCTGTGCACTAAGACATGCACTGACAGGGCAGGGGAAAAGCACATGCCTTCCCTGGGACTCTGTTGAGAACCATATTATGCACAGCTGGAAGCCATAGGAGCCTGACTAGGTGAAGAGGGCAAATACCACCTTTGGGGTTTGGTCAGGGAATGAGGCTGCAAATCAATGGATCTACCTTTGCGCGTCTGCCCTGGCCTAGGGGAACCCACAGCCCACCTCCCCCACCTCGTAATGCGAACAGTCAGCTGAATGAGAGTGTACTCACCCCCTTGTGGCTGCTGTGATGCCCTCAAGCGCCCATCCAACTCCGGATATGCCACCCCCAGGATCCGGTACATCAGGGGGGTCATGGTGCGACGGGCACCCCTTCCGCATTGGGAGGCCATCCCCCGCTGGGCCTCCGCCGTCTTCTTGCTCCAGCGGCGCAGGTCCTCCAATCTTTTCCAGCAGTGGGTGCCCCTTCTATGGTAGACCCCGAGGGTCCGCACATCCTTGGCGGGCGCTGACCTAGAAGAAAAGTGAAGTTATAATGGATGTTACTCTCCCGTACAGTTCTTCTCACACAATGCCCACAAACCTCCCACCCTTGCCCAGACATACATACACACACCATCCTCACATGCTGGCCTGTTACCCCCGTCTCTTCCATCCACAACACTCCATACAATCATGTGCCATCCACCATGCACACAGTTGACTCACCTGTTTGTCTGGAGGACCGTACAGTTGCGTGTACTGGGGGAGGACCCCATCCACCAGTTTCTCCAACTCCTCCGCAGTGAAGGCAAGGGCCCTTTCCCCAGACACTGTAGCCATTGTTGCTTCCAGACACAGGTCACAGCAGCACTTGCAGTGTAGGTCCTCTCTTGTTGAAGGTCAGGTATCAAGTGAGGGAACTGATAGAAAATGGCGGTCACGTCCGCGACGGTGCGTACTGTCACTGCTGGCGTACATCGTCATTGGCTCCTGGAACCCATAGGGCCCAATGATAACCAATGCTGAATTGCGCTGCGGTCTTCGACTGCCTACCGTGATGGTGTACAACGCCAGCACAGTTACCTAATTTCTCCATGTCCCACCTTACAGGTCAGGCAGCCGCCATTTCAGGGGGCCACGTGGCAGGCCAAATAACTGCGTCACACCATTTAGGCCAGGAATATGGACAGACAAAGGCACATAGAGAAATGTTAACGTTTGTGCTAAACACCCTTGTGAAACCTAAGTGTTGTATGACCCTCTGCTCACCGTTCTTCTCAATAGGGCACGTCCGCTGGGGCAGGTGATGAGATGGCGGCATCCTCTGGTGTACAGACCCCTGGTGGACCAGTCGACAATGGAAGACAGACACATAATTATCACTTACAGACTTGATCGTGCAACAATCCAGGAACTGTGTGTCCAGTTGGAGCCTGACCTGAGGTCAGCTATCCGCCATCCCACAGGAATACCTCCTCTAGTGCAGGTCCTGTCTGTACTACACTTCCTGGCAAGTGGGACTTTTCAAACAACAGTAGCCATGGCATCACGGATGTCCCAGCCAATGTTCTCTAACGTGTTGTCCAGAGTGTTATCTGCCCTGCTCAAACACATGCGCAGCTACATCGTTTTCCCTCAGGTGGAGGATTTGCCCACAGGGAAAGGTTACTTCTATGCCCTGGGATATATCCCCAACATCATTGGTGCCATTGATGGTACATGTGTGGCATTTGTCCCCCCTGCAAAATGAACAAGTGTACAGAAACCGGAAAAGCTACCATTCTATGAATGTGCAGATGGTGTGTTTGGCAGACCATTACATCTCCCATGTGAATGCCAAGTATCCTGGCTCAGTGCATGACACTTACATTTTGAGGAATAGCAGCATCCCTTATGTGATGGGGCAACTCCAGAGGCACTGTGTGTGGCTAATAGGTGAGCCTAAAGTCCCCACACAGTTTAATTTGCTGTCTGGTTATGGGAGATTCCCTAATGTTTGGAGGATGTCTAACAGTTGTCCCTCGATATTTGCAGGTGACTCTGGTTACCCCAACATGTCATGGCTACTGACCCCAGTGAGGAATCCCAGAACAAGGGCAGAGGAACATTACAATGAGGTACATGGGTGAACTAGGAGGATAATAGAGCGCACCTTCGGCCTCCTGAAGGCCAGATTCTGGTGCCTCGATCTGACAGGTGGCTCCCAATACTACTCAACAAAGAAGGTGTGTCAGATCATCGTGGCCTGCTGTATGTTGCACAACCTGGCTTTGCGACGCCAGGTGCCTTTTCTGCAGGAGGATGGGCCTGATGGTGGTCTTGTGGCAGCTGTGGAGCCTGTGGACAGTGAAGAAGAGGAGGCAGAAGAAGAAGATGTAGACAACCGAAACAACATCATCATGCAATACTTCCAGTGAGACACAGGTAAGAGGATGGAACTGCTTCCCACATCTCATACTATTATACGACCTAGCATAAGTCTGTCTTTTAACTCTGTGTATGGACCCTGACTTGTCAATTTGGCTTTCCGTTTCAGAGGTCTGGGTTCCAATTTGTGCCCTCTGCTATGTTTACTGCTGGCCTACAGATGTGTAACATTGGTATTTGAACAAGTACATTGACATTGCTATATTTCAGAGATGTTGCAATTACACATTTGTGAAAGCACAGACTGACTCCAGATTGTTTGGTGATTCAAGGGTGTTTATTTCTGTGCTAATAAGTGGAGGGGGGTGTGAAATGGGCTGGGGTGATGGTGGAGGAATGCCCATGGCAGAGTGCAGTCTATTGGTCTCACAGGTGCATTGTCCAATGGGGCATAGGAAGGGGAGCAATGGCAGTTTAAGGTGGACAGGGTGACAAAGTGGGACAGAAGGATGACATTCAGGAGGATCTTATTTCCTGGCGGGGGTCTTGGCAATGTTCTCTGTCTTGTTCCTGAATCTCAGGGACCGGTTGCGGGGTGGTTCTCCTTCTGCAGGGGGTGGGGTGCTGGTGGCCTGTTGGTCCTGTGGCGGTGCCTCCTGTTCACTAGCGCTGGCGGAGGTGGAGGGCTGTTCATTATCCAGGATAGTGTCAGGGGCCCGTTTGTGTCCCACTGTGTCCCTCATGGTGTTGACAAGGTCTGCCAGCACCACTGCAATGGTGACCAGGGTGGTGTTAATGGACTTCAAGTCCTCCCTGATCCCCAGGTACTGTTCCTCCTGCAGCCGCTGGGGCTCCTGAAATTTGGCCAGTACCATGCCCATGGTCTCTTGGGAATGGTGGTATGCTCCCATGATGTTGGAGAGTGCCTCGTGGAGTGTCGGTTCTCTGGGCCTGTCCTTCCTGTGTCGCACAGCAGTCCTCCCAGCTTCCCTGTTATCCTGTGCCTCTGTCCCCTGAACCGTGTGCCCACTGCCACTGACCCCAGGTCCCTGATTTTCTTGGGTTGGTGGGTTTGCCTGGGTTCCCTGTAGTGGTGGACACACTGCTGATTGACGTGTCCTGGGGACAGAGGGATGGGCCTGCTGGGTGGGTGCTGTGCTGGTTTTTCCTGAGGGGGGAGGATATGTGGTGGCTAGTGACAGTGGCAGGGGAACCGACTGTCCAGAGATCCCTGATGGGCCGTGCTGGTCATCCTGATCCAGGCATGCAGAGCTGCTGTCATCACTGTGGGCCTCTTCTGTGGGGGGACTGGATATGTCTGGCACCTCCTGTCCGGTGACGTTGGTTATGGGTCCTGTTGGGGTGTAAATGCATAGTTGTAGTATCTGTGTGTGCCATCTTGTGCATTGGGTGAGGTACCCTCTACTCCTGTGCTTCCATCATTGTGTTTGCCCTTTTGTGGTAGTTGGTTTGGGGTCTGTGTGGGTATCTGTATTGGACATGCTTTGGTGACGGTGGTCCATGCATAGGTGTTGCATGGAAGGCCTCGGTATTGATATGTGTGGGTTGTCATAGTGGGACATATGTGAGGTGATGGAGTGATGGGAGTGAGGGTAAGGGTGGGGGTATGTGATGGCACGCAGGTGGGGTGTGGGGGATATGGTAATAAAGATATGACTTACCAGAGTCCAGTCCTCCTGCTACTCCTGCAAGGCCTTCAGGACGCAGTATTGCCAAGACTTGCTCCTCCCATGTTGTTAGTTGTTGGGGAGGGGGTCCACCGCCAGTCCTCTGTACAGCAATCTGGTGTCTTGAAACCACAGAACGCACCTTCCCCCGTAGGTCGTTCCACCTCTTCCTAATGTCATCCCGTGTTCTTGGATGCTGTCCCACTGCGTTGACCCTGACGACGATTCTCCGCCATAGCTCCATCTTCCTAGCAATGGAGGTGTGCTGCAGCTGTGATCCGAAAAGCTGTGGCTCTGCCCTGATGATTTCCTCCACCATGACCCTGAGTTCCTCCTCAGAAAACCTGAGGTGTCTTTGAGGTGCCATGATGTGGTGTGGATGATATGTGAGGTGCTGTCTGTTGTGATGTGTGGTGGGATGTGTTGGTGTGTGTTGTTTGAGGTGCTTGGATGTTGTATGGGTGATGGCGTTGTGTGTCTGTGTATGCTGGTGTTGTATTTGCTAATCTCTCTCTCTGTGCTTCTTCTAAAAAATGTGTTGTAAGGGTTTGTGGGTAATGTGTGTGTGTGTTTTATGGTGTTGTGGGTGTGTGAGTGTGGTGTGTGTATGTGTATCAGATGTGTGTATTTCGAATTGTCCAATGTGGTTGCGTTTTGTAAATTTGTGTGTATTTTGAGCGTGGCGGTGTGTACCGCCAATGGATTACCGCGGCTGAAAGTCCGCCGCGTTGATTCGTGCGTCATGATAGTGTGGGCGTATTGTTGTTGGTGTGACGGTGTAGGTTTTGGTATCGCAAGTTTATCACTGACCTTTGGTGTGGTGGACTTGGGTGGGTGTCTGTATTGTGGTGGATTCTCAGATGTGGGTAGTAATACCTACAGCGGAATTCCGCCGCCGCAACGGTATGTTGGCGGTCTTCATCACGGCGGAAAGCGGGATTTGCCACCAGAGTTGTAATGAGGGCCATTATGCCTGATGCAGGCATGATGTGGTGCAAGAGGTTGAAAAGAGGGCACACTGCTTGCATTGCGCCACTTTGTAAATATGGTGCAACAAAAATGCTTCCTTAACGCCCCATTAGTGTAAAAACGTTGATGCTACTCTAAGGCAAGGAGGTGCAAGGCCCCTATATACTACAAAAGGAACAGTTAATTTCCTGGTGTAGCTCCACTTTCCACTCACACACCTTTGACCAATGGGTACTCTTTAATTTGCTTTATAGGATAGGGTTATGACTGACAAGTAGGAATTGTGCTTGGAAGTCACACCTGGCCTGACTCACACTTGACAGATGCCCACCATGCCACATTGTCCCCCTCTAGAAATTATATTGGTTAAGTAAATGACTATTGTAAGTGAAACCACAAGTCCCAGAATGCAAAATATTGTTTTTCTAAGTCCAAGACTGGCTAACGTTGTGAAAAATCATATTACCTTGCACAAACCCAATTCAAAACATCCTTGAAGAGATTGAAAATATGGCAGATTGAATATGTTACTACAGTATTGCCCTGACGTTGGCCCCAGTGCTGATGGAGGAGTAGGGGCATCTACAGCCTGGTTAAAGGTTCTTTGAGAGAGCTGGTTTGGTGTAGGTTACAGTGCTGGAGTAGAAGTTGAATTACAGGGTTGGTTAAACATGCATTGTATGTGGTATGATAGCACAGTTATTCAAGAGGCAAGCTACCACCTTCTAATTGAAAAAGCTGTTGAAATTATATTTCGGAGGGTGGCAGCATTACGGATTGAAGTGCATCCACACATTGCTGTGTACACTTCCTCGCAATCACTGAGTGCCTGGACATTGTGGATAATGGAGACAGCGGAGCAGTAGTCTGAGGGTGGTTCTAGTATTATGTGGCTTTTTACACTATTACAATACCATTAAATTGGTGGATGAAATGAGGTATCTGACCTGGGCTATGAGAAACGTCCATTACAAGGCTTAGGGATGTTCAACCAAGATCCAGCAGGGTCAAATCCACACCAGATATTAAGGCTATCCTCATCTGATACATTTACAGACAATTTATCAAATCTATACATGGTGTGAGGTTAACCTGAGAACATGGCAAGGAAATGGCCCTCCTGGACCAAGTTACTAAGAATGGGGGAGGGATGTAGGGAACAGCTGCATACTGCATAAACACTTAAAAGACTGTGCAAAAACGTACATTTTTAGTATGCTTAGTATGTTTACAGTAGAGCTACTCAAATACTACAAAATGCAATTCAGAAACCTGGGTGCAGAGATCTCCACCTCCCGTACTCCTATATTTTCTGGACCGAGATTTCTGGCATGTGTGCTGTGCGAAGATCTCTACAGATGTAGATATGCATTTTGGTTATATATGTGGGAAAGCCCAGCGGGGAGTGGCTGGGACATGGGGAATTATTACTTCTAAATTGGAGAGGATTATGGGAGGGGTAAGCAGGGATTTAGGGATAACCGTGGAAAAACTAACACTCACCCACAAAAGAGACCATTGCTATTCACAAACTACACTTGCATAGCTACTATAGCCCAAATGGTCCCAAAAGCATTATAAATGTATTTCATCCCAGACTTGGAGGAAATCGAGCCCCACAAATGGCCACCCACAGGTACTGCAATCCATTTTCATACAACTTAATAGAGGCACAAACTTAAAATAACACTCCATAGGCAATAATGTTAAAATAATTAGATTATTAAAAGTAACTATTCATTGTTTATAGTGCCAAATATGTATATTATACTTAGAATGTTGCATAAATACAAAAATATTAAATTTCTTATTTAAAAAATGAACTTTTACAATGTTGATAATTTGAAATTGTTAATTGACACATAACATTTACCTACATTTAATACATGCTACTGAAACATTAAAAGGCTAATGAGGATGGTTTATTTTTACATTTGGTTAAAAAATAATATTCCAAAATTAAATGAATATATTTTAAATAATACAATATTTAATGCTCATATGATCTGATGAGTGATCGAGCTGTAACCTATAATTTAGTCATTAAATAATAATTATTTTAGTTTAATATACAGTTATAATTTTCATTAAACTAGTTCAATATTTTTTAAGAATTCATAAAGTTGGTAATTTTCCTAGTACTTCACTACAGGGAGTTCTCCACCTACGTGTGAAAAGTTACTACTAGTATCTGTCCTCTTGTAAATTCAGTTCTAGTTAGCCCTACCTCCTGGTTCAGGGTATGGGGATACGTAAATCTACACTTATGTGTAAATCTACACAGCTACACTAGAAAAAGTGAATAGTAAAAAAGTGTATATTTACAATGAAGAACAAGACAAAATTTACACATGTGTAAATCCACACATGTACATTTACGGTTGTTAATATGGACCCCTGTGTGATGAATTGTCAGGACAGAGGTGGATTAGTAGCTCTCCACCCCCACTACCACCGCCCCCAGCCCACAGAAAAAAGCAAGGACCACTATAAAGTAGGCCTTAACAGAATCATATGCCACATGGCACATTTAACATTGAATGAGTGTTAGTGTGACCCCTGTTCCTTTGGAGTGCACCAATTGCTTTGTCTGTGGATGTCCGCGTGAGGAGGTGTCTTTTTTTGCTCCCTCTATTACTATAACATGATTTCACTTAGGTCAGTAATGAGATGCACTGGCGGAGCTCTGCAGAAGTGTCATCAGCAAGGCCACACACCCATCCTATGACTTCCATACATTAGATATCGCTGGGATGCTGAGAGCTATATTTACCAGCTCGTGCCCCTCACCCCTACTGAAAGGAAGACCCTCTCTGGAAGACCCGCGTGCAGAAGAATATCCTTGCAGCAGCTGAGCAAATCGCGCATCCTGTTTACAGCCCCGCATAGGGGCTGATCTGCTTATGGGGTGACCGGTCTCAAGAGAGCTGGGTGTCCATACTACAAATGAAAACATCAGCTAAATGATTTTTTTGTAGTGAGATTACGTGTGTGAGTGGATGTGAGGGTTGAGGCGGTGTTGAGGAGAGTGAGCAGAAGGCGGTGTTTTCATCGCCTCCACGACTTTAGTTTCTTTAAAAACACACACACACACACACACACACACATACGCTCTCTATCTCTCTCTGTCATGAAAAGACTATGCACAAGAGCAATATTACCAGCAATTATATTAAGTAAAATGTCTGTTTCTCTCTGGCATCTCTCGTGTTAGTAGGATAAGATTAGAATCTGAGCTTAATTAAAAAGTACAGCAAAGCAAATATGTTTCTCTTGTTTCAGGTATATGTGCTTCTTGTACATTGCAGTGTGAGACGTTTGGATACACGCATATAAAACATGCAAAAAAAAAGGCACACACATGCACATAGACGTTACCCAGATGTAGTCAGATAACACAAACACCAACACATGCAAAGACAGGTTGTTGGTTGAATTAAGGGCGCAACTAAACTTCAGCTTCGGGTATAAGGATGAAGGCTAACAGCAATAGAGCCAATACAAGAAAATACAGTGATAGGTCGTACATTTTAAACATTTCAATCAAACCTGATTGGATAACAATGTTTATAGTGTTCTAACAAAGAACGTTGAAAAGTGCAATCAGTGATTTGATAAATAAAAAGCAGCTTCTACGGATTTCCATAGAAAGCAGTTAACAACCACTTTTTGTCAGGTTATCACAAGATGAGTGTCCTATTTGCCAATTTTCGGTAAATTCCTTTGGTGAAATGCCAATGAGCACATTGAAAATGTTTAATTTCGAACATCAGAAAAACCCTTCTATCTGACTGTTGTTCAAAGGTAGGTTTTGAGTCAGCTTATCTGGACGTTGCAACATATGCTTACTTGAGGCACTTGTACAGGTCTTAGGATATTGAACTTAGTTGGTTAAGATACCTGATTTTGAAATGGTAGACCGAAAAGTCCAAGGTCTAATCCCTTATGCATCTATCTTCCTCCTCAGATTGCATACGTGAGTGACTCTCAGGTGGGGAACAAGGCTCATGTGTCAGCCTCAGCTCAACGTCCTGTGATTCTGTGAAAATCACTTTACCTCCTCATGCTTCCAAAAAGATAAATGTGTAATGTAACTGGTGCTTATGTAAAGTGCCCCAATACCTTTGGGTCAAGTTTGTGCTATATAAAAAACACTGCAACAGAATGCATGCCTCGTAATAGCATATGAAATAATAACACCCATGCGTTTAAACTGCTCTGAAGCCTCCAGCACGTAAAGCGTTAAATTCATTAAAGTATCAATTTTGTTAAAAATTATCTAGGGGCACTATGCATTATAAAATGCTAAGGGGGTCATTCTGACCCTGGCGGCCGGTGGCCGCCAGGGCCACCGACCACGGGAGCACCGCCAACAGGCTGGCGGTGCTCCCACGAGCATTCAGAAGCGGCAAGTCGGCGGGCTCCCGCCGACTTACCGCTGCTCGGGGGAATCCTTCATGGCGGCGGAGCGCGCTCCGCCGCCATGAGGATTCTGACAGCCCCTACCGCCATCCTGTTCATGGCGGGAAACCCGCCATGAACAGGATGGCGGTAGGGGGTGCCGCGGGGCCCCTGGGGGCCCCTGCCGTGCCCATGCCAATGGCATGGGCACGGCAGGGGCCCCCGTAAGAGGGCCCCGCAAAGTATTTCAGTGTCTGTCTTGCAGACACTGAAATACGCGACGGGTGCAACTGCACCCGTCGCACCCCTGAAACTACGCCGGCTCAATTCTGAGCCGGCGTCCTCGTTGCAGGGGCATTTCCTCTGGGCCGGCGGGCGCTCTTTTGGAGAGCGCCCGCCGGCCCAGAGGAAATGTCTGAATGGCCGCCGCGGTCTTTTGACCGCGGTGCGGTCATTTGGCGGCGGTACTATGGCGGACGGCCTCCGCCGTCCGCCATAGTCAGAATCACCCCCTAAGTTTCTTAGGACTGTCTCCAAAATTCCTTTGAAAAGAATGACTGCATTTTCCTAAATGTCTATACTAATTATAGCAATTGGTCTGGCCTGGGTGAAGAAAGGGACAGCATTGAATGGGGCATTAGAGATACACCAGAGAGGCAACTGGGTTAACAGTTTGTAGTACTAATAGTGTAACAAGTAATGCACACACTAGTGTTTTCATTGTGCAGTGCTTTTTAATTGGTAAACTATTATACACAATATTGGTGATATGCTGCTTTTGACAGACCCAGGCTTAGTTTGAGAGCAGAGTAAGGTTTCTAAAGCATTTTTTGTAACCTACCAATGTACTTCCTCTTCAATAGACACTATCACAGAGAAAGTCCTCACAAGGCATATGTTAAAATACGTTCTACACCTGTTTTACTACGCACTCTGACAGGCGGATCATAGAGGCATTTGCTTGATGTGGCAGAGTTTAGCCTCTGGTTAGTCATACTCATAATTATATGATTAGGCATCACATAGCTGAGCTAACCCTTATTGTACCCGTAGGTAAGGTGCCAGAGACCCCTAAGCTTTCCCTCAGGTGACCATGCTCCAGCACCAATATTTCCAATTGCTTTCTTCAAAAGTTGCTGGGGTCCTGCTTTTAGGGTTTGGAGGTACCCTGTGAGGTGTTACTTATAAAGTGCAACAAATGCGCTAAGGCTGAACTAACTAACAATATCATGAAAGATATCCATGTATTCGATAAAAAATGAATTTAAGATCCTTCCTAAAAATAGAATGGTTCGCTGTTTTGCGCAGGCCAAGAAGAGTGCCTTTCCATTAAAGGAACCAACAAAAGAAACAAAATACCACTCTACACCCCACCTACCAGGCCTCACTAAATTGGGGACTGATAGAAGGAGGGAAGATTCAAAATTAAGGGATCACTTGGATTTGGTAGCGAACACATAAACAGCATGGGCCCTGTTTCAAAATAGAATCTGTGAGAAAAGTGGAGTTCCTTATGGTGGATCCTTCTAGAAATTGAAAACCAGTGTAACTAATGACGAGCCATGGATAACCTGTGAAATTTCCTGAAATGTGTGACAAGTCATGCTGCCATGTTATGAACACCTTGAAGCTTGTAAATGACTGACTCAGAATCACAAACATAGCAATCATTGGAATAGTTCAATCTAAAAATAATGGTAGCATTAATAACACAAGCTCTGAAGTGGAAATAAATAAAAAGAGGACTTTGTAGGCTTGGTGGGAAATGGTAACCAGGGCTTTCATTCACGTTGATTTATTCCAGGCACTTTTAGTAACCCACCATGGCCATGATTTCCGAGTTGCAATATACTGGTGGGGCACAAAGTCCACACCAGTAATAACCAGCACTGTGCGGTAACTATTAGTACAGCGCAATCTCAAGGGAAAACCCAAGAAATAGGGAATTAGTTTGAGGGCCTGGATTTCCCAGGTGGTATTCTGCAGGGTAATCTCTTTTTTTTTTGTGGGAGTTAACACACATATTCATTACCTGCTCTGAGCAGGTGGTAAACGTGTACAGCGGGTGGTGGTAAATGTGTGTTGTAAGGAACGGTTAAAAGGAAGGGGTAGGGAGGGTAAAGGAAGTGGAGAATGTTCACTGGCAAGGGGGAGCATGTAATGCTCCCTCTTGCTTTGTTTAGGGTTTGAGTAGGAGTCATAGAAGGGTCTGGGTTGCAATGCAGGCTTTTCCCATTGTGAGATTGCTTGCTAAATTTTCCAGACAGATAAATCTGGTTCGCTGTTTCTGCACCCAATAATCCATGAGCTGTAAAAGGAAATGACGCAAAATGGAGCTGCAAGTCAGATTTCTGTGCTGTGCTGCATCATTTTGAAAATGCAGGGATGCATCATATTTACAGAAATGTGACACATCCCTGTACTTTCCTCTGCGCTGGTGCACTTATTTTTGCCTTGTACCAACGCAGGCAGCCCTTCACCCCATGGTGCAAGGGTACCCACATTGCAGGGATGATTGTTTATATGCAGGAAAGGACACCTTCCCGCATGTAAATAATCGTTAATGGTGTTTTCTTCTTTCTATGTGTGCTGCAGGATATAGCACACATAGAAAGAGGAAAAAACGGGGAGAAATAATGTTATTTCTCCCTGTTGCACCACTATAATGCCACCCCTAAGGTCGCGTAGGAATCTGACGTATTCCCAGTCTTGTAAATATTGGATTGCGTCAAGTTCCAATAGATTCCATGGGTGTTGTATGGGAACACCATAGAAAGCCCCTTTCACACAGAGTTATGCGTGAAAGGGGGCCATATGTACAAGGCTATGAAAAACTATGCAAGGTGGCTTTGAGTGGCCCTGTAAATATGGGCGGGCACACTGCACCTCCCAAGCATAAGAGAAAATGATGCTCCATGGCACAGTGTGCCACTAGGGCCTGGTAAATGAGGCCTTATATCTTTTATAATTGTGTGGTATGGAATCCCACAGAGGCAATATACTCCACACAGTTCCCAATTGGGTACCATGTCTTTTTTGGGCACCTCCTGAGGGGGCTGTCTAGGCAAAGGGAGCATGACACCATGAGAAGCATTGAAAAACAAACAAAGCTTCCTCTACCTGTAAATGTTTTTTTAATACAGTAGTAAACCTTTTACTGTGTGCAAAATATAGGTGGATGAACCAACAAATTAAGATTGCTTCTTAGAGTCTATGCATGAGTCAAACCATGAGCCAAAAAAAGTAGCTTGTTTTTTTAGAGTCTATGCATGAGCCAAACCATGAAACTGTTTGTCATGCAAACTGTGCAGCAAACATCATGTACAAATAAGTTAGTCTCTTTAAATTACAAATATATATATATATATATATAAATATATATATATTTATATTTATATATATATATATATATATATATATATATCATACAAAAGCATTTTATCCTTGTAGATCAGATTATAGACGCATTGACACAAATTTATTAAAAGTGATAGTTAAACAAGAACTTAGAAACATTTATGTGCCTGACACCAATGACATTAGTGAATTAAGAGGCAAATCAGTTGATCTGTGCATCCTAAATGTGACCTAGATTCTTAATATACATGGAGCAATATTAAATCAAACACAACAGAGTTTTTGCATCCTACTATTTAGTTAGGTAATCTCGAAACTGGAAATATTAAATAAATTATTCCTTCGCCAACCCGAACTTGCTCTGCAACTCCTGAAAGGAGCGACATAGCCTGTCTCAAAAAAAACTCCAAGCCTCGTCATCCCACAAGCCTCATACCTTCTGCACCTACCATCTTCGACTATACCAGATAGGGCAGGGGAGTTCAAAAGAGGGCTGTATCAATTCAGCTTTGCTATGTTGCAGCGTTCATTAATCTGGCGCCAACATTTATAGGCCCCATCCACAGCCTTACAGAGGGTTCTCTTGTAATAGCTCCACTCAAAGTACTTTAAAAAACAGCTCTTAGAATTGCTACCCAAAGACAACTGATACATAGAGGGCGATGCGACGGGGTAAATTATTAAAGTATTTCCGGTGATCAGAACCACTAGGTGTTGTAACATACAAGCTCAATAATAATATAGAAACCCAGGTGCATCCCAGCCACCCTGAACCCTAGGCAGCATCAAAAACTTCGCCGCCTTGACGATTCGAGAATACTTCTCTAAATTGGATGCAAACCAAATGTTGGTTGTGGAATGTCCTATAATCAAAGGAATTGATCAGGGATCCAGGATAGGGCAGATTTTTGATGTTTTGATCAGAGGCCTTACTGATGATATGGAGTTGCACAATGGGAGGTGGGAGTCTAGGTTGGGGGCTAAAGGGGCATTACTTTGGTGCCTCCTGTCAATCTGCGAGGAGGTCCTCTTTAATGCTGGCCTTAACAGGCAGCATTTTAAGACATTCTTCGATTTGTGTCATATGCCTAATCAGTTATTTAAATGGGTGAGAGGTTGGACTCAAAATGCCACAGATGAGATGAAGAGGTAGCTGACCTAATGTATATGTTTGTCACCTGTTTCGACTGGGGAGTTATTTTCGAGCTATCACTGATTTCCTGAGTTTGATTATGAAAAGACAAGTGCAGGTCACACCTCAGGCAGTAATATTCAGCCTTGCCGGGGAACAGGGCCTCTCACAAGCAGGTAGAGAACTATTTTTTTGTGGCTATAGCTTCAGCACGGATGTGTATTGCAGTGGGGTGGATAAGGCCTGAACCCCCTACATTTTCGGAGTGGCGAACATATGTTTTTGCTATTTATAATTTAGAGAAAGGCCTTTATAAGCAGAGGGTAAGGCATGCTTGGAGGAAGGAGGAAGAGTCATTTAACCTGCTCACCGGTTGAGGATTGGAGGGAGTTGGTCATTTGAAAATGACCCCACGTGTTGTGCCTGGTGTTTAAACATTTGAAATCGGTGCCTCAACGATTTCGCCATTTAGTGGTGTTCACCCAACAAAGCCAAATGGTTATGATTGTCTGGTATGATACCTGGTATTTTCGTAATTTGGAAGTGTCAATTGGGTCTCTGAGTGGGCTGCACTTAGGTTCTGGTGGGCCAAGTGATTATTTTTTTGTATAATCAATGTTTGATTTTCCGTTGTTTTATCCCTCAACCATACCAGCAAATACTTAATAAAATATTTTTAAAAATAGAGAGTAATTTGTACAGCACATATCCTTAACTCACGTTTCAAAATGCTCTCCTATGCAATAATAACGAAAAAGGAGGCACAGCGAAATAAAATACATGGTTAAGACCACTCAGTTTGGTCAAGTAGAGGAGCCAGGACCAGGTTTTATAGTTTTACATTCTGCAATTCAGCCACAATATGGATATTTTTTCTATCTCCTGTTTTAGATAAAAGATTTATGCTTTTTGTTTTAATTCTTGGCACATGAGGTTTGAGGGTTCATGAAAGCTTGGCTGCTTGGCTTGGGAGTCCGAGAGAACCTCGATCTGAGCTAGAGCCATGCATCTGGCTCAAGCCTGGATTGAACACGCAGTGTCTCGCCCTCCTCTAGCTTAATAAAACTTTTAAAAATGACAGGCATATTCTTGGTGCTTCAGTCACAAGATAGTACCTTGTAACATTATAAATATCCATGGCGCTATTCCCTAGTGCACCTACCAGGAGCAAGTTATACAATTGTATGGACCGACGGGGGGGTAGGGAGGGACCACACACACACACACACACACATATTAATTGAGTTGTCCTAAGGTAAAGAACACAATTCCTGCAAGTTATTTTAATTTGCAGTTATTTTTCATTTAAAGTGTGTGCGTTACCTTATGTGCATTTACCTGAAGGTAAAGGCCAACAAAATAGTTGCAGAACATTTTGTTCTTTTAGCCACATCTCCGAACCGCCTCTCGGCGCTCAGGATCACAGTTTCCATTATGAGTTTTATACACTTGAGTCTCTGGATGAGCTTCGAATACTTCATAAGATACTGTCATTAAGGCACCATCTGCAGCACGGCCCAGAACACATCAGCTAAAGAAGTGTTTTTGTACTGGATGCTGCAGCAACCCGGGCTAAGACACACAACGCGGAGGCTGATGATCTTTTTGACCAATAGGAGTTACATGCCTAGGTTGAATGCATGGATGGATTAGGGCTGTGTGTTTCTTTGCAAGCATGAATAGATGGATGGATGAATGTGGGCGCATATAGTATTCAGTGGATTGGTAGAGGCTGGTAGGTCTAGTGGCATAGCTAGATTGATGCTAGAGTGGGTGGCAGAATTGAGTAATGCTTATTTGTTGGTTAATGGATGAATGATTTGGGATGGGTGGATGGACAGATGTTTGTGTGTTGGTGGAAACCTCGGATACGTTAAAGCTGTTAATGAAAAGCAAAGCGTTCCAAGTGTTTTTAGTTTGTGATGGGGTGAATATATCTTGTCTTAAAGTTGTGGAGGGTTTGCTCACACTTAGCAAGTGAAAATAAGAGAATACCTTTCAGGTGAAGGATTGTGTTGAATCGAATGTGCAACAGAGAGACTGAGAAGGCTAAGGCGAGGTGTTGATTTGCTTTTGAATTAGGTTGGTTTTATGAAAAAGGATAGCTTGTTTGTACTATTTTCTCATCCTTTGTACGTGTGGGGAGTGTGACAGATTTGCAAACTTGCCATTTATTTCCCCATTTTAGATCAGTCTTTTTTTATATTGAGGGTTTTGGAAACACATCGCTGGCTTTGTCTTTGCCACAGTTTTTTTAACTTGGAAAAGGGGCTTGGAGTGGACTACCATATGATCAGTATTAATATATTTCTTGGCAATATAATTGATGCTAGTGCATATAAACCTTTGCTTTATTTTAGGATTTATGAGACTTTGGGAGATGGAAGGTGTTATTTTCTTACAGGTTTAACTCAACATTTTTGCCAGAGTTATTTTTGTGAACAAGCATGGCCTAACTGTAAAATACTTTTGGGAGTATTGGTCGTATTTGGGACATCTTTTAACAAAATTAAGGGGCGGATGTACGATGCTTTTTGACAGTTGCAACCAGTAAAATGTATCTTGGCATGTACCAAAAGCAAAATGTGAGTTGGTAACTGCTTTTGCGTTTCGTTCTTAGGAAGGGGTGTGTTTTGGGGGTCTCGTCCTAATTACAAATCGTACTGGCATGTACGAATGTTTTGCAACTGGAATGCTATTGTGAAACATTAATACTTTACCAACTCCTGAAGAAGGCAGTAAGCCATTCACAAAAGGGTAGGGGTCCCCAAGAGACCCCTTCTCCTTTGTGAATGGGGTGCGAACATTTTTAAGAGCAGGTAGTGGTTCCACGGACCACTGCCTCCTCTTATAAAATGAAAAGGAGAAATTTTTTATTGTTTTGTTTGAAATGCATACTGTTTTCCTGTAAGGAAAACGGGCTGCATTTCAAGAACAAAACTGCTTTATTTAAAAAGCAGTCACGGACATGGTGGTCTGCTGACCCCAACAGTCCACCATCCTTGTAAGGGCTGGCCATTCCCACTGGGTCACAAATTGCAATCTGCCTCATGAATATTATTGAGGCAGGTCCCTTGCGATCCATTTGCGAATTGCAAACAGTGTCAGACACAGTTGTACATCAGCGTTCGTGTCTCAAAACTTGCGACTCGCAAATATAAGCAAATTACGAGTCACAAACACTGAGGGTCCAACATCTGGTCCTAATTCCTTTCTAGCCATCCATACTTCAGTCAGAAGACTTTGCATTTCAATGTGGCATGTTGCAAGGATCGAGTCTGTCTTCAATGTTTTCTTTCAACTCTTGCACTCAACAGCTAGTCAACCTCGATGCTACTTTCTGAAACTATGCGGATGACACCCTGGTGGTAGTAGATGTGCCTGAAAATCTCCTGCCAATTGTCTGAACTTTTCTGAAGTTTCGCTGCAATCCACGGCCGGATGAACCAGAGTCAATTGATTATAAATTCTTCTAAAATATTTTTGTTGCTCATGAAAACTAACCATTGACTGAAAATTGAATTTCTGGTCACCAATTATTTCGGGCAGAGGCATGGTAGGTAGCAGGAGCGGCCATAGGTGTGGAATAGGAGTACCGGCATGAGTGTGGGGGATGTGTAGGAAGGAAAGTCTTGAGTAGAATTAGAGGTAGTTGTAGGGGAGGAGTAGGCAAAAAATGCTTCACCTCCATTACAGTGCATACAGGCTTTGCTGTTGATTCATTTTAATGAAAACAATATTTAGGTAAACTAACACACCTGAAATTCATTAGTACACTATTAAAGATAAATACTGCTGCATGATCATCCAAAACGTGAATCTGAAAATTCATCAAGTAATGGCTGACCCGTGGACTGACTCAAAAAACAGTGGTTGAAGAGGGCTGAACCAACACCTCTCTGTATATTGTTGTTCCTCTGGCAGACAATCAAAGCTGTCTCTAAACTCGACCTAAAGAGCAACTTTCTTTAAAAAGAGATTTTCGAATTGTAGCTTAATCACACTTAATGATTTTACTCCACTGCTCCTAGTTTATTTTCAATGACTATCTGCAGGCGTTGTATAGTGTTCTTTAAAACTCTGATGCCATTGTTACACTTCTAGGATTGTTTTGGCTTTTTGCAGATGTATTTTTTTATTTCGAACCTCATTGTATGTACAGTGTTTTCAATCTGAAATTGCAAATACTGGATCACATCTCCTATGCCTTGAAATTAGACTGCCTGTTGAGAGAGAGAGAGAAGGAGCCCGCCCTCCCTGCTGGAGGAGGGACTCCTCGGGAGGGGCGAGGTGCATTGTGACCACAGTGTAGTGGGTCTGTGGAAGAGGAGGACTGCAAAGAGTGATTTGCATGCCCAGGTGTCAAAGGGCCTCAGACTCTCTCCTATGTGACTCCTGGTGGCAATCATAAATGCAATAATAAATCCTGATCCCCTGTGTTTAAGCTAAGATGTCCAGTGTGACTTGAGCCACTGTGGTAGAGCTCTGAGGACTAAAGCATGTCCTGAGCTGCTGCATCTGAACTGTGAATCTCTGGCTGTCCCGAGCGGCTTGTTTCAGAGTGTCCAAGAGCTGGTGTACATCCAATACTGTGGCACTCCTAAAAATGTGAAACAAGATCAGACCAGTGAAGTATGCTCGAGACATCCACCTGTGTTTGAGTCTGGCCATAGTAGGCCTCACTAATCTGGGCCCGCACAGTCCAAGAGGGGCTGTAAGGGGATCCCGCCAGACCAGCCTTGAACAGATTCCAGTTATCCCTTACACAGCCATCTCCAAATGTAGCTGCATCAACCAATGTGACCACAGAGGAGACTGAGGAGAATAGCAGGCTTACGCTCAGCCAAGAAGTGGGTGAACGAGTGTGCACCAGAGGAGTCAGGCTATCACTGAAGCAAAGCTGGCCCCCACCATAGACTGTGAGAGACTAGTGGGTAAGAACTGACAGAGAACTGTTTAAAACTGTGTGCGTATAGGGTAATCTGCTCCTGAGCCTAATTACAGTAAGTGCCAGATTTGGGGTGGGTGCCACCTGGACCATAAGAGGGGAAGATCTGGGATTAGTTGCAAGAGGAAACGCTAACCCCTTCTAAGCACCAGGTATTGAAACTGCATCATGTGCATATGTTTATTTCTAGTATTCATCTCTAGCACTGGACTGGACAATCAGTTGCTATACAGCTTTGTGATTTGTTTTGTGGTGAGCTTGAGCAACCCCACACTACCTCTCTGAGGAGCTGACTGCTCAACACCTGGACATCAAAGGCATTCAGATCAGCCCTACCGGTTGAGGTCCATTAGTCACTCTCTGTGCGAAGAGATCCTGGAGCGGGACCACCATGTGGCATTTTCACAACAGCTCCTGGATTCCACTATTGACTCATTTGGTATGTCATTGACAGCCAGCTGTACATTAAAAATGCTAGGGCGCTCACAAACGTCTTCTTCCTGCCTCGGGTTCAGAAACTACAAGTGCTCTGGTGAGTCACCATACCTTATCCCACCACTAGATGCCAGCTGGATCATTGACTCGGTAATGCGTGTAGTAGTCAGATTCATTCAACATAGACCAATTATATAAGACCCATAAACAATTCTAGACACCATGAACACTTTAAACACTAAATCAAACCAAACCGAATAATGTTTCATAGCTTTATTACAATAACAATACCAATGTAAAATATATGGTGAGCAAAACTACATTAGAAACACACATGAAAACCATAGGTTGACCAAAACGTCTAAAAAGATTAAGGGCCTTATTTAAGAAAAGTGGCACTGCACGCAGTGCAGCTCCACTATCGTTGCACCCCTTAGCGCTCCTAACTCCACCTAGTGTGCACTGTGTCTAAAATATGGCGCACCATGGCGGTAGTTAGTGAAACAAACGTCAAATATTTTGATGCTATTTCAGAGTTTTGCAGGATTAGCGTCACAAATTTTGATACACATCCTGCAAATCCCATTGACGTCCATTGATAGATTTCTTTGCACCATATAGTTGTCCCCCTCAGTGGATTGCGCCACTTTGTACATTTGGCGTGGTGTTTTTTGCCTCGTTGGGCTACATTAGCGTAAAAAAACGAAGCTAATGTGGTGCAAGGAGGCCCTAGGGGCTCTTAAATCTGCCCCTAAGTCTACTACACATCAATACTGTTAAACACTCCAAAGAATGACATAAAATGCACATTCATTTCAGATTTCAAAGCAGATGATGGTAACATCAGTAAATCATCAAAATACAGTTGTAGCAATCAATTTCAGAGCTAGTCCATCCTTACCTCAAACACAAATTAGGACTTGTATGTGTGCGAATGTGCTAACAGATGCGGGCAAAAGGAAAAAAAAAGAAAAGAAAAATATAATATTGAAAAATCATCTAACTAGGGTAATCCACTATCACAATATGCTGGTGTAATTATCTAAGATGAAAAGGAAACAAGAAACCACATTTAGTTATACCTGTCCTCATGGGACTGCAGACCAGAAGTTTCCTCGGGTGGAAGGATCATCTTCTCACAACATCAGCTGAGAGTAGCATCAGGACAGTGCAGAACACGGGCTGCACATAGGACAGGTCAGAATTGATTGGGCTTATTGGTACTGAACAGCATAAGCAAGTGGGACAATTAAGACTAAAAGGAAACTCATCAGAAGACTTGAAGAGGCACAAGAGGTGACAGCAGCAGACTCAAGGCAGGAGAAGACTAGACTGACTTTGGCAGACTACTACACAGACTAACTCAAAGTTTTAAAGTCTCTCATTATTTAGAAATATCCATGAGCTCCAGGTAGGCTCATCTTGCGCACAATGGTAGCCGCTGACAGCATCAAGTGTGAAACTATTCTGGATTTTCTCAGAGAAAGCATTTAGACATTACAATGAATTCATAAAGTTCAGCTAAAATATTACATTTTCTTGTTGTTTGTTACTTCAGAATTCTTTCTCATAATACACAGGATGAGCTAAACAGTTCACACAGGAGAATTATTAAAGTTTCCTGTCTTGTTCGACAACTAGAACAAATATTCTTTCTTAGTTAATATTGATCCATGTTCTTTGTCTTCAACCCAGGGAAAAATCATCAGCAACCTTGGGAAAAATTCAGGTCAGAGGAAACAGAACAGGCAATTAATTTTCCTCTAGTGTTGCAAACATGAATCTTCAGGCCTAGACTTCCTAAGAAAGCCCAAATGCACATTAAGACAATTAATAGACATAAATCTTGTTTCTCACCTTATAATTTAAATCATATATTCAAAACAAACTATTTTACTGCAGAGATTATTTACGACTTCTTAGAACACAATTTGAACATTCAGTTAATTTTCTGCAACATATAATTCACATTAATACATTCAATTAAATCAGTATAAGTAGGGTTAATTCATGTTCATTTAATATGTATAATATACTTCATTCCTACTATTTCTCATTAAAGATAATATTTTGAACATTAATTCATCAGTAACTCACTCGAATATAAATGCACAATATCTTCATGTTTAAAATTTATGCCAAATACGAATGGAGGCCATATTGTCCACAATAATTCAAGCATATACATTTTACGTTTCCAAGTTAATTTCTCTGTTAGACTTTTACATGAAATTTTGTAAGTCACCATATAATAACTTCTATGCCACTAATGTATTAGTAAAATTCGATTTCTATCAATCCCTCCTCTGACGGCAAATTATGCCATCACAAAATACATTTTCTCAATCTCAATGAGACAAATCAAAAATGTGTAGTCTGATAACGAATAGGTCTAGGTCTGTGGAACTTGGCAATTCTCTTCATGGTCAGATAATATCTGTTTCTCAAATTCTCCATTTCCATTTCTTCCTTCTTCTGTCTATTCTGTACTCTTTGTCTTTTCCAGAAATGGTAAGCCTTGTAAAGTCCAGGTGCACAAATTATGCACACCATTCTCACAAATCCATTTCCCAAACTTCCAACCCATGATCCTACCTAAGAGAGTCCTTCACCTAATGTTTCCCAAACATTTGTCTGTTTCAGGTCATTCAAGTCATTATTCAGATTTGTCAGATTAGAAAGGTATTTCCTTAACTCCTTACTGTTATTTGGTATGTAAGTGAAGCAGTGTTGCATCTTTAAAACTCGACAGACTATGCCTTCCTTTGCTAAAAGGATTTCTAATGCAAGGTGATTCTGCAAACCTATTGAACTTACTGCAACCAGTTCCGTTTTCATTAGGACATCCCACCTGAAAAATCAATTGGTATTTTACCTACAATCGTAGATAACTTTCTTACCTTTATGTCATTCAAGATCACTACCACTGATGGAATAAAAGCTCCAAAAATATCTCCAGTGATCTCTGAACTACTCGCTCCTCTTTTCAAACCTCATTTAAAGTCTCTCAATCCCTGCTGGATTGTCAATGTTGCCTATTTGGAAGATTTTTGGGAAAACCACTCCTAAATAGCATGTGCTACACCAACCTTTCAGTGACTTGTAATAAGCGTTCTTTCCACAGATGTAATGTACAACAGACAGAGCGGGGTCTTGCCCACTTATCATAAAATACCATACGCTCACTCGTTTCTACAAACTTCTATAAACTTATTGTCCGATTTTGATTGCAGCCTATATATACAAAGCTTCCCTAAATGTTGCCAATCTAAAGCTAAGCGTCCTTGTGTATCAGTTGTCTTGTGAACTGATTGATTTCTGGAAACAATACTCTTATTTATCTTGTCTTTCATTTCTTTTCTTCTGTCATCAACTTGCTTAATAAACTGTTTCTCTACTTGTATGAGAAGACATGTTAAATTATTCCGGTGTGCATATGCTGTGGCAAAGGTTAGTGTACGTTCAAAGAACCCACCTACTAAATCTATGTTCTTAGCCTTTGCAATGCTGCTCCAATGCTGAATAATGGGAACAAAAGAGAAAACTAAACCAAAGTTAGAATGAAAATACTGGGTGTATTCTTGATTGTATAGACATGTTAATAATAAGCTGCAACTAATGCCATATTTTAGTGGTAAACTGCGAAAGGTGATTCCCTCTTCTACTGACAAAGGAATTTCTGTACACACATAACAATCATGCACATTCATTCTGGCCACTTATTCATACAGAGAGCTATAATAAAGACTAATTTCCCTTTGTGTCATCGAAATGAAGCAATCCCTCATCCTTATAAAACGTATCCTGCTGAGATGTTGCCATTCTCTGCAGCGAGTTTCTGTGCTTTGAATCTCTCCTTTCATTGAAACACCCATTCCCACAATCAATAAAATGCACATAATCATACATGCTATACCTAAACCAATGTACACATATTTACATTTACTGCGTTTACCCTGTCTTGAGTTTATGGTTACTTTAGAATCATACGGAAAAAGAAAAAAAGAAGCAAAAGTAAGCAAAAATCAAACCCAAAGCAGCTTTTCAAAGCATTTTTGCACTATTTACAACAGTTTTTGGTCTTCAAAAAGTTCATCAAGTTTTAGCTAAACGTTTCTCAAAACAGTTTAAATGTTCGTTTTCAATAAAACACAGTTTGATGATCATTTATTGTCACTTTCAGAGCGTAATGTGTATGTTGATCAATTGGCTAGGTTATTACAAAATTCAGTTCAAGTGCAATTTCAAGTTCCAGAATGTTTAATTGAATTCTCACAGTCAAAACAAAAGGCAATAAACTCATTCTACCATTCATTTGTGACAAGATATATCCATTCAGGTGAAGAGTATTTGCTGCTTGGCACTCTTTTCCTTTTTGTTCTCCTGACAACATCATCTTCATCTTCACTTTGATTTTACTCTTCAACTGCTTCTGTTATAGCTGGAAGCTTATCAGTAAACAGTTCATGTGCGGCTGCAGGATCTCCATTTACAGTTCTCTTTCCAGGTGCAACTGGGTCCACAAAATTTCCTGTGTTGGTAGGAGTCAGTTGACTTTGACTTTGCTGTCCTGCATCTCTGTCTGGCTTTAGAATGCTAGTGTTGTTACCATTTTGCATGAGTTCTGTTTCAGCCACTTGTTCAGTCCTCACAGCTTGATCAATCTAAACACTTTCTTGATCTGAGGCCAAAGAATCCGGGAAACCAAATCTCTGCATACGTTCCAGCAGCTTAGCTACAGTAAGACTGTCATTCCTGTATGTTGAATAGGCCTCTAGCCAGTGGGAAACACACACACAATGACCAATACAATAGATACTTTAATCCATTACAAGCAGGCATTTCAATAGAATCAAGGTGTATTCTGTTAAATGGACCTCCGACCTGCCTATATGGCTCAAATTAATCACTGTGTGTTTCCCTTCATTCATTTGTTGACATGTAACACATCTGTGAGATACCGCTTCTGTGATCAACCTAAATCTGTGGTTGTACCATGTCTGTTTGAATGTGCGAATCATTGCATCTCTGCCAAGATGTACCTGACCATGATAATATCTTGCCATAGAAGTCAGCAAACAATCTGGCAACACAACGTTCCCTTCACTTGAAATCCAGACATCATCTTCCTCTCTCTGTACACACCTCCTCTAGTCCAACCTCTGTGTTTTTCCTCTTTTGCATCTTCCTGCAATCTCTTAATTTCATCCTAGGTATCAACCACTGACATCAAGAAACTTTGATTTGTCTCACCGGTGTCACTTCCACTACTCCACTCTTCATTGAAGGTGATGAAATGGAGTGCACAATGTCTGGCAATTTGTTCAGCATAGGCTTTACCCAATGATATATAATCATTTGACTTTTGATGGGCTGTGCACTTCACAACTACAATCTTCTCAGGTAACTGCAAAGCATTTAATAAACTGTGAATTCTTTCACCATTTCGAATGGGTGATTCTGAAGAGGTCAAGAAACCTCGCTGGTGCCATAACTGCACAAAATCGTGAACCACACAAAATCCATATTGACTATGCGTGAATATTATAACTTTAAGCTGCTCAAATATGCAGCATGCTCTTGTAAGAGCAACCAATTCAACTACTTGAAAAGAAACAACTCCTTGAAGCCATGATGCATTGACTACTACTGAGAGGGTGCAAACTGCATAACCAGCTCTCTGAGTTCCTTTGTTGTCTCCAAAACAGAAGCCATCAACAAATATAACTTGCTCATACTCTTGTAAAGTAGTGTCCTGAATATCAGGCCTGAGTTTGGTGCACAGTTCTGTGGCATCAAGCCAGTCATGTTCCAGCTCATTAACATAATTTATATCATTAACATTAAAAGATAATAATGTAGCTTGGTTTAGCACAGAGCACCTTTTTATGGTCATATTTGCAGATCGAAGGATCAATAACTGGTGGGACGTGCACTGGTCAAATATTGGGTCTTAGTTCTTGTTAAAAAACTTCAACTGAATGTTGGACATAAACAGTAAAGAGTGTTCCATCACAATGCCCTTGCATTGACCTATGCTTACACCAGCAGCGGCCACAGCTTTTAAACAGCCAGTCAAAGCAACAGTGACAGGCTCCAACAAGGCAGAAAAATATGCCACAGGTCTGTTCGTTACTCCTTGCAACTGTATCAAAATAGAAAGAGCACAACCATCCCTTTCATGACAAAACAGTGAAAAGCTTTTTGTGTAATCAGGCTAGAGCGCTACACAAACTCTCTCTCAACTCAGTGAAAGCTGTCATACATCCTTTACTAAAGGGCACTGGGTCTCTAACTTCTTTGTGCATTAGGTTCTGCAGTGGTTTGGAAATTACTGAAAAACTTGGGATCCATTGGTGACAGTATCTCACTATTCCCAAAAACATTCTGACATCTCTTTGTGTATCTAGGGGATTCATCTGCATAAAAGCTGCAACTCTCTCTCAGGACACTTTTCTTGCACCTTTCTCAATTTGGTTAACCAAATACTTCAGTTCTTTCTGGCAATACATTAATTTAGTAGGGCAAACCTTGTGCCTGTTTTCACCCAAATGATTCAACAAAACGTTGGTATCTTGTCTGCAAGTTTCACATGTATTAAATGCAACATCAGGTCATCAATGTAACGAATTAAAGCAGATTGAAATGGCATTTTCAAAGGCTTTAAGTTCTTCTTTAACATCTGATTAAAATGGACAGTGATTCTGAAAACCCCTGTGGAGTACGGCACCATGAATATCTATGGTTACCAAATCTGAATGAGAAAAATAATTGACTACCTTCATGTAGAGGCACCAAGAAGAAAGCCTGTGACAACTCAATAACAGGAAACCATTCTGGTTCACATGGAATTTGGAATACATTTACTGCTGGGTTTGGCAGCAGGGGACAACAGGATACTATAATTTAATTCACCTCTCTCAAATCCTGAACTATGCAGTATTTCCCACTGGGCTTTTACAATCCCATCATAGGGGAATTACATGGGCTACTTTTAGGGCTCCATTCTAAACAAAGCCTTTGATTATTGGAGTAATTCCTTCAATCACTTCTGGAGTCATGTTATACTGTGGCGTCCTGGGAAAAACTGCATTCGGCTTTACAGTCACTTTGACTGGTTTAACACATTTCATGACTCCAATATTTTTACCAGAGAGATCCAAAACTCTCAACATTACTGTCTCTTGTAATTCCTCAGGCAGGTCTCTAACTGTCATGGCAGGAAACAATGTAATCAAAGGATACATCTCATCAATTTGACAAGAAGTTTCATCATCACTATTTTTTTTAATTGGTACCCCTTTATAAGTACCAGTAGCGGAGCATTTTAAATTGCACAGTAAGTCTCTTCCTAACAGACTCACAGAACTGGAATCTCAAACTACGTATTGGTGCAAATCCTCAAAGGTTCCTATATTAACTGGAATGGGCTCTGTAATGGGTTTTACCAAATGCTGATTTGCTAAACCTATAACCCAAATTGTCCTTCCAGAAAGGGGCACATTAGGGACTTCTGCAGATATGACAGTGGAACAAGTTGCTCCACTGACAGCCAGAAATGAAACATCATGATCCATGACACTTGCATTCACATAAGGACCATGCTGATCTACCTCCAGTGAGGCAGGCAACATACGTTATTCCTCTAATGAACTCTCACTCATACATTATTCCTCTAATGAACTCTCACTCATACATTCTTCACTCATTTCATCATCACTGAAATCAATCAATGGGTATTATATGATTAACCGACTTACATTTGCTCTTTGATTTGCATTCTTCTGAGGAATCATGACCTGTTGCTGTGCCATCAGAGTTTGTGGTATCTGCATTTGCTGTGGGGCTTTAATTTGCTGTTTGAGGAATTGTAATTGTTGTTGGGGATCTTGCATTTGGACTGCTCCATTAGGAACATTCATGTTAGATTTTGGGACATTTGAACTCTTTGATTTTGAAACTGACTGTTGTCAACCATCTGTTAAACATCACCACCTTGCACCAAAGTATTTACATAATCATAGGGACACTCCCGTTTCCAATGTCCGACATTGCCGCACGCATGACAAGGAAGCATTTTCTTCATGTTTTGAACATCAGCCGGATTAACATTCAGATCTACTCGAATTCCACTACCTCTACCTCTGAAATGAGGCACCATATTGCTCTGCTGCTGTGTTCCCTGTGTTCCTATTACATTCACCACTCCTTGCGATCCCTGCATACCTGCTGCTTGCGCCGATTTGATTTGCATCACCATTGAATTCTCCCTTAGTCTTTTCTGTTTCCATTCAAGTCCGTCACTACAGTATTTTGTGTAATGCAATACTTCCTCCATTGGCTTTCCCTGCCAGCAAATCAAATGGCTCTGAATTTGTTGCTAATTTTAGGCTTCAATCCTTGAACAAATATGAACACAAAATGAATCATGTCTTTTGGTTCCATTGTCTCTGTGCTACTCTATTGCTTGAATGCCTGTAACAATTTCTCATTATATGCATGAATAGATTTCTTTGTCTCCTGAATTGTCCTGTCAATTCTTTGCTCAATCAACATCTTTGGCGGAACTCTAATTTTTCGAAATTCAATCGTTGTCATAGCTTTTCATCACCTTTTCAGATGGTGCACCTGCCAGTGCAACATTTGGTGGCTCACGTGTTGGCCAATCTACACTCCACTTACACCCAACCCACAAATCTGCTGGAACCACAGTCTCAAATAAAGTGTTCAAATCTTCCCAGTTACTTTGCAAGCTTAAAAAACCTCTCTCTTTGCTGGTACCACTCCACTGGCTTCTCCTTCAACTTTGAGTAATCATTTGTAAATGACAGTATGTCACTTCTGCTCCATGGGATATGGACAAAATTCCCTCCTGGAATCTCTCTCTTTGGCATCATTTTTACAACTCTCTAAGCCTGCTGTACATCATTTGAAGATGCAGTCTGCCTTTTCTTCTGTTCTCTTTGCCCACCTGCCTTCCCATGTATCTATTGCTCCCTATGTTTGAATGCTCCAAATCAATTCTTTAATATGAATTTTCATTCCAGGTGATCCCATGTTTTCAATGTCCTCAAATCAAAATCTAGTCTGTAACTTCTCTTTAGCTGTTTGGATTTTTTCATCTCGATTTCATTTTTTCAGCTAAATCAGATACTTTTTCATAAACGTTTCCTGCTTGAAGTGTAACATCCTTGCACATAAAGCACAACTCGTTTTCATTGGAAGAATCCAATCTGTCTAATTCAAGAGTTCCTTTAATCATTTCATTTAATTACAATTTTAGTCTAGCCATGTTCAACGTCTTTTCTTCCTCTGGAGTGTTCTTCAAACCTGACCATTCATTTAGACTGTCTAACCATTCAGTTAATTGTTGTGCTAATAACCCTTGTAAACTAATATAATTTATTTGAGGTATGGGCTGTGGGTGGCAGTAGGTATCTTTGTGATCATCTGAACGTGCGTATGCACAACTGGAACCGTGGCTATACTCGGACTACATTCTGATTTACTGATTCAACTGCATTATATGGTGGGGGACAATTCTGGAACAACTTAATTATAAATTCATCCTCTGAATCACTGACCGCGACTTTTTTGTTTATTCCTAACATTTGTTCTGGATATTCTTTAGGTTTCTTTTTAGCTCTAGAATGAACTCTTCCATCATCTTCACGTGTAATTGTTAGGAATAACTTAACAGCATGTAATGAATCTGCTGTCCACATTCTCTGCTTCTCATCCCATGTAGCTTCTGCCAATGTCTTTTCTGCTTTACTCATTCTCCTTTCCCATTTCTGAACCACTTTCCACCTTGCAGCTAATTCTTAAATGGCAAGTGCTTGAAATTGTGCAGGTCTAGGAAGGGGTCAAAATTCTTACAGCGCCCTCCTCAGATTCTATAATATCCTCAAAATAAAAGTTCTGTAACAAGGAAAAGCTAAGATGCCCTCCTTCTCAGTCATGTTGTACCATTGATTTACCCAAAGACATGCTGAAACTCCTATTTCCTCCATTACTTGAAATGCTGAGGTACTCTGAGGTGGAGAAGGCTCACCTTATCTAACTGGAATAAAAACATCTGCTCTCAACGCACTCCCTAAATCTCTAAAAAACTAAATTTTTACACAAATCTAATTCAAAACACAAGTTCAATGAAACAAGGAAATAATTTTGAATCCCATAGTCCTTTTCATGAGCTTTTCTCAACCAATAGCAGCGCAGTCTTGTCCACCAATCCATGCGCTGCTTTTCTCACCAACCCATCTATTGCAGCACGGGCCAAATGATGTTACACTTACTTCACTCGGCAGCTGCGACTCCCCTCAGAGCCGTCTCTCACTTAAAACATCTAAATGCAAATTCTGCAAGAACAAAAAAACAAACCCTTCTGCTCCCTACAAGTAGGACTCAAATACTTTGAAAGCTGTACGGAACTTTCAATTGTGGCCTTTCTCACAAACAGCTACTCTTACGATTATGGCTCTCTCACATGCGCAAGTTAGATTTGTCCTGCAAATCTCACTCCGATTGAGAGGGATCCTCCCTCTCTACTCAGGATTCACTTAATGTAAACCAACCACTCACCCACTCAAGGAATCCACTGGTATTATTGACAGCCCTCCATTGACCAACACCTCACTCTAGACAATAAATTAACCAAGTGTCTCCATACACTTGTACAATACTCCGGAGTCTTAGACCTCACATGACCCATCAACAACAATAACCACATGGGCAATTTTGAGCACAAAGCTCAACATTCACTTGGAGTATGCCAAAGCTCATTCTCTTACTTGGAGTATGCAAACTTCATACTCATTTACTTAGAGTATGCAAACTCC
Organism: Pleurodeles waltl; assembly: GCF_031143425.1. Taxonomy (NCBI): domain Eukaryota; kingdom Metazoa; phylum Chordata; class Amphibia; order Caudata; family Salamandridae; genus Pleurodeles; species Pleurodeles waltl. Next base: position 308,234,846 of record NC_090446.1, read on the forward strand.
CTACTTACATCATACACTACAATTCACCGCCATTTAGTCAAAGCATTGCAAGCGCAAACACTACTCAAAACATATACTGTACACTTGTTACCCAGTGCTAGAATTTTAACAACCCCTACACTTCACTGAGAACAACTAACAATTTGGACAAATTCTGACTCTCCTCCTCACAAGACAAACCATAACTCTGCTACCAAAAACTGCTGGCGCACTCGCGAGGGTCTTCTTCCCGCCTCAGGTTCAGAAACCACAAGCCCTCTGGTGAGACACAATACCTTATCTTACCACTAGAAATCGACTGGATCTTTGGACTCGTTAAAGGGTGTAGAAGTCAGACTCATTCGACACAGGTAAGTGATATAAGAACCATAAAAATTCTAGAAACCATGCACAATTTAAACACTAAATCAAACTCCAAACCAAGGCCCTCATTACGAACATGGCTGAAGCCGCCAGCCGGCATGGCAGGCCAAACCGCCATATTCTGAACATGGTGAGGGCCGCCATCGACAACCCTCACCCACCGCCAGGCTCCCGCCATCAGGCAGCCTGGCTGTGAGTTGAAACACTATCCGCCAGGGTAGTGGCGCTATCCTCCGGATAATGTTCCATTTCCTGCCAGCCTTTTCCTGGTGGGATATCCTGCCAGGAAAAGGCTGCCAGGGGGGGTGCCCTGGGGCATCCCTGGGGGCCCCTGCACTGCCCATGTACTTTGCATGGGCAGTGCAGGGGCCCCAGTGCAGAGCCACGTCGCGCAGGCCACTGCCCGATTTTTGGGCAATGATCTGTGTGATGGGTGCAACTGCACCTGCCGCACAGAGGCATTGAGGGTGGCTCCATGTGGAGCCGCCATCAATGTCCCGGCCAGGCCTTTCTGTGAGCCGGCGGGGTTCCGGGGTCGCTGGCGGTTAGTGTTTTGACCGCCAGCATGAACAAGGTGGTTGTTCCCTCTGTGTTCATAATGACCAACCAAATAAAGTTTCAAAGCTTTATTAAAATACAAATACCAATGTAATGTATATGGTACGTAAAACTAAGTTAGAAACATACATGAAAACCATAGGTTGACTAAAACGTCTCATTTTGAGTTTGACGGACAGGAAAGCCCATCCCCAAAACTCCCATAGGGTGGCCGCTGCCTTCATTGTGACCGCCCCTCCGGTCGTATTGCACTTTCCGCCTGCTGGCGAAGCAAGAAACAGGCTACACCATTGTCTCTGACTTGTAAGCGATCCGGCGGCAATGCTGTAGCCCGCAGGGTGGACCAGCACCCTTGCAATTTTCACCTTCTGCAAGGCAGACAGAGAACATGGCGATGGTGCTGGGCAGGGGGACCCATGCACTGCCCATGCCAAGTGCAGCTTACTCGCTATTAAACTCTCCTCAACCCCAAATCACCAGTCCCAGTGGTATAGGTATACCCTTGGCAGCGCCAGCCTGAGACAGAAAATAGGCCATGGCACCACAATGAAAGTGGCCTCCATTAGTTAATAAGATAGCTAAAAAAGGGTCCCATGTTTGCAAATTAGGGCATTTTTGAACTTGTAAAGACACAATGTATAAGTGAAATGCAAGGCATTTAAGACTGCATTGTTTCACACTTGCTGCATGCAATGTGTTTAATATCATGAAATGAACCGTAAAAATCACTTCAGCACAACAAATAAAAGGCTCTCAAACAGCCAAAACTGCCCACACACTAACCTGTCAGTTTGGCCCATAATGCCTAATTGCCCAGTCTGATCCTGCTCCGGTGTGAGGTCAATGGGGATTAAAAGGTGTATCATGACAGTGTGCTACGAAATGATGAATTATCAGGTGAATCAATAATTCCTAGCTAAAACCATCAGTTATTAGTCAGTTTCCCCACCCCCAATGTTGCTGTTGCATTCAAGAATGAGGAAGGTCTCTGCCTTATAGTAAGGTGGAGTTTGTTTGACTCCATGTATGTGTACCTCAACAAGATGATGTTTGGCTTTGTGTAGGAGTGTGTTTGGCCCCATGTGTGTACCTCGACAAGATGATGGTTGGCCTTGTGTAGGGCTTTCAGGGGCCATGCTGAACCTAGGAGCTGGAATCTTTACAGCTTTGGCTCTTCCTAAACACAGTTGTTATGTCGGTAGGGAAGACAGCTCACCATTCCCTTGATTTTAGATGGAACTGCCAGTGATCATATTTATTTTTAATTTGCATAAACAAAGGAACTGGCCTCCTATATAAGAACAAAACTATTTATTTTCCTGGATCAGTGCAAAGAGGAGTAGTAGTAGTGGCAGTGGAACTTGACCTGTTGGACATATTGAATATGCAATGGACATGCCCCTTTAGGATTAGAGTAGCTTCAATGATCCGAAAGGCGAATGGTCAAGACTGGCTTTAAGTACAGTGTCTCTTGGATTTAACAGATTTCATCTTTCCTCTATATCTGAAGAGGAGGAGCTACCCCATCCATGTAGATGACAGACACTATAATCCAGACAGGACCTTGCAGGTTGCTATCTTCCTTCCAGACAGGGCATAAGTCTGGACCTCGTCTGAAACAAATGGTGCAATAGCCAAACTATGTGAGGAGGAACAACTGCCAGTCTGAAGAAGATGGTGGACTGCAACCACCAGGAGTGTAGATGCAGGAGACAGCTGTCGGACTGTGTCTCCTTTAGGAACATGAGGACACCCCCACTCCCCAGCCAGCTGCTTAGGAGTCATCAACTGCTGCATGAAGGCACTGTCACCAGGGATAATCCTCCATCTTCTGCTTCAGAAAAGGGTGAGACCTATTTCCTCTCTGACCCACATCTTTCTGGGAGTCTGTGTGTACCTTTTAGTTTCGGCAAGAGGTCTTCAGGTTCCCTCTACTCCACCCAGTGTTTTGAGGATTCATTTGTATGGCTAGAGAAGGTCACATTGATTCCAAAACTGTTGTATTGTACTACTAGCCCATGCTGTTCAAGAAATGTACAATTTGGAAATCTTGCCCCTACCAAGAACTTTCGTTGTCTTCATCTGTGCTCTTTCTCATCCTCTGTCTGACAGTAGGTGCCACTACCTTGCACTGCATGGCCCCTCTAATGTGAGAGAATCAAACGCTTAAGAGGACTGCTTTGTCATTCAGCTTGGGTTCATTTGTAGTTTTGTACGACCTGGTCACCAGGGTTAACAAATGTCACTTAAAACTGTTGGTGCCTAATAACCCCTGTCTTACCCGAGGCTAAAAAAGTTCTCACATACTCTACTTGCACCTACACTTATGTATCCGTCAGTTACTAACTCCTGTTTACTCCCATTATTACTCCTACATCTATATACCACTTATTACTCTGACTGTTACCCTTCCTTAAATGTGTGCCTACTCTTACTGCTAGCCACTCCTGCTTTTACTCCTATTAACTCATACTTCTTAAATCCATCCATTCATCTCCATGAATCCTCCATCAACCAAGCATATATCAATCCATACCCATCCAACCATCCATCCATGAGCCCACATTCAACCAGGGATCCATCAACACATATGTGCAGTCATCCAGTTTTTCAAACACATCCATCTGCTCACCCAACCACCATCACGTGCTTCAACAGCCTCACATTTTGCATTCAACAATGAAGCAATGGATCCATCCAAGCTTCCAACCACTATTTATCTGTGTTAACATATGCCATTATCTGTGTTACCTTAATGAATGTGTGTGCATGTGTGCCTGAATCTGGGTATTGTTTATTCACTTGAGTGTCTTTCTCTGTGTTTTAGTAAATCAGACAACAACATAAAGTCATTACAAAAAAGAATACATACACCTAAATCGAGCCAGACCAATTTGCCATTGCTGGAAACATTGTGCTGACCACCATGCATGGACTAACTCTTTAAGGTCACAAGCTAGCTAACAAGTTACAGGCAACAGAATAAAACATGAAGGCATCAGGGTATTCATAAATCCCCTACTTTAGCATCTTGAGAGGTGATGGGTGCCACTTGTAAGCTCTGTTTAGTGTGAAATATTTAAAGTGATGTTTATTGTACTTTAATCGAGACTCTAGTTCCCAAATAGAAGCTCGTAAATCACACTGCAAAAGAATAGTATGGTGGGTCTGTGAGGTCTGATGGGGGAACAGCTGAAACAAGACTAAGAGAATATCCAATAAAAAGGTAGCATGTTAGGGCGAATGGAGGAATGCAGGACTGAGAGAAGGATGGATAGATGGGTGGAATGATGCATGGACCAATGGTGAGTTAGTTGGAATGATGAAAGGAGCAAAGAATGGATGTATGAAGAGGTGGGTGGGTGAAGAAAAGTATGGATAGATGGGCAGAAGGAGAGAAAGCGATTGATAAATGGGGTAAATAATGCAGATAAATCATGTATGAAGGGAAGGATAGAGATACTATGTGTAGATCAGAGGAGAAAATGAAGCAATTATGAATGATGTTTGAATGGGTGGAAGGATGGGTGAAAAGAAGTAAAACATAAACAGAGATGGCTTGAGAGATGGAATGGAAACAATCGAAAGAAGGATGGAGGTAATGATCAATGGATTGAAAGAAGGATGGCTGGATAGATGGATGAAAAATACAGAACAAGTGAATTGAGAATAGCAAGGAAGGAAGAAAGAAAAGAAAGATGGCAACTCCATTCCAAATGAGGGCTGGACTCTCGCCTCACTTGCTTGCTCAGTACTAATGTAGATATGGTTCAAGGATGATGTTTGAATGGGTGGAAGGATGGGTGAAAAGAAGTAAAACATAAACAGAGATGGCTTGAGAGATGGAATGGAAACAATCGAAAGAAGGATGGAGGTAATGATCAATGGATTGAAAGAAGGATGGCTGGATAGATGGATGAAAAATACAGAACAAGTGAATTGAGAATAGCAAGGAAGGAAGAAAGAAAAGAAAGATGGCAACTCCATTCCAAATGAGGGCTGGACTCTCGCCTCACTTGCTTGCTCAGTACTAATGTAGATATAGTTCAAGGTTGCGCTATTTTATGTTTTTATGCTTATGTGTACTCACTTGCATGGGGATGTGGTTGCCATTCTGTGCTTCAGAGCTGAGGTGTCCGGAGCACAGTAACTCACGGAGTTATCAAATTAGTGCAGACACTAGTGACAAAACAATCTCTCCAAAAATTGGTGTATTGACTATTACCTCCTCATCTGTCTTCCTCGTCTCAGTCTTCACTAATGAAGTTACTTCCTCCAATGTAGACCATCCAAGTAAAACAAAAGAAACATATTAATCCCCCATAGGGATAGACCTTCCGTTTTAAAGGAGTTATAATAACAAAATAGCCCTTCCCCACATCTTGTTTTCTTTTGTCTTTTTCAGACAGCGCATAAGGTCTGTATTTTTTGTGATTTTATATAGTTAATGGCGCTTTTTTTCTTAATTGTTTATTTTAGACACTTTTTTTGGAAACTGTTCCTGTACTGGGTGGGGATGATGTGGCTCAGCGCGTCTCTTCCCAGGTGCAGGCAAACCTCTCGGAACTGCAAAAGGAGGTGGCACATCGCGCTCAGTTGCGCACGGGAAGTAGGTGGGAGAAGCAGGTTAGCGCGTACTTCGATTGGGTTAGTGCAGCCTTCCAGGTCTCTAAAGGGGTTTCCTGTTGATTTTGGGGGGATACAGCTATAAAATAGCCACCCTGTGCTATAGCCGGCGTAGTTCTCAGTAGTTGTTTATTTATTGGTGAGTAATAACAAATGTGCAGTTGCAAGTCCATGTTCTTTTTTGAACAAAAAGGGGGCAATCCAGGAGGACAGACATTTCTATTTCCGTGGGGATCTGCAGGACATGATTAATAAAGCAGTGGCAGCAGCCCTGAGGGCGCAAGAGCCAAAAGCCAGGCAGGCTAAATTGCCTGATCTAGTGAAAGACGCTTCTGAGCTAAGTGGCTGCAACATTCAGGGTCCAGAATTTTTTTAACTTCTTCCTTATTTGAGGCAAAATTTGGGATGTCCTGAGTCAACCTTTGTGGATGAGGAGGACCTTTTTTGCATAGTATCAGAGTAAAGAGCTTGGGGAATTACCATTCCATCCTGCAGAAAAGAAGGTACTGACAAAAGAATGGAAAGACATTGAGAATCCTCTGTTTCCCAGCGATCTAGCTAAAAGGTAACCAGTGTAAGGTTTTCAGGAAGAATTCTGCTCTTCTGTAAAGGTGGCGTGTATTATGGTTGGATTTTCTTCCCATGCTTCAATTACTTCAGAGGTTGCATCCTTTTGAGATATTGCCGGTACGAAAGTGGATTCAGCAGATAAAAGGGTATATTCTGCCTCTAACGTTGCCATTCTTCTGCATATGTTTCATACACAGTTTAGTCTCTGTTCAAAGTTTTTTTCTCTGGCAGATGAGATCCACAAAGGTTCTGACTGGGTGAGAAGACTGTCTAAGATCGAACAAAAGATCAGATTCCTGGCGGATGTTTCTTCTGATTTTCTTTCTGCTTCTGCTTCAACTTCTGCAGCTCGAAGACACATATGGATATGGTCATGGAGGATGGATAGATCCCAAAAGACTATGCTAAACAATTTTCCTTTTCAAGGACCCCAACTGCTTGGGACACAGTTGGATTACTTAATAAAAAAGTCAGTTGAGAATAGGAAGCTGATGGCTTCTCCCCGTTTTTGTTTGTCCAGAAGACGTGAGTTTTGTGTAAGAAGGGATTTTTCTTTCCAGAAAGGTGTGAGGGTTGCTTTCCATCCCTTTCAAGCAAGAAGACGTGATTAAGGTGTCCCTCCCTCCAAAAAATCTTGGTCTCAATCAGTAAGCTCATCCCTGCCAACAACCCAGAAATCGGGACTACATCAGACCAGTAGGAGGACAGCTTCTTCAATTTTTCACCATTTATGAATAGTCGATATCAGACGCCTGGGTTGGACTTTGTTCAATATGGTGTAAAAAAAAGAGTTTCAAGAAACCCCAGGAGATTTTTTTTAAAGCACTCCTGTTCCACTAAATCCTGATAAGAAGAAGGATATTATTCAGGGTGTTTGGGATTTACTAGTAAAGAGTGCAATAATCCCTGTTCCCCAAGAAGAGTCGGGGAAGAATTGACATTCAATCATTTTTGTTGTTAAGAAGCCTTCAGGAAAATTCAGACCTATTCTGGATCTCAAAAGGCTGAATGGATATCTGTAGGCCCTTCAAGATGGGTAATTTTTCCTTTTTTTCCCAGGAAGATTTTTGGCAGTTCTGGATTTGTTGGATGCTTAGTTACATGTCCCTATTCATGAGCATTCTCAGAGGATTCTTCGTATTTGTGTGGATGGAAAGCAATACCCAGTTTAATGTGTTGTATTTTGGGTTGTCCCTACCTCCTTGAGTAGTTACTAAAGTACTGGCTCTTTTAGTAGGATTGTTTCATGAACGTGGCATTAGTCTTTTTCCCCATCTTGACAATCTACTAATCTCTACATCTTCTTTCTTCAAGGCTCTCCTTCATGTTTAGACGGTTTGCAGAGTTCTCCAAGAGAATTTGCTTTCTGTTAACCTTGAACACATCCCAGCGGACTCCATCTCATGAACGTCAGTATATAGGGGATGTTTTTTGAGGCACAAGAAGCAAAGTTGTTTCTCCCAGATCACACAAAGCTGAAATTGACTCAGAGACTGACCTATCTTTTGATGAAGAACTCAGAATAGTAAGGGAATGGTTGGGAGTAGAGGGTTAGATGTCATCCTGTCTGACTATTTACTCTTGGTCCAGGCTTCATTTGTTTCCCCTGGTTAAGCACCTCTTGAGACATTGGAGTCCTTGGTCCCAGGATTGCAAAAGACACATTGCTGTATCGGAGCAGTTGAGACAGGAATTGAACTGGTGGCTGATTCCAGAAACCCTGAACAGAACAGAGGTTTTCTCTGGTGGTTCTGGATCCAATATTTATCACTACAGATGCCAGCCTGATGGGTTGGGGGCTGTGCTAGAGACCCGCTCAGTTCAGGGACTTTGAACTTTGGAGGAGAGGAAGAACCATTCAAATTGGAGGGAGCTGTCAACTATATTCAGGGCTCTTGAAACCTTTCTTCCTCTGATTCAGAATCATGCAATAAGGATAAGGACAGACAATCAGGTGGACACAGCTTACATAAATCACCATAGGGGAACTTGAGTTCAGGTCCTAGCAGTATTGTCCCAGAAATGCAGTGGTTTAGCAGAGTCTAATCTCCTTTCTCTGGAGGCAGTTAATCTTCCGGGGAAGGAGAATGGGCTTGTGGATCAATTGAGCGGGTTGTTTCCATCCTTACTTGCAAAGAGTCTTTCTTCAGTGATTTTACAACAGATCTGCCATCTATTTGGTGTTCATTGTGTAGACATATTTACCACAGAACAGAATTCTTAGCTTCTCAGATCCTGCACCTTGAGCCATCCACAGAAAGTGTGGGGTCAAGATGCCCACTCAGTCCAGTGGCCGAAGGCCCTGATTTATGCCTTATCTCCTGTCCCCTTAATTCCCAGGGTCCTCAGGAAGATCATCAAGGAGAAATGTCATGTTCCATTTGTGGCCCCTCGTTGGCCTCGAAAGCTGTGGTTTCCCATTTTTCCAACCCTCCTTCTCCTTTACAAGTTCTCCTTCCAGAAGCCTAACTGATAAAGCTCAGACTAGCAGTCTGGAACTTGAGAGGTCGCAACTAACTAGTATGGTAGTTCTGTAGAAGAAACTGCTACAGTTTAGCAGTCCAGGAGGCCCTCTTCACTCAAGTTATTCCACGAGTAGGAAAACCTTTGAGGGATGGTGTGGTTCAAGGGGATTGTCTTCTGTTTCCACCTCATTTTAGAATTCCGAAGGGGTGTAATTGTTTTACTGGGACTTACTGTTTGCTTATTGCATAGCCAGGTGGCTGCTTTTAGAGTTTTCAGGGGCTTGGAGGTTCTGGAGATTGAAAACCTGATTGTTAGATTGCTAAAGAGTTTTGCAATCAAAGGCCAGCAATTCACTCCCTCATTCCAAACTGGGATATCCCTTTAGTCTGTAGGGCTCTTCAGGGTTCTCCTTCTGAGCATTAAGTCTATGTTCCCTTACAATCTCTGACTCTTAAAGAACGTTTTCTTGTGGCCATCACGTCTGGCAGACTATTAGGGGAATTTGAGGCTTTTTTGATAGAAGAGCCATACTTGAAGTTTTTTTTCCTGAAAAAGCGGTGTTCATAACTTGTGCAGCTTTTCTCCCAAAAGTGGCATCATCTTTTCATTTAAATGGAGATATTATTTTGCCTGTTTTATCCTGAACCTTCTTCACATGAGGAAATTTGTTTACAGATTTAGATGTCCATAGAGCGTTGTCCCCTTTAAAAGGTTCGTTCAGCTGAATATAGAAAGGTTCAATTTCTTTTTGTGACTTTTGGAACAGGTAATAGGCAGCTTTGCCTCACTTTTTCCACTTTGAGCAGATGGGTCAAGCAAATCTTGTTAGCCTATAAGCCATGTGATACCCCCCTTCAGGTCCCATTAATGGGAATTCTACAAGAGCCATGTCAACTTCGTGGGCAGTATACAAGGGTGTCTCACTCAAGGACATTTGTAATGCAGCTACTTGGGCCTCTATAAATAAATTTGTTTCACCCTATAGACTGCAATTGGGGGTCTAGTTACACTGTTTTTGGTCAGGGATGATTACAGCAGTATTGGGTTGAATTACGGCATGAATAAATTCACTTTTGTGGCATATGTTTTTTTCTCCATTGTTTCATTTTTATACAGATGACCATATGAAAGAGGATGGCTTGGGTATATCCTCATTAGTAACGACTAGGATGAAGGAGGCAGATGAGGATATAATGCATGGATTACTTACTGGTAATCATCATTACTCAAAGTCGTAGTCTTCCTCGTCCAAGTCCTACAGTCCCTCCCTTTTACTTACAGTCATTTTTATAAATTTGGCTTTGGATTACAGGGAGTGGGGAAGGATTATTAATTTTTTATTACATCTCCATTAAAGGGAAAGATCTATTCTCCTAGAGGGTTAATAGGTTTCTTTTGTTTTACTTTGGATGGTCTAGTTGGAGCAGAAGCCTCATTAGTGAGGACTGTGACGGGGAGACTACTCCTTGGAGTAATGAAGATTACCGGTAAGTAATCCAGGCATTCTGCAACTATGTAAAACAAGCTAAAGGGGTTGAAAGTCCTGGTAATGTCCATCCTAATCCAATGGGATATTCTACTGGAACCAAATGTCCTAAATGGGAAACCCCTAACCTATTAGTAGAGAAGTGTTAAGATTCTGCAATGGTTCTCATGGTTTTTTCCCTTTATTATCCGTTTGCTAAATTACAGGAGCAGAATATTGTGTTTTCTCCATGTTGTAACATGCAAGATGTTCACAGTAGGTGACCTTGCATTAGTAAATCCTTATACTGGCGAGCAATATTACCTCATGATGACTTCTGTAGCATGGATACCACAGTTCCCAGTGCAAGAAATGAAAAAAGGCCTCCTGGCTGCTATTTGAGTCGTAACTACAGCTATATTCATGTCATTAGACTCCTCGATCGTGTGAGCTTCGGTGCCACTGCACCTTCTGCACCATTGATACTACTTCCCTGCTCATGATGGTTTGATATTATGTACAGTTCAATCCCACTCGGAGTGTGGGGCTGGGTTCCAATTTTGTGGTGGTGTAATACCTGAGCTGAGCAGCCCACATACATTGCCCCGCACTTGAACTTCCAGGAGTCGCTCTGTCTCGAGCTACAGTCACCCAGCCTGGCATTCGCCTGAGGTCCGATGCGAACCTCTCACATGTTTGCGTACTAAGCAACAACTACAGAAAATGTTGCAACACGGGGCAACCCCTAAAGAGAATTTTATCTGCAACTTCCGGATTCCGCTTCAATCGCAGTTTCAGTTCCATCCTTCAGCCAATAACACTACGAGCCGACCTCGGTGCCAGCACAGGGTGCCCAGATCTGCCAGAGTGAGCGAGGTGGAAGATGGTACGTGCTGCGATGCAGGGGTTTCTTTTGGTGACGTTGTCTGCTTCGCTATCTTGGGCTGCTAATCCTGGATTTGTGGCCAGAATCACGGAGAAGGGTCTGGACTACGGTATGTGTGTGGGTTATTCCCCATCTTCGAAAACAAACCGCACAGCTTTAAGCAATGTTTGCAATGGAAATCTAGAAGTTCTGTTACTACCTATTCCAGGTTACCTGTTCGTTACTGAGAAGTGCCGGTATCTCCCAACATAAGTATTGTATCTATGTTGAAGATGCAGGTAATCTCCCTCTTAAATTAAAGAAGTGAAGGGACTGAGTACCTGATAGTACCTTCCCATATAAATCACTGGGTTTAAGTGAAACGGTTCAGACTTGCGATTCTTTTACCATTTCCATATTTCACAGCAGACATATTTTGAAAAGAGTGCTACTGCATTTTTTTAGATTGATAATTTTCAGATTGCTTCTCTTCTAATTATTGAAATCAAAAGAAGAGACGATATTCCACCTTTGTGGGTTCGGAGTCAAAGTAAAGTTTTTATTACAGTAAAATTTGAAAATGTTGCCCATCCTGGTGCAAATTGCAGCTCACCGTTTACAGGTTGGTTTCTGCTGGATCTCGTAGCTGGCATTTATGCCCCTCGATATGTGCTAGACAAGCCACGGTGGAAACAGCAGTTCGTTTCCGCTCCATGGACCTAACCAATTCATCACAAGATTAGTCTATGTAAGTAGAAGTGGAGGAAAGGGTAGTCATTCTGTACTTATCATGCTGATGCGCTATTAGTTCTTTGTAGTGAATGCTATATTGCTGTAGATTGATATTCTCCACCTTAATGTAGTATAAGACAACTAACACCCAGGGTAATGAGACATTTCTGTCACTACTGGTCGTTGCCTTAATCGCAAATGCCCCTGTCAATATCCATCAGGAACATCTTCTTCTATTTTTTCTGCCAATATCCATTGCCTGCAGCATACATCAGTATCCAGTTCCAGTGATGGTAGAGACATCACTATTCAGTGAAATCTCTTCTAATCATATCTCTTTCTAAGTTCGATACACATTCATGGTGTATAAATGTCAACCACATCAATCAATTACCCAGGTGTTAATTGTACGGCGTGGCTTGTCACCTGAGTAGGTATCCAGGCGCTTGCTGCAAGTGTTTGTTCTAAAAAACACGTTTTCAGTCCCCTTTTGAAGTGGGTCAGCGGGGGTGCAGTGCAGAGGTGGAGGGTGTTCCAGGCTTTGGCAGCGAGGTGGGAGAAGGTGCATCCTCCGATGCGGCAGCGGCATATGTGTGGAATCTTTGTGAGGGCAATGTGTGCCGAGCGGAGGTTCCTACTTGGTTGGTGGAGGTGAAGGCAGTAGTTCAGGTAGGCGGGTCCTTGGTTATGGAAGGGCTTTGTACACATGGGTCAGGAGCTTGAAGTGTCATCTTTTCTGGATCAGGAACCAATGGAGGTCCTTCAGGTCCTGGGTGATGTGGATTCTCTGGGGCAGGTTGAGGATCAGTCTGGCAGCTGAGTACTGGATCATCTAAAGTCTTTGCATGACTTCAGTGGTGGTGCCTGCGTAGAGTGCGTTGCCATAGTCCAGTCGCCTGGTGATGAGGACCCACGTCACTGTCTTCCTCATGCCGATGAGGAACCACTTAAAGATTTTGTGGCATGCAGAGTGTGTGGAAGCGGGCTGAGGAAATAGCATTGACCTGGCACCCAGTTGCTACTTCACCACAGTCAGGTGCCTCTTCATCGCCAACATGTTTTATTCATAACCATTATCTTGTAAAGTGCTAATATATAGAATCTGCAAGGATATAACATATAACATATCAAAATCTAATCTAGGGTCATTATTCCGTGACTTTGCCTCACTATGCATACTATGATCACCCACTGGTCACACCCATGATCAGGATCCACCTGCAACATCTATCAACATCTGCATGCCAAAATGTCTCCTCCCTTTACCAGTAGCCATTAAAACCCACTGACAGTGCTCTATAAGATTTCCCATCAGCATGCATTCAACTCATTGCCTATCATTCAATAATAAACTACGGCCAACATAGGCTATCAATGTCAGTCTCCCTGCTGTTATCTCTCATTTGAATTATAATATTTTTTTCTAACTCTCACTATCCATTGGTATCCACAGCCAATGGAAACTATATAAAGAATCACACAGAGAACATGCATACCAAATGTCTTAAATGTTTGCATATAGAGCATTCTTTTTCATTTCTCACAGCGACCTTCATCAGTGTTTGGAGAAAACATTAAGGTAATATGTGCCTGCATATACTATGAATGGCTATTTATTTATTAAACACTGCATACTCATCCGTCTTTACTAACTCAGAAAATATGTGTCCTTATCACTGAAATTTGCACTACTCAAAATAATGACCTCTGGAAGGTAAGGACTTAAGTTCCATACACACACTGAGAGGTGTGAGAAGTGATATAAAAAGACAAGAAAAGTTCTCACCCCTATATATTTTCCACACAAAACGATTGGCTGATCACTGTTTTGGGATTTGGCAGAAGGGGCACATAATCCCAACATCTGAGAGGTGCCAAAGAGAATATCCACTCTTGACGGTTCTTCTAATGATTGTGTAAGTGAGCTAGAGGTTGCTATTAAAATGATGATGTTGCAAACTGGCAAGCCAAAACAGACATATATCACAAATAAAATACTGGCATTCCAGTTCGCACACTAGAAGAGAACCTGGTGCGACAATCATGTGATTAGGAGAAGTTCCGGAGAAGTCTCTGCAGAGCATTTTTTACAGGTAGTTATTGAAGGATAGAGATAATGAGTGTGTGCCCTCATCAGAACAAATTGTTTTTTTGTGCATGGTGAGGTATTATAAACAATCCGCCACTTTTCCAGAACCGTTCTGGTTTCA